>NC_086330.1:299204726-300488058 GCF_032445375.1 Bacillus rossius redtenbacheri | reverse complement strand
GTGAAAACGGTCAAATTTGAGTCTTCGTCCCCATCTTTGTCTGATTTGTACACGATTGCTGCTGTGCTTATTATAATTTTTTTTAGCAATGTTTTTGGGTGAACTAAAATTCTTGTATTAAAGATGTGTGCGTGGATGCTGTTTTGCTTCATACACAGACTCTCAAATTATAGTACAGGTACGATTTTAGTGCATTCGGCAATGTCATACCGGATAGCACTACGAAAATGTTCAAAAAATTAATTGCGGACAATTATGACAAAGCGCCCGACCTATGCATGGAAGAAACGTTTTTGCCCAGCCCAACTCTTCCTCAAGAGAATACTCTTCTGTCCTGTACATGGGAACCATTGCATGGGAACAACCTAGACCAGATGCACTTAACGTCTTCTCTAAAGCGTACCTTTTCCAACTCAATACACTTAGTTTAAGTAAGGTAAAAAAGTAATCGGACAGCGCTGACTCACACACGAGTCGGACGAGCAGCTAGTATAAGCGGGCCTTGATTGTCAAAAGGGCGAGGAGGGGGGGAATGGAAAGGGGATTGAGGGGAATTGGAGGGGAAGGGGAAATGAGGAGAAAGGACAGACAAGAGCCACGATGCCGGTCGCGATACGCCAGTGCCTCCCCTTCTACTCCGCCATTTTGTGACGTGTTCGCTCCTGCGCCGAAAGGAAGTTCCACGTGGCGTGTTTTGTTCATCGCCTTGTACCCGCCGGCCGGCAGCTGACGAAACCTTGCAAGCCCGAACGCCAACAGCCTGGAAGTTTCTCACTGCTTCACCGACAACGCTGTTTGACGTCGTCCCGTGACTCATCCACGAAAGGAAAAAAAGTGATAATATACGTTGGCATGTTGTTACATCATATTGCTTAACTGTACGCAGACGTATTATTAATTTTACCCGCTACACGCAATTCATGCAATTTTGCAACGTTTTCGCGCTATTGAGTGAATACTGAAGAGCACGGGCTAGGCTACACAATATCAAATTTTCGTAGCCAACAACTTTGTTTGAATACAAACACATCACACGTTCGCTTTACTAATCAACATCAATGTTGTGTGCCGAAAAAGTAAACGGTGCGGCGGGAATGGACATTTTTTGTTCCCTTCACGTAAACATAACTACCAAAACCTGTACATTTACACGCTTCTTAGGCAAAATGATTATATTATCATCTTACTTTCGCAGTTCATCACCAGAAAATCATCTACAAATACCATCAATGAAATTACATTTAAAAATAAACCTGTATTAAATAAAAATAATAATTGTAATAAGTGGTAGTGACAGGTAAACAATTCAAACAAGTATAATATTCTAAATCAACAGACTTCTGTACGCCTGTTCGGATTCTAACATGTATTTTTACATGTTCATTTTATTTATATTTTATTTGGTAATTTTATGTGGCGGAATTAATGTTTTACAAAGTAGGTACATGTTAATAGATAATGAAACAAAACTTTCATAACTAAGTTAACCTAAATAAAAATAATAACCAACAAAATGAAAACAAACTTACAAATACAATACACACAAAAAAATTACTAGCAAGCATAAAAAATAATTTAAATAATTTTTTTTAACGTAGCTTAAAATATATTAAAAACGAAATTCAAAAATAAACGCAAATATAATGTTACACACTAGATTGATAAAATTAAGTTATAATATTTATCAAATACTACAATTTTAACTTCACTAAAACATGTGTAATAACATTTTGTAAAACTAATCAAAGAGAAGTTTGGTACATTTCAATATAATATATAAACAAAATTAAAATATAGGAAATACAGCATTTATAATGTATCGTTAATGAAATTGTATTTTAATTCTTAACTTTATGGCTACAGATATGTATGTTCCTGCAGGAAACACATCCTTGCCTTAAAACACTCAAACTTGTTTCTAAATCCTCACGAAACACACATTTTAGTATAGGATATGTATAAAAATAAGCCAAAGAATTAGAGCAGTGCATCCGCACTTGTCTCCAACAACGAACGGTTGTAAAATAAACGCTGCTAATATGTAAGCACTGAAAAAAATATCAATTATTCTATTATTAACCAATTTTTTTTCATATATACAGACTGAAAGCGAAAGTTCAGAAAAAAATTTTTTCTCTTGCTTCTATTGGAAACAAAAGAACATTTTCTAATTTCTTAGAAATGTCACCTTACAGTCGAACAAGCTATAAAAAGAGGATTTTTCCGGGAAAAGAGAGCGTTTCGTAACCATAAAACTATGTCACATATAAATCAATTTGGCTGGACCGGATTTTGAACCCAAGTCTTACGGAAATAAAGTTTAATCTTTGCCATAGTGTGTTTTTTTTTTATTCTTCCATATTTCACATTTATCTGCAAACAATTCCAAGAAGTATGAGATGAAAAAAGAAGAAATTTACTGGCGTTTGACTTCGTGGAAATAAACGTGAAACATTTCATACACAGGCAAGATTTTTTTTCCTTAGCGGTATAGTTGGATTTTGCCCTTGGGGGTGATTCAATTCTGCGCTAGTCGGCGAAAGTTGACCCGTTAACGTCCTGGCTTTATGAAGAGGGGGAAGGGGAAGGGAAGTCGATGACATAACGCAGAAGGCACGCCGATACTTTCCTTGGCTAATGACGCCGACACCGCCCCCCCCCTCCCCCTCCCCCTCCCCCTCCCCCTCCCCCTCCCCCTCCTACACAGAACACCTGAGAACATGAAACCAGTCACGGGACACGAGGTAAACATTGTGCGCAGCGGCGATCGATTGACCTTGAGAAGTTCTTGGGTGGCTATCTCTCTTCCTTCCTGCTCACTCACTCCCCCCACTCTTTCTTGTTTTGCTTTGTCGTCTTCGCCGTCTCGCCTTTG
Source organism: Bacillus rossius redtenbacheri (assembly GCF_032445375.1). Taxonomy (NCBI): domain Eukaryota; kingdom Metazoa; phylum Arthropoda; class Insecta; order Phasmatodea; family Bacillidae; genus Bacillus; species Bacillus rossius. The sequence goes on along the minus strand of NC_086330.1, from coordinate 300,485,183 downwards.
CGCCTCGACGAGGGACTGCCAGCCAACGGCAAAACCGCGCGGTGGCTATGCTATAGCGTGTCTCACTCATCATTAGTTTGCAGTGTTCTTTTCAATGGGCATTAGCTCTTTCTTTACAATGCACGATTTGTGCCATTAGCGCTGTCTTTGTTTCGATGTGGTCTGTTGCCAGATATGCACCTTAGAGCACAACAGTTTTATACAAAACTTTAAAATTTTTGAAATTTTTTTTAATGTATCTAAAAATTGGTATCATGTAAAGGAAAATTTAGAATGGTTATTTTGGAAATAAACTTTCTTGATATATTTATTCACCAAAGAGCATCATATAATAATATTCAATTTTTACTTCTGACGAGACGTAACAAATACGCCAACTTGGTTTCAATAATTTTCGTAAAAAATAACTGTTTTATATCATTTAATGTTATATATTTTGGTTCTGTTTGTCCATAGCACATAATTTATTTGTATGACATTTTATAAATAGCGATTTACAAATAGTTTCTCCTTTGACATTATAACTGCTGTTTAGGATTTTTTTTTTCCAGAATGACTACAACTTCAATAATACTGTAAAATACATTTTTTATGGTCTTAAAATCTACAAATAATAAAATTTAAAAAAGTTTTAACTTATTGTAACTATTGATGGTTTATAAAATAAGATTTGTAATGTCAACAAGTCGGGTAGTATCAATCTTGGAACAGTTCTCTGAAGGGAGAGAGCTCTTTGATGGCCGCAGGGGCGTCTGGGAGTCCCTGCGAAGGAAGGACTTACAAAATCACATTTGAGCAATTCACCGGCGCTTCAGACACTACGAGCGACAGTGCCGCCACACACGGCACCACCAACCAGTGACCAGATAAACCATCAAATAGGCGGCGCAGCTAATTTTTTTTCCTAACCTAACTAAAACTAAGTGTATTTGGGAGGGGTCCGGGTTAGGGGAGGGACCTAGGTGCGTCTCTGGCCGAAGCCTATACGCCTAGTCATGCTGGGATTAACCATGCAGGGAGAGGGTCGCATGCATCGTGTGCTAGGAGGGGATTGGCCAGCCATGGCAGCAATTGATGCCATGACTAACTCCCTTCACTCATAAATCTAGACTATAACTAGAGATAGGTTGGGCCCAGGTAAAACCTGCATAGACATAGGGAAACCCTGGGCACTGTCATGCGGGGTGCAAATATAGGAGACAGAGGATGGTCTGGATGAAGAGTTGGACAGAGTAGAAAAGAGTCTACCATGCGGTGGGTTGGGCACTTGGACTCGTGGTCCGCTTTGCTTTTTATCCGGGACTGGATTTAGTGACCAGGGACGCAAGCGCCCCTGGTGGTGAGTGGCTACACTGACCACTCACTCCGCTGCCAGTCAGCACCTGAAACTAAAGAAGTAAAAGTGAATAACAAGAAATATGTTACAATAAAAAATAAACATGCCGCAGTGCAGGGCGGAAGCAAATTACTTATTATATTCTATGAATAATACCTAATGTTTTTTTTTCTTTTTTTCGGTTTTGATACTTTTTGCTGTATGTTTAATTACTTTCCTTTTTATGTATGTCTATGCTTAGTTTTTAATTACTTTATAATTAGTTATGGTTGAATCTTTTGTAATAGTTAATATTTGAACATTAAGTTAATATTTTTAATTTGTTCTCTTAATATTTAGTCTATATCATGCTTAGTTTTTAATATTCAAATCTTTGATGTAATTGCAGAAAAGTGGTTAAGTGTAAGAGAAGGCGTACCGCCTTAACTTCGCCACCAATAAAGACGATAAACAAACAAACAAACAAACAAATAATACTATTATTTTTATTTTATTTTATGCATTATTTTAATTTTTTTTGTTAAGGCTATATTTTATGCTTATACAGTGTTTATTCTAACATGCCACGCATTGCCACCCTACAGGCCGCCTCCCTAGAGCCGGAGCATGATTTGCCTGTTTCCAGGGTGCCCCGCACGGCACGGTACATGAGGTATTTTTTTTATTAAATACTTAATATAACTGAGCTGTACAATATAACTATAATATAATATAACTAAATATTATGGTTGAACTGCCTGCGTGCCAAGCCACAGCAAACAAGGACAGATGCATTCGTATTATGATACTAGTTCTTAGACTTGCAATTCAAAATCCCATGTCTTTCAGAAACACAGCCGGCACTGGAGGTGATGCCAGCCAGGCGAGCCATGCCATCAGACATGAGGGTCATTACTAACACGACAGGCTAAGAACCCGAGGGGGTCGATCATACACTTGCGTGCTTCGGACCATTTTTAATTAGCAAAATAGATTAATCTTAACAACGGTGGGGCTAGGCTCGCGGTAAAAAAAAAAAAACGCTGAGCGCTGCGATTGGCCGATCGCTCAGCCAACCACAGCGCACTACGGAGGTCTGTGTGCAAGGATAGAAATTGGCATTTTATATTTACGATGTAATTCGGGATTTTGTTCCCCTAGAGATGAAATGTACGGGTTTCTGCTTATGGCACATTTATCATAAAATTTTTGAGCAGTTCTGACGGGGCAATACACAGGTGCATCAGTCGCGAAACGAATGCTCTTATTCTGTATTCCCTGCAACTTCACTAGGTGGGATTCAGCTGCTGTTGCCCACACTGGTGCCGCGTATGTAATGATCGGTTTAATTAACGCGTTATAAATGATGAGGCCATTCTTTACGGAGCTACCTAGTCGTCTACTCATTCATCTAGCAAATGCTGTTTTTCGTTTCGCATCTATGTGATCGCGCCATAGTAACTTGCGATCCATATACACGCCTAGATAATTAACTACGTTTTTATGTGGTATTTCTTTAGTAAATAGAGCTAAACGCGGCCTATTTTCTAGTGGCGGGAGTTGTTTCCGCGTGAATTCCATGGCTTCGGAATTTGGTCGGATTAACTTTAATTTGCCATTTCATACACCACTGTTCGAATGAATGTAACGCAATTTGTAGCCCTTCCGCTGCAAGATTTAAATTACGGGATCTACTAAACAGCACTGTATCGTCCACGTATAGGCCGAACTGTACTAGTCGATACTCGGGCTTCGGCAGATCGTGAATGTAAATATTAAACAAAACAGGCCCTAAAATGCTGCCTTGCGGGACACCTGCTTTGATAAATTTAACGTCAGACTGTGCGCCTTCTGTCGTGACTCAATGAACGATTATTTAGGTATGGGGCCAATAATTTTACATAGCAATCGGGGAAGCCTGTTTATATCGTTTATTAATTAGCCCTGCATGAAATATTCTATCGAAGGCTTTTTATACGTCTAAAAAGTTGCTACATTGTAACTATTCCAAGTAAACGCAGTTACTATTTGCTCGGTCGTTCGTACCAACTGATGTGTGGTGGAATGCGCGTCGCGGAAACCGAATTGTTCATTGGGCAATAGATTATTTTCTCTAATATAGGTATTGAGTCGCTGCAATATTATATGCTCAGCTACCTTTGAAACTGTACTAAGGAGGCTAATTGGTCTATAGTTTTGCGGGAATGTTTTGTCTTTACCGGGCTTTTGGAAAACGATTACGTTAGCCTCTTTCCATTGTTTGGGAAAATATTGTAATTTAAAGGAACTGCCTCCAAGGGTAATCGAACACCACACTCCCGAATCTCATTCATCTATGTCCCGCCCATTCTGCGACAGTTGACTGTTGTTCCTGCATAACACTAGAGGTGGGTTGTTACAGCAATTTTCGGTATCTGTTCCAACCTGATACTGATACAGTAATGTACTAGTTACAAGTAGCTGATACTTCTGTATCAGTTAGAGCAGTAGCGGTCCCAGGACCCTGCGACCGGAAGGAGAATCTGATCCATTATTTATCACGCCCGGTAATTCTCTACCTCTGGCCTAATACAGCCAGTATCAATCAGTTCAACATTCACTGCAGTTCGTCCTGGCCGTGTATTACCATATACATTGTTGCGGGCTGTCATGCTTTGTAGTTAGTATCTTTATAGTGAAATAAGAAATGGATAAGTGCAGGAAAAAGACTTCATTTGTGTGGAATTTTTTCGTGGAAAATAATGAGTTTGCTAATTGTAATTTGTGTAAACAAAAACATTAAAATTTCATTAGTTTTATTATTGAACAAGACGGTGCACGCACTGCGCACTGAGCGTACTTTGATGTGGGACAATAAACAAAACGACTCGTAACAATTTCGCTCTGCGCCTCTCCTTCAACTCCTTCCCCTGCGCTTCCACCCCTACATTCTTTCCCTTCTTTATCCCTTATTCGTCGTGCCGCTCCCTCCCCTTTCATAAGCTCCGCCCAAATGACCGTCATCTGCGATCGGGTTCTGCGCACGCGCACATTGGCCGTGGTGTTGTTCCAGGCGAATTCTAAACTGATATTAAAGTACTTGATATTTGAATAGTGTACTCGTTTGCAGTACCTGATACAGGCGTGTATCAGTTACAAATTAGCTGGTTGATACTTTGCGACCCACCTCTACATAACACGTAGCGCGGGTTAGAGCCCGGAGAACTGCCCCGTAAAAAAAAACTGTAATAAGTAATGATGTATAATGAATTCCCTGTCTCTACTGCAACTATAACCTAACTTCTATAATTATAATGGATCTGGCAGTCGGATCACGAGGTCGCTGGCTGTGACAACAATATAGCTGATGGTATGTCCTGCCACGGCGTTTACTGAATAAGCAACTAGTCTGTGCATCTACAAGATTTTTTTTTATAATTCTAGAAAAGATTCCTTTGAAAACCTGTTGCCAAGAATTAATTTATAACACTTCACAAGATACACAATTTATTCCTATGGTTATTTGTCCAAGTTCATTTTTGGAGACAGTACTCATATTTATTGTGACGCTTACGAAAATTTACGCACAATTTAAATTCTGATTGATTTTTTATACAAGCATATATTCTTTTTAAACCACCGAGAATATAATTGAACCTTCAACAATTGGAATTTATTTTGTTTTATTGTGCTTATTTATGTGCGTAGTTTATACCGGAAAACTATTCAGGACACGGTTTGACTAATCTAGGTACTGGGACAACACAAGGCAAAAATGCCCGGGAAAGAATCCGAACACAGTATTATTTCGAACATTTGTTTTATCCTATCCTACTAATATTATAGAGTTCCTTCACACAAACGTAAAAATTTACAAACATATGTAACTTGAAATGAATTTTTACAATGTAAACGCCCTGTCCCACAATGAAATTTCCATCACCGACTATGTTTGACAACAAAGTTTGAGTTGTTATATTGGACGAAATATGGCTTTAAATTTTCTACATCAAATAAAGTTGGCCACATAACTTAAAACATGTTTTAAATCATGTCAGGGGAAGGTAGGAAGACAATTTTTATATAAAAAGAAATTTATTTTCCAGTAAGTTCATTTAGTTTTGTGGTTAGTGTGCGTAAAAAAAACCTGATTCGTAGTTATTTATATAGTTAATTACTAAAAACTTAAAGTAAAAAGCTTTCTTAGCAATAACAAAAAATCTGTAATAGATAGCCAAAATAAAAACAAGAGACAGAGTGAAGAAATTTCCTAAAAATAAGTCTCGGCTCCTGCAGCTATATAGCTATATTATTTATTGCTTTATTTTAATGTCGAGTTAAGGGTTTGCGGCGTGCCTTCGGAATCTTCTATGTTAATAATTAACAAAATATCATAGTATTTAAATAAATTTTCTAAAAAAATATCGTGATACTTCAAAGAATATATTGAGTACTTAAAAAATGTTTTAAAGTTATTTTTTCATTGTTTGAGACCATTGTTAATTGAGCAATTATTTAGGAATTTTTTTATTGAAAGTTTTTTTTTATCTATTACAGTAAGTAGACTTAAGGTTCCTATCTACCTGCCTTTGAGGTTTCAAAAACATGTACATTGTTGTATGCACTTTCCAATAAAACTATTAGAGCAACAGCTCTTAAATTTTTTATCCGACAAGTAAAATGAAGTATTTCTGGGAGCATATTTTTACATTTTCTAATTTCGTGATGTAATTTACTAAAATTAATTGCTCAAAACAAGCAATTTGATGCCTGAATTCCCGGTTACTTATCTAAAATTTGTGAAATATGAAACAATACAACTAAAAACGACATTGTTATGATCAAAATGATAGTATAAAAGTGTAGGGTCATCGCTTTAAATTTCAAAATACATCGGTTTACGAAAATTGGATAATTTGGTGTTCTTTGTGTGTGACTCGTGCTGTCTGGCGGGAGAGACACGTCAAGCTCGAGGCGAGGACTAGAAGGGAGGGGATGGCGTTTTTTTTTTTTTCCTAACCTAAGTTAAAACTAAGTGTGTAAGGGAGGGGTCTAGGTAGGGAAGACTCTAAGTGCGTCTCAGGGCAAGCCCTATACGCTCTAAACATGCGGGTTTTTAACCATGCAGAAAAGGTCACGTGCATCATGTGCTAGGAGGGGATTGGCCAGCCATGGCAGACGTTTTCGCCATGACTAACTCCCCTCACTCTTAATTCTAGACTAAAACTAGATAAGTTGGGCCCAGGTAAAACCTCCATAGACAGAGGGAAAACCCTGGGCACATACATGCGGGATGCAAAGGTCATGCATTATTACAAGCAGGTGGATTACAGGAATAGAAGGATGGTCCTGGAAGAAGAGTGGGGCGTGGTAGAAGTTCTACTATGCAAGGGGTGGGGCACTTGGACTTTTAGTCCGCATTGGTTTGGTCAGGTCTGGTCTTTTTGGGGGCGGCTTATGCCGTTTCCCGTCGTGCTGCCAGTTAGCACTCATTGTGGCTGTGTAATATGATCGTGTAAGTGGGGCGGTCGCGAACTGTGGCGTCGGACTAGACTCCAGAGTGGTGACATAGCTTCAGGTCGACCTGTCGCCAGTAAAAGGCTGTCGGTCAGTTAGAGAAATTGCCACCATCTGTCATTGAAAAGTCCTAGCTGCAGTACTACGCTGTGTGAGCTGCGGTCGCGAGCAGGGCATCGAGCCAGACTCCAGAATGGTGACATAGCTTCAGGTCGACCTGTTGCCAGCAAAAGGCAGTCGGTCAGTTAGAGAAATTGCCACCTTCTGTCATTGAAAGGGGATGGCGTGGTCTGCAGGGTCTGGCGGCGCTGGAGGGGTAGTTCTGACCTTGAACATTGCGCCGAGAGATAACTGTAAGCTGATTCTTCCCTGCTCGCAGCAGCAACTTGTGTTTCCTGCCGTTTATCCTGTACTTTGATGTTTGAAATACCTCAAACCATTCCGCACACGAGGATGTGGATGTTTGTTGTTTGTAGAGAAAAACACTCCTAAATATTTATGTAATGTTTGTCTAGTATTCCACTAAATTGCCATCCAACATAAAGTGAATATAAAGTATATAAACGCATGAGTTAATAGTGATTATATTAAATTGGTTAGAGAACTATAGCAGAAATATTATTAGAAGTAAGTAAAGGCTCCGGTTATTAGTCATAAGCTTCATATAAAGATGGAAGCGCATGTAAACAAAAGAAAAGCAAAATCGGGCAAATTGTTTATGAGTGCAAGAAGGAAGAAGACAAAAGGAACAACCTTGATTGAATATCAGAAACAAAGGTATGTCACAATTTTTTTTGCATGGTCTCAAAAAATGGGGAACTAAATTTTTTACCAACCACCCCCACCCCCCCCCCTTTTTTTTTGATCCTCTACAAAGTGGGTTAGCAATAATAATTTTTCGTGTTTTCAGAAAATACAACAGACTTCAGGAAAATTCGTAAGACATTCTACCGCAAGCCAGTAGTACAGTGCAACTCATGTTTCGCACTCTGAAGTCGGTACAGTGAATGATACACCTCATGTAACGGCTTGAGCACCGGAGAAGTGTAAGTAATAATAGTTTATTCTATTCAGCCATGAAAGATTTTTTCCTAACGTCCCCACTTCTGCGTACTAAAAATCGCTACTAGTACCTACCACCATATATTTTTTTTTGCACTACAATGTTTTTAATGTCATGTTGTAAGAAAAATTGAGTCTTATTCAAAAGATTAATTTTTAGTAACTTGCGCGTTTGGATGATATACGAATGCATACCATGTGTTTCTATATTTTTAATTAATTTTTACTACTTTGTTTCGTAAGTTATTACCGTAGTTTTTGGTTCCATGTTTCTTTCTCAATCCAGCTGTTTTGACTTGTGAAAATAATACAGTAAAATGTTCGAAAAAACATTCCCACCAATAAATACAGTATTTTTGCTTGTTACCACTTGCTTCTTGACAGAAATTTGCTCTCAACGAGTTCTAAATAACTGACGTGATTGGACAATGCCATGGTTATTTCTCTTGAGTTTTTAGTTCAGACTAAAGTGAACTCTTTGAAAATTAAACGGGCTTCTCTATCAAACGTTTATTTATTATAAATCATTTTGACTTTGAACGACTCGAAAGTAATTAGACTCGTTCTAATGTATTTATAGAATAAAAGCAAAAGAACTAATCATTTTATATTAATTTATGGGCGCCAACAACTTTTAAGAAGTTGTAAAACTGAGTAAACATTAAAATATTTAGCTATTTAGACTTGATTATGAATGACACAATATTTGCAACTTGATCGGGAAATAACCGTTATCAGTTTTCAGTGACATTCCATAATTATCAACAGATATTCATAATTTGTTTAATACCAGTAAAATAGTATCAAACTCTTTGAACCTGTTTTATTGCAAGTCTTCACTCAGCGAATGTTTACTATACAAAATTTATTATAATTAATTTATTGTCCTGACTATTCAGTAGGTAGAGCTGGGTATTTCGTGGAAAAATTCGTAAGTTCATTAGATTAGTTGACATACAAACTTTTTAACTTTAACTCAAGTTGTCACTAGACTTAAACAGTATGGTATTGGTTTAGAGAGTATACATGACGGATTTCTCGTGATGTTACTATTCCGGTGTGTTAGTTTTTGCAAAGCTGGTAAGTTTTGTAAAATTCCTTTACAAATATCTGACCGACCTGTTAGTATAGTTCAGTAGTACCGAACTATGCATTACGATGTCTGTCTTCGATGTACGGGAACTCAGCAACAAAGATTCCACGTCTTCATCCTTGAAACGCCCTTCAGCTGTTTCATGTCTTCGTCCTGGGAACGCCTCGTAGTAATTCTTCGTCTTCGTCCTGGGAACGCCTATAGTCGATTTCAAGCTTTCGTCCTGGAAACGCCTCTCGTTGTTCGTCTTCGTCCTGGGAACGCCTCTTGTTATTTGTCTTCGTCCTGGGAACGCCTCTCGCTGTTTCCGGATGATCTCGTACAGTCAATTATTCATAATATTATATTCTTCGTCCTGGGAACGCCTCAATATTTCTTCCAATCTTCGTAGTCGGGTTTCAAAATCTTCATCCTGGGAACGCCTCGATGTTTCTTATAATCTTCTTACAAATAATAATTCTTCTTCAATTCAATAAATATCTCCAAACTATCAATATTATTAATGTCTACTATTAATTCTTGCCATTCTTCAAAGTATTCTAACAGTCTTAATTCCAATTTCTGCAGTAATAAAATGCCACGTCTAGCTTGTCCGATGGTTCCTATATCAATTCCCTTTTCGTTTTCACTTAAAATTCCAAACAAACTTTTATTTTCCAGCAATAGTTTTTGGTTATACCTTTTCAACCAATACAAGATTGTTTTACAAACTCTTAATCATATAATATTAAACATGAACTTTGAAAATACCCTCCTTATTGGTTAAACAAAATATCTCATTTTTGAGCAAAGAAGTTTCACATTAAACTATATAAATACAAAATTACTGACTTATGGTTCATAGAGAAATAAAGAAATGTGCTCAGAAGTGAAATTATAAAATATGATACATTAATTTTGTTCCTCCATCTTGTTATATAAAGTTGACAAGTTCAACCTTTATAAAATGAACCTTTGGAAAAATTAAAAACACTGCTTGTTACTAGAGTGGATTATTCATTAAATGAGTAGTATTAAAATATTCGGTGAACAAATTATTAGAAAAATTGCCTAACAATTATTATCATGGTAAATTTCTGCCCTTGATATATTTTTTGAATAGGTTTTAAATAGAAAATAAAATTATGCTTGCCCTAACTCCCATAGTTTGCTAGGTGTGATTAATTGTTTTACACATTACGTTATTGCACATAACTGTAAATAGAAGCTAGTTTAACCTACAGTGCTTCACTGTGGCAGAGTGATAAAATATTCTTAACTTTGCAACTTATTTTTAAAACAAGTATTTGTAAATAACATTGAAAACATGTTATATATATTTTTTTAATTTGTGTTTATATCCGCTGATCTTTCGTTATGGGTAGGTTTTCAAATTTAGTACGGGAATGTGTAACATTTACAGGAAAATGCCAAAATCGTACACGTTACTTCAGTCAGCAATGCAGTCAGAGAGTGAAAACGGTATTTCCTACTGGAGCAGGCGGGTTGCTGATGATGTTATTATGGAAGACGAAATGGTCGATGGTGTAGAAGATGAAATGCTTGATGTTGTCGGCATAGGAGCAGTAAATGGAACAGTGCTCGTGGCGATGGAGGTATTTATTATCAGCAACAATAAAATAACTAGATACGTAGGCCTATAAATCTTTTACAAAAAGGCCTTATGAAAATGTTTCTCGTGATATTTTAGGATGAAAATATTACGTCTCATGTTCTGTTTTGGATTGGCATTAATTTTTGTAAGATTTTCTCTCAATGATTATCCCCCATGTGGTGGCGGGGTAGAATCCCACCATAGCCTGGTGGACTTGGCATATTATATATAATTGCCAAACTTTTTTTCTTTTTTGTTTTAAAATACATTATTAAGTATTTCTCAAACCAAATAAAAACTGAAGTTGCAAAAATATAAGCTTCTGTGCATACCATCTTCCTACATAATTCAAGTTAGAATGTGGTTTGCTATAACCTTCTGCAATTAATTTCAGTCACTAAAAAAATTCAATGTTTTTGGACAGCTATTTTATTTTGTAAAGAACTGGAATTATCACTGGTAAATACTTGCAGTATACCTCCTCTGTTACTCAGGGCCGTTAGTACATCTAAAACCTCTACCGAAATCTGATGTAACCAAAAACCTGAAAGTTTTTTAGTATGCCAGAAATCTATTAAAACGCGCAATTTGTACCTCGTCAAAAACTTCAGGATATAATTCAAAATAAAGTATTTCATAATATTGATGCTATCTATAACATGCTCATAACCTGCGATAGAATTACAGTTCTTATAACAAATGTGCTATCTTCTGACATTAAAAAGAAATGTGTGTGCATGTTGTAAAACTATGTAGTTATTGCTCTAATTTAGTATTAAAAAGACATATTATTCCAACCCCCAAATAAATCATGGTTACATTAATGAAATACACAAAAGAAAATTTTTACTAGCAAAAATATTAAATGTTTAATATAAAAATTTTTAAATAAAAAAACAATTGGTTGGATGTTTAAATATTTTCACAAATAAAGTGGCTAATCAGAGTGGCGTAACATTAGGTCATGTTTAGTTTGCAAACCTCCCCCCCCCCCCCCCCCCGATTACAGCACAATTACAGCACAAATGCCAGTCAATAAATAGGTGCATTTAGTTTTTGCATAAAAATCTGACCACTCATTAGGCTCCAAAAAGATATGCCCTCGTCATTGGTTTCTTCCTTGCGATTGGCGGCCTTCTGCAAGATAAGCCATTGCTAGAAACTGGAAAATTCTCGGTCTCAATGTCCGTCATGGTGGACTCCATAGTTCTCTACACTCTCGGGAAATTGTCACATGTTCATTGGCTACTGACTTGAGAGACGTCTTTCCTGGCTAGTCTCTGACTCGACACTTCTCTGGTCAAGGATTTCTCATTGGCCCACAGTACTCCGCATGAACCGCGAGCCAACAGCAAACTCAGCGCAATGGCATAAACATTTCAATTTTAGACTATCTCGAAATGAATCCGCGAGGTTTTCCTGACTCTGGTCACTGCCTTGCTTGGCCGCTTTTGTATCCGTGCAGAATGGCTGTGATTCGAGTGCCAACAGTGGGCGTGTACCAGAAAGAAACTCAAACTATCACAGACACGGACGATACTACAGGTTCTTCAGCAGAAGAACGAACTGCTGCAATTTTTTAACGTGCTGGATTTACTGGCACGTACTCCCGTCATGGCTGAATCCACCAACACGAGCTCCCTAGAGCCGTAGGGGCAATTTAAACCCAACTTGGAGGTGTTTAAGGAAAAACTACAATGAGAGGTTGAGGCAACTCATTCCAGAAGCATCGCCACTCACACCCCCTTAACCGTTCGATTGACCTGTTGTTGACTCAAAGAATACCCCATCCTACTAGTACCACAAGGCGCTTAATCAAGTATATCACATCTGGGATCCAGAGAGCCTGTGATCTGGCCTAAGTACATCCAACCTCTGCTAGCTGTCCAGGCTAATTCCGGAGCTGTTTTGCCGCTCACTGCGTCCACTCTTCAACGGGGTGTGGACTCTTTGGACGTGCTCTAAGCGATCAGAGCCACCAACTGCCAGTGCATTGTCTCAACATGCGACCTGGGCCGGCAAGAAAACCTCAGCAGGAAATACCAGCATCAACAAGGGTCGCCCCGCACTACGCCTAGATGTTTCATGCACTTGCGGGCTTGTACGGTCTCTTAGTTCGTAAGCTGGTGCGGTAACTGCCATGGTCCAGGACGCAGGAGGCACCACGGGGACTGGTCCTTTGGTTCCCCAGAGCTTACAGCATTATTTTTTGCCCGGGTGCTTCCGTTTCCACAGCAGGAACCACACCCAGACTTGCCTTGCCCATTGCGCCATAGCCCATAGGTTCTACACGGTGAGCCAGTGCCTTTGGGACCCGACGTCCTGAGGGTCTGGCAGTGCTGACCCCCCAGGTAAATTTTCCGAACCGTCTGCTGTTGCCCGCGGAGCAGTGGCGTAGCCAGGATTTGTGTATGGGGGGTGTTAAGAAGCATGCCCCCCCCCCCGTATTAAAGCGGGGGGTCCGGGGGTCCTCCCCCGGGAAAATTTGGATTTTAAGGTGTAAAATAGTGCTATTTTAGCAGTTTTCGGTATTTAAATTTAAATATTGTAATGGTAACATTTTTATTAATTTTTAATATGAAATTTGTTTGAGTGATGAATAATAAATTTAATTAAATATTTGGTGCTAGGGGGGGGGGGGGGGTTGAACCCCTAACCCCCCCCCCCCCCCCGGCTACGCCCCTGCCGCGGAGAGGCTATATACTTGCATCCGTGCACTCTTCCCGCGATTCTGTTGAATTCTATCCCGGATACTAACTAGAGCCGGCAACAGCTCCACTCCTCTAATGACAGGTTTCGTCAAGAAGGAGTCACAAACACTCCCAAGACGGACGGACTAAACTACAATGATTTAACACATAACTAGTTTCAAAATATTTTCGCGAAAAATGCCTGCCCCTAGCTACTGATATAGGTGTAAACAAACAGCCGCCACGTTGATACGTGGAATGCCCTGCTGCCTCTCCCTCCCCCCTTCCAAAAAACCACTTCCGGTCTGTACTGACTAGCAAATTGTGTCCCGCCGTGTTGCTGGCCTGTTTGTCCATCTTGGTGGCCTGGCAAATAGGATAATGTCACCTATGGACGCCTTAGATGGGATCTAACACACTATATTGAGTTTTTGTTTTAAATCTTCTCAAACTTACCAATATTTAAGGATATTTCTGTACATTTAACATTATATATCGCCTGCATTTATTGTTTTGTCACAAATATTTTCAAGCGATCTTTACTAAGTGTTGCATATGTGTGTAAAATGTCGCGCAAGTGTTTTTAACGGTTATCACTTGCGTGGCATTTTACACCCATTATGTAACACTTAGTTAATATCTCTTAAAAATATTTGTGACAAAACACAAATGCAAGAGAGGTATAGTGTTAAAGTTATATAAATAATTATTAATTATTAGTAAAGACGTGAAAATGAAAATAAATCAACATGGCGTGCAAGACCCCACCTCATCATGTTCTGCGTGCGCACCGCAGCTGCGATGGTAAACAAGAGGGCTCTTAGACGTCCGGTGTTAACCTGTGTCTTCGGGCGTCAACTGCGCATACGCGCGTTTAGCCGCGCAGCGTTACTCACAGCAGTGCCGCCAACTCTCGAGCTTGCAAGCCGCAGACTAGAGTAGGCAACCTTTCCTGCAACAACGGCCAATTGTTTTCTCCGATTAAGTGTTCAGGGCAGTATGATTATTTTTTCGCAATAACTTATTTGTAATTATTTTGCAAGATGACAAAAGAAAAGTAAATAAAATTACTTACGCTGTAGTAAAACATGTTGAATATTTTTTTTTTTACTTTGGATTTGGCAGCAAAATATTTTTGCTTTCATAAATTTATTACATTTATGATACGTAGTACAACATAATGAATAAAAGTTTTAAAAATGAACTTTGTCATCACAATTCATATATAGAAAGGAAACCCACTTTACTAGAAAACACGTGTTTCAATATTTTTCTTGCATTAAAATTTACATCGTTCTATTTAGCGTATGAGTTCAAAAGTGTATCCAGTAGACAGATGATTCCAAATATTGGCATGCTTAATCTTATCACCACCTAGATCTGAACCATATTGGGTATGCCTTCTGAAATTTTCCATACATTTCTCAAGATTTGTTTCAACTTCTTATCTGGATTCCATCAGGACCTTCATAACTCTGGCTTTAGGCAATAACATACCCGTTTTCGGAAAATTCTACATGCAACGTCTAAATAAAATATTCAGTTTATTTTCATTCAGTAAATAGGCCTGTGTTCCCTCGGCTACACTTACTGCTCACTACACTCGCGTCGTATTTGACTCCGTCTTCAATTTCTATCTTCTCTAAGTCGGTTCTCTTCGAATTTGATAGTCTTGAATCTTAACTCCCTTCTATCTTTTGTTACGCTTCACCTAGATTTTTTGCGTCCAGAGGGTAAGCTCCCTGATGAATTGTCACAGGGCCGTAAGTACACTCTTAGAAATTACAGTAGATTTGCTGACTTTTCGACGAAGAATTCACTTCAAATAAACGAAGAGCTCTCGTAATTTCAGGTAACTGGATCTTCGTAAAAACTACGCCGTATTTAGACTTTCGAATTCTGTTTATGGGGTAAGAACACACGTAGAAGAAATAACAGTGTTTCTGTAGCAGTCTTAGCAAGTTTTTGAATGTTTTGACTAATAAACCATGATTATTCTGGTGGATTCGTGTTCAGAGTAAGCAGGGGCGCAACAACTAAATTTCCAAAGGGGGGACAATATACCTTTTTATAAAGAATCATCGATCCCCCCTATTGAAGCGGGGGGGGGGGGGGGGGGGTCCTCCCCCGGGAAAATTTGTATTTCAAGGTGGAAAATGGTGCTATTTAAGCAGTTTTATTATCTAAAAATTGATTACACAGCACTTTCTTAGCCCCGTTTGCCCCCACTTCAAGGTTTCAGAGGGGGGGGCAAAATACCCTTGCCCCCCCTGTTGTTGCGCCCCTGAGAGTAATTAAACATAGCACTCATAATTTAAAGAAGATACCAGTAAATTTACGAAGATCTTTGGATGATTTGTAACAAGCGTTCCCGGTAAACTTAAGTAGAAAACCTTTAACAGTGGGCCGCGGACAGCGGATTGATGACCAATGCCAGATACAAAAAATTTTATATGAGGGGCGTACGCTAAGGGAAAAATACACCCTTTATTGAAATCATATATATATATATATATATATATATATATATATATATAACATCTATCACTTCCACTAACAACTGTAAAAGAATTTGAAAGCAAACAGCACTTCACACTAAATGAAATTCTGCGTATGCTCTTGGTGATATAGTCTGTCTTGTGTAACTTGTCTCAAAATCTTGACGTTTCTCGAAAGTAGTAGCAATTGTCCTTTAGCTACTGTCGCTCAGTCAGCAGTGTTTATAAACAAACTCCACGTGATGCTTTGCGAATGGAATCTATGAACTGGGCACCACTGGTGCTGCTTTTGAGAGCCATCAACTCTGAGACAAGTTAACCAGGTAACACTTCCACTGAAGCTGTGGCGCAGCGGTAACTCGCGGGACTCAGGAGCCGGGTCGGAGTGCAGGTCCGACCATGCCAGGTCATGGCGCGCGCTGACACGCACCATCCAGTTCGGACTTATCAGTCGGAACTGCCGCGTGTGGGAACAGCGTCTCGCCAGTCCAAAACGTCAGTCCAAACAATCGGTCAATACGTTCCATCAGTTGAGTGTCGTGGCAGACATCTTTGGTTATACTCTTTGGTTGCTTTGCTTTCCCCCCCACCTTTTTTCTAACTAAAAGTACAACTGCAACATCTAAAGAATTCTACGATGAAACCACACATCCAACAGGAACAGCAACTATAAAACTGCTCGTGTGTGTGATGGTGGGGAGGATTGGGGAGGGGGGAAGACTTCAAGTTCAGAAGTTGAAACTGTAAGTTGGAACTGTTCGGTTCGAACTAAGCACCTGGACTGACCGTGTGTGCAGAGGGCCTCAATTCGGTGTGAGCTATACTGGTTCGTGACGAGGGGTGGGAGGAGGGAGGGAAGCACGGCCAGGCGTCAACAAAATGGTTATTGAAGTATTTATTGACCCTGGTTGGCCCCGGGCCGAGCATCGCGCGGCGCGGTGGAATCTACCGCGGACCGAGCTGCCTCCTCCAGCGCAGTGTTGCCAGACGTACCCGAATTCGGGTACACGTACCCAAGTTACCGTGTCTGTACCCAAGTAACCGAGAAGATCAGATCAGCTCGGGTACACAAATGCACCCGAATTAAAAAAAAAAATAATAGTAAAAAATATTTAACAATATTCATTTGGCGTGGACAGCCCATTTGGGTGGAAAATAGTTTTTGTCCTGCCCGTAACGCACTGACATTAAACATCCCTGCCTTTATGAAAACAGCCTCGGCTAGGCTCTATCTTTGAATATATATACTGTATAGAAGTCGCCAGCCCAGGTTAAAATTTCTAATACGGTTTTGAGGTAGTTGGTTAATTCACCGCCGCAATCGCCACCATCTCTAGGGCATCGACTTGTGGTGGTCCCTAGCGGACAAGTGCCGAACTCTTCAAACACCCCTTCCCCCTCCCGTTGAACGACCTCGAGCTGCAGTGAATGATGGATGAGGGGTGCGGGGAATGACAGCGGGCGACAGTGCTGCATTCTAACGTGTACACAACAACTAAGACGATACAGGGCGTTACGGCAGCGCACTGCAGCGGTGAAGTTCCCAAGCTGCTCATTTTACGCTCTTGAAAAACGTAGAGTAAATCCTATCCACTCGCGACTTCTATACAGTATATATATTCAAAGGCTCTATTCCTAAGGATCGCTGGAGAATCAGAGGATAAAATTTCCGTTATCTCCGTTCACTCTTAGCTGAGTTTTGAAATAAACAAACACCGTCATATCACTGCGCCACGTCAGCAAGTGATAGGTTGAATTCATCTTGCGCGCCAAGCACTAGTTGCAACACACACTTCAGTTCAGTCGGTGCTAATATAATAACGGAGAAGTAATATAACAGGAAAATGGTGTCGTTACCGTTCAGGACACAAAAACAAACAATGTTTATTTTTTGAATAATCGATAAAATAGCACCGTAACGTAAGACAACAATATGATAGTGTTACGATTTGGTACTCTTCTAATCACTATCTGGCAGTGGTGCTATCCCTTCCAGACTTGAATCAGATCTTCCACCACTATCTTCGTCACTACTGTTGTCACTGTCACCTTTGAATATATATACTGTATAGAAGTCGCCAGCCCAGGTTAAAATTTCTAATACGGTTTTGAGGTAGTTGGTTAATTCACCGCTGCAATCGCCACCATCTCTAGGGCATCGACTTGTGGTGGTCCCTAGCTGACAAGTCTCGAACTCTTCAAACACCCCTTCCCCCTCCTGTTGAACGACGTTGAGCTGCAGTGAATGATGGATGAGGGGAGCGGGGAATGACAGCGGGCGACAGCGCTGCGCTCTAACGTGTAAATAACAACTAAGACGATACAGGGCGTTACGGCAGCGCACTGCAGCGGTGAAGTTCCCAAGCTGCTCATCATACGATTCTGAAAAACGTAGAGTAAATCCTATCCACTCGCGACTTCTATACAGTATATATATTCAAAGCTGTCACCGAGAGGACATATAACACTGTCAACGACAATATTACTGATACCATCCAATTCCCACATTCTTTCCTCTTCTTTCATTACGTGCCGAATACAGTCGTTCCACTTCTCTGGAGTAATCTGAGACAAAGCTGTGGCCACCAAATCACGTACCTCGCTTAGCTTGAATGTTCTGTTATTACATGCCACGTAACCTTTAATCTGATTCCACACGAGTTCGATTGGATTCAAGCTGCAATAATACGGCGGTAGCCTAAGTACAGTGTGCCCCGCTTTCTCGGCGATGTTGTCAATCACATATGCAGTAAAATATGAACGTACTGTATTAACTAAATTCAGCAACTCCACTTTCACAGACGTTGCACTGAAGGATATATTTTTTGACTGTAACCACTAGATAATATTGTTGCGATTAACAGGGTTCGTAAATAATAGCCAAATTAATAGATTTTACTACACACCAGTGGCGTAGCCAGGATTTGTGTATGGGGGGTGTTAAGAAGCATGCGCCACCCCCCCCCTCCCCGTATTAAAGCGGGGGTGCGGGGGTCCTCCCCCGGGAATTTTTAATTTTAAGCTGTAGACAGTCCTGAGAGAAAAGCTTCTCTCTTCTTCTTAACTGTAGAATCTTTCATACCTTTCATTCACCCACGTTTCATCTAAATAGTAAATTTTGCGTCCTTGTTGTCGGTAACCACGGATTTTGCTTAAATAATTTCTTCGCTATAGTGAAATGTCGTCCCTATCAATTATGACATTTGTTTTGCTTCTCTTTACGTACTGAAAACCGATAAGTTTTAACAGTTTATAAAATGTTGTTCGTCTGAAATTAGGAAGTTCAGGGTCGTCATTAACACACCGTATCACTTTGTTCAGCATAGGTGGTTCATTTGCAAAGAAATACTATGCACTTTATGCCTAATAGCCGTCTTCACAAAATCATCACAAGTTTTGATAACAGGATACTCACGTTTCCTTTTCTTCCCGGGAGTTGTTAATGTCCCAATGTCCTGTAATTATTTCCTTGCACTAAGCACACTGCTCTTCGAAACACCCGTAAAATCCGCAGTTAAACTCGCGATATCGTTCACACGACAATCAGGATATTTGTCTGAAAATGTTTTAAAAACATTCAACACAATAGTTTTCTGTGCACTTTTCAAATGCTTTCCCGTTTTGTGCTTTACAAAACTCGGTCCTGCGTCAGCCATAACAAACCGTGCACGCGCGAATCCGAAATACAACTGTTGCGCCGGGCATCAACTGTACACTGTACACACGGCGTCTGCTAACATAATTGTAAGTAAATACTTGCTGAGACATTAAACTGTATTTGATATTAATGGTGAAACGCTATAATGCTATATAACAACAATTGTTATATAAAAACAGTGTAAAAATACTTACAAATGGTGCGTAACCAAGGGACTCTTTCTTGCGCACGAATAATGTGCGCGGCGTCCGGCAGCCAATGAAAATGTTTGTTTACAAGAGGCTTTATTTATTCCAAAACTCAGGTAAGAGTGAACGGAGAATATTTACAATAAATTTACACCAACCTTTAACCTGAAAATACCATTTTTGACGTATGGCTGGAATAGTACCTAGAAGTTAACGTTTACATCTATCTCTCTCGCTTTCTCTCTCTCTCTTCCCCCACCCCAACCCACAACGATGCATTTTAAAATATTACGCACGGGCCTTAGCAGTAGAGCCAATAGTGCATTTAAACTATAAAACTTTATGTTGTAACGCTATTATAAAAAGTGTTTATGATATTTGTATGAAATAAAAGAGCAAAATTTTTAATACTTATTTTTCGTGTATGTACCTGAATGACACTCGAACTAAGAACTTTTTGCACCCGAAAGTACTCGAGCGCAGAGGTGTGCGTGCCGGAATCGTGTGCGCTCCGGCTGGCAACACTGCGCTCCAGGCACCGTCACGCGCGGAGGTGTGAGACCACGCGGCTGGGAGCGGCCAGGGGTGGACACGCCGCGTCGCGGTCCGTGTCGGCTGCAGCCTCGCGTTGGCCGAGTCGGTGCACCCCTGGACACTGCCTGGTGACGATTCTGTCGCCTCTGAACCGGCGCGCAGTCCCGCTCGTCGTGCACGGGGCAACCATGAGATGTCATGTGGCGGAGAAATGAAGCTGTGCCGTGAGCTTTCAACAACCTCCACCGAGTGTTTCTTTCGTGCCTAAAAATGGGCGCGTGTACTTATTTACGCGACCAACGAGCACTGTAAATAGGCTTGGATATAGTATGTCCAACAACTCAACGTGAACCCGAGAACAGCTGTTTGGCCAGTAAATTATGGTTCCGAATAAAAAAAATTCAAAAAGTGTCTTAATTTTCGAGTTATAGGCATTATTTCGAAGTTTTTAAGTCCGTATCTTGCACACAATAATTATTAACTACTACGACTAAAACTGTTTGCTACAGAATTATGAATAACCCTACTATTGATAAAAATTCAAAATAAAATCAAACATGGTATACTTTTAAGGGGGAAAAAATATTAGAAGACTTACGTGACAAAAAAAATTCAACTGGGTAAATTTGACTAGTCACACTATAAAAAATATATTGTTAACTTAGAACGTTATTTGAAAAGATGGTTTACTAAAGCAAATAACATGCTAACTTAGCAGAGTATTTTTTTTACAGATTGAATAGTGAAAGTCATTCAATTTAAAATTGTTACCGCATAAGCCGTGCAAATAATTTACCCCCCTCCCCCGAAGTCTAGCATGTTTGATTTTATTTTGAATTGTTTTCAATAGCGTAGCAAAAATGTTTCCGTAGCAAAAATATTTAGTCGCAGTATCTAATAATTTGGTGCAGCGTGGCGATTTAAAACTTTTGAGAAACTCTATCACCACGTCACTTTTTGAATTTTTTAAATTCAGAAACGTAATGTACTGGCATATCACCTATTCTCTACTTGACGTTGATTTATGGGGCATGCTGTACATAGGAAAGCCGAGTCAAGCCTTGAGGGAAATGAATTCGCGAGGTAACCGTTGCTGTACGCATTAGCGATCATTAAGGACTGGAGAAAATTCGTGGATTCAGTGATATCGAGGATAGACTTCACAGCTCTGGGTGTACTCGGGTACAGGCCGCTGTCTTGTGAGACGTCCCGACCCAGCAGCCTATGATTCGATAGAGCTTTGGTTGAGGGTTTCTCATTGGTCCAGACAGGGGTAGACTTTGCTGGGCCCTAATGTTTGGGAGAGTGGCTTCACCAAAGACTCCCTTCCCCTCTTTTTGTGGCTATAAAAGCCCCCAGAAAAAAAGGGGTATCCAGGAAGTATTAAAAAAAAAGTTTATATGCCAAAATTAATTTAAAATTTTATCGATGGTATTGCTCATTTATTTATGTCAAAGTGCAAAAATTAATAACAATAAAGATGAATTCACTGTTACTAAAATCCGAATAAATGATGTTTACGTAATGTAATGAATAGGATTCTACAATTCAATGACGAACATTTTACTTTACAGGGGCATCGACGTTGCAAGAGGGCCGGTTGCCCGGGTTGCCCGGGTTGCCCGGGTCTGGAGTCGCCCCTGAGTCCAGAGTCCTCCAGATGAGACGTGAGCTTGGTACAAACACCACGAAGCTTCACTATTCTAATTCTAGCCTATCGCGAAGGGAATCCGCGGAAGATTCCGGTCTCTGGCGATCATGGCCGCCGAGAAGCGTATTTTTTCAAACGACGCAGACACATATGCGCATAACTTACATCAACACCCTGAAACCCAGACAGGGCATTTCCATACGAGCCCGCCTCGAGACTGCCAACGGTCTGGACATGCGCCTCTCGGAACAGTGGCGCGCCGTGTGGCGTGAACACCGCATCACGCGGATTGGGTTCTCAGGCGTGTCCAGGTTTTATGGAAGAGAGGGGCCGAAGTCAGTAACAAGAGTACATATCGGCTAAACCTGCTTCCGGGGCTTGCAGCGGGGAGGCAGGGGTTTTCTCCCGGAAATATTTTAGAAAGATGTTTAAAAAAATATCTGATTATCCTTCAGCGCTTCTTCCAAAACTGAAATTCTTAGACAAAAATTTCCGCTTTGAAAGGTAGATTTCTACACTAAATTCAACTGCTTATGATTTTTAAGTCCTAATATGTGTTTAATGACAAGGCTACTCTCTCATTCTGTATATTCATTTACCAAAAATCGAGTCATTCTTGACTCATTACTGAGAAAACTTTAGGGTCTTTAAGGAAAAAAAAGGGGGGGGGGGGAAACCCAGCCTCTCCCTGACTTCACCCTTGATTGGGCTTTGACTTTTCTGACCTCTGCCATTATTTAATTTAAAACATTTTAATGGACATACACCATTACTGGTATTCATTGTATGTCACAGAGAAACCATAAGAATGAACAAGAAAGGTGAACAGACAAATACACAGAAAAAACAAGCCAAAATGAGCCAATGTCAAACGTTGAATGAACAGAACAGAATGAATCAGTCTGTACGTGCCTGATGACGGTAACAGATAGTTCCCGAAACGTGGCAACAGTTTTATCTTAGGAAGCCTACTGTGTCCGTATGTGCTGTCTTTGTTGCGTTGTCCAGAATATCTGTTCTGTGTCATCGTTTGATTCGTCTGTTTGTCAGTGCGTTGTCCAAGGTGATGTTTGTTTCTTCTGTTCTTGTTACAACTGTCACAAGTTGTCAGCCCACTGTGTTCGTCTGTGCCGTGATATATTTTCTGACATCAGTTAATTCTCGCTTTTCTTCTTCTTCTGTGTTTTGTGTATTCATTTTTTTGTCCATTATTGTGGTTTCTCTGTGACTAACAGTGAAAACCAGACAAGGCGTATGTCCAAAAAAAGTTCCACACAAGGGCGCCCATACCCGGGGGCAAGGGGGGGGGGGTGCCCCCCATAGCTTTCAGGGAAAAAAAATATATATAGTGTAGTCAGGTGTTTTACTTTAAAGAAAATTATTCAAATTCGGTATTATGTAGAAGTGGTTCAACACGAAGATATTATTGTATATCGTTTTTTACATGTCTACTTCATTTTTTGTTAGTTCAAGCATTAGTTTCAGCTGCTGCGATATAAGGTGTTGTGTACAGGGAGAAAATGCGGGCAAGCGCAACGCCCGTGGCGAGTCATTCCCCTTCGTAATCCTACCCAAGCTCACGCGATAACACAACACAACAGATTTAGACCAGTCAGAGTTAGACGACGCGACAGTTGAAATGCGCTTGCAGACGGCGAAATGTTTTGCTACTTTTTCGTCATAATAATGTGTGTGTGCACAAATAACATCTCAAAACAGAGATTTTTCAATAGTCTTTAGGTCTACAGTTTTATGCACCTGGTCTAGATTTAGTTTAGTGTATTCAGTCAGTATAAATAACTTAAGTAAATCAGCGAAAAGTGTAAACATAAAAACCATTGTTATTATGTAGTGTTTCTTAGTTTTTCTCATTCGTCACATCCGCTCAGAATATTCACAATTTTTAATGTAAGCTTACACCTTTAAAGTTACTCAAATAAGAATTAATGTTCAGAAAAGTCTACAACGTAAAATTTATGTTGGAATTTTGAATTTAGAGGAAAACCACCTTTTCCCTTCAAAAGTGTTTAAAGGGATAAGGATTCCGCTACCTTCAGTAGACTCGGAAGCAATTTACACTGGAATCCCGATTTTACGTACGCTCACGGTCGCTTGCGTTGCATTCGTAAAATCGTTATCTTCATAAAATTTTGAACAGCCCACCTCCTGAAGATACATGTTATAATTTATTGAATGGAATATAAATATATAAATATATATAATATTAAATAGTAAAAACAATGACTGCCGTCTGCCCTCCCCTGCGTTCCCCTTATTTTTTTAAACATTCCACAACTTGCCTCATTGCACGAGTGATATAAAAGTGACCTCACAGCGACTAACCACAGTTGCACCACGCATTGCATCATGTTAATTTTTGTGTGGTGACAATAGGTTGTCCGACATGTCTTTCTTGGATATCTTTCCTTTTCGTAAGACGCGTGCTACTAAAATAAATTTATATTTGAGTTTGCAAACTTGTCCACTCCTTGCCAGAGACGACTGAACACAGACGAGACTTTCCAGGGTCGGGTTGATGAGCTGGAAGAATTTCCTGCCTTGCATTTTTATGGACTTCACCTTATCATATTTATCAGTTAATCTTTAACAGATCGGCTTGAAAAATATTAATGAACGCACTTTTAGTAACATAATCTAGGAGAACAAGCACACCTGTACTGTTTCATAAAAGTGATCATTAGGGACACCTGTATTTCGCGAATACATTTCGTGTCAATGTATGTCACAAAACACTGTAGCTTTTTCTTAGAGTAATGGCGAATCGTGTGCGTGCAGCTGTACGGTATCCACATTCCCATTGGCCCCGTCAAGTGCAGGAAAACACCTCTCGCCGACCACAGCCAATAACTACAAGAAAAAACCTACGGTGTTTTGCGATGTACCTAGACACGAAACGTATTCGCGAAATACAGGTGTCCCTAGTGATCATAGGTAGGGACTGGAAAAATTCGCTGTTTCAATGACCACTAGGATAGACTCCTCGATTCTCTATGTACCTACTCGGGCAACTATCGCCTGGTCATCGGCTACCGACTCGGGACACTTGTTTACTGTGATTCTTATGAATAGATACTTCTTTTGTTGAGTGTTAGCCAATGGCTCAGAGTCCTTCAGACAAATTGCGGTCCAATCACTGACGCAGCATTAAGCTAAACGAGTTTGGATTCCAGCCTGTCTCGAAAGGAATCCGCGAATTTTTCCGGTCTCTAATCATAGGCTTATTTGGTGAAGAAAAACGCTGCTCTGTAACGACAGACATTCATTAAAAACACAGTACATTTTAGTGCGAGAAGCCCTTGAATTTGTGATAGCCATCGGGAATTATTTGTTTGTATAGTAAGTTAAAAAAAAGCTTATTTGAAAATCCGCTCGTCGCGTCTACTTGCTGCATCACTTATACCATTTTTGAGCGTTGTTTACTGGGAAACCGATGCAGCGAAGGTAATGAATGCGACACATGTCAAGATAATGACATGGGTCGCTGGAGATTAGCGGAAAGGAGAGGAAGTAGCTACTCAATATCGTTTCTTTTTCTCACGCTTCACAAGGTTTCAAGGTCGGTTGCTATGCTCACGAGCTGGAAATGTTGGAATGGTTAAGGAATGTTGAGTATAGTTCATGTGCGGTAAAATAAATATTTTTACGGCCTTGACTTAATTTTTCAATCGAAGAAATTTCGAACTTTGCGACAAATAAAGTTTACCTAGTCCATTTTTCTTTTCGATTTTGTGTTTGATGCCGCAATAA
The DNA here is from genome assembly GCF_032445375.1 of Bacillus rossius redtenbacheri. NCBI lineage: Eukaryota > Metazoa > Arthropoda > Insecta > Phasmatodea > Bacillidae > Bacillus > Bacillus rossius. The sequence goes on along the minus strand of NC_086330.1, from coordinate 300,459,636 downwards.
CTTATACAATAGTCACTAACGGTAAATTGCTGTTGTATTAGCTTTAAAATATGAATATGCTGTGCATTAAAAATTAACATTTTTATATGTTTTCATAGTGTTTTTTTATTTTTTATTAAATATATTTTGGTGTCAAATTTTCCTAATTTTAGATGGTTCCTGAAAAATGTATTCGAAAATTGCGTCTTCGTTGAGTCCGGGCTCCGTAAAATCGAGGTTCTAGTGTACTCTTAATTCTGAAGTTAGGTACTGAACATGTTATTTAAGGGTTTATACAAATTTCCTTGTATTTATTTCAGAGATGGATATCAGGAATTTATTTGGACATAAAGGTGTTTCTGCTACACAGAAAAAGAACCTCCATGACACATTAAAAGATCCATGTCCAGTACCTTCGAAAGTGCGTCGCACACAGTGGCGAAGCCAGGGGGGGGAGGGGGGGTTAGGGGTTCTAACCCCTCTTAGCTGCAATTATTTTTTCTTAACTGAAAGCAGGTTAGCTGAAATCCTGGGTGTCTTACTGCTATTACCGGCGTTGACTGTGCTTCCAAAAGTGTAATGATCGCTGTGTGTGTATAGAATTGAGACAATGACATGGTGTCATGTAACTCTTCAAGCTAAAGCTAATTGTTTCCAGGAATGGATCAGTTCTGCCGAAACCAAACCCTTTTTATTCCTTTTTTTTTTGTATTGTCGAGCTTCGAGCATGATTTATGATTTTGAGTGGACGTAAACAAGACACTTGGATTGATAAAAATATCTTTAATTAATTTCTTACTTCATCACTCAAACAATTTTTTTTATTAAAAATTAATCATATTTTTACTATTAGCCTACAATATTTAAAGTTAAGTACCGAAAACTGCTAAAATAGCACTATTTTACACCTTAAAATCCCATTTTTTTTCCGGGGATGGACCCCGGACTCATCTCTTTATTAGGGGGGGGGGGGGGGGCAGAAACCATGCTTCCTAACCACCCCTACCCCCCCCAATACACAAATCCTGGCTACGCCACTGGTCCCACAACAACTTCTAATGCATTCTCAACACATTCTTCTAACTTCACGCTATCTGCCGAGCAGAATCTCTACCACTGCAAGTCGTCAGAGGTCTCGTTGCCACAATGTTCTTCCACCATTAGTGCTGAATCAGTTGAAATGTCTACTCCTGACACTACCGAGTGGGATGACGCCAAACCATCAACTTCAGTTTGTACTGTAAACAAGCAGGAAGAAATACATTTAACAGATAATCACAGCTTTGATTTAGGCGAATGCATAAACCTTTCAGTGTCAGACGAAGTCAGGTATCAGTTACTAACATATCCACGAGCTCTAAATTCGTCTCATAATTTCAAAACGGACATTGATGAGGAAAAAAACTTCAAAAAGGCCTTCTCAAAAAAATTGGCTAGAAAAGTATTCATGGTTAGTTTACTCGCCCAAGTTGAAGGGAGGGCTTTGTAAGTTTTGTACTCTTTTTAAACCAGTTTTAAAAAGAGGAAAATTCGGCGCTTTTGTGATAAAGGCTCACCAAGATTACAAACACTTTCATGAAGATGCTCGAGGTCATGAAAAGAGCAGTTGGCATCTCGAATCTACAAGTAACGCCAAAGTTTTTTGTGATTCCTTGGAAATGAGAAAAAAAACGTGATCGAACAGTTAGACAGTGGAATCTCAGAGCTTGTAAATACCAATAGAAAAAAACTTCAATCAATTCTTGCTACTTTAATATTTTGTGGCACACATGACATATCCATTAGAGGAAAGAATTCGAGTGAAGGAAATTTTCAAGATTTACTCTTGTTTAGAGTAAGTGCGGGTAACAAAGTGTTGGAGGATCATTTAATAAACCATAGTGGAAAAGCAAAATATACGTCACACAGAGTTCAACACGATTTATTAAGTACATGTTGTTCTGTATTACAACACGAGATTGTTGAGGAGGTAAATAGATCACCAGCATTTTCATTATTGGCTGATGAAACGGCTGACATTAGTAGGAAAGAACAGCTGTCAGTGGGAGTACGATTTGTAGACGAGAAATTAAACTTTACAATAAAAGAAGAATTTTTAGGGTTTTTAGAACTTACTACATTGGATGCTGAGGGAATTTCTTCATCTATTTTAAAATTTGTTGAAAATTTGGGCCTTGATATGAATAAGTTAATTGGCTTGGGATTTGATGGATGTTCAACAATGGCAGGCCATGAAACTGGAGTGCAGGCTAGGATTAGAGGAAAGTATCCTTCAGCTGTTTATTTCCACTGTGCATCGCACAGACTAAACTTAGTTGTCAATGACCTTAACAGTGTCCAGGAAATTCGTAACACTGTCGGAACTGTAAAAGAAGTTATTAGGTTCCTTAGAGAGAGTGTATTGCGTAGAAAAACAATACCTAACATTCCACTCTTCTGTGAAACTAGGTGGTCATAAAAATATACATCAATCAGAGTATTCAAAGAAAACTTCTTGCTAATAAAGGATAGTCTTAATCATCTTGCAAATAACCGCGAACACAATCAAGACACTAGATCACGTGCCAGCCAACTAGATAGCGCAACATCAACTACATTTATTATTTGTCTACACATTATATCAAGGTATTCTTCGTATCTAGAACCAATAGTGAACAAACTCCAGTATTCTGATATGGATCTCTACTCAGTCTACAGATACATCAATAATGACCTGCTAGAAAATTTTCAAAAGGAGAGAGAAAGCAATGACGAACTCAAAAACATTTTCGAGGCAGTAAAAGAAGATTGTAATGAGCTTGATATAAAAATCCCAAGATTGGCTGGAAGGCAGACACACAGATGTAACGTGAATGTCCAGTGCTCATCACCTGAGGACTATTTCAAAGTTTTAATTTACAATCCGTACATGGATTCTATAATCATGTCAGTTACTACAAGATTTGAAAGAGATAAAGGCACACCTTTCAAAGGTGGAATTCTTCACCCACATTTGATGAAAAAGGAGACGAAAGAAGATTTCATGAGAGACATAAAAAGTTTGCAAAAGTTTTATCAAATCGACAACTTGGAAGCAGAAGCCAGATTATGGTATGACGTCTGGACGAATAAGGAAAGTTTGGAAAAAAACAAAGCTCCATGATATACTTTCAGAAACAATGTTTTACCCAGCAGTAAGGAGATTGGTTAATTTCTACCAAACCATACCCCCCACAAGTTGCACAATAGAGCGTTCTTTCAGCACACTACGTAAAGTGAAGACGTGGCTGAGAAGTACTACTGGCGAGGACCGTCTGTCCAGCTTGTGCCTTCTAAGTGTCCACAGGAAAAGAGGGAAAAACCCTGGAGTCGAGGACAAAGTGCTTGACTTGTTCGGCAAGAAGAAAAGAAATTATTTACAGTTTGCTTTATCAGATAAATATTAGAGTCAAATCCGTAATCAAACTTATGCATAATAATTTATCTTAAAATTTGCTTTTTATGTCAATATCAGTGAAAAATCGTGTGATGTGTGCATTTTAAATTTGTTTTCTGTGTCAAATTATGAAGGTAGAGAAGCATAAGATACTGAAATCTAAATTCTTATACTTTATTCCCCCTTTACAATTCTGTTAACTTAAATTAGGTTAATCCTCTATGATTGTGTTTAGACACTGATATGATATTCCTCTTTGTTTATCTTTTTTTTTCATAAAATGTTCATATTTTATAAATAACCTATTGAAATTCATGTGTTAAATAATAAATTTAATTATTATAAGAAGATGAACTTGTAAGAAAGTTAATGATTGGCTAGTATATCCAGGGAATAGCGATAGCTAGGTCATTTAGCTTATGTTTTGTGTTTTGAAATCTGAAAGTAGTTTAAATAGCAAAGTAAAAGTACATTCTTTAGAACGAAGGAGTATTCGTTCTACCACGGTTTTGTAGAGACATCGTTATTACTTCTGATTATCCACGAGATATCAATTGTGCAAGATTTTATTATAGTTTCTACTGACATTCAAGTTTTTACTAATAATGCAATGTGGCAGAAGTAGTATTAATGAATTAGATTATTGTGACATCAAATTTGAATCATCGTAGACGATAAATTGCAACCACGATAGGGTTTATTCACGATCTATTGCTTGCTTTGAAACGAATTATCAAATTTTCACGACGGAAACGAATTAAACCAGTCAACTAAGTTTACAGCCTGCAAGACTGATTACTGACACTGTTCAACGTGCTGTAATGCCAGCGATCAACATTTTTGACTGAAGAGAATCGAGCTGAGGAGAAGAATTTCTGCAAGTTCATATCAAAACTGCTCCAGCCGGATGGAAGGAAGGCCAACGATTGACCGGCAGTGGCGATATAGAAGCAGTTGAGGGCACCGTATTTCACACAGAACTTCGAAGTTGATCATTGGTGCGTACCGAACAAGACCTTTCCCACTGCGAGGAAGGATTCAGCGGCAGTGAGCAGCCATAGTTCCCGGACCACGCACAGCTGTGTTGCAGAGCCAGAGGTCATCTGTGTCGTCATACTTTCGCATGTACTGTCGGAGGTTGGTTGTCGTCGTATTGAATAGCATTTGAACAATTTTCGAGAGTCCCTTGAACTAACGATTATCAAGTAAATAATTTTCTTTTCATATAATCTGAGATCACACTAATTTTCCAGAAGTTCATCTTCAATTTAATGTTATTGTGAATAATTTTTGGCATGAACTAAATTTTAATGTGTTCTAACTATAATGTTGATTTTGTGTCCGATCAGATGGAATTAGAAGTTGCTGTTTGATTAATAACTTAACTTTGCAATTTACTTTTGAGAATTTACCTTGTCCCTTAAGTGTAGTTCATATCCAGTGGTCCAATTTGCTGACACCATTGAGCAAAAATAGTTGTAAGCACTGTTTAAAGGCACTCATTGATAACATGATTTGAGCTGATAATATTAAATTGAGTTTGAAGTTACATGATTTGAAACAATTCCTTTTGATAGTAACTTATATCTTATTTGAACATTGTAAACAGATTTCACATTTGTAATTTGAAGCTTTACTATCACTAAATAAACTTACAGTCCTCGACTACTGAATCCATCTGTGCTAATTCTAAATGATAAGCAATTATGATTCATATAGAAACATACTAATATTCATTTAACTGTGAACAAGGGAATATTTTGTGTGATACAATATCGCCGTGGTAAAGGTAAACAACAGTTGAAAATAAAAAAAATTGTTTGAAACAATTTTTGACTATTATTATAAGCGTAGTTCAGGTGTTACATTTAAAAACAACTCTTTTCTGACTGTGATAACATGTTTAAATAGTTTCTCTCCCAAAGTTAAATCTTTTGACCAACACGTTTTAAACATTATAATTATTTTAATTTAATTTGTACGCGTCATTTATTTAAGGGTAAAGAGAGCAATTAGTTGAAGGACTGTATTCTTGATATTCGTGTACCCGAGACGCTGCAAAAGTATAAGGACTGTATACCTGCATTTGTGTTGCTAAAAATTCACTTGTTTCAATAAAATTGTTAATACTGTATTTAATTAATAAAGTAGCCAATAAAGTTTTTTTTATGGCGAATAAGTACTGTGGTCTAGTATTTTCGTAACAGGACAAAATTTTTTAACAGGGTCAGAACTGGGACTATTTTATGGCTAGTAACAAGCCGCAGTTAGTCTTCCAAAATATTAAAAATACTTCATACCCCTAAGTCTGCCCCCCCCCCCCCGGCCCACCTTACAAATTATCATATATGGGCGCTCTTGGTTCCACACCTATCTTCCCCATTGCTAGAATCATTCAAATAACCGATCGCAGTCATTTACTCCTGGCTGTGCGAGCTTGTTTGATTTATTTCAATCGCGTTTCACGTCTTGTTTAAGAATTATTTAGAGACAACAACATGCAATGAGTAGATGCAGTAATTTTTAGCGAAACAATTTGAACGTTCATCAGACTGCAGTACCTACCGTTTTTGTGCGACAGCAATTTCTGCCCTGTTATTGACGGCCGTCTGCAAGAGAAGCCATTGCCTTCTTTGGCCGGACCATTCAGAATGAATTAACTTCCGTACAGAATTGCTGTGATTCGTGTGCCAATAGTGGGAGTATACCTGGAAGTAACTCGGCCAATCACGAAACACAGACGATACAACATAGTTTTACCTTAAGCCTGGCCTGGAAATCTTTTTGCGAATTATAGCTAGCTTTAACACTAATAAATCTCAGAAATATTGGGGGAAATAATCTGCCATTGTCTACACTCTACGGCAAGGGACTGTCACAGCATTCTCCTGCAGTGATTTCCAGGAAAACACGGAAACCGATATGAGGACAGCCAGGCGTATGTCCCTATGTAACCTTATGTAACTACTTCCATGTCCACTGGGTCTGCTGCTACGGTTATCTACACTGATCTACTTCACTGGAGTAGGGTGGTCAACTCAGCAACTTGTCACGCGTGTTCCAAACATGTTCCGATCAAGGTTATTCCTCATTCAGACTAAACAGGTTTGGCCAAGTACTTCAGAACGACATATCTTCCATGCTTACTTGTTATCGGCTGGTTTAACGTCAACAAACCATATCTAAAAATATGGCCGAACGTGAGTCATACATCGGCAATAAAATATACCAAATTATCTGTTTTGTGTAATTGAGTGGCAGTACAGAATAATAGCTTTAAAAAAGCAGTTCAGGACTTATCCTAATAAAAAATGAAAACATAAACAATCGATTCCCGTGTATGTAACAATCACTTTATTTTCATTCATGTAAGTTTATTCGAACGTGGCTACCTACAAATTTTCACTTAATCTAGTTTAGCTGTGCCAGTCCGCCACTCTCTTAGACATGAAGTCTGCCTTCAGTTGACCGAGTTGTACATGATACAAGAACGCAAACCACACCTAAACTAATGTAGCAGTTGAACGTTCTAAGTCAATTGGCCAACTAAAATTTCACAGGCTTAAGAGTGTCATTTTTTGCCCAGCGCTTAAATGCACTGAATTGTCGTTGAAATATATGGTTTTACTGATAAATTCTGTTTTAGTAATCAGTCTTCGCACGAAAAGAAAAGAAAAATAAACTCAGGACTATACAGTGTGCCTAAGTAGGGTGAGCGGTAGCTTCCGATCTCGCTTTTCCAGCTCACTACTTTTTATGGTATGTTGTACCATTGTTATACTACACACCAGTATAAATTAGGGTACATAATTAGGCATGCCATAATGCAAATCATGATATGCCAAACTCAATTTATGTACACCAACAAAGTGCACTCATGCTGCAAGTTGGTAAATTATTGCGCACTTGCTGCCCTGCCCTGCCACGCATAATGCATTGGGATTATTTTTTTCCCTCCCCTCTCTCTTCTCTCACTAATCCACCATCCATTGACTTATAAGACATACCACCCCTCCTCTCCCGGCCAGATGTCATCTGCTGTTGTTGGCCAAGTTGTAAGATGATAATGACAGCCATCTTGGTCCCAACATATGCTGGTAGGTGTCGCTAACATCTCTGCTGAAGTCGGCTATGCTGGATTACATTAGTGTTTGTTCCGAGGTTCGTTGGCACGAGGCACCAGTATCGCAGTATCATAAAATCCTGAGTGCGGGTTGTTGGTCACGAACCTTGATTGAAGTCGGCGATGTGGTTATCCAAAAAAGGAGAACGCTATCCATGCGACCAAATGCACAATTGAGAAATAACAAACTTATTAAGGTAGCTTACATAAAATAATCACATATTTATGTTATTATAAAATAGGTTATTTATGTACATTAACTGGGGGAGAGTCATATTGATTAAAATAATATTTTGGTTGCTATAGACAATACTATGCTAAAAATTATGGTACACCAAATGTATGCATGCTACAAGTATGGTGAAAAGTATGGTATGTCTTTCGTGTTCTCCCTATCACTGCCTCTGAGTGTTACCCATATTTCTTTAGGTACACTTTCCTTACCTCCCCTCCTCCAACCCTTCCTTTCCCCAGCCACGTTCACCCTTAGCTCCACCCATTGAACCATAAGACATAGCACCCCTTCCTCCTTTCCACACCGTCTTCTGTTATCAGACATACTGTATGACATCATGGTCACCATATTGATTCCAAAGTTCACTGCTAGAGTGCGACATAAGATATTTACAAAAACAGTAGACAGATAAACCCCAGTCAAAGTATAATCATTTTTCAAAGTGCTAGGAAGAGCACGACATTTTCAGACGCCACATTTATTAACTAGTAGCATTATTAATCAGGAGCACTAATGATGTATTACTCACATTCGTTCGACTGTATAATTATTAATATGATTCATTATAGCACTAATCTTATTTATCTTAGAAAATAGGGGCAAAATGGCAAGCAAGCAAATAAACACACAGGACGAATGTCCCGTATGCTTCGCGGGAAATAGACGATCATGTTGCAACATGCTTCGATCCGCGACCCAATGATCTTAAACCCAAGAATGATCTGTGAATCATTCCCAGGGCCGGTCCTAGGTATAAGCAAGCTAAGCGGCCGCGTAGGGCGCTAGTCAAAGGGGGGCGCCGAGCCGCCGGCCTTGTCCATGGTACATATTAGTACCTAGTTTACGTGACCCGGCCAGGAATTGAACCCGGATCGCCTTGGTGGAAGGCGATCGATCTAACCTCTCGGCCGCCGCGGCCCCAAATATAAAATAATAAGCATTAATATCAAAGAGAAGAGAATATTTGTTAATAAACAAGCAGTTAGAGTATAGTGTTTCTTCATGGCATTACTTATTTTTTCTTGTTTAGTTTTCACATTCTCGTGACATACTGCGAAGGTGTTTATCATTACTTATGTACCACGCCCTCTAAAGTGTGACGTCTCTTCGGAACGAATTTGATGGGCCCAACTTCACATCACGCAAGACGCATGACGTAGCAGAGCACTGTAGAGCAGACGATATATCTCTTTCTCACACATGTACACACACGCCGCCAGGCGCCACACCTCTTTTCCAACGCGTCTGTTAGGTAATATGAACTCGTCCGTAAATAATACCTCGGCACGGCAGGGTGGAAATAGGATGATATTGACGTGAAATGGAAATGCCAGTTCCGAATTAGTTGTGTCAACGGAGTTGTACGAATTGGTTGTGTGAAGGTTATATTTTATTTTGTTGCCTATAAACTAATAATGCTGTGCAGCTGTGGTTTTCGTGTTGTTGTTCTTGTAATTATTTTTAATCAGCATAATGTCGAGTAGTAAAAAAACATCTGGTCATTTAACCGCAAAAGGAAATTACAACATGCGAAAGAAGATGAGAAGCAATCGAAAGCTTTAAAGAGATTTTTTTCGGCTTCAACTTCCGTAAAGGAATTGGACAAACAAATTTTAGCATTTTTAAGCATTTTTTGTTCCATGTGGAAACCACTCCCTTAATTTAGTGGTTAACGATGCCGCTCTGTCTTGCCCTACTGCAGTCGACTGTTTTAGCATTATTCAAGAAATTTTTTATTTCTTCTCATGTTCAACTCACCGATGGAGTATTTTGATGAAACACACGCCAAATCTTACTGTAAAAGCTCTCTGCAACACTCGATGGGAGAGTAGGATTGAGGCCTTATTGCCTCTAAGATATCATATTGAGGAAATATACGATGCTGTGTATGAAGCCTCTCGAGACCAGAAACTCGATGCATTTGGCAGAAACGCTGCTTTAGGAATCGCAAGAAAACTGCAAAGTTTCAAGTTTCTGTGTTGTTTAGTAACTTGGTATGAGATTCTGTTCAAAATAAACATGGTAAGTAAGGTATTGCAAAAGGTTACAACTGACCTGCAAAGCTCAATGGATCTCGTCAAAAGTGTACGTGATATAAACGGAGTTGAACTGTTTGACGAGCTACAAATTTTTGGACTTATGCTGCCGTCTGAAAGTTCTACAGCTAAAGCGTTGTCGTTCATAACCAAAAATGGTTATATGAACACCTTCCCAAACATTTTTGTTGCGCTGAGAATTCTTCTGACTCTTCCGGTTTCAGTGGCCAGTGGTGAAAGAAGTTTTTCTAAGTTAAAACTGATAAAAACTTATTTAAGATCAACTTTGTCTCAAGAGCGTTTGAGTGGGCTGGCAACAACGGCCATTGAAAATGAGTTGCTTAGTGAAATGAACACCGATTTAATACTCAATGAATTCGCAAAAATGCAAGCCAGAAAAATCTCTTTTTAATGATTTCTTTTTTTAAATTTTGCAATACGTTCTTATAATGTGAGTGTAGTTATATTCATTTATATTCTCTATTTTATGTACAGTTATAACATAGGTGCGTTTTTTATTCTTGTAAAAATTGAAGCAAGTTTGTAAATTATTTTATCTAATATCATGATTTAATTTATTAAAGTAGTGAGTTTATAAATAATATTACAGATAACCACGTGGTACTGCTTCGTATACCAAAAATATCAAAAGCGCTTTTAATAAAGTTATCATTTTCGATTTTTTAAATTTTTTTTGGGGGAAGGGGGGCGCCAAATTGTTGTTCGCTTACACTTGAAAAATGTGTAGGGCCGGCCCTGATCATTCCTCTAAACGTTACGACAACACATAAAGGGACTAAACGATCTTCGTTCGCATGAACTATAGTTTATACATTTCTAATCTGCGATAACAGGCAGCAGCAGTGCCGAAGAAATGTTAGGTGCATTTCTATTGGTGGGATGGATCGATATTAAGTCTCTACAATCGATTGTGACACGGCGAGCAATCGGATGATACGACTGCCACAAAATGGCAGGGCATACAGTCGTCGTTGCCTCATCTATTCAATTTTAATAACGACTGAAAACGCAAACTCATATTTATAAGTTAATACTAAACGAAGCAGTCGGAGATATGAATACCTTTTGACAAAAAAATGGCTCTATTTTGATATGGAAAGTAATCATGACGAAATATAATATTAAAACATGTACCTAAAATAACAAGCATTTCGTACATTTAACATATGGGTATTTAGTGTGAGAAAGGCTGTAACTTTCGAATAAGTAAAAATTTTTGACGTGACAACGTCTAATAAATCGATGAACGCCGGCTGCACGCACGAAAAAGTGTTGGATGTCCCACTACGGATGTGTCCTTTTTGCTCATTGTACGCATGCGTGGCATCTCTCTTCCACTCGATTGGAATAACCATCGATTTGACTTTTCAATCATATTTTCGTCGTTTGAATTATTAATATTATGTATTTTAACGATCGTCCACCGATTTTCAGCACAATCGGTAGGGTTATTTAAAAGTAATGTTGAAAATTCAAATACGTTTTGAACCAACAATGGTGTTTTTTACAGTTACACATAATAATTCAAATTACACCCAGGATCTTTTGCACAGTGTTTTAAAAAATATTGTAACACATTATAAATAATTTTGGTGTATTTGGGATGCGTATTTGTTATCAAATCGTGTTACAAAAACGAAATAATATTATTCCCCTATCGTGAACAAAATTTTTATAAATATGTATATAACATCTGAAACTAAATATTCTCACATATGGCCTGGTGGGCTTGCGGTTAGCGTAGCTTACTTTAAAATTAAAGGTTATCCATTCGAATCCCGGCAGCTCCGAAGTTTTTTTTTTTTACTTGTAAAATAAAAACTGCGCACGCAACATTTCAAAAGTAATAAATATATTTGAATTAATGAATACAAATAAAAGTAAATTTATTAATTAAATTGCACATTTCATTTCACTCCTTTGTATCCGTACAAAATAGTGATAATTTAATAAAAATGATTCAATTTTATTCATAAAAGTATGCAGAGGTAGATTTTATCATACAAAATATAGAAAAATTTAAAAAAAATTTCTTCCTCAAAGAATATAATTTTAATGCCTAAATGGTTTGGTTGCAAAAACCTATTACGGCTCAGTCTCAGGCCGTATATGATATTTCCTTTTCTTCTGGATCAATAATTTCATCAATGTTTTGTTATGACGTTGTCACGTTAAACTATCGTCCGTAAACCGACTTTACAGACAACCAATTTTTTATACGTATGTTATAGCCTATATGATATGCAACGTTTTAAATAAAACTCTAATATTTACGCCTGATTAAATTTACGTGCGTAAAATCCGTGAAATTGCCGGGCATATCTTACAGGCGCAGTGTTGATCCGAGATAATCGCCATGAACCGACCCGGGAGTCGGTTCACATCGAAGTTCCCAGTGATCTTTGCTCAGCGCTCGCAACTCAGTGGCGCAACGGAACATCCGGTCGAACGATGATCAAACCAGCTTGAGGTCGATCACGCCTGAATTCGTCATGTTGCAACTGGCAATCAGACGTTTACAGCCAGTCGGATGCACCAGCAGCCAGAAGTCTGGCGTCGGCTCAGTGAATGATTGGTTATAGTAATTTCACACACTTGGCTTTGGGTGAGTAGTACAGCGTTGACTGTTTCTGAGTACGAGGCTGAAAATTGTAGATCTGACAAGCAGTAATAGCACGGCAGACTTATCATTCACGGTGTGCAGCCAGGTGCAAAAAAAAAAAAAAAAAAAAAAAAAGCAGCAGGAGCAGTGCGCGTTTACCAAGGGTGCTTTCCCAACAGACGTGTACCGAATATGAAGACCTTCGTACGGCTTAGCCGGCGACTGCCTGTGAGTTTCACACCGCGGAGGGCGTGGCTGACTCTTGATGTCTGGGGCCACTGCGCTGCGACCGCGCGTCCCGCCAGCCAGCGGAGTGTTCCACGAGGTTCCTCCGCGCAGTTTTGTTCCCTCAACAAAAGTTGCTTGTTCTGGCATTTCCAGCCCGCTGTTCAATCACGCCCCGCAATTCGCGAGCATTCTAGCCGCTTGACGCACACGCTACTGTCGTCTTTAGCACTTCCTGGTTTCTGTACAGATAGTAATTTTAATCTCGTCAGATAGGCACGCCCTTGAAGAGTGTTCTATATTCCCATCTCGAGATGGAAAATCGCTGTGTTTTTTTCCCCAGCCAATATTTTGAACACTATCGTAGATATGGCTATATAATTTTTTTTCTTACACTATTAAGACAAAATTATTTTTTGAACTATTGATATTAGGATACATGTAGTGCTATGGGCTCTTTTTCCACAAATATGTTTAAAATATTTCACTATAAAAATATATTAACACTCATCGTGATAAAAAAATTAAGATCCTTCTTTCTGGTGCTGAATCAAGGAAAAATTTTGTTTGCAGATTTCAGAATTAAAACCCACTCTGAATATGCTTTTGAGAAAAAGGTCACATGTAACTATAGGTCTATCTTGCTTAAACTTCCTCCATAAACATTTTTTTATTACAGTAAGGCTAAAATTTATTTTAATGCCTGAATTGCCTTACTTGGTGCAGTATTTTCAGGCAGCTAGAAAAAACAACTTGAAAATAAACCAATAATGATTATGCCATAGTTCTTTTAAATAATTAAGTCATAAACGGGTTATGGTCACAGCAATTTTTTTTTTTTTTTTTTTTTAGTTCACAGAAAACCTTTGGTGAGTTTAACGCGATATTCCACCCAGACACGTTATTCTGTACGATTCTTACTCAAAAACAGTGGCGAATGCCGGTGGCTACATTTGTAGGTCCATGTGTCAGCGTAAAATTTAGTTTTGTGTACACGTGTTACATTTTATATTTTCAATTTTTTCAACAAAAAAACCCTTCTGTATTCACCACTGCTTGAAATACCTTGACCTCGAACCATGGTCGTAGATCCGTGGTGGGGGTGGGTTGTGTTGTGTGTGTGGGGGGGGGGGGCTGGAATTAAGAAGGTCCTCACTAAGAGGGGCTTTTAAAATAGTGATTGTGAAACGGGGTTGATAAACGTAAATGTCAAAACTATGTTTTATGGAAAACTTTCTGTACATTATTAAGTTTTACGTTTATTGCATGCATATATGCTAACATATGGGCAGGATACAACATACAAGCGCCCACGCCCACGCCCACGCCCACGCCACCCCTTGCACAAACTCCAGATCTGCGCCCTTGCCTTGCCTTGAACCCGACAACAAAACTTTTAAAGCCCGCTTTCACAAGTAACGTTGGTTATTTCATTTTTTGTCATAACAACTATTTAGAGGATATGCCTGGAAATGTATCATGATAGCGTTATTGCATATAATGTAATGGTACACACTCCTAACTTGTTAACTCAGTCACACATTGGGGTGCAAAACGCTGTATTCCTACATATACAAATTTTATGTATGATCTCACTGTAGAGCAACCAAACCTATGATAACCCCTCTTCAACGACGATAATTTTGCGACTTTCAAATGTTTTCCAAAGGGTAATTGGTGCAATTAATGTTTTGTCATAGCTTGCAACTATCATCAATTAACTTGTAGGCTTCGCACGAGTCTAATCGCTAGGACTTTTGAGCTTAGAGTAGGAAATGCAGTTTATCTTTATACATGTCTAGTTTGCAAAACAACATTCTGACGCTCAGTTCAGTAACGTCGCGCCCACAACGGTATGCAATTTCCGTCCCGCTGACGTCACGTATGTGTCGAACGTGACTTGCTAAGAAATTATTTTATTAGCATGACCTATGCCGAAATCACAATGGCTCGAGGGTGGTGACGCGAAGATTTCCAACCAATCACGTTCGACACACCTATGACGTCAGCGCGACAAAAAACGCGGACGCGACAGAATTCCCGATTAGAAATATTTTCTGTTTTATATCACGTTACTGAAATGAGTGTCAGAAATGTTTTTTTTCTTCTTAGAATTGTTCTTGTAACAATGCATTGTACCATTAGAATATTGTATTTTTAAGGTTTTGTTTACTAAATTTATCTGTGAAATCTCTGACATGTGTTAACACACAGTGATTTTTAAAATTTAATGTTAAATTTAAATTAAACAACTAACGCTCTCAAAAATAAATAAATATATGTATAAAAAACCCGCAATAATTGATGGCTGTCGTATGTTTGGTGCGTATGTAACAGCAAGAAACATTTTGTAGTCAATCGTTTATCTTTGGTTATCGCGCGGGTAAAAAACAGTATTTTCACAATAACGCGGTGTTAGGCTGTCGCATCGACATCTTGGCATCGCGCCGTCGCGTTCTTGTGGTTCCAGCATTACAGTATTTCGAGCAACATAACCTACATCTTGAGCGGAGGCGGGAAAATACAAGTTTATGTGTAGTTCAGTCATGAATACGGGCCCTTGAAAAAAAAAGTGACCTAGTCTTTTAGTACTAGTCAGAGATGTGTAACATCTAACCTCAGTAACGAGAAAGTTCATGTGTTCTCATGTTGAAAATACACTTATAATACAAAACTCGGGTCTCGGACACGAAATTTAATGTAGCTAAAATTATTTAAAATAATGTCGAGCATGACATATATGAAAAGTGTTTTCCTCTATATTTCTGGAGGCTAATCACTCGTAGTTTTCGCACCCGCCGCTAGAATTTGTTGCCAGAAAAGCTACGTCGTCTGTTAAATCATTCGCTTTGCAGAGCGAAATTTTAAACTACGCAATTAAACTGGTGCGATAAAAGAGAAAAAGACTTAAAAAATACTAAACTCCGGCTTTCGAAATGATATTCAACAAAGAATTTTATAAACTATTGCCCCCTTGGTTTAAATTCCTTAAACAGTTAATACTATAAAGTTTTCCTTTGTATTTGTGAACTTAGGATCACGCAATCCGCCACAGATGGCAGCACCGTGGTTACACATTTCCGTTCCTTAACTTCCGCCGCATTCACGAAACTACTCCAAATGTCGTATACCGAGACCTCAGATGTTACACATAAAAAATTATAGAATTGAAGTTTCAACAGGGCTGGGTAGGGGGACGGGTCCCTCCTCCACCGGCAAGTAAACTTAATATCATTAGAAACATTATTCAAATATATCGCAAATTTTTCTCCTTCCCCCGCAAAACAGATTAGTTTACATGTCACCTGAGTTTAAAAAATCTTACCCACTCAAATATTTTGTACATTACTAATTTTAAAATAAAGATTGAAAGTATGTGTAAAAATTTAACTATTTTGTATAAAAAAATTCCCTTTCGGCACAGCCTACAGGCGTAGGTAGATTTCGAAGTACCTATTTAGTCTGGAACTATTTTAGAAACTTCTATGAACTTCTGGAACATTTTAAGAACCTAATTACATAACATATTTATGTTCTCCAATATAACAAAATGATTGATTAAATATTTGCTCACTTTCCATGCAGCGAAAATATTACGAATATTTTTAATTTATCCAGCATTGAATAGTTTAGAACGCAGCATTGAAAAGGCTTAGAACGAATGTCATATTACGTATATGCCAACTGAGGTAATTCTTTTTTTTTACCTTCAAACAATATTTTTCATTCCTTGCACTGATAACGTGGTCGTATAAAAATTTGCTTTGCACAAAGGTTTTAAGGTAATATTAAGATGGTTTAAAATAAACCAAAACGAATTTGATACTAATACAGTTTTGAAATTTTGTTTTAAATTTCTACCCATGTTTTCCCAGTAATAATTCGTCAAAGTTTTAGATGAAGTTTTGGTTTCATACAATACATTTTAACGTGGATATGACAGAATATATATTAAAAAAATGACTATTTTTACTTTCAAACATTGTTATTTCTACCCCTTGATTTGGGTAAAGATAAATTTATTTTAGCAATAGTTTTAGTCAATATTTAGACAGTTAAACAAAAATAAGAATGATTTCGATAGTGAACCAGATAGGGAAGTTTATTTTCCCATTCCGACCCCAGTATGTTTCACCCCCCTGGAATAATGGTTTGTATTATCAAAAATTGTTCTAGCCAAAGTTTTAGGTTAAAATTATAAGATTGACAAACAATTCAAACGGATTTGATAGTGTGCCTACTAAGGGAGTTATGAATTTTTTGTTATTCTATCCTTGTTTATACCACCCCTTAGAGTCATGGTAGGTCGAATAAAAATTATTTCAGACAAAAGTTATATAATCGCACCCTGAGTACAAGACTATCGTAACTCAAAAATCAGTGCAATGCTATCACAACTCAGATGCCATAGTCTTACACATATTCTTATAAAACGTTTTCTAGAGTGCAACACTACATTATTTGCCATAAGTCCCGTAAAAGTAAATATAATAATGCGATAGTCTTGCAATGCCTATATAGATAATGATAATTTCCTGCTTATGGTAAAAATATATCTTAAACTCATTTTTTTGAGTTACGATAGTCTTGTACTCAGGGTGCAATATATTAATACAAGGTACGGAAATGATCAATTTTTTAAAATTCTACCCTTATTTTTCCAACCCCGTGCAACAATGGGTGATCTTATCAAAAATTGTTTTTAGATAAAAAAATTATAAGATTTACAAACAATTTTAACGGATTCGATTGCGTATTACTAAGGTAATTATAAATTATTTTTGGAATTCCACCCCTTCATTTTTCCACCCATTGCAGTTATGGTTTGTCGTATTAAATTACTTCATAAGAAAGTTTTAGATGATATTTATACGGCTTACAAACAATTCGAACGAATTTAATAGTGTGCTTATTAAGGGAGTTATGAATTTTTCGTCTTTCAACCCCTGTTATTTTACACCACTTACATTTATGGTAGGTCATATAAAAATAATATCGAACGAAAGTGTTAGCTCATATTTTTAGGTTTTACAATGAAACGGCATTGTTTTCAATATTGTAAAAGGTACGGATTTTATGAAACTTTTAAATTTCACCCCCATTTTTAAAACCTTTTACAGCAATGGTTTGTCTTATGAAAATTTGTTCCAGTCAAAAGTTTCTAATAAAAAATATAAGATTAACAAACAATTGGAATGGATTTGATAGTGTACCTACTAAGTAAATTATGAATTTTTTGAAAATGAACTCTTCGTTTTTCAAACCGTTTAACAATGGTTCGTCTAATAAAAATTGGTTTCAGTCAAAAGTTTTAGAAGAAAATTATAAGAATTACAAAATATCCGAAGGAATTCGATTTTGTGTCTAGGAAGGGAGACATGATTTTTTTTGTCCTCCAACCCTTGTTTATTCTACCCCTTACAGTAATTGTTGGTCTATAAACAATTATTTCAGACGAAAGTTGTAGATAATAATTTAAGGCTTTACAATAAAACAGAACGGATTTAACAGGATACCTACATGGTACGTAAATGATGAATTATTAAAAATTCCACCCCTTATTTTTTTAACCCTTTGCAGCAATTTTTCGTACAATCAAAAAAAGGTTTTCAGAGAATAGGTTTTAGATAAAAATTATAAGATTAATACACAATCGATGTTGTGTATACGAAGGGAGTTATTTTTTATTTTGTCCTCCAACCTCCAAACCTTGTTTTTTCAATCACTTAGAGTTAGTTATGGTTGGTAGTATCAAAAACGTATTGTAATACTACGGTATTTACAGGTTCACTGCAACTGTTATGATGTTCAGTTGTTCTGTTTTGTTTCCCGGACTTTCGGCAGTGTTTTGTTCGGCGTGGTCACGAGCACCAGCGATTTCGGACGTTGCCATTACGACGTATCAAATAAACAACGCTCCGTTGTGTTCGGAACAATAACATTCTAATTGGCCGATTGGGACAAAGACGCCTAACGTCGATGTTTGGATTGGTTGGCGAGTGCCGACAATGCAAAATTTAAATATATGGAAAAGAGTGTAATCTGACGCCGGGAAGATGAAGTTATTCTGCGTTAATTCCCGTGTGGAATTCTGCTATTTTCAGCCGATCAGCGTCGAATATAGCTACGAAGCTATAGCTAAACGCAAGAATTAATTACCGTTTACGTCGGTAAATGAATGCAGCGCACGGGAACAACTTTCCCGTGAAATATAAGGTTTAGAAGCTTTATGCCTTATACCAGGATTCAGGTATGGCCGGCTGCATTAACATTTAGGGCGGTATTACAAGACGTTTGAGTAAGGCAGCGAATATGCACTGCCTTGTTGGGCAACTGCCGTACCCTAACTCTCGGGTCATATTCCAAAACGTGTCCTAACTGAACCCCTGGGAAGGGAAGCCGGCTACATACGAGTCGAACCGGAATCGCTCGCGAACTTCATGCTCCTGCTAGACGAAAATACCTTCGTCGCGAAGTCATAGTTCGCGGAATTGATGATTTATTCCAGGCGGACCTCGTTGAGATGATACCGTATTCTCGATTGAATAAAGGTTTCAAGTACATGTTGACAGTCATCGATGTTTATAGCAAGTTCGCTTGGGCTAGAACTGTAAAATCAAAGACTGCAACTGAAGTAACCAAGGCCATGAACAATATTTTGCGGGATGGGCGTGTACCGTCGCACTTGCAAACGGACCTCGGGAAAGAATTCTACAATGCAACCTTCAAGGCTTTGATGAAGAAGTATGGCATCAAACACTACTTTACATTTAGTAACGTCAAAGCCTCCGTTGTCGAAAGGTTTAACAGGACTTTGCGTTCCAAGATGTGGCAGCAGTTCACGGCTAACGGAAATTACAAGTGGCTTGACATCTGCTGAAACTAATAAGCGAGTATAATTCCACAGTGCATTCTACCACGAAAATGAAGCCAAAGGACGTAAAGGACAATAGCCTGCTTCCAACAGTGTTTTCCAACACGAAGAAGAAAGATCCACGAAAGCTTAAAGCTAACGTCGGTGACATTGTGTGAATCTCGAAGCAGAAAGGTATCTTCGAGAAAGGTTTCACTGCGAACTGGAGTCCTGAACTTTTCCGTGTGACACATGTTCGTGAATCAGAGCCTAGGACCTACTACCTCGAAGATTTGGACCACAAACCTATCCATGGCGGCTTCTATGCCGAAGAGATTCAGCCTACATTCTATCCTGATACGTACTTGGTGGAGAAGATTATAAAACGAGGAAATGGACTATATTACGTCAAGTGGTGGGACTTTCCACCTCGCTTTAATTCGTGGGTGGCAGATGCAGAAATCGAGTAATCCGTAAGACTTTAGTAATTTGTCTGTGTATTTTTTGTACTTGTAGTAGTGTAGAGTTTATGTAATAAAATTTTTAAAAGAACTTGCTGTGTTTTTATTTTCTCAAACTTGTCACTTTAGTGGTACTTTTTTAAAATTAAAGTTGTTTTGTATTAACCATGGATCGAACCAAGTATCGATTCTATAGGTAGATTAATGATTGATTTTTTTATAAATTTAAGGGTCAATAAATACAAATATCCAAGATGGTAGTCGTAATGGCTTATAGAATGACGGTAGTAGTTGATTTTAAGTCACTTTAAGAATTTTGATCATGGTTTATTGAAATTATAATTTTTTAAATAAAATTAAATGTTTTGCATCATCCAGGGATGAACCAAGGACAGGAATCGATCGAATAAATATGTAAATTAATGAGTGATTTTTTTGTGTGAATTTTGGATTTTTTCCTGCATTTCTAGCTAAATAATTACACAATTCCAAGATGGCGTCCAAATGACAAGATGGCGGATGTTACAGTAATAATAAATGATTACTGCACTCTAGTGGGTAAGAATTAAACAAACATGGCGTCAGCGCACTCTAGCCGACGATACAATGATGATGGCTTCCAGCAACAAAGACAAGATGGCGGACATGACGTCATGTTACCTGACTATTAACAAAGTGGTGGGGGTCAGTCTGCCAGCACCCACCACGGGGGAAGGATCGGTCGCCATTTTTTTTGCCCTCACCGGGTTCGAACCGAGGACTCCGAGCTCCATGTCGTAAATGTATGTTTTTTAAATATTTTTATTAAAATTTTATTATTTAATTTTTTTATAAATTTTAATTTTTTTCCATTAAAATCGGATAATAAATAAAAAAGTTAAAGATGGCGGGCGTAACGGAAATTGCGATGACATCGTAATTCAAAATGGCGGAAAACAAAATGTCGGAATGTTCGAGAAAACAAAATTACGTCATCCAAAATGTTGAATCCAAGATGGTGGATCCAAAATGGCCGACGGGGTCAAGGTCAAGGTTAAAGGTCAAGGTCACAACAATCAAGATGGCCACCGTGACGTCACAATCCAATATGGCTGACATCGGCTCCGGCTCCACACCCTGGACCCTGATCCAGTACCGGCCAATATATACTACTGATAGTGACTTTGTTTTATACCATTACCAGCTGCAATACCCGGCGTTTCCCGGGCTGAACACAGGGTAAAGGGACTTGTTTAGAAATCAGATGTAGACAGTAATTGTCTTCTTAATTTGAACGTCAAGTGTGCAAAATAATTTCTATTACTGGCAGAACCCGGCAGACATTGATCTGCCAGTGTATATTTATTTACCTCTATATAGCCAAAAATGTATGGCCTTTATGTAATTTAGAGCCTATTTAAGGGGACTGGGAATTATGAAATTGTTTAAAAAAAACATTTTTTATGTTTTTGCAGATTATTTTTCTTCAGAATGTTAGCTTTAAAATGACATATTACACTAAGGGTAAATTCTAAAATAATTTAGTTAAAAATAATAATTTAAAAGTTGTGATTTTCAGGAAAAACAATCAAAGTACGAAAACAATTACAAAATTCAATGTTCAATAACTTTTTATTTTAAAATGCTATTATATTGGGACTTTTATAGTTAGAAAGATATTTTTTCCCTCTTTCGATGTTGGTATTGGAAACCATGTTGAGGCTGTTGTTTGTTTTTTTTATAGCAGCTAATACACACTAGTATTTTCGAGTAAAATTTTCAACTGTTTTAGGTGTTTTTACATTTTGTATATTTTCAGAGTCCTTCTTTAGGGTTTAAAATGACTAAAAGTAAGAAACTCTTCAAAAAGAGGACAAATGTAGGCAAACAAAAGCCTATAGTAGTGTGTGAGCCACATGGTGTTGAGGTTATGAATGAACCAGTTGAGGCTAGTTCCAACAATGAAGTGCTTCAGTGTTCATCTGAGAAGAAACTCAATGTAAATATTTACAACACATTTGAAAATAACTGTGACTCAAATTAAATTATTAATTTATCTGTTTTACGAGAAGCTATTCAGAAGTTTGTTGTCTGTAAAAGTTGCAGTGGCATTGTTTCTCTATGTTCAAAGAGAGGTGTTGGTCTTGCCTGTGAAATGGTTTTGCATTGTAGTGTGTGTGAGGAGAAACTAGAGTTTTCTAATAGTAAGAAATATCATTATTCTACAGAAAATAAAAAAGTAAGTTATGATGAAATTAATTTGAGACTGGTTTATGGGTTACGTAGTATTGGGAAAGGAGGAAGAGCTGGCGAGAAGCTTTGTGGTGCCCTGAACTTACCCAAACCTCCATCGAAGTTTCAACGCTATGTAAGCATTTTAGGTTCTGCTGTAGAAGAAGTATGCAAAGACTCAATGAAATCAGCTATGGAAGAAGCAGTGGCACAAAATAATAATTATCGTGATTTGACAGTTGCCCTTGATGGGTCGTGGCATCGTAGAGGGCATGTTTCACTGCATGGTGTTGTAACATGTACGAGTGTTGATACTGGTAAAGTTATAGATGTAGACATTTTATCAAAGCACTGTACATGCAAGGATAAACTAAAAGGTCAGCATGAAGAAGCATGCACTGCAAAATACAAAGACACTAATGGTGGCATGGAGGTTTCTGGTGTTGTAAACATTTTCAATCGATCCATATCACAGTACAATGTACGATATACAAACTATTTAGGTGATGGTGATTGCAAGGGACACAAAGCTGTTCTTCAGGCTGCCCCTTATGGCGATAAAACAGTATCAAAATTAGAATGCTTAGGCATGTACAAAAGAGGATGGGTACTAGGTTGAAAAATTTGAAAATCAAATTGCAGGGAAAGAAACTAGAATATGGCAAAGTAATTGGTGGCCGAGGACGAGTTACTGATTCAGCCATAGCGGACATTCAAAAATATTATGGTTTGGCAATAAGAAGAAATTCAAATAATCTTCAAGGAATGAGAGAGAGTGTATGGGCAGAGTATTTCCATTTACTATCATCGGATGAAGACCCCCAGCATGGACTCTGTCCTAAGGGTTCAGAAAGTTGGTGTAAATATCAGCGTGCAAAGAGAAAAGGAGAATGTTATAAACATGCTGATCACTTTCACCTTCCTCGTGTCGTGGTTGAAGAAATGAAACCCATATTTAGAGACCTAAGTGCGCCCGAGTTGCTGAAGAAATGTTTACATGGAAGGACACAAAATCCAAATGAGAGTGTAAACAGTGTTATCTGGAACAGACTTCCCAAAACTACATTTGTTGGTTTCCGTACCTTGCATTTTGGAGTGTGGGATGCTGTTGCATCATTCAATGATGGAAATTTGGTGGTGTGTCATGTGTATGAAAGATTGGGTTTCCCTCCTGGTAAAAATTGTGTGGAAGCAATGAAGAGACTAGACAGCTACAGAATAGACGAAGCAAAGCGTGTGGTGAAAAATATTGAAATGAAAGCCAGGCAGAAGAGGAATGCAGCAAATCGGAAGTTGGAGGATCTGTATGAGCAGCAAGAAGACCCGGATGAGCCATCATATGGAGCTGGAATGTATTAGAATGTTAAGTGAGATTGTATTGTATACAGTATTTACTTTAAATGCATTTTTCTCAAAATAAAAATTTTCTCTGCAAATGCCCCTTTTTCTCAGGAACTATTCGAGATAGAATAATGAAACTTGGAACATAAATTGCTAGTATGATTATGCGACTTTTAATTCAAGATTATTTTTCTAAATTAATTAGTAAAAATGTTATTGCAAAAATTTTGATAAAATTTAAAAAAAAAATTTTAAAATGCTAAATATCCCCCCCCCCCCCCCCCCCCAATTATACCACAACACAATACAATTTCCTTATGTCTATTCCATAAATAAGGCTTCATGAATACGTAAAAAAAATTTCAACATGCTGTGACAAAAGGATCTTGAGAAAATGGGACATTAAGATGCTAATTTTAACACTGTCAAGATAGGGCATTCCCGGTGGAAAAATTAAAAAATACTGATACTGAAAAGATTCCATTATCTAGCTAATGCCCGGCATGCGTTGCAGTGCTTCATTCAATTTTTTTTTTTTTTGTAATTTGTTTGAAGTAGGTACACATATACAAAGCATATCTCTATTTCTCTTTATATACATATATAATATATCTCTCTGAAAATATCTCTCTATATATCTTTATCTCTCTATATCCCTCTATATCTTCCAATATCTCTCTATATCTCTCTATATACCTATTCTCCATATATCTCTATATATCTCTATACATCTATATATTCCGCATACGGGACAAACAAGCAGTCATTCAAGATGTGACGAACGCACCAAACGACAGCGCGTTTAAAATTCAAGGCAACATCATCTATTGACGAAGTTCAAAACTGAACTGTAATTAGCGTCGTTCGGTAGCCGCCACGATCTCCACTATGCGAACGGGTCTCACCAAGAGGAAGGATAGGAAGTTGCCAAACCTTACTATATGACCGTGTGGCGGACATAGAGAAATGAGTAAATGACACACACTCACTGTTTGTATGTGTATGACGAATAGTTTTGTGTCATAATAAAATTAATTTACCCATGGCGAGGTTCGAAATTCATGGAACAGTGTGTTATGTGCATAAAGGTCGACCAGGGCAACCTCGTGTACAGCCACAAGTGATGAATCATCAACTGCGGTTTTGGAACTTTTTCAGCGTTCACCCCAAAAATATTCAAGACGAGGGGCACGTGCGAGTAATGTAAGTACTAGTAGTGTGC
Source organism: Bacillus rossius redtenbacheri (assembly GCF_032445375.1). NCBI lineage: Eukaryota > Metazoa > Arthropoda > Insecta > Phasmatodea > Bacillidae > Bacillus > Bacillus rossius. The sequence continues at coordinate 300,434,912 of NC_086330.1, read as the reverse complement.
TACGCATTCTGAAGAAAGGCCAGTTTCGTGTGTACATTCCAAGGCTGGTGCAACAACTGAGTGACGACGAAGGTTAGAATTCTCCGAATGGTATCAGGAGATGATGAGACGTGATCTGGGATTTATGGGTAGCATGATTTGGTTGGACGAAACCCACTTAAAACTTAACGGAACTGTCAATGGGCACAATTGTGTGCTCTGGGATGAAGATAATACTCACATTACAGTTGAAAATGCTGTGAATTTGCTTGGTGTAAATGTGTGGTGTGGTTTGCATGCAAGGGGACTCATTGGGCCTTCCCGCTTTGAAGATAATGTAAATGGAGAAACGTACCTAACAATGCTTGCTGATTCATTTCCTGCCATTCGTACACTATACGGTAATGACAAGTTTTATTTCCAACAAGATGGCGCCCCGCCGCACTATCATAGGTACGTACGATCATACTTGGATAAAAATTCGCTAGGCTAGTGGATATGACGTTGTTTCCTGCACGCTTAAGCCACTGGATTTCTTCTTGTAGGGCACAGTACAAGATGAGGTGTACAAACGTAAACCACGTAACATAGACACACTATGGAATGAGATTCAAGCGATGTGCGCAGAAATTTCATTGGACACTCTGTTACGAGATACGGAATCGTACTCAGAAATGTATTTATGCTGAAGGCCACTATTTTGAACATTACTCACATTTTCACCAGAAAGTACATTTGTTTTTCAAATTGGACTTTAAACTTTCTATTTACAGAAATTTAACCTTGTAGAACGGAAAATAGATTTTCTATGGTACTTCAAAGTGTGTATATATATTTTTTGAAGCAACCTATGTGCTTTTAAAACTTATGATTTAGTGAATGATATTGAATACTGGTCCATATAATTAAAACATTTATTAATTCTGAATATAAGTGATAGAAATTGTAATTTTCAAGCGTATTTCCAAGTTTATTTATATAAATGAGGTTATGTTCCCGTATGTATAATTTATCTGCGTTATAAATTATGAATTATTACAGTATTATTTAATGAATAATTGAAATTAATGATTCAACATCAACATTCAGCATATTGAATGATTTCCATTGTTAATTAAAATTTAACACCATTATTGTACTAAATTAAATAATTTAATTTTATATGTGTTTATATTAAATACTGAGTATTTTTTTTTAATTTTTAGTTTGACTGAATTTATACTTTACCAATCGTATTTATAATATCACTCCAGTACTTTTATTATTTTACTTCTATTAATTATTTGCATGAAAAATTAAATTTAGTTTTTTATTACGCCTAGCAAATATACCTTCTAACGTGCGAACATAAGTACTCGCACCCATTGTTTTAAGTTGGTAGTTGGAAAAGTTGTAGGCTACATTAAATAATAGGGTAAGGGGTCCGACAAGATTGTCGTAGACACCCGGAAAGTTTCACAGCTTCGCCTGGCCTCAAGGTAGAATTCAAAGTCATAGGTTTGATGAACTTATGTTTTCTTTCCCATTGTGACCAAATTAATGCACGAAATTTCCGTACATCTGCTTTTTTTGCCTCTAGGCCTTTGGTCCCTCTCGATGGCCCTGGTTTCACCGCGGCCCTCCGGTGGACGTAGGGGCGGTTCCTTAACACAGGCCGAGGGCGATTGTTTCCTTAATGTTTCTGCTGTGTGCGGTGGGGTGTTTTACCTTTTCCGGTGACTAGAGGTCGGGTGAATTCGCGTTATATAAACGCTTATAGTACCTTTGTGCTGCTTCTGATATCAGCTCACTGTTTGTCTGGAGGATTGTTGAGCTAACGAGAAAGATTCATCCAAAGAAGTGTCGAAACAGGGGCCATCCGGCACCAATATGATTGTCAATGCTAAAATTTCTCCAGAGACTTCAGAAGGAATACCCCCAGAAACTGGGCCTAGTGATGAAAAAGATGGCTAATCTTATAGCTCAAAAAATAACCATTAGCACAACATAAAACCATCAAATTAACGTTTCCAGGTACTGCAATAACATCACAATATAGTGTATAGTGATGGTACCAAGGGTGACAATAAGGTTGCAGAAAACCTACCCTTTTGAAGCCAGCAGCCCAGTCTAAGGTTGTGGGCACGCAGCAACGGAGTAACGGATTGGCATTCTAATTTTTTTTTGCATTGAGATAGTATACGGCCGGAGAGTGACATAGACTACATATAATTACGAAATTTCATCTCTAAGGGAGAGAGAAAGGGGTAAATTCAGTTTTATAATAAAAAAAATCATAGGAGATAGGTTACAGACACACAAACAGTGAGTTTGTGTCATTTCTCTATGTCCGCCACACGGTCATTTATGGTAAGGTCTGGCAACTTTATATCCTTCTTCTTGCCGAAACCCATCCGCTTATTGAAGCTAGCGGCTGCTAGCGAACTGAAGGCGCTAGTTGCCTTGAATTTGTATCATTTGGTGCGTCTGTCACGTCTTACCTAGGGATTACCTGCCTTCCCACAAAATGAAGATTTGCTGATGCGTAGCCTTGATGCACCGAGATTGTGCAATCAATGGGACTTTAAAATCATAATTTCCCGTTTTTCAAGTGTATGTCCTACAGTCTTGAAACTCGGTAGTGATGTTTCTTATATTATGATATGTTTAGCCCGAGCAACGCCGGATACTTCAGATAGTAATTTCATATAGGTACATATCTGCTAGAGTAGTTATTTATCTGTTTTTAAATATTGATGTTTAATTACTTTTTAGATTATTGCTTGTAAAGATAGTATGGCTTGTATAAAAAAAACATCTGTCCTGAGGAGGAAAAATGTAGTCCTAGGCATTTGAGGGAATGTTGGCATAATTCACAAGTTTCTATAGTGCTGTGTAGTCAGGCATGCATATTTAGAGGTCTTTTTAATTTTCTGGAAACTATTGTATATGTTTCTGGAAAGTCATCCCGATGTAATTTTTGTGGGTTGTAACTGGTCTCTATAGTGTGGCTAGGGTAGACAAAAGCAGTAGCAGCACAATGTAATAAGTATTTAAATCTTTGCATATCGCGAAATGAATCCACGAATTTTTGCAGTCTCTTAATAATGACCTCGCTGTCGACAAAACGAAAAGTCCATAACATTTTACCGTTTGTTTAGAGTTGTTATACAGTTACAACATGTATCATTTTAGAAGACTATACCCACCATTTTTAAGGAAAAAAAAAAGAAGAAAACTAGAGCTTGCTTGCTTTGTGTGCACTTCAGTCGCTCGACTGCACGTATTGCCAAACCAAAGCGACGGGAGACTTCCGGAGCAAACTGTAGAGGCGTGACGTCACGCGAATCCTGCCCCGGGGGACGGAAGCGGCCCCTCCCCCCCCCCCCCCTAATTTTTTCAAGCCCGCGTGACGTCACGCTTCATGAATCGTGCAGCGAGGCGTGCTGGTTTTCTCCTGCACTTGCAACATGCACTGTACTTGCGCAGTGAAGCCTGTGCAGTGTGACTTGTCTCGAACTAGTGAGTCCTCAAAGGATGTACGTACCAGTGGTCTACGTATCCTACCACCGTCGTTCCGTCGACAGTGTTAGTAAACATCCGTCACGCTATCCTTTGCATGTGACAGTTGGGAAGTGGGCACCACTGGTACTTCTTTTGATAACAGTCAAATTTTAGTCGAGTTACACGATCTAGATCCACAATTATTTCTATGATCCATTATGTAGCAGAATACACTTGAAGCTCATGTACATTTGGTTCATGCTGATGATTGTGATACCGTGCTGTTGACACGTCTTTGACGACCACGAGCCAGTTCTTAACGAGGAGAAGAAGGTATCCGATCACTTGTAATAATGCGCGAAATGAGTGTGTGTATGTATATGTGTGTATGTATGTATGTGTATATATATATATATATATATATATATATATATATATATATATGCGTCTTTGCTGTTTATTTTTGGGCTGAGATCACGCCTAAAAAAATAATAATGTATTCGACGTGTTTTTTTTTTTTTTGCCAGAAGACATCTATCTCCATTGATAATGACCGCAACGTAGCACGACGAAACGTTGGGCACATAATTATTTCTTCGGATGTGGTCTAAAAAAAATTCAAGTAGTAATAAATATGGCTTTGAAAACCTAAGATAAAGATTTTAAATAGAGGCAATTTGTGTCTAGCCTGGAGAAAATGAATCCCCTGAATAATCGTTTCTTTACGAATTGAGTCCGTGAAATTTTCCGGTCTCTTACGAAGAGCATCATTCAGATGTACACGCGCCCTGTAGTCCAGCCTACTGCCAATATCAAAACGCCAATTTCACATTATAACAATTTCGTCAAGAATGTTTCCCTTCCCAGAGAACACATATCTACAACACTTTATGTCGCATTCTTTGTTCACGAGATGATAAAAAGAAACAGCAATTCAACAAGCGAGGCGGGCATGAGTTAAGTCTTTCTGAAGGCCTATGTGAGTCACATTGCGCAATGGAAAATTCTGCAAAGTTGTGATCAACCAGACTCCCAAGGAAACAGTCCTAAATGCACTAAGAACGTAGGCGATTGCGCAGGCGTTCTTGGTGACTGAGGACTTTCCTCGTAAAGAAGATTGTGACGAGGTAACAAAGAATTGAACCTCGTGTTCAATTCGTCGCGAGATAAGATAAGATGTTGGCGGGTAGCAGATCCTAAAAAAAGGTCATACCACTTAATTTAAGCGAGACTATATTTCACGGTAATGCCAGCAATAGACGACCACTCAACTGTTCAGTAATCACTGACTGCCCATGTACTCGGAAGCACACTTTACAGCCACAATTATTAGGAGGAATTTATTTCACTCAACGCTAAACTCGAATGTTTTTATTCATATTCGACAAAATGTATAAAGTTCATTGCTAGATACAGGGAAAAATTTGAAACAGGTCAAAACTGAAATACTTGTACTTCCCTGCCACATCTTCTATTGTCCACAGGTCAACGATAACTCTGCACCAATAACAAATCTACCACTGAAGAAGTGTCGAATAACAAGCAACCACAGGACTCACTCACTCATCAGACAATGAACAGATGACTAAGGACATGCAAAATTCGATTTTTATCTGGTTACAGCCCAGATTGCAAATGTTTGTACAGTGTATGGAATTTTTTTCATTGCATCACGGTTATTTGACACACCCTGAAGAGATATGAAGTGATAATGAACATATGACTTTTGTCAGACTATGCAGAGAACTGTGGAGTCTATCATTAAGGTAAATGAACCCTGTGCTTTTTAAATTACTTTGATTTCTTCAGATTACAGCACAGAAAAATAATATAGTTGCTTGAAGAGTCCAAGAAAAATAAAATCTGAAAGTTTGTTGGTAAAATTTTTCGGAGGACATATTTATCGTCATTTATTTATAACTACATTAATCTGTCTGGAATCGATTCCAGAATATCTTAAGTCCGTGACGTTAGTGTTTTTTATTTAATGTTTTTAAAAATATTTTTTTCATAATTTTTTAATCTTTTATATTTTTTATTATTGAAACTCGTCAACTTAAACGGGGAATTCTATAGTCAGTGAAATACGAAATACCTTTATTATATATAACTTTTGCATTTTTTGAAACTATATTTTAATTTTTTGAGTTTTTAGGTAAATCATGACCGGCGTGTCAAATTTCAGACGAGGTATCTAATTGCAGTGTAGGTATCGTATTTAAGGGTTAGAGGCGACTGGGATACAACATGGCGGACCCTGGCTTCGGTCATTGACCTGCACCATAGTCTGCATTCTGTCCTAGAACGTAGAACCGGCTATTATACACTACTCTCGAAAGCCAAATGAGCTGACAAAACAATGGCCACGAATGCACATAACTATTCTAACTGTCTCTGAAAGTTGGAACGACACGGTTGCAATGAATTTGCGCGCTTAAAAACTCACACATGTCGATCTCATGAGCTATTACCAAGGATTTCAACTATGTCCGCAGGGAAAAAAATCCATTACAGTAAAAAATATAAAACCTAGACCAGAAATTGTATACGTGAAGATGATGATTTATAGCGGAAATCTTTTGCGTTAAGATACTCTGCAATATCCTGTAAGCTTTCTTACTCTTATTATTGGAAGAATTTTCTTTAATTTTTTTTTGTTATGTTATAGGGTGAATTACGGATGTCCTGTATCACGATGTGTTTTATCATTGGCTGAATTGAATGTGACACGAGTTTCTTTCGCCAATCAGAGCCAATAAGAAAATACATGTTACAATAATGCACAAAGTGAATCGGGGTTCATCCAACGGTGAAATGATTCCATGAAACATTATGCAATTGTTCGGAAATATACCTTTGTAATGTAAGAGTGTAGTAACAAAAAAGAGTCTATATAAATTTTACATGAATCCATAATATCTCTCGTATTTTTTTTTTTTTTTTAAGAAAACGTTTTGAAATGATATAAAAGTTACCACATTTTATTGGTGAATTTCTCATATGCAGGGCCATGCATTTTTCGCGTAAAAGATTTCCAGACTTTCTGTGTGTTATGCCACTGTGACTACATCTATATTACGTGATCAAACGAGTATGTTTCGGGCACACACCCAATGTTGGCACACGAATCATAACAATTTAATGCGGACGCAAACGCGTCCTGAATAGCTTGGCCAAATAAGGCAAAGGCTTCTCTTGCAGACGGCCGCCGATTACAAGAGAGAAACCGCTAGCGCCGGCATACCTCATTGCTTGAGCGCGCAGAATTTTTTATTCGTGGAAAAAATCTGATGTTATCAATTAAATAGTATTTACCAGAAAAAGTTCTCAAAGTACCCAAAAAAATTTTTACGTCGTATTTAAATTTAGGCCCGCATATCGTGCGGGATAACGAATATATATATATATATATATATATATATATATATATATATATATATATATATATATATAGGGGAAAGTGGGGAAATACCGCACACTTAAGGAATAAGTGCTATAAATTGAAATTTATTATTTATTTTAAAATATGTTGATTAATTATACGAACCTAGATCTATACATTTTGCATCTCTATAATATAATCTGCAAAAAACTAATTAGTTTATTTACATTTTACAACAAAACAAAATGATGCAATTGTGCGGTATTCCCCACCCCATGGGGCAATACCGCACACACCATGGGGCAATGTCGCACACCATATTATTATGTACAAGCACCACATCATAAACTTACTACCGACTATGTAGCATAAATTACATACTCCATTTAAACTTTGTATTACATTTAAACCTTTGGGAACAATATAAAACTAAGACATGTATATCAGGCCAGAAAATTTCACATTAGAATTATTTCTACATAATAAGTAATTATTAATTTTTTATGTTTTCCTCTCACAGTCCACCAAATCAATTAGCTTTGCAAAAGTCACACACAAAATTTTCTGCTGTGTCAGATGCGCTACAGTCAGCATGTACCCATCCCGAACAAAAAACACATCTGAACCACAACTCCTTATTTCTGCCAAACTCCCTACAAAACATGCACGTGTCACTTGAATTAGGTGTAGGCGTAGTTGCACATTGGTTAAATAATTGGTCAAGATTGTCAATATCATTGTCATCGCATAAATGTGCAAAAGAATCTGCATCACTTGCTTCATCGGAACTGGCAGTGTCAAAAAGTTTCTTCTTTGGACCAAATTTGCTTATTTTCTTACTTTTCTTTACTTTCTTGTCAAGCTTCAATTTCTTATTGCTGGTGCTCATGCGCCTGTCAGGATTCGCTTCTCTTTTCTTAGATTTTAGGTTTTTTTTTAATGTTCTTTGCTTGTTTTTTCTTCATAGCTTCTTCAAGCACAACTTTAGTTGGAGTTGCAGTGAAAATTACCGAATGCTGCCTAGACCGATGCCTAGGTGTTGCCTCTGAAGGTCCAGCTGTAGGTCTAAGACAAGGAATGGGATTTACATCAGAAAATCTAATGGAAATTGTAGCAGTAGATAAAGCCTTTTCAGTAGGCCTAATGACAGTTTGCTGGTAACATTCAGCGTTTTCACTCGATTCATTCACAACATTTTCTTCCTGAATGTTTTCGTTGTCACTGACTGTAGGCCTAACCGTATGATCATGACTATTCTCAACTTCACTTCTCTCTGCGACATCATCAGAAACAGTTACAAGGTCAGATGTACGCCTGGAACTTATCTGAGTGGTAGGGAATGAAAAATCATCCTTTGAGAATTTATCAAGATTCATGGGATAAATTCCTGCAGCAGAGAATCCAAAAACTCCTTTCTCAATAGTTGCAACCCTCATAAATGCTTTGTTGAACAACATTGCAACATCGTCTGCCCTTATCCTTTTAAATGCATTTCCCTTAATAAACAAGTCGCACTCTCGGTTGTAGGCATTTTTTAAGGGACCAAAGAATGTTAAGTCCAGTGGTTGGAGACGATGCGAGGTGTGAGGAGGAATCGTTATCATAACAATACCATGATCTCGACAAAAATTGAATGCATTTAATGTCTTGTGAGAGTTATGGTTATCGGTGATCAACAGCACTGGGTCTTCTTTTGTTGGCTTCGCATGTGCTTCAAAATGCTCCAGCCATTTAATGAAAAGATCTTCGTTGATCCAACCATTCTTAGAGCAGTCATATATTGCCCCTTCAGGACCTCCCTTCTTCAAAGTTGGACTCATCCTCACTCTTGGAAAAACAAACATCGGTGGTATGTATGACCCACTTGCACTCATAGCCATGCAGACAGTTATGTTTTTGCCTCTTTCCAGGCTTGTTAGTGATCCAATTTGTTTTTGGCCTTTGGGCGCCAAAATTTTATTTGGAGTCTGAACAACAGATATTCCTGTCTCATCCATATTGAATATTCTTGACCCCTGAAATCTGTGTTTCGTCATCACTGTTTCAAGGTTTGAAGAAAACTCTTTTACAGCAGCTTCACTGAACCCAATAACTCTATTCAAACTTGTTGCTTCTGGCTTGCGAAGGCTGACTTGTGGATTTCGCTTAAGAAACCCTCGAAGCCAGTCTTTTCCAGCTGTTCGAGAACTTGCATTAAAATCATTCCGGATAGAATTTTTCTCAGTGAATTCGAAAGCAATTCGGCGCAAATCTACAGGCGTGATTCTATGAAACATTCTAGCCATCGTTATTATATGATTGGTTAGTTCCTTTTCTTGCGCTGCAGAGAAGACGGAGTTTCTACCTAAGCTAGCTTCGTGTGAGCGTCCAGATTTGCACCGATCTTTCAGAGTGGATACAGGAATCCCAAAAGATCTTGCTACTTCCCTAAGCCCTCGACCCATTGCCATGGCATTCAATGCTTCCTTCATACTCTCTGCAGTCCATTTCGCTCTATTTGTGGTTCTCACTCTCTTCCTCGCCATCTGTAAAACAGTTTTAAAAGAATACTTGTAGGAGTTATATCCACTATGTAACATTGTATCGTAACATACAACGGCATGAAAACAAATCCTTACAGTTGGCCTAAAAGAGCCGACCAAATTGGCTTATAAGACCATGCCAGGTAGTTTTATAAGGGTCTTGACAATATTTATACACCAAATTATTCAAAAAATTTGCTACATAAACATATGAAAAATAAGCAAAAATATTGTTCATGTATTGTATTTTATTATTCACCTTTATTGACAGGCAACACAAAGTTGCTTAAAAATAATGTTTTGCACCTACACATGATTTCTGTTAGTCTATTTTAAATAAATGACTGTAAGAAAATTTTAACGGAATTCTTTATGATAAATTAGTTTTCTATCTGGAAAAATATATTTAAAAATTATATTTAGTCATAAACAACAACACAGGGGCAATACCGCACAGTGTACGCTATTACCCACCCTACTTGTGCGGTATTACCCCACGATGTGTTCCGCCATTTTAGCTCCTCTAAACAAGAAACAAAGTTCGTTATTCAAACGATGAATTTAGCAAACTACCGTAAAAAAATGCCGAATCCAACCAGTTATATGAATTAAACTTAAATTGAATATAAATAGTACTTACCTCTTAAATAAGAAACAACAAAATAAGAAGGAAATGTTAAAAAAACTTTCGGAGCAGGTCGCGACACTCATACGGCTACTACAAAAATAGTCTCTTACTACTTAGTTCACCCACTCTCCCGCTAGAGCGTGCCACGTACAAGGCGGCGCTCAGCCTACAGTTAACACAAAAAAGGGGCTGTGCGGTATTGCCCACCTGTGCGGTATTTCACCACTTTCCCCTATATATATATATATATATATATATATATATATATATATGTGTGTGTGTGTGTGTATTAATATATATAATGCGTACCTCTGTGAGATAGAACAAAAATAAAACGCCACGGCCCACACGCTTGAGAAGTTGGCTTATCTTATCTTACCTTACGACGCCAGCAGTAGCTATATCAGTGTGGGCTGGTCAGCAGATGCGCAGATTAAGTGAGTCACACACTCGCTGATATTTTGTTGGCCGAATAGATACAGATATAAAAAACAATAGCAACGTCATTTTTACTACTAAGAAAGATCCGTTTTTAAGGTCCTACAAATGTATGCTGCTGACGTGCCCGGGTCGAAAATGATTCTATAATATGTATAATTTTTGCAAGCATATCATTAGTATCTGTTTTTTTTTCTCAAGAGTCTCTAATAACGGAATGATTATTCCTTCAAAATGTGCATTGGGATGCAATTCCAACTGTCCTTTTAGGTCAGTTACAATAAAACAAATCATAATTATTTCGCGGATTGATTGGTTATCAATGTAGACTTGAAGCACTTATTCATATGCTTCAAGTTGATTATTGGACTAAAGTGCTCTTGACGACCCTGAGCCAGATAGAAACAAGGAGAAATGGTTACCTAATTTAGTAATTTAATTACCTGTAACCGACACTCTATAAATGCTTGATTATATACAGGAAGGTCGAGTCTAGGCTGGGGAGAAATGAATCCGCGAAATAATCGTGGCTCTACTATAAAGCAAACGTTAATCTAAGTGGCATGCATTTTTCGCGAAAAATTTGTAAACGATTATTAGATCTATCCAGTGGTTTATTTCTTGTTATTGGCGACCGTCTGTGCCTTATTTGGCCGGGCCATTCAAGACAAAATGGATTTGACTGGCGTGTCTTCAGTGGGCGTGTACCTGAAAGAAACTCGCGTACTCAGGAAACACAGACGATGCTGCGGTGTTTTAACGCACAGCGAGTGTAGTAGGTGCTGACGGGGGACCAGCGGCGAGCAGACTGCTAGCAGTTGGCAGGCCTGCTCTCCTCGCCGCAGCTGCGGGGAACAGCGCTGCTCGCTCCTCTGCGCTCGGACAACACCGCGACAGGCATCGCAGCAGTTACCAGGGCCGTCGACAGAAACTAAGGGCCCAGGCCCAAGTAATACGAGTTGTAATGAGCTTACACCAGATTTGAACCAATCGCCTTCAAAATACGGGATGTCCATAGAAGGCTGTTCAGTTACAATGGTATGTTATAACAGTTTAATTTAGACTATTTACAATAACTCAAACATCAAATTGAAGGAAAACTAAGCTTTTTTTTAAAAAAAAAAAGTTTAATGTGTGCACTTTTAATTATACGGCACACATCCAACTTAATGTCCAGTTTTTCCCCCACTTTGGTTAACTCGTCCGGAGTAATGGAATAAATAGCCTCTTAAATTCTGTGTCTCAACTCTGGCAAATCATAAGGTAGCGGCGGAACGTAGACACGATCTTTTATAAAGCCCCAAAGGAAAAAAAAAACGTTTGGCGTTATGTCAGGCAGGGCCGTAGCCAGGATTTTGCGAAGGAGGGGGTCCAATTAATTTGTATGTCGCCTGGCTCTTTATAATAACATTTTAAAATTTAGAGTATCACATTAAGATTAATTGATAATTAATGAGATAAAAATTACTTAAATAAACAAATAACTCTTTAATTTGATTAAATATTTTTAATGTTTAAATATATTGTTCTTCATTCTTGTATCAAGTACAGACAAGTAATAAATACATAAGAACACATTAAGGTCCTTAAAAACATTAATCACACATGCAAGTTGTATTAAAAACAAATATTTACAGTAACAGCCTTCTATTTCCTTTACGTGCCATAACATTTAACACATCATCTGCTTTAAATGGTACAGGATAATGTATAGACATCAATGATAAGCCAGTTAATCTCTCTTTTGACATCTTATTCCTTAAGTAAGTTTTAATTCTTTTTAGTGATGAAAATGATTTCTCTGCTGCGCAGGTAGAGACCGGCAAAGATGCCAAAAAAAAACAGTAAATAATGAATAGTTGGATAAAAGTTTTTGTCGCATGCATCAAAAATTGACATAATCTGAGATGGTGAGAGATCTCTCTCACTTGAACTCCATTTTTTACACCACAGAATATACTCTGCTTCAAATGCACTTTGTGAAATTCTGTGTTCATAATAAACTTTCAGTCTTTCCATAATTTCAGTTGTATGTTCCAGTTTACAGTTTTTTGGAAGCAGCATCTCAATGGCAGACAAGAACACTTTGTTTTGACTAAATCTCTGGTGTAGATTCACAATGAGTGAATCTACAGCAGGAATGAAGACTGATCTTCTATAGTACTCTTCGGGTGAATCATGTGGAATATTGTCCCTATTAGTTTGTTTTTTTGCCTGTCTTGGAATATCAATCTGAGACTCTAAAACGGTTTCAGCGATAGCTAATGATTTCTGGAAGATCTTGTGAAATTCACTTTTATCTTGTTCACCTGTGCGGAGGTCTTTGAGAACCTGTACAATGTCTTCACTGAACTTAACTGCTGAAGATAGTTCATGTTGAGGATTTTGGAGGTATGTTGAAAGTGGTAATGTCAGACTGAAAAGATATTCACAAACTAGCACTGACACTAAGAAGCTTCCTTTCTCCATAGCAGATAGAAGAGTTGAAGCGGTACTTGAAAATGACCGGTCCAGTTCTGAGAGATCTTGAAGACTTGGAACTATTGCAGGAAAAAGCTCAACAAATGTGTTAATAGAGATTTGACGCTCAACAAATCTTGTTTCACAGACTGCCAACAATCTATATTTCTTTGATTCTGGCAGAATCTTGGCAATTTTATCTTTTAAAAGGTTTCCTGCTTGAGCATTGTGCCTAAAGAACTTGGTTACTTCTTTTAAAACTCCAAGGCTGTTTGAGATCAATGGTACATTAAGTGATTCAGAGAGGACTAAATTCAGGCGATGACTTGAGCAATGGACATACATTGCTTTTGGATAGAGTTGGAGGATTCTTGTTTGAACACCTGTTTTACAACCACTCATTGTGGAAGCTCCATCATATCCTTGACCAATTAATTTGTCTAGGTCAATACCTAAACCATGGCATGACTCCAAAATTTTTGTAGTCACATTTTCTGCAGATAGATCTGTCAGTGGAAAAAAAGTTACAAAATCTTCCCTGAGAGATGGCTGGCCCTCAGTCATTACATATCTGATACACAGTGAGAACTGCTCTTGACCCGACACATCCAGTGTTTCATCCCCAATAATGGAGAAACATTCAGCATTGTTGATATTTTTTGCTAATCTTTCTTGAATAAGCTGGCCACAAATACCTATTATTTCATTTTGAATTTCTGGGCTGAAGTAGGACGAATTTCTGGAGCCATGAAGCATATGATTCTTCAGTTTTTCATCAATACTTGCTCGGTATCTAATTAGAGCCCTAAACTTTCCATCTTTTTTTCGGGCTTTTCAAGAGTGATAGGACCACTGTCATCATCCCCTCGAAGAGGTAGCTCATTTTCACCACAAAAAATTATTGTTTCAATAATAGGTAGTATAGCAGCCCTATTCTCTTCTCGCTCTTTCATCCTCTTACTGCTTAAAATAGTTGCCACATCCTGAAGTTTCCCTGACATCACCTTAAGAAAGTTTTCGGCAGAAACTGTTGCTAACATGTGGTACTTAGTCTTTGAATGATTCTGAAACTTTTCCAATGCATCCTTCCATTTTCTAAAAGGTTGGCCTACTAATGAAGCATTTCGTACAGAAAAGTCATCATTCCCTACACAGTCTGATGCAAAAAGAACACAGTATTTACAATACGCTCCATCTTTTACCTTAGAATATGCTAGCCATCCCCATCTTTGAAGCCAACTGTGCTGGAATTTCAGATATTTATTTTTGAACTGAGTCGAAGGAAACTTGAATGATAATTCTGGGACAAAAAGTTCCTTTAATACATTGTGTAAATTTTCTACAGTGATTTTGATTACTGGTGCAGAAGAGTGAAAGATATCTTCAGAATGACTACTATATCAACTTTAGATAAACTTACTTGCATCGATGGATCTCTGTTGGTGTTGCTTTCTCCTTGTCCAAGAGGTGTGTGAGAGGAACTGCAGGAATAATGTTGATTTGCATCTTGTGTAATGTAGGTCCTATCTTGTTGAGACTCGACAATCTTGCTTGGTCCAGGTCCAGGAAGTGGTGGGTCGAGATGACAGCTGGCAATGTTCCGGGATTGTTCTTCGTTTTCATTAGACTGAAATTATCCATCAAAATTTTTAATATTTTTTGTGAAAAAATCCTAATTATACATTTCTTAGATTTTTAAAAATTTATAAATGACCAAAAAATTTTGTAAGACCTTGTGTAGCCCTAAACCTAATATTTAAACATTGATATTTCTTAAAATAATAGTTACTCAGCATATTAAAAATACAGTTTTGGACAGTTCTTGGAAAGCAGTGCATCTACTATATATCCTTCCGCCGCTGTTTCTCTGTCAATAAAACAAAGCACTTTTGCATACAACTGAGTTTTTCGGTGAGATTATTTAAATACTATCACGATCGTGTTAGTGTAAATGGGCACCGGAAGCACCTATTTTATTTATTCATTTATTGGGGAGGGTAAGAGGATAAAACCATTAATTTTTTTCTCACTCTTAAAAGCCCAGAAACCATATGTTACAAAGTTTCGTTGAAGTAGAGCATATGGATGAAGAATTACTTTCTATAAATTATGACTTTAAAAACATGCAAAGTCCTTTTCATTCTGTCCTCTGTTCACTCTGTTTAAAGAGAAGGGGCTACAATAATTTACTATGAGAAAAGAAACACATTTATTCAAGGCCTAACCTAAAGTAAGAAAAGTGCTAATGTAACATAATTTATAACAATGATTGCAGTAAAGTTTAAGTAGGAATTGTACACATTTTTGTATAACGGTATACAAAACCTTAATTCTTGAAAGACTTTTCTACATGTATTAAACCATTTACAACCAATACACAGAAAAGTGTGTTTAGATTCAACAGTGTGAGATACTCATCCCGAGTGCTAAGCACTAATTTTATTCGTCATAGTGGGAAAATAATTTCTAAAAACTGAAATGATAACCACTTTTTTTTTCCTTTAATAATTTTGTCATTAACTAAGTTTCAAACACTTGTATTTTTTATTCTTCTACGATTGGGCCACAGTGTCTTCCATGCCATAAGAATATCAAAGCCAATAAACAGACCAAAAACAAACAAACAATAAAATCACATTCAACCGCGTCATGACTAAAATGGCTTTTAGCAAAGATAGCAACCATTGATCAAACGAGAGAAAATACATTAGACACAGAAATAAGTGAAATTTCCCAACCTCTAACTTTAGTGCACAGGTGTTCGTTATCAATTTAAAATTTTACTAAACTGTCTGCATATCAAAAAATAAAGTCACTCGGTTCACTCTGTTGAAGCATGAAAGACGGACAAACAAACCAATAAACCCACAAACACACTTTCGGATTTATAATATGTGCATAGGTTTAACAAATAAAATAATATCTTATAACATCAAACTTACCTGAGGAGAGTCAGCTACTCTTTGTCTTTTCGTCCGCGTCACGAACTTGTCCATGTTAGACGTGTGATTGCGACTGACTGAGGAAATTTGCCCGTAGAAGTGCGTGAACTGATATCAAAAATAGATTATGTCGGAACCAAATACTGCCCTCTTTGAAATCCGAGATCGAGGAAAGTTGAGTAAAAAATGGGAAGATAGAGACTACCGGAGCCCAGTATGGACATCAATAATCCTTCACAAACACTATCTCTGTAGGTAACCTAAGCAAATCTTCTGTATTTTCTTCGGGTTTAGCTTCTTTCTCGTGAACCGGGAAGGGGGGGGTCCGGACCCCCCGGACCCCTCCCCTGGCTACGTCCCTGTGTCAGGTGTCGTGGTGGCCAGCGAAAAAGAGCTCTCAATCATTACGACCAATCCGACTGTCAGGGACTTTGACGTTCAACCACTATCGCACAAAGAGATTCCAACGGGCTCCATTCTGTTGCCAAATAAAGTTTACAAGTTCACCCTCTACTAATTGGGGAAAGAGACATTCTTTCGCACTGCAAGCGAGAAAACATAAAAAGCAGTATTCGCGCATGCCTTTATCTATAACTGTTTTGAGTTACTCTTTAATTGTGACATTGACAAACACTCTACAACGCTATTAAATTTTATAACGAGGGCATTATTTTATGGACTTATTGTACTCCTCTTGGCTAGCGATGCGGACTTATTTCAATGCTGATTCAATGACTGAAAGCATTTCTGGAAGGCCCTTCAGCTGTACCGTCGTGGCCCTCTCAATGTCGGACATGCTGTCAAAATGTTTTTTCTTTTAGCACGACCCATTTTTCCGGTGTCCGTTTCGCTAACTAAATGTTAACGCGTTGTTCGAAATCCACGAATAGAGATACGTAAATTACGCGCTTTCAATTAGTCGCAAGAGAGAATACAAATCTTCCTACTCATGAACTGTGTCCATGATTGGACCGCAGTTGATTGGACACGCCCCTCTACGACCGTGAGCCAACGATGCCCAACTAAGAGAGCAGTAAACGAATCAGGTAGGGCCAATTAACAAGGATAAATATGTTCTCACTAAGAAATCAACAAAGGGGAAAGCAAATATGGGTTGAGCACACAAATAATTTTTATTTATATCCTGAGACCAGTCGAATCCCGCGAAGTTCCCGGATCTCTATTTATGATGCGCGATAGACACTGTAAACACGACCTATATTTTCCCTGCTCCGGAAGCCGACTGAAAAGTCAAAACTTGTTCAAACTTGACGCCGACTTTCACAAGGGGTTCAGGGTATGGGGCTTATTGCTTCAAATATATGTAGCGTCAGCAGTTGTTGCAATAACAATTTATTCACCTTATTTTATTTTATCGCACCTCGTATGGCTGGGTCCCCCTTCCCCATTTTATTTGCTATTGGCTTACTGTTCATCTGGATGAATCTCAACCAGTTATAAACCCTCAACCAAAGAAGGATCGAATCACAAACAAACCAGCTGAGACGACTTACAAGTCGGCAGCCAATGAACTTTCGTTATTTGCCCGAGTGTACAGGAGTATGTGCAGTCTATCCTGAAGGCCATCGAAACCGCGAATTTTGCAGGTCTCTACGGCCATTAATTATCAACAATTTTCCATATCGCACAATAATTAATAAGTACATACTTAACGTTACTGTGACCATAACTGTAAATGTGAACTGCGTGCATTGAAAAACTTGTCTATTAGCAATTAACATGTAAATTATCATTACTATCAGGGTAAACTGGTGCAATAAAAAAAATTCTTAACTCAACCGTGACCCCCCTCCCCCAGTAGTCCAGGTGACGCTTTCACCCACTACCTATTTAGGCCCGTTCTACAATGGCACGGAAACGGAGACACAGATCACGTAAACGGAGACGGATCTCCAGGGACATTTCACTATCGTATCTTCGCTTCCACAATGCACGGAAACATAACAAATGGAAACCAATGAGGGTGAATTTCAAGATTACGAAATATTAATTTAACTAAAAAAATATCATGTTTTAAAAACTAAGTACTGTCATAATTTGCATATATATTATAAGTTAACGACAAAGTTATAAAGAATACTAGATATTTTTTTTTTGTATTTCGAACCAATTCTAACGTATTTAGAACATAAACGAACATGGCTACCGCCGCAGCCAAGAACTCGGCTTCTATTGGTCGCACAAGAGCAACGTAAAGGGAAGAGCTCAGCATTGCCGAGCTAATCCATGCGGGTCCGTCTCCGTCTGCATGCTATTGTAGCACGGGTCTTATAATGAAGTACCTATAGCTGTTAGGTTATGATTGCGGTAGAGGCATGTTAATTTTACGGGGCAGTTCTCCGGGCTCTAACACGCGCTACGTGTGATGCAGGTACGTGACAGTCAACTGTCGCAGACTGGGCGGGAATTATATGGAGGAGATCCGGGAGTGTGGTGTTCGATTACCCTCGGAGGCAGTTTCAGCTGCGCCGCCTGTTTGATGGTTCATCTGGCCACTGGTTGGTGGTGCCGTGTGTGGCGGCACTGTCGCTCGAAGTAAGCGCGAGCGTGACTCGCCGGAGAGGCGGCGCCCGGGACCACGCGGCCGCCATCTTGCGCGGAATGTGGGCTAAGGACGCGTTAGTGCGCTGACGTAATTAGCGGGCCCCGAGGCGCGGTTAGCACGGCTACCTTCTGCCAGTCGAGGCCCTGCCGGGGCTAATGGCCGGGGGCAGGTATTTTTTTCCCCGCGAAAACAATTTAACGCTCATTAGACTGCTATAAGAAGAGACCCCAATAATATTATTATTATCTGGTGCCAGGCTAGTCTCCACAGAAGTGTGCATAATCAAGGCGCTACCACTTGTAAATTTGCTGCTGACGCATTTAATTTCCTCTCCGGGTCGCACATAATTTCTTCTGATGATTCTTTTAGGTGTTTGTCATTGGCTAATAGCTTTCCGGGGCGTGTCTGATACTTGAGCTCCAATGAAAAGGGTCACTCAAGTGTTCACACATTTGCGAACTAGACTGTCGTCGAATGATAAAAGGAATCTCACATGTCCCAACAGTTTTGAATCGGTCTGCGTGTCAAGAATGTCTAGGAACTGGGAAATTTTTCGGGTTCAATGACCTCCAGGATAGACTTCACGTTCCTCTGCATACTCGGGCGAATTTCACCTGTTCATTGGCTGCTGACTTGTTAGGCGTCTCGACTGAGTAACTTGCGATTCGGCACTTTTATGATTGAGAATTTCTGATTGGCCAAGATTCCTCCAGATTAACAGCGAAAAAATAGCTGAAGAATCGGAGAAGCATAATTATTTGAATTTTAGCATATCACGAAATGAATCCGCAAATTTTTTCGGCCCTTAAGTATGATTATTGAATGACAGGTTCTCCCAACGTGACATAAAGGTGACAGGCGTCTGAAACTGAGAGGTTCCAGCTCGCGAACGGGCTAGCGAGAGTCTGACACATCAGGGTTTCCAGATTGAGTTCTCGAAATTTCCATATAGCAGACAAACAAATTCCCCAAAAGTATACAATTTCGGCAACTTTTCCCCAAATATCTTAAACCTTAAACCTACCTTACCCACATATTCTTTTAAACTATTATTTATTATCAGTGTTGGTAGATTGAAGAGGTAGAAGTATGTGTTCAAGGCCGTAAAATTATAGTACATATCACCTAATTATAGTACATAAACTAACATTTTTAATTTGTAAATGAAAACACATAGCCTGACCAGAACAAAACTTACTGTAGGAGCACCACTTTTGGTTGTGCGACAATTCCGACCACAGACAATTCCGGAAACGGGAAAATTCGCGACAATTCCGGCCACTGATTCGCAAAGCTTTACCACTTGTATACAGTCAGTGACAATTGCGGGCACGTACACCTGTTGTTGGTTTGTTGACGCACTACAAACATCTACCCTCCCCCTCCCGCACACCAAGCGTGAATACTGTTTATCAGTCAGTCTACGCTGTTTTTTCTTTGTTGACGCACCACAACGTTGTGATGGAAGTTATTGAAACGGAGAAAGGGAAGCCTGCAGTGCTTGATGGTGGACATGCCTACCGAAAGAAGCGTGTAAATTCTGATGGTGCTGTGACTTGGGTTTGCTTGCAAGAAAGGACTAAAAACTGCAAGGGAAGATTAGTTAGTAGAAATATGGAAGTTTTAAATGTGACAGATCACGAATGTATTCCAGACATTGCTTAACTTAACGTGATGAAATCTGTCTTTAGAGCCGAGAAAAGAGTAACAGAAGAGTGTGTTACCATGGCAAAAGTGTACTCTGACGAATTGGGCACTTTACACGATAAAGGATACGAATTCGTGACTGAATTACCACATGCGTCGTCAGTTAAGCGGACTCTTTACCGACATAAATACCAGGCACATTGGTAATTAGCAGAACCTACTGAACGTCAGGATGTTGTTTTGTAAGAAAAAAGTTTAAAGATGAGCGATGGCAGTAACTTCCTGTTAACAGATAACGGGAGAGAAGACAGAATCATTGATTTAACTGGTGACACGGGGAGAGAGTGCCTCAGAACTCAAAGCTACTTTTTCATGGATGGTACATTTCAGAGCTGCAGCTAGCAGTTCGCACATATCTATACTATTCATGTAGATATAGGAAGCAATGAAAAAAGAAACGAACGTAATTCCTGTTCTTTTTGCTTTGCTTCCCAACAAGAAGAAAGAAACTTACTTATTAAGTAAAACGTGTAATGGTTTTCTCCGTGTGCTTCCGATTTGACTAGCATATTATTCCGTCGGTTGCAAGTATATAAGCGAGTCCTCAAGACGGCGGAGCTTTCAGTTTGTTACTGACGACGACGGTGTAAGGGCCAGCTAGTTTGTTTCATCTGGTGCATAAGCCACGTAATTACCTGTTCTTGAGAACTCGATGGCATCTTTACCGAATTTAACGTCGAATTCGATGGAGGTTGTACCATCGACTACGGGAACCCTGTCGTCAGCGACGACGATGACAGCGGAGCGATCAATGACAGCGATGTCGGCAGCCTCGGAGACCCCGACGTTAACGGTAACGTCAACTGCAGAAATTTCGACGGTGTCTGTGATACCCGCATCGACTTGTGCTGTTTCATCGGATGAAGTTTCACCAACATAATTGCAGACTTCAAAGAACTACGAACATTCATCGCGTCAGTGCAAATACTGTAGTGCAGCATTCACTACCACTTCAAGTGCGCGCAGACATGAAAGAAGTGGTTGTTCGAGTAATGCTCAAAGAATACTATTCAGGGACGTAATTAGACATTTTTCCACTCGGGGCAACATCTCATCTTGGCGCCCCCCCCCCCCCTTTTTTTAAAATTTTTCCCCAAACCAACAAAGAAAAATTTACCAACAACACGTCACCATATTACCAATACATATGAATTCTACAATTCCAAATATGTTTTATTAATTAGATAACAAACAAATGTATTTATTTACAGCAATTACATCTTTACTACAAGATAATATACCCACTTAAGTCTAAGCTACTTAATTGACATGTAATCTAAGATTATCATGTTTGATATATATTTTCACAATATTTACATAAATGCTGCAAATGAAATGAAAAGTTTATCATCAAATGACAGAACAATATGTGTGGACTAAATCGACAAAAAGAACAGGATATTTGATTATGATAAATAGAGTTAATATTATAAATAAAATATTTCACTCAAGTTGTTATCTTAAGAATCATAATCATACATTTGACACAATATCTTAATCTACTGGCTAATTGTGATAAAAAAAAATAATTCACACACAGAAAGCTTGAACTAAAACTTAACTTTACGGGCTCTTTTGACTGCAAATGTTTTTACAATGCCCTCAAAAGACAGCTTTGAAACTAACTTGTGCTCTATTGATACGATGCTCAGGTTGGTTAGTCGTTGCTGACCTGTTTAATTTCAAAGGTAATTTTTTATGATTTTTAGTTTGCTAAAACTCCTTTCATTAGAGGCGGTTGAGACTGGTATTGTGCAAAAAATTCTCAATGCTTTCGTTATGTTGGGGTATGCGTCTTCAAGCCCATTCTTATATATTAATGGCAGAAGATCTGCTGGTGAAGCTGTTTTCATATTAGGGCTTAAATCCAAGGCATGATACTTAAAACTTCCAACTTCTGTCGCCAGCTCGTCCCTGTTTAAGTCTTCTTTATATGTGATAGCTAAACCAAGTGCTTGTTTCTTCAATTCTTCTCCATTTAGTGTTTCAAATAGAGCTCCATTGAGGAAACCAAATAAACTATACATGTTTTGAATAGTTTGAAAACTTTGTCTCAGTTCACTCAGAATCTGATCTATTATTTGTATAATCAACAGTCTGAACTTTTTCTTCTTCTGAGAATTCATAGCTTTCATCTTCACCCTTTTCATCAACCTTCTGCTTTTTCTTTCTTCCCCTTACTTGTTTGAAATGAGGATCTAAGTTAAGCTTTTCTGCTATTTCTTTCGCTTCTCTGATTGCGTTTGTGGAACTATTTAACCTTTCTGGTCCTAATTCTGATATCAGACGGTTAATATGTTTTGCTGATAGATCGATAGTGATGTCATCTCTTTGTAATAATTTGTTGACGATATCAATACGGTTTAGTTCCCTATACCAAAAACAGGAGAAGACAATGAATTCAAACTTTCTGTCATTTCTTAGAAAAGAAGTTGCTTCTTTTTTTGTTTCAGCTGTTGTTATTGGGCTGGTCACGAGATCATTCAAAACATCTATAATCTTGTCTATATGCTTATATATTACAGCTACAGCTACAGCTTCTCTCTTAGTCGACAATATTGTATTGCTTTGCAGTTTGAGAGATAAGGGAACATGTTGCACTAGAACCTCCCATCTATTGGTGGAGGAAGCAAAAAAATTGTAGAGACAATTAAGTTGGCCAAAGTAGGACTCTGCCTCTGGTGATAAGCTAGCAGCATTCACCCCAACTAAATTTTGCGAATGTGCTTCACATGGCACAAAATATGCTAAACTATTTACTTCTTTGATTCGAGATTGAACTCCTTTGTACACACCAGCCATGTTTGACCCATTATCATATGACTGCCCTCTGCAGTTCTTAATATCTAATCTATCATTTCTGAGTTTTTCTAAAATCTCTTCTGAAAGAGCCAATCCAGTTTTTTCACTAACTATTATGAAATCAAGACAACTTTCCACTATCTCAGGGCCATTTTCGGTGGTCTTCACGTAACGAAGAACTTCAGACATTTGTTCAAAATGGCTTAGATCGGGCGTGCAGTCAAACATAATGGAAAAGCTTTGATGTAATTAGCTATATGTTCTCTTATTTTTCCAGCGATAATTTCTAAAAATTAATTTTGGATATAAGGAGAAAAGTAGCTGACCTGGCCCTTTTTATGGCGGAGAATGTGCTCTCTCAGTTGGGGATGATAATGAGATACCAGCTCTATTGTGTTTAAAAACTTGCGACATCTAGGGTCACCAAAGTATAGGGATTCATCAGAATCTCTTAATGGACTACCTTGTTTTTCTAAATGTATAAGAACATCAATTATTACATACAAAACTCCTCTCCAGTGTGTTTCCTCCTGTGCTATTTGATCCTGCAGCTCTTTATCAATACCAGAACATTTATTTAAGGATAATTCCAATGTTTTCCACGAGCGAAAACACTTTTTGTAGTTAAGTGAATTTTCATGCTCAGGAATCCTTTCCCTCAACTTTTTCCACTGAGTGAAACCTTCCTCCTTGGCCTAAATAGATAATTTTTGTTCAGAGAACATGTAGAAAAAAGTTTGCATGGTACACAAAACAAGGCATTTTTTGATTGACTGTATGTAAGCCATGTTCGGCGTACCTTTAGACCACCAGCCAATTTTTTGGTGAACCAGTCTTTGGTTAAACTTCTTCCATCTCTTGAGGTGTTACTTTGATCAGGCTCTACAAGTAATTAGACTTGTTTGATCGATGAGTAAGTCTAGATGTGTGATTTCTGTGTAAGCTATTGCTATACTATTTTGAAATTCTAATTTGAGCTGGTAAATCCTATACTCTTTGTCTGAAACAATTTTTATAAGACTAACCATTGCTGCAAATGGTTGAAAAAAGGGGGGTGAAATTAAAAAAAATAATAAAATTCGTACCATTAAGAGGATTCATCATAGGGAAAATACTTCTGCTCTGCCTTTTCGGTAGTCTTCGTACGTGACGTGTGGGGGGAAGGTTGAGAAAGTCAGTGGGGAGCAAGGCAGGCGAGGATGAGCTGTAAAATCAGCGGGTGGTCTGGGATGCAGGGGGGTTTGAAAAGGTCTTACAATGGCTTGGGTAAAGTGGTTGAGGATGACCATGAAGAAAAAAAAAAGGGGGGGGGGGGGGTCCCAATGTTTCTATTCCCTGCGCCAGATTGTAATTTTCTGTATCATCTTTAGTTACCGCCGCACAAAAAATAAATCTGTGAATCATTCAAAGCTTTCCATAAGGTATCTGTAATGCACGATGAAGTGATAAATAAAAAATTATCACATAAAATTTAAAAATTATATTCAAAATAAAATAAATGTCAAAACATTGTTTCATAACATATTATTTAGATTTAATACATTTGCAGACCTTTTATAATAGAAACGGGTACAACACTTCTCTTACAGATATACTTAAAAATCGCCTACACAGTTGTGAAAGTAAAAAAATGCATATAAATAGATATACAATTTTGTTGACTAAACTTTTTTAATAAAATCCATAACCAGTGAAAAAAAATTGTGTACAATATTCAAACCATACACTTTACATAACAATAACACAATCTATAGTTGTGCAAATTATCTGTGTTAAAGAATGTTTGTAAAAAATATGTCATTAACTTTTATTAAAATACCAGACACTTTTGCATTAAACCAAATAAAAATAAATCAATTATACTTATTTTGTAAACTTATTACGCTTTATTTTATTTGTTGAGAGATAAACATGAAACGGTAAATTATAAAACCATTACAGAATGGCAATTTTAACTGTTAAAGATATTAACATTATCAAACAACACTTTAAAATAAATATCGCGCGCTTTCACGGTCATTGCTTTGCCTTTGGGTTCTAGCCGCGTCACATTGGAAGTTATTTCGGCGTTGCGGAGTGCATTGCAGCCTCTATCTTTAGGGAAGCAGCAGCAGTCGTTTCTTACCTACTGACAGTAACAGTAAGTAGTAGGTTACTGACGAACAGTAGGTAGTAGGTTACTGAGAGTAACAGTAGGTAAGAAGCGACTTCTGCTGCTGCCCTGAAGATGGAGGCTGCAACGCACTCCGAAACGTCGGAAAGAACTTCCATTGTGACGCGGCTAGAATCCAGAAGACAAGAAAATTTATTAAAAAGTTTCTAGTTGATTTGATTACTTAATGTATTTTAGTAAATTCTTGCTTATTACCATAATGTTCCTGATTTGTTATGAAGTCGCTTGAAGTCTCAATTATCAATGACCCCGACATCTTATCATGTTTATCATCGGCCAAACATTATTACATTTGCAAGAGGAATTACCTCACAAAATGTGCCAGCCAATTTTAAATTTACCATACATAGTTTATCAAATACAGACACAAATGCAGACTTATTAGTACCTTTAAATAAACACATGATCTTTATACAAGCATTCATTTTTCAATTATTGTTTTAATACATTCTAGATAAAATTGCTTCTTACATTAAGTACTGGTTGAAATACACTCAGCCGAGTTCACCGATGCATAATATATCCCCCTAAATGATTGATACAAAAATAAAAATGTTAACACTGACATTGCAATTAACTTTTATTAAAATGTAAATACGAATAATGTTAAAGGAATATATCGCACATATCTATCGAATATTGGATTATTTCATATATACAATTTTGAGACTGAATCTCTCCACACACAATGCTGAAATAGCAAGTTAGAACACATCAAACGTATACTTTTTGCAAAATGAAACCTTTCTTACAAACAGAAACACTTTCCCAAAATGTACATGTTAATAATTTATGCAAAACTTGATACAACGATTTTATCTTTAGTGAAATTCTATCACATGCAATGTAGTAAGCACATAACTAATAAGTTATACTATCGCACTGAAAATGTATGTATGTAGTTAAGAACTGAACAATGCATAAAATGACATACCCAAAAACAATACAGCAATATCATGCGTTTGTACTAAAGTATCAAATGCAAACATCTTGTAAAGTTCAGGTGAGTTTAACATGTGGTATACTTATAATGACTTACATGAGACGATTTCATTATGAATGGTGATAAATCAAATTCAAAAACACAAATTTCTTCTTGTCTTCTTTGATTCGGGTTCATCATTGTTGGCAATAGCTTGTACACTTTTATTTCTTCTGGAATTTGATGGTTTCTTGACACTAAGTTTGTGTTGTCTTGCAGCAAATTCGTTCATAGTCTTTGTAATATAGTCAGGATCTCGTATGGGCAACGACCGCGGTCGTCGCGGGTCTACAAGTTCTGGCAGCATACAGTTTAAGTAAAACTTTGTCAATTGCTGATCCATTTGATCAGATCATCTCTGTCAATACGTGTGGTTTTAATTCTATTTGGAGTCCAGAGCCCGAAGATGCAGTAACTACGCCTTGTCACATGAAGTTGCCCTTGAACTTGGTAGAAAAAATGGTGATTATTATTAATGTCTGTAACAGTTTTTTTTGTCTCGAGATATATTCCAAAATGTGCATTTCCTTTTAAGAATTAACTCATCAGGACTTAGAACTTCTGGCTTTACTCCAGAAGATGGACATTTTACTTCCACAATACCATCTCTTTCAATCAGTCCATCTGGGCTGGCCCCTAGAAATTGTATTTCTTCATCAACAAACAGTCCGCATGCCTTTACTTGTACATCACAAGTCTCTTCCAGCTTTTTCACTGCCTCTTTTTCGTGATCTCTACCCCATATCATAGCATCTGTATCGAAATCCTCATACAACAATGTAGCCACCAATTTTTGGCATGAAGTATGTGGTTTACGCCTACAAATAGTGCAAAATTAGAAGCTGTCAACAATTTTCTCCTAGTTTATTTCCACAGGCCGCACTTCCTTTGTA
This sequence comes from Bacillus rossius redtenbacheri, assembly GCF_032445375.1. Taxonomy (NCBI): domain Eukaryota; kingdom Metazoa; phylum Arthropoda; class Insecta; order Phasmatodea; family Bacillidae; genus Bacillus; species Bacillus rossius. The sequence continues at coordinate 300,407,955 of NC_086330.1, read as the reverse complement.
AAAGGGTACCATTCTGCAGTTTCTCACGCTCTTCAAATGTAGAGGGTAAGGATTTTAAAAATCCTTCCTTAGCTAGGTGGTACTTTTGGGAAGAACTGTTGAAAAATGGAACTAAGAATATTTGGTTTACTATTGTGCAATTTGTTTGACAAATAAATAAACAAAATAGGACGACATAATTTATCAAGCTATTGCGTTTCCGTACGTGTGTATGAATACTGAAATAATTTGTATTTGTTAATTTTATATGTAAGTTTTTAAACACGCGTGGCAACGATATTTATCGGTATGTTGGCTTCACACTTGAAGAAATAGTTCCTTAGTATGTAATTTTGAACAGCTGAAATAACGATAAATATTGCTTAAAATGCTTCACATATGTTTATTTCCAGATCCTGGAGTAATATTGTTTAATATATACGAAAGTTAAGTTATTTTGTTTACAGATGACGTTGCAAGCTGTTGCGGATGAATCACCTACGTAACTGTGTGTCGGCCCGAGCCATGTTGAACGCTTGTTTGCTCAAAACGACTTCTGATTTTCCGAAAACATCCAGTGTATTTGTGTACTAATTAATTTTCTAATTTTAAAGGGTTGTCTTAATTGTAACTTGTAGTGAACTATTGCTTTTACAGTGTAACTTTGTGTTAGTTATTACGGTTTGTTAGGTTATTAAAATGAATGTAAAGAAGAAGGAGACAGCAATATATTATCAACGTGGCACGAAGAGTTACGATGTTAATGAATACAGGTCAACTGGAACAGGGTGATGTCGCAGAAATGACAGCATTTCTTCTAGATCTGGGCGTCACGACCGTGAAAAAGTGAGTGACTAATTAACACGTTATGAAAGTATGTGCGTGAAAACGTTCCGTTAGGTTGGGGCGTGTTTGTAAAATAGTGTAAAAGTACCTTCCTCGCAGCTTTCTTGTTTTGAATGTCGGGCAAATTATAAACAGACACGTTCTTATATTTTCGTTTATATATTAGGTAATGTCCCACAAGCAAAACATATTAAATGTAAGGGCATGTTCACAGATACTAACCTAACATAACCTATCCTCAACCAACATAATGTAACCTAACCCAACCCAAATGAGGTTTATTTACATGAAATTAGGTTTGGTAAATTTTGGTTAATTTTGGTTAGGTTAGGAAACATAATTGTCAATAATTAGAATGCATTTTAAAAAACTTGAGTAGAAATTCAACTCTACGTAGGTTGTTGTCATGAATTTTTGTTAACACCTGTAACCATAAAAAAATACAGCATTTGAATATATGCTCAGGGTAAATGTGCTAATGTATGCTTTTTAATTACAGGTGTTCTGGATAACGTGTTTAGTGATATGTAATTTCTCTGCTGTGTTTATATGTGATTCTTAAACATTAGTTTCATTACAGGATATAACATAATATTGATGGTAGTGATAATTTATTGCTGAGTTTCGATTTATTTAATATATTTATTTTATTACAGATTCTTAAGTTAAGTTTTTTATGGCAACAATTTCTTTTCTGCATTGTACATGCTTAAGTGATATAGTTTTTATATGAGACAAACCACATAGACACATAAAAATACACACTTACAGAAATGTTTAACGTATAACTTAGAATTTGAATTTGAAATTTATTCTGCTTGATAGAAAATAATGCCTCTAATTACAAAACACATGTTGGTTAGCCATAACCTTTAACCGATACTTGACTCGGTTCGTAGTGCCAGAAAAGTGTTACTAACTTGGGTAAATATGTAGTTGAGCGGTATTTGCGAAAATAAATGTTAAAAATCCGAAAATATCTTTATTATATGCTCTTCAACTTCCTCTTTTCATTAAAAGCGGCGGAGATAAGAAATTCCAAATACTTTAGGAGATATCGAATTTTTTAATTTTGCAATACAAGACCTGTGAAACCATTCGAGCGACGCCATTTTTGTTATTTTGCCGTGTGTTCGTGAATACGCGAATCGTCAATGCGTAATTAATAAAATGGTTGATTAGGTCAGGTCAGTTACATTATTAATACTTTCAAACTAAGCCGACATTAAAAATAATGTAAATTAATTTTAATTATTCTTTAGTTTTAAATTATTTATAATGTAACTGACCTTACCTAACAAACCCGTAACAAAGGATGCACAGTAATAACTCACGTATTTTTTTTTTTGTTACTTATTACTTGCACAACAATATCAAAATAACAAATAAGACTTTAAAATTAGAAAAGTTAAAAACTCACCTAAGTTGGAGGCGGTAATTAAACACCGTTTTAAACAATAAATGAACTAAATAATCACGTATTGGTTCGTTTGAATTCTGGCCTATCACGAACAATCACGTGACATCATTATCCAATAAAAAAAGTAGATACTCGTACGTAAACAAGAAACAATTATAACCGCCACATCAATGCACTGGTATTGTGATGAAATTTAAAAATTCGATATCTCCTAAAGAATTTGGAATTTCTTATCTCCGCCGCTTTTAATGAAAAGAGGAAGTTGAAGAGCATACAATAAAGGTATTTTCGGATTTTTAACATTTTTTTTCGCAAATACCGCCCAACTACATATTTACCCTAACTTGTTATTTTCTATTCACAAATGACCTCTCGATGTAATGGCAGTGATGTGCCTGGCACTCACGGCTTTAGGAAACTAACAGTTTACATAGCTACCTCATACTGAATAATTTCTTAAAGTTAAATTATTCATAAATGATACTGACATAATTTTCATGCTTTCAACCATAGCACTTTGTGATATAGTAATCTCGAAGCAGCAAATTTTTTTTAGTAAAACTTAACATCAATTTTTATATATATTATGTGAAGACACAGCACCACGCTGGGTTTAAACTCTAAACTATAAAAATTTGTTTAGATTTTTTTATATTTAATATTTGAATTATTAAACATGGTGTTATGGCATTTTCTACTGACATTTAACCAATTATAAAAATTGCAGTGTAATTTTATTATCCATTAATTACATCCCTATTTGACAGTTACCCAACCAAAACATTGCCATGTAGTAGTCACATGGTTTTCCACATGGCAATGTTATTGTTGATATTTGGCGGAAGGATACATAGTCACCTTGAAAATAGATCCCAGCTTGAAGCAGGGCTTCCTAAAAGTATGAACTTACCGTGCGGCGACTATATTCCACGTTTTCCTTGTTTTTCTTGATGATGGACACAATGATTCAGCCACCTCGAAATAATTTTTTCTGTGTTTTGTTTTCAGATAGAATTCCTGAATAACTTTTCATTGAAAATCAAATTTTTTTAACAGCCATTTGCTCTGATTTTTGTAATGACTCCCAACATAGATATTGGTGGAAAGTGTCTCTCATATTGTAAATGTACACATGAGCATGTGTGTGTTCTCTATCTCTCTCTAAAGCTATCAAGTGTACATAATACAAAATAATAAATGTCAGCTGATATATTTTAAATTAATTATTTTTATATAGATGTGTGTAAATAATGGTATTGTATTAACTTATAACAGTGGTAATATCTTAAATTATTTTTTTGCTAGCAAAATTATACTAGGTTGCAAATATGATGGTATTAACTTGTGCTATACATCTACATTTTTATAAGTATGACATGCGAACAACAAAAGAACACACACGTGTACAACCATAGAAACATATTATTAATTTTTAGTAATACAGGCATTAATATCAGGCCCATTATAGTTGCACAGATAATTTTTATAATTGATACGTTGCTGTATTTGTGTTTTACTGTGTTTACACGTAATACCGAGTACACACGCGTTAACATAAAATTATTGTGGTAAATGCAGTAATATCTATATGCAACAGTTTATATCACTCTAACGTATGACAGTTAGATTTATCTTGTAAATAAGGTTTGTAGTTATTTTGAGCATTTAATTTAATATGAATTTAAGTTTGCTACCCTCGGATATTAATCTCATGGATGAACATGAAAATCAGTGTCTCTAGTTCTGCTGGTTTGCTACGAGTTACGAAAAAAATAATAATGTGAAAAATATACTTTTTCCAATGTACCTTAAAATGTTTTCATTTAAGTCAATAGTAATAATGATAATAATGACTAAAGACATGAACACATATTTTAGTCTTCTGGTCTCTTAATTTTCAAGTCACTTTCATGGCATCCAAAAGGCCTCCTTTGAAATTCCAGGCTTACCTCATGAAAATGCAGATTGTAGAAACTTCACAATTCTGACTAATATAACATCAGACATCTACCTGAATAATAATAATACTCGAGCTTCTGAATTATCAACATCGTAAAATCAAAATAATATGTCTTGCTGAACTAGTCCTGAATTTATTGCAAATATATCAATATTGCGTGCACTAACCAAACTAGACCAGGTCATTTTTATGAAGTTCCTTTTCTTCTCCACATTCAAATTAAGTTAGCTTTCCAACAACGCGGTATTGTGACGTCATTCTCTGACTAGATTTTCTCAAGCATACTTGCAAAACTGGATGAAAAAATAGCCGTTATTAAAATAACAGATTAAATGACTTAATCATAACATACCACATTTTCAAATTACATTTCCAATTGAAATTAGTGTAAAAAAAATAAAAAAATGTTAAATATGAATAACTATTGCTATGCTTAATGGTAAATCAATGTAACAAGGCGTGTAATAATTTAATGTTCGTATTATCTGTTTTATGAATCACACGTTTTATTTCAAATTTTTGATAAATATGAAATATTTGCATTCAGGCCATATTTTCATACTGATCTGTACGTCTACCCCGAACAGTACATTAAATAAGAAAGAATTATTCCTATCGTTTGTAAGAAGTATTAAATATTTCTAGCATTAAAATTAACAAACTGATATATGTATGAATAATTCTATGAGAGTGTATTTTAGTAACCTATGTTGTGTGAACCGCATGGGAAAGAGATCTAATAATTTAATGTAGGCTAGTATTCCAAGACACAAAAATAAGGGTTCAGGTGTTGAATCTGCTACATCTGTACCCAGCTTTATTCCTTATGCACATTGCCACTCCAGAACCCTTATATAGGACACAGTCAGTCCCTTATTTTCAGGGGACGGATTTTGGTGTCCTATCCATGACATATATGTTGCACAAACTTCTGCGCAATCGCAGAGCTCACTTTTTTGATGATTTGGCGGGCCCGCGTCAGGCGGTATACACTCGATTTCGTTAATGTTGGGGGACATACCAAGCGTATTGGTTTGTCAGATGAAACTTTATGATAGCAAAAATTTCCTGGAAAACATTTTATATACTTTAATAATAATAACAAGCAATAATATTTACTTAAAACATAGTTGAGAAAATTACAATAAAAATCTTCAATACCCCCAGTTTCTTTTACGTTCAGGCCTATAAGGTAGTGGAGGGTAAGTGTGCGCAGGCGGGAAAGTGTGCGCAGTGATGTTTTTCAGTAAATGGTAACACTGGTGCAGCAACTGACATGCTAGTATTGTAGCGAGTTGGGAAAGAAGCAAGAAGAATGAACAGCGAAGATTCCTAATCGAATTCTGCGATTTGTACAGGTAATATACTAGTTTTCACAGTATATAATGTAATATTTTGGTATGTTAATATAAGGGTTTAAGCCTTTGAAAATAATTCAATCGCGTTCTCGCAGTTGTCGCGTAAAAACTGGCAGGCGTAGCTTATGTTTGCTGTAGCTCACTTGTGAAAATGTTCCTTCTTATGCCATATAGAGGGACTTTTATGAACTAGTGTTGCAGGCGTGCAAGTGTGCGCACCAATATTGTTAATGCGCACACTTACCCGCCTGCGTACACTTTGCCTCTCGTTCCCGAAAAATACATTCAATTACTTTGTTATTAGTATTTTGCTATTACATGATTCCTGTATTGGAATCATAGGTTCATATTATTATTTTTTCCAGTTGTAGAAGTTGAAGATTTGGAGGATAACATAACAGGAGAAGAAACAAAGACGCAAGAAAACACAAACGTGTCACAAATAGAAATCATTCCAATTGCTGGTACTTCGTCAGGACCAACTGTCTCAGTCACAGCGATTTATCCCTTGCCCCGAAGCTCAAAAGCAAACCAAAAGGAAAAGAATTGGGCAGAAATCTGAGATTTTAACTGCAACACCTTACAAAAATTTGCTCTTAGAAAAAAATAAACTTAAAGAAGAGGAAGAAAAGAATAAAAATTGAAAATGCGAAAGCAAGAGCTGAAAGAAAGCTAATCAAGTCAAACACTCAGTTGTTAAAAAACAACAAAGAAGAGAAATGTGAAACATCGAAGTTACTTACAGCCAAACGCAAACTAACATTCAATACGAGAAGTGCGTCCGATCGGCAATCTCCTTCACAAGACTACATCTGCCCTGGATGTGATGAATCATGCAGTGATGAGGAGTTTTTTTATTGTGATTATTGTTTAAAGAATATGTGATGATTTTGACTGGGTGCGAGTAGTGTGTGTAGGGAATAGTAGCATCAGATTTATTGGTTGTATAAAAAGAAATTCTAAATGTTTTAATTATCAAAATAATATTTTACATTTATGTATAAATGTATAAATGTTCGTCCAGTACGATTTTATGTGTAAAATTGAATACAGTGGGTACAGAAATATAAAGTATACAATGTACAACTGATAAGAATTATGCGCACACTTACCCTCCCATAGAGGGCAAGTGTGCGCAAATGCCGACTTTTATCATTTTGCTCATTAAAAGAGAATCTCCTGCTGTACAATTACTTGGGCTCTCCAGGACATTCTCCAATAATTATTCTATCATAATGTATTATTAATTTTCTTCAAATGCGTATTGGTAAATATTTATGCCAAATATTCCACTAAATGCGCACACTTACCCTCCACTACCTTATATCTTGTCTCGTTAGCAGAGTGGTAACGTGACAGACACATAGAATCAAGAGTGTGGTTGGTAAAACGTTGCAAACTCGACAGTGGGAAAATATTTTAATTGTTTTATAAAACGTATTATAAAATTATGTACACTATAATGCATGTAAAATAAATATAATAATTTTTTTTAAGTAATTGCTATTACATATATCACAGTCCATCGACGTGTTCTGTTACTTCACATAGAAAGGTCTATGGCCCTTAGTTTTTTACTTTATGTAGAACTAAAATATATAATCACAATAAAAATCATCACATGTATTTGTATTATCTTTGAAAGATTTGTGCAATGGGAGTGCATGACTTGATGTAAGTTTTTGGACATACGCCATTGCGCGTAAATAATTAATTTTGCATCTTCTGTGCTGTGAAATATTTTTCAGTTACCAAATGTTGATAAGAATTAAAATAATGCATTAATGCCATTCATCCTGTGTAAACCAGACACTGATTTTTGTTGTCTTCCTTTACTCTCATGTACCGTAAACACAAAACAAAATGCTGTAAAGAGACACGTCAAGTAGCGTGCTCGTTCTGCAATGCGTAACTGTTTCTAGCCTCACGCAAGGCACCGTTTATTAAAACAGCTGCGATCTGTACCTTTACTGTTTACTGTAATTGTAATATATTTTGGGCACGTTCTGTAATACGGCCTGGAGTTAGGTTATGGTTGCATCTCGACCTGGCAGTGATTATTTTACACAACCGAGGAAAACAAACAATAATTCTCTTTAATTTAATACATAATATTATAAACACACATTTTATAATCATTTCTACCATAGTTGTCTCGATAGGTTACTGTTCCAGCGGGCTGAGCTATGGGAGTTATTTGTCAAAACACAAATTCCTTCACTCACTAGCATATTGATTGACTACTTGAAATTTTAGAAGTGTTTCCATACGTAGTACCTCTGGCCTGCGCCTCTTTTTCCTGTATGCTGATAAAAACAATCTGGCTTTGCTAGACACAGAAAGAAATTTATTTTATAATGTTAACACTATGTTTCCAATGAAAAATATTTATGAAATATTCAATTAGAACTTCTGAAAATCACGCTGAAAACAGCTCAGAAATAGTACTTTCAATGCGGGATAAAACTTATTTAATCCAAAAAATTTAAAAAAATTATTCACTAAGAACGTTCTTTATACCTTTCTATATTTATCAATTTTTTTATTTCTTTTCAGTATTAAAATTACGCCATTGAGACTTGGAGCCGCGAGACCCTGCAGCACACAATTTTAGCAGCTGTGATTAATCCTCTTAACACTATTAAATTCATTACTTTTTATTGTAAAACCAAAAAAAAATATTATCTACAAGCTTCGTCTAAATTTATTTTTTATATACCCAGCCATTACTGCAAGGGGCGGAAAATAACGGGGGTTGAAAGACAAAAAAAAAAAAATCATTACTCCATTAGTAGGCACACTATTAAATCGGTACAAATTGTTTGAAAATCATAATTTTTATCTAAAACATTTGTATTAAAATTGTTTTGATGATTCAAACCATTATTGCAAGGAGTTGAAAAAACTTGGGGTTGGAGTAAGAAAATAAATAATATTTTTCAACCATGTACACTACAAATCCATTCCTATTTTTTTTAAATTTCTAAATATTGTCTAAAACTATTATTAAAATAATTTTTCATCTGACCTAGTATTACTGCAAGTAACATGGTTTGAAATTAAAAAATAGGTATTATATTTTTTAAATTACCTATATACTATCGAATCCGTAATAATTTATTTATCAATTCTTAACTTCATCGAATACTTTGGCTGAAACAATTTATGATGAAACGAATTACTACCGCATACACAGGTTTTGAATTTTTAAAAAATTCAAAACATCCTTAATAAGTATCAAATTTGTTCGAATTTATTTTAAACCGTCTTAATATTATCATAATCCTTGGTGCAAAGAAAAATTTTATATGACCACGTTTTTAGTGCAAGGAATGAAAAAAAAGGTTTTAGAAGGTCAAAAAAATTAAATAATTACCTACCTTAGCTGACACATAATATGAAAATCGTTCTATGCTCTTTAATGCTGGATACATTGAGTTAGAAATGAACAAATATTCAATCGATCATTTTGTAATATTGTAGAACATAAATAATTAATTTAAGTACATTAAGTAATTAAAATGTTCCGGAAGTTTATAGGAGCTTCATAATACTTCCAGAGTAAATATGTATTACTTCGAAATCTACATACGCCTGTAGGCTGTGCCGAAAGGTTTTTTTTTTAAATTTTTATTTCAAAGGTCTATTTGATCCAATTTCCATAAAAAATATTTTTATATCCTGGCTACCGAACTGGTATCTTAAGATTATTGCTAATCCATCCAGTATTTTTGAGTTTTTATAGTGAACCTTGCTCTCTCAAAATGCAGTCTGCTAAATAATTGATTAAAAAAAAATATGATTAGAAAATATTTAAATTACCGCTTTTCCAAGGATGTTATTATTAATTACCCAAAAACTTACAAAATAGTACAATAATTGTATACACATAAATATCAAGTTTTGTCATACATAATTTTGCTTTACAAAGCGTTGAATTAAACATATATTACCGGCAAATAGGCAGATAGACAGACATGCGCAGCAAAGAACTAATGTCCTTTTTTTGCGTACGGACTTAAAAAATGTTGTTCAAAATTATGTATTAGATCTGACGGTGGCCCTATTTCAGTTCTAATGCAATACTTTTCTATTACAAAAAAAAATAAAATAAGAAAGTAACATTTAAAAAAAATTATTGTTACCTTATTTTTTTCAAGTAAGTTAATACCTTCTTCATTAACGTCTTTGACATTAAGTCAAGATGATGAAAAGGACGCAGACTGGCGAGCTTCTTTTTCTCGTTCTTTAGCTCTTCTTTTGAATTCTGCACCAGACGGTTTTTTTGACATGTTTTGAGATTAAACACGATTGTCAAACACAATTGAAACAGTTTACGAAATTGTGTATTCACAAATAGCAAAAGTGACGTAACTGAGAGAACAGAAATGCTACACACATGATGTACTGTATGGTTTTTTTCTACTTGTAGTAGTGTATAATTTATGTAATAAAAATTTTATGTTTGTAAAATAACTTGTGGTGTTTTAATTTTCTCAAACCTGTCACTTTTGTGGTATTTTTTTAAAATTAAAATAGTTTTGTATCGCCCAGGGATCGAACCAAGTATCGATTCAATATGTAAATTAATGAGTGATTTTTTCGGTGTATTATGGAATTTTCCCCGAATTTCTAGGTCAATAAATACAAATTTCCAAGATGACGCTTACTGGAGGCTGGTAGTATAGGGTTTTAAGCCTCTTTAAGAATATTGAACATGATTTTTTGAAATTATTATTTTAACATAAAATTATTATTTTTGCATCGTCCAGGTATCGAACCAAGGACAGGAATCGTTCTAATCAATCAGTATATTAAGAAGTTATTTTTTAAAATGAATTTTGAACTTTTTTAAAATTAAAATTGGATATTAAAAAAATAAAAAATTTCAAAATGGCACCCGTAACGATAATTGCAACAGTTCTGACTTAATACAAGATGGCGGATTTGTCTCGAACAGGTGGTGCCTTTATTACTAAAAATTAAAAAAAATTACAAGGCCGAATATGCATATCTTAATATATATAAATCTCGTGTCACAATGTTTGTCCTCAATGGACTCCTAAACCACTTAACCGATTTCGATGAAAATTGGCATTTAGGTGTAATATTTTCCAACTTGAGAGATAGGATAGTTTTTATTTCGATTAATGGTCTTAATCTTATAATTTTAGAGTTTTCTAATGTGATGTATGTATGAGTTGGCAGAAAATCACCACGGCAACGGCTGTAGCATTTTTGATGCTTCATTCGTCTCCATGGCAACGACTATTTCATTGTTAGTGTAGTCCTCATCACTCATTAAATACAGACCACCAATTTTTAGATATATACAGGTAAATAACTATACACTGGTAGAACAAAGTCGGTCGGGATTTGAAAGTGATTTAAATTATTCAAATTAAGAAGACAATTACTAACTACATCTGATTTCTAAAAAGGTCCCCTTCACCAAGTCAACTGATTTCGATGAAAATGGGCATTTATGTGTAATTTTTTCCAACTTGAGAGATAGGGTAGTTTTTATTTCGATCAATGGTCTTAAAAATTTATTATTAATAATAAACTGATCATCAATGTTGATTGGTGTTTAAGCCCGGGAAACAGTGGGCACTTCGTCTCCATGACAACGTTGCGTGCTCGAGAGTCGGGAAACCATCGGTGCTATACGTTTTTTCTTCGGTACATTACAAAGCATTGTATTAAATTTTTGTCAAAATTAATTAATTTTCATTTTATTTCATTTATTATAACTATAAATAAGAGATTTTGTCTCATTTCCCCCTCCCCCCCCAATTAATACAACCGTGCGAAGCCGGATCGGGCAGCTAGTAATTTTTATATATACCTTATATAATTCTCAGTCTCGTAAATGTCTCGATGGCCGTGCGGTTAAAGGCGTATGTTTTCCAACATAGAGATCAGAGCTGCGATGGTTCGAATCACAGCGCTTCCAATGTATTTTGCATAAAAAATTACATTTAATATGCCGATAAGGACCATAATAGCTCTGGTAGGTAATGGAACATCGACCTTATGTAATGAGACAGTGCCACGCTGGCGCTCTCTAGGAACAAACAGCAGAAACAAAGTCGACGGTATCCAAGATGGCGGCCTCCAGTGGAACAGAAAAAAATCAACATGGCGGCCATGACGAAAATTTCATCATGAGTGAGTGGGGTGCTCGATTTAAAGATGGCAGATCCAATATGGCGGATCAAAATGACTGTTGGGTCAAAGTTCAAGGTCACGGTCATGAAATATGGCCGCCGTGACGTCAGAGCAATCGGTCATTGGCCCGGCTCCCGGCTCCACAGCCTTAAAGCCTGGCGCAGGACCGCCATTTCTATACTACTTTTTTCGATTACTTCATTGGCCAGTGGCTTGAAAATGACATCATACCTGTGCAGCTATGGACCTGTTATAAACGAAGGCACCGAACCAATAATGCAGTAGAGGGTTGGATCAGTAAAATAAATGCGTGTCTTGGTAAACCCCACCCGAAGATACAAAACGTTATATCTTGCCTGAAAAGTGAAGCGGAAAACGCCAACATTATGTACATGAGGATGGAGCTTAATTTAGAAAGGAAAAAAAGAAAAACCTTGTACAAGAATATCGACGAAAAAATTCGGATGAGTCAATAAAAGTACGAAAACACTGGAGACTTGAAGAAACTTCTCAGAACCACAGCCTATATACAAAATTTAGATTAAAATATCAACACTGACAATGCGTATTCAGGTTGATTTTAAATATTAGTAATAAAAAACAACAAACCAAAGACAAAATAATTGATAGAATGTTGATTTTAAATATTAGTATTAAAAAACAACAATCCCAAGACAAAAAAATTGATTGAACGTTGATTTTAAATATTATTAAAAAAAACCAAAGACAAATAAAAAAAATTGATTTTAAACACGCCAAAGTAGGTTTGACTAAAAAGTGAGGGAAGTCAAAGTCCCCCCCCCCCCCCCCCCAATGTCTTTATTTCCTATTGTTCGGTGAGATGATAATTTAGATGTCCGGAATTGTCACTGGACGTGTGTTTGTCATTGAGATTATGTTTAACTGTTTGCCGGAATTGTCGCTGTCCGGAACTGTCGGTGTCTGGAATTGTCCCAACACCCCAATTTGGCTTTCTTCGTGCTTTTAGATAGATATCGAATAAATACTACCTCTTGTAACCGTCACCATGGCGCAACTTCCGGAAAAGTTTGATATAATTTTTAGTTTCATAGTTCATAGACCTCAAACCCATAGTTATATATATATATATATATATATATATATATATATAACAATTTTATGGACATGATAACTGTCGTAATTTTGTACGTAGCACTTCTAAATAGGTACATAAAATAAAGTAATGGAAAATCTCGGTCGAGTTCGTTATGGACCAAATTAAATTTCACCAATGGGATAAAAATTAGGAAGGTTTTTCCGAAAAACAGAAAAAAACCCTATACCTACCATAATCATACAAATATCCATTTTAACTTATTATAACTCGTAGGAGTAATATCAAAAACGTTTGTCTAAAAACATTTTTTATTCGACCAACCATAATTGCAATGGGAGTGGAAAAAACAAGGGTTGGAGGACAAAAATAATTCATAACACCCTTAGTATGCACACTTTCAAATCCATTCAATTGTATTTGTAAATAGTATAATTTTTATCTAAATTTTTGTCTGGAATAATTTTTGATAAACGAAACATTGCAGAAAAGGGATGACAGGGATAGAGTTTAAAAGGAAATTCATAGTTTACTTTCTACGTACACTACCACATCCGTTATTATTTAATGTAAAACCTTAAAACATTATCTACAACTTTCGTCGGAAATAATTTTTATACGACCAACAATTATAGTATGGAGTGGGGAAAAAAGGGTTGAAGGACAAAAAAATCCATACCTCCCTTAGTAGGCACGCTATTAAATTCGTTCAAATTGGTTGTAAACCTTAAAAATATATTCAAAAACTTCTGCCTACAATTTTTTTTTGATACAACCAATCACCAATCATTCCTGCAAAGGGTGGAATAAACAGGGGTTTATAATAATAATAAAAAAAAACGTAACTCCCTTAATAAACACCACCATTAAATTTGTTTGTAAATATTATATAATATAAAACTTTTGTCTGAAACAATTGTTAATAAGTCTAACCATTCCTCCAAGAGTTCGAAAAAAATAGGGTTGGAAATATAAAAAATAAAATTTCGGTTCATGTACACTACTACTTTAGTAGGCATAATATGAAAAAAATTGTTATAAGCTATTCAATGCTAGATGAATTGAGTTATAAACATTTGTAATATTTTCACTGCATGGAATATGGAAAAATGTACATTAAGTGTTTTAAAACGTTTCAGCAGTTTACAGAACGATTACAGAATAAGTAGGTACTTCGAAATCTACCTGCGACTGTAGACTTTCGAAAGGGATTTTTTCATTGTTCTATGATTAACCACAGCTTGGCGAGGTTCTTTTATTTCTCTGGTCAGGCTACAGATATGTTTACTTTAAACGATACGTAAAAGACACCATTATACGGAATAATAACTTTTACAAATAGATAAGAGAGCTATTATGTGGCTTAGTGAGTAACAAAAGTACACCTACGGCGTCATAATAATTTTTTTAATGTATTAAGTATAATCCAATACAAAAAAAATCAATTTTCTCTATCATAAAAATTGATTTGATGAGAGAGATAGAGATATTGAGAGTGACATCTAGTGAATGTCTAGAAAACTAAGTGTGTTGTTTGAACTAAAATATCAGAGATAGCATAGATAAAATACTTTCCCAATCTACCCGCTGCCAAAATTTTCTTCGCCAAAAATTTCCCCAAGGTTTTCATTTCCCAAAAAGTCCCCTCCCCCCCCCCCCCCTTCTTTTTTCCAAAATATTTCCCCTCAAAATTGCGAAAAAAAAAAAAAAAAAAAATGTCGCTGTTCTCGCAAGTCCCGGAGCTAACATTTTTTGAAGTCAACTCCCGCGACCTATTTCCTGCTGTAAACTGGGTCGGCCGGGAATAAGACCGCCGCCTCGGGTCTCGCCAGACACGTGCTTGCTGTGTGCCTGCTGAGGCGGGGGAGGAACAGCTACTCCTCCGAGGCACATGGGTGTGGCCAAAGCTGTAGTGGTCTCCAAATGGATACTCCGTGCTGGTCCATTTGTAGAGGCATTTGTTTTTCGAGAGAACATCGAGAGACTAGTTGTGTGCTACAACTACTTAGCATCGTCCGTGTTTCGTGATTGGTGGGCTTTTTTATAGGCTGATCAGGGAACTTTGGTACTAATTTGAGTAGGTACTAAAATCATGTTCATGCTATTTCGTTTAATTTTTTTAATAATGTGTTTGGCCCAAACTATTTTCTTTTTCTTTTTCATCATAAACTTTCATTCCCGAGTGTAATACGCATGGGCCAAAAATATTTTGTACGTAATGTCGTTTAAAAACTGAAGGAAAAAAGTGCAGTATTTGGAAAGTCAGTTTCATGTCAAAGCATTGCAGAAAAATTATATTTTTGGCACTCATATTAGGTACTCAGATGAGTACTTTAGCAATTTTTTTTTAAATAAAATAACTCAAATTCCAAAATATTCTTAAAAAGTTTTTTTATTGATAGCCATGGTCTGCAATCAATAAATAGTTATGTAAATTTAAAAATTCATAACAAATTATGGGTCTCTGGAGGTTAGATACACGCCCCGTGTCGACTACACGAATCACCACTATGCCTCGGCTGAGTACGGCAAATGCTTCTCCTGCAGACGGCCGCCCATCACAAGGTGCGG
Organism: Bacillus rossius redtenbacheri; assembly: GCF_032445375.1. Lineage (NCBI taxonomy): Eukaryota > Metazoa > Arthropoda > Insecta > Phasmatodea > Bacillidae > Bacillus > Bacillus rossius. The sequence continues at coordinate 300,392,575 of NC_086330.1, read as the reverse complement.
TCGTGCCTTATTGCAATGTAATGAGCGATCAAGTATTTTTTTCGCGGAAAATACCTACTAATGTCATCCAGCTCGCTGTTAAATCTAGTCTGATGGTCAAAACTACTAAAAAACGGTAGTGTCTCCAATAATTAATTGATTCCACTCTTACTTACTGTGTTACAGTGCGCCGGCCCGAAGTCGGACTTGACCTTGTCCAATCAGGAGGGAGCAAGGGAGACGTGGCGAATCGTTCGCCTCGTCCAGTGAGAGCGCAGCGGGCCGGGAATGCGCGCACGGACGCCTGTTGCCTCGCGAGGAGTGCAGCTGCTCTCACAATTATCCGTCCCGTCCGTCAAATACTTATTACATTTTTAATGCCACCAACAGACTATAAATCTTAAATACTGGTAAATATTTATAATGCATATATTATATTACCTATATTGACGATCATGACAGTTGAGCACTTAATAAATCATAATTTTCAAATCTTTTTGGCTTTTATATTTATTAAAATATTTCCGGTAGTTAAATATATGTTAAAAAGTAAGTTAATAACATTTAATGGAAGCAACTAATCATAAAAAATATGCTTAAAAGCTTTTAATAAAGTAAAGGTTGCCGGCAATAGGAATCTTGCTAACATTTTGGAGGTTATTTCATCCGTCCGTCCGTGAAAAGTTAAAGCTTGGTAAGGTTTTGACGTATATAATTTTCCGGGCCATCTGATTGGCCGCAGGTCACGTGATTGACGGACGGACGGGTGACGGACGGATGAGACGGATGGTTGTGAGTCCTGTTTAACGTGTCACACTACAACCACGCCCATGCGAGAGAACAACACGGCACTGTTCACGCTTCTTAGAGCACTGCACCCGATTCAAACAGGAGTGAGCTTCAATGAAGTAGTTTACTATATAATATTGCATCTATAGTTTTGTAATTTTGCGGGTGATTTATATTGATTGGTTATTAAAACCGTCGTTAATGGATTATAAACGGTTTTAGCTCTTTATTAAATTTATTTGTAATGGTTTTAACCTTAAAGGCCATTTTATATTTCAGTTATAACAATAATAATTGAGAGCATGAACTATGTTACACAATTAAACGTTTGCATGTAGCCTTTATTGTAAAATCCTTAACTGGTAGGCTATCATTCATGAATAAATAAAAATTTAGTTTTCATAAAACCATGAAAATTGCATTTCCTTAGGGATTTTGCAAATCCAAATTAATGTTTGCTTACGATTGGAGTCCTAAAAGTAAAGGGTTTAGAAACAAAGACCCACATACAAACGTTTAATTCAAAATTGTACATCACACGATTTAATGTTCTTTGTTCTTGTTTGGATTAAAATGCAAATTGGCCTCCGAGTTTTTTTAAAAAATTATACTAACATTTACTTATTTGATGAATCCATTTATGCATTATTTATACCATATTTTTTTTACTGGTTGAGTCAGAGTTAAATCTACTATCTTCAGCTACAAGTTCATCACGAAAAAAGTAGGCTGGTTACGCCTTTGAAGTTGGCCATACAATTTTTCATTGCAAATAATGGAGAAAGTTTTTAACATAGAACACTGGATAGTGTTTAATTAAACAATATCCGCAAAACTTAATTGGGGGTAACACCTTTATTTTCCAAAATCTAATTTTTACCCCTAACTGTTCAAAGAAATCATTTAGGACAGTGACAGATTTTGCGGTGGTTGTAAAACTCTATTTAGTTACACATTTCCAGACGCTTAGTGCTTTGTGTTCCGTTTTAAACACTTTCTCTTTTATTTGCAGTAAACCACTTGTTCAGCTGCAGCTTGAAGGCTTACACCAGCTTCGGGAAACGACAGAACGTCGTAGATTTGGTAGCACTTTTTTTCGTTACGAATAGAGGTCTGGAAATGTCGCAGATTCTTTCGGGGTCAGGCTATTCACAGTTCCTATTTATATCTAGTTATGAACCTGCAGCTACAGTTTGTCCGTGAAAATTCTGACCATGGAATAATTTTATATCACAAGCAAAACACATCGCTCTATAGAATTACAATACTCTAGGATATATGCTTCCCACTTAAGAAACTGTGCTATGGCAGGAATGATCAGCCTTCAACCCGCTCAGGCGAGCACTCATCGCTTGTTACTAAGCTTTATTACTGAACCTTTCTCCTGCCATTAGGGTCCGACTACTCGGCGCAGCAAAACTAGTACCCTTGTTCAGGTAGCCACAATCGAAAACATTTACTCGATTGAAAAGAAAGTGCTGGTTTCACTCGCTGGCTGAGCGACCTTGCCGGGCGACAGCAGCGGTCGGTACTGGAACTAGGCGGCTGCAGCAGTGTTCGCACAGCGGGAGTGCCATCCATTTCCCCCCTCCAAAGGAGAGTCACCACCGTAGTAGGGTGTTTCCAAACCACCAGTACTTGTGCTCTCACGGCGGAAAGAAAGACAGATGATTCCGCGTGCATGCTCCTCTCTCCACCCTCTCCCCCTTCCAGCTCCCACGCCACCGCTCCTTGGTTGCAGACGGAGCTCTTATTCCAAGGTTATCCATTTCATTTACGTCTCACGAGGACCTTTCTGATTGTGATGTATAATCGTATGAGCAACATGTAGTCAAGATGGTAGATTATGAAGCGTACGGATGTCACAGTTTCTCCAAACATAATAAATATTATTTAATAAAATGTATATTTCTCCTTTCCAAAGAATAATGATATGTGTAGTAAATTGGTGAAAACATGCAATAGGAAGGACAAATTCTGTGTAAGTGGAAGCAAGTTAAATAAATTGTAGTTTTTTCGTAGATGAGTTACTTGTATTAGAATAATAATTTTATTTTTGTTTATAATGATCAAAAGTAGGTTATGTTTACGTCGAGCGATATATTTCGTACAAAATATCTAGTAGTTAGTTATAATAATGAACTCTTTCATAGTAAAATATTATTAATTGCGTCGATTTGCGTAATATACAATAGAAAAAAAATACTAATTAACATTATTCAGAACCTAATAGTTGTAAGTACAGTTATTTTACATATTCATGAATGTTTTGAAAAATTATATTGTAATCATTTAATACATTTCATTTATTTTTAGCACAGTGTAATCTAGTGAGTAATTGAAAACATTTATAAGTGTATTCATGTGTCATTTATCCTATATAAGACAAATACAGTTGCTTTGTTAATACAAACAAAAGGTACAATGTGTACTAAATTCAACGAAAGCCCTTCAATATTGTAATTTTATTACAAGTTACCATAAGAAAAATTTAGGCGAAAATATAAACAACATGGATAAAGGTAAAACTATAACTTTTAACACAAAAGTTTTAAATGAAATATAGATTAATAAAATATAAAAACAAATCGTTTGACAAAAAAAGGGCCCAAAGTATCTAACTACAGCAACAGCACTCGCGCGGCTCTATATTTTATAATTCAATCTAGATATTAGCTTAAATATTCCTAGTTGTATCAAATAGTTTTTAAATTTAAGTAAATATTAGTTTAATCTATATATGTTTTTTATGAATTGTAATATACGTCTCGGCTTTTTACTATTAGTTGAACAAGTTTGCTAAGATTGACAAGAGGCCTACGCTCTAACAAAAAACATTTATGATTGCCTTTCAAGTGTAAAAGACAGCCGAATCAATATAAAATTAACTACGAGAACTAGTTATAACAAACAAAAAACAAAAAAAATTAAGTGGACAAAATATCATGACACACCCACACACACATACACACAATGATCGCACTCAAATTATTAAACAACAGTTTCAGTTCAGGACTGGTGTAAATTAAGTTACTGACAATATATTTCTTTCCGTCGTGTAACATCGAGTATTTTACTAAAGAATCGTTTTAATTTAAAATTCATGGACAAACAATTTTGATCACGTATTATCTTTGTATTGCGAGCGAAAATATAGCATATTCCTGAGACTCGCACTGCATCAAACGAAGTCCGCTTACCCGCGTGAAATGGGCTATCACAAACTCGCAGCTAATAGTGAATCGTTTTCAATGATTACGGCGGCGTTCATAAATTTGCCATTTTTTTTTTTAATTTTTTATATTTACAATGAAAGTTCGAATGGAAATAAAATTTTGTGTGGTGGTATTATATAAGATTTTTTTTTTTTTTAATTCATCACCTATACAATGTTAATTTTCTAATAATCATACCTATTTGAGACTGCCTAGAACATATTTGTATTTTTATGCTGTCATTTATGTGAAGTTTACTTAAAAGTAACCTTAGTTCAAACAAAATCTAAAATGCTTTTGTATAAGTTAAGACTTTAGTATTTATAAAAATTTTAATTATTTATAACAAATTCATGAAATAACAATATGTATAAAACATGTCTACAACAAATATACACACAGGGGAAAGAGTGAACACACAAGTTCATTACTCAGTTGTAACAAATGTAACGGAATTAAACAATAAGTACATAAATGTAATATATGCAAATGTTTAGTTAGAAATAAATCATATGTGACTATGTCTTGAAAATAAAAATCTATACTTCAACAAAATACAATTTGTCAAGAAACTTTTGTTACAAAACTGTGTACATTATTTTTTTATGTCACGCACAGGTCATCCTTTCGGATATTGCGGATCCACAAGTTCAGGGAGCATAAATTCTATGTAAAAGTCGTTTAACTTTTTTACCATTTTTCCTTCCCAAAATGATTTACTTCGCTCAATTTTTTGGACAAGCACGCCCAAGGGAGTCCACACTACGAAATAACACGCCTGTCTTTGAGCAATATGCATTTATCCCTGTACTTGATACATATACCTGTCATCTTCTTTCAGGCGTAGTTCCCCATTTTCAAGACGAGAGAATTTTATTTTATTTTGTTGTATACCCTCTTCTGGAGTAAGGCGTGATGCTGAAAACGGGCACTTCACCTCCACAACTGAATCTTCGCCAATCAGACCATCCGGGGTATCTGCTAACCAAGGCATCTCTTGGTCAACAAACAATCCTGATGCTGTAATCGTTTTGCCGAGAGTTTTTTCTAGCTGTTCTAGGGCTATAGGTTCTTTAGCCAATCCGTATTTTGTGGCGACCGATCCTTGAAATCTGCTGTAAATTAAAGATATAAGAGTTTTTGATCTTGGTGTTGATGATTTCAATTTACAAATACGGCCGAAAGAAGATGCTGTAAACCGTTTAGAACGTTCTGCCAACCAAAGCTGAGAGTTAATTTGAGCTGTAGTGTTAGCCTGAAGAGAATTTCTTTCGCATTCATAAAGGCTAAGTTTTACCAAAAAGTTTTGCTTTTGTCTTTGGAATTATTCTTTAGTCATTTCAGGTTCTGCATTCACATTGCCATAGTGACAATCTGGCCCAGTCATTACTAATCGCCTACGTTTAATTTTTTTCGGTTTTTCTTGGAGCCGCTTTCTCCTTTTTTCTGCAGATCTTTGTTTGTTATGTATGTTGCTTTTACAGAAAAAAACCTGGGCTTTTACTCGTCATTTGTTTTGTAATAAGTTTTTGTGTATCTCCTTTAGTATAATGTTCTTTAACACAGAGATTACTTCTTGTTTCGTACCCACCACATAGCGAAAAGTTTACTCTTTTTCCTCCGACAAATTTGCAGAGAACGGAGTTAAACCACGTCATTGGTAGAAACATTATGAATGAGGCTACTGGCATGTTGAGCGACGAGATTCTTTGCTGCCATTATTTCATCTCACATACCAACCGATTTTAGGTCCTCTACTACACACACTTCACCATCCTTTGGCCCTTTGCAAAAATAACCTCTTTCGTGACATTTCCCATGGTCTCCGAACACATGAGAAGGCCCATTGTGGATATCCTTTGTTAATTCATTAATCTTATCTCGCAAAGGCAAATTTTCAGTACCTACTTCTGTGCTTAATAACACTTGTTACTGCCACACGAAGATGCAGTTGGTGGTCCGAATCCAAAATACGTCTCGCCACTAAAGGTACCTACAGAACCAGATGCATTTCTGGTTTTAGATGCAATATCTCTAAACCTTTTGTTGTAGTTTCTGATTATGTGATTTTTGCATTCAATTTTTTCAATGTAAAAGTTTGGTCCGTACGGTTGGCATGCAATGAGCTGCTTCATTACGCTACTGTCACCATCACTTGCACAAAACAAGCACAATGTTTGTGTATCCATACATCAGTATTGTTTTAAATTAGTATTTGTGACCTACTACTCAGCGGCTCAAATATTAGAAAGTAAGCTACATTTTTTGTAATGTATGTAACGTTGAACAGAAACAAAAATGCATTTTAAAATATTAGTAATATAGGCTTATGTTTCAATGACAAATGAAAATTTAAAATTTTCTAGTTCCTTAGTGCTAGGGGGTAAACAATTAAGTGCATTTTACTTTGCTGATATAGCGCTCAGTAAAAAAGGGCAGGGAACCCAACAACAAAATGAGCGCAATTATATGAGCTGGCAATCTAAGTAGTCAAATTATTTAACAAGTGAAAACAGTGGCAACAATTGAGCGGTATTTCCATAATTATTGTTACAAATATATTGACAATATTAGTCAAAATAAGTAGAATAGGTATACTCATACAATTCCTCTGTTAATCCAAAAACTTTTATGCCTTACATATGATTCAAAATTAGCCCCTTTTCAACGCAAGCTGGCACCCAAAACAATTACACCGTTATTTGCTGGCAGCCTCAGTATGGGACGATCATTATTTTGGTACTGCCGATTTAAATGAAAATGTGAACTCTACCTTCCCACAGATTACAAACCAATAAATGGTTATAGTGAACTAATGGTGTATGCGACAAAAAATATTAATGTAAATAATATTTACATCAATATGCACCATATCAGTGTGAATTTCTAAGGATACCTTCTTGTAACTTGTAAATCATTAGAAATGGGGTTTATGCCAATTGTTACTGTCGGAATCATACTGAAAGTAATTATAGAAACCTTTGCAGTAATGTGAGTTTGACGTTCTTGTACTTTAATATAAGCAGGAATTTTTGGGGGCTACAGCAAAATAAAGAAGTCTTCTGCAACCGTAACAGTTCTGTAAATATGCATTTTGTCATGTTAAAAAACAGTTTTTAGGGAACTAGTCTTCATCGTTCTTTGAAAAATCTAAGGTTTTTCTGGTTCTTCAGTTCAAGACCTGGAATTGGTCAGATTAACAAAAACGTAGGGGAGGACGGGGCAAGTTGACGAGCGGGGCAAGATGACGAATGACTTATTTCCACGTCATGGCACTAGATAGCACCACCTAACAGACACTACTAGTGCTCCACACTGGTGGGCACTAAAGAATCGCACAGTGAAGCCGCTGCCACCATTTAGTTGTTTGTTAGATGATGTTCGTACATTTGGTCTGACGTATTGTAATTTTCAAGAACTTCGAAGTAATATCTCATGGACAAACAGGTAAGATATTTGGATATTCAATGCCACACATTATTACCTTAGACTATATACTTTTCTTAACCACTATATATTGTTAACCTTTTATTTTTTTTCCTAGCGAAAAAATCCAATACTAATAACATTGCTGATCGGGGCAAGTTGACTGGGGCAAGATGACGACTCGTCATCTTGCCCCAAGTGCTTTATACGGTTTTTGTGGTATCCACATACAACTCTTTTATAACTTTTGTTTGATTTTCTGAGCTTTATAATCTCATAAGCAAAATGCAAGTGTCATCACAAGCTCACCCATGAAAGCGATTCTGGTTCAGAGGAGAGCTCAGAGGATAGAACAAGAACGTTTGAAGCAACAAAGACAAGAGTCTAGAGAAGCCAAAAAAGGAACTGTTACTAAGAAACTGAAGCTCGATTCTCGAGAAAAATCCAAGAAGCTCCAACTTTCGACAGGCATGACTTCAGCTCAAATATCCGAAGTGCAGTGTCCAGTGTGTGATGAGATTTATGTCAATCCTCCATCAGAAGACTGGATCGAGTGTTGCAAATGCCACACATGGTGGCACGAGGACTGCTCGAACTTTGAAGGAGGAAAATTTGTGTGCGATTATTGTTTATAAAACACCAACTCTGAATTAGTTATGTAAGTTAACTATTAATTGTAATTTTCAACAAACCAAGCCTTTAATAACATGCCTTATATGTAAAAACGCATGTAACAATGTTAAATTAGTTAGTTTACAGTAGTTTGCATTCTAAGAATAAATATGTTTAAACTTGTGTCAAAAATGTCATCTTACCCCGTAGTCAAAGTCATCTTGCCCCGGTAACGGGGCAAGATGGCACATTTGCATTATATTTTTAAAAGGGCAGAATTTTTGAGATAATATAGAAATATAGATTTTTTTCATGTAGTTACACCACGACAAAAGACTATTCTAATAGTGTCTGGAAAGAAGGAAATCGTATTTCCAAAATTAAAATTATAAAAAATGGCGAACTCTTAACATCGCCAACTTGCCCCGTCCTCCCCTACTATGCTTTAGAGGGCATTTAGTCAATGGGTTCATTGAAATACAAAAGTGGATGCAGCTGATAAAATGTTTGAAGACAGTTCTGCTTTGAATATTTCAATGCCAATGTTAGATAGAATAAGAAATCGTTCCACGGTAAAATAAATGATTACATTAAACATATATGTAATTGGACCTTTCTTTATTTAGACCACATTAGTTATTGACAACTCAACAATATCCTTATATTGAAGAAAGGTAACTTTAAAAATTAAATTCCGTTAACTTCTGTAAATACTTTTAAACGGAATATTAAATGTTTTTTTCTATAATAAATAACTAATATCTTATACCTATTAGAATAGGTACACAATTTTTACTTCCCGTATATTTTGTGAAAACATTTAACCCCCTAACAACATTTTTTAAGGACAAATAGCTCAAATATTTAGACTAGTTATCTCATTCACGAGTCATAAGAAAGTCAGTCAATATTACACGCATAACATAGGGGATACAGGCACTAGTTGAATTTTGGGTATAAATTACATATTTTTTTAAAAGGGTGAACTATCAGCAATCTCCTGAAATTGCTTGAGCAAAGCCGCGGAATTTTAGCTAGTTGGGTTAATAAACACAAATAAAAACATCCTAAATGTTTATTTTGCGATTGTATGCAAAAATAATATTGATACAAGGTATAAATTAAACACATTTCATTTGGAAATAATTCTGGCAACATAATAGAAAGATTCTAGTATTTTAGGGTGGTTTTACTTTCGGGAATTAATTAAATGTTTATCTGTGAACCGTGAAAATGGAAATTAAAATTTAGACTGTGTTCCATGGTTACTGTACAATTATAACTTTATAACGTTTCAATTGTATCTAGATTACGATAAGGATACACCTTAAAACTAAATGATATTCATAAACAATAAAGTTTACTTGAGTTTGCCCAATTTGTAATGAATAAAGAATTCGCTAACAGGGTTCAAAAGTCAGAACTAAATTAGTGTCATTACCAGAAAGGAAATTACATTCTCACAAAATAATTTCCGTTACATATATTCATATTTACATACCATTATATACAGCATAGAAAATTAGTTTTGTTACTTTTTAAGTTAACTGTATTCAGAGAAAGATGCATAGTTGCTGAGTTATAAGCCTTAATGATATATGTTTTCCCTTATATTTCTTGCGTAAAACATGCGCGTGATGAATTTAAACTAACAAAAAAAAGTAATTTATAGAGTTAAGATATCTTGATATTTTCTTACACTTACCTATTATTTTGTTGTACTTATTTCAAGTTATGCATTGCGACGCTGCACCGGAAGCCCTCGACTATAATATCAGCTTCCATGGCAGTGGATGACTTTGCCCAGTTTTTGTAGCAGACATGGGTATTCACTTCCTCACCCTTGGAAGAAGCTCGGGCGCAAATACAACAGTAAGCATTTATTGTGCTTATAAATAAAACTTTTATGGTCTTGGCACCAATGATACATGCCTGGAAGCAAAATAAATACACGATACATAAAAATATACATACTTCACATCGCTTAAACAACATTAAGAATCAGTAAACTGACTAACATACCACTCCTGATAAAGCATTGAAATTGGTTCCGTAAGATCGTTTGATCCATGCGCCATCAGTTATTACAAAGATAACCGGTATTCCAGTTTCATCAACCTCCCCTGCTTCGAGGGCTAACTCCATTTCTTCTTTTCCAGCTGATTGCATTTTTTGCCAGGCAACTTCTTTAATGATTTCCGATAGATTTCTTTGTCGTCTTTGAAAAGTTTCTTTTGCCATGCATGGCATCTCTAAATTTGAAGTAATGTCTTTGAGTTGAGTAAATCCTTGACCTGTTAGTAACATACTACTCACCCAGGAATCATTAATATCCGTCCATCCGTTGTTTGTTTGTGGAGATTCCGAACAAATTTTATCTTTAAAACCACACATAGCACATTCGAAGTAGTAAGTACTTTCCATCCCTTTTCTCTCTTCCTTAAGTAACACCATATTATCAAAGCTACAGTCAAAAATTTTACTGTGTCTACTTATTCTTGTTACTTCTGAAAACAGGTGATTTATATCAAAAATACGACGCCCCTGAATGATTGCTCGTACTGGTGTGGAAGATGTTTCAGGAACTAATACAGTTGCATTTTTTCCACTTATTTCTGTAGAGGCGGGATACTCTGACAGGACATTGCTATTGACTTCACTTGCTGGTGATAAAGGTAGAACACTAACATCTGATTCATCCCAATAATGGTCAGGTATGGCAGTGTGACTTACTTGACTTGTAGTGGACAGGTCACTGTGCATGTTACTGCTCTTTGTAGGGGTTGTCACTTCAATTGACACATCAGGCCAATGAGAGCAACCTGGTTGAGTGTTTTCCAAAGAAAATGTTGTCAGTGTGGTTAGTTGGATGGGTGATCTGAAACAAAATGTTTAATAACATATTACAGCAGTTGTACAGCAGTGTCAAATCTACATTGGTATTTGAGTACGAAGCACAGAAAGATCTCCTTTAATGGACTTCACGACGCAATGGGCTATTTAGAGAATTAATGTAGAATAAATTAAATTCAAATTAAGTAAACTTGGAAAGATGAAATTTAATTAAAGTGTAAGGTGCGTATAATGAAAGGTTAATGTTGTCTGCGTGACCTGCGTGATAGGCAGACATATCATTCCTTATCATACAAAAGATTTTAGAATCATTTTAAATTAAATGACGGCATTGTAAGAATTAATTGAAGAGGTGAGAAGAAACCGCAGCATCTGAGTACATTCCAAATTACAGCTGTAGTTTAAGCACTACCAATCTTACAATTCCAGTCCGGAAAACTCCCTGCCTGTTGGGGCTTACGATCCAAACAAGGACCTCCAACACCGAAGGTTAGTGACTGATATTTAGAGCACTAATGTGTCTTTACGCATATTATTTATTTGATGGTACTTCAGTCAGTAACTTATCTTCGGTATGTTCTTTTCTTAATTTTCACTAATAGTCAAGAGACGATCCTTGATGATAGACTTTGTGTTCTTAATCATATTGACTATTTATATCATTAACACGTATTAATTTATCTATTTCTGCAGCAGATGTATAAGTTGTAAAATAAAAATGCACCTATATGTAATGTTAAAAAGGCATGATCAAATCAAATTCTCACGTCAGTAACGATGTAATAATCAAATACAAAAAAATGCTGCTTACTTGAAATAGAGCCGTGTGTAGCAGAATATGGCTTTACGATTTTCATATTTTCGTATACGACATAAGTATTTAAAACTCAAGTAAACGTTCGTGTGTGGACCTAAAATATGATATATCTACTTAATTGTGTTGAAATGTTATATCATATTAAAAAAAATCATTAATTTTGTTTTCTAAATTAATGTTTCATTTGTTTTCGTTCAAATTGTTTCAATAAATTCATAGAATTTTTAAAATCTTCATCTGTTCTGCCCCTTACTTTGACTCTTGAAAAAACCCCTGCTAATTTTTACCCTCACACATCGTAACAAATTCAACGTCAAGATCACTCATCTCCAAGAAATACAAATCTGTTTACTTACCCATCACGCGTCTTCGCATAACTGTTGTCACAGGAGTCACCTTGCAGATCGTCGGTGCAAGGGATACACGGATATTCCAAAACTGCTGTTTTTGCTCCATCACAGTTCTTAATTTTCTTGAGATCTTCTGGCTTTATTAATTTTGTTCTGCGCCAAATAAAAGTTTAGGTAAGTTTACAACAAAAATTTAAATGAATATACAAATTGTAAGTTTTCCTGTACTTTCAGGCAGATTTATTAGAATACCTATGTAGTATAGGTAACGTGACCATACGTCCTACTTTGGGCGGGACAGTCACGCTTTCAGGCTGTCTGTGCCGCTGTCCCCAGCGGGGGCAAACATTCCCCGCTTTCGCAAACAAAATGATAATTCAACATACCTAATGAACAAAATATGAACAATTGACAAAACAAAGTTAAGTGTCGCAGTACTGAAAACTATTTTGATTACCAAGACTAACATCAACAAATCATATAATGAGCTTCATTCCTACTTGAAACTAGACCCGATATTTTGAAACAGATTTTTTCCGCCGACAAAAACAAAACTGCCTAGACGTATGATGTCATGTCATAAAGGTTTATTTGATTTATCAGCTCAGCTGGCTTAGTAACTCAGCTAACATGGAAAGCTGGAATCACAGTGCCCCGACGGCCTCGACACGACAGGCCCGACAAGTTCAATAGTCAGTGAAATACAAGCTCGCCGTGACGTCACACCGACAAAATACGCACCCCGACGGCCAGCAAGGAATAGATTATATTTCTAATTCCGTCGTGTCGTACTGCCCGACAGATAAGAAAACGCCAACGTAAAAGAACCAGTACAGAACTAAATTTCAAAAATATTTACCTACTTGGTAAATATTTTTGCTGGAAAGTGAAATTTCGTTTTACGTGTTGATGAATTTAAAAATTGGTAGCTTGCCTTCGTCTGTTTCTATAAACATAAAAATATATCATCGTGTTTATGGTTAAAGACGTTATTTTAGAATCGTGAAGATTGGATTTAAGAATGGACGAGTTCAGCAAAGAACTTCTAATTAGTAAAGTCCAAGCTCATGCTATTTTGTATGATATTGGTGTGAAGGACTACAGAAACCAGCCAAAAAAAGAAAAAGCGTGGACTGAGATAACATATAGTTTTTCGGGAGAAGAAGTTGACGGTAAGTTAACTAAATATTTATCAGTTATGAATGCAGTTGCTTCGAGTTTTTGGCCTGGTTATTTAAAAAAAAAATTGTACTTTTAAAATTATTTGTATTCCACATATTACCATTTGCCGAAGGCCAAATTGAAAATCGTCGGGTTAGTTTTGTCGTGGTATTGTGACCCTACGCTTTTAAATCTGTCGTGCTGGAACGCTGAACGAAGGTTTGTCGGGCCTGTCGTGTCGGCCTCGTCGTGGTATTGTGACTCCAGATTAATACAACATAAAGTTATGTAATAAACTCTATCTCTATCCTTCTTTACGAAATTCTGCAGACGTCCTGCTCTGACGGAAAAATAAATAAATGGCTACATCGATTACCAACAGTGGACGTCTCTAATCTAAGAAATAATTCTAAGATATTTTATTATCCAAGCATAAAAGCTATGTGGCAGAAATTAAATTCTGTTCACGCAGTACTGAGAACTTATGAGAAAATTTAGCCGTTCGCAAAACATGTCAGTTTTTACCTTGAAGCATTAAAATAGTACATAATATATCTTTAAAATATCAAAATTATTTTTAGATTGAAGGAAATGGAGTTTAAAATTCACGTATTGTTTATGTTTATGTAATAAATATTTTAAATACCTATAATGTTCAATATCCAATTCATGCCATTACCATTTATGAGCAAAGGTTTCCTGGTTATAACTTACTAACGATAATGAATTTACACGTACGAGTTAAAGAATGCGTTCCATTTATTTACTGATCCATAAAAACTTTTATCATCAACCTTCTAACTGGCAAATAGCATGTAATAGCTACGAAAAAATGCACTGTAAATTGGTTTCAGTTGTTTATTTGTATCGCGGTGAAGCTTTAGTCGCAACTATGCGATCATTTGATTTCGTACTATTTTATCTCGTTTTTAACTTTCACGCTCTTGTATCTACATTGTGAGTTGTATTGACCTAATATACAGTTGTATATGGTCTACAGGTATATAAATGGTGTTATTTAGTTATTAGAATTTAAATAATAAATAATTCCCTTTGGCTAGTTATGGCTCTGTAAAATAAGTATATTCTTTGATTAATTTTTAAAATTGATATATGGGCGCCACCCTTATGCACAACTTAAATCCCTTAATAGGTCAAGGCTAATGTAGTGTGGTACATAAGATAAAAATTAAATATTCTCACACTTTAGAGTCTCCGAAGGGCATGAGAATAAACAACAGACAAATTGAAACCATAAAGGACACATACACATACACTGTAAAATGACAACATGGAAACATATGATTAACACAAATATTCTTTAATCAAATAAAAATATAATTTAATTTCTGTTTGGTCCAGTGGTATGCCATTCATATTTTCTAAAATTGCTGGATCTAGGTTGCACACATGATAGAATAAAACAAAAGTTCATATAGTTCAAAATAATAATGTCTGTTGAAATCTCAATTTATAATCGAAAATTTGCGTGAGAAAATTATGTTTATTTGTAGTGTTCGTGATTAAAGTTGATTTTTATATTCCGCGGCTGAACTCAATAAATAATTGCGGTAAAGCATCTTGAGACATCTGTCTCAGTTCACCTCTGGGTGTTTGAACAAAGCCAAGTGTAGAAACAGGATGCGTAATTGTTTTTAATAGAAATGTTTATCTCATTAGGTCCCTTAACGTGCTCAGCAATAAAATGCAATATTTAAAAGTCCGTCGGCAATATTACGATGTGTGTAGGTAGAAAACAGTTAAATTAGTATAGCATCATGAGTCGGCTGTTTACTCACGGTAAATCACTCCTAAATACACGTCAGTTGTGACGTGCCCTAATTAAACAACATGTACTTTAGGTTTATACGACGTTTTAAACATCCTGGTTGTAGGATGATCTACCCAGCTATTTATCTTCGTTGATTTTTGAGGGGATTTAAACCCGGGCTATGCAGCCATCATCGCCGTTATTTCAAGACTCTCTACCGTTAATTCCGTAGTGACGCTTATCTTAAGTAACACCGTCGCTGATTGGCTGAAACACTAAGATTGTTGACTTAATTACACGTTCAAAATCACTCACAGACAATTAACAAAACAAATTAATACATCAAAATGTCTTAAATTTAAAATATGATTTTCCAACAATGAAAATTCTGTTATGCAATTATTGAATAAAAAGTTCAATTTGCCGTTTTAAGTCTATTGTTCCCTAGAGGGGTCTTGCTAATTGAGCTTCGGCGTCACTCAGATTACACCATAGAGAATGGTAGTTGCAGATACGTCCAAATACATAACCATAGAACAAAACATAAAATGTCAATAATTAATAATAATAATAATTAAAAATGTTATTTAAATAAAACAAAACACTTTCTGTGCGTAGGACAGTCATGTTTCAGCACACAGTACAGGTTTAAAAAGTTAAATTTTTACTACTGGTATCTTCTCTAACACAGTTAACGAAACACATACATCCATCAAACGTGACGCATTTAACATCACTCGTAATTCGGTTTTATTTAACTTCCTGTATTACTCCGGTTAAACTAGCGAGAGGATTATATTATTTACTAAACCTGAACTTACTGCTACTTACACGCCTCGTATTCGAACTCAAAGCCTATTGCTCCCGCGCCATAACCGACTACGCTATCGGAGACCGTCTGTGAACACAAAAATGAAGCTATAATATAAAAATTAAAAATAAATTAGGAAACACAATAGTAATAATGTAAAATTATACCTCGTGTCGTCAAAATATCTAACTTTTCCTTTATTCCAGATTCGTTTCTTCCGAGTGGCGTGTAATCTCAACCTTGATTTCTTTTTTCATTTTCAAACAAATATACACATATATATTCAAAGGAAACAACTGAGCATAATGATGTAAAATAAAAATAATCCGGCCACGTCCAGCGACTCCACCCCGCAACTGCGCTTGCTTACTGCACGCCCTGTGTCGAGAGTGGAAGGGGGATCAGGCGCGCCAACATGACTCATCCTTCACCTCGCCCCGCGGAAACGAGCCGATTGCTGTTCTATGGCTGAGAGCGCGCCACGTGATGGACTGCCAACAAGAGTGCAAAACATGCCGCAGTAACACAAGTGCCTCTCGGAATTTAATGCGGTGACCCTATAATGTTATTGGTGTATATTTTGTATCAAGGTCCATTGCATGTCTCTATATTAGTGCCACATACATCCCGTGAATAGTTTGTAAGATACTGCAGCCTGAAAACCCCGTTTTTGGCCATGTTGAGGGATTCTAAAATATGTTTTTTTTATGAATAATTCATTTTGAATAAAAATTAAGTCTATATCTGAAGTGTGTGTTCTTTTCGTACGGAAACCAATTTCGAAAATTTTCCATAGCTTTATGTAAAAATGTGTATTTCAAACACTCTGCAATGTTGTGCACTTGCTAGGTAGGCGGGCGCCTTAAGTTACTTTATCGAGACTAAAACGACCATTAAAAACACAACAATAGCTGGAAGAAACTGAGTAGCGATCTAACCAGTCTGCATAATTGCCATGAGCGAGATTGTCTGCAATTAGCGAGTTCGTACTCGAGCAGTTAATAAACTCGCTTATTTTTAATTCAGACTCTCCTTGCGGGAGTTGGTTTGGCTTTTGCAGAGCTAGCTGGTCACTAAGCCACAGCGACACTTTTATCAGTTTATTGTTTTAACCATTCCGTAGTTCGTGTTTACGAATGACATACTAAAAATTTCAAGTTTTACAACAAATGCAACACATGAGCGTATACCACACGATTTTATGTTTTCAATTAATGCTATGATTGAAATATAAAGTTGTATTTAAAAACTCTTCAATAGGGGCTTATTTAATTTAAAAACCTTTTGCAAATAAAATAACTACTTTTTATTTTAATTTATTGAAAATAAACATGAGCGAAACCATGTCATTATTAAATCTAAATAATTAAGGAAAGTTCCCTCCTTAACGAGTCAAAGTGAGTACAAAGAACCAGCTGGTACGCAACAAATTCATTCGCTCTCGAGTAGACGGTAAGCTCGCTAACTTTAAGCTGGCCAGCTAGCCCGCGCATCTACCTTCGGATGGGGCGCGATCCATTACTGCTACACGCATAATCCGATTAGCAGCGGCGCCTTGCCTGCCCCTTTTACCTTCCCCAGTGCTTTCCCATTGAACCTGGATAATTCTATGTGGGTCTCGAGGGTTCAGCACATTCGCAGAGCCCCGTTTGTGTGAAGTGGCATAACTAGAACGTCATTGCGACACTTCGGTGGGCTACGAATACTTTCCAGAGCAGGACTTGGCAAGTATGTAAACTGAGAGACTGACCTGGGAAGGCAGTCAAGTGACGAGGGTGAGTGACCCCTAGGGGAGCGATAGTGGACGGTGAGTGGCGGACCTCATGTGCAAAGATTTGTGCGTCGGGGACAGAAGCATCCGGGTGTTGTATGCGCGGCGAACAAGTAAGCAGTGCGAGGGAGTGTGTTCATACAGAGGTGCGAGGTGAGAGACCAGCACAAGAGAGAGACACAGTTGAGCCGATCTCCAGTGGGGAGAGTAAATGGTGGACTTAGTAAAAGAGTGATTGATTTGTGGACATACAATTCAATAGTTATAACTTAAAGAATAGTGTAAACATTAAATAATAAATAAAAGTGGAGCTAAATGTTTGTGATATTCCTTCCCGACCTGTTTTCCCATTCATAACAGGATTTACATAAAATTTCTAAATTTTTAAATTTCAAGTTTGTGATTGTATAGTTTTTTTTCAGCAGTATGTATTGTCACGCCTCGTCACTCTCACCTGATGACTGAGGGTAACTCGTGGATCTTTTGGTTTCAGCAGGGAAATGATTTCGTCCAGACATTAGTTTGTCTGTTATTATTTTACTTTTGGTTATTTTCCATTAAATAATATAGATATATAAGTTGATTAACAGAAAACAGGTACAACATGGATTTAAGATCACATTAATAAAATAATGGGCCGGCCCTTATTAGACAGTTATATAAGTTGATTAACAATATTTAATTAAAGTTCGTGACAATGAACATTTTAAATAATCGTAGTAAGCTTCTGCATTTCTGATTTGAGTAACATCGTGGTTGGATGCTAGTCCGAAAAGGCTGGCGCTTTGAAGATTGTTGGATGAAGTGGGACAGCTGACGAGATGTCAGAGGGCCTGAGTCATCTGGCCTCGTGGAGACTAATCTGGCCCTTGGAAAGGGCCCGGTGCTTGTACCCTGGTACTTGGTCCCTGGTCCGGCACTTGGACCCTGTCTGTGAACAGATCCAAACACATATGTTTAGGACTGATTCACAGACAGTTGGTGGAATAGGCAGAAAATGCCTTCTAGTTACGATGATGGTCGGGGAGTGATGGTGGTAAAAACTCACCAAACATGGTGATGTCTTCCAGGATCTGGCCGATGGTTGAGCAGACGAACGCACCACGGATGATTCATTATTAAAAAAAAAAATTATCTACGATGACTTATACATGACTTCTTAAGCTAGATTTACGTGGACTGACTAACGCCTAAACACTACCGTGGTGGGAATCATCCCTTGTCTAATCTGATCACATCTTAAGGGGATTGGTGCACCAGCATCGTATTAAAAAAACAATATATTTGTTAATGATTCAGCTACTAGAGAAGATTTGAACCATTCTGGTGTAAAATTATTTTTTAAATTTTTTTATTTTAATTAAGTTATTGCTGATTTTCGGGAATTTTTTTAAATTCAAGCTTTATTAATAAACTATAAAGAATTCAGTGGTAAAACTTTCGCAGATAAATTTTCAGACACGGGAGATATGACTGTGACCATTATTTTATCTGTAATCATTATTAATTTAACGTATTTACAATTTGAATTTTAATAAATGAGCTGCTACGAAATTGCGTGATATTCATTTGCGAATTTAATAACATTCGCGTTTTCATTTGTAATTCAAACGCCAATATATCTGTCGGCTGAATGATTGACTTTATTTTAGTCTTTAGCTTATTGCAGTCGGACCTAAAGTAAAAACGTAGCTGTAGAAGTTTGAGCAGCGTGCAAGCTCGGATACGAGAAATTATGGAGCGCGCTGGACAGTAGTGACACCTTGCGACAGTTTCCCGAACTGTTTGCAGCCAGTGTTTTCTCTCGTTCCCACCCTGCCTCAGCTGTCTGCTGTTTACGAAGGGGAGACGGGATTTCGCGCGAAACTGATATGAAGGTCAACGTACTCATTTTCAGTAGATAAGAGAACGTGTTTGGTCTAGCTCGGCGTATAATTGAATGGTTATTCTCTGTTATTATTGAGCACAGTGATTTAGCTAGATGTTTTTTGTTGTAAGCGTGAGATTTATTCAGGAATAAAATGCCGAAGAAACCTCCACCAAGCATAGTACACAAAAGAACAAAACTATCGAAAGCCATTAGAGCGCTTAGAAAAAAAGAATAAAGAAAGATAAGAGATTATTTTATTATAGCTTTTTTACCATACATTTATTTTTCAGAGTTGCGTATGTACAACGCGATGGACGCGATGCGACAACATAAAGATGTGTAAAATTGTAAACATGCTTTTTTTTTCCAGCAATGCGTGAACCATTCATAAACTATACTCAACATGTATCCGTATGATTACGTTTGAATTTTTTTTATTACAGGCATCAATGTTAACAAGTTTATTAAGCCACAATATACTTTTTTTCAGAAAAATAAGTGTAGCAGAAAACACTCAACATAATCTCACACAAAATCAGTTTACATGAATGCAGTTTTAAGAAGTAAGCTTCGTAAATAATAGTTAAACATTATTTAATATATGCTGGTAACGTTTCCAAAGTATCAGCTTCGCCTTCATTCACGAACAATATTCGTGGCCTTATTTATTTATTTTGCTGGCGTTTCGTTGGTGACTGTTAGGACTGCAAAATTAATAAACATTTTTCACCCTATCCTGAGTTAAATCTAAGTGTGCGCGGTTAGATGAGGACCAGATGTGTATCATGCTTACGCCTTTACACTCTACTCAGGGGTGCCCACAAGGGGGGGGTAACGACGCAGACTGCGTCATTAAAATTTTTAAGGGGGGGGGGGGGGTGGTTAAAAGACGAGAAAAATGTATATATTATTTACATAATTATAGCTTCTAATGTGAAAATACGATTCTGGTGCTTTGATAAATGAAAGGGATCTTGTAAATCAAATTGGCAACCCCGCACTTTCCTCAACAAAAGCAGTTTGGCATCTGTCGGTTCAGGATGGAAATATTACCTGATATTACCAAAATTATTATTAGAAAATCAGTTTTAATTAATGCAAAATGTGATAAAATATAATACTAAAAAAGTATAATATTATAAAATAATTGAGTAAATCATTTAGAAAATGGCATAAAAAAATTCGGGGGGGGGGGGGCATAATTAGTTTAGGGGGGGGGGGGGTGAGTCATAGTGTTGGGGGGGGGGGGCACCTCTGCTCTACTCATGCGGGTATTAACCATGCGCGTAAGGGCGTGTTGCCAATGACCTGTACGATAGTCAATCCTCTACGGACTCGAAAAATGTCACCTGCTCATTGGCTACTTGACTTGTGACAACTGTTTGTTGTAATGCCTGTGATTCATCGTTGATTTTGTTGAGGAGTTTTCAGGGATTCAGAGCCTCCCATTTAACTGTGGCCGAATTGAAGAAGCAGTACAAATGTTACATGCTTGAATTCATAGCGAATGGAAACCACAAATATTTACTGATGTAGTGGTTGGTAAAAAAAAATATTATTCGTATCGCGTCCATCGCTTCGCGCCATGGTGGCTCCTATATTATATGGATTTACAAAATATAACGATTCATTTACGACACTTAAGATAACGTGTGTAGGATTTTAAGAATTCACTTGAATTAATATTTAAGAACATATTTCAGGATAACTTGTGAAGACGCTCGTACAGACGGCACCGGTTGTGATGACTCATTGTTAGGGACACCTGTATTTCGAGAATACATTTCGTGTCAAGGTATTTCACAAAATACTGTAGCTTTTCTCCTGTGGTTATTGGCTGAGGTCGGTGAGAGGTGTCGTCCCGCTCTTGACGAGGCCAATGAGAATGTGGTCACAGTACTGCTGCACCCTCACAATTTGCCTTTCCTCTTATAAAAAGCTACAGTATTTTGTGAAATACCTTGACACGAAATGTATTCGCGAAATACAGGTGTCCCTACTCATTGTTACCAGAGCAGGGGCCATCTCGTGTACACGAAGTGGCATGCGAAACCTCAACACAACTCGAAAATCAGTGAGTGTTACATTGAAATGTGTCCGCTACAAATGTTCAGGAATTATAATTTTGAAATCGAGTAGAAATATTCCTGCAATTAGCATTAGGTATATTTTAATAGACATTGAAAGCGAATCATTAAGTAGCTTCAAAATCCAAATACCGGAATACAGATAGTCTGTAACAATACAGACCTCACCGACTAGATATGGTCCAGATTGTTAATACTAACACATTTGAAAAAAAAACTGACTAGTTAATGAATATGTTGAAATTTTGTAAACCTGTTACTTAAGATGATTGGTGATGTAATAATGTCTCTTGGAAACTACATAAGATTTTAACTGCTTTTATTTCTCCATAAATTCGCAAATCACCATGGCGGCCAATTTACGATCACGATTTAGTTCTTAAATTTTAAATTAGTTTATTTGTTGAGAGCCTGGTACAATGTATCTGACCACTAAAGCGATCCGAGCCGCGTAGTGTATACTACTGCGAGGTTGCAGAAGTAGGCTCGGGTCGGGACGAATTTTGCTGTGAAGAAACAAAGGTTTTTAATACATATAAAATTATCCCAAAGCCGAAATTTGTACAGTAGTAGAATGAACATTTCTTAGTAACACGTCAAAAGTGTAAGTACTGCCGCAAACCTTGTGTGTCACACCGAAAACGAGTAGTTAAGTCCAAAATTAAATTTTTTTGCAACGATCCACAATAATGGATATTGCAAATGCAGTTTATGGAGTAGACCTCAGTATGGAACCCAAAATAATCTAGAAACATTGCCCTATCTGAGGATAGTGATAAAAAGCACAAAGTTTAACATGTTTCTATAAAATAGACCTTTTAAATCATTAAAGTTAACGAATTCACTTTCATTCAATTTTAAGGAAATATAAATACATATTACATAAACTTAAAGAGCCCAACGTGGAAATCGCTTAAAGTAATCGTTGTTGCAAATTTATTCATCTTTAAATTGGTATATTTTTTAAGTGTCTCATACAATTAGTCTGACCACTAAAGCGATCCGAGCCGCGTAGTGTATACTACTGCGAGGTTGTCGAAGTAGGTTCGGGTCGAGACGAATTTCGCTGTTAAGAAACAAAAATTTTTAATACATGGAAAATTATCCCAAAGGAAAAATTTTGTACAGTAGTAGAATGAACATTTCTTAGTAACACGTCAAAAGTTTACCGATGAAACCTTGTGATCACACCAATAAATGAGCAGTTGAGTCCTTAATGATAATTTCTACAATGATCCACAAAAATGTTTCGTAAATTTAATAACTTTAATACTTTTTTAAGTCGGTTCTCATTATGGCACCAAAGTAATATAAAATAATGTCCTACATGGTAACTGTGATAAACACCTCAAAGTTAAAATGTCATATTATTAAATTGGTAATTTTAATCATAAAAGGTAAGAAAAAAAATATATTTTTTTATAGAAATTTGACTACATGTTACATAAATATGTTGAGCGTAACGTCAAAATCACTTCATAAATATTGTCTGTGTTTTTTTTTTTTTTTAAGGTTTAAATGTGTATATTTTGAGTGTCTGGTACAATAGTCTGACCACTGATGTATTTCAAGCTGCGTAGTGTGTGGTGCAGCAGTGTTAAAGTCGCTCGTGCTGAAACGTTTTTTGCTCCAGAAAACTAAGGTTTTTAATGTATGGTAATTCCAGACTGAATTTTACTCTGAAAGAATAAAAGTTTCCTAACTGCAAGTGATTTTTGCTGCAAACGTAGATAAAAATCTTCCAGGATGCAATTTGCTTAGGTAAAAATGTTAGTATGATCGACTCTTTAATTTCTAAATTATAAATAAATAACAACAATAGAACTTCCCGGAAAGTTGTGATAAACTGACGATATTGCGCGAGTAGCAGACCCGTACGTGACTACAGAGAAAGGCTATTTTCCTTGACCGTTAGGATTTCTGGGACGAACACCCTCTCACAGCTGGGGTCATAAAATACGGTCAAACTCTTGCAAAAACATCCACCACCGCTCTTTGCCACTAGCAATTCAACGAAGTAAGCTAGGCGCAGCACTCCAATGAATTAACTTAGAAAAAAAATTACTAAATATGTAATTCTATCAATACATTTTACAACACAACTTATGTATTATTTATTTTCTGGAAAAAAAATAATATTATCACCCGAATTATGTTATAAAAGTGACAAAACTCAATAAGCACATTAACGGTGTATCGTTTTCTTCAATTGTTATATAGTAAAATAATTTCATACAATTATATATATATATATATATTATAATATAGGCTACATTAAAATTTTGCACAGTTCTGATCTAAAATAATATAATGTATTAGAAATAAAAAATAATTATATTTTTTGGTATTAAAATAATTTTTAATAATAAAATTTTTGTAACAAAATACGAACACACATATATAAAACCAGAGGTCCTCTAGAATTTTGATTTACAAGTTCCAAGCAGAAATTGTTTATTGTTAATTTTATTGTATCAAAAATCATTCATATATAAAAAAATAATATGTATATCTCAATAGATGGAACATGAATACACCCTATTATATGCATTAAATATATTTTAAGTAATCCATAAATAAGACCAAGTTTATTGAGTGTCGCAGTACGCAGCGTGTTTCAAAGCCCGCCGGCCGTGAAAGATCAGTACGGCCGCAGTACACTGCAACGCTCGGGCAGCTTTAATGAGGCAAATAATTATGCTAGACTCTTTATAAATATACTATCTTAAAGCTAAAAGTATAATTAAAAACATTTATTTAGACATTTTTTCGCATTGGGCTCTTCAAATCGGTGTAAATCGTATTTTTATCTGGGTGGCAAAGATAAAAAAAAAAATATATGTCGTGAATTAATCGCTTTATATCATATATATTAAAAATTTAAATTTTTTCTAACATTAATGGGTGTATTAAAGTTTCTAGATTATTTTGGTAAGTTTATGGACAGTCTAAATTAAAAACTGTATAAATGGGTAGCATTTTAATGGACTGATGCAAGTTGCTGTCACCTAGGACTTAAATGCAAATTTTCGGTGATAACGCACAAGGTCTACAGCGGTAAACTTTCGGTATGTTATTAAGCATAGTCAATTCTACCACAGTACAAAAATTCAGCTTTGGACAAATTGTTCACAGGTTGTCTTGGTTTCCTGGAGTAACACGAAAGTCTACGCGGGGAAGGGCGGCTACCTGATCCGAGAATGAAGGATAAGGCGAGATGGGAAGCGATAAGAGCTGGTTGGGTGTCCGTGTTGGAGAGAGAGATAGAGAGAGAGAGAAAGGCGATATTGTGGAAGACCTTCGAAAGATTCCCGCTAGATGGCAGGCCTCAGAGCTGCAACATTCGACAACCTCCCCTCACAGAAGCTCTCTCGCCACTAACTTGCCAAATCTCACCCGCTAGCTTATATACGTGCTGGCTGGCCATACAGTAGTAATAAACAAGCATTTATGAAACACTTAAGCTCATTTCCAACAAATTCTGACGAATGGCTGTTTTTTGTCCTGCACCAATCCCCTTAAAGAAAAACGGAGAAGCGTCCCGATGATGTAGATACTAAGCAGTCAGTCCCGAATCGCGGCGCGCAGTGAGCTTGGGGCGGCCGAGACTTTTATTTTAAAGGGACGTTAACGAAAGAAAGTGGGGAGGGCTTCGGCTCTCGAACCGAAAGGTTCCGAAGATTACCGAGGTGCTTGTCGAGGAAAGGCAGACTTCGGTATCTCGAAGTTGATGGTACTGCCCGATGTCAGCACGACCTACTGAGGCGTGGCTGAACTGAACAGAGGTCGACTCGCGCGAGTCGGCTGGTAGCAGCATTGGGCTTATAGAGAGGACTGAGCCAGCGCTCTGGTGGCCTGGGAAGGAACTATGGGAACTGGTTACTGCGGGAGACGCCAGAGGGCAGGCGTTTCGCGGGCGTTCAAACTTCCAGGGGAAGTGATTCGCAAAACTACCACTAGGTGGCATAAGCATGTACTTCATGTACTACTAACGTGGCCTTGGGGATAGGCCGACCCTGGCCAGGGTTAGTGGCCGGTCAAAGACTGGGGGCGGTGTTCCCAGGAAAACCTGTAGAGGTGTGTGTGTGTGGGAGGGGGGGTAGGGGTGCTGCTGATGACAGTGGGAAGGTGGTCTACAGGACCCAGAGGCGTGATTAGACTTTGGCGAAGATGATTCGCGATCATGTCAAGAAGTGCTCACGTCAGGCGAGGACTTGGAACTGCCCTGTCCTGAGAGCTTGCAGAGCCTAGCAGTTCTCGTCACGAATCGGAGGGGAATTACAGGAGACGACCGTGAGCCAAGGCGGGAAAAGGATCGCCCTGCTGGTTCATTGAATGGCAGTCAAACCAGATATGGGGCTGGGAAATCTTGGGGAGATAAGTCTGACAAAGGTTGAATGGGAGTGTACAGGAGGAGGAACAAGTTTAAGTTCTTGCAGCAAAGGAATTACTGGTGACATTATTAAATAAAATAAAAAAAATCAAATTTAAAATTGTTCCAAAATACTAGTTGGCGGCACAGTATATTGAGTTTGAATATTGTGTATACAATTCTGAGAACACAATAGGCATTTAATACAGTTCTATTTGACTAAAAATCTATTTGATTACTATCAATGAGACATCAAAAACAACTGAAATGTATAAAGCTCCAATTGTGTTCTCAAACTTGTCATTTTGTTTCTCCCAATGAAGCAAATCACTCTCCAGGGAAATCAACTAACCTCTACATTATTCGTCACGATGTGTGGCATTTAATGAGTCCCTCGTGTACTTATCATTTGGAATATTGATTACGAGGATTCTTCCTACATGAAACAAAGAGGGCACTAGCCGAACCTAATATCTCAACGGCAGCTTGTAGTCGTGACATCGTCAGTGCTGGTGAATCAGGATATTTACAACTTCAGGTATATAAGAACTTCAGGTTTTAACAAAACAAATATATTCACAGAATGATTAATTTAGGGGAGTTATTGCACAAGAAAATATTTTAGAAAACCTTTTGCGTAAAACAAGGCACGCACATCGGCATATAGTATGATTGAATAAATAAAATAAATAAAGGTTTTATGTTAGTAATGAATAATATTCTTTTATTTTTCTTGAGCAATTTTGCAGCCTTAAAAAACTCGAAACTAAAGCTCTTTTAAACATATTAAATGAATATACCAAACCCTTTAAAATCAATTACGAAATGGGTTTTGTAAAAAAATATTTATTTCAAACTATGTTTATTGAAATTATAGAAAGGGTTAGTCGTCCAATAAATAATCTTATAAAATTATGATTTTATGCATCTATTTAAAAAAAATATGCTACCATTTTTCATTTAAAAACAAACCTAACGAGGATGTTTGTAAATATACCACTAATTTAAAGATAATTTTATCATCATTTTAAACATGATATGTCTGCGAAATCAAGATCATGGTTTATTCAAATAAATTTATATGATTTAATTATAAAATATGATTTTATTTTAAGAAGTCTAATCTAATATAAATAATAATTTACTTAAAAAACATTCAAATTAAAATATTGTAAAATTTCTTTAAAAAAACCATTGCTTACAAAGTTTCTCTGTTAGACTGTAAATATTCTAAATTTATTGCAATATAATTATATATATATATATTTACAAAATTTACTACTGATTTGTTTTTTGAAATAGATATATAACCGATTTGATAAATGGTAAATAGTTTTTATAGTGTTTTGTTTTAATATATGTTTTTAAATTTTGATCTTAAACATTTTTACACCTTATAGATGCAAATTTCATTTCCTGATGAAATTGGCCATTGTTTGAAATATATTACAGTGAGTTTCTTGGAGCTAAATCTTTATTCACTTTAATATAACAATTTAATTTTCAATACCTATTTGTTATTAAATATTTTTTTTCGAGATCAAAATAATTAAATATATTTGATGAAAAGAAAATTATTTTAAATCATCATTATATTTGGTTTATTTAACTATTGAAAATAATTTAATTTTTATAATTGCTTAACTTAATTTTATCATTTACAATTTAAATCAATACTAAAAAGTTAAAATTTAATTAAATTAGTATATAGTTATTAGTTTTTATTTAGTTAAAATAATTAAATTATTTATTTCATATTATTTAGCTTTTAGTATAAAATCTAATAACTTTTATCAATTTTGGCTAAAAGGTTAGATTGTATATGATGGTTCCTCCGAGCGCTGGGTCCTCGTTGTGGATTGTGGATGGGGGCCATGACCCACTGACATCTGACCTCACGACGGCCATCTTGTATGACCTTGACCTTTGGCCTTGATATTGACTACGGTGGCCATCTTGGATTACGCAATAATTAATTCCGCCATTTTACATCGATTGGCCCTCTTACGCATGTTGCAATTTTTGTTATGGTGACATCACGATTTTTGCTCATGTCCGCTGTCTTGAATTATGTCACATCCAGTATCTTAAATTATGAATTTTGGATATGATATTACAGACAAATAATAAAACTATCAAAAATTACAAAAATTCTGGCTTGTACTAGAACTCTATCCTTGCTCAACAAATGAAAAGTTCACAAGCTGACAGAATCGGTTTTTGTAATTTTTTATCCATTATTTTTTTGTTTTTTAATTTTTATTATTTTATTTGATTTAATTTTAATTTTTTTTTGTGATTTTTCTGATATTAAGGTAACTTACGATAGTTTTCTCCGTGTGCTCCTGATTTTTCTAACAATATATATTGATGGTTTCCTCCGAGTGCTTCTGGTTATTTGTGAGAAATTGATCTCTGCATGAAGGATTTTTTACTTAATGAGCCACACTCTTTTATTCAGAGTTGCATTTAATTAGTGAATTTCTGCTACTACTAAATCACCACTTGTAATATTTTTATCAGGTGGAATTAAAAAAATAACATTACTCAGTCAAATAATAATAAGCTCTGAGACATCTGAGAAACACTAACAGGAAGGTCGAAATTCCTTCTCCTTGAGGTCTAGCGAAGCCATCCTTTTGCGATCGTTAGTGAGCATCCCGCATCCCACAAAAAGAACTAAATATTATTTACCTGCAAGTAACACGTGGCGTCATCTGTTGGCAAGAATCGGGATTACTTACAACAGGTTATTTTGCATGAAATAAATTAATTCTCTCCACTGAATGGAGCTATTGTAGTCAGTTATAGCCCAGTAGTCTCGTAGCCACGTAGCCTTGTGTGTCCCAGATGCCTCGTAGTCCTGTAGCCTCGCAAGAACATAACCTTGTGTTCTGGAAGCTTCGTAGTCCTGTAGCCTCGAAAGAACATAACCTTGTGTTCTGGAAGCTTCGTAGTCCTGTAGCCTCGCAATTACGTAACCTTGTGTTCTGGTAGCTTCGTAGTCCTGTGGCCTCGCGATCACGTAAACTTGTGTTCTGTAAGTTTCGTAGTCCTGTAGCCTCGCAGTCTCGTAACCTTGTAGACTCGTAGTTGCATAGTCTCGTAACCACATGGCTCGTAGTCGCGTAGTCATGATGCCTTAGAGCCTCGTAGACTTGTAGCTATTTAACCAAGTAGCCTTGTAATCTTATAACATAATGTTGTTGGAGCTGTTGGAGCAATTAGAGTTGTTGAAGCAATTGGAGCATTGGAGCATTGGAGCCTTGTAGACTTGTAGCTTCGTAGTCAAATACTCACGTAGACATGCAGTCCTGTAGTCTCGTATCTTCGAAGTCTCCTAGTCTTATGGTCAAATAGCGCTAGGCCTAAGACTATTTGTAGTCAAATACTTTTGACGTCATTGATTGATGGAGCCAAAGACAGTTGGTGCAATTGACTGTTGGAGCTAATGACTGTTGGAGCCAATGACTATTGGAGCCAATGACTTTTGGAACTAAAAACTGTTGAATTCATTGACTGTTGGAGACATTATATTCTAACTTAACATTGACGATCGCATCCTACCGAGTTGAATGTACGCGAGAATGCACCTCCTTTTCGTTAAATGAGCTTTCGTTTTGTAGAACCAAATGTGCTTCGTTTTCATTAAATGCTTGACCTGCGTGAACGATGCGTAGTCATTGCGTGTACATTGCGTACATTGCGTGTACTTTGCGTGAACATTGCATGTTCGTTCGCGTGTATTGTGCGTCTATTGCGTAAACATTGTATTGTATGTTCATTCATGTGTGTACTGGGTGTTCATTACGTGTATTGCGCATAAATTGCGTGTATTGCGCGTACATTGCGTGTATTGTACGTACATTGCGTGTTGGAGCGAATGGAGCTTTGGAGCTCTTGGAGCACTTGAATCTGATGGGCAATTCGAGCATTGGAGCCAAATGTAGATGGATCTGATGGCGCGAATTGTATCTCTTGTAGCCTAACGTATACTGGTGGGATCGAATTCATGAGACGAGAACGTATCACACCGCATCGAATTTTTTCGATCATATGTTCCTCTTTTTTAAATGTCGTTTTGACTCATGTATTATAGTAAATGGTTCTTGATTTGACTAACGTATTATTCCATCGGGTGCATCTATATAAGCAAGTCCTAGAAAGCAGACCGCTCAGTCTGTTACTGTGACATCTACAATGTAAGGATCACCATGGTTTGTTTCATCTGGTGCATAAGTCGCGTAATTACTTGTTCTTGCGAACTCGATAGCATCTTTACCGTATTTAACGACGAACTCGATGGAGGTTGTACCATCATCTACGGGAACCCTGACGTCAGCGCCGACGATGATGGAGCATATCCCGTTGGCAACGACGACGCCAACACTGGAGGAGACTTCAACAGTCGTGGTACTACCAGCAGAAGAGAGTTTAATGACTACAGAGCTGGCCGTGCAGGAAACCTCGATGAAATTCGTTTCACCCTCGATGGAGACTTCAATGGCTGGTGATTTGACAACAACTAACGAACATAGGTGCTGTTACTGCGACAAAATTTTCTCAAACAACAGCAATGCTCGACGACACGAGAAGAGAGAATGTGCCGAGAACCTTTATCGTAAAATGTTTGTTTGTGAGAAATGTCATAAGCAGTTTGCCAGAAAAGATAATATGAAAACGCACATGAAGACATACAAAGGTCCTGCTGCGCGGCAGAAAGTAAGGTTTCGGTGCAACAGCGAATGATTGATGTGCATAAGAGTGTGCCTGGAAATCGTACAATTGCAGTAACATCGACATCTGGTTCGGGTTCGTCTTCATCAGAAAGGTATCCTTGCAGCTACTGCGATATGTTGTTCGCATTTTCCCATGTAGCACGAATACATGAACGGAGTAAATGCAAGAAGAAGCCTTCTCGTATAAAGTTTCGCTGCGATGAGTGTCATATTTGGTTTACACGTATTGATAGTTTGCTACGACATGCGAAAAAATGCAACGGTAAAGTCCGTGTGTCTACTGATGAAATGACGACTCCTCGGTTTAGGTTGAAGACTCGTGAGCGTACAGACAATCTACACTAATATTATAAAGAGGAACGATTTATATTTTTGTGTGTAAGTATGTTTGTAATGAATAAACTCAAAAACTACTGTGCCGATTTCAAAATTTTTTTCACCATTAGAAAGCTACATTCACCCTGAGTAACATAGGCTATATTTATTGCTAGAAAATATAAGGAATCCTTACTAAAACTTTAGTAACGTAACCCATGGTGTAAAAATAATGCCATAAAACATCTTACATCGCATGCGCTGCGGAAACTATTGATGATAGAACGAAAGTATGTCCTACAATATTAAAGAACATATCAATAACTACAAAAAACTTTGTGATACTATATGTCCAACTATTATCGTTATGTCACAATAACCTCTTTTTAAATTTTAAAAGTTGATAGACCATGTTGTTCATACATCTGTTTAAACGCTTAATTGTTTTGCCATGGAGGTCGGAATGTCGCCTGGCACAGCCATGCTCGCGACGCGCGCTATGGTTATCTATGGATGATAGGTTTGTTTACGTTTGACGTGGCACGAGGCTCTTTCCTCTTTATAATCTACACTACTAGCGGCCCGTCCCGGCTTCGCACGGGGGGACATGATTTTTTATATTTTTACCTTTTATTTATATTTTTTTGTTGTTTTATTTCTATGTTTTTTTAACACAGTATCACATTATCTATGTATACTTACAATCGGAATTTGTTCATTTTTTTATTAAAGTAACTTATTTAATCTTAAGGGAGACATATTACTTAGTATTTTTTATTTACATTTTTACAACATTTTACATTTTTATCTGATCCTACCTAATTAAATTTCCTAACTTTTTTATTAATAATTTTTGTTGTTTTTTTTTTTAATTTTTGTTGTTGTTTTAGGTGTGTGTATTTATTTTAAAGAGTTTTTCTAAGTCATTGTAATTTTTACATGTCTGTATTTACATTTTTATTTTAAAGCTTTATTTAATTCTATTGGTTCTTACTTTTATTTTACAAAACTTTTACCTTTAAGCTTCACTGTACACTATATTGGCAGTGGTATTTGTAGGTGATAACAAAACATATTGATTTTCAGGAGATCCTACTCGAGAAAGGACAACATATAATTGCCCATGAGAGAAGCACTCTTTTCTTAGGTCGATGCCAACAATCGAAATAGATTTGTCCCTGTGATTTATTTATCGTAAGGGCAAACGATATCTTCACAGGAAACCGTAACCTTTTAAAGGATATAGACAAATCTGTCGGAATCATCGGGATTCGCGGAATGTGAGCGAGCTGTCCGGCCGCGGGCCCAGTGATGATTGTTGCTACAATCACATTGTCTCGTAATTCCTTTATCAAAAGTCTTGTGCCATTACACATACTGGTAGGGCTTAAATTTCTCAATAGTATAATGGGAGTACCTCCTTTTAATTTAAGTTCGTGGGGTGGCAAGCCAGCAGGATTAAGGGAATTTAAAAATTCTTGTGGGTAGTGCACTGTATCTTCGATGTTGCACACGGTGTTAATAGATTTGTAACATTTAAAATCACCCGGTACTTTTTCCATAATCATTCTATTCATCTCATTTACTGAGTCGTTTCTCGGTGACACTATCGCCCTCGAACAGAGACAATTGAAATTTCTTTCTGTGAGATTTTCTATGTCGGGATAGATTGTGTCTATCAGAATTTCTAGACTGTTAACAGTTTGAGCTAATTCATTGTTCAACAATACTTGGGGGTTAAAAAAGTTGTAAATAAAAAAATAATAAGTAATATGTCTCCCTTAAGATTAAATAAGTTACTTTGATAAAAAAAAGATGAACAAATTCGGATTGTCAGTATACATATATAATGTGATACTGTGTTAAAAAAATATAGAAATGAAACAACAACAAAATATAAATAAAAGGTAAAAATATTTTAAAAAAATCATTTCCACCCGTGCGAAGCCGGGATGGGCCGCTAGTTATGAATAAAACATGTCTAAGTTTACAGAATAGCACTATGACCATGTATGTTGTAACAAAACTTTATGAGTCTTTGTTCAGTTATGTCAATAACACAAGCAATAATTTTTATCATTACGAAACGGCTGCTAAATAAAAAAATCCAGATGCTGACTACAAAGATAAATTTGGAAGAAAAAGAATTTGCAGCATACGCATCAGTTTTTTTTGAAGGATCATGAGAGACTGCACGGTTGAGAGGCAAGGAAAAGTTTCGTGTAGATACTTTAATTCCCATAATTGACACATTAAATACATATCTAAAAAAAGTTCGGCAGCATACCAAGAAATTGATAATCGATTTAGTTTTCTTTGTGAGTTAACAACAATCGAATCTGGCGAGTTGACCAAAAAATGCAAAGCATTTGCAGAATTTTATCATGAAGACATTAATGCATATGAGCTCAAAACAGAATGTTTTCATTTAAGCCAATATTTAAACAACATAACAAAGCAATCTGTGGATTTAAATATCACAACCTTACATAATCTAATAAAGTCAGATAAATTACAAGAAACATTTCCAAACGTTGAAGTTTCTACAAGAATATTCCTTTGCCTAATGGTTACCAATCGTAGTGGAGAGCGTTCATTTTCGAAAGTGACATCCTTCAAACAATAGACTTTGAGGATATAATAGAAGATTTTGCTCAACAGAAATCCCGAAAGAAACCATTATCTTAATCGTAACCAAAAAAACCAGCAGCATACTAAGTAATATCATTAATGACATATTATATTGTTTATTTGATTACCAATAATAAACAGAAGATCATAATAGAAAATGTTAGTATAGTTCGCTATCTTTACTTTCCAGAAGGGCCCCAAATTCTTGTGTGCCCAACGGCCCCAGCATAGTTTAAGACGGCCTTGAGTAGCAGTCTCAGACGATAGACAATTCTTTTGGGTCGTCCCAATACACATAGACAAGAGATTAGCAAGAATGTCGATTGTTTCAAGGTCTTCGTATTTAAATATGACACTTTCTGGATTGTTATTGTGAAAACGTGCATGAGTTAGCTCTAGCAATTGTTTGTACTTTTGAAAATCTTTGTGGGAATATCCTTTAGGTTCCATGCGAAACAGAATTTCGTACAGACCTGAATTCCCATGTTTTTTTTACTCTACAAATTTGATATTCCTGGTAAAAAGACTATTTTTTTAGCACCGAGGAAACACTTATTTTGTTTTCTGAACACTCTGTAGGTCGTGTCATTATTCCGACTCGCGAAAGATCTCAGGTATGACCGGACCATTGGTGTCCTCATTAATGTAATTTTTTCTTGAGCATAAAATCGGTATTCGTAAAGTCGTCTTCTTCTGGAGCTGGTTTTTACATTTCCTCTTATTTGCAGATGGCATCTCGTCATCAACTGTTGTCTTCACTATGATAGTTGGTTCTACCTTATTTTTAAGTTCGTCGAGACGACTAGTGATTGGTTTAAATGTATCTTCATTTTCCATTTCACGTGTAATTCTGGCTCTTATAGCAAGTAGATATTTTAAAAAACTTCAAAGCACGATAAAGTTCACTGGCCAAGTTTGACATTGTACTGGCTGAAAACAGATTGTAAGACTGCCTTTTA
Source organism: Bacillus rossius redtenbacheri (assembly GCF_032445375.1). Classification (NCBI taxonomy): domain Eukaryota; kingdom Metazoa; phylum Arthropoda; class Insecta; order Phasmatodea; family Bacillidae; genus Bacillus; species Bacillus rossius. The sequence goes on along the minus strand of NC_086330.1, from coordinate 300,358,047 downwards.
TACTTTTCATTCATACAAGGGAATTTATAGATATCTTCAATACACGAATCAATCACGGTCTTGCTGTGGTTACCAAGATCAGTTTCTGTTGCCTAGTGAGTTAGTGTTGCATTCAGGCTAGTTTGGAAAGCCCTCAAATCCTCACATCTTTGTGAAATTTGATACTTCGTTCATGTAGCAAATTCAAGAATCCGGGGTCTTCATGCGTTAGGTGAGGGCTACCAGGTACTCTAGTAATTAGTTTTTCGTACTTTATACTCTTTGGCCAAGTAGCGAAATGTATTTGCAGATATCGGCGTCTTGAGACTTGAGAACAGTATACAGTTCATTAGCACGGCAGCTACGACCGAATTTTGAAATGCTATGACTCATATTTGAATATTAACTGATCGAAACCTTGTCTGTACCTGCATTTATGTAGAGGCCAGTCATTGACTATAACTAGGAATCCGTGCTCGTTTTCCCAGAACAAGGAGCACATGTCTTCGTATTCCTGAAATGCCATGTTAGTGTTTACATGGTCGTCATAAGCGTGATGTAAATTAAGTTCATTCATGGAAAATTCACTATGATGTTCGAATTGTCACGCAGCAGATGCTCAGATATTCGGTTATCTGTCTGACACAGGTAAATACAGCCCACTTTTATGTGTCTACCCATAAAAACATACTGTTGTATTATACCTAGTTTCTTGCACACAATGTCGTCGAAAACTATTACAGAATTGGCTCTTGCTTGGCTAGGAGGCATCACATTTGCATTATCGGTAAATGGAAAATGCTTATCCCAGCTCATCCACCGATCGTAGAATAATAGCCAGGCGCTGGTACTTTGGCTGTAGCAGCGACTTGCAATATAAGTACACATTCTCGAACCGAAGATCATCAGGTTCTTCCATCCAATTAAGTAGAACACACGTTACCCCTCACTTGAACTTGCCTGCCATAATGCATTGTGTGGTAGAATGCAATAACAAGCCATGTCGTGATACGCGCGCACTGGTTTTGTCGTGCGTAATGCGCATGGGCTCGTGTAACGACTCGCATGGTACTGACGAATTACTATAAAAACCAACATAGTTATACTTTCGGCTCAGTTATGCATAATGCCTCGAAGAGGTAAGAGCACAAAACACATTGGTGCAGGACTCGTAACCTCGCTGATAAATAACCTACACATTCCCGGCTACAGATTCTGTGGTCCAGGAAAAAAACTAGCCAAACGACTAGCTCGAAGTAACCTAGGAGTAGGTAAATATAGTATGTATGGGGACACTGGCTCTATGCTGGGTATTCGGGGAGTCACGGCGGCCATCTTTGATTGCGTCACTTCCGAAGGCCATCTTGGATGACCTGGACCTTGACCTTTGACTCCAGCAGCCATTTTGTATTCGCCATTTGGATTCTGCCATTTTGTTTTCTAGAACACTGCCATTTTTAATTATGGCATCACATCCACCATATTGTATTTTTTAGAATATTCCGCCATTTTTAAATTATGATTTCACATCCGCCATCTTGAAAATCCGTAAAAATTATCTTATAAATACGGGGAAATTTTTAAAATTTATAAAAAATTGTTAGTAAAATTTTAATTAAAAAATATGATGACTTCTTCATTAAGTAGCTTGTCTTCTGGGGTTCTTTGCAAATAATTCCCGATGTTTTGGTTCGGTTTTGCAGTCGCCATCATCAGGGAGCAGTTACCTACTAAGGTTCTTACCAGTTGTCCTGCCTTTATATACTCTCGTCTGAGGGGAAGGTGCTTCCTGATTGGCTGCTGATGTGGGCCAATAAGAGCCATCCTTTCTTCTGGTTGGCTGGGCTGTTTTGCCAATCAGGGGCGATTTGTCTGATGTTGGCTGTGGAGCTATATTTTGAGGATTTCTAAAGAGTGGGTTCCATATTTTTCATAATTTGTAGCCATATTCTCTATTAATGTTTGCTGGGTGTTAATATTTCTATTGATTCTCGAATGTATCTTTTCTTGTATTGTCGGATGTTGGATATGGTGTGGAATTGGTCGAAATCAATGCTGTGTCTGGTTTCCATGGAGTGTTCTGCTACAGCTGATCGTGGGTTTTCATGTTTGTAGTCACTGATGTGTTCTTTAACCCTTGTGATTATTCGTCTGCCAGTTTGTCCTATATATACCTTGCCACAGGAACATGGAATCTTGTACACACTGGCTAGGTTTTCGGCAGGGGTTTTGTCTTTCACCGATGTCAGAGACATGTTTATGGGTTTGAGAACTGTGTGAATTTCATGCTTCCTAAGAATTCTTGCCACTTGGTCAGAAAATCCTTTGACATAAGGAATGAAGGTTTTATTAGGAAGATGTTCTTTCTTTTTCTGTTGAGGTGGTTTCATGGCTTCCTGATTTCTGACTTTGAATAACTATTCATTTGAAGAGCACTTGTAAGATATTTCGTCTTCTTCGCAAATGGCTCGAGCTCTGTTTAGCATAGTTAAGATGACGGTAGATACCTGTCTGTGTGGGTTGGCTTTCTGTAAACACAGTGGCTGATGTGATTATCCTTTCCTCTTGTGACCAAGACATCCAGAAAAGGTAATTTCCCTTCTACTTCCACCTCCATGGTGAATTGTATGTTCGGATGGATGCTGTTCAGGTGTTTTAGAAAGTCTAGTAGCTTACCTTTCCCATGGCTCCAAATAACAAAGGTGTCATCAACATACCTATACCAGCACTTGGGTTTAAGCTGGCTGGTACTTATTGCTTTCTCCTCAAATTCGGCCATAAAAATGTTAGCTAATAGGGGAGAGAGAGGCGCACCCATAGTAGTGCCTTCCGGTTGCTTGTAGATCTGCCCCTTGAACGAGAAGAAGGTCGAAGAAACACAGTGTTCTGTGAGCTTCACTATGTCTCTGCTCAGATTGTATTCTCCCAGTTCTGTGAGGGAGAATTTGAAGGGCTTCTGGGACAGGCACTCTAGTGAAGAGTGAAACCACATCAAAGCTGACCAGGAGATCTGTTGGTTGAAGAGAAAGTTGTTTAAGAACAGAAATGAAATGTGCGGAATTTCCGACATGAGAAGCTGGAGTGGGCAATAAAGGTTGGATTAATAAATTCAAGTATCTGGCTAGTGCATGGGTAGGAGAGCCAATTGCACTCACTATTGGGCGAAGAGGAATGTCCTTATGTATCTTCGGAAGCCCATAGAATGAGAGTAGAGCCCGCAGAGACTAGACTTCTTGCACTGGGCTGAGCAGGCAGAGATTACGAATAAATAGTGTTTACCTGTCGGTATATTAATTGAAGGACTCTATATCTACCTCCCGAGAAATCTTACAGACAGGAGAAAATGCGCAGATCACGACCCAGCACCATCCCCTTATATCTCTACCCAGCATCCATCTTACCTCCTGTCCTTTTAGTCCAGTTTAGACTGATGGTGTCAGAACTTTCGTTACGTTACATTAAATGAAAGAATATCTCGGCACATTACTAAATGTATCAAAAGTAATTACACCCCTTACATTTGGGGTCAGAAAGTCGGCTTAGTACACATTTTAAGTAAAATTCTATATTTAGAATTTTTACATTTAATATTAGCTTAACAATGTATAATTTATTTATTATGTGTTTTAGTAATGAAATATTAGAATGGTGATCAATATTAATTTATTTTAATTATTATAAAGTTTTTAAAAATAATAATATATCGAATATTATTGCAATACTACTAACTTAAAATAATATGAAAAACTCTAAATTTATATTAGTAATTATTTATGAACAAGAAGGTTTAAAATTTTTCTAACAAAAAATGATTGTTCCAAAAATTAGCAATTAATAACAAAAAAATAACTTTGAAATTTTTTTTTAAAAAAGGATGAACAATATTAGAAGTTATATTTTAAAAATTGTGAAAATTAATCTTCATATTGAATTTAAGAACAATTAAAAATTTTATTTTCATATGGAATCATTTTACCTAATTTTCCATTTTTTATAACTTTTATTGTTGCATTTTTATTAATAATTTTGATTGATATAAATAATTTCAAATTCATCCTTGTTGTAAACTATTTTTAATTTTTTTTGTATTTTTTGAATTATATTTTTAATAAGTTCCTTTAATTTATTTTTTAATGCTCATAGGCACCAACTTCCTATCTTGATCATTTTATTTTCTATTCGAACATAACTTGTTCTACCATCAGATATAAGTTACATTTTTGTTTATAATAATATAATAATACAAATTAACTTGCACATTTTAATCAGTATGAGCCTGAAAATCATCAAACATTCCATAAAATTTCGAAGAAGTGTCCTTCATAAAATTCACGTTTCTTGTAATGACTGATCATATGTGGACTGCATTCAGTACATACAATGTAAACTAAGGAAATATTAACTGCAGCATAAATTTCACTATAGTACCTACATATTTTAATGGATTCTTTTCATATTATCTAAAAAATAACCTACAGATTATACAAATAAAAAAACAGTATTAGAAGCAGTAGATGGCATTAATAATTCGATATATATTAGTGTATGTCCGATTTGTCGGCTCTGTGTTTAGAGTTTCTGAATCGTGTGCCAAAGGTCCCTGGTTTTATTCCCGGTCGAGTCGAGGAATATTTTCTTCCTAGTTATTTTATTGTACCTTCAGCTTCACCTTCATACTGCCGAAGGCAATGACTACCCATCGCTAAATCACCTAAGCTAGGATGCTCCAGTCATGTCGGGGCACAATCCAGCCTCTAGCTGTAATACACCATCATAACTTATGTATGTATTTAATTCTGACTGCAGGATGAGTTCCAGGTGGTGGTCTCCGGTGGACTACACGTCGTCTCTGTGGCCTTCTCGCCTGGTGCTGGGGATAGTTGGCCTCGCTCCAGCCAGAAGGTCAGCACTGCACGGCCTCTACAACGTCACCTGCACCACAGCCATGGTGGTCTGCTGCGTGCTAGACACGATCCACATGATCACTCTATCAAAACTTGAACTCAAGGTCAGACTAGGGTACATCGTGAACACAATGTTCCTCTACTGTACTGCAGTTTCTTTCATGGTGGCCAATCTGGTGAAGGGTCAGCGTGTAGACGGCGAGGATATCCGTGGTGGACGATATTCTGCTGAAAGACCCACCGACGTCGTACCGCCAAACCGTCGCTGTCCAGTTGTTGGTCATACCTGCTCTGCTTGCAGTTTTCGGAGCGGGTTTTTATATCGACACAACGTTGAAATTCAACGAAAACGAATTTCCTCCTCTTTCATTATTTACGATGTGGTTCTCTGAATTGGTATCTTTCGTGATGGACTTCTTCATTTGGCTCCAAATGGCGGTGGTGTGACATCGGTACAACACCCTGAACAACTTACTGAGTTGTTCTTTTGTCGGTTGTGAATCCAGAGTGTTCACTATAATGTTGAACATCAAATCAACTTTTCGAAGGAACATTACTGCCACACCCTATTTTTTCATGAGTAAACATGCGGTTGAGGATGAGTTACGAGATCCAGACATCAACCTTCTAAAAAAGGTGTCGTACACCTTGTTTGATGTTATGAGTAGTATAGTTTGGCCGGAACTGGCGCAGGCGCAGGCGCGTGGTGGTGGTGTCGGAGTCCGCCATCTTGGATTGTGACGTCACGACGACAAAAATTCCTCAAAATTCCTCAAAAATGCCTCAAAATGACTCAAAATTTCCCGTTTTAAGAAAAAAAAATTCCCGTTTTCGAGGGAAAAATTCCCGTTTCGAGGGAAAATTTCCCGTTTTATTCCTCAAAAATCCCAGCGGCTAGAAATGTCCTGATAGAGGCTTAAGCATCCTTAACTCAAGCCTCAGTTAAGCCTCTATCAGGATGTGACCTTGACCTTTGACCTTGACCCCGACGGACATCTTGGATCCGCCATCTTGGATGACGTCATTTCGTTTTCTCGAACATTCCGGCATTGTGTTATCCGCCATTTTTTGAATTATGACGTCATCGTTGCAATTTCCGTTACGGCCGCCATCTTTAAATTTATTATCCGATTTTAATGAAAAAAAATTTAAAATTTATAAAACAAATTAAATAATAAAATTTTTAATAAAATATTTAAAAAACAAACATTTACGACACGGATATCAGAGTCCTCGGTTCGAACCCGACGAGTGCAAAAAAAATAAAAATGGCGACCGATCCTTCCCCCGCGGTGGCTGCAGGCATACTGACTCCCACCACTTTTTTTTCAAAGCATATATATCGTCAGGTAGTATGACGTCATGTCCGCCATCTTGTCCTCGTCTGCTGGAAGCCATCATCAGTGTATCGTCGGCGTGAGTGCGCTGACGCCATGTTAGTTTAATTCTTATCCGCTAGAGTGCAGTAATCATTTATTATTGCTGTGACACCTGACATCTTGTCATTTGGCCGCCATCTTGAAAATCCGTAATTATTTAGCTAGAAATTCAGGAAAAATTCCAAAATTGATTAAATAATTTTTTTTATCTATATACTGATTGATTAGGTCGACTAAGGTCCTTGGTACGATCTAGGACGATGCAAAAAAAATTAAATATAACATCAATTTAACATAATAGTAACAGGTTCGAGGAATTAAACACCACAAGTTCTTTTACAAACATAATATTTATTTCATAATTTCTACTACAGGATCATTTGCGAAAGCCAGCAATCTTATAATCATTTAGTTCCGCAGCGGTGTGAAATGACTAATTCTTAGCTCCAATCGGTTTATACTAGACAGAGTCCAGCCAGAACCTTTACAGACATAGTCCACCTCTTCTTGACAGAGTTTCTGGATACCGTTTTTAACAGTTTGCTTCACATCGTTAGAACTGTAAATTACTGCAGCCGATGTCTTGAATGCACACTTCTTCACTTTGTCATCGAACGGATATGGCTTTCCATATATACAGTCCAACCACAAGTTATATTTCAAAGGTCCGTTTGTTGCTACATCATCAGTAAGCTGATTGATTATGTCCTCTCTGATATCATCAAGAAAATTACAAATGTCTTTCGACTCACCTAACGTATTTAAATAATAGTAGTCCTTCAATGTTCCACGAAATGCAGACTGCGCCAAGTAGAAGCCATTATCGTTCACTTGTAATGCGCCGAACACAGTCTTAGGTTTATTTTCCTGTTCAGACGTCATACCAATCGGTTGCTGCACATCGGTTTTCTTGCTTGTACGCTCACGAGCCTTCAACCTAAACCGAGGAGTCGAAATTTCTGCAGGTAGTTTAGCAGTAGGCACACGGACTTCACCTTTACAGTTTTTCGCATGTCGTCGCAAATTATCAATTCGAGTAAACCATTCATGACACTCATCACATCGAAACTTCATGCGAGATGGATTCTTCGTGCATTTGCTCCACTCATGACTTCGTGCATCATGAGCAAATGCGAACGACGTATCACAGTAGCTGCAAGGATACCGTGGTGATGAAGACGAACCTTTCAGACCCGATCCAGATACTGATGTTGCCGCAGTTGCACCATCTCCAGGCAAACTCTTATGAACATCAATGCATCGTTGTTGCGCCGAAACCTTTACTTTCTGCCGAACAGCAGGACCTTTGCATGCCTTCATGTGCGTTTTCATATTATCTTTTCTGGCAAACTGCTTATGACATTTCTCACAAACAAACATTTTACGATATAGGTTCTTGGAACATTCTCTATTCTCATGTCGTCGAGCATTGCTGTTGTCTGAGAAAATCTTGTCGCAGTAACAGCACCGATGTTCGTTAGTTGTTGTCGATTCGGCATCCATTGAAGTCTCCATTGATGGCGAACCAGCGTTCGCCGAGTTTCCCTGTGCAGCCAGCACTAGCGGCATTAAAGTCTCTTCTGCTGGCGGTACCACGTCTGTTGAAGTCTCCTCCAGTATTGACATCGACGTTGCCAACGGGATCTGCTCCACCCTCGTCGACGCTGACGTCATGGTTCCCGCAGTCGATGGTACATCCTCCATCGAGTTCGTCGTTAAAGTCGGTAAAGATGCCATCGAAGTCTCAAGAACAGGCAATTACACGACTTATGCACCAGAAGAAACAAACTAGGTGATCCTTACACCGACGACAGCAGTAACAAACTGAGCGTCCTGTTGTCTAGGACTCGTTTATATACATGCACCGTATGGAATAATACGCTAGTCAAAACAAGAACCATTTACAATAATACTAGAGTCAAAACAACATTTAAAAAATAGTAGCACCATCAACAAAAAAGGAAGCACATTTGGAAGCACCATCAAAAAAAGGAAAAACAATAGGAAGCACCGTCAACGAAAAGGCAGCACCATCGACGAAATGGAAGCACCAACTACGAAAAGGCAGCACATTTGGAAGCACCGACAACGAAAAGGCAGCACATTTGGCAGCACCGACAACGAAAAGGCAGCACATTTGGAAGCACCGTCTACGAAAAGGCAGCACATTTGGCAGCACTGACAACGAAAAGGCAGCACATTTGGAAGCACTGAATACGAAAAGGCAGCACATTTGGAAGCACAGACTACGAAAAGGTAGCACATTTGGAAGCACCGACAACGAAAAGGCAGCACATTTGGCAGCACCGACAACGAAATGGCAGCACATTTTGGAAGCACCGACTATGAAAAGGCAGCACATTTGGAAGCACCGTCATCGAAAAGGCAGCACATTTGGAAGCACCGTCATCGAAAAGGCAGCACATTTGGAAGCACCGACTACGAAAAGCCAGCACATTTGGCAGCACCGACAACGAAAAGGCAGCACATTTGGAAGCACCGACAACCAAAAGGCAGCACATGTGGAAGCACCGACTACGAAAAGGCAAATTTTGAGTCATTTTGAGGCATTTTTGAGGAATTTTGAGGAATTTTTGCCGTCGTGACGTCACAATCCAAGATGGCGGACTCCGACACCACCACCACGCGCCTGGCGCCTGCGCCAGTTCCGGCCAAACTATACTACTGTTATGGACCAAATCCATGCATGGCGTACCGATATTACTTGATACCCTCTCAAATTTTACTTCAGTGATAGTGTATTCTTATGCTGTCCTGAAGACAGACGAAATTTTAAAATCATCTACTTGGGCAATCATTTCTACACTGTGGTGTGTTTTTGCTTTCTTCAAAGTAATCACTCTCTCTTATGCTGGAAGTCTTGTCAATTCTGAAGCTAGGAAGACAACAAAATGTCTTCAGAAGCTCATATTGTGGGGAGTTCTTGACAAACACGAGTTGGAAGAAGCCAATCAATTTCTTCGAGAGACATTTTGCCGCCAGATAGAGATGACTGCAAGTGATTTATTCACTCTTGATTTCCATTTTCTCAGTGGGTTTGTCGGCGCTGTGGTTTCCTATTTGGTCATATTTTTGCAGGTTACCGCCTAGTTGGGTATTTACAAGCTTATTCATTGCTGTTGAATTAATTGGCATCTAGCATGTTAACTAATGTTGGAAATGAATGACTGAGTGGTGTAACATAATTTCGTTAAAAATTGAAAAACTTTTGATTCTTAGAATATGCATGACAACTGGTCAATAAATATTTAGGTATTACTGTTTTCAGAATTGAACATTTTTATGCACAGATCACGACTTGCTTGTATCATAGACGAATCTCTTTAAGATCAGTGTGAATTAAAATTCAACAAATGTGTGTTTTTAAATATCAATTACCAATACAGGTCACATGTTAATACTCAGTTCATTGCCAGATGTATCTTATACTATTAAGCAAGCTATTATTGCATGTATTGACATTATTCAAAATGGCTCTAACGATTTTGTTCAAATTTACGGCAGTGTTAGAAGGCGAGAAATCGATCTAATTAGGTCCCAACTGCATGGGAAATTATTATGGCGTTAGTGTATCACTGTGACACTTTGTATTTTCCAGAGAAACGTGTTTTTATTGTATAAATAATTATTTTGTGATTGCTGTATGCACGAACGAAATAAACTAAAACCACCAAAATTTTCAAATGAATTGGTGTGTTGATTTTTAAACCATCATCTTTTATCAGACGAATTTACAAAATAATAATAAACTTAAAAGCATTGTTTGTTCTATCAACCTTCAACGTAGAAAATGACAGAACAATAAATGGCAATGCCATTTAGAGTTTTATTGTTGGTGGATTAGTTTACCATAAAATTAATGTGGCAGCTCAGAATGTTGAAGGAGAATTCAAACAACCAAAGTATGACTGACTGCTGGGAGCGGGCCGGACTCTTACAGTGCCCACAGCAATGCTAAGCATTTTTACGGAAATATTAATCTTTTGATCTCCTGAAAACCCAAAAAATAGTTCCATATTTAATGTTTGCAATATGTTTTAATTTTTAGTTACTTGTTATAATAAATCTTGAATACAGCTGTACAAATTTTTATGCACACACTAACTTAGACTTCTGAGGGCAGCTTGGTGAAGAACATACAAAATGGCAAGAACGTTGATGTACAATTCCGATCCTGGAAGTGTATCCTGTCTTGCCCAAAAGTCATATCAAGCTTCAGACTGGAAGACAGCTCAAGAAAATTATACTTGAAGATTTACTACTTCAGAATCAGCATTGTATCACTAACATTGCAAGGGCCCGAACTAAAGAAATTGCTGACAGAGCAGTATACATTGTAGATCAGCAGACCTACTACGGCTGTCCTTCCCTTGGCAAGCTTATTGCAATGTATGGCGAGCAACCTCACATTTGTGACAAGATTGGATGTGAATGGAGCTGTGCCTTGAGCAACTCGCAGCTATTACAGAAATGGTTCTCCATTTGCGTGTAGACTTGTCTGAACCTATAGAATTCCTGTATATATCTAATGCACGCAACAGTTCGTTCCTTCAGTTATCGGCTCACCTGCAGGGAGATGTTTTTGTTCCATCCTGTCCACTTGTATGAGAGCATAAGTCTTAATTTCAGCAGTGTCGAGTACAGCTACTGGGATGCTGGATATATAAGCACATATATGGAAAATTCTGATGGAGGCGCACAGCACTGGCGGTTTTCGCACTTTCCTTTGTCCTGTGAACCGATTCAGCAGCTTTTATATTGCTGTGAACCTGTGCTGTCTATCACACGAGACCACATACGATCCTCCCAACCAGCATCGATGAAGCAGTCGCTTTGTCTGCATGTGAAACATCAAACGGTACAGGTTAAGACTTGATGGACTTTTATGCATCTACGAAGATGTCCGAACGACAAAGGACACGGACGTCTCGTCGTTGCTCTGACAGTGTTCCTGTCCCAAAAAGCACCTAGTCAAAGCCATGTCGCAGCCGTGGTTGCAGACACAGTCGTCCATGTATCCCCGAGGTAGCCATTGCCGAGAGTATTAACGAGGATGACAAGCTAGATACATTTTCCCCTGAATCCGAGGCCAACGAACCAGTTGGAACCAGCTGATGAAGCAGTAATCGGAGTGAACAAGGTGGTAGCTAGAGCTGACGAGACAGTCCATACAGCATTAAAGACTCTACTTGTAAAAATGCTTAATGCCTTAACCTAATACGTATGTACATGTATTTTTGTAATGAATTTGTAAAAATTGATTTTATTTATTTCTAGAGTTTTAAGGTACCTACATACAAACTAACCTCTTGAAGAAAAACATATTTAGTTAAACCAAAGATTTAAAAAATTTAATGTATGTTGTTTTGACTCATATATTATTCCAGTGACTGTGTGGGTATCTAAGTGGGGACAAAACAACGGAGTCCTCAGGCACCTCTAGCTGTCTATTCCTGGTAATCGGTGACCATCTGCAAGAGAAGCAATTGCCTTGTTTGACCGGGCCATTAAGAACGTGTTTGCTTCCGAACTGAATGGCTGTGATTCGTGTACCAACAGTGAAAGAAACTCAACCAATCACGAAATACAGACAATGCTGCAGTGTTTTAACTCTCAACTAGTCTCAAAATAATTTCACAAAAAAAAAACAAAAAAAAACACGCCCCTATTTTTAAGTAATTTTTGTAACGATTTTTGTAATATTTACATAAATGTTCGGTTTATATTTAATAACTTTCAATATGGCGGTCAAGATGGAGACAATATGGTGGATGCTACGGCAGCTGTCTAGTGATTGGCACTACTAGTCCAGGCAAAATAGCATTTAACCTAGAACTAATTGTAATAGAATTTCTGTCAACGGGTTCTCACTGAAAAATACATTATAAAAACGATGGAGAAGAGTCTACCACTCTACGGGCACGGAATAATCCAATATGGCTGCCATTCCAATATCGCTGTTGTCTGTAATACACTCGTTGACAGTTTTGCTTCTACAGAATTAGTTATTTTGTATATCCCAAAGTAAGTTATATTTAATCTTTCCTAAATTGAATTACCTTTCCAACGCCATATAAAACTTCACTGTACGATGATTCAGTTACAATCTGTATACAAATACATTTGAAAGTTTGAAAAAACATTTCTCTCTTAACACTGTTTTCACTTTCAATGCCAATATTATTATTGCTGAGAGAAGTTACATTTGTTAAAAATAATTTTGTTATTTAATATCGTTGATATTAAATAACAAAACCAATTTAATGCTAAATTTCAAAGTATAAAACAATTTTTATTTTAGTCCTTCGTCATTGTGTATCTTAATTTTTTATGTTTGCAGGAAGAATAACTGACTGACTTACTTCGAACTTTTTTTATATTGTGAATTTTTCTCTTTTGGTTTACTATATTTACTAATTAGTGATTCATACGTGTGTTTCAGGGATTATGAAGAGTTACTGATTGGCTGAATTGAGATGGATGAAGTCAAGTGCTTTATTTGTGACACAGTTATTCATGAATGTGAGATGTCTCTACACTGACAGAAAAAGGTGTGATTGGAGTGCAAAGAACATGTAAAGAACGTAAAATATCAGAATTTCAAGTCAGTGTCGGGCAGCGTGTGCATAAGAAATGTAGGGCAAGATTTTTGAACCTGAAATCGTCATTCCATAAAACTGACTTACCATGTGGTGATAGTCGAGTATTGAGATCGTCTGAGTCACAGTTTGAATATCGGAAGGACAGTTTTTTCTGTGGTGTCAAAATTACTCCGTACTATAGACAGAGAAAAGTAGATGCCTGTTATCAAGTCCGCACAGCAAACCTTCAGTCATCAATTTTATCCAAATGCGATGAGCGGGGTGATGAATGGGCAGAAAGGGTAAAACTACGCATTATGGGTATTTCTGATCTGCATGCTGTAGATGCATGTTACCACAAACAGTGCATGGTAAACTTCCGAAATGGCAAAGAAACTCCTAGCGAATTCAGTAGCATAACTCCTGGTACATCAGGTCACCCAGAGGACAAAGTACGCCAGGCTGCATTTCTGCAAGTGGCAAAATACATCGAAGAGAATGATGAAGAACAAACAACTATAGTTGACCTAGTTAATAAAATGAGGGAATATATGCCACAAGACAGCGGTTGTGAACCTTACAGCGCTAAGTTCATGAAGAAAAAGATAACATCACATTTTGCAGAAGCCGTTATCGTTGGTACAATAGGTGGCACAGCTGATGTTGTAACATTCAAAACTACAGCTGCTAGCATACTGAAAGATTATCACAGTAATAGATATGAAAATGTTGACGAAGACAAGAGAAGTCTTATTTTAGCAGCTGCTCAAATAATGCGTAATGAAATCAAGGATGTTACAATTCAACTAGATATGTACACTACAATTGAAGATATAGGTAATGTAGAGAGAAATGTAAACTACCTAGCAGAAAGTTTGAAACTTCTAATGACTTCCCTTGTCACTGGGAAAAATAATGAGGGAAAAGTGGCAGCAATAGGGCAGGCAATTATGCAAGCTGTGCGACCTCGGGTCTTGGTGGCACCACTGCAGTTAGGAATAGGAGTCCAATTGCACAATAACACAAATTCCCGTTTTCTTGTTGATTCAGTGAATCATATGGGATTCTCTTGTTCGTATCCAGAAGTACAACGTTTTCAACGTTCAGCTGCTGCATCAACCGGTACTAGCATACCAGAATATTTCCCTGGAAGGTTTGTGCAGTATGTAGCTGATAACATAGACCACAATATCAACACCATTGATGGTCATGGAACATTTCACGGCATGGGTATAATTGCCACAGTCACCCCTGCAGTAAAGACAGATAGTGTCATAATAAAAATGAAAGTCTCATTTGAAGAACTAAAGGAACTTGGAAAAATCCCCCTGAAAGTGTACCTTTCACAAGCTAGTGGGTTGCGGCTCCTGAAATATTCATCCATCAAAGAAATCCAATATAATGACCCCTGTGCCAGCCTGGATATCTTATGGAAAATTTCGCATTTTCTGAGGCCATTAGTTCCCGGCTGGCAAGGCTTGTGTCAACAAATTCACAAATGTGAGCACCCTGGAATCGCTACTGTACTCTTCCTTCCAATGATCAATATGGATCCCACAAACAAACCATGCATTTTATCAACATTGTTTTTTGTTACTGATCATGCAAAGAGGTACGGCCACACACTAGTAATTACATTCGACCAGCCCCTTTTTTCAAAAGCACTTGGAATTATTGCCAATGAACCAGCAAACAGTCCTCTTAAGGAAATTGTGCTTAGACTTGGAGGCTTGCACACCATCATGAGCTTTCTAGGTTGCATTGGCTTCCTTATGACTGGAAGTGGACTGCATGATATTCTAGAAATAATATATGCAGGGAATGCTGTAAAGCACATGCTTTCAGGTAAAGCAAGAGCGATTCGTGGTCATCTAATTCTCTATTCTGCACTCAGCACAATTATAGCAAAAGATGCACTATGTGCAGGAGAAGAGGCTGATAGTTATGTTCTAACAGCAGCTAGTTCTTTGTTAGATAAACTGTTGAATGGAGAAACAACTCTGGACGGGCTTCCATCTGCTGTCATGAAGCCAATTGTTTCCAAGCTGGCGAGTTAAAAAAAAATCCTACATTCGTATAGAACTCCACGCTTATGGTTACAGTACATGCACATGGTTGACATCTTGAGAATCTTCATTAAGGCCGAACGAACTGGAAACTGGCAGCTTCATCTCGCATGTGTGAAAGATATGCTCCCATTTTTTGCTGCGAGTGGTCATAATCTGTATGTCTCATCAGCGCGCTTGTACCTGCAAGCGATGACAGAACTTGAAAGTACAGCTCCTGAAATATACAGCAACTAAATATTTTCAAAAAAGACAACAGTCTTCGAAGTGTAGTTAGTGGTGTTACACATGGAAACGAAATTAATCCTGACACAGCTGAAGAAATTGGGAAAAAAATATCCTCGATGAAATGACTGATAAAATGGTTACTGCATTTACATTCAAAAGAAGCAAGTGAAACCCATGAAAACTGTTCATGTTGTTCAAGGGAAAAAGAACACATTTGTTATGGAACCAGAACTATTGTTTCAGCGCCTGTTGCTTTGTGCTCAGACAAATGCTCTCAACCTTCATGAACTGTTCTCATATGAACTGTGCACATATCCAGCTTCATTGTTTGATAAACAAGGACTAATGAGAGAATAAAGTAAGTCTCAGCTGGCTTCATTCATTCGAGACATTGCTATTATTGAAGAGGGTGTGCTGATGCTTGGTACAGTACATTACATAATTGATGGTGGATTCTTACTGCATCGCTTACCATGGAGTCAGAAAGAAACCTTTGAAGATATTTTTACAGCCTATGTAAAATATGTTCAGAATAAATATGGTAATGCAACTATTGTGTTCGATGGTTATGGTGAAGAATTATGTACTAAAGCTGAAGCTCACAAAAGGCGGACGAAAGGTGTGAAAGGACCAAAAGTGAATTTTTTGCCTTCAACCACTGCTTCTATGAAAAAGGATCTTTTTCTGGCTAACACTGAGAACAATTAAATTTTCATAAATGAACTCTCTGAAAAGCTGCAGGCAGCAGGCTGTATCACAAAACATGCAATAGGCGATGCAGATGTACTTATCGTCCAAGAAGGCATCTTTTCAGCTGAAAATTGTGCTACAGCCATTGTTGGGGAAGACACAGATCTCCTTATACTCTTGCTTCATCACTTGAACATGGAATGTTGTGACATTTTCTTGTGTCCTGAACCAAAAAAGAGCTCTAAACGTGTAACTGTCTACAACATAAAATCTTTGAGACAAAGTTAGGGGTTGATGTTTGTTCGAATATACTTTTTGCCCATGCATTACTTGGCTGTGATACTACCTCTAAAATATTTTCAATAGGAAAAAGTGAAGTCATCAAAATGCTGAAGAAAAGTGAGTCCTCCGTGCCCACGCTGCCATCTTCAAAGCTGCAGGGAGAATTCGCTCTGCTATTGAAGATGCTGGGCAAGATAGTGTAGCGCAACTGTATGGAGGTAGTACAGGTGAATCACTTAATCAAATTCGGCTTAGAAAATTCACTGAAAAAGCTTCAAAGTCAATGCTTCAAGTAAAACCAGAAGTGTTACCACCCACAGAAGATGCCTGCCAGTTTCACAGCTTACGGGTGTATCATCAAGTACAGCAGTGGATGGGAAACAACATTAACCCACTTAATTAGGGGTGGGAATTACTTCATGGAGGGCTACAACCAGTAAAAATGTCTCAAGCACCTGCACCCGAACATTTGCTGAAATACGTTAAATGTAGTTGCAGTAAAAGTCAATGTGCAACATTGCAATGTTCATGTAAAAAACCGGGGATGTTGTGCACAAATGCAAGCACAGACTTTCGTGGTGTTAGTTGTTGTAATTCTGTTGACATTGACATGAAATATGAGTGAAAACATTTTGGTGCTCTAATACGTTTCTTCACATTTATTTTGTGTGCTATAAAAGTATTTGAAATTAAAGACTCTTCTCTCAACAATAACAATACTGGCATTGAAAATGAAAACAGTGTTAAAGAAAGTATTTTTTTTTTAAACTTTCAAATGTATTTGTGTACAGGTTGTTACTGAATCATCGTACAGTGAAGTTTTATATTGTGTTGGAAAGGTAATAAAATTTAGAAATGATTGAGTATAACTTATATTAGGATATACGAAATAACAAATTGTGTAGAAGCAAAACTGTCAACGAGTGTTTTACTGATGGCAGCGATATTGAAATGGCGGCCATATTGGATTATTGCGCGCCCGTAGAGCGGTAGACTCTTCTCCATCGTTTTTATCATGCCTTTTTCAGTAAGAAACCATTAACAGAAATTCTATTACAATTAGTTCTAGGTTGACCTTATTTTTTGTTTAGATTGACTGGACTATACTGCACTCTAGTAGATATAAATTAAACAGAGGGTGGCAGTCATTTTAGACGACGATTTGTGCAATTTGCGACACTAGCACTCCTAGTAGCAAATATTTAAAATGGTACTTCTTGATGAAACATTCAAATAAGGCGAGAATTACTGTCTACGTCTGATCATCCATCCACCAGCAGTTTAAATTTCTAAAATAAAATACTATTTTCGTATTCAAATAATGTCATCACTAAAAAAGTCTCTTTACACTATGTAAATCCCAGGCAATACCGGTTACCTCAGCAGATAGGCATATAAACATATAATTAATTTGTGTGTTTATTAAGTCACGAATATAAGTTGTCAAAGTATAAATCTGTACCTTTAAGGTATAATACACTATGTCACAAAAATCATTTTCTTTAGAAAGCAGTTTAAAGAATAATAAATAGTGCCTCACTTATTTACTCAACTATTTTCTACCTAAAATATGTGCATTTTTGACATAGTGTATATCCTAGTGTTGTATGCCAATAGAAAGAATGTCAAACAGTGGTTAAGTTTATGGTTAAAAGTGCATTTTGTCCAAACGTGGACACAGTGTGCTACGCGTCCGAGGCACAGAAATATTCTTCACAGCACCTGTCAAGAGAGGCGCAGGCGCAGATCAGTCTGAACGCTTCGCTGTTATCACTGCGTCTGCCGCGTGCGCTGTGGGTCTCTGACCACTCGCTCGGAGCGTGGCGACACACTTGGCGCGGCGCCCGCGCGGCGCTTCCGCCTGAGAGGGGTGCAGGGTTGCCGCCCTTCCCGCCTCCTTCGGCGCGGTGTTGCCGTCCAGATATCCCCCTTCTGCAAGATACTTGGAAAAAATAAAAGTGTGCGTGGAGTCCACGTGCGACACAAGTGAAACATCTTGTTTATTAAGTATCTAAACATAGAGATAAATTGTTAGTATTATTTTTATTGAACAAGATATAATAATAATTGAGAAAAGTAAGGATACGGGTATGATCTCTAATAAAAAATATGCCTTCTACCGAGCCCTGTACTCTCGCACTTTTTGGCGCTTCTTTTGGCGGCTTATTCCCAACGTCGTTGCCTTATCTGCTTATTCCTTTTTTATTATTTTTGGGCATGATGTTAAATCACGATCTCCAAATGATAAAATGAAGAAAAAAAACCTCCAATCGAACATAAATTACACTTATATAGTCTGAATCACAATTCTATAAGTCCTTTTGACATTTCAAATCACAGTATTCACATATCGAAAATAAAATAAACTTATTTAGGTAACCTCTTAAGTCTATTCGGCTTTTTTTATATTTTCAATCGCACTATTCATATAAAAATGAATGATACCTAAAGTTAATTGCAGAAATCAATAATTCTTTTCCACACGAATAAATGAATTATAGATACTCTAAATAAAATAAAGAAATATGGTAGCGTCAATCGTTAGCCGTTACATAAACTGAGGAGTAGACAAACACAAGCAGCGTTACTATTCTCCGTTCACTCTTACCTGAGTTTTGGAATAAACAAAGCCTCTTGTAGGTAAACAAACATTTTCATTGGCTACCGGCCGCCGCGCACATTATTCGTGCGCAAGAAATAGTCCCTTGATTACGTACCATTCGTAAGTATTTTTACACTGCCTTTTTTATAACAATTGTTGTTTTATAGCATTATAGCGTTTCACCATTAATATCCAATACAGTTTAATGTGTCAGCAAGTGTTTACTTACAATTATGTTAGAAGACGCCGTGTGTACGGTGTACAGTTGATGCCAGGTACAACAGTTGTATTTCGGATTCGCGCGCGCACGGTTTGTTATGGCTGACGCCGGACCAAAGTTGTGTAAAGCACAGAACAGGAAAGCCTTTGAAAAGTGCACAGAAAACTATTGTGTTGAATGTTTTTAAAACATTTTCCGAAAAATATCCGGATTGTCGTGTGAACGATATCGCGAGTTTAACTGCGGAATTTATGGGTGTTTCGAAGAGCAGTGCGCTTCGTGCAAGGAAAGAATTACAGGACACTGGGACATTAACAACTCCCGGAAAGAAAAGGAAACGTATCCTGTTATCAAAACTTGTGATTATTTTGTGAAGACGGCTATTAGTCGTAAAGTGCATAGTTTTTTCTTCGCAAATGAACAACCTACGCTGAACAAAGTGCTACGGTGCTTCCTGTTATATTACTTTTCCGTTATTTTATTAGCACCGACTGTACTGAAGTGTGCGTGTTGCAACTAGTGCTTGGCGCGCAAGATGAAGTCAGCCTATCACTTGCTGACGCGGCGCAGTGATACGACGGTGTTTGTTTATTTCAGAACTCAGCTAAGAGTGAACGAACGGAGAATAGAATTCCGTAGCATCACTGCTGCGTCACTTCTACCTCTCCCCTGCCGACTCCCCTTCCGGTCGTTACAACTAGCATATGCTATGTACCTATCACCTCTCCACCTCCCTCCGTTCGACCGCTAGCGCATGCGTTGGAGTGGCGTCGCCGCTGATGCACTCTCCTCCTCTACCGTTTCCCCCACCACGTACCTAACTATTCCCCTCGTGCGATCGGAATTTTCGTGATCCTCGAAAATTGTAGTCCCCTCAACAAAGAAGTTTCACTTCAAAAATCATCAATCATTACCATCATATTTTATTATCATCAACAAAAGGCAATAATTTGAAAGCAAACAGCGGGGAAAGTTGTTGCTGTCCCTCCTTCCCCCAACCCCCATGGAATCCCGCGTACGCTCCTTCCACTGACCGCGCCATCATTACCGGGAGTGTTTACAAATTACAGGGAAATTCTGGATGCATTGAATACGTTTGGCAGCATTGGAGACTTTTAATACGAAAATTGTCACTATATATTTAAAAATTTTAGAAGATAGATTTGGTGCTTTGAACGTAACGTTTCCAGATTATTACATAAGTTTCGAAGTTTCCGGAATGTTTCAGAAGAAAAATTAAGGAGGTACCTATATATGACGCAAAAAACGCAATTTTAGTTTCAACAGTTTTTAGAACATTATTATTTTTTTATTGATCTCATTAAAGCATAGTATTTACTTCAATGGAATGCCTGAAGTCAACAGTGACTGGTTGTTACAAATGTTTAGCCTTTGACGTCATTGGCTTTTATTATTAAATTATTTTCGGGAAAAGTGCAACTGTTATTAAAAATATATATAAAAAACTAAAAAAAAAGTTTATTTTGTTGTATGAACTAAAGAGTAAAAAATTATCTTTAAATTCAAGTAATTTGTTCAACAGCGATAGAATGAACAACTCTGTTTAATGTAATTTTTTAATAAGCTTAAAATAAGAAGCAAGTTTTAGACAAAACAATTAATTTTAATGAAAAAAAGCGTAATGTGCTCTTTTTTTTCCATTTTCATAATCACTCTGTCATAAAGAATATCCATTGGTGGTAGAAAATATGACAACTGATATCAAGCGTGCGTTTCTTTCTTCTTTCATTTTCGTAATGACTCAACCCTAACGTATAGTCATTAGTGATAGAAAATTTAAGACAACTGATATCAAGCACCCCCCCCCCCCCCACGCTATTTTTATTAAAATTAATTGTTTTGTTTGATTACTTGAATATTATTTTAAGCGTATTAAAAAAATACGTTAAACAGAGTTGTAGTTCATTCCATCACTGCTGCACAAATTACTTAAATGAAAAAGGTTATTTTATACTTTTAGATCATACAACAATAAAAGAGTGTTTTTTTTTAATTTTTAAAATATATTGTTTTTTACTTTTTAGTTAATATTGAAAACCTTTTTTTATAAATTCCTCGAAATGCACTCCATTCAATTTTCCAAATCACGAAAATTTTGGGGGCAATTCACCCCTGTCCGCAGGGGTCCTATGGTGCCCGAAGGCCACGAAAGCACGTCAAAATCAACGTACTTCAATTTTCCCGAATTTTCGAAAAATCGTGGGCCAATTACCTACCCCCTTGGGGGGGGGGGGGAGTTTGTTTGAGGTCTCTTAATGGCTTGGAAACACTCCAAATCGAAAGAGAATCGATTTTTGAAATTTTCGAAAATTGTGGTTTTGACTTACTTCCCCCCCCCCCCCCCCCCCCCTCACCGAGGTTGGCAAATCACTTTGGACCATTTTCCTACCTTTTTCTGGCCTCACGGAATCATACAGTATGGTTATTGCTATAGCTCGAAAGTAGTGGTTTTTGCCTTTCTGTTTAAGTTATTCCGTATTGGAAAATAGATAATCTGAAACATCAATGGTTAATATTCCCAGCAACGAACGATAAAAGAAAAAAAAAACGAGGTAGCCAACAGTTTCTTTCGAAAAGTTAACGACACTTAGGTTGTTAGGTTGCCGATAAATACCGCACAGTTCGCTGATTTCCAAAGAAAATAAGAGCGTTAAGCTGGGTGCACAACTGAAAAAATAACAGTAACAGTAACAGTAGATCGCACGCACAAGATTTGGCCGCCATGTTTTATAACCTACTGATCATGATCACAATAGCCCATTGGTCAGTCGTGTTCAATGGGGGCAGGTCGTGCGCACAGGAGGGAAATGAATATATTTTATTTTTGTTACGGACGCATGGCGCAACAACCTATTAGGTTAGAGTATGAAGCCATTTTGGCGGGACTAGAGAACTGTTTATATTTATCAGTCATACTGTGGCAAGGAACTGTCGAGATATTTCAATGCTAAGGTGTAATTCCTGCTTTGAAAATTAATTAATGCTATTACTTAAAAGTCACTAGCAAAAATTGTAATATATATATATATATATGTATATATATATATATATATATATATATATCGTGGTTAGAATAGTTAACTAAAAAGTTTATATAACCCTTATTTATTTATATGTTGAAAAAAGAGTGCTCACAAATTGCTGGTCAGATGTCACGGGATAATCATTTGGTAGTTAATATAGTTACTTACGAATACTGCCAACAGATGAATGTATCGAGAAATTTCGTTAGCTGAACTTAACTCTAGGAATTCAATTTCGTACCGATTCCGCACAAGTCGTGTGCACAGCAGTGCGCGTGGCCTGGTGTGCACTCGCTTATGTTTTTTTTTTTTTTAATTGGGAACCCAGCCTTAGTTGTGGCACTGAGTTGCGACTCCATCTTCCTGGCTCCTAGCCGCGGGTCCTCGGAAGCCGCGGTCAGCAGGAGGCGGCTCTGCCTTCATCGGGAATCCCAGAGGGGTTATTTTGGGAACACTGAGTAAGGGATGGGAAGGGGAGGGGGGAGAAACTCAAGGCCCCTCCTCCTGGGAACAGACGCCCGGAAACATAAAACAAGGAAAACGGCCGCGCATTTGGCGGCGCAGCGTGCGAGCTGACGTGAAAAAAAAAAAATCCAACCTGTTTCCGTTGCAGTTGATACAACTGAAATTCGTAACCGGGACATTCTTTTGTGGACATACCGTACAGGTGGCCGTCGAGTCACGAAGTTTAGACCAACATGTAGCAAATGCGAATTTGTCATGCATATGTAGCGTAGTTGACAACCCGGACCCTCGTGCCGTCTGAGGGTGAAAGCTAGCCGCTGTCTTGCGGCTGTCCGCGTCTCGGCCCCTCAATGCGCTCGCAGCGAGTTACGGAACAAAGCCGCGTCGGGCGCCGGAGCCTGGCCCAGTGAACGTGGCCGCCTGAATGGCTTCCCCCTGCCGGCGCGAGGACTAGGCTGCGAAGCCTTACGTCTTCACTGCGTCTGGGGGTGCGCTGGAGAGACTGCGTTGGGGCCGCACGTGCTTGGACAGGACAGACTACAACAAATTGTATTTGTCAAAAGTAAAGAAAAAAAAGTAATATTCGCTAAGTGTCTTATCTGTGGATACCTGCAAAATAATTCGCGTTAGTATTTGGTATCAGTCTGCAGATTGTAAAAAAAATTTCAGCATTATTACAGATTGTTTTAGAGTGCGCTCTCTAAAACTTTTTAAAATTCAACTACTTAAAAAATTTAAATAATAGCTACATCATAGAGCTGGATGTAAAAACTGAGATAGTCATGATTTGTTTGCATTTCATAATTTTAATACGATTGTAAATCAGAATCACATTTGCACTCATACAATAAAAGAACATTCTACTATCTTTTACAGCTATAGACACAATTGCTTTTTCTAGACAACTTACTTAACATACCCATTCATGTTAACCATGCGTTAACTTTATAATCTCGTTACACTCCGATGTGTATTTCAACATATTTAAAGATTCGTTGTAACGGAAAAGTCCGTTATTTTCGTTTCCGCTGGATTCCGATTGGCCGGTTCCGTAAAACCATCCAACATATTTTAGAACCAGTGGAATTTAGACGCAACTCGTCAAAAAATCGCGTTATTTGCTATGCATATTGTAAATAACTGTACAGTTGAAAGGACCCCTCATTGGATCACGGGCACAAGTACAGAAATTTCGCTGATTCATTTGGTCGCAAGCTAGAATGCACTGTCGCACTTTGTTCATAATTGCACCGCGGTTACTTGGACACGTCCCTATACGACCGTGAGCCAACCATGCCCAGCCAGGAGAGAAGTAAGCGAACCAGGTAGTGCCGATTAAAGAGAACAAAAGGTTTCTCACTAAGAAATCAGCCCATGGGAAAGGAAACGTCGGAAGAGCAAACATACGGCTTTGAAGTTCAGCCGGACGCCAAAAAAATTTGCGAAAGTTCCGGGGTCTCTAGTCAAGTGTTATTTGACATGCCCCTGAAGGTCTGTAAACAAAAAAAAAAAAAAAAATCTTGACGAATCATGATCTACTTGGAAAGGTTATTTTTGGCAGCATTCAATTAACACGTGACTTCAACTTTATTATGCACGCGTTTTTTTTCAGTCTATCCTGGCACCCGAAAAAAAACTCTTATTTTGCAGGTGTCTACTGATACTGATAAAGTTTTTGTTGATGCTACAAAATGATTTAGCTGTTACATGGAAATATTTGGTGGATTCTATATTGTGAAGTGATAACAGGCGAGCAAACTGTATAAAATTACTATATTTTTGTTTTAATTATATTATTTAGAGTAACGTACGAATTAAAAGTTGGGGTAGGGGATATTGTTTACAAATTAAAATCCATAAATATTTTCAGAAATTTTTGATTTTTGGTGTATGTGGTTCTATGTATTTTTTATACACGGAGAGTCTGAATTCGACCCACAAACTTCAGCTGTTGGTTCATCAAGACAAAATATGTTGCAAACCTCTATACGACTTAGGCATGGTCTAAAGTGCTTCCCAAAGCTGGTATACGTCTTTTAATTTGGAGCCGAACAATAGTTTTATTGTAAATAATAGAGAAAGTATTTAAGCTGATAATTTGGGGTCACGTTACAGAAGTATGTGGAAAATAAAGGTGTTATCCAATGATTTTGTGACAAAATTAGTTGTGATTGTAGAACTTCATTATATCTATAGGTATGCATACAAATGAATGAATGTTTGATTGCTTGTTTGTTTGTCCCGTGTGTTTTCCTAAACCAATCATCCGATCTCGATGACATTTTGCACACTTGACCTTCCATACACAAGGAAGGTCACTCACTGTCTATGTGAGATTTCGAAAAACTATCCCCATACCCCTTCCCCCCTTAAAATATTTTTTGTTCTTTACGATAGAATTTAGCATACTGTTCGTTTAAATTAAGTGAGAAATTACTGTCTTTAACTGATTTATAAAAAAATGGGAATGTCGAAAAACCACTCCTATCCCCTTTCCCACCCTTTAAGGCAGAAATTTGGTTCTTCTTGATGAAAATTTACACACATGACATTCAAAATAGGAAGAAAATTACTACTATCATATAAATTAGAAATAAGTGTAGAGTCAATACTTGCTTGATATTTTGAAAAACCTCCCCCATACCCCGTTCCCAAGCCTTAAACAGAATTTTGACACTACTTGACGAAATTTTGTTCACTTTGAATTCAAAATAATGGCAAAATTACTGTCTATAATTGATTTCTAAACAGGGACAGGTCATTGTCTTTATGGAAATAAAGAGGAAAAAAGACCCCCATCCCCCTTTCCCAAACCCAAAACAATTTTTTTTAACTTTTTAATAAATTTTTGCATATTTTGCGCTAAAATTAAGAGTAGGATAACTGTGTATGTCTGATTTAAAAGAAATTCTCACATCCCCCTGAGTACATGAGATTCAGGAAAACCACACCTAGTTCCCCTTACTACCCATAAAGCAGTATTATGGCACCTACTTCTTGATGAAATTTGGCAAATTTAAAGTACTAGTTAAAAGAAAATAACTGCCTACATTTCATTAAAAAATTATTCCCATTAAATTATCTATATGAGATTTCGAAAATCAACCCCGTCTACCTTTCCCCGTTAAAGTACAGTACTGGTACAACTTGGTAACATTATGCGCAAGTGACTTTAAAAAGAGGAGGGAAATTACAGTCTACATCGGATTATCATAAGAACGTTTATTGAATACACGATAAAAAAAACACCTTTCTCGCTCCTTTAAAGAGAATTATTCTCTCACTCATGAAATTTTTCACACTTGAAGTTAAAAATAAAATTAATATTACTGTTAAGCCTAACCGTTTTCCTGGCTAAACTAAGTTTAGAAATAACTACCCCGATTTCACTTTACTACCCTTTAAAGCAGTGGGTCACCTTGGTGAAATTTTGAACAGTTCAAGTAAAAAAAAAAAAAAAAAAAAGGGAAATTTATCGTAAACATCCAAGTAAAGAAAAATAAGTTAATTGAAAACTTGAGATTACGAAAAAGAACCATCATTTCAATTACTACCCCTTAAAGTAATATTTTGGCCATTATAGATGGAATTTTGCACACTAAACTTTAAAAATAAGAATAATACTACATAAATCTGATTTTTAACAAAACGTTAATTGAATACATGAGATTATGACACTTATTTCCTCCACCCACCTCTTTCCCATGTCACCATTTTCTACCCCTTGAATCCGAATTGGGGAAACACTTGATGAAATTTTGCACACTTATCGTCAAAATTAAGAAAACAATTACTGTCTACTTACGACTTGAAAAAATCCTTTTCATCCTGTGTTCCGGGTACTTCCCCTGGTTAAACATAAACCAGACGCTGTTATATTTTTAATACTTTATTACTTGACATGTAAATGTTGTTCAGCCCCAACTTCAAAGACATATACCAGGCTTGGGAAGCATTTCAGACCTTAAGTGGTACCGATGTTTTCAACTTAATTCGTCGTGATGAACCAGCAGTCGAAGTTTGTCCGTAGGATTCAGAATCACTCTGAATTACTTTCAACCAGGTAAAACAGAGGTGGTTATTTGCCTGAATTTCTCTTACAATCATATGAGTGTTTCTCTAGTATTCAGAATGCCTGCTCGCCTTGTCAGGATACTTGTGAACTTAAAAACGGAGGAAAATAAAGTTTCAAAGGAAACAAAATACTGTTTGATAAAAATAAAAAAAAATTATAATATGAACCATTCATGCTAAAAGAACAACTTCAGTTTTTGTGGAATTGAAGAAAGCTTCATCACTGCCATAGCTCAGTAGGAATAGTTCATCAAGAGTCAAGGAGGTATGAATGCGACGCTCGCTGGGGAACGTGAAGAAGTATCACCTCTGAACTAGGCATGTTGATATCGGGAAAAAATATCGATATATATTATATCGATATTTTTAGTAATATCGAAGTAATATTTTGATATATCGCAAAAATATATCGATATTTCGATATATCTAGGATTTCGAAAATAATTTAATATTTATTTTTAAGCTTACAACCGCAAAAAGAAATTAGACGACATTGATTTATTGCATTTTGCTATGTAAGGTTGAAGAATATAACTTTGTATACATTTTTAAATGTAATAGTGATGGAAATCTTTTGTCTGGTGCAATCACAGACATATAGTGAAAAAATAGTTTCTAATTGTTTCACAGATGTGATGATAATGCTACAAGACGAAAGTATCAATAACTTTAAACTAACCACAATAAATTCAATCTCGTATTAGAGATTAAAAAATTAACAAACCCAATATTTTTTGGTACAAATTATCGATATAAATGTGTATTTAGATGGAATGTTTAAATTAAAAATTATTCATATGAAAATCAGTTAATCGAGAATTTTTGTGTGTCTAAATTTTTGACGTGACGTCTAATAAATCGATGAACGCCGGCTGCACGCACGAAAAAGTGTCCCGTTACGCACAGTGACCCGTTTCGCTGTGTCCCGTTATGCTCATTTTATATTGCTCTTTGCTAACCCGTTCCTCCTAGCATTGCTGCAGAGTCCGTGGCGCAAATATATGTTTTGACTGCTTCTTGGTGTTGGTTAAGCCATTTTTCTTCACATCATCCTTGAAACACTCCCATTTGTTTCCTACTTTTCCTATCATCGTCCTATCCTTAACAGAATAACACAGATTGTAAGAAGTTAAATAGTAAACATGTTTAAAAGTTATAGTTAAAATAATTTCTTCGTTAAAGTAATAAACATATTTGAATTAATGAGTGCAAATAAAAGTAAATTTATGAATTAAATTGTAGATTTCATTTCACTCCTTCTTTGTATCCATACAAAATAGTGATAATTCAATAAAAATTATTCAATTTTATTCATAAAAGTATGTAATCATTTCATCAATGTTTTGTTATGATATTGTCACGTTAAAATATCGTCCATAAACCGACTTTACAGACAACCAATTTTTTTGTTTTGGCATCGTTACTTTTCTTGTGCAGTTGAACGAATGCGTGCTGGTGCTTATTTTAAAAATGTGTTGCTAGGTTTGTTGTGTTTCCACTCGTTTTGTAGGTTTTCCCACACAAATTACACGATACACTTTTAGAGTCTATCTTCTTGAAAAACTTCCAAACGGTAGATGCAGTTAACGACATTTTATTGGCTGTATTCTTTATTTATGAAAATATCAAATGGAAATATCGCAGAAAAATATCGATATTGATATATATCTTTGATAAAATATCGACGATATATATTAATATATCGTATGAAAAATATCGGTATTTCGATATATCGATATTTTTCCAACATCCCTACTCTGAACTAGCGCGCAGTCTTCTCGTTGTACGTACTTCAACAGTGTGTCTTGTGCATTGCGCAAAGGAAATCCAGTAAAAAAAAATCATTGTCATTTCACCAGATGATTCACATATTTATTAATGGTAAATATGTTAAAAAATTAAACACATGTTTGTTGTCATACTCTCTCTATTGGGAGCAAATATGGAGATTTCGCATGGGGAGGGGGGGCGTGGCCCGAGAGTTTTGAGCGTGGGTTTTAATCGACACAAGTCATCTATGGATATGGTGATTGTATGTTGTATATTGCCCATATATTGGCCTACATTCATGCAACAAGCTGGAAACTTTAAAATACACAGAATGTTTTCTATAAAACATAGTTTTGTCGTTTACTTTTATCAACCGGGTTTCACAGAAACGATTTTGCAAGCGCAAACGGCCCCCCTCAGTGACTGGCTCCTTAATTCCATGGGAAGGGAGGGGTTCTCCCCGGGATCTACCCCATATAATGTGTGTGTACTTCTGCTTACAGTTGACACCACTGCATCCCAAGGTACATAAATCACTGCGCTATGACAATAGACCAAGTATGGATACAGTTCGCACGCCTAACCCGCGCATTTTAATATTTTTGAGTTCATCAGGTGCGGCTTATTCGCCAACAGAATTGATGGAACTGTGTTAGTCGGATGAATAGAACATCTAGACCTACCAAAAAGTCCAACAAAAGGTCTGTGAACGGTTTTTGTCTCTTCTAGAGTTACGAATCACCAGAAAAAAGTCTACCAAAATCTGTGAACTGAAAGTATGTTATTTCAATAGAGTTTTCAATTCTATATCAACATTTATTTTGATTCCCAGTAACCTTCTAAATCGGACAAAGTCTTATAATTTTCTTATTTCTAAGTTCAGAATAATATATTTTTTTTATCAATCGTATGGTTATTGTGCTCAATAATTCCATTTAAACCAACAAATTTTGCCTATAGGATCACAGGATCCTAACAGTGATTAATACAGCTAAAATACATGTTATTCGGTTAAAACTTTGTCGCGGCCTCGTCTCTGGTGAAGCTGTGGAGACGGGGTGGACGTCGCTCGGTCGTTCAGTTGTGTTGTTTGCCCGGCACCAGCTCTTGGGTAGAGCAGCCTCACACTCTGAGGCGGGAGTGGACCGTTCGGCCCAGTGCAGCTGACCGAGGACGTGCTGACAAGGAGTAGCTAGCAGGACGATTGGGTGTAGAAGAGAGGATGCCCGCGGTCTCACGAAGAGTCGCTAGCAGAAAGGATGGAAGTTGGAGAGAGGGATGCCCGCGGTCTCACTAAGAGTCGCTAGCAGAGGATTGCCCGCGGTCTCACTAAGAGTCGCTAGCAGAGGATTGCCCGCGGTCTCACAAGGAGTCGCTAGCGGATAGGTGCGAGAGAATGAGAGAGAGAAGGAAAGCCCGCGGTCTCACGAAGAGTCGCTAGCTGAGGAAAGGAAGATGAGGAATTCAAGCCAATGATACCACTTTTGACTGAGGTAATATTTATTCTCCCAGATTGGCTGGGAGAGAGAGGAAAGCTTACAATAGTGGTTTTCTCCCAGATTGGCTGGGAGAGGATAGCTGTCTAGGCTTGTTAGCCCGCACAATTTATACAAGTTTCTTCTAGAACCATCTGTGTTAAAGTTTTACATATTTCTATCTCTTTTGCCTGATGATGATCTTTTGCATTTTACAATATTATTTCCACATCTACAAAACATACTTCCAGCATACACTTAATAATCTACCTAAATATTTACAATAATAACATCTATAAAATAACTATGATACATTGTCTCTTTATATTTACGCTGCCATCTGGTGGCGAGTGGTGGCACTACGAGGGCCATGGCTGCAGTGTTGCGCCGCGGACAGGACTGTGACCCGGGTTTTTTATTTAATAAAGAGGAGGTACGACGTCAGACGCCCCCCCTGGAAAAGCCCGGGTCTAGGCCATCCGCGCGCCCTCCAGCAGGCGCATGATGCCTTCTCTCCTCGTAGTTGCGAGCGTCAGGGCGGGCCTGCCGGTTCCGGACTCCCTGGGTCGCCATTCACCAGTGTGGCCAGTTCGCAGCCGGTGACATAATCTGCCAGGAACAGTGTGGGCCGGCGGCGTCGTCGGCGGTGTCTCTGGTTGTCCTCAGCTGGTTCCTCCACGTTGACCCGGAATTTGGCATCGGCGAGGGAGGCTCCATGCACCCACCCACCTCGGGTAGGGGAGGGTGGTTCTGTTGTCTCAATGTCTTCCGGTTCTGTCACCAGGGGCTGCTCCTCTGTGGTGTTTACGCCCGCCTCTGGTGTCCCTGTGACATCAAGGATCTGAATTCGTGCTGGGTGCCTCCGGTGCTGTCGCCTCGGGGTCGTGGCAGGGGCTTCTGCAGGCCTCTCCATTCTTGTCCTTGGGCTCGGTGTTCCCTGGAACAGATGCTGCATCCCTTGGGGTGTGACAGATTGGTGGTTGTCCAGCATCGGTCCTATCACATCTGGAGTAGGGTCCTCCATGGCATTGTCCCCTTCCGTGAGTGCTGTTTTCCGGATGTGGTCCCGGTGTACTTTTCGCCTTTGCCTACCCCGGCGCACCAAATACGTACTTTGACTTAGCCGCTTCAGGATGCGATGTGGTCCCGACCACCTGGGGCTCAGTCCAGCACAGTAGTTCCTAATTGCATTGGACAGGGGATGTGTGCGGATATACACGTGGTCACCAGGCTGTAGCTCCGGTGGTTGTCGTGTGGTCTGCAGGGTTATCTGCTGAGTGTAGGCCCTCTGGTGCCGCCGACAGCGATTCTCGGGGTCTTCCCCTTCATCTGTCAGTTCGTGGGCCGTCCATTCGCCGGGCATGGTCCATATCTCATCCAGTCCTTCTGCTTGCTTTGCTCGTCGACGCTCAGCATCTGAGGAGGTGCGTTGGGCGTCGAGAACTCGTTGTTTGGGTTCGATCAGGTCCGCTGGAGGTGGGTCATCATCTCCCACAGTGAGCAGGCGACAGGTCATGTCTCTTGGCCTGTGGTCGTGTGACCTGTGGGAAGGTGGTATGCTTCCTAGTGTATCTACTGCCAGGCGCTCACGTTTACCTAAATTTACCAGGCCTGATGCTGGTGAAATCAAGGCATCCTGCTCTACCAACCATGGCTGTCCGAGTACCAAATCTTCTCTGAGTCCTTCTACCACGACTGCTGAAGTTTGGGTCACCATCTCCCGTATACCCACAGTGATGATGGCATCTCCAATGGCTGTCCCGGTTCCAGTGTTCGTAGCAAGGCGCAGGGCACAGCGTCTGGGTGTGATATCTGCGGGTGGTACACAGTGCTGGGCGACGAATACATGGCTCGCCCCTGTGTCTATAAGTGCGGCAGTCTGTCTCCCGTTCAGGGTGATGGGGATCCGCATCAGTCGGTTTTCTAGTGTGGTGAGCTGCCCCAGTTGTTCAATGTTGTTCTCTGTGGCTTGCGGCAGGGGATTGGCTGGTACGGGGGTTAAGTCTGTAGGTCCTACACCCCCTACTGCACATTTTCCCGCTGGTTGTTGTTGCTGTTGGTGTCTCTGGCAGTCCTGATGCCAGTGATACGTGCCCTGTGGGCATCCAAGACGGCACTGTGGTGGTCGGCCTCCATCGCGCCGATTGCCTGCATTTCGCCATCCTGGAGATGTGTTCTGGCCTGTCCCACCAGGTGGGCCCTCGATCGCCTGTGTTGCTGTCCGCCATGGACGTTCCTGCGGTATGGCCCTGCTTGTCCCTGCAGGTGCTCCAAC
Organism: Bacillus rossius redtenbacheri; assembly: GCF_032445375.1. NCBI lineage: Eukaryota > Metazoa > Arthropoda > Insecta > Phasmatodea > Bacillidae > Bacillus > Bacillus rossius. The sequence continues at coordinate 300,325,992 of NC_086330.1, read as the reverse complement.
CTGATGTCTGGGTCCTCGTTCGGGGATAGTTGTCCCGGTCCGACGTCCCAGGAGGTGTCGTAGGTTGCCTTCTGTAGCTGTTGCCTGTCGAACATAGTCCTCTACTGTTCCATTGCAGTATGGCCTGATGAATGGTTGCAATTCTTCTCGCATTAACGCAGTAACTTCTGGCAAAGCTTGCTCGGGGTCTTCTCCTGGGGCTATGCGCCGGTACAGACGCAGCTTGTTTGCCACGAACTGCTCTACTGACTCTGAGTCCTTTTGGGTCTCGCCGTAGAAGCGAGCCTTACAGCTCATGACTGCCATGCGGTCGTCGAAGCGCCGTGTTAAGCGGGTAGCGAACTCCTGCCACTGCATGTCATAGCGTCCCCACAGGTTCCACCACTCACGAGCTTGCCCGCGCAATTGTTCACTCGTGCATTGTGTCCATTCTTCTATCTGCACCCCGCATTGTGTCAACCGTCCCTGACACCACTGCACAAACTCGCATGGGTCCTCATGCGCTAGCCCACTGAATTCCGGTAGCACTATGCGTCCTGTTGCTGTAGCTGTCCGCCCCATATGCACGTTTGGTTGCACTGCTGGGCTTGCAAGTACCTCCCAGTCTATGAGGTTTGCCCCTGCCTTCTGTGTTGGTGCCTCTGTGGGCCTTGGTGATGCTATTGTATCCCAAACCAATGTACCAGTTGGTAACTCTGATCTCACTAGTTTGCCCTCAGATGTGTTGTGCCACTGTCCCTCTCCTGTCATTAGGTCAAAGTCCCTTGGTGGTTGACCTGTTTCGCATGTGGTTGTCAGTCTGTGTGGTAGCATTGTGTCACGAATTTCTACACGTTCTGTCCTGCACACATTCTTCTATACTCGTTTAGTGAATATACACACTTCGGTTCGCCGAATGCAGCTGACTGTTCATGAACTCTGGTAGTCTCGATGATGAAGTGCCACACGTTCGGGCGCCAAATGTCGCGGCCTCGTCTCTGGTGAAGCTGTGGAGACGGGGTGGACGTCGCTCGGTCGTTCAGTTGTGTTGTTTGCCCGGCGCCAGCTCTTGGGTAGAGCAGCCTCACACTCTGAGGCGGGAGTGGACCGTTCGGCCCAGTGCAGCTGACCGAGGACGTGCTGACGAGGAGTAGCTAGCAGGAAGATTGGGTGTAGAAGAGAGGATGCCCGCGGTCTCACGAAGAGTCGCTAGCAGAAAGGATGGAAGTTGGAGAGAGGGATGCCCGCGGTCTCACTAAGAGTCGCTAGCAGAGGATTGCCCGCGGTCTCACTAAGAGTCGCTAGCAGAGGATTGCCCGCGGTCTCACAAGGAGCCGCTAGCGGATAGGTGCGAGAGAATGAGAGAGAGAAGGAAAGCCCGCGGTCTCACGAAGAGTCGCTAGCTGAGGAAAGGAAGATGAGGAATTCAAGCCAATGATACCACTTTTGACTGAGGTAATATTTATTCTCCCAGATTGGCTGGGAGAGAGGAAAGCTTACAATAGTGGTTTTCTCCCAGATTGGCTGGGAGAGGATAGCTGTCTAGGCTTGTTAGCCCGCACAATTTATACAAGTTTCTTCTAGAACCATCTGTGTTAAAGTTTTACATATTTCTATCTCTTTTGCCTGATGATGATCTTTTGCATTTTACAATATTATTTCCACATCTACAAAACATACTTCCAGCATACACTTAATAATCTACCTAAATATTTACAATAATAACATCTATAAAATAACTATGATACATTGTCTATTTATATTTACGCTGCCATCTGGTGGCGAGTGGTGGCACTACCAAGGCCATGGCTGCAGTGTTGCGCCGCGGACAGGACTGTGACCCGGGTTTTTTATTTAATAAAGAGGAGGTACGACGTCAACTTATACACAGCATTTCATTCTATATTTTTACGTCATAATTTTTTTTAACTATACTGTAAACATGACTATTTTAAAATTACAGTTATTTTTTCAAAGTACAATTTAAATCCGGTTAAGGAAATCTGCTGCATGTGGTGGTATAAAAGTCACAACTTCACTGTTTTCTTGTTCATCTGACTCTTGGCTGTCACAATGAGTAACTTGGCAGGAACTACACACAGAACTGCAATGAGGTCCGATTGTTCTGCAGCTACAACTGTTACCTCTGCAACCAGTTACAAGTACAAAGTATAATTTTCAGTAGAGTCACTGGTGCAACATTTTCATCACATATCACTGATAAAAGTTTACGGCCTTCGCTTTTCCAACCCCAATCCACAGGATTCATCTCGCTAGCCATACTCATCCATACAATTATCCTGTAGACAAAGGAATATGTTAGAGTCTCAGTTGGAGGAAGGCATTCTGGATTACCAAAATATTGGGTTGTGACCATTTTCTTCCTGTCTGCTACCTCAAGGCTGTCAAATAACTTGTTCAGTTGCAACCTCAAAAATATTGAGTATCACTTGTCTGCAAAGACTTATTACTTTAGTAGGGATATTCTGGTGAAGGGAATGCATTCACACAGGAATAATGAACATGATTACCTTTTAAAAGTTTTTAAAATACTGACTTTTTACCAATCTCATAAATATGAGAGGAGAAATCACATCCTGTAAATGCATGAATAATTAACCACTGTTTACGCAACTCACTGCCAGTAACATTCAGGTTGTTAATGTGATACACTTTTGGGGTGTCTCTTGACTAATTATCAGATCGAAGATACAGTGGTTTGCCAGTAGCTTCTGCGTAACATAGAAGAATTAACAGGTCAAAATCATTTCCAATGAGCGTAGTGAAACGTTCCTGGGCACTATTAACTGCAGCTGTAATGTCTACATCAGCATCACCATTCGATTGAATGACCATACAGCCTCTCATCACCATTTTCTTACTGATTAATTTGATAAGGTGTTTATTATGAACCCTGTTTCCTTTCAAATTCTTTACCACCGGTTAAGTGAACTACTGACTGATTGATTTTTTGTTGCCATCTTCTATGTGCATTATTCTTAATGATGTACCTGTGTCATATCCATCAAACACAACAGTTGCCATTCCGCAGTGTTTAATCGTAACATATGCATGTACTCTGATAATTTCATGATAGGTGTCTCCCTTTACCAATTTAGTTTGCGTAGTACGTAGCCTCTGTCATTAACATATCTTTCCGTACACTGAACTAAATCAGATTGTTACAATGATCACCAACGGCATGTGTAAGTTGTGGTTAATCGGCCTTTCTTGAAATATGCAAGTCCCCAAACAGTGGTGGTGGGTATGCACTAAGTTTATAACTCATTACTTTCTCTAGATCTAGTTGCCATGTCTTAGAGACTACAAGAAATGGCCGGAACAGTAAGCCACGATCAATGTGTTTTCCATGCGCAAATGTGACTACATATGAACTACAGAGGGACTTTGCTCTATAGGTATATACATTTTGTACACTTACACTATGCACAACTCTCCTTCCCACTGATTCGCACTCATGCACATTGCCATCTTCCTTCAAACAAAACAATAGCAACAATTACGTTGCCGACATAACATAAATTAAATACAGCACACGAAATATAAGACAACAATAATACAACGCTTATGGCGCACAGCTGTTTTCGTACATCATTTTAAACTAATTTCGTATATTATTTTCAACACAATATACAGAAAAGTTGGTCTCGAGGGGTACATTGGAACTTTAGTAAGCGTTTAAAAGTAGTTTTGACCCGTTTATCTACAAAAATAGTAATGTAATACATAATTTCCTGGAAGTTGCAGAGATCATACAAGACCTAATAACATGTGTTTTTTTAAATATATTATTCACTGTTGGTCACCATTTTAATCCCATACGCAAAATTTTGTTGGTTTATATTAAATCCTTGACCATAAAAATGATAATTTTAATAAACAAATAGTTGTTCTACACTTAGAAACAACATTTTTGTAAGATTTTATCCGATTTTAAAGGTTACTGGCAGCCATCTTGAAAATCCTTCAGATTTTGGTCGACTTTACTAATGTTAGTCACTTGGTAGTGACAAAAAATGTACTCAGACTATTTGTTGGGACTTGTTTTAGGTTCAAGTTTTTTTTTGTTGTTGCTAAATTGACGTGGTTTGTGTCGCGGCAGACACGGCTGGTGTGTTGTCAAGGTTATAACATCCATGTTTCAATATAGTGAGTGTTCGATATTTATTTGCTGGTGGATTAAAAAAATATATTCTGCATTAAATTACTATGAACTTTGAATGCAATAGTTTCAACACAAACGTGTCTTTGTTTGATTGCCGTTTGTAAACAAACGTAGCTAGGCCTTTTTAAGATAGATAAATTTGACACATATATAGTAGCAAATCTTAGCCAATGTTAGCTTCACGAGCAGAGGTCCAGAATAGATCTACATAATAATATATATATACCTTAGTTTTTTTACAATTTTTAAAAATCTCTTTATCCTGTAAAATAATAACAAACAGTATATGAAAAGATAAATATTTTAAAATAGTATTTAAAAAGTACTAAAATTCCGAAAATAATTACTATTAATTGCATTTCTTTGATTACTTCTGTGAGACGATGTCTCTTCTGAGCACTACACCCAAATTCGACTAATGCCCAATGGCTAGAGATATCGAAATTTCGCGGATTCATCTGGCCTGGCTTTCCCATTGGTTGATTCCATAGCGACACAATTTTTATCCTAGTTAAATGGTACTACATGATTTGCTTACTTCTCTTCTAGCTGGGCATCGCTGGCTCACGGCCGTAGAGGGGCGTGTCCAAATAACTGCGGACCAATCATAAACACAGTGCGAGAGTGATAAGGTTTTCATTCTGACTTGTGACTAAACAAATGCGCGGACTTCCCGAATCCCTACCAATGGTGTATGTTCGAGCGGGCAGCGGCCGGCCAGTCGACCTTCACGGGCTACTGCCGGGCGTGCATGCTCTATGTCAGGCGCCGGGCGTCCATGCGCAGCCGTCCAGACGCCTTGAACCTGCTCCCGCCGGGCGAGGGCCCCCGAGGGGGGTTTATTTTCCCTCCACGGGGGGCGCGGCGCGTGTTAAAAGCGTCGTGTCCTTGGCGGATGCGCGTGAAGGTCACCTCTGGAGCACCGCTCCCAGCTCCGCTGCACGAACGGCTTCGATGCGCGTCGCGCGAAGACGGTGTTCCGTTACATGCCTAAACTAAGCTGCAAAAAAACAAATGTTCGCAGCAATAATGGGTTCGGAGTCTTGACCCGGGAATTTACCCTTTGTGTTGCTGGAGTACCTACAAAAATTAAATTTTTCTTCAAACCCTTCCATGAATAGCTTTCCAGTATTAAATGCGCACATTAATACGCACAATAAAATAAAATAAAGACCGATCGTTGAATATTGGATTTTCTTTTCCAAGGTTTAAAAAAATATATGCTTGTATAAAACTTCAATTCTAACCTAATAATATGCGCCAATTTACGTAAGCGTGACCAATAAATATTTAGTATTATTTCCAAAAAGTACTCAATCTGCACGAATAATCATAGCAAACTGTTGTACAAATTAAAAATATTTTTCTTTATGTTTTACAAACTTTTTTTTGGCAAGTAATTTTTTTTTTTAAAAATCTTTCAAAAAATATAATTTAGTTTTTCTGTGAAGAAAAGCTTAACTATGCTGCTTGCGATGTTTATTTATAATTGTTTGTGTGTGTACACACACACACACACACACACACACATATAAACAGTATTCCCGTCAAAGAATGTTCCCGTTGGATTGGTCGTAATGGTTGAGACGACAGAGCCTTTTTTCGCTGGCCTCCACGTTCGACTGACATAACGCTAAGCGATTTTTTTTCTCCTTCGGGGCTTTATAAAATATCGTGTCTACGTTCCGCCTCTACCTTATGATTTGCCAGAGTTAAGATACAGCATTGAAGAGGCCATTTCTTCCATTTCGCAGGACGTGTTAACCAAAGTGTGAGAATAATTGGACTTTAGGTTGGATGTATGTCGTATAACTAAATGTGGACATATTGAGCATTTGTTGTAAATAGTTTAAATTAAAATGTTATAATATACTATTGAAACTGAGACAATATTTTATGAACATTCTATATATCTTAGGCCCTCGTGGCTAAGAGTCGTCTCGGTTGAGCCTACGACCGTGGAAATGATGTTCCCAACGTGTTCGCATGCGATGTTGCAGCTACCTTCAGGGGCAGTAACAATTGGATTCCACTGACAAACTTTGGCTGAAAGTTGATCACGGAATAATAATAATAATAATTTGAGAACATATAGGATAGGTCTAAAGTGCTTCCCAAGGCTGACATACGCTCATGAAGTTGGAGCTGAACAACTAGTGTATCGCAAATAATATAGAAAGTGTTGAAGCTGGAAAACTGAAAGTTCGTATAATGTTTAACTGAACAAATTTCTGCAATCAAAGTCAAACTTGTCGCTGTCCAAAAATGATTTCATTGAAATTATTGGGTTGAACGCCCTTGTAACCCATCAATTTTTGTGACGTGGTAAACGCAGATTATTAATCCACATGACAAATATAACGAAAAATTTCACCTTGTGTTATTGTCCTAAGCCCCGCCGTTTTAGAATCAAAACCTGAAACGCCTGTTAGGTATGAAACACGCACAACACCTACTATGCCAAAGTTGCGACAAATCAGGGGCAATGGTTGTTCAATGAGATCACACCTAAGACTGCAGCTAGAAAAAAAAAACGTTAAATTAAAGACAGACGAAACAGCATGCACGAAAATATGACACACGTGTCATCATACACCACACGTTGAAGAAAGTCTCGCTTTAGTTTGTAATTAAGTGGTTTCTTCAAAACAAAATAATTAAGTGACATTAATAACCGTACTACAATTTACAAAACATTATCTGTGTTAGATGTTCCTGATACTTGATGTTTGCAAGAAAAATACATAAATTCGTTTTTTTTTTTTTTTTAATAAATGCTGTACCATGTCATGTTGTAACAGAGTGTTCTGGGGCAAGCGTGCGTTTTTCTATTGTAATGCGTATTTGATGAACCTAAACAGGTATTGAAAATATACGAAAAAACAAATCTACCAGCTCATTATACTGCAATAAGCTTTCTTCCTTGCAACTGGTGGCCGCCCACAAGTGAAGTCATTGCCTTATTTGGGCGGGCCATTCAGTAGGCGTTTACTTCACCACCGACTGGCCTTTAATGTTTGCATTTTTTTTAAATCGACATTTTGAGAGTAATGTTCTATTAAAATTTAACGTTCATATGGAGAAATTCAATTCAAATATTTTACAGTTAAATAATTTAAACAAAATAGTTGAAAATATACGAATAGCAGTATTACAAATGCACCAGACAAATAAATATTCAGACTCTCATTGCAGTAACGTCGCGCTCGCGATGCGTTAGAAATAGACAATATTCCTTATCAGGGAGTCCGTCTCGCTGAACGTGACCGCGCAGTTGTGACTCCAGCGTGACGGGACTCGAACCAGCCGCCAGTGGCAGACACTTGGTCCGCTGCAGCGCGGCCCTGCGCGGCGGGCTTCCTGTTCCGGGTTGCGGCGCGATAAGCGCGACCCGAGAGCGACGCTGACAGGCTGTATTTCAACGCGCGTATCTCTCACTGCACTTTCGGGCCGGGCACACCACACGACGCGACATATCGTCTGATAGTAGTTCACTTCCGTGTATTTACATATAAAAAAAAAACAACGCTCTCAGAATCAGACTGTTCCAATTTCGTCGCGATCAGACTGTACGATGGCTGCAATGTTCTGCGCATGCGCGAGTAAAAAAATGTTTGTCAACAAAAGCCTGCTGTAGTGTGTTTACAGGTGACTTGTTAAATACTGTTTCTCATAGTTACTTGAATTCGAGTAACTATTCACTTGTAAAGTATTTTAATTAATTTTTCGTCAGTATAGAGCTGGATGCAGATCGATTAGTATGTTCGGTGCAGGAAAGACCTATTTGATATACTCCATCTTTGAAGGAGTACCACGACAAGAATGTGCTTCCTAGAATGTGGGAAGAAACAACGCAACGAATATACGAATACATGCGTGGCATCGGGTGGTGTCGCGTCTTGTGATTCTGTGTGCGGTCAGCCTTCCAGGGTGGGCACAGAGAGACGCACAGGCGTCACTTCCAAGATGGCGAGACTTCCTTGTGGCATGCGAGTCTCCGTGTACTTGCCAACCTCGGTCAATAACATCGGGTAAAGCATGTAGAAGTGTCCTGTTGCTTCATTAAATTAATTCTTACCGTTGTGCAGAGTGGCATCTTTGTCGATTTTTATATTTCATCGTTATTTTTTCCAGGTACAAAAATCTGTAGTTATCATCTATCTTGACTATCTTTGATGTATAAAAGTTTTTCAAAAAATTCTGAATTAAAAATTTGAAATTTAAAGAAAAAATAATATTACTAGAAATAAAGAAAATGATTTTTAATATTAGAGTACGTTTAATATTACAGAAACCAGTTCACCAGTTAAATATACAGTTATAATTTAAGATAATTACTTAGTTTTATAAAAACATTTATAAAGAATATATGCAGTTTTTAAAAGCGTAAAGTCTTGCGATAGTTTTCTAACAACATCTATGATAACCAGACGTCAAACACAACACCCAGAGACCCGCAATATTCGCGTTATTTTCTGGTGCCAGACTAAACTCCAAAAAAACCGCGTGCATAATAAATTATATGTCTCGTGTTCATTGGCTGCTGCCATTATTTCACTTTCTCTTCCAGTCGGCCATGACTATTCAACAAGTCATGTCAAATAACCTGTGATCCAATGAGATGGGTCAAGCAAATGTATAGGCATTTGCAATATATCTAGACTGTCGTAAAAATTTTGCGGGTCCCTTGCAATATCCAGACCTACGATTATTTCGTGGATTTAATTCACTCCAGGCTAGATTCAACTTTCACGTACACAATAAAGCCTTTTAAGTGTGCCCATTTGGTCGATAGCAATAAGTTTACATCCATACATGTGACTGGGTAACAACTTCTTCTCCTTGTTTGTAATTGGATCAGGTTCTTCACGGGTGTGTTAAGAACATTGCGCTGTAAATTGTTTTGTTAATGGCACAGAAATATTCATTTAGAACTACAGATGTTTGTCAATTCGTACATTTACATGATAACAACTGTATCACTACAAAATAGTTCCAGTACCTCCAATAGTTAAAGTTATTTGTTTACCATTCCCTGAGTAGCTTTTCAGTATTATATGCGCACATTAAATAAGCACAATAAAACAAAATAAGGTCAAATGAATGATTATACCATTAATTTTTTCCATGTTATAAAAAATATTCTTGAATAAAACATCAATTAAAATATAAAATTATGCGCTAATTTTCCGTAAGAGATACTCAGTATTATCTCGAAAAACGTATTTCAATTTATGCAAAAATGGCAATAGCCGTCTGCTGTACAAAGCTACAATATCTTTTTATGTAGTATTCTAAACTATTTCTTGGCAATTGGTTTCCAAAGGAATCTTTTGTAAAATTACAGCAAAATTTTGTTTGAATGGTTCAATTTCGTCAAGAGCACTGTAGTCCAATCATCAACGTGAAGAAGAAGTATGTGCTTCAATTCAAGTATACTTTGTCACCCAATGACTGCGAAATAATCGTGGCACTGCCAATATCCTCTCGCTACTGGACGCGCGTGTGGTCATCTTGCTACCTTAGACACTGGTTGCTGCGGAATGTTTGCCGTTCGGCGCGAGCACAGGAGGAACAGCACCGAACACCCCCAGAGCAGGTGAACTGAACTTGTTTTCAGAATCCCTGGCGTGGCTCTTCCTTCTGGTGTCGACCGTCAAACAGTCCGAGATTAACCCAGGCGGACCTTGACCGTGGCGAGAGAGTTACGGCGGCCGAGACGCGAGAACCGTGCAGGCACTGCGTTTATTTCCGGAGCAGTGGCACTCCCGCTGCGCCGGGGTTCCACTGACCCCCGATCAGTCCCTCGACACACGCGAGGACCACAGCTCGCTCGGCCGACGAGCGGGCGGAACGAGAAAACACCGATTTAACATGTTCTTTAAATGATTCGTGCAGTGGGGAATTGTCATTTAATACAAATTCTTGAAAACACGCCATTGCAGTTTTGCTCTGTTCGTCATTGGAAAAATTCATAAATCAAAAATAAGAAATAAAAAATTTAAAAAAACCCACAGAAAACAAGCCTAAACCAGCTGATATCAAACAGATGGACCCAACGATGAACCTAAACAGGTATTTTCGACAATACACTGACAGCATGTGCTGTCTGTTATTTTACTTCGAATGTTCGTCTGTGATTTAGTCGTTGTGTTTTCCACAATAACTGTTCATCTTTGGGTCTATCTGTTTGACATCAGCTGATTTAGGATTTTTTTCTGAAGGTTTATTATTTTTAATTTCTAATTTCGCAAATATAAATTTTTCCCATGAACAAACAGTGCAAAAATGCTATGGTGTATGTCCAAGAAATTGTATCAAACAGATTTTCAGAAATGTCAAACATTTTTCACGATTTTAAATGTCACTAAACACACCCAAACAAGATTTCAAATTAGTTACCATTCCCTAGACGTAAGAAAACCTACCCCCACAAATAATAAGTGCATAAAGAATTTTTGCAAGTATTTATTTATGTAAAAAACCTACCTTTTGTTTTCACAACAGCGCACGGGAAATTCTGTAGTCTGATTCCCGTTCAATTAATTTTAGAACGTTAGATATAACTATTGAAGTGAAACTTCTTTGCTGAGGGGCTACAATTTTCGATTTTCGAGCGTTACGAAAATTCCGATCGCACGAGGGGAATAGTTAGGTATGTGGTGGGAGAACCGGTAGATGAGGAGAGTGCGTCAGCGGCGACGCCACACCAACGCATGCGCTAGCGGTCGAATGGGAAGAAGGGTGGGAGGGGGAGAGGTGATATGTACATAGCGTAGCATGATATATGCTAGTTGTAACGACCGGAAGGGGAGACGGCAGGGGAGAGGTAGAAATGACGCAGCAGTGATGCTACAGAATTCTCGTAACGCTGCTTGTGTTTGTCTACTCCTCAGTTTACGTAACGGCTAACTATTGAAGCTACCATGTTTATTTTATTTTATTTAAAGTATCAACAATTTATTTATTCGTGTGGAAAATAATTATTAATTTGTGTAATTAACTTTATTATAAGTATCATTTATTTTTATGTGAATAGTGTGATTGAAAATGTAAAAAATACTTATAGACTTAAAATGTTAATTTTATGAGTACCTATAATTAATTTTTGATTTGTGACCACTTTGATTTGAAATGTTGAAAGGACTTTTAGACTTGTGATTCAGATTTTATAAGTATTATTTATGTTCGACTGGAGTGTTTTTTGTTCTTCCATTTTTTCAGCTGGAGATCGTGATTTAACATCATGCCCACAAATTATAAAAAGGCAGAAGCAGATAAGACGTATTATCAAAGGCAACGTGTGAATAAACCGTAAAAAAAGTGCCAGAGAATGGATATGAAAGTATAGGTCACGGAAAACGGCAATTTTTTTTTTCATTTGAGATCATACTTTTCTCAATTATCATATGTTCTTAAATTAAAAATTTCTAATAATTTATCTCTCTCTGTACCTAATAAGCTGAAGTTTCACTTCTGTCGCTAGTGGACTCCATGTATACTTATATATATATATATATATATATATATATATATATATATATTTAAGTTTTAAGAGTTCTCAAATTGTTCAAAAAGTTCATAGAGACCGGAATGGAAATGTCGCAAATCAGTCTGGTCACAAGGTTGAATTTCAATTGTCACACTATATTTAGAGATACAGCAACGAATATTTCGCGGATTAATTGGGTAGCAAAGCAGACTTGGGGCACACATGCAAGATGACTGGACAACACACGGTGCTATTGACGACAGTGAGCCAGTTACAAACAAGGAGAATAAGTTGTTACCCAGTCACGTGTAACCTGCCAAACGATGTGACCTTGTTATCGATTATGTTTAGATAAGTTGAGTCTAGCCTGGGGTGAAAGGAATCCGGGCAATAATCGTGGCTCTAGTTAGAAATGAAGATTTGTCGCGGGGAAATTTGACAGTTGGCTAGATTTCGACAGACCGTGCTAGGACTCGCTCATTTTGTCTTGCTATTTGTTTCTTACCGGTGCGAGGTGTTTGCCGCACTCGTCTGAGACAACAGTAACGTTCTACTAAACAAACATCCGCGATAAGCTTGAAAAATAATTAATGACCTGTGAAACATCATCAGAACAATCACGACAGAGCTGCATTGTTTCGAGGAATAGGTAACTCGTCACGAAATACAATTGTCTCTAGCGATAAGTAACAAGCAAATAAAATCGGCTGAATTAAATAAAAAGGTTGAATTATACATATAACTGTGGAGTTTGGGAATTCACTTCATAAATATATGTTTTTAAGAAAGTATTACTTAATGTTTTTTTTACATACGTACAGTTCACCCTAATTACATAATCATGGTTAACATGATTTACATTGATATAATTTATATTGCACTTTTATACTAACAATTACAAACCATTTTCTGTTTGGACATAGGTGTTTCGGTAAGTCACTCCACTTTAGTTTTTTTTAGTAAGTCAGTCACTTTACGTTTTCCGGTAAGACAGTCCACTTAAATTTCTCAGTAAGTCATTCCACTTAACGTTTTTTGGTAAATTATGCCACTTCGGTTTTTCGGTAATTTATTCTATGTTCTCTTAAATAACAGGGAACTAAAGACTATCGCCGCTCTAAAGAGTGAGCAAACTTGGCCTACAGGCAGAGACGTTATCATTTGAGACCACCAGGTTAGACCTCGCAGCACTACCCACATTCGAGGGATGGTATACTGCCATTGAGTGCCGCTTGTGTTAGATGCCATCTATGTCTTTCACTGAACTACCATCGCAGTAGCTATTCAAAATAAACAGTAAAACCTAGCAAAGGTATATTTGACAATAAATGAGGTAATATCCTGGAAAACCAACTTAAGCACAAGTTAAAAGTTATAAAATCAAGAGTTAAACAGTACAAGAGGCAGGTATCTGTCACGAATAATGCTGACCCCTTTCTCCCTTCACAATTCGACTGTCTGAAGGCATTTCGGCACCAGCGGTTTCTTTCTTGTTCTTCCTCTGGTCATATGCCAGAAAATTCAGGGCATTTATTGGCCAGTCATTCATGACGTGTTTGGAATGGCGGTGATTGGTCTTCCGACAGTAAGAAACTCAACCAATCCCGAAACACAGACGATGCTACATTGTTCTGACACACAGCTGGATCGAAATCTTTTCGTGAAACATACATTCTCCTTCAACATTAAAAAATGCCTACCCAAAAATAAATTTAAATTAAGTATAGAAATAGAGAGGTTTGGTAGGTATGGGGACACCGGCTCATGGCTCAGAAGCCAGGAAGCCACAGTGGTCATCTTGGATTAAGTCGTTCCCGGAAGCCATCTTGGATTACATCATTTCCGGCGGCCATTTATGATTAAGTCATTTCCAGTAACCATCTTGGATGACCTTGAACTTTTGAACTCGGCGACCATCTTGGATTATGTAATTTCCGACTGAAATCTTGGAATCGAGCGTCACACTCCCGAGCGTTAACTTTAATTATGGTGACATTGTCATTGAGTACCCCACTTCTGAATTTTGCGCTTTTATATACGGGCCCAAACCATCGTTTGTTCCACTTAAGGGCTGTATCTACGCCCCATAATAACTCGAAGAACATCTCTTTTTTTTCTAAAGCTTTTTTCGTAAACCATTCAAGACACAGAGTTCAATAATTTTATGCCACAAGAAGATACTTATAAAATTCCACCTACAGTTTCAAAATTGTGCATGTGTTCTTTTTAAAATATATAAAAAATCATAAAAGTAAGAAACAATAACTTCATCTTACGAGTAACTTATTAATATTTTCACAAAATTAAAACTATAGGACTAAAGTTCGCATTATTGCGAATAAAATGGTATATTAAAAGTATATGGTTACCGCGACAATAGTTTAGAAATTCTTAATCGCAGATGGACATTTTTCGTGCTGCTAGGGCCTGCTTTGTGCTGCCTGTGCGGGAGAAGGCATGAAGCTTCCGAGATACCGAGGTTGGTGGGGGAAGCCTGAAGCCGCGGTAGGGGAAGTGAGGTTTGGGGAGCCTGGCAAGGGGGGAGGGTGAAAGGGGGGTAGCGTGTGGCTTTCCGGGAAACCCCCGGTATCTTCAGTGCTCAAGGCTTCTGTCTGCCTATGCTAGAGCGAATGAATTCCATTGACGTGATGTGTCCGACTAATGGTTATGGTTTAGCACGAAAAAATAGTAATTTTGAAATGCTTGCTGTTATACAAGTAGTTCGCATTGGTGTTCCTTGAATGTAAGTAGAAGAACGACTATGAAACAGAAATGTGATAAAAGGAAGGGGAAATGGGGCCAATTGAATTTGAGTGCACACCGAAGAAAACGAAAAGCAACTGCTTTCATTGCATATCAAAAGCAAAGGTTAGTGTGTACGTCTACGTCTGAAGAAATCTGTAATTTGTAATATATGGTAATTAAAGGTTTTTTACGTGAAAAATAATATTTCTATGCACAGGAAGTGCAAAAAAATATCAGAAAATCTTACAGTAACAGAGGATACTTGGCAGAATGCAGAAAAATGTTTGACTGAGGAGCACGAAGAAATTCAGTTAGGTTCACGACCAGGAACAAGTTATACGGAGAACGAAATACAGGCACAAAAAACGTATAACAAGTAAGTTTCCTGTTAAAAAAATGTATTCTCCAATACTCGTTCAACTATAAAATTTTTAATGAAAGTTTAAACTTCGGGTTTATTTAGACATTCGAGAAACAAAAATCGATTCAAAATCTGCAAGTACCCACCTAGGTAATTAGATTTTCCCGTATTATGAACAACCAAATTGAACTGTACATAATAATTGTAGAGTACATTTAATTTCACTTATGAATACTATTATAAATGTGGAGCAATAGCATGCAGACATTAAATGATATATACTATGCCTTGAATGGTGAGTTGAGCAAACAATAAAAACCGAGGTTCATTTTTAATTTAACTTTCTTTAAATCTAATATGCAATGAAATTCAAAATAGTTGATAAACTATAAGTTAACACTGTATAGAGGTGCTGTTTTTCGCCTTTGTTATTTTTGGCTTTCATTTTATCATCAGTAATTTTACCAATAAAAAAAACCGTGCAACTTTGACACCTATGAACTGAATGAAGTTACAGCATTTTTATTTTCGCAACAAATAGCAACTTTGGCTGTAATCGAAATTTTACAAAATCTGTCACATGAAAAGTAAGGTTTGATTGTTTAAATTTTTTAAAATAATTTTGTCTGTTTTAAACAAACAATTCAGCATGTATCTTCTTCAAATACTTTTTATATCATATGTTAGACATTCTAACTGGTTAAATCAACTTAAAACTGGTTTTTATTCAAACCTTTTAATCTGAAATAAATTCCCATGTTCAGATCACTATTTAATGTGTGTACATGACGTCTCCTAAATCCTTCGCGTTACTTCAGTCACCCCTGCAGCTACTGGAGACAGAGGAAGGCGCTTTGTACTGGTCCGCACGTGTTACTGACAACGAAGTAATAGACGAAAATTGCACTGATATCAGCTCAAATACAGTAGATGAAACAGCAGCTATATCTTTTCGAAAGGAAAGCAAGGTATGGCATTTACTTCTAAACTGTTACATGTATGTGAGTACCTGTATTATTAAAAAAATTATTTGATGCTACACTCCAAATCGGAACCATTGAACATTCAGAGATTGACTGATTTTTCACCCATTTAATTTGTCAAAACTTCTTCATCGGGAATCTGTGGAAAACTAGTTAAAAAAAAAGTTAAAATAAAAGCACAATTGAAACACTGAAAGGTATGAATTCACGTATTGAATTTCTGAAGAAAATAAATGTGCCCACTCATAAAAAGAAGAGTAACTTTAGGGATACACTTGATGTTACAGCAGTGGCGTCTCGTCAGGGCAAGCAAGGCAAGCAGTGCTTGCCCAGGCAGTTTCCAGACATTGTATTTTTTAAATAAATATTTTATTCAAAATAGTATTTTACTTTGGCTCGTGCAGTTAGGTGTATGTATTTTTTACACTATCTTCTTGGGACCCAATACTGTGCGCTGTGCGCTATAAAAAAAGAACTCGTTGACACAAAAACATGCTTTTTTAGAAGCGTTGCTAGGTTTAGAAGCGCTGGTAGGATCGCTTTCAGCAGGAAGGCTGCCGCAGTAGTTTCCTTTCGGAAGGGGGGTGGCATGGTACAAAGGTTCAGAGAGGGGATTGGCTGGAAAAATACGCGGTAGAAGCTACGAAGGTAACGCTTTCTTGCCGAACTGGAGCGAACATGGCCGAAGCAGACGGTGGAATTTTTCCGCCGACTGCTTCGGCTATGTCCGGTACAGTTCGGCACGGCAGGTGGCGATGTCGTGCTGACTGGCGGCGGAGTGAGTGGTCAGTGTAACCACTCACCACCAGGGGCGCTTGCGTCCCTGGTCACTAAATCCAGTCCTGGATAAAAAGCAAAGCGGACCACGAGTCCAAGTGCCCAACCCCCGCATGGTAGACTCTTTTCTACTCTGTCCAACACTTCATCCAGACCATCCTCTGTCTCCTGTAAATTCCTACACGTAATGCATGCCAAATTGCATCCCGCATGAATGTGCCCAGGGTTTTCCCTGTGTCTATGCAGGTTTTACCTGGGCCCAACCTATCTCTAGTTATATTCTAGATTTAAGAGTGAGGGGAGTTAGTCATGGCGCCAATCGTTGCCATGGCTGGCCAATCCCCTCCTAGCACACGATGCATGCGACCCTCTCCCTGCATGGCTAATCCCAGCATGACTAGGCGTATAGGCTACGGCCTGAGACGCACCTAGGTCCCTCCCTAACCCGGACCCCTCTAAAATACACTTAGTTTAAGTTAGGTTAGGAAAAAAAAAAAAAGTAGGTGGCGATGTCGCGTTTCAGTCGGCGGTCGTCTCTCGGGGCGCGCGCATCTCTCCCGCGGGCTGTTGGCTGGCAGTGCGTGGGGGATTTGTGGGCGTACGATGAAACTACACTCCCACTTAGTATATAAGTAATGTAGAGTAGGTATTTTACTATCAGAATAATGTAAGTCAATCATTATTTTTCAAAAATAATGTATTTAAAAAAAATTTCAATTTTTCTACCTGTGGAATAGTCAATGTTCAGTTAAGAAAACTACTTAAGTAGCACCATTTTGTACCTTGAAATCCATATTTTCCCGGCGGAGGGCCCCCAGACCCCCCCCCCCCCCCAACCTCATCATGTTTTGGTGTGAACGGAGTTATTGCTTCCCCTCATGTAAACCTCACGCCTCGCCACTGTGTTACAGACGGGCATTGTCAAGACATAGGTTCCTTTTTTTTATAACGCAAACCAATTATTATAAATAAAATATGCTTTTATCTCCGAATAACTAACTAAACTGTGCTAACCTGGGTTTAAATATTGATATAACTTATCTTTTGAACCTAAAAATAAAAAATAAAAATTGGCGTACATGTTTTTGACGTGATAACGTCTTATAAATCGATGAACGCCGGCTGCACGCACGAAAAAGCATGACTCATTGTCACGTTCCGCCTGAGCCGAGCGTGTAAGCGAGGGCGCGGAGCGTTCGGCTTGAGACGAATCTTTTTAGGAGCAACACCTGACGCCCTAGAAGGACAAGATGGGCTTGTAGAAATTAAATTTCCTTCTTCAGCAGCTGGCAGAAACGTTGCGGAATCAGTTGCCGAAGGGAAAATAAAATATCTGTCACTTGTTGGAAACGAATTACAACTGAAAAAATGTAACGAATATTATTACCAAATACAAGGACAGCTCCACATAACAGATCAAAATGTATGCCTTTTCGGTATATGGACATCAAAAGAACAAGAAATGGTTATTATAAGAATAGAAAGAGTAGATATATTCTGGAAGAATGAAATGGAACCTAAATTGGTCAAGTTCTATGAAGAATGTTTGCTCCCAGAACTTGTCGACCCCAGACATACATGTAATATGGAGATTAGGGACCCATTTTCCAACAAGAAATAAATTATGCAAACAAGTCCGTAACAGTCTGCGGGACTGCAAGAACATGCTGCGCATAGGAAAAGTAGTAGACTGACATATAAGTCATTTTACCTGATTAAGTTTATAATATTATGTACATTATTTGTAGATCACAAACAACTGCCTTAGCAGAACTGTTTTTCTAAGGAGTAAATGTTTATTAATCAATATTGTAGGATTTTGGATGCTGTTCACCGATGTCATGTAACAAGAGTAATTTATCTTTCCTCCAAATATATATCACTTAGTGTTTTAATTTTGCATTTTGATGCAAATCCTGTGATGCATTAATTAGTATTCTAAACTGGATTATAGTATTAGGTGGCTATAACTATCAATTGTATGATGACATGTTCATAAATGAGTAGGCTAGGGTATATTTTGTGTGACTTAATAATATATATAGACTATATAGAAACTATAGACTATGTACAGGAAGTCCTGAAACGGCCGTAAATTAAGCACACCGCACGTGAATGGTGGGCAAAATAACAACATTTTTGACGTGACAACGTCTAATAAATCGATGAACGCTGGCTGCACGCACGAAAAATTGTCCCACTACGGATGTGTCCTGTTTATTATTTTTTTTTCCTAACCTAACTAAAAACTAAGTGTGTTTTGGAGGGGTCCGGGTTAGGGAGGGACCTAAGTGCGTCTCAGAAATAAAAGTAAATTTATTAATTAAATTGTAGATTTCATTTCACTCCTTCTTTGTATCCATACAAAATAGTGATAATTCAATAAAAATTATTCAAATTTATTCATAAAAGTATGCAGAGGTAGAATTTATCATACAAAAGATAGAAATATTTTAAAAAAATTTCTTCCTCAAAGGATATAATATTTTAAATGCCTAAATGGTTTGGTTGCAAAAACCTATTACGGCTAAGTCTCAGGCCGAATATGATATTTCATTTTCTTCTGGATCAATCATTTCATCAACGTTTTGTTATGACGTCACATTAAACTATCATCCGTAAACCCACTTTACAGACAACCAATTTTTTCTGTTTTTTTTTCACACAATGTGGCAACACAGCATGCGGTTAGTCGCCTCTTGCGCTCAATAGGTTTCATACTGAGTACGCGGGTTCAAATTATGGTCAGTCCAAAAATTATCTTTCGCTAGAACGGTAGTTGTATTATATTTGTTGAGCGTAAGAGAGGAATAACCGGCATGATGTGTTGTCACTTTGCATGCGAAAAATGTTGCCGTACAACATTTTGCCACTAACATTTTCGTCTTCAATTTTGTCCAGGAATATCGTGGTGTGCTTTATTATACTGCCGTTTCAGGACATTCTGTATGCATTATATGTTGGCACAATAAGTCAGCATAATATCTCTGCAAAAGCTTATGCATATAATTAATACTACTTTGAATTTAATTTCAAACAAATCATTAAAGTTAAATTAACGCTCAGAGAAAAAGAATCATTTTCCTTGAATATGCAGGCCAGAAAGAAATGATTCTTCAATTTGGCTACATTTGCTATATGAATAGGCCTACGAATATGAATAAATAACCATGTATTCAAGTGTTGTGATAAGAGAGAAGCCGAACGCAAAATAATCTGTTACAAAGCGTTAGAATTAGGAGGCTAATTTAATATTGTAATTTATCAATAGTATGCCAATGTATGTGTGATAGTGCTGTAACTATGCAGACATTTAGTGTTGTTATTGTGAACATATTGTAATATTGTGTGATAAGTAGTACAATGTGTATTCTAAAACTTTGTCTGCATCTCATATTAAAGATGAGGTATTGTTTATTGGAATTATTGTGTCACACAGTTTCAGAAAAAGTGACGATGTAATTACTGTATAAACATAAAGTGGAAGTTTTATGCAGTTGCAGGTCTAGTAATTGCTGACTTATTATCACCAAATTACCCTTTTGTTGTTTTACTTTGCGTACCTACATCTTTGTACTGACTTGTTGCGTTTTAAATGACGATATTTTATAAGGGGAAAAAAAATATGGAAACTGGTGTGTAACTCCTCGATCATCAACCGTGTAGAGTATGTAAGACCTACTATTTACATGTGGATGAGTATTTAAAGAGGTCATGGG
Source organism: Bacillus rossius redtenbacheri (assembly GCF_032445375.1). NCBI lineage: Eukaryota > Metazoa > Arthropoda > Insecta > Phasmatodea > Bacillidae > Bacillus > Bacillus rossius. The sequence goes on along the minus strand of NC_086330.1, from coordinate 300,305,750 downwards.
ACATAATTGTCTGTTAAACATCTTCTCGGTCTACCATAGCTATTCAAAAGCAAAAATGGGGAATCTAAAAAATTAACTACCATATAAAATAATCCTTTTACCGTAGTTGCAATAACAATTTCAATGTTTTGGCTTATTATTTGGTCAGCACATGAGCAGTTAATGGAACAGTGCTCGTGGCGATGTGGTAGTTATTATCAGCAACAATAAGAGAACTATGTAGATACGTAGGCCTATGAATTTTTTAAAACAAGGCCTTATGAAAATGTTCCTCGTGATATTTTAGGATGAAAATATTACGTCTCATGTTTGTTCTGTTTATGATTGCCATTAATTATTGTAAACATTTCTCTCAATGATTATTCCCCGTGTGATGGCATGGTAGAATTCCACCACAGCCTGCTGGACTTGGCACATTACATATAATTACCAACCTTTTTTTCTTATTTGTTTTCAAACACATTATAAAGTATTTGTCAAACCAAATAAAAACTGAAGTTGCAAAAATATAAGATTCTGTGCATACCGTCTTCCTACATAATTTGAGTTAGAATGTGGTTTTGCAATAACCTACTGCAATTAATTTCAGTCACTAAAAAAATGCAATGTTTTTGTTCGGCTATTTTATTTTGTATACAACTGGAATTATCACTGGCAAATACTTGTAATATACCTTCTCTGTTACTCAGGACCGGTAGTACACCTAAAACGTTTACCGAAATCTGATGTAACCAAAACCTTAAAGTTTGCAGCATGCCAGAAATCCATTAAAACGTGTTTTTGTAACTCGTCAAAAACTTCAGGACATAATTCAAAATTAAGTGTTTCATAATATTGATGTTATCTATAACATGCTCATAACCTATGATAGAATTCTAGTTCTGATAACAAATCTGCTCTTTTCTGAAATTAAAAAAAAATCAACGTGTGTCCACGTTTTAAAACTATGTAGTCTCAGATTAATCGCAGGTAATACAACTTCCATAACAAAAAAATATTATTATATACAGTAGATAGAGTCTCGCTAATAGGGACTTGTCGGAACCGGACCCTGTCTGGATCACCGAATGTCCGGATGAAACGAAAACCACTTTAAAATGTTTCAAAAACAAGCTTTATAGCCAAAAAGTATATATATATATCTTATATATAAAATTCTCGTGTCACAGTTTTCGTTGCCATACTCCTCCGAAACGGCTTGACCGATTTTGATGAAATTTTTTGTGCTTATCCGGTATCTATGAGAATCGGCCAACATCTATTTTTCATCCCCCTAAATGTTAGGGGTAGTCCACCCCTAAATTTTTTTTTAATTTCCAGTTTTTGGTAGGAAATCACCATGGCAACGGCTGTTGCTTTGTTGATGCTTCATTCGTCTCTATGGCAACGGCTATTTCATTGTTAGTGCAGTCCTCATCACCGTTGAAATTTTGCAAGTACTTTAAATATCAAAAATTGCCCTTTTTTTTCAAGTATATATATTTTACAGACTTGAAACTTCACAGTAATGTTCCTTATGTTACGCAGGATGACATTTTCCGAAAATTAGATCCCATAGCATAGGTGATTAAAACCAGGCAACAGTGGGTACTTAGTCTGCATGAGAACAGGATTTTGCATTGTTCATGCCTTCTGCGTCTCCATGGCAACGGGCATCGCGCGGCAGTGGCGTACACACAAGGAGGGGCATGTATAATGAGCTGCGCAAGAGTGATCTGCCTGAAGACTGCCGTAGCGAAGTACGGGTACATCAGTTGTACGTTGCGTGAACGAGTCGGGAAACCATCGGTGCTATTCATTTTCTCTCCGGTACATTATACAGCATTGTAATAAATTTTCACTGAATTTTTTTTATTTACCATTACTGTAAATGGGAGATGTGGCTTAATTTTTTTCCATTAATATATCCGTGCGAAGCCGGGTCGGGCAGCTAGTATATATATATAATTGATGAAACTAACGTTTATTCATCATAAAGTACATATGTATATAAGACTTCAGGCGACTGAGAGCAAGCGGACCCTCTCTTAGAATTGTAATTTCTCGTTTTTCTGTGCCACAACACTTTTTTTAAAGATTCGTCTGTATTAACCGGATGTCCGGACTAGCGGCGTCCGGATTAGCGTAATTCTACCGTATAAATAAATATATATTAATATATACACATAAAAATGAAGTAAGGCATACAATATCAAGTTTCTGCAAAATACGTAATTGCAGAAAACTCAGAAATTTACAAAAATCCCAACATATTAATTCATCATAAACTAAATCCTTTTTTACCTTGGTTATTTGTAACAGATTTAGGATATCTGAAATTATTTAATAAAATTAAAAAATAACTTCCTAATTTACCAAATTACATATACAAATTAAATTTTATATGTATATCTTACTTGACTGAGTATGCACAGGCAAAAGGAACCTCTCGTAATAAGTAAGTTTCGCAGGGGCACAGTTATTCATATCATTAACTTGCTTTCTTTTTTATTTGTCTTTCCTCCTGAGCACGTTTCATACTTTCACTGTGACATTTTTACCCTCCCTCACTTTCTGTAGGTAGCTAAGTAAATATAGGCCTACATTTCACTACTATCATTCTGTAACAGTAGTGTAACATTTGTTCTATATCCGTTTTTATTCTTCGTATTGTAATCTATTCGTATAAGTTAACATACCTAAATATCCAATTGCGTCTATCTCAGTTTCAATTTATCAGCATGGATATAGATGTGACGGCCAGAACACAGACATCCAAAAAGATATGTATTACCTCTGTATCAGTTTCAAAAAAAAAGCTAATTTTTGACAGTTCTAATTTTGCGCCAGTATGATTTTGACAGCATACACTCTAAAGCTGAATTATTGAAAGTTCACTAATTCACAAAGATGGATGAAGCAGTTTTAACTAATTTGAATCTGTGAAAATAATGTATGTTAAAACAGTGAATATTAACAGATTTCGTTTAAAAGTGTCAATATTTCACAAATGAATTAGTGAATATTCACCGATTGTTTCTGTTTCCACATAATAGTTTTAGTTAATTGAAGCAGAATAAAATCACCCCTTCATCGGTGCTGCACCTGATGGCCTCATTGGAAGTCATACAATAGTGGAAATAAAGTGCCCAGCATCAGCATACGAAAAGGATCTAAGAGAAACCACGAACGAAGGAAAACTGAAGTACCTGACGTTTTCCGATGATAAAATGAATTATGTCGCTATAAATAAGAAACATGAATATTTTTAATATAATACAAGGTCAGCTACATGTCACACAAAGGTAAAGCAGAGGGAAATCTCAAAAACAGTTTTAGAAGTGTGTCTTTAGCATGTATTTTGCAAGGACGTACGAATATTTTCAAATAATATTTAATTTCCAGTAACCATAACAAAAAACTTTAATTTCAGGAATTTATCGCTTTACAGAGTAGCGTTGGATAGAAATTACGGTCAATTCATGTATACGTCCTTAGCATGAAGTTTTCAGTTTGTATTATTATTGTTGTTCAATTTCTGTGACAGAAATTGTGTGAGCGGGAAATAATTTTTCAGTACACTGCGTATAAATTTCAACAATGTCTTCATTGCACGTTTTTGACATTACACACTCAGTTTTAAACGGTAAAGTTTTGATATGTTGTTAGACAAATTAAATTGTACAGCTGTGCAAAAGTTAAGCTTTCGACAAATTTGCCATAGATTATAGTCATTTGCCTATATTCCTGGGCTAGGTCTAATGTGCATAGCCTACGTAGTAGCATATGACTGTGCTGGGACGAAAGCCAAACACAGGTACATTCTCAGAACTGGCGGTGGAGACCAGCCCTCCTTCCTCTACGGCGCCTGCAGCCGACTGTCTGCGAGAGAGGGGGGGGGGTAACGCGCCGTCATCCCCTCCCTACCTACTGTAGATACGCGGCGAGCCCAGAACGGTGACGCCCCCAGCTACAAACTCCGCCTCCAGGGCGTTCCGTTCAAGGTTATCCGGACACATACCGAGTTCTCACGCGTATAGATACGAACCTTAAGAACGTTGCGCTTTTCGTTATGGTGATATCATCATATTAATTTCGTCTGTTGGAGGCACTCGTCTTGTATTTGTATCATATTGGTGTAGACAGCCATCTTGTTTTCATCTGATGGATGTCATCATATTTGTTTCTGGTGTTGGTTCCTAACATATGTTAGTATCAATCTTCCTCGTGCATCTAAAGTCGATGTTCTATTTCCTACCATTGTTATAATGACTTTGCACATCCCAAAAATCCACAAAGTGTTTTAAAAAACCACTACGTTTTCAAAAACTCACATATATTTAGATGTATGTCATTTTGTATAAGACTATAATTGTGACCACCATTTTTTCATAAAGGTAATAAAAAATGTGTGATTTATATCCATAGTATAATCGTATATCAAATAAAAATACCATAGTTATGGATAAATATAGCATTTATTTTAAAGTAGTAATATTTAAAAAAAGTTAAAAATGTAAAAAATTAATACCTTTCTTCCATATAATTTAACGCATTTAATTATTATTCACACCACCAATGATGTTACACCAACTTATACTGTAGGACTAGACATTTTCAAAGTACTCACAATTATTATTTTACAAGTATTTATGTCTCTTACAAACAGGATCATGTAAAAATATATTTGCGTAGTATGTGTTTTTCAAAATGCATGGAAGCAGTGTCAGATATTGAATTTATTGTGTCTATGTCCGTTTATTTCTTCTTCGAGACCAATTTAAGTATTTAAAATTTTTCTAATTCCTTCATGAAACGCTCGGGAGTGGGGCGTTTGATTCCAAGATGTGGTTCGGAAATGACATAATCCAAGATGGCCGCTGACGTCAGAGTTCAAGGTCAGGAATTGGATGAAGGAAAATTATGTAATCCAAGATGGCTGCCAGAAATGTAATTCAAGATGGCCGCTGCGGCTCCCTGGATCCTGAGCCACGAGCCGGTGTTCCCATACTTTATGAACTTAGGTACTTATAGACATACGCCTGATTTAATTAAACTAAGGGTATTTATCACGAATTGTCAGTTAAAAAAGAAATGCACTACGTAAATGTTAGCCGTCACACACATCTTCATGCAGTAGGCAAGCCACTGAGTCAGCCTGTGCTTGAAGGAAGCTAGATTATCGGATTTCCTGAGCGCACGGTGTTTGTCTGACTGAGTGGCGGTGAAGTGAAAGGGTCTGTGAGTTGCCTCGAGGCTCACTCGCGCTACCGGAAGCGAAGTGAATGCACCGCCGAGGCCAGAAGCCGAGCCAACAGCCTGCAGCACACCTGCGCCGCGCCTGGTGTATTCCTAGCGGCGGTAGTTTTCCTGCCGCGCTTCGGGCGAGCTCGGCTGTTCTCGGCTCCCCTCGGGCCACAACAGCTGACTCCCGACCTGAGAGGACACGGACCTCCATGTTCACCGCACACACCCACACATCTTGGCGGGAGCGTTATCGCCAGCGGAAAAATTTCGAGACTATAACGTGTCTCATACTTAGATTGCAGTGTGCAGTTTAATTGTCATTTACTCTCTCTTTCCAATGCACGATACCTGCCATTAGAGCTCTTCTTGTTTCAGTGTACTCTGTTGCCAAATATACCCAATGAGTAGAAAAGACACAACTTAATAATGTATTGAATAGTTTTTACATTCTTAAGGAAAATTTGAAATGAGAATTTTGGAAACACATATTCTTCTTGCATTTAATCAATAGAATCATCTGACAATATTAGTTTCTTACTTATAAGGAAACATAACTTTAATATGCTATCTTGGTTTCAACCATTTTTGTCATAATTTTTTAATATCTTTTAATATTGACTCTGTTTGATCATAGGAATAGTTAATGGAATGCCTTGTGATTAAGTGACCAACTGCTACAAATAGTTTAAATACAAATACAAATAGAACAAAACAAGATGACTGTCTGCATCATTATGGTTAAAATCCAAGATGGCTGCCTCCCATAGAAGAAATTGATATGGCTAAGATACCATAACGAAAAGTGCAACGATCAGTATTGGGGAACTTGGGTCCAAGATGTCGGTCGGAAATGGCATAATCCATAATGTCCGCCGAGGTCAATGGTCAAGGTCATCTAATTTGGCTGCTAGAAAATGATGTGATCCAAGATGGATGCTGGAAATAACTTAATCCAAGATGGCCGCCAGAAATTTAATTCAAAATGGCCGCCGCAGCTCCCTGTCACGGGATATATATATATATATATATATACACACACACACAGACATATGTGCAAGTTTAGACTAGCCAGGAGTGAAATGAATCAGCGAAGTAATTACGGTTTACCAATCAGCAAACGACTCTGCTCTGATCATGTACAATAGTGTGGATTCCACCCTGGTGCAAGGAAATAACACTAATAAGTAGAGACTGGAAAAATTCGCGGGTTGAATGACCGCCAGGATGGACTCCACAGTCCTCTGCACATTTGGGAAAAGGCCACGCGTTCATTGGTTACTGACTTGAGAGATTTCTTCCCCGGTTAAGCTGAGCGGTTCACAGTGATCCGCACGTGCAATTAATCATTTTCACCTTGGATGCTGCAAACTAACTAATAAGGCTTACATTTTTGAAAAAAATGCAAGAGATTGTCTATTTTGATGATGATGTACACTAAGTACTAATAAATCATTTAACTAGCTACAAAATATTGATTTCGATATATTTTCGAGTTACTGTGCGTTAACAATTACTTTTGGTCTCTCACTCAATTAATGGTTCAAAACACCAAACTTAAAATGTGTTGATATACAAGTTAAAAACATAATGCGGAAGCAGCTAAACAAGTAAACAAGATAAATAACAAAACTTTTAAAATAAAGGCAATGCATTTGAGACATTTGTGAGGTTATAATTCCATTCGTCCGTCGAAAGTTAAAGATTAATAAGGTTTAGATGGACGGACGGATGGAATTTTCCAGGCCATCTGATTGGCTGCAGGTCACGTGATTGACGAAAGAATGAGACGGATCATAGTTGAGACCAGCTTCAGTCTCCGACTCGACATTTCTCTGGTCGAGGGTTTTTCGGTCGCCCTCAGTACTCCGCACGAACTGTGAGCCAACAGCAGACCCATCGCTTCTGCTGTAGCCTATCACGAGATGAATCCGTGAAATGTTCCGGTCTCTACTAGTGTGACAGGTGTGTGTCGACGGCAGCCCGCCAGACGGCCATTGTTCCCGCTGGCGTGTGTGTGTGTGTGTGTGTGTGTGTGTGTGTGCAGCGGCGGCTAACAGCAGGCAACGAGATCACGAGTGAGTCACCGCTTGTGCTCGGCAACCTGTGTAAGCAACCCCCGCGCGACCTCGGCGCAGTGTGTGGAGTCTGTCGCTTCCTGGCAATGACACGCCGCGCCCGATACGCCCGATCACTAGGGCCCAGAAGAATGCACGGTGCTTTCCGACCCCGGGCGACACTCCACAAGCGCGTGAGTGATTAGCTGGGGACACTTATTTTTCTATCGAGAAAACAAATCTAATCGCTCAATAGAGTACAATAAGGCATGCCCGCGCTAGCGATTATTTCCTTGTAATTGGCGGCCGTCTGCAAGAGAAGCCATTGCCCTACTTGGCCGTTTGCTTCCGCATTGGTGAGCTATGACTGATGTGTAGGGGGATGCATATTTCGCGAAACGATTCCGTGACTAGCTGAAAGTTAAAACACTGCAGCATCGTCTGTGTTTCGTGATTGGGTGAGTTTCTTTCAGGTCCATGTCGGTTGTTACAACACCAATCACAGTTATTAGGTGCGGAAGCAAATGCGTTCTGAGTGGACCAAACAAATAAGGCAACGACTTCTCTCGCAGACGGCTGCCAATCACAAGGATGAAACCGCTGGTGCGGGTATACCTTGTTGCAGTCTAATAATCGTTCAGATTTATTCACGAAAAATGCCTGCCCCTACTGACGGTACACACGTGTCTTGTATTTCGTTGTTGGATGTTGGATGGGTTTTTTTTTTAGACAATGCTACACAGTTTTAACATACAGTTGTACTTATGACAGTCGATGGCCAGTGGTCCTAAGCTGCTGCCACACTTCTATCTACTCTTCGAACCGAAGCTTATCATTGGTCTACAGTCCTTCAGGGCGAGTCAACTAACCCATTATCCAAAGAGACAATTCAAGCAAATGCACATACATTTGCAGTCTAGACTGTTGTAACAGAATAAATATGTACGCTTAATTCGCACGTCCCTATTGATTAGACATATTTATTTATAGCGAGAATGTATTGCGGAAAGATGGTTTACAAATCACTATAATTTATTTCTCTTGTGCTCGGAAAATAAAAAGTTATTTTTTAAGAGCTATTAGAGCCCATCATCTTAGTATTTAATTTTTTTCTACGATTTCAATTTAGAGTTATTATTAAGATCTAAATATTCGCGTTGATTTTCGAGTGACAGAGACTGGTAGTTAGTTGAATTTACAAAATCTTATATATCTTAATATGTTTTGCCGTGAAATTATAGACTACGTAAAAAACGCAAGAACGCAAGAAAGGCAAGACGCAAAATTTTTAATGACGATGGTATTCAAATACCAATTCTAAACTAAGCAAGACGCAGAAACGCAACTTTTCTTCATACGTTTTAGCTTGCGTATCCGCCTTATATATAAATAAATTAATAAAAACTAAACATGTTTGTTTGCATGTGTGAAGTCCAATGTTTCGAAAACTGCCAAGATGCAGACGTTATGTGAATAGAAGGCTACGATTATATTTTCAGTGCACACATCAAGTTTTCACTTATTAAAATATCGCAGTCATGGCAAATAAATTAAGCTTTTAAATAGTACTATTTAAATATCTCACAATTAAGAGAAAAAAAATTAATTATTCAAATAAACGACAAAGAAAATATTTTGTTTTCAAGATGCAGTGTTGGCGACGTTTTGCGACTTGCGTGATTTATAAACCGTCAAAGATTTCACGCTCTTGCGTGTCCTACGAAGTTTGTAAAGGAGCCCTTGGACTATGCACAGCAAAGCAACATAGCACTTTCTTGCAAAATTTCATCGGAGGCATGACACTATGTCCTCTTTTGGGCAAATAACACTTTTAACCATTAATTTATCCTTTCTAGTGGCATACGACACTTAAGATCTACGGTATGTCAAAAAATCAGTTATATTGGGGTTCGAAATAGTTGAGTAAATAAGTGAAGCGCTATTTAAAATTATTTAAACTACTATAATGAAAAATCATGTATATTCACTTGCAAATAGATTTGGATTAAAGATGTGTCGTCTGTTACAAAGTTCTATTGCATGTGCATTGTATCGCAAACCAAAACTAAAAAAAAACAAAAAAAAAACATATAAGTTGTTGATACCAAAATCACCATATAATGCCAATTTTCCAGCTAGTTGCTAAACTCTGTAACTGGCGCTGACTTGAGAGGCTTGGCCACCCCTGGTCTGTGTGCTGCTGGGTGGCTTGGCCTGGACTGTGGGAGGGTTAGTCAGCTACTGATGACTTCCGTGTGCGCTCGCTCGGATTGCTCTTGCACGACGCAGTGTTTATCCCCTCCCCCCTCCTCCCACCCGACAATAGCACCACTCAAGCGGGTGCATAGTTTTAAAACACAGGCGAGTGCGTAGCACACGACTGTGCACACGACCTGTGCGAGATGGCTCACAATTGAAACCATGCCGTTATTTTCAACCAATAAAATTTCGCGATGTATCAGACATCTGTCTGTAGGGTTAGTAAGTAACTATATTAAGGGGATTGGTGCACCAGCATCGTATTAAAAAAACAATATATTTGTTAATGATTCAGCTACTAGAGAAGATTTGAACCATTCTGGTGTAAAATTATTTTTTAAATTTTTTTATTTTAATTAAGTTATTGCTGATTTTCGGGAATTTTTTTAAATTCAAGCTTTATTAATAAACTATAAAGAATTCAGTGGTAAAACTTTCGCAGATAAATTTTCAGACACGGGAGATATGACTGTGACCATTATTTTATCTGTAATCATTATTAATTTAACGTATTTACAATTTGAATTTTAATAAATGAGCTGCTACGAAATTGCGTGATATTCATTTGCGAATTTAATAACATTCGCGTTTTCATTTGTAATTCAAACGCCAATATATCTGTCGGCTGAATGATTGACTTTATTTTAGTCTTTAGCTTATTGCAGTCGGACCTAAAGTAAAAACGTAGCTGTAGAAGTTTGAGCAGCGTGCAAGCTCGGATACGAGAAATTATGGAGCGCGCTGGACAGTAGTGACACCTTGCGACAGTTTCCCGAACTGTTTGCAGCCAGTGTTTTCTCTCGTTCCCACCCTGCCTCAGCTGTCTGCTGTTTACGAAGGGGAGACGGGATTTCGCGCGAAACTGATATGAAGGTCAACGTACTCATTTTCAGTAGATAAGAGAACGTGTTTGGTCTAGCTCGGCGTATAATTGAATGGTTATTCTCTGTTATTATTGAGCACAGTGATTTAGCTAGATGTTTTTTGTTGTAAGCGTGAGATTTATTCAGGAATAAAATGCCGAAGAAACCTCCACCAAGCATAGTACACAAAAGAACAAAACTATCGAAAGCCATTAGAGCGCTTAGAAAAAAAGAATAAAGAAAGATAAGAGATTATTTTATTATAGCTTTTTTACCATACATTTATTTTTCAGAGTTGCGTATGTACAACGCGATGGACGCGATGCGACAACATAAAGATGTGTAAAATTGTAAACATGCTTTTTTTTTCCAGCAATGCGTGAACCATTCATAAACTATACTCAACATGTATCCGTATGATTACGTTTGAATTTTTTTTATTACAGGCATCAATGTTAACAAGTTTATTAAGCCACAATATACTTTTTTTCAGAAAAATAAGTGTAGCAGAAAACACTCAACATAGTCTCACACAAAATCAGTTTACATGAATGCAGTTTTAAGAAGTAAGCTTCGTAAATAATAGTTAAACATTATTTAATATATGCTGGTAACGTTTCCAAAGTATCAGCTTCGCCTTCATTCACGAACAATATTCGTGGCCTTATTTATTTATTTTGCTGGCGTTTCGTTGGTGACTGTTAGGACTGCAAAATTAATAAACATTTTTCACCCTATCCTGAGTTAAATCTAAGTGTGCGCGGTTAGATGAGGACCAGATGTGTATCATGCTTACGCCTTTACACTCTACTCAGGGGTGCCCACAAGGGGGGGGTAACGACGCAGACTGCGTCATTAAAATTTTTAAGGGGGGGGGGGGTGGTTAAAAGACGAGAAAAATGTATATATTATTTACATAATTATAGCTTCTAATGTGAAAATACGATTCTGGTGCTTTGATAAATGAAAGGGATCTTGTAAATCAAATTGGCAACCCCGCACTTTCCTCAACAAAAGCAGTTTGGCATCTGTCGGTTCAGGATGGAAATATTACCTGATATTACCAAAATTATTATTAGAAAATCAGTTTTAATTAATGCAAAATGTGATAAAATATAATACTAAAAAAGTATAATATTATAAAATAATTGAGTAAATCATTTAGAAAATGGCATAAAAAAATTCGGGGGGGGGGATGCATAATTAGTTTAGGGGGGGGGGGTGAGTCATAGTGTTGGGGGGGGGGGGGCACCTCTGCTCTACTCATGCGGGTATTAACCATGCGCGTAAGGGCGTGTTGCCAATGACCTGTACGATAGTCAATCCTCTACGGACTCGAAAAATGTCACCTGCTCATTGGCTACTTGACTTGTGACAACTGTTTGTTGTAATGCCTGTGATTCATCGTTGATTTTGTTGAGGAGTTTTCAGGGATTCAGAGCCTCCCATTTAACTGTGGCCGAATTGAAGAAGCAGTACAAATGTTACATGCTTGAATTCATAGCGAATGGAAACCACAAATATTTACTGATGTAGTGGTTGGTAAAAAAAAATATTATTCGTATCGCGTCCATCGCTTCGCGCCATGGTGGCTCCTATATTATATGGATTTACAAAATATAACGATTCATTTACGACACTTAAGATAACGTGTGTAGGATTTTAAGAATTCACTTGAATTAATATTTAAGAACATATTTCAGGATAACTTGTGAAGACGCTCGTACAGACGGCACCGGTTGTGATGACTCATTGTTAGGGACACCTGTATTTCGAGAATACATTTCGTGTCAAGGTATTTCACAAAATACTGTAGCTTTTCTCCTGTGGTTATTGGCTGAGGTCGGTGAGAGGTGTCGTCCCGCTCTTGACGAGGCCAATGAGAATGTGGTCACAGTACTGCTGCACCCTCACAATTTGCCTTTCCTCTTATAAAAAGCTACAGTATTTTGTGAAATACCTTGACACGAAATGTATTCGCGAAATACAGGTGTCCCTACTCATTGTTACCAGAGCAGGGGCCATCTCGTGTACACGAAGTGGCATGCGAAACCTCAACACAACTCGAAAATCAGTGAGTGTTACATTGAAATGTGTCCGCTACAAATGTTCAGGAATTATAATTTTGAAATCGAGTAGAAATATTCCTGCAATTAGCATTAGGTATATTTTAATAGACATTGAAAGCGAATCATTAAGTAGCTTCAAAATCCAAATACCGGAATACAGATAGTCTGTAACAATACAGACCTCACCGACTAGATATGGTCCAGATTGTTAATACTAACACATTTGAAAAAAAAACTGACTAGTTAATGAATATGTTGAAATTTTGTAAACCTGTTACTTAAGATGATTGGTGATGTAATAATGTCTCTTGGAAACTACATAAGATTTTAACTGCTTTTATTTCTCCATAAATTCGCAAATCACCATGGCGGCCAATTTACGATCACGATTTAGTTCTTAAATTTTAAATTAGTTTATTTGTTGAGAGCCTGGTACAATGTATCTGACCACTAAAGCGATCCGAGCCGCGTAGTGTATACTACTGCGAGGTTGCAGAAGTAGGCTCGGGTCGGGACGAATTTTGCTGTGAAGAAACAAAGGTTTTTAATACATATAAAATTATCCCAAAGCCGAAATTTGTACAGTAGTAGAATGAACATTTCTTAGTAACACGTCAAAAGTGTAAGTACTGCCGCAAACCTTGTGTGTCACACCGAAAACGAGTAGTTAAGTCCAAAATTAAATTTTTTTGCAACGATCCACAATAATGGATATTGCAAATGCAGTTTATGGAGTAGACCTCAGTATGGAACCCAAAATAATCTAGAAACATTGCCCTATCTGAGGATAGTGATAAAAAGCACAAAGTTTAACATGTTTCTATAAAATAGACCTTTTAAATCATTAAAGTTAACGAATTCACTTTCATTCAATTTTAAGGAAATATAAATACATATTACATAAACTTAAAGAGCCCAACGTGGAAATCGCTTAAAGTAATCGTTGTTGCAAATTTATTCATCTTTAAATTGGTATATTTTTTAAGTGTCTCATACAATTAGTCTGACCACTAAAGCGATCCGAGCCGCGTAGTGTATACTACTGCGAGGTTGTCGAAGTAGGTTCGGGTCGAGACGAATTTCGCTGTTAAGAAACAAAAATTTTTAATACATGGAAAATTATCCCAAAGGAAAAATTTTGTACAGTAGTAGAATGAACATTTCTTAGTAACACGTCAAAAGTTTACCGATGAAACCTTGTGATCACACCAATAAATGAGCAGTTGAGTCCTTAATGATAATTTCTACAATGATCCACAAAAATGTTTCGTAAATTTAATAACTTTAATACTTTTTTAAGTCGGTTCTCATTATGGCACCAAAGTAATATAAAATAATGTCCTACATGGTAACTGTGATAAACACCTCAAAGTTAAAATGTCATATTATTAAATTGGTAATTTTAATCATAAAAGGTAAGAAAAAAAATATATTTTTTTATAGAAATTTGACTACATGTTACATAAATATGTTGAGCGTAACGTCAAAATCACTTCATAAATATTGTCTGTGTTTTTTTTTTTTTTTAAGGTTTAAATGTGTATATTTTGAGTGTCTGGTACAATAGTCTGACCACTGATGTATTTCAAGCTGCGTAGTGTGTGGTGCAGCAGTGTTAAAGTCGCTCGTGCTGGAACGTTTTTTGCTCCAGAAAACTAAGGTTTTTAATGTATGGTAATTCCAGACTGAATTTTACTCTGAAAGAATAAAAGTTTCCTAACTGCAAGTGATTTTTGCTGCAAACGTAGATAAAAATCTTCCAGGATGCAATTTGCTTAGGTAAAAATGTTAGTATGATCGACTCTTTAATTTCTAAATTATAAATAAATAACAACAATAGAACTTCCCGGAAAGTTGTGATAAACTGACGATATTGCGCGAGTAGCAGACCCGTACGTGACTACAGAGAAAGGCTATTTTCCTTGACCGTTAGGATTTCTGGGACGAACACCCTCTCACAGCTGGGGTCATAAAATACGGTCAAACTCTTGCAAAAACATCCACCACCGCTCTTTGCCACTAGCAATTCAACGAAGTAAGCTAGGCGCAGCACTCCAATGAATTAACTTAGAAAAAAAATTACTAAATATGTAATTCTATCAATACATTTTACAACACAACTTATGTATTATTTATTTTCTGGAAAAAAAATAATATTATCACCCGAATTATGTTATAAAAGTGACAAAACTCAATAAGCACATTAACGGTGTATCGTTTTCTTCAATTGTTATATAGTAAAATAATTTCATACAATTATATATATATATATATATATATATATATATTATAATATAGGCTACATTAAAATTTTGCACAGTTCTGATCTAAAATAATATAATGTATTAGAAATAAAAAATAATTATATTTTTTGGTATTAAAATAATTTTTAATAATAAAATTTTTGTAACAAAATACGAACACACATATATAAAACCAGAGGTCCTCTAGAATTTTGATTTACAAGTTCCAAGCAGAAATTGTTTATTGTTAATTTTATTGTATCAAAAATCATTCATATATAAAAAAATAATATGTATATCTCAATAGATGGAACATGAATACACCCTATTATATGCATTAAATATATTTTAAGTAATCCATAAATAAGACCAAGTTTATTGAGTGTCGCAGTACGCAGCGTGTTTCAAAGCCCGCCGGCCGTGAAAGATCAGTACGGCCGCAGTACACTGCAACGCTCGGGCAGCTTTAATGAGGCAAATAATTATGCTAGACTCTTTATAAATATACTATCTTAAAGCTAAAAGTATAATTAAAAACATTTATTTAGACATTTTTTCGCATTGGGCTCTTCAAATCGGTGTAAATCGTATTTTTATCTGGGTGGCAAAGATAAAAAAAAAAATATATGTCGTGAATTAATCGCTTTATATCATATATATTAAAAATTTAAATTTTTTCTAACATTAATGGGTGTATTAAAGTTTCTAGATTATTTTGGTAAGTTTATGGACAGTCTAAATTAAAAACTGTATAAATGGGTAGCATTTTAATGGACTGATGCAAGTTGCTGTCACCTAGGACTTAAATGCAAATTTTCGGTGATAACGCACAAGGTCTACAGCGGTAAACTTTCGGTATGTTATTAAGCATAGTCAATTCTACCACAGTACAAAAATTCAGCTTTGGACAAATTGTTCACAGGTTGTCTTGGTTTCCTGGAGTAACACGAAAGTCTACGCGGGGAAGGGCGGCTACCTGATCCGAGAATGAAGGATAAGGCGAGATGGGAAGCGATAAGAGCTGGTTGGGTGTCCGTGTTGGAGAGAGAGATAGAGAGAGAGAGAAAGGCGATATTGTGGAAGACCTTCGAAAGATTCCCGCTAGATGGCAGGCCTCAGAGCTGCAACATTCGACAACCTCCCCTCACAGAAGCTCTCTCGCCACTAACTTGCCAAATCTCACCCGCTAGCTTATATACGTGCTGGCTGGCCATACAGTAGTAATAAACAAGCATTTATGAAACACTTAAGCTCATTTCCAACAAATTCTGACGAATGGCTGTTTTTTGTCCTGCACCAATCCCCTTAACTACCAAATGATTACGTAACTAGACTAGTTTCCAGTGACGTCTGACCAGTAATATGTGAACACAGATTTTTAATACATAAATTAATTTGGGCTACCTATGTAAATTTTTTTTAGTAACAATTATAACCACGAATAATTTTTTAAATTTATTTAAATTAATTACTAATGATGTTTTATAAGTATTAGCACTAATTAATTTTTAAAGCAGGAATTACACCTCAGAACTGTAATATCTCAACAAATTGTTAACACTATATGAATAATAAATAAAAACAATTCTATAGTCCCGCCAAAACGGAATCCTAATCTACTCATTGGCTGTTGCGCTATATATATATATATATATATATATATATATATATATATATATATATATATATATATATATATCCCTGTTGTGCGCGTGACCTGACTCCCATGCATACGACCGTCCTATGCGCTGTTGTGAATCAGTAGGTTCAAAAACATGGCGGTCGAATCTCGTGCGCACGACCTGCTGAATTGGGCGCCCAGCCTCAGCGCTGAGCCGGCTCGGAGCTGGGGCAGCGACCAGGGTCCTGCGGTGCGCGCCGCGACTGTCGAGGCACCGTGTGGCGGCCGGCGGCATCTCGCGTCAAGGACTCCCCTCGGTGGGAGTTGCAGCTCAGGATTCGCCAGTAACATGTGCTCACGTTAGTACTCGTTTTGTGCCGCAGAAACCTAACATATAAACATCAATGTTTGTTTGTTTGTTTGTTCGTAATCTATGCGCTCACGCGTCGTTCATCCGATTGAGTTAAAACATTGCACGCTTGATCTTCGAAACAAGGGGAATGTCACCTTCGAGGTGAAATTTCGATAAAACTAACCCTCAAAGCAGAATTTTATTAATTTTGATGGATTTTCATAATTTATTGGTGACACTGTCCCTCTGCATGGCAACGGGCTTTTTCATTGTTGAAGCCTTCTGCATATCCATGGCAATTTAATATGACGTGTAAAGGTATCCGATGGTTACCAGTAAGTATTTAATGACAGTTCCTATTTTATATGGTCCAAATATTAATGATAGCACGCGAGTCGAGAGATACAGATACACAGATAAATATAGAGCGATAGAGTGACATATAGTGAGACAGAGAAACAGAGAGCTATATAAACACATACAGAGATAAAGGTAGAGATGGAGAGATAGGGTAGACCGGGGGAAATCGGGTCTCGGGGTAAACCGGGTCATCGTAACAAGATCTGCTATCTTGCGGCGAAAGAATGAACTGGAGTCTACGGAACCTATCGAAGAGTGCTGCTATCTGTCTATACAACCGTCCACTACAAGGCGAACATCGTCTGTGACAACATTCTGGTAGTCTATGCGACATGAACCCGAACCTGTGCAGTCCTGAAGTGGAAAATTTTTAACAATGTAAGTTTTATTTTGTGTTACGTAAGCCTTTACGTTCGCATTTCGAAAAAAAGTATTGTAGTTTAAGTAATGGAGTACGAAAATATGTACCCAATTAACATTCTTCTGCATTACTGAAGCTCTACATGTTTGACAGAATTTATAATATTTTTCTTTTCTTAAAAGTGCGAAATGGGGTAATTCGGGTCGCTGCCGTTGGGGTAAAACGAGTCACTGCATACAGTGGGGAAATCGGTTCGCTTCATATTTGCTCTATATTGTGAAGCACTTTATTCTTCATTCTCAGTTTTTAAGTTAAGACCTAATTTAAATAAGTGTAAAAAATGAATTTAAGGCACATGACTTCAACTTAAGTTAAAATTTGTAACTACTGTACTTATAATAATATTGAAGTTTAGGACATGTTAAAATAATAAAAATATTATCCATGTAAATATAGAATAACGAGTTCAAAATGAAGCAGAGAGTTTGACAGCATATATATTGTCGTTTATTTTATTGACAAAATGATTTTTAATGAGGAATATGTAAACACTCTAAATTAATAAATAATGATAAACGTTACACATTTTGTAATGCCAAGCCAGGTATTCGAAACCAAGTAATCTACACTCCTTCTATAGTTTGAGTCAGGTTATCTTCTAAGTTTAATAATATTTTAGGTCAAGATAAATGTTGTGCGATGTTGAATTTTTTAAGTTTGATAGTCTGAGTTTAGTTTATGTGCATGGTTAATGCAAAACTTGAATTTTGTCCACCAAGGTTTTGCAGAATCTAAAAAAAATTTAACATTTAAATTAAAAAAAGCTCTGTAGTTTGGGAGTGGAAAAAGTGAACAGGCTTATTATTTAGTTTATTCCGCATATAAGTTGTATCAAATTAAAAATATAAACACCCTTTTCATTTAAATAGAATTCCATTTGTTATCATGTAGTTGGCATAACTTATGTCAAGGACAATAAATACTAGGGTTGAAAAGCAGCATAACTGCATCCTCTTTAACATATAATTTAGACGAAAACTACTGTGTTAAAAAACAAATGCATTTATGCTTCCTGGGTTATCTGTTATAGATGCCGAGGAACTACATCCGAAAAACTACTCATGGTTCCTGGTCAATCTCTGTGATGGATGAAGCTGTTAGAGCAGTAAAAGATGGCGAGTATTCTGTAAGGAAAGCAGCTAATGTGTTTGGCGTGCCTTTTTCTTCTCTGCAAAGAAGAACATCTGCTCCAGAGAACTCGCCAGTGTCCGCAGTCGGTCGTAAATCGGTGCTACCACCTGATGTTGAGAAAGCACTAGCAGTGACGCTTATATACTTATCTACTAGAGGTTTTGGCTTAACTCCGAGCAGTATACGCAAATATGCCTTCAAGTATACCACAATGCATGGAATACAGCACAGCTACAAAGTAGGGAGAGCATAAGGATACTGGACCAATGTAAACATAGAAATGTAAACACAGGGCCAGTACCCCCATGGGCGCCGCCATCTTGTTTCATGGGGGCCACCATCTTGTCACGTGGGGACCGCCATTGTTGTTGACAGTGGTTACCAGGGCGCGCCGGTAGACCGCCATCTTAGTTCAACCTTTAGTTACCGGAGCGCGCCACCGTCGCTCCGAAGGCGGGAATTGTATACAAAAAAACCTGGGCGCTGGGTGGATTCGATCCCGGGGACGCACCAACATCGTGGTTACGAGGCGTGCGCCTTGACCACTAGACCACGGGACCATATGAAGTATGGGGAATTAAATAACGAACATATGCTTTAAAGAAGCTATGCTTAAAAGAAGCTATGTCGTTAAAATTTCGAAAAGCACCCGCCATGCCTTAAAAAATGCAACCATACTAGCTATGCCTATAGACCCCACCACTCCACAATCGCCGCCATGTTTAAATTACAAAAAACAACCACCGCCATATTAGCTATGACTAAACCACTCCACAACCGTCATGTCTTTAAAAAATGCTTAAAGGCCCCGCCATACCAGCTATGCCTAAACAGTTAAATATCGAAAAAAAAAACCAACCCCATACTAGCTATGTCGAAAGCACCATGTTTCTTAAATTACAAAAAATTATGCTAAAATCAATTACCGCCATATTAGCTATGACTAAAACCCTCCACTCCGAGTATGCTTAATCGCCATATTTAAACTACGTAAACAAATAAAATACCGATATATTTAAAAAATATACCGCCATACTAGCTATGCCTAAACAGTTAACTTTCGAAAACAAGCCGCCATGCTTAAAGGCCCCACCATATTAGCTATGACTAAAACAAACATAACCTTAAAAAACCCCGCGCAGAGAGAGCGAGATGGTGCCTGCTGGAGCGTCACTCGTAAACTGCGCAATTATAATCCCCACATCATATTATAAGCATAATAATGTCTTTAAAAACAACAGTGTGTGTGCAACATGCCAAGTAATAAGCAAGGTTACCATTACGTCGAGTAAAATAAGCATAGTTAAAATACATAATATTGCGTAAACAATGTGTTAAGCATATTTAAATTTAATAATATTTTTACAGGCCAATGAGTTAGCGCCTTAGCGTTAAGTAATAAACATATTTAAAATAAGGGGCGAAGACCCAGAAAAAACAACACCGGAACGCACCCCGCCTACCCCGGCGACATGTAACAAAATAAAAGTTGTGTAGGGAAGCATGTTCTCTCACCGGTGGCCGCGATGCGTCTGCAGATGACTTGTTGACAAAACGCCGCTAGGAAAGTGTTGACCGATGCGGCGCGTGGCCGGAGGGGGGAAGGTGACTGCAGATGACTTGTTGACAAAAAAGTGTTGACCGATGAGGCGCGTGGCCGGAGGGGGAAAATGAAATCTCCACTACCGATCTCGCCCGCGAACGCCCCAGGGGGCAAGGTGTTATGCCGGACACCGGCGGCGAGGCCGAAAACAAAAGCCGGAGGGGAAACCTACCGGATAAAATCACGGTAATTAACCCAAGTCTTTACGGAAACGGGAAAACCTTTCCACGACACTAGGAAACGGTCGCCACACTTTTTATGAATTTTATTCACTAAATAAGTATCGGGGTACGCAGTTACTTGAATCTCAGGACCATAAAATCCGCCCTTAATTTCATTACCGTCCAAATCACTCAAATGAAACACACGTGGAAAATTATTCATAACTCTGACCACTCTGAAAACTTCGTGCGACCACCTGGGTTTGAATCCCTTCTCAAACACTGTCTTGCGTTTCGATATACGTACGTACGAACCCACGCGAGCCTTTAACCGTCTAGAATCTATTTTCTTAACATATCTGTAAACTGTTTGTAGCAAAGAGTTATCCCTCACAGCATTCGGAGCCATGCCTATAGTGCGGTGGAACCTATTATTGTAGACAGACTGCAGAACAATACATACGCAGTACCTACAGCATACCCCAAGTGTGTAAAACATTTACGTTAACATTTCTGTTTTTAAATATAATAGTCGTGTAAAAGAGAGTACGTCAAGATATGTAAATAGAAAATATGTTAACATTTATTATTGAAAATAAATTAGTTGTGTAAAAGAAATTATGTTAAGACTAGTAAATAGAAAACACGTTAAAGACATTCTACTTAAAAAAAATACGTTACCAAATATTTTTTTGTAAAATAAATTACGTTAATATATTTTAAAGAGAAAACAAAACCAAAGAGATTACGTTAAGACCATTCTAGCTTTAAAAAAACACGTAAATTATGTTAACATTTCTTTTTCGTACTGTGACATACCAATAGGTTATTCTCCACGTGCAATGGTGGGAGGATCGGAGCGCTAGGCCACCCCATCACTCGGTACGACAGCATAGCTGAACGTAACACTAGGAAAGGGCTAATCATGGTCCGGGGAAAGGCGTAGGTCCTTATGTCCCCAAGGTAGAGTGCTGACACCGTCTTCAGAAAGCCAACGCTTATCATCCCCGAGGGGAGCCCGGCCCCGCGGTCGGGGAGGGGAGCCCGCCCAGCCAGCGGGAGGGACCGTGTAGAGACGTAGAGACGTGATTAATAGAAAATGTGTAATACAATTAACACTAGCGGATGAGACTTACCACACGTAGCATGCGCCGACATCAAATGCAAGCATTCACCTCCCGACGGCGGTATTTATGCATGCCCAGCTAGGTCAGTCCGGGTTGGACACACTTTCACCACATGTCCGTAAACACGTACGTCACACGGACGTTTTCCGTCTTAAGAAAAATTTAGTGTGAACACATTAGTTAATTATGTGGTTAGCAAGGTCACAAGTAAACACATTAGTGTGGTTAGCAAGGTCAAGTGTGAAGACATTTTCAAAAAATATTTATGTGGTTTGCAAGGTCAAGTGTGAAGACATTTTTTTAAATAATATTTATGTGGTTTGCATGGTTACGAGTGAACACATTAGTGTGGTTGTCAGGGTCAAGTAGAAAGAAAAATACATCGAGACATTTTTTTTATGTTTTTAATAGCCCACACCCGTTGGAATAGAGTTACAAACTTATTACATATAAAAGTTACATTGAAATTAAAAGTTACATTGACATTGAAATTAAAAGTTACAATATATTGAAATCAATAATATGTATAAACAATGTACGTATAAAATAACACAAAACGTGATAACAATTCTACGTATAAAAGTCACTTTGCAAACAATACTACGTATAAACAATTTTACGTAAAAAGATATTACACTGAAATAACGTTTATATGATATTACGCATAAATGATATTACATTGAAATTAAGTTATGTATAAAATAAATTATATTTTCTTTAAAAGGTCTGTAAGTACTTTGCGCAGTGCGGTTCTGGCAATGTCTAACACTCTTTCGTCCATTGCCTGGTCACTGCTCACCGCTGGACCCAGGTCACCCTCATCAAGGCCCCGCGCTCTGCGGGCGGAAGGGCGGCGTCGGCGTCTCGGCTCTACCGGCGGCGGTGATGTCTGGCTGCAGGCGGGCAAAGGCGGCTGCGTCTCGAAGGCATGTGCGTAGACCTCTGCACTTGTTGCGGGTAGAGTTGTATCGGTGCGTAGCATACTAACGCAGCACTCGCCGAAGCCGGGACAGGGAATCACTTCTAGAGGCAGGTCTTCCGGTCTTGGGTTGTGTATATGTTTCGAGTGCACGGTAGAGTCACATTCTTCCGTAAAATGTCTCAACGCGCCCTGACTCCACTCGCTATACTCTACACTGCCTACGCTTGGAGTTACATCTGGATACGTGTTCCGGGGCTTAAAGCTAGCCATCTTTACACCGTCACTGTTTCTGCACGACTGTTCACGCACGGACCTGCGGGTCTATTTAAAACAATATTTACCAGATGAATAATTAAATGTATTATGCAATCACGGCATTCTGAACAGTTCATTGCAGGAGGAGGAGTGGCATCAAACGGCAACGTTTCGGTGCACGACCTGTTACTTGGGTATTTAGATACGAAGGCACTGAGAAGTTGTTTAATTTTAATATGTAGGCTCGCCCCAACGGACACAAATGGTGACTACAAGGCGTGTCATGCGTTTGTATCCATCCTGTTGGTAATTGCATGTCATAGCGAGAATGTGATGATCCGGCACACGTCTCGGCGTAACCGGATTCTTCAGCAGGTATTCTGGATGTTTCGAGGTCGTGACGCGTGCATGGGAAGCGTGCATGCGGATGGCACAAATGGACAATACAGTCTTTACCCTCACACTGAAACACGCTCACACGTTGCACAGTATTATATGGCCGTTTCGGTTCCCACCTCAATCGGAAATGCATGTTGTCTCTGCAATACTCGAGGTATGTGAAGGCTTTGATAATGTTTGGATTGTTTGTATCAAAGAAACGTATTCGGTATTCTATACTATGCAAACCCGCATGGGTAAGCATGTATCTTTTTTCGGTAGGGTCAAACATAGTGCATGCCTGCCTTTCACACTGTGTTGGGTCCGGCGGTAGATGCCACAGCGGGTAGAATACAGGATCATCGTGTATGTCTATAGCGTCAGGTATATAGTCTTCATCCCAGCGCCCAACATTATGTCTTATTGTGATCGCTTCGTTCAGAGTCCTTGGTTTGCGGTTACGTAACATTGTTACACGAGGGTTTGAAGCGGAAGAGTCTACACTGTAGGAAGCTGCACGATGTATACCATCTATGATTACCATATATGGCATAGTGAATAAATCCACCGCACCTCTCTACCCAACGAACGATAGTCTCTGGCTTCGTGATGCGTGTCAGTTCACACGTTACGGAGGAATAATCGGGGACTGAACTTATAGTTTCAGTGTCGGCTGCTGCCTTAAGTTCTTCTAGCGTTGTGGGGAAAGTAGTATCTGGCCGTATATGGTGTACGACACAGTCTGACAGCTTGCAGGGCGTCTCGAGGATGTCTGGGTTCTCCTCGTCGCAGTCACTCACCCAATGATGATCAAAGTTGCATACGTGTAGCTGAAAATAACCGTCCGGGGTGACACACTGCACGCGGCGGAAGCCCGGCGTTACCTCCAGGTAGTGTGCTGTTGGGTCGAACGTCATTCCAACGGGTGTGGGCTACCGTTTACTGGACCACCGAGCAATATTTATACCGACATCTTGTTTTTGCCGTGATTGCATAATACATTTAATTATTCATCTGGTAAATATTGTTTTAAATAGACCCGCAGGTCCGTGCGTGAACAGTCGTGCAGAAACAGTGACGGTGTAAAGATGGCTAGCTTTAAGCCCCGGAACACGTATCCAGATGTAACTCCAAGCGTAGGCAGTGTAGAGTATAGCGAGTGGAGTCAGGGCGCGTTGAGACATTTTACGGAAGAATGTGACTCTACCGTGCACTCGAAACATATACACAACCCAAGACCGGAAGACCTGCCTCTAGAAGTGATTCCCTGTCCCGGCTTCGGCGAGTGCTGCGTTAGTATGCTACGCACCGATACAACTCTACCCGCAACAAGTGCAGAGGTCTACGCACATGCCTTCGAGACGCAGCCGCCTTTGCCCGCCTGCAGCCAGACATCACCGCCGCCGGTAGAGCCGAGACGCCGACGCCGCCCTTCCGCCCGCAGAGCGCGGGGCCTTGATGAGGGTGACCTGGGTCCAGCGGTGAGCAGTGACCAGGCAATGGACGAAAGAGTGTTAGACATTGCCAGAACCGCACTGCGCAAAGTACTTACAGACCTTTTAAAGAAAATATAATTTATTTTATACATAACTTAATTTCAATGTAATATCATTTATGCGTAATATCATATAAACGTTATTTCAGTGTAATATCTTTTTACGTAAAATTGTTTATACGTAGTATTGTTTGCAAAGTGACTTTTATACGTAGAATTGTTATCACGTTTTGTGTTATTTTATACGTACATTGTTTATACATATTATTGATTTCAATATATTGTAACTTTTAATTTCAATGTCAATGTAACTTTTAATTTCAATGTAACTTTTATATGTAATAAGTTTGTAACTCTATTCCAACGGGTGTGGGCTATTAAAAACATAAAAAAAATGTCTCGATGTATTTTTCTTTCTACTTGACCCTGACAACCACACTAATGTGTTCACTCGTAACCATGCAAACCACATAAATATTATTTAAAAAAATGTCTTCACACTTGACCTTGCAAACCACATAAATATTTTTTGAAAATGTCTTCACACTTGACCTTGCTAACCACACTAATGTGTTTACTTGTGACCTTGCTAACCACATAATTAACTAATGTGTTCACACTAAATTTTGTCTTAAGACGGAAAACGTCCGTGTGACGTACGTGTTTACGGACATGTGGTGAAAGTGTGTCCAACCCGGACTGACCTAGCTGGGCATGCATACATACCGCCGTCGGGAGGTGAATGCTTGCATTTGATGTCGGCGCATGCTACGTGTTGTAAGTCTCATCCGCTAGTGTTAATTGTATTACACATTTTCTATTAATCACGTCTCTACGTCTCTACACGGTCCCTCCCGCTGGCTGGGCGGGCTCCCCTCCCCGACCGCGGGGCCGGGCTCCCCTCGGGGATGATAAGCGTTGACTTTCTGAAGACGGTGTCAGCACTCTACCTTGGGGACATAAGGACCTACGCCTTTCCCCGGACCATGATTAGCCCTTTCCTAGTGTTACGTTCAGCTATGCTGTCGTACCGAGTGATGGGGTGGCCTAGCGCTCCGATCCTCCCACCATTGCACGTGGAGAATAACCTATTGGTATGTCACAGTACGAAAAAGAAATGTTAACATAATTTACGTGTTTTTTTAAAGCTAGAATGGTCTTAACGTAATCTCTTTGGTTTTGTTTTCTCTTTAAAATATATTAACGTAATTTATTTTACAAAAAAATATTTGTTAACGTATTTTTTTTAAGTAGAATGTCTTTAACGTGTTTTCTATTTACTAGTCTTAACATAATTTCTTTTACACAACTAATTTATTTTCAATAATAAATGTTAACATATTTTCTATTTACATATCTTGACGTACTCTCTTTTACACGACTATTATATTTAAAAACAGAAATGTTAACGTAAATGTTTTACACACTTGGGGTATGCTGTAGGTACTGCGTATGTATTGTTCTGCAGTCTGTCTACAATAATAGGTTCCACCGCACTATAGGCATGGCTCCGAATGCTGTGAGGGATAACTCTTTGCTACAAACAGTTTACAGATATGTTAAGAAAATAGATTCTAGACGGTTAAAGGCTCGCGTGGGTTCGTACGTACGTATATCGAAACGCAAGACAGTGTTTGAGAAGGGATTCAAACCCAGGTGGTCGCACGAAGTTTTCAGAGTGGTCAGAGTTATGAATAATTTTCCACGTGTGTTTCATTTGAGTGATTTGGACGGTAATGAAATTAAGGGCGGATTTTATGGTCCTGAGATTCAAGTAATTGCGTACCCCGATACTTATTTAGTGAATAAAATTCATAAAAAGTGTGGCGACCGTTTCCTAGTGTCGTGGAAAGGTTTTCCCGTTTTCGTAAAGACTTGGGTTAGTTACCGTGATGTTATCCGGTAGGTTTCCCCTCCGGCTTTTGTTTTCGGCCTCGCCGCGGGTGTCCGGCATAACACCTTGCCCCATGGGGCGTTCGCGGGCGAGATCGGTAGTGGAGATTTCATTTTCCCCCTCCGGCCACGCGCTTCATCGGTCAACACTTTTTTGTCAACAAGTCATCTGCAGTCACCTTCCCCCCTCCGGCCACGCGCCGCATCGGTCAACACTTTCCTAGCGGCGTTTTGTCAACAAGTCATCTGCAGACGCATCGCGGCCACCGGTGAGAGAACATGCTTCCCTACACAACTTTTATTTTGTTACATGTCGCCGGGGTAGGCGGGGTGCGTTCCGGTGTTGTTTTTTCTGGGTCTTCGCCCCTTATTTTAAATATGTTTATTACTTAACGCTAAGGCGCTAACTCATTGGCCTGTAAAAATATTATTAAATTTAAATATGCTTAACACATTGTTTACGCAATATTATGTATTTTAACTATGCTTATTTTACTCGACGTAATGGTAACTATGCTTATTACTTGGCGTGTTGCACACACACTGTTGTTTTTAAAGACATTATTATGCTTATAATATGATGTGGGGATTATAATTGCGCAGTTTACGAGTGACGCTCCAGCAGGCACCATCTCGCTCTCTCTGCGCGGGGTTTTTTAAGGTTATGTTTGTTTTTGTCATAGCTAATATGGTGGGGCCTTTAAGCATGGCGGCTTGTTTTCGAAAGTTAACTGTTTAGGCATAGCTAGTATGGCGGTATATTTTTTAAATATATCGGTATTTTATTTGTTTTCGTAGTTTAAATATGGCGATTAAGCATACTCGGAGTGGAGGGTTTTAGTCATAGCTAATATGGCGGTAATTGATTTTAGCATAATTTTTTGTAATTTAAGAAACATGGTGCTTTCGACATAGCTAGTATGGGGTTGGTTTTTTTTTTTCGATATTTAACTGTTTAGGCATAGCTGGTATGGCGGGGCCTTTAAGCATTTTTTAAAGACATGACGGTTGTGGAGTGGTTTAGTCATAGCTAATATGGCGGTGGTTGTTTTTTGTAATTTAAACATGGCGGCGATTGTGGAGTGGTGGGGTCTATAGGCATAGCTAGTATGGTTGCATTTTTTAAGGCATGGCGGGTGCTTTTCGAAATTTTAACGACATAGCTTCTTTTAAGCATAGCTTCTTTAAAGCATATGTTCGTTATTTAATTCCCCATACTTCATATGGTCCCGTGGTCTAGTGGTCAAGGCGCACGCCTCGTAACCACGATGTTGGTGCATCCCCGGGATCGAATCCACCCAGCGCCCAGGTTTTTTTGTATACAATTCCCGCCTTCGGAGCGACGGTGGCGCGCTCCGGTAACTAAAGGTTGAACTAAGATGGCGGTCTACCGGCGCGCCCTGGTAACCACTGTCAACAACAATGGCGGTCCCCACGTGACAAGATGGCGGCCCCCATGAAACAAGATGGCGGCGCCCATGGGGGTACTGGCCCTGTGTTTACATTTCTATGTTTACATTGGTCCAGTATCCTTATGCTCTCCCTACTCTTCAACACTGAAAAGAACATGGCTGGGGAAGACTGGTTTCATGGATTTATGAAGCAACATCCAGAACTTTCAATTAGAAAAGCTGAAGGTCTGTCTCGTGCCAGAATAAATGGAATGCAGCGTGAGACAGTAAATCAATTTTATGATGAACTGAAGCGGCTGACAGTGGAGTGCAATCTTCAAGGCATGCCGGAAAGCATTTACAACCAAGATGAAACAGGACTGCCAATGAACAATAAACATCCTAATGTGGTAGCTCTGAAAGGTTCACGTGATGTTGTTTCAATGACAAATGTGGAACATGGAGAAAATGTCACAGTGATTGCATGTGTTTCAGGTACTGGTACTTACATACCACCCTTTGTAATATTTAAAGGAAAGAGGATGAAGAATGAATATTGTGACAACCTGCCAGTTGGAACATAAGTGTTCATGACAGAATCAGGATGGGTAAATGAGGAGGCCTTTAGCAAGTGGCTGGAGCACTTTAACAAACACAGAACACCAGGAAAAGTAATATTGATTCTTGATGAACATGCATCCCACACTTCACTTTCAACAGTTGATTTGTGCGAAAAGTTTAACATTGAAGTTTTTCTACTACCCCCACATACAACACATGCACTTCAGCCCCTTGATGTATGTGTTTTCAAGCCACTAAAGACTTACTACCACCAGCAAGCAATGTCATGGCAACACAGCAATCCGAACAGACCAATTACAAAATTAAGTTTTGGAGGAATTTTTAAAAATGCCTGGAACTTGGCTGCAACAGTTGGGAATGAGGTGAAGGGGTTTGAAGCAACTGGTATCTACCCTCTCAATACCACTGCTATTTCAAGCCACAAATTTGTGTCGGAAATAGTGTTTTCTCCTGAGTCGTTGGAACAGAGCTGTGTTTCGATCTCTGATATGCCTACCACATCTTCTTCCCCGTCGATCCAGCAGATTGAATCTAAGGACATCAGAAAAGAACATAACCTTTTCACTGCCAAAGATGTAAGTGGAAGGAGCACCACAGAAGAAGTGAGAGGCCTGTTACCAACACCGGAAAAATTAACACCAAAGAGAATAGGGTAAACGAAAAACTGTTGCTTCTCTAAGGCTACTGTCAAAAGAGAATCACATATTGATGGAATCCAGGAAATTGAAAAGCAAGACGCAGGTGTTAAGTTCAAAGCACAACAAAATTGAACCTCTGAAGACGAAGAAGCGAACAAAAGCTAAAAACACATCCGAGTTGGAAATTTTGGAAGAAGGCCAGGATGATGAGGAAGATGTTCTCTGCAACATGTGCAAAATTGCATACAAAGACATCAGAAGCTGCACTACTGGAGACTGGATTCAGTGCCAGTCTTGCAAAATGTGGTACCATGAGCGCTGTGTCAATGCTTTTCAGTGTAAACTGTTTGTATGCGTAATGTGTCTGTCAAAACAGTAAAGAAAATCTGTTGACCCGATTCGCCCCAATTGTGATCCGATTTACCCCACTTCTGTCCAAATCGGGTCAAAACATTTCATTTTCCTTTTATCAAGTTTAGTGTCAATTCATTAGGAAGATTGGTTAATGTTTGTATGTAAATATGTACATAAATGTATGACTGATATTACTGTATATTATTTTATGGTAAATTAATATTGGTTTTATACATATTCAGGAATTTCAAAAAATTGACCCAATTTCCCCCGGTCTACCCTATAGAGGATAGATATAGAGGGAGAGATATAGGGGAGAGATGGAGACATAGAGGATAGAGAGATATAATGCCATGGAAATATACATAGATATAGAGGCACGGAGGTAAAGAGAGAAATGTATAGATGCTTTGTGCATGTGTACCTACTTAAAACTAATTACAAAAAAAACTGAATGAGGCATTGCAACGCATGCGGGGCATTAGGTAGTAGGAAATAAAAATTAAGCAAATTATTAGGACCATGACTATTTAGCCTATTCATTTCACTCCAGTCATATTCTTTCGCAGATTACACGTGATTAAGTAATTAATCTTTCTTGTTTATAATAGCTCAGGGTCGTCACGGGCGTGTCAAGGGCACCGTTCAATCTATGACGTGAATCAGTTGTGCTTCAAGTCTACTTTGCTTGTATAAGGAATCCGCAAAATAAACATGACTCTACTTATTATATGTTGGTAGACAACTTGTCGTTAATTTAGCCACCATGTTGATATAGGATATACCTGTTTTTTAATTTACAGAGCACAAAATTTTGAATTTATAGCAAAAAAAAAAAAAAGATTGAGCTTTAATTTGTGGCGCAGAAATAATTTCTGAAAAATTATACCATCCACGTTTGCTCCAAGATAGTTTGCAATAACTGTAATTTCTTCTAACTATCTTCTTTTTTCGACCTAGCTTGATCTTCATAGGTATCAGACTCCCCACACACGTTAGCTGAGATCTCATTAGCCAGAAGCCAATCTCCGTTTCTCATAGGGCTGAATATTCAACAAATGTCGGTGCGAAAGTTCTGAGTTAGAATGCCGGGTATAAGCATGCTGAAAGTTTCTACTGTAAAGCCCTATGCTTTGATGGAAGGTTTCGTACAGGCTCCACTGAACAAAACTGCTGCCCGATTCTCCACGCTAGCTGGCATGGGCGTTTCTATGGAATGACCTATGCCTAGATACTTCAACAGTATCTTCAATTTGAATGCTAGCTTCTTTTACTGTGGAAATAATTACTTTTATTGCAACGAAGATAAAATTACTTGAGATAATTTTTACAGATTCACATTGTTCAGTATCTGAAAACTCTAAAACGACAGCCACCATCACAGTTGATGCCTTTTTCGCTGAAACTGACCATCATAACCCTATTCAGGGACGTAACTAGACTAGTTTCCACCCGGGACAAGAACTCATCTTGGCACCCCCACCCCTTATTTTTTTTCTTTCAAAACCAACCAAACCAAAACCTTTCCCGACAACACTTCATATCGACACCACATATTTATTCCACGATTCCAAATATTTTGGTTTCAACTTAAATTGTAAATAAATGCATATATTTGCAGTAATTTAATTTTGAATACATCGCAAGATGGATAGTACGGGAAAAATACCAGTTTTTAAATATTTGATGGTACACATGTATGCATATTTCAAAATAAATTATCAGTATGTATTCCAACACTATGATGTTAAAGAAAAAATATATATAGTAAACATTACTCTTCCAGTTTAGTGCCACCCCCCCCCCCCCCCCCGGGGGCTAGTTTCGACCCTTACCTATTTAGTTTGCCTTTTCAAGTCAAAAGTCGTCATCTTTAAGATCAGTCCGGTATCTCTTGGTTGATGATTTTTGATATGTTAGTTTACGGTTAAGCGAGTTATTAGTCGAGCTCGGTGGTGCCGCTGCCATCTAGCGCCTCCAAGCCTGCTGTGTTCTGTTAGGGTAGTCACCCTTAGCCCTGGGAGAACACGCTTCACCACAAGGAACTGGTGTTCCTCTTAATTAACCCCGAGAGAAAGGGTCGCCTGAGGCTTCTCCGCCTACCAGGAAAGTAATATTTTAATCTCTGTATTTGCAAGAAAGGAAATGAAAGCAACAAAAAAAATTGTAGTTTTATTGTATGTTTGACTATCGAAAGAAATATTTAATTAATAAACCATTGGTTATTTTTTTCTGTGTGTCACTTTTGTTTTTGGCTTTCATTACAATATTGTATGGGTATAAGTATATGGTGCTATATGCAATATACTGATAACAAATTATGTTCTCGAGCATGCAGTGTCTTATAAAACGGCCATGCAGAATTTGTGTGGATTGTCCTCATGCCAGAAGATTACCGTTCTTACACAACCAGAACATGTTCATAATATGAAGGAGATGGAAGGGAGGAAGAAGAGTTCCAGTATCAAATGTTACAAACATACCAAATTGAATATATAAAAAAAAAACTTCAGCCGATATCCATACTCTTTGTGTTCATAATGTGATATACTGCTTAGTGATTTTCAAAAGCGATAGGTGTGGATTTCTTGCATGAAATGTAAGGATTTTTGTCATGATCTATATGTAAGAGCAGCATTAGTTAGAACTAAATTGAAGTTAAAAACAATGAAATATCAATCACTGTATTCTAAAATAACAAAGTTGGCAAATTTCAGTTATAGGTTTTTTTGCTAAAGTATGATTACTTTATTGAAATTTTTACTACATCATTAAATTGTAGAAGTTATTTACTACAAAATGATTACTGGCCATTTTCTATATCTATCCATTAAGAAGATGTAACAATTTTAGAATTTTAATTATCTGTATTACAAGAATCGACCATACTAAATGCATCAATAGATATGTTACGAGTGGGGAAAACGGATTCGTAAGAATAGCCCAATTGATTTATTACAATTTTATTTGCTACTATTATTTAGACTACTAATTAAAGCACCACTCTTAATGTCTGTTCACAAATCACTAAGTATCTGT
The DNA here is from genome assembly GCF_032445375.1 of Bacillus rossius redtenbacheri. NCBI lineage: Eukaryota > Metazoa > Arthropoda > Insecta > Phasmatodea > Bacillidae > Bacillus > Bacillus rossius. Next base: position 300,273,313 of record NC_086330.1, on the reverse strand, counting down.
CTAGTCCACAGTTCACACTCCTCACTGGAGCTAGGCCCAACAGTGGTTCGCCTCTCTTACCACGCACCTGTTATACACACAGTCTCGCGCCACTCAGTCGCACTCGCAAGGTCCCGTCGCTCCGCGTCCGCACCACTCACAAAAAAAAAAGGGGGGGGGGGGAGGTGCCTCTCGCCCTCTTCGCTGAACTCGCACTTCGACCAACTCGCACTTTCGGAACTCCCATGGAGGCCAGCGTCGCCGCTTTTATACCAGTTGGCCGTCTTTCTGGAATGGACGGGAGTGGTTGTGACGAATCATCCAGAACAGTGGCGCAATTAATTACAACATCACACGCAATTGTAAAAAGAATTTGTCAGCGCACTTCGTTTCGCGGAGATCGGTGCTTCGCGACGGTCCTGCAAGTCGTTGTAAGTGAGACACTATGCAGCGCCACCAGAATGGTTTTCAGACCTGTGCACGGTGTCCATACCGACTGCGAAAATGGTTATAAGTCCCTTTTAACTTTTTGGGGGATCCACAATAAAAGGGGGGGGGGATAGCAGCATGCCGCTCACCCCCCAACCCTGAATAATTTTCAGATTTTCTCCTAGTTCCTTAACATAGTTTACCAAACTTATTAAAGTATTATTTTACCGCAGCTATTGATAATAGGATGTTTTTGAACCACAAATAAAATGTACTAAATATTTTAATTCTAAATGTACCAAAGTTGTATTAGAAAATTTAATTTGGCCCTCCCCTGAACATTATTCTGGACCTGCCCCTGGCCCCTCCTTGCTTTAATACAATAAAGCCCCTGGACATTTAAGAATGAGGGGCCCATTTCCCTGGGACAAGTTTGAATTAAGAGCGAAGCTTTCGTTTTTAATAATGAGTTTGACTCAGTTTTGGAAATGGTTGCTAATGCAATGATAATGTGAATGTACACTATCTCGCGCGCTTCGCACATCTCTTAAAGTGTGATTTTTGCCTTAAGGCTGCAACATATTACTACCAAACGTTAAAAAATGGTTATTGCATAAAAACTTTCCATCTCTCCTCTAAGAGGTAAAATATGATAACCTACTCTATCTGCAAGGTAGTGTATGGCTAAGGAAAATATAAAATATAGAAACATATTTGATTACTTATTTTCAATTAATTTTTTCTGTCACTTTTACACTTTACATCTAGCATATCAGACATATCATATTTCAGCTTCGTAGTTTTAATTCGCTTCAAATCATGTGTCGAAAAGTTATTTCATGAGTTGGCTGGCGTGCTCCCCCCAGTTCTCCCCGCTGTTGACTGCTCTGCTGACACTGCTGCTACCACTATCTCTGGCATGACATCACGCACCCGAGAGTGCCGAGCTGACAGAAAGGAAAGTATCTCCAAGACTGTCCATACGTCCGCTGGGGGTTTTCTGCGTTGACGCGTACACACGATTCTGAATACAATAAACAGCAAAACATCGTTTGATGCGCACAGTTCACAGCCAAGTTAGGTTGTTTTTAAAACAGAGCGCGTCAGTATTCGACCCTAAAATCTTCCGCAGCAGGTTCCTCACTAGAAAAAAAGGTGAAAACATACGTACGACTTACGCTGGTTTTGCAATGAAAAAAAAAGAACCATAATAGTAACAGCAGGTCGTGTAGGCTACACAAGATTTGATCGCCATGTTTTCGAACCTAGTGATTCACAACAGCGCATGAACGGCCGTGTGCACGTACTCATATTTTTTTTGTTATTGAAACAGAAATATTAATGTAAAATTTCATATATTTGTAAATTAGTAGATTAACATTAAAACAACTGTATCACTACAAAATAATGTTCACAGTAATAATGGCTTAAGATTATTACTTGGGAATTTATGCTTTGTGTTGTCCCAGTACCGGCAATAGTTAAAGTTATATGTTAACCGTTCCCTGAATAGCTTTTCAGTATTAGCTGCGCACATTAATAAAAGTAATAAAACAAACTAAAGTCCATTTATTGAATATTCTATTATTTTTCCATGGTTTAAAAAATTATGGTCGAATGAAACATAAATTAAAAAATATATAATTATGTACCGATTATCGTAAGAAATACTCAATATTATATATATGAAAAACGTTTTTACATTCTTACAAAAATAACCATAGCCATGTGTTGCACAAATTTACAATATATTTATTGTAGTATTACAAACTATACAGCCATTATCAACTGATTTCCAAAGGATTTTTTCGTAAAAGTACAGAAACATTTTTTTATGTGTGTGTGTGGGAGAGATGTGTGCATAGCAGGGAAATGAATGTAATATATTACAATATATTTTGTAACGGACGCATATCGCAACAGCCCAGGGCCGCAACTAGAGTCTCTGGCACCCGGGGCATGAATGGATTCATGCGGCCCCCCCCCCCCCTCTTTTTTTGCACATACCACACCAATAAAGCGGGGGGTCCGGGGGCCCTCCCACGGAAAAATGGTGCTATTTAAGCATTTTCCATACCTACATGTAACAGTTTCTGTGCTACTGTAACTTCCATGCAAAATCTTTTTACCAGTTACCAGTTGTAGTAGGAATTACAATGCAAGCGATTTCGGCGCCCCCACAGCTTTGCGCCCGGGGCACATGCCCCGCTTGCCCCCCCCCCCTTAGTTGCGGCCCTGCAACAGCCAATGCATGGCCTGCTATGTGCACTCAGTCTTCATGCTCTAGAATGCTTCCCAAGGCTGGTTGGTATACGCTTTTGAAGTTGGATCTGTTTTATTGCAAACAATATAGGAAGTATTAAGATATAACACTGAGTACATGGATATTGTTTAATTTAACAAATTTGTGCATTAAATTAGGACACACAGATGTTCGAAAATAAATTTCATTAATAATTTTTGTAATTTTACTAAGACGTATTCAGTTTTTGAACTGATACAACAACATTTACAGTCGCTACAACGGTTTTGTTTATGCGCGATTTGAAATCATGGTTACTGCCATATAAGATAGTTTTTGGTCATTAAATGTTTGTACAGGTGAACTGTTTACATAAGAAATAACTATCTCAATAAATTTTGTTTTAAATCTGTGACTGTCTGGACTGATAAATATTACTAATATAATTATGTTTGTAACCCTGTTAGCTAAGCGTGTTAAGATGTCATCGGCGACAGGACAGTTACTGTAGGTTTGATTTTTGAAACGCAGCAACAATTAAGAATTCCTTCCAAGTGACGGAGATGCTCCAGTAATATCCGGCAATAGTCATTATCTAGCTGGGCATCCGTTACTATCAAATGGCCTAGAGATCGCCAAAGGAATAGTTATTATATATATGGATATACATCTGGTGATATATAGTTCGGAAGTGAGTTTAAGCATTATATATATATATTTAAGCATTATATATAATGTATATATATTCAATTATTTAAGCGAAATTAGAATCAGCAGTCTAGGTAAACCTTAGATGCTTCTGTTAAGGTCATATTTCACAGATTTTTTTTTAATTTTTTCACATAAAAGAGTTGTGCATGGACACTTTAAAATTGTAGTTATTTTTTGTTTAAAAAGCATAATTTTCAAAATATTTCACTTCAAAATTGATAATTCCATGCTTTTGTGTACTAATTTATTGATTAACTATCCATTTTTTCCCTGAAGAATTGTATTTGATGTAGTCTGTACAAAATGCCCGACAAAATATCTTATAATGGAAGAGATAAATTATTTACCGAATGTTTTCTGTAATCATTAGTGTCACTTGAATTAGACATTATTATTTTGATAAAAACCACCATTAATCTCACAATGGAAAAATTACAGATTTTGTTAATTGCTAGTTTAAAACTTAATCTGTAAAATAAAATCAATTTTGATGTTTTAAGTAATTTGCAACACTCAAAAAATATATCCACTTTTGCAACACTTATTTTGTTATATTTCAGTTGCCTACAACACTCTTCTCTTGGACTGTACAGTAGCTGTGCCTGTGTTGTACGCACCCCACTGGCACCCCTTGCCATGAGGCCGCGCTGAATTGTCCCCCCTCCCCCCTCGGGCAGCAGTAGGTTGCTGTCTGACCTTGAAGATTAGTCACATAAAATAAACACTTGTCAAAGTTCAAGGGATAGAGTGAGAAATACTAGGAAAAAGTAAGGTGAAGTGAAGTTTGTGGAAATAAATGCAATTTTTATTTTATGTATTAAATTTCCTCTTCGAGTTTATTTTGTAACATCAAAGTATTAATGGGTAAACGAATTCCTCGCAAACCTTGGGCTTTTCGTCCACGATCGAAATAAAATAACATTCAATCTTACGTGAAACAATATGTACAGTTTAATATTTTAGTAATACACTTCTATTTTATGTGTTTGAATGCGTCAAAGTAGGAATTTGAATATGTTAAAGTTAATATCTTCCCGAATGTGAAGTAAATTAGAAAATGTAATTTTTTTTTTTTTTTGCAATTTGAGTATTGCAATGTGTTGCTACAAACTTAGAGGTGAGAGCTTATTTCCACATACGGATTTAACAAAATGTTGCATTATAATTTTCAGTCGGTATTTTACTTTGTTGTTTGTTGTATTTATGTACGTTCAGCTTTACTTTTAATAATGCAATTTTATAAACATATTGGAGCTGGCTATTATTGCTTACTTGGTAAAACGACAGCTTGTGGTGCAAGAGGTTGTTGCGGGTTCGAATATCGGCCACGTTTCATTTTTTTTTTTTTTGCGCTCATAGGTTTTAGTTAATGTGTAAGCCGTTTCCACAAGAAATGCAACTTATAAACCCAATAGAGCTAGATAACTTAATGGTCCGCTGAAACTTGATTTAACTCCTGCTTAAACAACATGGCTATAAATGGTAGTACGTATCGCGGGAAATTTTCTTGACTTTTTCTTGGATTCTAACAGAGGATCAACAAATTTCCAATTTATTCTTTCATTATTTTCTGTTTACTGTGTACGACGCTTTTCCCCATTAGTATTGACAAAACGAATTCTGAGACATTTAAAATCCAGGGAGTAGTAAGCAGAAAGGAAAATAATAGTGGATTATTTTAAAACATAAATATTTAGCAAACCTGTGTGTGTTAAATCTCGAGATCACAAATTTTGCTGAGGCATTCCAACGAAATTCTTTAGGCAGGTGGGTGTCGGACCCCACATAGATCGGTCTTTCCTCCTTTTTCAGTTTTTTTTTTCAAGTGTCATGTTCCTAAACATGTTTTGCCAGCTTTTCTAGCACTAAGTTAGCTACGCCCATGCTTACAGTGGGTGTATATGATTAATCTTCAACCATCTAATCTATGTTATAAGTATCTAAGTGTCCAATCCAATCGAAAAAAGCAGCAGATCGTTACAGTGTTTTGAAAACGTGTTGGTACAAATAATATTAGTGCTATACCACCATCTGTAATTGTAGCTGTTATTCTGATGATGTCGCCTCGAACTCGGTAAGCTGTACGCACTGATTATCTCCAAATTCTTTTTCTTGCTGAGAGATGCAGAGAAGCATTTATCAGTCATTTGTTTAATAGTCTAGCCTTTGAGCAGTAAATATAAATGTGTAAATGCTAAATTAATTTTTACACTCAATCATAGCGTGCACATAATTATTAATTACAAAACTGAGACTGTATTTAGAAGTATAAAAATACTATAGCATCATGTTCCTGCTGTGAATACATTCTTCGGGTCAAGCAATATTACCAAGTACTTTTTTAAACGCTTCTCCAAAAAACTGCAACACATTTTAACAACGTAATAAATTCTATTCTGAAAAGTAACTCATATTAAACAGTCTTTGTTCTAAAAAAAATAACTCTAAGCCAGCCTTTAACACTAAGGCTGGTATTTATAATCGCATCTTGAGCAATGTCTTGAGACCATCTTGACGAAGATGGTCTTGTTTCTCAAGGCAGCGATTTCAATCTCCATGTTTCATAGTCCGCGAACAAGACGAGCTTCATGAAGACTGCATGCTCAAGCAAGAGCTTGTTTGCTGTACTTATGGCTTGACGAAGATTTTTTTTTCCTAACCAAACTAAAACTAAGTGTATTTTGGAGGGGTCCGGGTTAGGGAGGGACCTAGGTGCGTCTCAGGCCGAAGCCTATACGCCTAGCCATGCTGGGATTAGCCATGCAGGGAGAGGGTCGCATGCATCATGTGCTAGGAGGGGATTGGCCAGCCATGGCAGCGATTGGCGCCATGACTAACTCCCCTCACTCTTAAATCTAGACTATAACTAGAGATAGGTTGGGCCCAGGTAAAACCTGCATAGACACGGGGAAAACCCTGGGCACATTCATGCGGGATGCAAATTGGCATGCATTACGTGTAGGAATTTACAGGAGACAGAGGATGGTCTGGATGAAGTGTTGGACAGAGTAGAAAAGAGTCTACCATGCGGGGGTTGGGCACTTGGGCTCGTGGTCCGCTTTGCTAATTGTCCAGTACTGGATTTAGTGACCAGGGACGCAAGCGCCCCTGGTGGTGAGTGGTTGCACTGACCACTCACTCCGCCGCCAGTCAGCACCTAAAAAACTAAGAAACTAAGACAGAAAACAGAAGTACTTACTTGAGACAGCCGAAAAGACACGAGCATACACGAACTTTGCCGATTGAACTGTTTTCGTTAAATATTCTGGTACTATTCACACCAAGCACTGAAAACCCAGAATTTGAGGCTATTTATAGTAACAAGATTTAGTGAGTACATACCACTACATTCGAAGTGCGTTTGTACGTTGATGTGAGGAATTCGTTTATTGTTTTAATACTCTCGAATCACACATGGAAAAATTGATGTTTTGCGACCACAAATATGCACACCTTCTAGTACATCTCAGTTTGTGTCACTTGAGATGAATGAAATTAAGAACTTTATAGACTTTCGTCTTTCCTGTGCAAGTTTAACATTAAGAAATTATGTATCTAACGATTTAATAATACCCTTTTAACAAAATAATGCAATAAAATTAAGTTAGCATCTTCAGAACTGTTAATACTGAATTACTACTTGTTTAAAAGCTACTTGTCTTTACAGAATTATCAAAAAAATATTTCAGGTAGTGAAAAACGTTTTTTTTTTGAGAAAAGGTCACTCTGCTTCAGCTTCAGGATAAGGTACAGTAAATGTCAGTTTAATAAAATATCAGATTTAACTACACAGTAAAAGACAATTATTAATTTAAGTAAGAAAAATATATGTCTAGAATTATAACAATAAGTTTGAACGAATCTGATAAGGCTACATAGTAAGGAACTTAAAATTTTGTAAAACCCTTTATAAAGTGTTTGTTTGTTCATCAATAATATAAGACATTAATTTCCTCATATAATACGTTAATTTTTCTTGTTCAAGTTACTTGTGATTCTATAATTTAATCATATTATAAGTAAAATATATAGACTACATTATGTCTGAAAGCATACTGCGTATGAAATAACCAAACCAATAAACTGAGCTATGCATTTAAATATATTATAACAATTAGATTTAAAAAAATCTAATAAAATTTCACTTAAAGCTACATTTGCATTTTTCATTAACTGTAACTATAGAAAAAAAAGTACTGTCAGTGTCAGGAATTGAACCGCATTCGTAAATTTTCTCTATAACTCCCTAACCAACACAGTACCAAACCTCTGACGGAAATAGTGGGAAATTATTGTATATCAACAGTGTAATGCCACTTTTTCTTAAATTATTTTTAATGTGTTCTGGGTGTCACGAATGTAGAATTAAATTTTCTGATTGTGATATTTACCATCAACCATCATTAAACGCATCGTTTTCCACATCCATTGTACTCGTTCTGTGATCGATTCGAGGGCATCATACCAAAAGGGCGTATCAACACTTTTTGCAATATCGAGATACGCCCTTCTGGTATGATGCCCTCGGTCTGTTTAGCACATGAAAATGTAACCACTGGTCACAAACAAACACTAAACTCATTTAAAATACATATAAAATTGCTTCAGCACTTCATACAGGATTTATTTAAGTTTAAAAATACGAGGTTCACGAGAATCTGCCATTTTCTACATTGCGATCAGAACAAGCAATTGCTTGAGACATGCCTGCAGTGGTCTTGGCAAAAAACGATCTTATTCGTGTTCTTAAGCACGGTCTCAGCTACTATGAAACATGCTTCTACGATGGTGTTCTCAAGCAACGACTATGAGACAGGAGAATGCCCTCTCAGAAATAAGAAATATGGGACTATCATAAGATGGTCTTCATCAAGATTGTCTTGTTTGCGATCACTTGAGATCATCTCAAGCAACCTCTATGGCACACAAATGTTAAATAAGAATGCATATAAGAATTTCTTGACGAAGGAATTGCTGAAGACGTGAATATAAATACCACTGTAAGACAGTTCATATTATGTGAATATTAAAATCTATTATACATTGAGGTATGAAACAGCACAGTTTCTATTACCAAATTTAGGGACAACTTAACATTTCAGACAAGCAATATTGCGATTTCTTGAGGTACAGCAGTAATGAAGTTTTTTTTGAAAGAATTTTTAAAGATGAACAGTTTTAACTGAACAAGATGCTACCAAAGCCAACACGTTCTACTTAAAATGCGTTATGCCTGTAATAATAGATAGCTGTGACAGGGCCTTAATGAACAGATGGCTAATTTGCCTGAGTACTCAGAGAGTCAAGAGTCCATCCGGGAAGTCATCGAACCTGCGAATCTTCCACGTGTGTCAAGTTGGCGACCACACATTGGAATTTAGAGTGCAAAATTTGTCATAAAATTATTGCTCAATTTATGCTAATTTGTACCTTACTATATGTCATAACTTTTTATGTAATGTAACACAAATTCTGTTTTCAACGGCACAAATGAGCACAAATTGAGCACTAATTTTTGACTAATTTCTAACTCTAAATTCGAATGTGTGGTCGCCAACTTGACACACGTGAATCCTCCCAGTACCGAGCTCCGCCGAGCTCCAAGTTTGGAAGTGGCAGAGCGTCGTGCCTGCGGTGCAGCCTGTGTGTGATCAGTGATCAGTGATCACGCGCGCCTGAAGGTCAGCCCGCGGACGGAGTCGTACGAGCGACGCGAGACTGATAACGGCGATAACAGGCCCGACGCGGCGGTCAGGCGAGCAGCACGCCACGCCACAGGCTCGCAACCACGGGATAGCGCTGGCGTGGACTGGCCCAAAAGACGCCATCTTGGTTTCAACAGTTTTGTGGCCATTCCAGGTTTCTGTCAAACCAAAGAAAAAAAATGTAATGGAATGCTTGAAGTTAATACCGAATGGTTGATAGAAATAGTTTACCCTGTGAAATAATTCAATTATAGTATTTAATTTATTTCTGTGTATTCTACAACTGTAATAATACTCTCAATAGACACTATGTATATAATTAATACTTCAACGAACACAATTTTGAATATCAAACGATAAAAAAAATGTCATGGCATTAAAACCTTTGAAACCAACACCTTGAAAATGTTCTATGGTGATGAAGGCCATAGTGGTCTCAGAAAATTGATGTACAAAATAACGTTTCGGCTCGGTAGGTTCCGCGCGAAAGTCACTAATAGTTTTCTGAAAACAAAACAACATTCAATGTTGTGATCTCCAGTGACAGACACAAGGGGGAGGGGATAAGAAAGATGTCTTCCCCCCCCCCCTCCCATGGGCGTCGCAAGGATATATTTTTTTGGGGGGACTGCAATTGATTTAGTTGTTGAGGAATATCCATCCCCTGGAAAATAACGGGGGGTCCGGGGGTCCTCCCCCTGGAAAATTTGGGGTTTGAAGGTGCAAAAAGGTGGTTTTTAGGCATTTTTCTTTCCTAAATATTCTAATTATAGTTGGTTGCAATATATAATTTATTTTTTATAAAAAATATTTTCAGAGAACAAATTTGTGAAAACACAGTGCTTAAAATACCACGATTGGACTAAATGCACCATGCGCAACATTTGGGTTATATCACAGAAATCATATTTTTAATATAACTACGAAACTAAATATATTATTGGAGGGGACGAAATTGAAGACTTTTATTATTGGGGGGGACGTGTCCCCCCCGTACCCCTCGGTTGCGACGCCCATGCTCCCCCCCCCCCCCCCGAACCCAAGTTGGGAAATAATTTGCAAAATATCAGTGTAAAGGCAGTACGATTTTTTGGGTGATTAAGGTGAGCTGTTACAACTGCAACTACAACTGCCTGAAAAGCCGCGTCGCCTAAGGTTACTTTTGTAGACGCATATGTCAGTTTGTTAGAGTCTTGTACTTTTTTTTAAACACATAGCCGGATTAATATGGGAATTCTGCCCCCATGGCTTTTTTGACTCATACTTAGGGGGTCGATTTGGTGTCGAATGAAAATAATTCACACCAATTTTTAGCTCTTTAACTCAAACGGTATTCGAGAATTTAAAAAAAACAGGTTTTTTCAAAATTATTTTTATTTTTATAGTAAAATTCGGAATTGATTAATGATGATTTTTTTCCTAATTCTTACGAGTCCAAAACATGAAAAAATCATATGATCATGATTCTCAAATAGAAAACCGATTTTTAACGGAGAAAAGAAAATTTTTTTTTCAGACATCTTGAAATATGTCACTCACCAAAATTCGTCAGAAAATGTCTTTTATACTCCTCTATACTCAGGAATTGTTTTGAATTTTTAGAAATGGTGGAACAATTCCAAAAAAATTAAAAACTCTTTTTTTTTCAAAATCTTGCGTTTTAACAAACTTACATTTTTTTTAGTACACATAAATACGTAGATTTTTTTTTTTTTACCAAAACATATCTTTGCAAAAGATAAACAGAAAGATTCAGTAGGCTAAAGTGATTAGAAGGGTTATTATTGATTCAAAAGACACTTAAAGGTAATACTTATATATTTTTTCATACTATTGGGAAATATTTTGAATTTTGATACAGAAAAAATAAAAATTTTAATCAAAATAATAATTAGGCTAGTCTTCATCACTGTCTTCATTCACGACGACACTGATTTTTTCATCAATAAACAGACGACTAAGTATCTCAGCTGGTTTTACGATTTTCGCTAAGTATCGAGCGTAAGATAAATAGTATATAATAGCAGCAATGTGTGAGCAACATCCAACAGTACGTCTACCATTCGCACAATCACAACAATATAGAGTTATTCCAGAGATATTGTTCTTATCTGACTGATATTCAACAAAACAATGATATGTCTTCGAATTAATATGTCGAGATCTGACTTTGAATTTTATAATATTAGGTGTAATTTTTAAATAATAAAGTATTATCGTTCCGTTTTCATCCATCATTTCAGCTAAATACGATACAGCTTGAGATATTTGATATGATCCCGTGAATAGAATTTTGAGTTCTTGTTCCGTTAATTCAGGAAAATCAGTTAATATATCTGAAGTTATTGTTGCAAAAGGAACTTTTCTTCTTGCCCAACGATTAGTCTCTACTTATGAGGCTAAGGTATTATCTTGATACTTTTTTGAGTTCATGGCGGCAATAATTTTTTCAGAAAGATCGAGATCAGAATCAAGTCTCTTACCAAATTCATTGTGCAGAAAACAAGCGATTCGACAAAAAAAAAAACAGTTTTTGGAAGCAATTTATTGTCTAGTTTATGATCTAAAATCCTAAACTTCTGCTTAATATCTCCATGTACTGCTTCAACAATCCAACGGATTTTGGTAACAAAACGGGATTCATTTGATTCATCTGTGGTCAGTTGATTTCGTTTTCCTTTGAGAGCAGGCATTAGCACTTTAAACCCCAATTCTTCTAAATATACTATCACATCCCGGAAGCCACGATCAACTACAATAATGTCACCTTTTTTCAGCAACTTAATCAGACCATTGGGATCACTTAAGATGATTCTCATAATCTCAGCATCGTTCATATTAGCTGTATATGGCCCAAGCATATCTATAACGAAACCATTTGTAGTACATATCGTGAATGGTTTGCACAGAGGAACTTTCTTTTGACCAGAATATGATTTCCTCTGGTATTCGTTATTTGCACTTTTTTGATGACGAATACATGTTCCATCGCAAATGAATATCAACTGGTCATCTTTCACTTGATACAGCATTTTAGCAGTATTTGACGTATTGGCGAGTAATGTCTCCCTACTAATAGCATCGATTCCGAAATACTGAGGTAAAATATCTTTTTCAAACGAAGATATTACTTCATCACAGTAGTCGGATACCATTTGTTCCCGAGCTAAACAAAAAATGGAAGATATCACTGCATTTGAATTTCCTGTTCGTAATTTGAATAAAAAAATAACAAGAGCTTGAATGACATTACGATTCACTGATTTTCTCATCGACGTTAGCATTTCACGAAGTTTTATCAATTTTTCCCAGGTAAGGCTCGTAAATACCTCCAACTGTTTTTCTGAAAACGAGTGATCTCCAATTTTATCAATTATAGACGAATCAGTGCCAATAGCCAGCTGCCCAAGTAATTTTTCCAAATCACGAACTTCAAATACACTGGTATTCGAATTAATTCGAAAATTGTTAATTTCTTCATCATAAAACTGCTTTTTTATAATATGATCTTTACAACATCGATTTCCTTCAGGAATAAAGAGTCGTCTTGTCGAAAATACTTGTTTGCGTGCTTCAAATGGAACGATTGTGATATTTGCTGATAATCCACAAAGGCAACAGTATTTATGTGTCGATATGATTCGGGGAAAACCCAACTCCACAAATTCTAACTCTTCTTCCATTTTTTCTTCAATAACATATGAAGGATCTTCAGATGATGATACGGATGAAACAGTAGTGGATGAAGACTGAGAAAAAATTGGCTGGCTTTTGATACTAACTTGATCTGCAGATGAATCCTCAGTGTTCTTAAGTATAGGTGGTCTTGTTAAAATAACTCGACACTTACTACAAAAGGCATCATTAACAAGAACTCTCTTTCCAATTTTTTCTGTCGCAATATTAGCTTCATCAATTGTCATAAAAACTTTTTTATAACCAACCGCTTTACGCAAATATATGTTACAATTGATACATTTTTTTATCAAAATCCATTCTGAAATCAATATTAAAATTATATATTAGGAATTTGGACATATATAAACTGATTAAATATAAAACTTCACTTACTTGAGTCTTTGTAATCGACTGTGACACTATTTAACGACAAAAAATAGTATCTCATAAAGATGAGACGATATAATATAACAACAATGATACTCCAGTATAATTTTATGGTGAAACGAAAAAATATTGTCAATATAAGTACTGAATTAATTAATGCGTTTACTGCTATTCAGACAATGACATCAACTATAAAGGCTTCTTTGTTTTTAGGTTATCTAAACAAGCGGAACCTTAGAAGAAATAATAAATGGATACAGAAAATCCCGATAGATGGCGTTATAATGTGCCAACTTGGCCAAAATTTTGAAAAACATAGTTTTAACGTGATCGTTGTCTAGTATAAAGATTGAGAATATTTAATAAGTAATGTAATTGTGAATTTTAAACAAAAATAAAATTTTCTACGTATTTATGTGTACTAAAAAAAATTGTAAGTTTGTTAAAACGCAAGATTTTGAAAAAAAAAAAGAGTTTTTAATTTTTTTGGAATTGTTCCACCATTTCTAAAAATTCAAAACAATTCCTGAGTATAGAGGAGTATAAAAGACATTTTCTGACGAATTTTGGTGAGTGACATATTTCAAGATGTCTGAAAAAAAAATTTTCTTTTCTCCGTTAAAAATCGGTTTTCTATTTGAGAATCATGATCATATGATTTTTTCATGTTTTGGACTCGTAAGAATTAGGAAAAAAATCATCATTAATCAATTCCGAATTTTACTATAAAAATAATTTTGAAAAAACCTGTTTTTTTTAAATTCTCGAATACTGTTTGAGTTAAAGAGCTAAAAATTGGTGTGAATTATTTTCATTCGACACCAAATCGACCCCCTAAGTATGAGTCAAAAAAGCCATGGGGGCAGAATTCCCATATTAATCCGGCTATGTTTCAAATACACCTCTGAAAAAAATAACCTTTTCCGTCATTGATAATATTAACTGTTTTCGAGACGTTATTGTTGATTGTTTAGAAAACTATGGCCCGTTCTTTAATGATTTTGTTTTTAAGTAGTTATTTCTCAGTTAACCAAATTTAATGCGTGAATTTGAGTGTTTTAGTCTTCACAAACTATTTAGTATGGCTGTTATAAAACAATTACACGATAGCTCAAAGAATACTTACTAGTTTTTACTTCTGAAAAAAAGTCATCATATATACAAAAGTGTTCAAGTGATAAAACAAAGTATTTTTATTCTTCAGTTCTTGTAACTTGTTGAAAATAATACCTCGAAAATTTAGTCTAAAGTCTCTAAACAAACCTATGTCAAATAGGTATGGCCGCAACAGCTCAGTTTACAGTGAACTATTATTGATGGGTTTAGCGCGGCACATCTCTCAGCTGAGCCGTAATTTTGTACGTTTCGTGCGCAAACATACTTGACCTTGAACCTCATACAACACTCTTAAACTTGTTTGCAAATGTACTGATAAAAAATTAATAATGATAATTTACAGGAATCTTATTACCCTCAACATAGGATCGATCCAAAACCTTAGGCAGGGGCCTAGAACTCCTACCAGCGCTACGTGGGAGGGGGGTGGGGGTGGAAACACTTTTCTAAACTATTATTATAAATTGCTATTTTTTGTAAGAAGTAAACTCGAAAACTAATGGGAATATATAAAATAAATATATAAATTCTATTGTAAAGCTACATCATTCAAAATGGACATAGGATATGTTTTATCGTTTTTAAGGATGCATCCGTAAGATATACCAATATTTGAAACAAAAACCGGAAAAAAAAAAACGACCGATCTGACTATTGTAGATTACAAGGTTTTACGCTGTAAAAATCTCCTTGGCAACGTTCGCTGTGTTTTCCCGTCCACATGCGTAAAATAACAAATGTGTACCCAGCAGGTCGAGGACATCGTGAAGAACAGTGACAAGCAGGCTATGAACTTTGAATGTATGCGCGTCATGGTGTACCGAGGGGTCGGACACGACGTTTATTTACACGTCAGTTGTTATTGCGATTATTAAAAACGAAACTTTCTGTTAAAAATCTTTATCGAAACGTGCGAAGCCGGGCATCACAGCTATAGCGTGTCTCATCCTAAGTTTACAGCGCGAATGATTATGGCTAGTTACTCTCTCTTTCCAATGCACGATTCCTGCCAGTAGTGCTGTCCTTATTTCGATGTGCTCTGTTGCCAGGTATACGCCATAGAGCACAAAACTTTTAGACACAATTTTATAATGTAATAAAAAAAAATTCAAATACATTTTTTTTGCTGTATTTTATCAAGAGAATCATCTGATAATGATCACTTTTTACTTCTAAGGAGACATAGCAGAAATTTGCCATCATAGTTTCAACCGTTTTGTCAACAAATGTTTTTAAATCATTTAATATTAAAAATCATTGCCCTGTTCGAGCTTAGCATATAATTTAATTTAATTCCTTGCTATTAATAGTGAATAACTGCTACAGTTTCTCCTGTAAAATAATATTTGATATTTAGTATGAATATTGTCCTTTCAAATTATCTGCAACTGTAATAGTACTGTCAATAGACACTTTTATGGTCTTAAACTAAACAAATAGTATAAGAAATAATAATAAAACTTATTATAATTAACGATGGTAGACGAAATAAGATTCAGAATGTTAACAAGCCTGTTATTATCAATCTGGCAACGGCAACTAAGAGCAAGACGCTCTATAGTGCGTAAACATATATTTATCGCGACACGGAGATCGAAAGGACTAAGAAGAAGGCGCTCCTGTTGTTACGGCATAGTTACGTGTCTACAAGTGTGCGCAATCGGATTCTGAGCCTAGATACAAGTGACGTGTTGTTGACGGAAGATAAACATTGAGTAATAAATAACTGTTATCGCTCCGCGCATTTCATCTCGTGACAGCGACAGGAAATTGTTTATTCTCGGTGAGAAAAAAAACTGCGAGTGGGGATCGGTGAAGTATCACCAAGCTAGGCTTACGCATTACAGTCTGTGTAATGTGACTTGACTGGAATTTATTAGTTCCCCAAATAAGTACAAATGGCCTACAAAGTCTTCTGCCACTGTAGTTTTGTCAACATTTGTTTTACGACTTGAAGTTGTTTACAGTGTTCGTAAACAAACATCATGTAATGATTTGCAAGTGACATTTGGGAAATGGGTACCAACTGGTGTTACTCTTGAAAAATTACTGATTTGAGACAAGTGATGTGACACAGACTATACCAATTGTCAATACTGTCAACACTGCCGTTTGCGGTCTAGATTCAACAGCTGAGAATGGTTTGTTACCATATTAATTTTACAAGTTTTTTGACGTGACAACGTCTAATAAATCGATGAACGCTGGCTGCACGCACAAAAATTTTTTTTTTTTTCCTAACCTAACTAAAAACTAAGTGTGTTTGGGAGGGGTCCGGGTTAGGGAGGGACCTAAGTGCGTCTCAGGCCGAAGCCTATCACGCCTTAGTCATGCTGGAAATAGCCATGCAGGGAGAGGGTCACATGCATCGTGTGCTAGGAGGGGATTGGCCAGCCATGGCAGCGATTGTTGCCATGACTAACTCCCCTCACTCTTATCTCTAGTCTAAGCTACTAGTTAAGTTGGGCCCAGGTAAAACCTGCATAGACACAGGGAAAACCCTGGG
Source organism: Bacillus rossius redtenbacheri (assembly GCF_032445375.1). Lineage (NCBI taxonomy): Eukaryota > Metazoa > Arthropoda > Insecta > Phasmatodea > Bacillidae > Bacillus > Bacillus rossius. The sequence goes on along the minus strand of NC_086330.1, from coordinate 300,256,560 downwards.
CACTTTCATGCGGGATGCAAGTTTGCATGCATTAGTGTAGGAGAGTACAGGAGATAGAGGATGGTCTGGATGAAGAGTTGGCCAGAGTAGAAAGAGTCTACCATGCGGGGGTTGGGCACTTGGACTTGATGTCCGCCTTGATTTTTGATTTTGTCCAGGACTGGAATTCGCTGGCCAGGGACGCAGGGGCCCCTGGCGGTGAGGGTAACACGAACCACTCACATCCACTCCAGACAGCAGCACCTATAACTAAAAGAGAGAAAATTAAACATCTTACAGACTAGACTATTTTTAGTAAATGCATGTTGCGCGGGCTAACATGCCTTGATGTGTGGTGTAACGCATGTGTGGGTATTAAATGTTTTATTTACGTTAAGTATCCGCGAGCTGTGACATGGGCTTTACTCCGGAGAAACTATAGCTTCAGGTCGCCTGTCGCCTGTCAATGGCTGTCGGCACTTAGAGAAATTAGTTCGTCCGTCATTGCTTAACCCATTATCACAGCATCTACGCATCAATAGCTACGAATAATTAATTTGAATAGTGTGCCCGCAAGTTGATGTGTCGGGACAAACTCTGGAGAGGACATAGCTTCAGATCGCCTGTCGCCAGCAAAAGGCAGTCGGTCAGTTAGAGAAATTGCCCACTCCTTCATTGCGAATCCCTAGCAGCAACTTCCTACGCTTTAATTATCTACGAAGTTGTGTGCGTGTAGTATTAACTGTGATGTGTTACTACGCATAACTAAAGCTAGTTTTTTTTTTTTTTTTTTTTTTTAACATATATCATGCAACACAATTGCAACATAATATAGGCTAATATTTTATACTTACGTCTATTCACTAGTTATAGTGGAAGAACTGTCGGCGTATGGGTTTAAGGCGAATGGTGAAGGAGCATTCGTATTTATTTTTATTAAGTGATGTTTTATATGCAGCCTGTTTGGTTATTTAGTATTTATAAATTAAATAATAAGTGTTACTCGCGTAGGAAATTTTTTTTCGTTTTTTTTTTTTTTTTTTTTTTTTTTCCCCGTGCAGACAGGGCTGGGTTCCGTGCGCGTGAGCCTGTGCGCGACGTGATTGGCCAGCGGGCCTGCCAATCACAGAGCAGCTAGGGCGGCCTGTGCGCCAGGATTGAGATAGGCATTTTATATTTGCGATAAAATTCCGGGTCGCGATCTCCGAGAGAGGAAATATACATATTTGCGCTCAGGTGACTTTTATCATAGAATTTCTGTGCAGTCCTGACATAATAGTCTTTCAAGAGTTCGAGTTTAAGCTCCCTGTGCATAGCCCTGACGGGGCAGTACACAGGCGCATCTGTCGCGATACGAATGCTCTTGTTCTGTATTCGCTGCAACTTTTTTAAATGGCTCTCAGCCGCAGTTGCCCACACTGGTGCTGCATATGTTATGATTGGCTTAATGAGCGCGTTATATATTATTAAGCCATTTTTAACAGAGCTCCCGAGTCGTCTGCTCATGACTGGATAGAGTGTCATGAGTCTTGCGAAAGCTGCCTTTCTTTTGAATTCTATGTGATCACGCCATAGGAGTTTTCTATCCATGTGTACTCCTAGATATTTAACTACGTTTTTATGTGGTATTATTGCGTCAAAGAGTGTGAGGCGTGGTCTATTTTCTAAGTCCGGTAGATGTTTGCGCGTGAACACTATGGCTTCTGACTTTGTCGGATTTACTTTAATTCGCCATTTTGTGCACCAGTTTTCAAACAGATTTAATGCAGTTTGCAACCTTTCGGCAGCCAAATTTAAGTTCCTAGACCTACTAAACAGAACTGTGTCATCAGCATAAAGTCCTAATTGGACATATCTATGTTCAGGCCTAGGCATGTCGTAAATGAAAATATTGAATAATACAGGTCCTAGGATACTGCCTTGCGGGACTCCTGCTTTGATTTGTTTGACGTCTGACTGAGCCCCTTCAGTCGTGACTCTAAATGATCTACCGCTTAAATACGAGGCTAGTAGTTTTATATAACAGTCGGGAAAGCCTGTTTGATAAAGTTTATATATTAATCCTGCATGAAATACTTTATCAAATGCTTTTTCTACATCTATAAATGTTGCTATACTGAATTGATTCCAAGTGAATGTATCAACTATTTGTTCAGTCATTCGCACTAGTTGATGTGTTGTGGAATGCTCGCTACGGAAACCAAATTGCTCATCAGGTAGTACATTATTATTTTTAATGTGGGTGTTGAGTCTCTGAAGGATAATATACTCAGCCACCTTTGATAGTATATTTAGTAAACTAATAGGTCTATAGTTTTGTGGGAGCGTTTTATCTTTACCAGGTTTTTGAAAAACAATTACGTTCGCTTCTTTCCATTGCGAAGGGAAGTATTGTAAATGAAATATAGCATTTATTAGGGCTGCCAGATACTCAATAATTTCTTCTGGCAGCTGCTTAAGTACAATGGCCTGGATGCCATCATTTCCAGGGGCCTTACGAGGTTTCATGCGCTTAATGGCTTGTTTAACTTCCTGCGACTGAGTTAAATAAGGCTCTGTGGTTAGGGGTTGTTTTAATTTTAATCTAATTTCCCTATAGATTTCGGCAGTAAATCGCGGGTCGCAGGGCTCGAGATTCGGGGTGAAAGCTTGTTCGAGTGTATTCGCGAATGCTTGAGCTTTATCTATCGGGGTGAAGGCAACACCAGTGGGGGTCTGCAGTGGAGGAATTTTTTCTATTTTGTTGAGAAACCGCTTTGTCATATTCCAGGTGCTATTATCTTGCACCTGGAGTTTCGAGACTTTGTCGTTCCATTGGCTACTCCTCCATAGAGTAATTTCCTCGGAAATTACTCTTTGTAGTTCATTAATGCGCCGTTTGGTATCTCGTTGTCGATGCCTGCTAAACTCGCGCCTTAGTCTATTTTTCTGAGAAATTAAGTTGCGAATATACGCCGGCAGTTCGTCCTGCTTAAAATTAACCTCTTTTTCTGGAATGCACGAGTTTATTGCAAGCTGTATTTGTTCTGTAAGTTCAATTACTGCTGAATCTATATTTTCTTTAGTTTCGAAGTTGGCAGCATCGGCTGCAGGTAAGTTGTCAATTAGTCTGGTCTGAAAACCTCTCCAGTCTGCTTTTTTATAGTCTCTGACTGTTCTCGGCGGATTGATGTCAGTATCCGCGTCATCGAGTATTAAGTGAACTGGGAAGTGATCAGACGACATTTCGTGAACGACTTTGAGTTCGAAACCCGTGTGAACTCGCTTGTTTAGTACTATGTCTAATATGTCGGGGGTTTGCCTTATTGCTCCACTATCATGTGTTGGCTCTGAGGGAGCATATATTTGGTAATTTTTACTTGACTCGTGCCTTCGCAACACGAAGCCATTGGCCGTGTTGCGTCGGCAGTTCCAGTCGCTATGCTTAGCATTAATGTCTCCAACTGCTAGGAACGAAGGAGCTGATTGGTATAAGATATCTAAGTCTAATTCTGTCAGTGTCCTGCCCGGTTTTGCATACATAGAAATTAGTATTATGTTTTGATTATTTATTTTTAGCTTTATGGCTATTGCTTCCAGTTCATTAAATTCAGGTAATTGAAATTCTGAGTGCTGTATGCTTCTGTGGACCACTAAGGCAACCCCCCCGCCTCTAGTATCGCGGTCGCGCCTATATATAATATAGTTTAATATCGTGAGGCGATCAGTTGGTTTTAAATGAGTTTCATTAATGGCCGCGATTTTAATATTGTTTTTAATCAAGTGGTCTGTAAACTCTATTATTTTATTTTTAATTCCTCGTGCATTCCAGTAAAGGATGGTGCTTAGTCTATTGTCGTCGGGGTTGGAGTCAACGACAGGGCCTAAATTACGATTGTTGGCCATTGAAGCTGGCCGCTAGGGTAGTCACGAAGCCCATGGTGGCTTGTACTTTGTCCTGAAGGGACATGGCCGGGTTGCACCAGATGGCCATCAGTTGGCACATCGGCTCCAGGACCTGGGCCAGGTTCGGATCCTGGGCGAAGGTTCTAGATTGCTGGACAACCTTCAGGAATTCACTAGGGCCAGGGGCTGGCTTTTTTACGGGGCTCGGCTGCAGTGGAGCAGTTGGCTGCACTGTTTGTGCCTGCTCTACCTGCATGTCGGTGGCTGCGGGCGCTGCCCGCGTGATTGGCTGCTCTGGAGCCTTGAGAGGGGGGGGGGAGGGGACCGTGTCGCAGGCTGTTCCTGCCTCGGGGCCGGCTGTTCCACTGGGGGCTGTCTCCCTTTGCCATTCTTGTGCCCCGTTAGGTTTTTCTTCGGGGGTCTTTGTGTTTGGGGCTGGCCTCTAGGCCTCCACGGGTTGGCAACGACTGGGTACTCAGTTTCATACCTGTCGGCCAAAACTGTGTACTGATTGTACTGTTGCGGGGCGGGGTAGCTGGGGGCTCTCCACGCCTGTCTGGGGGGCTGGGGCTGGCACCCAGAGGGGCCCGCGTGTTGCGGGGGAGGGGGGACTGGAGCTGCTGCTGCAGCTCTCCTATTGTCGCGCATTGCGCGCTTAGATTGTAGCTCGCGTTCCTTCCTTTCTTGCTGCGGGAGGTGACGCCAGTTTTCTCTCTTAAAGGCCATGCAGCCTCTATAGTTCGCAGAGTGCGGGCCGTCGCAGCGCGCGCACTTCATCTGTTTTTTGTCCCCTCCCTGGGGGCACACCTCAGTTTTGTGGCCCTGGCTACACCAGCGACACACAGGGGAGGCTCTGCAGCCTTTGCCAGAGTGGCCAAATCGCTGACAGTTCCCACATTGTAGTGGGCCCTTAGGGTGCCTGTAGTCCTCAACTCTGATGTTGAGGCCACCGAAGGACTTGATGGCGTAGACCTTGTCTGTGTTAATGGCCTTCGGGAGTTCAACCACTAATTTATTTATTGGTTGCCTGGTCTGCCTATTGGTCAGGAACCAAAAATTTTGTACTGGGAGTCCCATTCTTTGGAACTCCCCCTGAATGAAAGCCTTGTCCATGCTGCTGTGGACGCGGCAGAAAACGAATTTATTTGGGATCTCGTCCCGCTGTAGTAGCACGGAGTGCTGCACTCCGGCCGCTTCTAGGGCCTTCACTGCCCTGTGGTACTCTGTGACTGTGGCGGTGTGTACCATTAGCTGGTCGTGCCCTCTACTTATGCACGACCACTTTTCTAGCAGGGCTGCATCTAATGCAGCTTTTATGACCGGGTAGCTATGTGCCTGGTCGACAAAAACAAACAGGGGTTTAACCTGCATCTTTTTGGGTGCCTGAGGGGCTGGCTCTGCTGAGGCAGGGCTCGAACCTGCACTCGTGCTGGGGGCCGACTGGCTCGCCGTGTCTTGGGTCCGGCGTGCCGGGGTTTTACGCGCGCACAAAAATTGTCGCATGCGTGGCATCTCTCTGGTATGTTGCGGACGGTACAGAGAACTCAGCCGGCACGTGGCGGCGTACTGCTCAGGTTTCACTCCGCCATGCTGCAGGGATAGGCGGGACGCGCCGGTTGGATCACGCCTGCGCATGTTGCCACACACTGCTTGGGGCAGACGACAACATAGCGGGGTTCGAGGTTATTGTTGTGCAGCGCGCCACGGGAGTATATTCGCAAGGAAATGGCGTTCTTACAAGTACGTATTATTTTAATTACTAGTGTAAATCAGTATATTTAAACAGTGTTGTATGCATATTGTTTTAGCTGTGTAACTAAATATTTTTTGCTGGTATGATTCTTTTCACGCTTTAGTTTGACATTGGTAATTATTTGTCATGAGTTACTATTTGATCAACTAAATCACACACCGTATTATAATTATGAGCCCACGAGCGTGTAAATATTTCGAGTCCAACAGAGAATATGATAGTTAAAAGAAATTCAAACAAATATCGTGCGTGGAATATTATTATTTATAACATCTGAAACAATCGTTTCCAGTATGGCCTCGTGGCTGTGGGGTTAGCATTGCTGATTCACAATCGCTAGGTTGACGGTTCTAATCCCGACGGCTGAAATTTTTTTTGTACTTGTAAAAATAAATACGGCGCGCACGACACTTCAAAAGTAATAAATATATTTGAATTAATGAATGTAAATAAAAGTAAATTTATTAATTAAATTGTAGATTTCATTTCACTCCTTCTTTGTATCCATACAAAATAGTGATAATTCAATAAAGTGATTCAATTTTATTCATAAAAGTATGCAGAGGTAGATTTTATCATACAAAAGATAGAAAATTTTAAAAAAAATTTCTTCCTCAAAGAATATAATATTTTTAATGCCTAAATGGTTTGGTTGCAAAAACCTATTACGGCTCAGACTCAGGCCGAATATGATATTTCATTTTCTTCTGGATCAATAATTTTATCAATGTTTTGTTATGACGTTGTCACGTTAAACTATCGTCCGTAAACCGACTTTACAGATAACCATTTTTTTTTAAATTTTTTGAAGGTCGATAAAACTTCTAATTATATGTAAAAACTAGAATTTTTATCTGAAAAACGTGAAATGCTATGTGAAAAAAGTTATATTTCGTTTATATTTGGTGTAGTGATTTTGTGATTGTTATAGGCCCTGGGAGGGCATGTGTCGTTTTGCCTAAAGGCGTTTTGCCTAAAGGCGTTTTGCCTAATTTTAGGCAAAACGCCGTTAGGCAAAACGCCGTTAGGCTAATCGCCATTAGAAAATTCGCCTTTAGGCAAAATGCTTTTTCCTTTTTTAGGCAATACGCCATCAGGAAATTCGGCGTTAGGCAAAACGCCGTTAGGCATATCGCGGTTAGGCATATCGCCGTAAGGAAAACTGCTGAAGCAAAACGCCGATAGGCAAAACGCCGTTATGCAAATCGCCATTAGGCAAAACGCCGTTGGCCATATCGTAGTTAGGTAAAACGCCGTTAGGCAAATCGCCATTAGACAAAACGCCGTTAGGCAATTCGCCGTTAGGCAAATCGCCGTTAGGCAAAACGCCGTTTGGCAAATCGGAGTAAGGCAAAACGCCGTTAGGCAATTCGCCGTTAGGCCAATCGCCGTTAGGCAAAACGCCGTTAGGCCAATCGCCGTTAGGCAAATCGCCTTTAGGCAAATCGCCTTTAGGCAAATCGCCTTTAGGCAAATAGCCGTTAGGCAATTCGACGTTAGGCAAAACGCCTTTAGGCGAAATGACTTTAGGCAACTCGCCGTAACGAATTCATGTTTAGGCAAACAGCCTTTAGGCAAATCGCCTGTTACTCCCCTGGGACTCAACTTGGAATTAGATGTAAGAAAACGTGTTATTTGATTGAAAATTCTTAAATCTTTAATGCGAAAATCGTGAAATTTCATGAAAATTATCGAGTGGTCCAGAATCGGGTTTTCCTTAATACTGACATGATTAAATAAGAAACATCCAAACATCTATACTTTGACACTTATAATATTAGTAGGATACCACGCTGTTAGAGACGTATGTTGAATATATTAAACAAATACGTTAATCCGGACACACTTTGTCAGCCTTGTGTTTTGAAGACGTAGTGTGTCGTCAAACACACCGCCTCAGTACAGTTGTCTATCTCGAGTGCTGGGATGTTGTGTTGGTAAGAAACTCAGATAACATGATTAAAATTAGGCGCATGAAGTTTAATATTATCTACTATCCTCGCGTTTAATTATGTCACGTCCTTCGCTTATCGAGATAAATATATGTCACCGCTAACCCAGTATGCGACAAAAATAGATTATTTTTGCAAGAGCGTAGAGAGTGTAGACGAAAGTAATTAATGAGTTAGATAGTAAAATAAATGAATTTTTTTTTAAAATATTCGTATCAAAGTTATCGTCGACGTGGTGATTGAACTGCGTTGTAGAGTGTTTTATCAAAACTACGTTTAAGTAGGAGAATTGGAGAATTTATTATTTGCGAAAACGATTTCGAGTCCAGTTGTGTGTTTTAAAACACTGTAGCATCTTCTGTGTGTATTATGGTTAGTTGAGTTTCTTCCAGGCACTCGTCCATTGTTGGCACATAGAATCACATCCACCCACGCCCTGAATGGTCCAGCCAAATACAGCAATGGCTTCTCTTGCTGGGGAAAAATAAAATTAGTCCAGTCTAATGAGGGGTCAATTTTTTAAAATGAAAAATACCTGCTCCTATTCATAATTAAAACTTTCGCCAGACTCATTACACTGTGCTCACTCACTAGAAGTACCACAATTGTGTGATGCATGAGCTGGCGGTACGAGAGGTAACAGCAGGAAGACCACACGTTAACACAGCGCCCTGTGCGTAAAGTCGACGTGGCGACATGTCGAGACAGCAGCTTAGACCTTATCACCTGCGCGCTTCCAGACCTCCGAGCTTGTTTGCATCATGGAACAAGTTATAGTTCGAGGGTCACCGATTTCGCATTGTTTTCCTTTTTCCAGATTTAATTAAATTATCTTTCAGTGTTCGCACCTAACCACCTAATTATGGACGTTGATATACGGCGGGCAAATTGAGTGGTTATTGGCTTGAATACACTTTGTTTATGTCCGCAGTGGCTTGTTCAGTTGAAGAAGCTCGCATGTCTTGTTTGCGATAATGAGAGCACAGCTATTGTGTTACAGACGTCCGCGAGTCGTATGAATAGAACTATACTTCCCGTGATCAAAAGTTTTTCTTAAGCAAAATTGTACTAAGAAGTTACAGTGTCTGTGTATTATCTTGAAAAATAATCATTTTCAATGTAACCACGGAACACCGGGGTGTTCGGAAGTGAAGTGGAGTCGTTCCACTGATGCAGCCAGGGGCGCAAGGGTTCTGCACGTGGGTTTAAACCACACAAGTCATCTCTGAATCCGGTGCCTGTATGTTGTATACTGCCCATATTTTGGCCTGAATGCATGCAATAAGCAGAACATATTTTAATGTACAGAAAGTTTTCCATAAGACATAGTTTTGACATAAAAACCTTTTACAATTACGCTTTTGCAAGTGTGCGGCAGGCACTCCCCCTCCACTGTGTGGAGGAGGGGGGGGGGCGAGATCTACGCCCACTGATATAGCTGTACTAACTGCGGGAACGGCTGTGGAAGATCTCGCATCGGCCGGTCCCGAACCTGGCCATTTCGTCCCTGGAAGATGGTTGGCCTCAATGTTGCTGGCCAGTGGCGTCAGTTTGATGGCGTGCGGAACTAAAGCTTGCGATAAACAGGGCTACTTCACTTCTGAATGACCGAGTGCCCTGTGTTCTAGCCATGATTACATGTGTTTTATGTTTCGTAGTGAGGCACTGTGAGAAGTTATAATCTTTATGAATCCGCTTGAGAAATAACCACAGTGCGCATTAATTTCTGGGGACAGACCACACTCCACACATTATTAGATCCAATGATTTTTCCTACGCGTTTGTAATTGTTTTGGAGCGCTTTAGGGCACGTCGAAAAAAATCAGCCGAAGCTTAGCACGCGCATGTTCACTAGACATTCAAAGGAAATCGAGCCTTCTTCACGCGAAGTTGTTCGCCATGCACAAAGTTAAAAAAACAGTCTTCAACGAACAGCTCATTGCCAGCGATAAGATAGTGTCCAAGAACTTGATGTTGGTTTCAAAACAGTGAGGAGGGGAAGGGGAAGGGGGAGAACTTCTATAAAGTTCAGCACGGTTTATTTATGTGCGTAGATGTGTGATAAAGATGAAACTCCTGATAGCCATGCTTTATTTCGGTGGGTCTCCCTTTGTAATTGGTAATTGAGTTATTGAGACTTGTTCACTACTCATTATTAGCAGAAACGAGTATTTTACGCGAAAATATTTCAAGACTAGCTGTATGTTAAAACACTGTAGCATCGTCTGTAATTCGTGGTGGTGAGTTTCTTTCAGGTTCAAATCCCACTGTTGGCACTCGAATTACAGTAATTTTGCGCCGAAGCGAACGCGTACTGAATGTCCCGATTAAATAAGGCAAGAAATGAGTGATCAGGTTGTTCAGCGAAAATTCTCTGCCCTTTATTTATTAGAGACATGCAAAAATCGCGTTATTTTTTCAGTGCCAGTCGTCTCCATAGAGGTGTGCATATACAAGTCGCTGCCAATTGCTGTTTGGCTGCTGACGCATTTCACCTTTTCTCTGGGTCGCGCATGATTCCTTCTGATGGGGACGCTGAATTGCGCCCCATTGGAAAGGGCGCCTTTCAGATTTTTCCGAGCACACACACAATTATTTAAATCCTGATAGGCTGCCTTTCCAGAGTTGGCTGTTCGCTTTGCTTTAAGCGAAAGAAAACCCTGAATTTCGCCCCATCGGAAAGGCCGCCTTTCAGGTTTTTTCCTTGTACGCATACAGTCCGTAAAATCCTGATGGGCTGCCTTTCCAGAGTTGGATGTTTGCCTTGTTTTAAGCGAAAGAAAACCCTGAATTGTGCCCCATCGGAAAGGCCGCCTTTCAGGTTTTTTCCTTGTACGCATACAGTCCGTAAAATCCTGATGGGCTGCCTTTCCAGAGTTGGCTGTTCGCCTTGTTTTAAGCGAAAGAAAACCCTGAATTGTGCCCCATCGGAAAGGCTCCCTTTCAGAAATTTTTAGTTTTCGTTAGATCGTTGTGGGCACTGAATTTCGCCCCATCGGAAAGGCCACCTTTCAGGTTTTTTCCTTGTACGCATACAGTTTGTATAATCCTGATGGGCTGCCTTTCCAGAGTTGGCTGTTCGCTCTGTTTTAAGCGAAAGAAAACCCTGAATTTCGCCCCATCGGAAAGGCCGCCTTTCAGGTTTTTCCTTGTACGCATACAGTTCGTAAAATCCTGATGGGCTGCCTTTCCAGAGTTGGCTGTTCGCTCTGTTTTAAGCGAAAGAAAACCCTGAATTTCGCCCCATCGGAAAGGCCGCCTTTCAGGTTTTTTCTTTGTACGCATACAGTTCGTAAAATCCTGATGGGCTGCCTTTCCAGAGTTGGCTGTTCGCTCTGTTTTAAGCGAAAGAAAACCCTGAATTGTGCCCCATCGGAAAGGGCGCCTTTCAGATTTTTTCGAGCACACACACAATTATTTAAATCCTGATAGGCTGCCTTTCCAGAGTTGGCTGTTCGCTTTGCTTTAAGCGAAAGAAAACCCTGAATTTCGCCCCATCGGAAAGGCCGCCTTTCAGGTTTTTTCCTTGTACGCATACAGTTCGTAAAATCCTGATGGGCTGCCTTTCCAGAGTTGGCTGTTCGCTCTGTTTTAAGCGAAAGAAAACCCTGAATTTCGCCCCATCGGAAAGGCCGCCTTTCAGGTTTTTCCTTGTACGCATACAGTTCGTAAAATCCTGATGGGCTGCCTTTCCAGAGTTGGCTGTTCGCTCTGTTTTAAGCGAAAGAAAACCCTGAATTTGGCCCCATCGGAAAGGCCGCCTTTCAGGTTTTTTCTTTGTACGCATACAGTTCGTAAAATCCTGATGGGCTGCCTTTCCAGAGTTGGCTGTTCGCTCTGTTTTAAGCGAAAGAAAACCCTGAATTGTGCCCCATCGGAAAGGCCGCCTTTCAGGTTTTTTCTTTGTACGCATACAGTTCGTAAAATCCTGATGGGCTGCCTTTCCAGAGTTGGCTGTTCGTTTTCTTTTAAGCGAAAGAAAACCCTGAATTGTGCCCCATCGGAAAGGCCGCCTTTCAGGTTTTTCTTTGTACGCATACAGTTCGTAATATCCTGATGGGCTGCCTTTCCAGAGTTGGCTGTTCGCTCTGTTTTAAGCTAAAGAAAACCCTGAATTTATCCTTAATATTTCCCATATTCCCATAGTGGATTCCACTTATATTCCCAAAATAAAATAATGAAGATATGTAATGGTATTTCTCAATAATAATAATGTGACTTTAGTCCACCGCACACAGAACGACTTTCCTTGCGGGATTGTATGCATATTTGTTTGTTACACAATATTCCTTCCTTCTTCCAAAGTGACTTGCAGTGACGCGATGTAATGTTCACACTTACTTAATAGTTCATTTTCAGGAAGATCACACCCTTGTACATCCGTAGCTTGCCCTGATGAGGATCCATAGTTAACATTTGGTTTAGTCGATTGGAGTTCACGCCGTTTTAGTTTCATTAGACTATCTTCTTGGTAAGCCAGTTTACGCCGAGTTGTGCAGTGTCGAATCTTTTTACGAATGACTTTCTTGTGTATTGAACCAGGGCTCCTACCTGAAATTTTTTTAAAGGACTCTTTTCCCAAGCTAAACCTTTCTTGAATCTTGTCCTGCCATGTAACATTTACGCTGTGTCTATGTGTAGGTAATTTATTATTTTGCGTCCATTAAATTTGGCAACGAGGCTCGTATAGAATTCTACCGAATTACTGGTTTTGTTTTCTTTGAGATATCTGTCACAAAAAAAAGTCTTATTAAAAAATTAAAAACCTTTATGTATACTTATAAAAAAATTACAATTCGCGGTAATAAATAATTTTAGTAATAGTGTCCATGAATAAGAACGAAATAAAAACTGCTTTCTGCGAGTGGGATTTGTTGACAATGGTTTCAAGCTCAATGCTAAACCGCCCCAGCTCACGATACTAGGCTGCTGGGTAGGGCCTACATAAGTATCACAATGGGGCATTTATCACATAGCACATAAATAAAATTTTAAGGAGTGAATTCTTTCAGCAGCATACACGAAAACACCTTTTCCATTACGTAATCGCATATAACTATAAATACGGCTGAGAAACCATACAATTACCATGTTATGTGTACTGAGGTTGTATACAAATTGATGTTTTGTTTTGATTCATTAACCATGTCAAAATATGAAACTAAACTAATAAAAACTACAAGTCATTTGTACGATTTCAAAGACGACACGTAGACATGGCATACACCGCGCGCTCAAGAAAAACTGTCATTGAAATCTAGAAGTAATAGTCTTTCAGCACAGCATGTACATAGCAATGAGACAAAACAAAAATAACAAATAACGTATTTATTTATTAAACATAGGTGATGGTGAATAGACGTCACTTGCTCCTACTAAGTTATGAATAACATATTTTCCAGTAAATTCTGTTTGTTTAATTGTTTTGAAAATATGTTAACTAAAATTGCACTTTTTTTTTGCGAATATGCTGATTCATTAGCATATGAATCAGAGTTATATTTAATGATCTTTCTTTGTGTATTATACTTTTACGTAATTCATTATTGTACATTCCACGACATATCAAAATCGTTCCTAGTTTACACTCATACCTATGACATTCATTCAAATATTGTGGCAATATGGATGATATGATTAAATGCATTTTGAAAAGTTGTACATTTCATTGGCTGTCACACATTAAATCAGTCTTTTATTATACCTACTTCACTTGTTCCCATAAAACTTATTAGGGGTTAAGCTATAGATGATCTGGGCGAATTAGCAAAATATGCACTCTCTCGATGGAAGTATTTTCACCGCATTCTACAAACATATTAATAAAACGACAGATTCAGTTAGGCACATATTATATAAAAATTGAAAATAGGCATGAAGGTCTCGGAGGCTATTTTAACAGTAACTTTTAAACACTAAAAATGTTTTTATAAATGCATATGCATAATCCTCTGCCTTAAATTATTTTAGGGTCATCGTTTTTTAGGACAACTTTAAGTGAAAATTCCAGCAGGCAAGGATAATAAAATTTTGTAAGCTACTTTCGTTAACGCTTGTTTTTATATATAGCAGCAATATTAAATTAAGTTAATTTGTTCGCTAGTTAACACTTCCCCCCCCCCACCATGGAACATATTACATGATCAACCTCTGTGTTAAAAAATGATTTAAAAAATACAGTCCAGTCACTGAGATTGGCGCACCATCTGTTGTAAGGTTCAATTACCAGCTGCATTCTTAGACTTCAACTTTGGGAAAGCAAACCGTATGTGCTGCCATCTAATTTTTGAATTTTGTACTTTGTACTCATTTGGAGAATGGTTCCAATATTTGTCAACAGGGGCGACAAACGTAAGGACATCTATCTTCGAAAAGGTTCGTAGGACAAACTCCTGTAGGGCAAACGACTTTAGGGCAAATGCCTTTAGGGCAAACGACTGTAGGGCAAACGCCGGCAAGCATTTATTTTCGGATTATTGAAAATTCGCAAACTTTTAGGGCAAACGCCTGTAGGGCAAACGCCTGTAGGGCAAACGCCTGTAGGGCAAACGACTGTCGAAAAACTTATTTTAGGGCAAACGCCTTTAGGGCAAATGCCGGAGCTTGGTCCGAATGTGATTATCAAACATTTTGTGCAAACGCCTTTAGGGCAAACGCCTGTAGGGCAAACACCTGTAGGGCAAACGACTTTAGGTCAAACGCCTTTAGGGCAAACGCTTTTAGGGCAAACGCCTGTTTGGAATGAGGACTGCGAGAATATGCTTTGAAAATGCGTTTAGGGAAAACGCCTGTAGGGCAAACGACGCACTCCCATTATGTACACTTGATAGCTTTAGAGAGAGATAGGGAACACACACATGCTCATGTGTACATGTACAATATGAGACACACTTTCCACCAATATCTATGTTGGGAGTCATTACAAAAATCAGAGCAAATGGCTGTTAAAAAATTTGGTTTTCAATGAAAAGTTATTCAGGAATTCTATCTGAAAACAAAACACAGAAAAAATTATTTTAAGGTGGCTGAATCATTGTGTCCATCATCGAGAAAAACAAGGAAAACGTGGAATAGTCGGAAAGCTAAATATAAATAAAGAACTTATAAATAAATGTAATATATACGCAATGTACCTGAAACTATACTCATTTAGCTTATTTCAGTACAACCGTGAAGGTGTAGTAAATATTTATATGAGGTCGGGGGAATTCCGCATACTCACACTATCACAGCGTCCATCCATATCTTACAGTCACCAATAATAATAACATGTTACTACCCTATGCTACACAAATTAATGTCATTTTAATACCATAAAAGCATATTTAAGAGATTTTAACTTGAATATAGCTTTTATATAATGTTTGCTATGAAAGGGCTTCACAACTAAATATACAATTCAGTCCTATGTCCGCTCAACATATGACATTATATTCACTTGTAATCTCAAAATGTTAATAACCCAGTATGTGCGCATGATTACCACCTACAGCTCTAAATCCTCAAGGTTTCCCTTTGAAAGTCCCCAATCTCAAAAACCAGACATGACTTACGAAGGTTACAACCTAGCTAAGGAAGGATTTTTTAAATCCTTACCCTCTACATTTGAAGAGCGTTAGAAACTGCAGAATGGTACCCTTTTACAAAGGGAGTGCGGCCTGTGGAAATAAACTAGGAGAAAATTGTTGACAGCTTCTAATTTTGGCACTATTTGTAGGCGTAAACCACATACTTCATGCCAAAAATTGGTGGCTACATTGTTGTATGAGGATTTCGATACAGATGCTATGATATGGGTTAGAGATCACGAAAAAGAGGTAGTGAAAAAACTGGAAGAGACTTGTGATGTACAAGTAAAGGCATGTGGACTGTTTGTTGATGAAGAAATACAATTTCTAGGGGCCAGCCCAGATGGACTGATTGAAAGAGATCGTATCGTGGAAGTAAAATGTCCATCTTCTGGAGTAAAGCCAGAAGTTCTAAGTCCTGATGAGTTAATCCTTAAAAGGAAATGCACATTTTGGAACATATCTCGAGACAAAAAAAACTGTTACAGACATTAATAAGAATCACCATTTTTTCTACCAAGTTCAAGGGCAACTTCATGTGACAAGGCGTAATTACTGCATCTTCGGGCTCTGGACTCCAAATGGAATTAAAACCACACGTATTGACAGAGATTATCTGTTCTGGAAGGATCAAATGGATCAGCAATTGACAAAGTTTTACTTAAACTGTATGCTGCCAGAACTTGTAGACCCGCGACGACCGCGGTCGTTGCCCATACGAGATCCTGACTATATTACAAAGGAAGGCTATGAACGAATTTGCTGCAAGACAACACAAACTTAGTGTCAAGAAACCATCAAATTCCAGAAGAAATAAAAGTGTACAAGCTATTGCCAACAATGATGAACCCGAATCAAAGAAGACAAGAAGAAATTTGTGTTTTTGAATATGATTTATCACTATTCATAATGAAATCGTCTCATGTAAGTCATTATAAATATACCACATGTTACACTCACCTGAACTTTACAAGACGTTTGCATTTGATTCTTTAGTACAAACGCATGATATAGCTGTATTGTTTTTGGGTATGTCATTTTATGCATTGTTCAGTTCTTAACTACATACATACATTTTCAGTGCGATAGTGTAACTTATTAGTTATGTGCTTACTACATTGCATGTGATAGAATTTCACTAAAGATAAAATCGTTGTATCAAGTTTTGCATAAATTATTAACATGTACATTTTGGGAAAGTGTTTCTGCTTGTAAGAAAGGTTTCATTTTGCACTAAGTATACGTTTGATGTGTTCTAACTTGCTATTTCAGCACTGTGTGGGGAGAGATTCAGTCTCAAAATTGTATATATGAAATAATCCAATATTCGATAGATATGTGCGATATATTCCTTTAACATTATTCGTATTTACATTTAAATAAAAGATAATTGCAATATCAGTGTTAACTCGGCTGAGTGTATTTCAACCAGTACTTAATGTAAGAAGCCATTTTATCTAGAATGTATAAAAACAATAATTGAAAAATGAATGCTTGTATAAAGATCATGTGTTTATTTATAGGTACTAATAAGTCTGCATTTGTGTCTGTATTTGATAAACTATGTATGGTAAGTTTGAAATTGGCTGGCACATTTTGTGAGGTAATTCCTCTTGCAAATGTAATAATGTTTGGCCGATGATAAACATGATAAGATGTCGGAGTCACTGATAATCGAGACTTCAAGCGACTTCATAACAAATCAGGAACATTGTGGCAATAAGCAAGAATTTACTTAAATACATTAAGTAATCAAATCAACTAGAAACATTTTAATAAATGTTCTTGTCTTCTGGGTTCTAGCCGCGTCACAATGGAAGTTCTTTCTGACGTTTCGGAGTGCGTTGCAGCCTCCATCTTCAGGGCAGCAGCAGAAGTTGCTTCTTACCTACTGTTACTCTCAGTAACCTACTACCTACTGTTCGTCAGTAACCTACTACTTTCTGTTACTGAAACGTTTTTTGTGGAATTACTAGCTATCCTGCCCTGCTTCGCACGGGTGTAGTGATTTAATTATGTAGTGTAGGTGTATTTACCATTTATTCTTGTGTATCTACTCAAGGAAGCTTTTATCTCTATATAATATCTATAAAACAGTGTCGCTGTACGCGTTTGTTTTTATTTCCGCTTACTTCTTCTGAAAAATGCAACTGATTTTAATGTGGTATTTATTATCAGTTAATTAATTTTTTGTTACAAAAGGCTATACACAACAGTACCCGAAGCAGGGTGGGGGAAGGTCGCTAGTGGGGCGACACCGCTTGACCGTATGGTCATTAGACCGTTTCAGAGAAAAGTGTGTCAGAATCACTGCTAGCCCCGCCCCCTCGCTGCCATTGGCCGGTAGCTAGAGGGGAAAGGGAACGTGACCAGGAGAAGAACAACATAAGTACGCCAACTCTCAGACACAATCAGGGTGTCCCCAGCTAGTACTTTTTCGAGTTTTTTGCCTTGAATATAATATTATGTTTACACTAAATTGTTTTATTATTAAGTGTTATTCAAACACACACAGGAGTGGAAGGGAATCTAATTTTTCAGTTGACGACGACGAGTCAGGTCAGGAACTCAATTCGGTCGTTCGGCATTAATTAAGTCATATTTTTTGTTCCTGGCTTTTATTCTGTCGACAGTAATAATTAATTTAAATTTAGATTATCAATGTACTAATATCGTTTTCATGTTCTGGTTTCATCGGTGGGAGAAAAAATGAAACTGACAATGAAATCTTACATGAAACATCAATATGTTTCAAATAATCCAATTGAAAAAGAAAATACAGCTGACAACGGCCAGTTTTAGACATAAGCAAAGTTTATCTAGGAGCGAGAGTGGAAGCTCTTTTTGATGGGATTAGATAAGAGCATAGTTAGACCAAGTGATGTAGGTTAACACTATTGAAAGTTAATTGTTTGGCCTTCTATGTTGTATTTTGGAGCCAAGTTTTAAAACAAATAAATTTTAATGACTCTGTTCTAAAAGGTTTAGCCTTGCTGAGTCCAGAAAAGTATAAATCAGATGACAATCACAGTAAAATGCCACTTGCCAAATGTTTTCTTAATGTTATTGAAGAAAAATATTTCGATAACCTGGATAGGGAATGGCGTTTATTAAAGACTGTTGAAGCACTGAAGAAAGACGACGAATTTATGGTGTGCGGTAACAATGACCCACACAGATTTTATTTTAAGTACTATTTATTTATTTTCTTACCATACTATTTCGTTTGATTGTTATTATTTATGCTCAGTCTAAATGCCAATTAACTACATGCATTCATGTTTAAAAGCTGTCAACAACATCTGTAATAGAAATTTGAACAAACCAAGTTAAAGCCACTTGACATAACCCAAAAATTGTATTTACCTCTGGAAATGATATATGATTAATTTAATTTATAACACTAATTTTATGTTGAGAATATTTCCTAATCGATTTCCTGTTTGTTTTCATATATTGTATTGTTGACTGGAGTTATATCTAATAGTGCTCAACGTATTGTCCTGGGTGTACATCATCTACTTCTGACTCATCCGTGATATTATATTCATATAAATAATAATTTTAATATATAAATTTAGGAAGAAAAATTCTAATATTTTATTGTTGGAAATCCTTGTGTCATTTTAGTGTACTGTGTTGTGTTGAATAAATGTTTATTGTGTTTTTTAAGTAAAATAAGGATTTGTACATACATATAGTCCTACACTTTTTACCTAACAATCAAATTAAGTTAATAATTAAATTATTAATGCAGTGTCAACACCTACACACAATATAGCTACCTATAAGTTACAGTAGAGAAGAAATATAATGGATTTTTGGAATACAGTTTTTGAAATGAAAAATGCTGTAGGAGACCAAATGTTCCCTTCTATAACAGTGTTCATTAAAGCCATGCTATGCTTGCCTCATTCATACGCAGCAACTGAAAGAATATTTTCTGCAGTAACATTGACCAAAAATAAAATTAGAAACAAAGTACAATCACCACTGGTAAATGCATTTCTTTTGGTAAAATTAAATTGATGTACACAGCTGCAGATTTTACTGTTTCAGGAGAACCCCAGGAGCATATGAATTGTCTCGCGTGACTCAAGGGAGCCAGCAATTCGAAACAGCTTTGTGCATTAGCATAGAAGAATTTTAATACCTACGTATTTTAGGTAGATTTCAAAGAAATAGGTACTACCTATTGTAGCCGTTACGAAGGTGCGACTTCCGGAATTTTTTTTACATAGTTTTTCGTTTCATGGTCCATAGACCCCAAAACCATCGTCAACTCAAAAGCTTGTATATTTATACATATGTGTGTATATATATATATCACTTTCTTGTGGACGCGATAACTGTCCTAATTTTTCTCAAATCAATTCCAAACTAATATAGAAAATCTAAATGTGGAAAATCTCGATCGTGTTCGTTAATGAGCAATATCCGAAGAAAGGGGTAGAAATGGGGAAGGTTTTTTCAAAAACAGAAAAATCGTTCTAAATCACGCAATATGGAAAATATCACATCCTTTGAATTTATTAAAATTCTTAGGAGTAATGCCAAAATATTTTCTCTGAATAAGTTTTTGATACGACCGACGGTATCTCCAAGGGGTTGAAAAAACAAGGGTTGTAGGACAAAAAAAATCATAACTGTGTTCGTAGGTAAGGCATCAAATTTGTACTAATTATGTATTTTTCTTATAATTTCTATATAAACTTTTGTCTGGAACAATTTTTGATTAGACGAACCATTGCAGTAATGTAGTAAATAAAATAACGATAAAAATTAAGAAATATATATATTTCATAACTCCCTCAGTAAGTACACCATCAAAATCGTTATAATTGTCAGTAAATTTTATAATTTTTATCTAAAACTTTTGTCTGAAATTATTTTTTATATGTCGAACCATTGTTGCAGGGGGTGGAAAAAATAAAGCTGTTGAATTAAAAAAAATCATAATGTACCATGTACACTCATAAATCCCTTTATCGTGAAACCTTAAAGTATTCAGTACATCTTTCATCTGAAATAAATTTTTATACGACCAACCACAACTTCAAGGGGTTGAAAAAATAAGGGTTGGTGGCAAAAATCATAACTTCCTTCGTATGTACAACATAGAATTCGTACGAATTGTGTATCAATCATATAATTTTTATCTAAAACTTTTGTCTAAACAATTTTCGATCGGAACATCCATTACTGCAAGGGGTTGAAAAAATAAGGGGTAGAATTAAAAAAAAAACTCATAACGCTCATTAGTTACAATATAACATTCTTCAAGTTGTTGGTAAACCTTATAATTTTTATCAAAAACCTTTGTCTGAAACAATAAAATTGATTGGAAGTACTATTGCTACAAGGGGTTAAAAAAATAAGGGGCAGAATAAAAAAAATTCATAACTCCCTTAGTGGTGCACTTTCAAATCCGTTCAAATTGTTTGTTAATCATATAATGTTACTTAAAACTTAAGTTTGAAACAATTTTTGATAATACAAACCAATACTTCAAGGGCTGGAAATAACAAGGGTAGAAAAACAAAAATACATTACTTTTTTTAAATACTTTTACTATCAAATTAAATATAATTTATTGTAAAAATTCCTAAGTTTTATCTAAAACAATTGGTTTAAATAATATTTGATGAAACTAACTATTAACATAAAAACAGGGTTCGAAATTTAAAAAGAAAGTAAATTTTTTAGTATCAATTTCGTTGGAATTTATTAATAACAATCTTAAGATTATCTTAAACCTTTGTCCGAAAAAAAATTATATGACATTAGTGTAAGATATAAAAAAACAGTGTTTGAAAATCAAAAATAATTTAATGACTACCTTAGTAGACATATTATGAATATCTTTAAGACATTAAGTTAAAAACATTCAAAATATTTTCGCTTCATGTAATATGAGAATATGTTACACCAATCCTTTTTGAAGATTGGCGAACAGATAGGTATTTATGTCAGCTACATTAAGTTCTTAAAATGCTCTAGGATTTTATAGAAGTTTCAAAAATATTTCCAGAAGAAAAGTTACTTCGAAACTACCTACGCCTGTAGAATGTTTGTTACAAAAATATTTTTTTTTTAAATAACTATGCATTTAACATTAGAATATGAAGCTGTTATTATGACGATATACATAATCATAACAATAATAATTTGAAGCTGTTATTAAGACTATATACGTACCTAATAATAATAACAACAATAACAGTCATTGTCAAGTCTCTAACAAATTTTTACATACAGCTTTTGTTAGGCGTAATTGTAACTTTACAGAACTTAATCAACAAATCGTGTAACCATGCACCCAACGAAACATTTATCAAAAATAAATGTAAACTGTATAAACTAACGTGAATGGGTGGGCTAAGCCGCTTTAATCTGTTAAAAAGTACAACAGACATAATATGGAGCATGAAAGTCGTACTAGCTGTGCGGCACCCCCAGGGCAGGAGAGAGAAGTCTGCCGGGGAGGGAGCCCTCCTTTCCAAGTAAACAAGTCGGCCTACACTGGGTGAAAAATTGTCGCGCGAATAACTAACGCCTAGCGTTTTTCACACAATGAAAGATGTATTTAAAAGTTACTTCTACATTTTATTAAATACACGTAAACTGATTGAAATAAACGTATGGGCAAAGTAACTTAAGTTACAAGTTTCAAAGATATATTATGTAAGGTGCAAAAATAAACAGAGTTAATTTTACAAGTAAAAACAAGATAGTATAATTTACCGCAAGTTAATATAGAAACGCATTCTAAATAACAGTGAATAGTAAATGAGATCTACACATGTGTAGGTTTATTTACCACCCATATTATAATGTTTAAAACTTATAGCCCAGGCATTTTAGGGGAAAAATCGAGCAAACCTAAAAAAAAAAAAAAAAAAAAGTTTGAAATTTGGCACAGACGTTCCTTTGGGTGTTAAAAATTGATCCTAAAAAGTCCCCATCTCTCAGATGCCGGCTTCATACTTTTTTAAGGCAATAAGGGCGTAAGTGCCGAAATCACAGATGGTCCCCCAGGTTCTTTGTATCAGTGTTCGAAGTCAGGCTGGATAAACGAGGAACTATTTTTAGCATGGCTAAAACATTTCAGTGCCTTTTGTAAACCAGATCCTAACAATCCAGTATTGCTTGTTCTGTACAACCATTCCAGCCACATATCTCACGAGTCATATGAATTTTGTCATCACAATGGAATAATCATGCTGTCTCTGCCTCCACAAACATCCCATTGAATGCAGCCTTTGGATGTTGCTTTCTATGCACCGCTGAAGAAGGCCTACCACGAAGCATGCAGAAGATGGATGGTAAATCATCCCCACGAAAAACTCAGTCCAGATGAACTTTCAGGACTCTTTAACATTGCGTTTATGAAGGTAGCAACAATTGAGAAGGCAGTCAATGGTTTTCGGAAAACTGAAACTTTCCCTCTAGATCCAGATATTTTTTCTGAAGAGGAATTCTTTCCCAGTAACCTGCAAGAGTGGATAGGTCTATCATAGAAGGAGGAATTGAAAATGTTACCACTGTCACTTCTCATTTTATTTCCAGTTCAACTACTGGGAACAGAATTGTCTCGCCCAATATGGATTTTACACATTCCAGTTGTGCTGGTCCTTCGTGTTCTTTCCAGGATGTGGCTCCAGTGCCAAAAATAATTTCTCGGGTCGCAATAGAGTCAAAGACAAGGCCTAGAAGAAAAAATTGCATTCTCAGATCCTAACTTCAACTCCGCAAAATAAATGTCTTGAAGATGCTAGGGCAAAAAGGGCTGTTGCAAAAAAAAAAGTTCGAATAAGAAAGAAGAAAGGACTTCATGGAGAATTAGGCCCAGATTCCCGGCCAAAAAAGAAACAGTCATAAAAAGATACTTCCAGTTAGTTCCTCAGAAGATGATGCAGTTGCTGATCCTTGTGATGACATAGAACCAACAATAAGCAATTCCAAAGACTTTTGCATTCTTTGTGGAGATGAAGGACATGACAATGAACTTTGGTATAGGTGCACTTCGTGTTCAGAGTGGGCTCATGCAGAGTGCACTGGTTTTGATACACCAGACAATTATATTTGTGACTATTGGAAGTCATAAATACCAATCACTTAAGAGTTGATTTTATCAGCTATAATTTACATAATTTTTATTTTGTCTGAACAATTTTTTTTTCACACAAAATATTTTAATTCATTTGCTTGTAGTGTGCTATGCATTTATTTGTGCTTTAAGTATTAGTTAAGTGACAGCCATATGTCCAAAATAATTTAAATATATTGGTGAATATAAATGATCGGAATTACCCAAACGTCGGGGTGATTCCGACCAAACATATGACTTATTAAAAAAATTTTTTTCCCAAACCAATAACAATTTCTTTATTTCTAATACCCACAAGTCAAGTCATAATATAGGAGAATCTATATTCTGTTTTACACCTCCATTCCGTAACAAATTGTCATAATATGGACAATCTTTCTTAAGTGATCGGAATTCCCCCACTCTACCCTATGCGATAATAATTGACTGACATATTAGGGATTACAAGGAACTACTGCACAACAATGGGTTTTTGAGCAATTTAGGTTAATATTGACTATAGCATTTTACCAGAAATAAAAATAATGCAGGTTTTAAATTTGGCACAGACGTTCCTTTGGGTGTTAAAAATTGATCCTAAAAAGTCCCCATCTCTCAGATGCCGGCTTCATACTTTTTTAAGGAAATGAGGGCGTAAGTGTCGAAATCTGCATATCACGACTGCTGTGCGAAAAATATTAATTCAGTTGTATCGTAACTTGACATAACATGACAAAACAAAACATAGTTTTTCATTTCACCAATGTCCTGCTGAATAGCTGATATACTGTAAATCTTTCCTGTTGTCTTGCTTGAGGGTGGATGGACAATTTCAATGTGTGCATCTTCTAACCTCGCAGTCAACATCGCAAGGATGTCTGTATCAGTAGCTATTACTTTTACACAACAGCTTGTTGAATACTGAAGAGCAATAGCTGCTATAGTGGTATCAGCATCTCCTGAGCACTGAATTGCGTGATGACCTGAAGTTAGAAAATAAGTTACTAATAATTTGATGAGCCCATTTTTGTTATGGCCATTCCTCAGAAAGTCCATTTGCGTCGATGTAACAACATTGTTAGCAGCTATTGAAATATTGGTGGAAGACCTCCCTGCAGAACGCCGCCTTCGCTCGTCCTCTTTAGTGGTTAACATGTCATAACCATCAAACACTACAGTTGCTGTCACAGAAAAATGTTTTTGGACGAATGTAACATAAACCTCACATATTTGACCAAATGTAGTAGGTCTTGGCCACACAAGTACATGCAAGAGGTATCCTCCATCGATAACTACTTTGCAGTCTACACTAATGCTCTCATTGGTTACCTCACACCTTTTTAAGATCTTTGCTATGACCGGATCAGATACAACCAGTGCTTTCTTCGGTAAGGGAAAGAAGCAAGCATGGAACATCATCAAGAACGATGTTTCCATTCGGAGAACAGTACATGTTTTTACATGTCCACATGCGGACAAGAAGATAGTTATTGCAGCTGGAGAAAAGTTTGCAATTGCAATGTATCAGGGACATGATAAGTATTCCACTTTGGATGAAATGAGAGTATATATGTATACCTGCAAGATAGCAAAGATGCCTGTTAGTGCTTCTTTCCAGCTAGCCTCTCTTCCACCAACCAGTGCCGCATGTGAACAGCATTCTCTTCGGGTTTACCTACAGGTGCAAGAGTGGCTGGGCCATTCATTAGATCCTGTTGA
Organism: Bacillus rossius redtenbacheri; assembly: GCF_032445375.1. Lineage (NCBI taxonomy): Eukaryota > Metazoa > Arthropoda > Insecta > Phasmatodea > Bacillidae > Bacillus > Bacillus rossius. The sequence goes on along the minus strand of NC_086330.1, from coordinate 300,231,615 downwards.
GTGGGGATGGAAAAGTGTGAGTGGCACACTTGTTCCTATAACAACATCCCTTCCTACAGCTCCAGAACAGCTCCTGAATTTGATATCATGTAACTGTAAAAGTGAATGCAGCCACAAATGCGAGTGTGTGCGGATGAAGTGTGGATTGCAGTGTGGTATTATGTGCACCAAATGTCGTGGGGCAACATGCACTAATGTTGTTTATCAATGATCGTTCTGATGAAGAGGACTTTAATGGACTGGTTATTTTTTTATTTTGTAGTTCCATTAATTGATTTTAGATCAGGTTTCTTATTTTTGCTGTGTATTATGCAACAATAATGGATGTTAAATAACTAAGTGCCTTTTACTTCACATCTTATACAAGTTACGATACAACTGAATGAAAATTTTTCGCGCAACAGTCGTGACATGCATATTTCGGCACTTACACCCTTATTGCCTTAAAAAAGTATGAAGTCGGCATCTGAGAGATGGGGACTTTTTAGGATCAATTTTTAATACCCAAAGGAGCATCTGTGCCAAATTTCAAGACTACATTATTTTTTTTCAGGTAATATGCTATAGTAAATATTGACCTAAATTGCTCAAAAACCCATTGTTGTACAGTAGTTCATTGTAATCCTTAATACGTCAGTCAATTATTATCGCATATACATGTTTGACCAACCGATTTAAAGCTAATAAAATAACGGAAAATTTTTTATATAGGTATATTTTTGCCTATCAGTGGTGAATTTGATGTAACTGGTGATTGTATAGAGCAGTTATATATTTTACTTCCATTAGTTGAGTATAAATTAGGTTATAAGATAATTTTTGCCATGTATAAAGTAATAAAAACGAATGATTAAGGACTAAGGGCCCTTAACTTTAAAATTTTGACCAAATTTTGATATATTAGAATGAGTTTTTTTCACGCAACAGTCGTGATATGCATATTTCGGCACTTACGCCCTTATTGCCTTAAAAATGTATGAAGCCAGCATCTGAGAGATGGGGACTTTTTAGGATCAATTTTTAACACCCAAAGGAACATCTGTGCCAAATTTCTAAACTGCATTATTTTTTTTCAGGTAGAACACTAAAATTCATGGGCTATTAAGCTATAAAAATTATATCGCATTTCGATATATTAAAAAACCATCACTTACCGTAACCTTTAATTAAACTATTATCTTAAGTGACTAAACAAATGCGTTTCAACAGTTAATTAAAAATTATAATAAACTATCAATAATTTCATTAAAAACATAAACTTTGACTTGCGTGGTTGTTCTGTCAGGACTGTGAACGCAGGCGTGTTGAAGGAACAGCTAAATGACTGGCTAACTGGCGTGAGGAAAGACTTCCCCCACCCGCATGACCCGCCCCCCCCCCCCCCCCCCCCCCCCCACTACCATTGGCCAGGTAGGTAGCGTACGGTCTAGTGTCGCTACGGTCTTCTGGGGGCGACCCGTCGCTAGTTTCATAAAAATAGTGGTGTTGTGTAATGTTATAAAAAGATGATTTTGAATCAATTTAATTTATTTTCTTGTTTTTAGAGCATTTAAATAAAAGTTTTTTTTTATTTTTTTAGAATTAATTTATTTCATAATTTTTATTTATCATTGTAAATATCGAAATGTTTCTTAAGCTGTTCATTTCATTTAGAGCGTCGATATTGACTGTTTGTTTGTCAGTCAATTTTGGTGCAGTCTAATTCATCAATAAGTAGACCTTCTTACGAATTTACTCTACTTAGGGCCACATATGGCTTGACCAGCTGCGAAGAGCTTTGAACCTTCGTAGGTACACGACGGCGTGGTCGACAGTGCTACCTTGCATTTTGTGTACTGCGCAAGCCTAGCGTAATATAATTCATAATTTCGTTCTGCAGTGCCGTGACAAAAATTTATCGGGAATTGCACAGATTTAGGTTGAATAATGTGAACACCCAAACTACCTTGTGAATATGGGGGCTTCCGCGGTTATGAAATTCGATTCTCTGCCAGAAATATTTAATACGACCATTTAAAATTGTATGTTTGCTTAACATAAATTTCATAAGGGCGTTGTGGCGATACATGAAATGTCTGCGAACAATTACGGGATACTGTTCAATTAACCGCTGTGTTGTTACCATATCCAAATCATCCGGATATTCCATAGGTTGTCCAACGACGATGAGGAGAGCTTTTAACATATCTAGCCAATTGATGTCATTGCAACTGAATGTCAAAAAGTAAGTCTGCGGTCCTAGACACCGAATTTGTGCCAACAGTTCGTTTAATGCAGTACGCCAATATGCCGCTGAGCCTCTGAAGTTCTTAAGGTAGATGAACGTCTTCCACTTTCGCATCTTGACCTTCAACTTTTTTACAGAAAGCAGATTTTGTGTTTTTTGCCCTGTGGTACTCTAAAATTTGGTGTATATTATTTCTCTATGTAAACACTATAATATAGATGTTTAGTTTTTTTGTTATTAATAAAACAATTTGGCTTATTGTTGAGATAGTATAAACCTAATCATTGCGCCTAATTCATTTGCTATATTTAAAATTTGTTTTTACAAACTAAGTTTTATTTCAGTGTAGATTTGAGGTTTAAAAACATACTCCTCAAAACGATTCTATCGAGCCCAAACTCGATGGGTTTATCTTATTTAGTTCAGAAATTACTATGGCCATCTTCCGGCTTCATTATCAGAACTTCATGGTACCATATTGTTGTATTGTCACCGAAGATACATATGTGCACCAAATTTGAGCTTAATCGGACATAGGGAAGTGGTTCTAATTCTGCTTCCAAGATTAGTGTCGAACACACAGACATACATACAAACATTGCAAGTTAAATAAAAGCTTGTAAAAATGTTAACACTACCTGCTACGGCCATAAGAAACGATGAACATATACGTACATTTATGTAACGGAAGGCAAACGAACTTTGCATAAATTATTTATGTAGGCCTATGTATGGTCACAATATAATATCACCTAGCAAAAAGTATAGTAGAGCCTTAACAAAGATCATGTCTGATTAGTTCCCTTAGAAACCCATTTTTCGGGATAAAAATAGCGTATGTTCTATTCCTGGACATAATGTTTCTCTATGCCAAATATTATACAAACCTGTTCAGGCGTGATTGAATAACAAAAATATAAACTTTCGCCATTATTATAATGGTCCTGACGCTGTCCTGACGCGACTTTACCCGCATTAAAATTGTTTAGTCTATGTTTTACTCTGAGTTTAATATACTAAGGGAAAAACGATACATGTCCAGTTGAGATTTATACCAGAGAGGATAAAGATATATGTCCAGTTTATTGCGAAAACAGGTTTACCCCAATTTCAGTCCCTACATTTCCAAATGTCTAAAAAATAAATAATTAGTTTGTAGGTATTTAAGTAAGCAGTGATTTGAAACCAAATAGTATAAATATATTTGTATATTTGTTCAGATTAGGGAGCTATTAAGTATATGGCGAAAACAGTTTTCACCACTTTTCTACCCCTTAAATTTTTAACTTCGAAAAATCCTGAAAATACTTTTTTTTTAGGTATTTAAATCAACAATGTTTGAAACCAAAAAGCATAGCGATTTCTGCCCAAGTTATGGGGATTTAGAGGGAGATTTTAAGGAAATTGCAAAGACAGTTTGCGCCCCTTTTCACTCCCTTATTTTTATAATTTCCAAAATCCTATACCAGTATATAGGTACTTTAATTTAGCAATTTTTTTGAACCAAATAGCAGTACCATATCTGCACAGGTTAGGGAGTTAAAAATAAAATGGTGTAAACATTTTTCAACCCTGTTCACCTCCTGGAGAAAATAAAGCATGCTATATCGTCAAACCCGCTGCGAAATCTGCTCTTGGTCTGACGATTTCTATGATATAAGGTGTTATGGGAGCAGCTACAGTAGTCCACGCAGCAGCTTTTACGAAAACCTGGTACCTGGGAGTGTGTGTGTGTTTGTGTGTGTGTGTGTATATATATATATATATATATATATATATATATAATACACATAAAAAGAGAGCTTAGAGCTTAGTTTATCGGTGAGTACACTTCATTTTGTATGTTATAATTACTGGCCATAATCAGGCACTCAGACGCTTTCACATAGACTTTTTCATTTTGATTATTTTAAACTTTTTTCTATTACATTAACTTTACATGGCTTCACATTCATGGGTGCAAAAAACGTAGATTAGAACTATGGTCAGTAGGCCTTCTGCGTTACACAGTTTAAATCCCACTAAATGCAACACTACTTCCACAAACCCGCAAGAACATAGACAAGTTGTCACGGCAATCTTTATAAAAGCTCTCTACTATCCCTCACCGAATGTCAAAAACAAAGCTGTCTTGTGCCTGTGTGTACATCTACGGCCGTACAAGTCACTGTAATGCCCACTGGATGTCCTCACGCCCCGTGGTCTTATTCTGTAATAGTACCTAGCAATAAGTTGTATTATAATTTTATTTACGTTGCATTTCCTTCACGTATAGCTTTATGATCTCTTGGGCGATTGTATAAGCATCGATTTTGTTTCTGATGGTAGACATCAGTCAGCAGATAACTATAATGTTTAAATAAAATATTACAAGGAAACTAAAATTGTTCGTTTTGTCGTACACCATAAGTTGAATATTAATTTGTATAGACATACATTGATTGCATTTTGAGCGTACAAGGGTTTTATCTGCGCCGATCATTCAACAATAGGGGACAATTCAAAATTGTCTTGGAATAAAATAAAGAGTATAAACTGTCTGAGTAGCCCATCAGGAGTTTACGAGCTGATTGCGTACAAGAAAAAAACCTGAAAGGCGGCCTTTCCGATGGGGCACAATTCAGGGTTTTCTTTCGCTTAAAACAGAGCGAACAGCCAACTCTGGAAAGGCAGCCCATCAGGATTTTACGAACTGTATGCGTACAAGGAAAAACCTGAAAGGCGGCCTTTCCGATGGGGCGAAATTCAGGGTTTTCTTTCGCTTAAAACAGAGCGAACAGCCAACTCTGGAAAGGCAGCCCATCAGGATTTTACGAACTGTATGCGTACAAGGAAAAACCTGAAAGGCGGCCTTTCCGATGGGGCGAAATTCAGGGTTTTCTTTCGCTTAAAACAGAGCGAACAGCCAACTCTGGAAAGGCAGCCCATCAGGATTTTACGAACTGTATGCGTACAAAGAAAAAACCTGAAAGGCGGCCTTTCCGGTGGGGCACAATTCAGGGTTTTCTTTCGCTTAAAACAGAGCGAACAGCCAACTCTGGAAAGGCAGCCCATCAGGATTTTACGAACTGTATGCGTACAAGGAAAAACCTGAAAGGCGGCCTTTCCGATGGGGCGAAATTCAGGGTTTTCTTTCGCTTAAAACAGAGCGAACAGCCAACTCTGGAAAGGCAGCCCATCAGGATTTTACGAACTGTATGCGTACAAGGAAAAACCTGAAAGGCGGCCTTTCCGATGGGGCGAAATTCAGGGTTTTCTTTCGCTTAAAACAGAGCGAACAGCCAACTCTGGAAAGGCAGCCCATCAGGATTATACAAACTGTATGCGTACAAGGAAAAAACCTGAAAGGCGGCCTTTCCGATGGGGCGAAATTCAGTGCCCACAACGATCTAACGAAAACTAAAAATTTCTGAAAGGGAGCCTTTCCGATGGGGCACAATTCAGGGTTTTCTTTCGCTTAAAACAAGGCGAACAGCCAACTCTGGAAAGGCAGCCCATCAGGATTTTACAGACTGTATGCGTACAAGGAAAAAACCTGAAAGGCGGCCTTTCCGATGGGGCACAATTCAGGGTTTTCTTTCGCTTAAAACAAGGCGAACAGCCAACTCTGGAAAGGCAGCCCATCAGGATTTTACGGACTGTATGCGTACAAGGAAAAAACCTGAAAGGCGGCCTTTCCTATGGGGCACAATTCAGGGTTTTCTTTCGCTTAAAGCAAAGCGAACAGCCAACTCTGGAAAGGCAGCCTATCAGGATTTAAATAATTGTGTGTGTGCTCGAAAAAACCTGAAAGGCGCCCTTTCCAATGGGGCGCAATTCAGTCGCCCCCTTCTGATGATTTTTTGGATGTTCAACATTGACTTCTAGTTTTCCAAGGCGTACTTGATAACCCGCTATCCAATAACAAGGGCAACTGAAGAGTATGCGCCTTTACGATCTGGACTATCGCCAAATATTAAGCGGAATTAGGCATCGCTATCTCGGATTTTTCCATATTTTTGGTATAATTATAATTTTGTACTATTTATCTCAATTCTATCCATGTCAAGGCATAAATCATATCTCCCAAACCATCTTTAAATTGTTGCAACCACATATTTACTAACAGGTTCTGTTCTGTAAACGCAGCAAAAAAAAAATATTATTTCACGCGGGCGACTACTACTGTCATGATAATCACACCAGTTCACAAGTTTTGATTCCAATAAGTTGCCAAAGCTAAGTCCTATGCCATGTAAAACCAAAAAATTTAGCACGGAAAATGTATTGCTAAATATATTTATTTTAAAATATTTGGAATTCCAAGATGGCGAGGGCTTATCCCCCTTATCACCAATATTTCAGGTCCCTAGTGTTTTTAGTCGATTCTTCGTTCTCTCAAGTAGACCTCGGCTCCACCTTCAATTGCAAAGCAGAAGAGTGTCAAGCTTCCACGAAGGAAGTTTGCTTGCAAGTTACATTCAAAACTTGTTCCATGGAATTAGCAGAATCCACGGAATTATTTGTGGTTGTTAATCGAGCGAGATTTTCTGCACAAGGTTTGCTAAAAGGTGAAAATATATTTAAAAACCTGATGAGAGTTCGGTGACACTCAGGGTTCCCTATGATTTCAGAGAGTGTTTCACCACCAGGCTGTCCACCTGTGTGTTACCACGTCTTGTGCTGTTGGACCATCGTTGATTCAACACGCGCTGTTGTCCGTCCCACGCTTGGATTGCAGTACGGAGAAGATGGCGGCCACTGTTGCAAGATTTAACTACTGAGTTTGATAATATAATAAACCTTTTTGTATACAAGCTTTAATTATAATAAGATTATATAAATTTAAATTTTATGTACTATTTGTCGATTTTTAGACCATACATTAGTGTATGTTGACGGTATTTTTACAGTTTTAGTTATTGTGACAAAAATTCACAGGATAATTTATTTGCAGTAGTCAGTCACTAGTAATGAAAAGGTATTACTTTAAAAAATAAAATGTTTAAGATATTTTATTGCAATGTTGGGCCTAAATCATTTTTGTTCACTGGTGTATATCTGGCAACAGAGCAGACCGAAAATACAGCGCTAATGGCAAAAATAGTGCATTGGTTAAACAGAGTAAATGCTCATTTAAATGCACACTACAACCTAAGGATGAGACTCACTATAGCTGACCTCCAGAAATTGATAGAAACCTGCAAAATTCGCGGTTTCGATGGCCTTCAGGATAGATTGCACATACCCCTGTACACTCGGGCAAATAACGCAATTTCATTGGCTGCCGACTTGTAAGTCGTCTCAGCTGGTTTGTCTGTAATTCTATCTTTCTTTGGTTGAGGGTTTATAACTGGTTGAGATTCGTCCAGATGAACAGTAAGCCAATAGCAAAATTATCTAAGAGGTATATGTGCCTGAATTCTAGCCTATCGCCGAATGAATCCGCGAATTTTGCAGGTCTCTAGTCATTGATCTTGAGAATCCCACATAGTGTAGGGACAAGGCAAAACTGCATATTCATTCTGCGACAAGCAGAAATTAAATCATTTACACCTTTTAGTAGGAGACCCACGACCAAAACCACGTCTAATCGTTTTATGTCCAAATCCGTATAAAATCGTCAGATTAGATACATGATCCTGAGCCAGAATAGGTGGGCAGAAACGCGGGGGGGGGGGGGAGGGGGGGGGTATTTCCGCTACGTCAAAAAAAAATAGACAGATGTTATTATCACAATACGTCTGATATTAAAAATCTACAAACAATTTTTTCATATTATTACGAAAATGTTTGTTTCCAGACATTCTGCGGGTAGTATTTGGCCTGGGCGCATTAAAAAAAGCCGACAAATTCGATCAAACTGAATATTGCTATGATACATACATTTCAGTAAAATTTTATGACATTTTTGAAAATGTGGTCAGGTCAGGCGTGACGTGAACAATTTCTGATTTTTGTTTTGTTTAGGGTAATCGTATCTATTGATTTTATACGGTTTTGGCCGTGTTGCCACAAGTTCGGCCAGGGAACCATATGATCGACTTTTCTTTTAGCGAAACGCCAACTCCTTCAAAGGAATTTATTTGACAATAATTGTGCCTGCTTTTTATGACATCCGTCCTGACTCACGAAACCCCAGGGTTTCGCCGAACACCTTGGGAACCACTGCACTAGAGACTCACAAACATTCAGAAGGAAATGAGCAAATGACATTTGTCCGAGTGTACAGAGAACCGTGGATTCTAACCTGCAGATAACTGAGCTGGCGAATTTTTACAATCCCTACCCAGGTGGATCATTAAGGGTAAGTTAAAAAAATAATAATAGGTTTTGAGTTAGAATGCAATAAGGTATGGGGGTTGTATGCAAGAGAAGCCATCGCTACGTTCTTTGATTGATTCTCTCAATGAGGAAGACTGATTAAAATTTTTTTTTTGTTATACGACATTATAGTTACACTGTTTGGCATAGATAACCCTCAATAATGGACAAAACACAGAGAAAACAAGCTAAAGCAGCCGAAGTCAAAATTAATGCGCATAGACGACACACAGAATTCGTGGAAGGAAGAAGTCAGAAAACATTTCACAGCACACATGAACACAATAGGCTGACATCGACGAGACAGTTGCTATAATAACAGTAAAAAAAGGCAATAACCGATCTTGGACACCACAACATTACAGACGATCACATTGGCTACCTAAGACCCAACAGTTTCGGAAACTGTCATCGACTCCTGTCATCAGGCACAAACACAAGCGGCAGCCAATGGGCAGTTCACCATCCCTCGAGTGTAAGTAATGCTTTGCAGTCTAGTCTGGCGGTCGAGCACACCGCGAGATAATAGGGTCCGCAGTTAGGGCCATGTACTTTCCCCCAAAAGATTAACATGCCACTGTGTGTTTAAAACTTTGTAGCATTGTCTGGGTTTTCCGTGGTTGGCTGAGTTGGTTTCAGAACAAATGAATGCTGTCAGCACGCCAGTCACAGCCATCCAGTGCGGAAGCACACACGTCCTGAATGACCTGGCCAAACAGGGCAATGACTTCTCTTGCAGGCGGCCGCCAATCACCAGGGAACAACTGCTAATGCAGGCATACCAAAATGCAGTCAAATGACCGATCAGATTATTTCGCCAAAAAATACATGCCCCTATCCATTGTCACACTAAGCTTTTGTCGTCGCCTTGACCCCGCCGCCCTCCTAGGGCTCCTGGCTCTCTGGCTCCAAGGTCTCCGTCAAGGTGGACATTGAGTGATAGTGCTAGACGCCGACTGTCTGCCGCCTTCACGAGGCCGTGCGCGTGGACAAGGTGCCTGCAGGGGTCGCAGACAGCCGTACGGTACCTCAGTTACGCAACGTCCTCTCATCAGACATGCGTCCAAGCATCACCTTCACGAGCGAAACAACAAAGGATGCTTGACGGACAAGACGCTATCATATCGCGCTATGTTTTATACTCACTCTTGAGGAATGGTAAACTGTTTATTGGTCGTCGCTAGGGACTGGAATAAATCGCGGTTTCAGTAACCTAAAGCATAGGCGATGATCCGGGGGAAGAGAGTGGACAGCCCCCCTGGAATCAAGAAACCCCTCACTGAGGGGGCCCCCGTTCGCGCTTTAAAAAGTGTAATTGTAAAACGGGTATGATGTCAAAACTATGTTTTATGGATAACTTTCTGTATATTTTGAAGTTTTATGCTTATTGCATGCATACAGGCCAAATTATGGGCTCTATACAACATACAAGCAGCTTATCGAGAGTTGACTTGTGTCGGTTAAAACCCACGCGCAAAACTCTCGGGCCGCCTCCCCCCCCCCCCTTCCCCTGAGATCCATCAGATTGGTGCTCCTGACCTCTAGGTTGGACCACTGCAATCCTCACCAATTCAGAAACATGTCACCCGCTCATTAGCTACTACCTCGCGAGACCTGTTGACTGGGTTGCTTGTGATTCGATACTTCTTTCATTGAGGGGTTTTTCACTGGCTCAGAATCCTTCTAATAAACGGTGGTCCAATCACAGAATCAGCATGAAGGTGAACAAATTTGGATTCTAGCGTGACGCGAAATGACTCCGCAATTTTTTTTTTTTTTCGGTCTCTCGCTGTCGCTTGCGTTAGACGCCATCTCCGTATCTCACTGTTCCACGCGGGATTCACACCACCGAAGCAGTTTATAATATAAAAACTCTACATACATGTAGAGTCTCTAAAATGAGTTCATTTATTTGAAGCCATAGTTCGGTATAACACGGAAGAATTAAATTGTGAAATAAAAATGCACTCAGTTTCATTTCTAAAATATATTATTTCGTGAGGTTTTCTATACGTTTCAGTTTCTTAAAACCATCAAGACATCGCTGCTGAAGTATCCACTGCAACATTTCATTCATTGATGTCGTACCACTTATAGAACTTTTCACACGAATAAAGCGTTTTAGCACATATTTGAATAAAACCCCACTTTTAAAGAGCAATAATTATTTTACTTTCACAAGTAATTAGTATTCAACCAAAGAAAGAAAACGTGTTGATAAATGTTTACAATTATTTTTCCATGGTGAATTTTGATGTTGTTTAGCAGCTGTATGCCTGGGTTAACTAAACATGTTGTTGCCAATTAAACCAAATACTGAAAAGACACAAAAAAAACAGTCATTGATTCTAAAATAATGTTACTCACGGAAATAATTTTTTATATTTTGCTTCTACACTTCACTCGCAAAAATAATGCAACGTAAGTGTCGTAGACTAAAAAAAATTCTTTCTACTTCTCAACTTAATAAGATGAAGTTTTTCTTGATAGGCTAATTTATAAATGTAGTTACCTATATAATATTTTAAGAACTATAAAAGAGACTATGCGTTTGATTTAACGTAGGATACTTGTGTTTTATACCTAATTGTAAAATAACATGCATTTAATTCATCAAAATAGTCCACGTCAACAGTAATAAATGTGTTCATTCATCTTACTATTTGAAATTGCCAACGAGTCATACCTTTTTAATAGGTTTATTTATCATTACCTTATATTGTAGTCTTACTTATTAATCTTTTTGAGAAAATGTTAAACCATTATATTTCAGCCATAACCAACTCACAAGCATAGTTTGAGATACGTGAAATACCCATGGTAGACTAAACTAAGATTATTAGTAAAAAAAACTGCATTTTCAGTTTACAGATTTTTTGTTTGGACATCAAAAAGATAATAAGGGCATTCACTTCCTTGAAAAAGATTTTTAGTTACAATGTTAGGACACATTTATATATATTTTTAATATTTGTGTTTTTTATTGGTTACTAAAAATTTTCTGTAAGCCAAACTAAAATGTAATAACAGAAAATAGGACATAAATACTTACTAATAGTTATTATAGCAATTCGAGGAACAAATAAATTAATAATAACATTTTTTCATAAGGTACAGTATTGTTACGATTTATTAATATGGGTAGAACTGGGTTCGTAATTGATAGCCCAATTAAGATTTATTACAGTTTTATTGATTACTAATATTTACACTTCACACCAATCACTGACCCTCAAAAATGTTTATCAAGTCACTCAATGTTTGCAAGTTCCGCAGTTCGCACTCCTCACGGCACGCACCGTCGCGGGACTCGGTCACCAAAACTCCGTCACCGAACTGTGTCGCTGAGTCAAACTCCGCGTCGTGCCACTCTCAAGGAGGGGGTGGGGGTTGGGGGGTTGTCTCTCACCCTCTTCGCCGCTGTCGCACTTCACTTCGCTCGGAATCCGCTCGGAACTGTCGCGGAGGCCGGCGTCGCGGCTTAAGTACTTAGGGGCGTCCTTCTCGAAGGGACGAGAGCGGCTGATGACGAGCCGCGTCATCCCGGGCCGACTCGACGCCCGAACAGTCGAGAAGGGCATCGTTAGCTCACGCGACGGCCCGCGGAATTCTCAATTCCGCTCAGCGATAGCTAACGGCGCCGAGGCAGGACGCTGCACAGGCACGCACGGCATGCCTTACGTCAATGGATGGCGCGTGACGACAATATGGTGGACACGAAGTCAGAATCGAAAAAAAGTGGATGTGAAATCTCATCCAAGATGGCGGACATGGTATTAGAATTCAATAATATGGTGACTGTAACGAAAATTGCAACGTTATATAATCCTATATGGCGGCCGTAACGAAAAATGCAGCTTTAGTGAGCGGAGCGCTCGTTTTAAACATGGCGGATCCACGATGGCCGTCGAGGTCAACATCAAGGTCATTCAAGATGGCCGCGTGACGTCAGAGCGTCGTTGACCCCATCCTCAATCCTCAGCTGGAAGCCAGTCCCCGGAAATACATTTTTACGCTACTTAAGGCTAAATGTTTGATGTAAAGAAAAAAATGCATATTTCCGAATCCACTAGATCTAAGAGTTAGAAATTATAAAACGAACAACAAGCACATCGAGTTATGAATTTCATTTTTTCAGATTTCCGGATTTCGTCTGTTAAGGGTGGGAAAAGGGAGTAAGTGATGTTTTATAATAAAAATGCCATATCTGCATAACAAGTAAAGCTGGGTGAAATAAAATTAGCATATATAATGTAAATAACTAATTACGTAGAGACTTACAAATATTTGTTGATATTCAAACCTAAAGGCAGTTTAACGGGGGCACATTAGCTTTTATTGTAGTAAATCATACATCCAAGCAAATTAAGATGAAGGTAAAAAAAATGAGTTGGAGTAACATACAAACTTATGATTTAATATCAGTTTAACCTTTAAATTTTTTTTATATTAGACCGTAAACGGGGTGAAAAGATTGTTGATTGTTTTCATTATAAAAGTCGTATCTCTAAAGCTAATCAAGCGGGATGTAAGTTATGTGGTATTATTTACAGATATCAAACTTTCTTACAACATGCTAAAGTTATACTTTTTAAAAAGCAAAATTTAAATTTTTTTTAAAACATTTAAAAAATTATATCTCCTGATCAAATTAAACTTAATTACAGCTATAGGAAATGTTTAATAAACATACTTTAAGCTACCTTTTCTTATACAACGCTTTCCGAAATATTACTTTTCAAATTTTTACAGGGGTAATAATTGTTAAAAGATAAAAAAAAACGTCATGGAATCTATTAAATCAGTATTGGCAAAATTAATTTTAACTTGATATAAATAGAAGTATATAATAATTTTTTTAAGACTTCACATCATCGGTTAAAAGAAAGAAAAGGGTTCAGTTTGGTTTTTGTTTGGGTAATATATATTACCATATTTACTTAGTTATTAATTTTTGCATTGGCATCCCTGTAGGAAAAGAGGTGAGGGATAACAAAATATTTTTAAAGTAATACTAAGCAAAATAAAAGTCAACTAATATGTTGTATGATTAATATTATATCTGTATTTTACATTTAAAATAAATATGTGATTGTATCAAATTCCTTCAATAATGTGAGTTATTTGTAAAAACATAATAAAGTGAAATTATTAGTCATTCTAAAAATATATCCAACCATAGTAAATGAAAGTTTCAGTGTAAACGATAGCATAAAATTTGTTAAAATAATTTAGGTGCGAGTTTAAGAATTTAATTTACATTGTCTACCTCAAAAATGGAAAGGAGGTGTGATTTCATCAAGGATCTTCGAACACTCTGAAACATAAGTTTTAAAATCAGATAGTTACTCTATATTAAATTAAAAAGGCCTACGCATAACTACTTCAAAAATTATATTTCTTAAACTTTATGTTATGAAATAAGTATTTTATGCATCTGACAATTTATTTTGTTTATTTATTGACTAAAAATGTTTGGAATTAATCACATTTCTTTTCCATGGTAAAATGTTATCAATACCCTGAAACTGAGCGAGCGAAGCCACGGGTTATTAGCTAATAATATAATAAGTAAGAAGTTTTACTTCTGTCGCGCGTGGACTCCACGCACACACTTTTTGGACAGTAAATAAGTACAATGCGGATGTTTTCACGGACGTTTTCAGGCATGTAAATCGTACAAACAGCATTGTACATGTTATAGGGAAGTACAAAGAGCCGTAATCTTTAGTTTTCCACCAAAACAGTTCCAGGGTCGCCGCTACGAGTCCCCTAGAGGACAGCTCGCCGGTTCCGTGCCTGGCGCGCGAGGCAGTGTCGCCCTTATCGCCCCCGCGCTCGGCGGCCGCGGGACGTGGTGTGGGAGCGCCTCCTCGCTCGACGACAAGAGACGCGGCGATCAGGGGCTCTCCGGCGCCGGAGCCGCCAGGAAACACTCCTCCGAGCAGACGGCGAGAACAGGAGCACTGCCACTTCAGTGGTTTACTGACGGGGGGAGGTTGGGAACCGACAGTCGCCATCTTCGTTACAACAGCATTTAGACCATAACACATTTCCGTAGTTTTATTGTCAAAATGTGGCTTCGTTAAAACACAGTATGCAATTTCGTGCAATACCTTAATAATTGTATAGTGACTTGCTGCTACAAATAGTTCCCCCTTGTGAAGTCACGGGCGTAAAGTATTAATTCATTTCTACAACTGTAATAATACTGTCAACAGACGCTAACGCCCGCTATAAAGCTTAAAAACTTGACAGAAATAAATATAAAATTTACCTTCAAAGAAGATAACATCCTTGTTACAGGCTTTTACCAACCAATGAAATTCATGACTATACGTATTGCATTAAAAGAAACTAATTAAAGTGATCCCGGTCCTGGGTCTCGATCCAAGCTCGATACTGCAGAGTTCAGGACGCCAGATACGATGGTCTCGTCGCGGTGACGTCACTCCTCTACCGTCCCCGTCGCGTCGGCGCGGCGCGGCTGTCGCGGATATGGAACAAGAACTCGCAGACCAGCACACTGGTGTCTTGACTGCCGCGTGCGGACAGTACAGCACCGGTTCCCATCCAGCACGAGCCGCGTCTCGGCTATCCTGGAGACCCGTTCCCTCCGCGCTGACATCCTGCATGGTTATATACTTACGTTCCACGCGAATAAACTGGCCGACGGTTTAAGTGGCTGAACTTTCAAAAAAACTATATATATATCTCACAATTTCTGAATAATTATCTGGTAAAGTTGCATTATAACATTTTTGTGCAGTTTGGGTAAAGAGAATGAAATTGAATATAAAACTGAAATTTTTTTTAGGCTTAAAGATAGTTTTATGGTTTAATTTATTTCAGAAAAAAAAAATATCGAACTTAAGCTAGCCTTTAAAAATCCCCAGAATTGTTGTGATTTTATAAGGTTAAATAAAACTCAATTGTCTGAAAGAAGTCTGATACCACAAAGTAGCCACCAGCATTGCCTTTAAACCCAAAACTTTTCTGTGTTTTTTTAAAATTTTATTATATAACATTTCGTTCTCCTCTCCAATGCTGCACAAAAAATGTTAAAAATTCATCTTGGCCAACTAATCATGCAAAAAAGTATGCACTACGCCAGAGCGAGCCTCGCCTGACGTCACGTGCCCGGCGCCATGTTCAGAACGGAAGGAACCGTTTCCATCGCTATGTTATGAACAATGATAAGATCTCAATGTGTTATCTTTGCCTTTACGGAGGCAAATTTATTACACCACATACACTGTTCAAATTAACATGACGTCTCTCGATTCCTACTATTCCCTTAAGAGTACCTTCTCGAACAAGCAAGTACTTCAGTTTTTTTTCCTTCATACGATCACTTGAATAACATAAAAGATATGGTGAAGAATTTTGGTTTCCAACAATTAAAAAATAGTGTACGTTAAACTTTAGAATAGTATTTTTACGAGATGTCAAGAATTTTTTAAGTGACTAAAACATCAAAATTTAACCATGATTTTCAGCTGAATGTAAAATAATTATTATTTCAATCTGAAACCATAGTATTAGGGCCTTAGTTTACTAAAAATAAAAATATTAAAATCGGGTTTGGTCACTTTATTGAAATTCATTCAGTTCCCAGATAACATCTTGACCTTGAACCTAAATTAAGAAGCGAGTGTTTATTTGCGAAAATATTAAGATACTGGTTGTGTGTTAAAAATACATGTAGCTACCTATAAACTACGCATGCATAGTGGATACAGAAAAAATCCGTTGTTCAAATCATTGTAAGATAAAATACAAACAATGATAGTTAGGGAACTGTATTTTTCGCGAAAAGATTTACAGTTCAGTGACCAGCTGTGTGTTAAAACCTTGTAGCATGTCTGCGTATTATTGTTGGCTGGGTTTCTTTCAGGTACATGTCTACTGTCACAATTATCCAGGACGGATGAATGGCCCGACATAATGGGGCAATGGTATCTCTTGCAGAAGGCTGCCACTCACAAGGAGACATTCGTAGCACAGCTATACCTTTCTGCAGTCTAATGAGCTATCAGATTGTTTAGCTAAAAATGCATGCCTCAACTTATATAGCAACTCTGTGCTTCTTGTGCCGTCGTCTCGCGGTTTGTATGGCCTAATGTGGGCCAATGAGAAAGATGCAACCGAAGAAGTGTCGAATCACAGGCTGCACAGTTCAGATGTTTCACATTCAGCAGCCAATGAACAGCTGACATTTTCCTGGGTGCTCAGAGGACTTGGGAGTCTACTCTGGAGGGCATTCACTCCGTGAGTTTTTCCAGTCACTAATCATTACTAGGGGCAGGTATTTTTCGCGAAAAGTTCTGAACCCTTATTAGACTGCAACAAGGTATACCCGCACCTGTGGTTTCTCCCTTGTGATTGATGGCCGTCTGCGAGAGAAGACGATGCCTTATTTGACCGGGCCACTCAGGACGCGTTTACTTTCGCACTGAATCACTGTGATTGGTGTTGTAACAATCGATATGTACCTGGGAGAAACTCGCCCAATCACGAAACACAGACGATGCTACAGTGTTTTAACTTTCATCTAGTCTCGAAATCTTTTCGCGAAATCTGCATGCCCCTAATCATAACTCATAATTGAAGCGAGGGTTGTTGAAATCTGTATTCTTGGCTCCTCTGTGATGAAGCACCCACGTGACCCCAGCAGCAGTTGGCAGCCGTGTCCAGGCACCCGGAAACCCGGCTGGGTCGACGACCCCACGCGGCAGACGTCACGGCGCCTATTCCTGGACGCCGGAGGTTCTCCGACGTCTTGCAGTCGGCGGGCGCAGCGGTCGGACTGGTGTTGTCCCTGACACGCGCTGGAACACAAGAGCCAATGACAGTTCGAGAACCGCTCGAGACGCAGAACCTTAGCGTCGTATCTGAACGCGCCTGAATCACCGAAAACGTACCAGAAAAAGTTTCAATTGAAACTTTGTAATGGTAAAAATGCCGTAAAATATATTTGTAAACTTAAAAATTCTTAATATGAAATGATCACAATTGAAAGAATTCTTGAATAACATAGCTTTATTACAGTTTTGAGGGAACGTCTCAAGGTATTAGGTTTTGTGTGTCTGTAGCACAAGGGTAAAGTGCATGGTGACAATGAACGAAACATGTAGGCCCTATACTTTTAAAATTGTCCACCTTATATTTACGAAAAAAAAAAAATACTGGTTATAAATTATCCAGGGATCTTCGTAAATTCACGGCTATCTTCGTAAACTAACGGGTACTGAATTAAATATTTTTGAAATTAATTTCTCAAGAATAAACTTGGTATATTATTAGAAGCTTCAAAAGCTGGTTAAATCAACAGCAAAATCACTCCTCTTTATTTAAAGCATATGTTTATCTTGTTTACAACGCCATAGATTTACGAAGATTCATTTGCTTGAAATTACGAATAACCTTCGTGTGTGCGAGGCGCTTTCTTCGTTGACGAGTCCGCAAATTAACTGTAGTTTCCAACAGTGTAGAATCACAACCTCAGGAGACCACGCGGTAAGGGAGTCTCATCTATCACGGCAGATAGCTGCTGTGGGCATGTATTTTTCGCGAAAATTCTTAGAGATCAGCTGTGTGTTGAAACAATGTAGCGTTGCTTGTGTTTCGTGATTATTAGAGTTTATGTTAGGTACACGCCTACTGCCGGCCTCACCGTTCACGGAAGTTTTGTGCGGAAGTAAACGCGTCCTGAATGGCCCGGCGAACTAAGGCAACGGCTTCTCTCGCAGACGGCCGCCAATCACAAGGAAGAAAGCTTGGTCCAGTGGGCGGTGTCGAGGAGTAGCTCGCGGGTCCCGGGTCGCAGCGGCGCACCGGGCGGCGCCCCACTTGCAGGCACCCCGCGGCTAATCTTAGCGTCGCGACGACCCACTAAGCCCCGACGACAAGGTGCGTAGGCGGAGAGGAGGGAAGAGGAGCACCGTCTCACCTGGCGTCGCGACGCCTGTGGCGCCCCGGCGGCGTGCGGCCTCGTTTCGCGCGTTATTTATCGCCGACCTCGCCGCGGACAAGCTCCTGGCGAGGCGCGGGCCATTCACGCGCACTCCGGGGCCACTGTGTGTGCACCACCCGCCGAGGGTGCCAGTGTCGAGACCCCATCATTAAATAGCCGGCCGCTCGTCACACCGCCGAGGCATGTCCGCGCCAGAGGCTTATTCCCTGTGACTGGCGCCATGGCCGGTACCGTCTCTGGGTTCCCTCACGTGCATGGTACATGCCAGTTTATAATATTGTTATGAACACAGACAGGCCCGCGACATGCGCCAGGTTGAGAGCTGGCTGGCGGCCCTGCTCGGCCACTGGCGTCATGCGCGTATTACGTGGCCTCCACTGACGTCAGGGATGCCACGCGTGCCTGGCCGGATTACAAGGGTCGTCGCTACCCCCCTCCCCCGACTCCCCTGACATCGTCCAGCATCGGCACCGTTATCTATCGCTCAGCGGCCTCGGGAATTCCACGGGCCACCACGCAGAGTAGCCAGAATAAACACCGCCTTTCTCGATGTTTCGGACGACCGGTCGGTCCGGAATGGCGTGACTCGTCACGGCTGCTCTCGTCGTTTTGAGAAAGGCGCCTCAGGTATTTAAGCAGCGACCCTGGCCTGCGCGACAATTACGAGAGTTCAGCGTGTGAAGGTAAGTGCGACATCGGCGAAGAGGGTGAGAGACCCCCTCGAGAGTGGCGTGACGAGGAGCGACGGGACCGTGAGAGTGCAACTGAGTGGCGCGAGACTGCGTGTGTGGACAGACGCGAAGTAAGGGGCGAATCACTGTTGAGCCTAGCTCCAGTGAGGAGTGCGAACTGTGGTGATTGACAGACATTGAGTGACTTGCGAATAAACCTTTTTAAGTGCCAGTGATTTGTGATTGGACATTTTTAAGTACAATTATTCATTAGTAATATAAGTATTAGTAATTAATAAAACTGTGATAAAACTTAATTGGACTTTCCCTTACTAATCCAGTTCTCCCCACATTATAAATCGTAAGAATATATTTACCCCGACCACAAGAGTAAGAATAAGTTAAGCGCTGGTGGCCGACTATCTTGGCAGAAATTCTTGAGCGGTAATCATCATCTGCAGGCTCGCCGCTGTCCTAGTTGGCGCTCGCAGGCTCTCATTTCCGCGAATGAAGCGTGCAGCCTGGTAGCTTTGTGGCGCCGGCGCGCCGCTCCATGTACCGCGATGAGAGCGCTGTCTGTAGCTGTGCCGCACCTGCCCGGCGATCCATTAGCGGGCCTCGCCTTGACCGCGCAGCGCCGGTGCGTCTGGCCGGCCGGGCGGCAGGTGCAGCGAGGCGCATTCAGGACACTCGTCGCCTCGGTGCCTCAGTCGCCCACTTCGCTTGCTAGGAAACAGCAAATGTCGCGACAGTCCACATTACTAGATGCCGGAAACAATTCGCGGATTCACTTCGCTACACGCTAAAATTCAAGTGACTTTACCTCTGTGCTGCTTCTGCTATTGGCTCATAGCTGATCTGGAGGACTCTGGGATAAAGAAAAACCCTCAACCAAACAAGTTACCCAGTTGAGACGTTTCACAAGACAGCAGATAATGTGCAGATGTTTGTGAAGTCTATCCTGGAGGTCACGGAATTTTTCCGGTTTCTATAAATGACACTTTAATGACCCTAATTATTGGATCGCGGGTTATCAGTCACGCCCCTAAAAACTAGAAGCCCATGAAAATTTTCATATAAAATCATCAGAACTAATCGTGCGCGACCAGGAGAGGAGGTGAAATGCGTCAGAAGCCAATGATAACTTGGCAAAGACTTGATTATGCATACCTTTGTGCAGACTATACCGCACCAGAAAATAACGTGCATTTTGCAGGTCTATATTGGTTGCCCGTCTCGAGTTCTAACGTCAACCAGTCAACAATACCAACAACCAGGCTGCCCTGAAAACATTTGTGGGTTTCTCAGGCTTGTGTGATTGTACCATTGTTAACATGATTCCCGCTAGCAGACCTCTAGCCAGTGGCAGTCATCAGCCACAGACGGTGCCAATCCCGTGTGGATCAGAGAGAGACGGAAATGTCCGACACAAGCGACAGTCATTGAACAGTCTATCATCTCTCGAGTGTGAGTAGTGCTGCGGAGTCTGTAGCCTGGCGGTCGTAAATTCCCCATGATGACGGAGTCGATACTCACTGGGCCAGAGTTGAGACATACACGTGTGCGTACATGTGTGCAAGTTTAAAACTGATCTTTTATAAAAAAAAAGGTATTTAATTTTTGTATTACTAAGCAATATACTTGTGCGTATCATCTGTTAATGTTTTAAAACTCTCTAAAGTTTCTTGTATTTATAGGTTGTACGTATAGATTGTTTTACTGAAATGAATGTCTAGTTATCATATGAACTTTATCAATAACAATAATGTAGTAGATCAAGAGGAGAAGAAAACACGATTACGCCCTGTGACTTTGAAGACGTAAAATAATAATTTAACTGTGAGCTAATAACAGAATCAAGGTCTACTTTAATGTTATACTGTTGTTGAATGAATAACCTTTTATTTTTCCTGTATCCTATAATTTCTCGATTTATATGACGCTCAGGCTAGACTCCACAGTCCTGTACACAGTAAAAGGATGGGAGACAGTTCATCTTCCTCTCTCATTGGAACCACGTGTTAATATCTCGCCTGAGAGCTACATGTTCACCATCGGCTAGAGGCTTTCCAGGGCGTTTCAAATCTACGACCGTACA
Source organism: Bacillus rossius redtenbacheri (assembly GCF_032445375.1). Classification (NCBI taxonomy): domain Eukaryota; kingdom Metazoa; phylum Arthropoda; class Insecta; order Phasmatodea; family Bacillidae; genus Bacillus; species Bacillus rossius. The sequence continues at coordinate 300,210,340 of NC_086330.1, read as the reverse complement.
ACCAGTAGATACCGGAATACTTCGTGGATTCAATTCGTTACAGGCTAAACTCTAAATACTTGTACCGTTTCTCTGCTTCTGTTGTTATCTCACAGTTCACCTGGAGGACTCCTGGCCAGCGACTATAGCTGTGTGTTCAAACACCGCAGCTTCATCCGTGCTTCGTGATTGGTGATGTTCTTCCAGATACACCCCCATCGTCGGCACACGAATCAAAAAACATTTGTGCGTAAGCAAACGCGTTCAGAATGGCCCGGCCAAATAAGACAATGGTTTCTACTGCAGACGGCCTACAATATTAAATATTGAGTCTATTGAGTGATCATAGTTTTTTTCGCAAAACTATACCTAGTCATTGTACATAGATCGGAAAGTTCCTATGCTTATCTTTAGAGTCGTTGCAAGATTGACAACAACGGGCTTGATTCAAGATTATTAAAGCTCAGCTTCAATAATTTATGACACAAATTTGAATCTGGAAGATAACAACAAGCTTGAATAAGGCAAACTAAGTTAACTTGTCGTGGCAACCTTAATACAATTTGACGAGGTGTTTAGACATCCCCCGTTTCCCGACTTTATGCTAGGTTCACAAACCTCCGGGCAGGTTCCAACGCGTCTGGCCTGAGTGAGGGTGTGCGAGCCCGAGGCGTCGAGTCTAGTAAAGAATGTTCAAGACAAGTCTCCGAGGAATCGAACAGCTCGCCCAGACAGCCATATAAGCGGTGCTGTTCACTCAGCGACCATCAACAATTCAGGGGTCAGCACCTTGCGGTCCGCAACCCACCCATGAGCGCCAGCACCACGACGTCATTCTGCCAGTCGCCCGTCTGACGTCACTGCACCAGACTCTGCGTTACGTAACGACGTGTACCGGACGACGGGTCGGCAAGGAGTTCGCCACACTACGAAGGGCGAGTGTCGGCGAATCGGAGAGCGAGTCGTGGAGAACTCGTCCCAACTGCTCGCTAACCAGGAGGGACCTCCATCACGCCTGAAGGGACGTTATTGCTGCAACCGTCCATCTTCGGGAGAGCCCGACCTCGCCGACGAGCAGGACGTCTACTCGCTCGGCACAGCGGCTTCCAAGGAGCAGGTAAGGGACCTGCCACGAGCCGTCTCCACGTGCTGGAGGTGTACGAGGGCCAGACCAGGGCCGAGTCCGCTGCACGAGTAGCGACTGCTCGAGGCGCTGCAGAGAAGACAGACGCTGGGTCGGGGCTGAAGCGGCGAGTAGTCACGTGCCGGCAGTGTGGCCGGCGTCCAGCCACTGTGTTCCGGGGGGCAGCTCCAGCGACGTCCCACCAGGCGTGTAATTAATAAGGAAATTCACCACCGTCTCAGACAGGGTTATTTATCGGACGTGGGTAACAAGATACTAGCGTATATGAGACAGTATTCCTGACTAAAGTTGCATTTTGTCATCAGTAAATGTCAAGGACTTTGCACTCGCTCACAATTTATTGTGGTTTAGTAATCACAAGCGAGTAATAATATTAATTCTATACTTCAAATTTTTTTTTGCTGTAAATGTTGTGTGATATCACAATTTATTTTCACTCGCTTGTTTTAAAATCATGTGGTGGTATGCCAATAGCAAGTATATTTAATTTAATTATTTTCTTTCAGAAGCTTTTATTGCAAATAATCAAAGAGAGACTTATGTTTCATTAGTTCTGTTTTGTATGTATACTAAACCTTGGTTATCCCTGTGTTATCAGGAAGTTGTTGGCAGGTGACCGAGCACGGAACTGCGAATACCGGACGGAGCTTTCCAGCCCCTTTGTTTATGAGCAGAGCACCATTGTTTGTGAAGTGTAACAATATTATTTTGGTGTGTAATAATAATCGCCTGACCTAACTCTGTTGTGCTGATTGGCGACAACCCCCTGTCCTGCTGTTCTCAAGTCCTTGTTGGCCTGCCAAGCTTAGTGTCCAGCAACAAATTTGTTGTAAGCTTGAGTCAAGGTTTAGAGGTTGTTTAGGCCGTGTCTGAAGTTGGCTATATAGGTACTTGTATATACTTGTCCTAGGAAGTGACATAACAAGGTCTGAAAGTGAATTTCGGAAGCATTTAAGAGCACTAATCTGTGTACTTATTGCGTATCTATTGCGTACTATTGCGTCGCCATTTTGAAAGTATATTATAATATATGCTAGAAAATTTAATAAATTAATTTAAAGACTAGTGAAATAACTATCAATTTTATTTTACTGTGAATGATCAATTGAATAAAATGTAATATTAAAAAAATGTTTATAAGGAAGTTACAACAAATGCATGCACATATATAGTGATTTGTGTTTGACGAAAAAAAAGGCAGAAGCTTAAAGCAAGTTGCCGTAAATTCGTGTCCCAGTAAAATAATTTTTTTTAAAAACTAAATATAACCGTCTGTAGAGGCCCAAAGTTGAACACGTCGAAACTGCTGTTGCACATGACAGTTACAAGTTAAGAACGTGGGTCGCAAGTACTTGAATCAAGCCACGGCCTGAATGTGCTATCAGGACATCAGGAACCAGATACACAACTAATTATAAATACGAAGTGTCGTGTACAGTTCGCACGATCGCCAGAATGGCATTCCGAATAATCGGGATCCAATGTAAGTCACTGTACTCAGCGACGGCTCTAGCGATAAACAGAAGAACCAGACAGCAGACATGTACGCATTAACGTTTCTGCATGCTTTGCATGTCCTAGCTTTGAAGCCTGTTTTTAGACACACCCTGAACTCCTCCGTCTACGTAAGTGCGGCTAAAAACAAAATAAAACAACAAATTAAAAGTAGCCTCCCTGACCTTGGTCATGATTCGCTCGCAGCTGGCCGCTGTCAGCGACGCGAGCCAGCGCCAGGCTTACTGGGAACTACTTTATTTCCCCCGCCGTCCCTGTCCAATCCCTGCTGAGAACCCGCTTGCTCGGAACATGCGGCCGGAAGAATGCTCTGCGGTTCCCAGGGCGACCGCCAGGCTAGACTGCACATTCCTATACACACTCGAGCGACATGTCTGCTCTATGGCGAAATGTGTCAGTTAATAAATAATTAAAAAACATTTATCAATTTATTACAGTTTGTTTATTTTTATTCTTAGTGGAATTAGATGAATTAAAAATGATTTATTGTCATCATTTTTCTAAAGATAGCTTGATTATTTTTCAAAACTATTAGATAACTTTTGGGGCTCATAAGATTGCTGCGACCCGGCCACGCGTTGCTGTGGCTGAGTTATTTCGAAAGGATTTAAAAGACAAAATTTAACACAGATTAACATAACGTTTTCAATTCTATTTTATTATTAAATACTCTGATTACCTTTACTTATAATAAATCACAGTTCATTTTATTAATAAATACTCTGATTAGTTCTAACTATAATAAATCACAGTTAACGTTTAATGAAGCGCCAAACGGTGTACAATATTTTTGGTCCGGGCATTGTTGAGATTCGATTTTTTTGGTGGCATTTTTCTGAAAATAATAATTAAGTTAGTAAAAATTCAATCAAAATGAGAAAATAAAAAGCAAGCACTTAATACATAGATATATTTGTAATTTTTATAAACTTAGATTATAAAATTTGCAGGAAAGGTAGAATTAATTAATACTTACAAATTTGATGAACTCTGATTCTCTAGCTAATATTATTTGTTATATTATTATATCTGTAGATTGACATCTGAAGATAGATATAAATAATTGTAAACACGTGAGAATAAAATCAAAAATAATGCAAAAAAAGCGAGGTTACGTAGTACATTTATCAACGAAAATGTGCACAACATGGAGAAAAATAAAATTTGAATTGAAACGTAGCGCCATCTATGAGATATTTATGTCAGACAGTACTGATTTAAGGCGCCATCTGTTTGAGACTTATGAAACTTACGATTAATAACACCAATCAACATTGATAATCTGTTTATTATTAATTATAAATTATTAAGACCATTAATCGAAATAAAAACTATCCTATCTCTCAAGTTAGAAAAAATTACACATAAATGCCAATTTTCATCGAAATCGGTTGACTTGGTGAAGAGTTCACTGGAAACAAACATCAGGACACTGGATTTATATATATTTATAAATATTAAGATTAGGAAATACAATACGTGTCGCTTCTGTGTTAGAAGCATGTTGGGATATAATGGCGAGGAAATACGTTACTGTGACCCCGCTAAGGATTAAAAAAAAAATATTCCTAAATAATCTTTCTCTAACATTATACAACTAAGTTACAGTATTATTCAGTATTAATTTTTTGTTAATCCTGGAAGGGAGGGGTCCGTACCTCCCCGCTGGCCCAGCCCTGAGCTTTTGCAGAAGGGGGGGGGGGTCTCCCGCCTGGCACCGGGACAGTTCCTCAGCTGCTCCTCCCCCGCGGGCGATGGACGCGGCCTCTATTTCCGTCCGCGAAGGACGTCGTTCGTTGCTCTCCGCCTGACGCGGCGCACCTGCACTCCCAGGGGGAGGGGGGGGGGAATTCCTCGGATTGGCGATACTAATATAAGTATTAATACTCGTACCTTTGTGTTACTTCTACTTTTGGCTCCAACTCCATCTGGAGGACTTTAGGTCATTAGAAAGATTCAAACAAAGAAGGCTCACAAGCCAGCAGCCATTGAACAGTTAACGCTTCCCCGGGTGTATGGAGAACTGAGGAATCTATCCTGGAGATAATTGAACTCGCGAATTTTTCCACTGCCTAGGGCTGTGTGTTAAGACTTTGTAGTACTGTCTGGGTTTCGTGGTCGGCCGGGTTTATTTCAGGCACATGTCTACTGCCAGCACACTATCACAGCCATCCAGTGCGGAAGCACACACTTCCTGAACGGCCCGACCAAACAGGCCAATGGCTTCTCTTGCAGACGGCCGCCAATTACAAGGGAACAATCGCTAGCGCCGGCATACCTCATTGCAGTCTAGTGAGCGATCAGAATTTTTACAAGAAAAATACACGCCCATACACCTTTCTCGTCTAGTAACACGTGGCAATCTTAAACCTTGTCTGCAAGATCATAGTTGGCTCGTGGTACTTTAGAGAAGACCTCATAGTCTACTCATAGGAGGCTCATAGTTCCACGCAAGTGACGGCAACGGCAAGGATACCGCGTGAAGCCTCTTTTTTGTCCAGCGAATGGTATGCACCATGTTTTAGGCTTGTGGGGAGGGGAAGGGGGATAAACGTGTAAATGTCTACATTGAGGAAACGTTTTAAAATGACTGTAAGTTAAGTGAGTGTTTTTCATGACGAAAATTATAAATAAAACTTATTAACCATCATTAGACGTGTTGGAGCATTATTTCCACAATTTTGCGGTATTGTGATATTGCGATTATGAGATATAGAGCGTACCTTTAACTAGAGCACGGCATCTCCTTATAATTCCTAGCTCCATGCCCTTACTACTAGGTTCATATAATTCCAATACGTGTTACGACTCTTCAGAAGGGGGGGGGGGGGGGGGGTTATCCAGACTGTAGGTCGCTTCGAGAGGGCGTGGTGAGTGGAACCTTTGAATATATATATAGAAGTCGCGAGTGGATAGGATTTACACTACGTTTTTCAGAAGCGTATGATGAGCAGCTTGGGAACTTCACCGCTGCAGTGCGCTGCCGTAACGCCCTGTATCGTCTTAGTTGTTATTTACACGTTAGAGCGCAGCACTGTCGCCCGCTGTCATTCCCCGCACCAGCCATCTATCATTCACTGCAGCTCAAAGTCGTTCAACAGGAGGGGGACGGGGTGTTTGAAGAGTTCGACACTTGTCCGCTAGGGACCACCACAAGTCGATGCCCTAGAGATGGTGGCGATTGCGGCGGTGAATTAACCAACTACCTCAAAACCGTATTAGAAATTTTAACCTGGGCTGGTATATATATATATATTCAAAGGTGGACCATTGTTATGTTACAAAGCTATATCGATAGTTCACACACTTATTTAACTTTGAAATTTACAATCAAATAAAATAATGTGTATTTAAGTTTTCTTAAATACGATTGAAGGTATGTTAATACATATAAAGCCCCTCCTCCTCCCCCTTAGGGTTCCATACTTGGTTCGGAATCGTTATTGAAACGTGCGGCTGTAGTCACGCAGTCGCGGCGGCTGAAGGCAAGCGGGCGCGGCAACTGTAGTCACGCAGTCGCGGCGGCTGAAGGCACGCGGGCGCGGCAACTGTAGTCACGCAGTCGCGGCGGCTGAAGGCAAGCGGGCGCGGCAACTGTAGTCACGCAGTCGCGGCGGCTGAAGGCAAGCGGGCGCGGCAACTGTAGTCACGCAGTCGCGGCGGCTGAAGGCAAGCGGGCGCGGCAACTGTAGTCACGCAGTCGCGGCGGCTGAAGGCAAGCGGGCGCGGCAACTGTAGTCACGCAGTCGCGGCGGCTGAAGGCAAGCGGGCGCGGCAACTGTAGTCACGCAGTCGCGGCGGCTGAAGGCAAGCGGGCGCGGCAACTGTAGTCACGCAGTCGCGGCGGCTGAAGGCACGCGGGCGCGGCAACTGTAGTCACGCAGTCGCGGCGGCTGAAGGCAAGCGGGCGCGGCAACTGTAGTCACGCAGTCGCGGCGGCTGAAGGCAAGCGGGCGCGGCAACTGTAGTCACGCAGTCGCGGCGGCTGAAGGCAAGCGGGCGCGGCAACTGTAGTCACGCAGTCGCGGCGGCTGAAGGCAAGCGGGCGCGGCAACTGTAGTCACGCAGTCGCGGCGGCTGAAGGCAAGCGGGCGCGGCAACTGTAGTCACGCAGTCGCGGCGGCTGAAGGCAAGCGGGCGCGGCAACTGTAGTCACGCAGTCGCGGCGGCTGAAGGCACGCGGGCGCGGCAACTGTAGTCACGCAGTCGCGGCGGCTGAAGGCAAGCGGGCGCGGCAACTGTAGTCACGCAGTCGCGGCGGCTGAAGGCAAGCGGGCGCGGCAACTGTAGTCACGCAGTCGCGGCGGCTGAAGGCAAGCGGGCGCGGCAACTGTAGTCACGCAGTCGCGGCGGCTGAAGGCAAGCGGGCGCGGCAACTGTAGTCACGCAGTCGCGGCGGCTGAAGGCAAGCGGGCGCGGCAACTGTAGTCACGCGGGCGCAGCGGCTGTAGCACGCGGGCGCGGCGGCGGTGGCAAGGGATGTTAGGAAGTGGCGCAATGTTGTTGGTGTAGTGGTCGATCAGAATTGGTGGCTCTCTCTCTCATACAGCTGCTCGAATAGAATGTGTTTTATGGATATTGTACAACGTTAAACTGCCTAAATACTGTACAGACTATAAAGAGATTAATTATTTTTTTCACACTTATAAACAAACAATAACACAATGTGTATAGGCTGAAAATATTTATTTTATTGGTACGCGAATTTTAAATAATTTTAAAATAGTAGGTAGTTCTAAAACAAATATAATACCAAAATCAAGTATTAGTAATTTTTTTAGGAACAATTTTTGTAAGCATCTGTCCAAAATAAAGGATCGATAAATAGAGTATCAATATTTTTGAACACGTGGCTAGTGTTTAGCTCAAGTGATCACTGAATAAATTAAAATGAATTAGTGAGCCTCGAGGGCTTACAAATAACTAATTTCGAATCAATTAAGAATAATTTAAATTTAATTACTGAACTTTAATCTTGACGATAGACAAAAATTACTGATTCATTGAGGGTGTCAGAAAGTTTTAATTTTTGGGTACCGTGGTAACGATTGTTTGGTGCGCGGTACGGGACCCTGGTCGTCGCTAGCAACAGGCGCGGCGCGGGTATTCGCGGAGCGGCGTCTCCGCCAAGTCTCCAGTCGGGAGCAAATAGCGCCGGCATCACGCGGCGCGCACGTGACGCGCCCCGAGGCCGCCGCTACTCCCGCCAGGGGCGCTAGCGTAGCTCCTCTGCACGCTCGCGGTCCCGCGCTCGGGCCACAACGAGGGAGATATCGTAGAAGCGCCACTTTTACAGTGGAAACTGAAACCATGTTTGGCGCGATATGTGACGCTATCTGTTGGGTGGGCCCATAACTAATAGCATGATAAACACGGGCTAGATGTTAAAAACCAAAGTTATAGGTTTATAATGTTAATTTAACTAGTAGACAACTGTGCGATAAAACCTAAATCATGTTTTGTAAAAAAACCTATGTTCGATATAAATGAGTGAAAAATGACATTCCACTTGTAGTTTCCCGCCTAGGGCAGGCAAGGGGCTGGCACACGTGGGAGCCGGCTGCCCTACCGAAGGACGACCTGTCGTTCCGGCCAGCCTGGAGAATGAGTGATGTGAGATGAGATGGGGTAGGGTGAAGCGGGAACACCCCGAGAAAGTCCACAGGCCACGTCGTACGCCACGTTTCCCACTTGCGAAAATCCGGTTTCGACCCAGCCGTTATTTGAATCCCGGTCGCCTTGGTGGGAAGCGAGTGTTCTGGCAACTCGACCACCGCGCCTCCCTATGTAAATGAGTAGGAGATATAAAACTTTCAGTTATTCCACTCTACAATATATGTGGCTACCAAAATAAAGTTAATTAATTTTCACTGGTTTGTTTGCCTGATAACAGCTTATGCATTACTCCTCACAATCAATGTAGCTGTGTTAGGAATATATTAGGAAGGCTACTATCTAACGGGTGGGTCCAAAACTACTTAACAAAACCAAGTCCCATTCTCCTGCGTGCCAGCGCTGGCCGGGCCTGTTTGCCAACAGGTTTGTCAGAGCGTGTCTCGGCTAGGAGCAGATGCGACAGTCTAGATCGCGCTGTGGTGCGACAGTCTAGATCGGGTACATTTAAACGAATCTTTTCAATGATTCGTGGCCGTGTAACATTTTTTTTTGTTGTAAATGGAACAGAAATATTAATGCAAAATTACAGATATTTCTACATTTTTACTCGTACATAAAAACAACTGTATCACTACAAAATTATGTTCGCAGTAATACTGTGTTCGGATTATTACTCGGGCGTTTATCCAATATAAACTACGCACATTAGTAGTATAGTTTGGGGGCTCCGGAAACAGGGTTCAGGGTGTGGTGTCTGTGGTGTTTTCCGCCATCTTGGATTGTGACGTCATGGCGGCCATCTTGGATGGTTGTGACCTTGACCTTTGACCTTGACCTTGACCCCGGCGGCCATTTCGGACCCGCCATTTTGGATGACGTCATTGTGTGTTCTCGAAAATTCCGGTGATGTGTTTTCCTCCATTTTGAATGATGACGCCACCGTTGCAATTTCCGTTACGGCCACCATCTTTAACTTTTTTATTTATTATCTGATTTTAATGATTTTTTTTAAATTATAAAAAAATTCAAATAATAAAATTTTAATAAATTTTTTATAAAAAATATACTTTTACGACACGGAGTTGGGAGTCCTCGGTTCGAACCCGACGAGTGCAAAAAAAAATTAAAAATGACTACCGATCCTTCCCCCGTGGTGGATGCAGGCAGACTGACTCCCACCACTTTTTTCTTCAAAGCATATATATTGTCACCTAGTATGAAGGCATTTCCGCCATCTTGTCTTCGATGCTGGAAGCCATCATCATTGTATCGTCGGCTAGAGTGCGCTGACGTCATGTTAGTTTAATTCTTACCCGCTAGAGTGCAGTAATCATTTATTATTGCTGTGACACCCGCCATCTTGTCATTTGGCCGCCATCTTGTAAATCCGTAATTATTTAGCTAGAAATTCGGGAAAAGTTCCAAAATTCATTAAATAAATCACTCATTAATTTACATATTGATTCGATCCGCTACTGTCCTCGGTTCGATACCCTATCGATGCAATAATGTTTAATTTCATGTAAAAAATAATAATTTCCATAAACCATGTTCAAAATTCATTAACTTAATGTGTAATCTATATACTGATTGATTAGATCGACTTAGGTCCTAGGTTCGATCCCTGGTCGATACAAAACAACTTTAATATTTTAAAAAAGTATCACTATAGTGGAAGGTTTGAGAAAATAATAAAACACCACAAGTTCCTTTAAAAAAAAATTTATTACATAAATTCTACACTACTACAAGTACAAAAAAATACACAGACAAATTACTAAAGTCTTGTGGATTTCTCGACGTCTGCATCAGCCACCCACGAATTAAAGCGAGGTGGAAAGCCCCACCACTTGACGTAGGACCGTCCTTTTCTTCGTTTTATAATCTTCTCCACCAAGTACGTATCGGGATACAACGTAGGCTGAATCTCTTCGGCATAGAAGCCGCCACGGATAGGTTTGTGGTCCAAATCTTCGAGGTAGTAGGTCCTAGGCTCTGATTCACGAACATGTGTCACACGGAAAAGTTCGGGACTCCAGTTCGCAGTGAAACCTTTCTCGAAGATACCTTTCTGCTTGGAGATTCGCACAATGTCACCGACGTTAGCTTTACGCTTTCGTGGATCTTTCTTTTTCGTGTTGGAAAACACTGTTTGAAGCAGGTGATTGTCCGTTACATCCTTTGGCTTCATTTTCGTGGTAGAATGCACCATGGAATTATACTCGCTTATTAGTTTCGGCAAGATGTCAAACCACTTGTAATTTCCGTTAGCCGTGAACTGCCGCCACATCTTGGAACGCAAAGTTCTGTTAAACCTTTCGACAACGGAGGCTTTGACGTTACTAAATGTAGAGAAGTGTTTGATGCCATACTTCTTCATCAAAGCCTTGAAGGTTGCATTGTAGAATTATTTCCCGAGGTCCGTTTGCAAGTGCGATGGTACACGTCCATCACGCAAAATATTGTTCATGGCCTTGGCTACTTCAGTTGCAGTCTTTGATTTGACAGGTCTAGCCCAAGCGAACTTGCTATAAACATCAACGACTGTCAACATGTACTTGAAACCTTTATTCAAACGGGAATACGGTATCATCTCAACAAGGTCCGCCTGGAATAAATCATCAATTCCACGAACTATGACTTTGCGACGAAGGTATTTCCGTCTAGCAGGAGCATGAAGTTCGTGAGCGATTCCGGTTCGACTCATTGTATGTAGCCGGCTTCCCTCCGTTCTTCAAGTATGGAGACTATTTCGTTGATGTGCGAATAGTTTCCTACGCTAAGCGAAGCATGTAGAATTCTAAGACGATCAACTAATTCATTTGGGTCGTCCCAATATACATAGTCAAATATCTGACCACTTTCTAGCTTTTTTAAACCTTCGCCGTGTATTGTTAGTTCACTGAGGAGATTAGCGAGAATGTCGATTTTTTCATGATCTACGTCTTTATATAGGCCTACACCACTATCTGGATCGTTATCCCGAAAATGTGCATTGGTTAGCTCTAGCAGTTTTTTGTACTCTTGTAAGTCTTTGTGAGAATATCCTTTAGGCTCCCTGCGAAACAGCAATTCGTACAGGCCCGGAGTCCCGCGTGTTTTGAACGCTTCTACGCGCACGATATTTCCTGGTAGAAAGTCTATTTATTTAGCACCGAGGAACCACTTATTAATTTTTCTGTACACTCCGTAGGTCGTGTCATTATTCCGGCTTGTAAACGATATCAGGTATGGTCGGACCATTGCATTAACTTGATGTCCCTTTTTCGGTATTTTCTTCTTGTGCATGGACTCTGTATTTGTTAAGTCCTCTTCTTCTCGATCCGGTTCATACTTTCTCTTCTTTACAGTTGGCATTTCATCTTCAACTTCTGTCTTCACAATGATGGCTGGTTCTTCCTTGTTTTTAAGTTCGTCGAGGCGACTAGTGATTGGTTTAAATATCTCCTCATTTTCCATCTCACGTGCAAGTCTGGTTTGTCTAGCAAGTAAATATTTTTCACGAACAGACTGTATAGCTCGATGAAAGTCACTGGCCAGGTCCGACATTGTACTGGCTGAAAACGTATTGCAAGACCTCCTTTTATACTTTTTTATTCGTTCGCAGAAACTTCTTTCTTGTGTTTGGCCAAATCTGAATTTGTTGACAAGTGAGATAGTGATGCTTTCAGACTACTTTCAAAAGTTCTCAAATCGTCACGTCTTTGTGCATTCGATACTTCGATCATGTCGCGAATGCGAGAATCCGAGGCTTCCACACGCTGGTCGATGGCAACGAGATACTCAAGTAATTTGTTTTTCACACTGTCTACTTTTTGAGCCAGTAGCGAAATGTATTTGCGGATAACGTCGTCATGAGACTTGAGAGCAGTACGTAAGTCTCGACTGCTACGACCGAATTTCGTAATGCTATGACTCATGTTTGGCGATAAACTGATCGAAACCTCATCTGTACCTGCCCTTATATAGAGGCCAGTCCTTTACGATGACTAGAAATCCGTGTTCTTCTTTCCAACACAAGGAGCACATGTCTTTGAATTCCTGAAACGACATGTCGGTGTTTACGTGATCATCATAAGCGTGGCGTAAATTAAGTTCGTCCATGCGAAAAAGTACTATGACATTCGCGTTGTCTCGTAGGAGATGTTTTGGAATACGACTGTACGTCTGACACAGGTAAACGCAGTCTACCTTGGCGTGTCTGCCCATGGAAAAGTACTCTTGTATTATGCCTTGTTTCTCGCACATTACATCGTCGAAAACAAACACGGAATTGGCTTTTGTTTCGGTTGGAGGTACCACATCCGCATTATCGCTAAACGGAAAATACTTTAGACCATCCACCGAGCGTAGAACAGTTGCTAGGCGCTGGTACTTTGGCTGTTGCAACGACTTGGAATACACGTAAACGTTCTCGAACCGAAGACCATTTGGTTCCTCCAGTAAAAGTTGGACGGACCCGCCATTATGCAACGTACGGCAGAAGGCAACAGTAAGCCATGTCGTGATTCACGCGCACTAAATACATCGTCTTGCGTAATGCGTACGGGCAAACACACGTCTTGCTTGACGACCTGCATTGTACTAAAGTAATTGTATAAAATCAAACACATTTATACTTTCTGGTCAGTTGTGCGTAATGACTCGAAGAGGTAAGAACAAAAAACACATCGGTGAAGGACTCGTGAACTCGCTGATAAACAATCTGCCATTCGAGCTACACATTCCCGGCTACAGATTCTGCGGCCCCGGCACTAAACTAGAGAAAAGGTTAGCTCGCGGTGACGTGGGCATTAATTCTCTCGACGAAAAGTGCAAGCAGCACGATATCGCATATTCATTAAGCAAGGATCTGGAATCCAGGCACAGAGCAGATCAGATATTGGCACAGGAAGCCGAGATATAAGCAAATCGTCGAACGCGGGACTAGGAGAGAAAATTGCAGCGTGGGGCGTATCTAAGATCACGAAGGCAAAGACGAAATTAGGACTGGGTGCTCGTCGAACCAGCTACATCAAGTCAAAGACTAACTCACGCAAGACCAAGAAACGCAAGATCGGTGCAGGCGTACAAAAAGCCAAGCAAAAATTACAGACTCTCGACAAGAAGATTATAGGAGGATTTCTTCCTTTGCTTTTGCCTGCATTGGGTGCTCTCGGTGGCCTCATCGGTGCAACGAGCGGTATAGTGCGGGCAGTCAACACTTCGAAGAATGAGCGCAAGCAGTTAAAAGAAGCACAGCGACACAACGCCAACATGGAAGCCATTGCCATCGGTAAAAAATAAACGGCGCAGGACTCTACTTGCAACCTCACAAGGCAGGACGAGGCATGAGGAAGAAACGAATGAAAAAATCCTAAGTTCCCTACCGAAAAGTCCACTCACAAATATAGATTTAATAAAGTACGCACGCAAACTGAAAATACCAAATTTCCGCGGTGTGTTTATGCGAGACACTTTGCCCAGCAAGCCAAAGACACGTGAGTGCGCCATAATTAATTTAGACACGTCGGCGGGTCGAGGCACGCACTGGGTGGCCTATGTAAAGACGGGAAAAATGGCCGAGTACTACGATAGTTTTGGAAATTTACGGCCTCCGCCAGAACTAAGGTTGTACCTGGGTCGAACCACTACGTTGTTTTACAATTACGAAACGGAACGGAAGCCTAATAAAACAAACTGCGGACACTTGTGTCTTCGCTTTTTAACAAACGAAAATTAGCTGACAAATAAAAATTGCTACTTAAAGGTTGTGCAGTGATGATAATTTATTAGTCATGTCGATAACACTTACCTTGACAGGTCACGCATTTGAGCTGCGGGCGGTTCATTTCCCGCCTCTGGATTTAGACGGAGAATGGTGTATCGGACTCGTAGATTTTCAAACGTATAATGCCATACCTAATATCGACGAGGAAAACTGCAACATCTGCTTCCTGAAAAGCGATGGGACCGCTCATGAAATACAGTTACCTGTTGGCTCTTACGAAATTGACGACATTGAAAAGTACATCAGGGATATGTTACCACAGGATGTAGACTTTCAACTGCGTGGAAATCCAAACACTCAAAAAAGTATTCTAACATGCAGTGAAATTGTCGACTTTACGAAACCCGGGACCATAGGTACGATGCTCGGATTCGAATCAAAGGTGTATGATACAGGAAGAACGTACGAATCTACGCGCGCAGTAAACATTTTGCCTGTGAATGTCATAAGAATAAACTGTAATTTGGCAAGTGGAACGTATCTCAACGGAAGACTAAGCAACTTGCTGCACGAGTTTTCGCCTATGGTCCCGCCAGGATATAAACTGGTCGAAGTAATGCAAAGTATCATTTACGTTCCAGTCGTCGTGAAGTGCGCACACGAAGTCGTCGTCCGAATCGTTGACCAGCGAGGACGATTGGTGAAATTTCAAGACGAAGAAATTACATTACGTCTGCACTTGAAGCGATGGGCATAAAGTTCGTAACACCGAACAGTTATAAAAGAAATCGTATTGCCGTGAATAAGAACAGTTCTCTGCCAGACATCGGTGCGTTAACACCCGACAACATAAAGTATCTTCTCAGTATTGGACAAGTGCCGAATAAATATGGAAGACGAAATCCTCAACGTGGAAGATCCGGTCATTTTTGATGACAGCATTACGAAAATGGAATTGCACGAGTACCAGCCTTTCCTGCTCGGACCGTACGCACTACCATCGGAGGTACGCATTGCAGTACAGCACCAAGATATCTGTACTCTACCTTCGCAGTCATTTCTACATATAAGAGGAGTATTTTAGCAAGATTTGTCGAGGGAAGTCTTCAAAACCGTGTTGATAAGAGGTATTATGCTTTGGAGAATAAGTGCAACTTCGATGGACTGTGCTATCCGCCACCGTTAAATCAGATAAAAGTTTTTGAGAAAAATAACCCTGAAGTCTCAGTTAATGTGTATGCGCTAAATGAGGATAATAAGGTGTGTCCGATTCGGGTAACCAAACAAGAAAGAAAAAATCATTTCGATTTGTTGCTTGTGACAAATGAAAGCGGTGCTGCACACTACTGCTACATCAAAATCTTCTCCCGACTTGTGACCCCAGGTTACAAAACATCAACATAAGATTTATATGTGTAAGATGTGCTTTAAGTATTTCGCTAATCGACCTCGAAAATCGGGACTCACAGCTATACAGTGTCTTGAACAGCACAAGATTAAATGCGGAAATAAATCTTAACCAAGACTTTAGTAATTTGCCTGTGTATTTTTTTGTACTTGTAGTTGTGTAGAATTTATGTAATAAAATTTTTTTTAAAGGAACTTGTGGTGTTTTTTATTTTCTCAAACCTGCCACTTTAGTGATACTTTTTTAAAATATTAAAGTTGTTTTGTATCGACCAGGGATCGAACCTAGGACCTAAGTCGATCTAATCAATCAGTATATAGATTACACATTAAGTTAATGAATTTTTAACATGGTTTATGGAAATTATTATTTTTTACATGAAATTAAACATTATTGCATCGATAGGGTATCGAACCGAGGACAGGAGCGGATCGAATCAATATGTAAATAATGAGTGATTTATTTAATGAATTTTGGAACTTTTCCCGAATTTCTAGCTAAATAATTACGGATTTACAAGATGGCGGCCAAATGACAATATGGCGGGTGTCACAGCAATAATAAATGATTACTGCACTCTAGCGGGTAAGAATTAAACTAACATGACGTCAGCGCACTCTAGCCGACGATACAATGATGATGGCTTCCAGCATCGAAGACAAGATGGCGGACATGACGTCATACTAGGTGACAATATATATGCTTTGAAGAAAAAAGTGGTGGGAGTCAGTCTGCCTGCATCCACCACGGGGGAAGGATCGGTAGTCATTTTTAATTTTTTTTTGCACACGTCGGGTTCGAACCGAGGACTCCGAACTCCGTGTCGTAAAAGTATATTTTTTATAAAAAATTTATTAAAATTTTATTATTTGAATTTTTTTATAGTTTGAAAAAAAATTCATTAAAATCAGATAATAAATAAAAAAGTTAAAGATGGTGGCCGTAACGGAAATTGCAACGGTGACGTCATCATTCAAAATGGCGGAAAACACATCACCGGAATTTTCGAGAACACACAATGACGTCATCCAAAATGGTGGATCCAAGATAGCGGGTCCGAAATGGCCGCCGGGGTCTAGGTCAAGGTCAAAGGTCAAGGTCACAACCATCCAATATGGCCGCCGTGACGTCACAATCCAAGATGCGCGGAAAACACCACAGACACCACACCCTGAACCCTGTTTCCGGTGCCCCCAAACTATACTACTCACATTAATAAGCATAATAAAACAAAGTATGATTATTGACAATTTTATTATCTTTTCCATTATTTAAAAAAATCATGCTTGAATGAAACATCAAGGAAGCATATAAAATTATCTGCCAAATTTCGTAAGAAATACTCAGTATTATCCCAAAAAACGTATTTCATATATTCAAAAATAACCATAGCCGTGTGTTGTACAGAGTAACAATACCTATGTTTCTTGTAGTATTAGAAACTATTTCTTAGCAACTGGTTCCCAAAGGAATCTTTTGTAAAAGTAGAGAATAGTGTTTTCTGTGCAGTTAATCGCTGTGTTCGGAGAGACGCACTCTCCTGCTCTTGGCTGGCCAATGAGAATGGGTTGCCGATCATTGAGCGTCCACGTGCCCGCCTTGGAGAGCCATTTGTAAACAACCACGTGGCATTGCTAGCATCAGCTGATGTTAAACAGTTCCACGGGCCAAGTGCGTGTTTTAAAACTGCCCCGCGCGCAGAAGACAAGAAACAGTCTGTCTGTGTCCTCGCTGGTCTGTGCTTTATTGCAGACGTTGTTGGCCGCGCTCCATGGAGGCAGGAAGTTAGGTGCTCTCTTGGCCGTGTTAATAATCTCAGTCAAAACGAGAACGACCCCCACCCCATTTGGAGATAATTTTGACTGTAATTTTAACACGGCCCAGAGAGCACTTTAATTTCCTGCCAACAACGTCTGCATCGAGCATATACCAGCGACGACACAGACAGACGTTTTCCTGTCCCTCCGAAATCAGCGACTAACTAAGCAAACTGCGTGAAAACATTAAAAATCGTTAATGGTTATGATGAAGTTTTATGCCAATTTCTTACTGATTTGTTGTCATCGTGTTTGTTTAACATTACACACATAATGTATGCTTTTTTACTATTCTTTCTAGCGAGTTTCTTTCTAGCTATTGGACAAACTTCTAGCTTTAGTTTTTTTTTTTTGCATATAAGGATTAACCAATTGTTAACCAGCGTGACATTACCATTTTTAACTAAAGGCCTTGATACGATGGAAAACTTACATAAGACTTAACGTTTTGGTCAACCACTTTAACCCACGTTACACATTACAAACGTTAAGTTTGCTTATACCTAGAAATGATGGTTTAATGCGAAAATAATTTGTTCCTAATTTTGAACTTTTTATTTATCCTATAGTTTTGAAGGTATGCTATTTGTATGGCTGTATTTTTTTAAAGGTAGAATCACAGAATTTTTTTATTGAAACACCTGTTTCGTCATTGGCTGAGTCAAGTTAACTTGTGACATTTCAGAACCAATAAGAAAAAAAAAATGCAAATATGTACAGACAGTTTTGAGGTCTAAACAGTCAAATTCGTCTCCAATCATACCTTTGATGTTCTTACCCCACGATTGTTATTATCAAATACTGGACGATAATAATCATGAGCAGTTTGAATAACAATTTTCTTCTTATTAAATTCACATATGTATGCCAACCAATGTCACTTTAAAAAAAATCTGCTGTTAGGCTCTGTTAGGTTCTCTGTAAATCTAACCAATTTACTTTAATTTTACGTTATAATTTTTTTGGAATTGTAACGTGAAGGGTGATAGACATAAAAAAAAAATAGTGCGTGGAGTCCCTCCGCGCGGAAGAAGTGAAACTTCGTAATGTGGAAATGAAAATAGGAAGGGGTAGAAATTGATTTTCAGTGAAATCATATTGTATGAAATTAAACTAAATAAATCATTAAACGATAAAAGCTGTTTATTTAATTAAGTGGACGGGTTCGCCCCAAGGAAAAAATTGACGCGGCGAGACCTCGTGGACATAGAGAAATGACACACACTCACTATTTATGTGTCTATGAAACATGATTTTTTTCTGCAATTTAAATTGTAATATACAAAAAGGGTATTGAAAATTGAAACAAATATGGCGACACAACAAACTGTCAGGATCTTTATTTTTTTCTTACTCTCTACTTAGTTCCTTACAATAGCAAAATGTCTCTTTCTATTCTCCCTCCCCAGGAGCGTTAAACGTTTAACGCAACCTTGTTGGAAGTCGCATTAGAAGTTTCACTTAAAAAAAAAATTTGTCCATTGTGAAACGGCCCTAATACCTCGCGCGGCTCTGTGGCTGCTGAGCGCACCCATTGTTCTGCCGAGGGCTGCAGATAGAGACTGCGCACCAAGCCAGCACGTCCACTCGCGTCCTCAGCGTTGCTCAAGCTCCTGCGATGCCTGCAGGCTTCTTCGTTGTTTGCACCGATTACAGCTTCAAACAGACGTCAGAACCTACGTCATTGTGCGACGGAATGTTTTGGTTTTGCAGATTTCGTTGCGCTCAGTATAAAAAAAAAAAGATGAGTCAATCTTGTGCAAACCAGTTGCGTGTAGGATGTATAACCAACCTTCATTATCGGAGAGATAAGAAAACTAATTACTTTCACTTACGTTGTGTACACTCATCCTCTTATAAATATTGGAAAGGATCAATGTAAGCGTATTTATATTATTAAGCTGTTAAATATTCTCCAGGTATATCTATGAATTCGTACAGCTTAGTTCAGTCTCTGGATTTAACTTATTTAAGCAATTGTTTCTACTCACAGTCTCCTAGCAGTCAGAAACATCTCCTCATCAAAATCTTGAGTTACTTTAATTCCACTGGTTCGAATCAATGTTTGATGGCAGCAGGAAGAATTCGCGGTTTCATCTCGTGACAAGCTAAACCTCACACCCTGCTGCGTCTGCGATTGGCTAGTTCACGCGCAGTTCCCTGCGCGAGTCACTATCAAGGAACTGAGAAAAGCACGGAACCACAGGCCCGGTCGAGGCTCGACACGGACCAGTAGCCAATGAACTACATTTGGCCGAGAGTGCCGGGAGTTGTGAGTCCATCATGCAGGCCATTCACCCTCCAATTATTCCGGTCTTCACTGATTGCAATTTAGAGTGTATCATTTGTCATTAAGTTAATCATCATTTAAACAAATGAACTACTGCTAATGTAAAGCAATTCGTTTAGTTGTGTACTAGGCCTTGTTGAAGACAAGTGGTTAGTACAAAAAAAAGGAAACATTCAACTGTTCTGTACCTATTGAAACCACTCGCCCGTTACCAAGCTCAGAGGCACTAAATACTTCGAACAGAGTCACAGGTGGTTGTGACCATCTTATCCTCCATGCTTATAACTGGCTAAGGGTCGTCTAGGGTGTGACTTGGGAACAGTGGCACAATCAGGAACGTGATATATAATATGTGATAAAGTTTACTTTGACACCGAATGAAATAGCATATAATATAGTGAATAACGGATTAAATCTTTATCTAGTTGTGATAACGTTAATACTAAAAAAATTGTGTTTTCATTGCAATATGTGTTTCCATAGAGCATTAAAACGCGGAGTTATAAATGAACTGCATTTTTTTATTATGTGTGTGTAACGAAAAATAGAGGTATTATTCTTTCTACCTCCATAATAAGAAACACACAATTGTATAAAAGAGATTATAATCTATAAACGGATAAACAGATTTTTATCAAACATAGATAATATCCTTTCCGATTAAACTAGCCTTCCAACAAACTTTTGGGAGCTACGTTATCACGGACAGAGACACAAGCTTCAAACTTATGCACCCCTCTTTTTGATTCGGTGGTTAAAACAATATTTTTAATTTGGCTAATAAATAAATAAATAGTTTAGATTTAATGTGTAATACTTCCCATACTTTTTATCTTATTAACATTGAAAGTATTTAGGTTATATTTATCAAAAAATTACGAAGTCTTATTTTTAAATAAAAATAATTTATTTAAAATTCAAAATACTTTCAAAGTGATTAAAAAATATACTGCAATTTTTTTAGTAAATGGAACAGAAATATTCATGAAATATTACATATATTTGTAAATTTGTACATTTACATAAAAAAAACTGTATATTGTTTGTAATAATACTGTGTTCGGATTCTTTCCCGGGTATTTATATATAATTTTTGTTTTACCAGTAAAATAGTTAAAAGTTATTTTTAAACCGTTCTCTGAATAGCTTACCAGTGTTAACTGCACACATAATAAGCATTATGGAAAAATAAATCAAATTGTTTAATATTCGATTATCTTTTCGTGGTTTTAAAAAGATTTATGCTTCAATTAAATATTAAATAAAACATAAAATTATGCGCAAATGTTCGTAAGAAATACTCAGTATTATCTCGAAAAATGTATTTAATATAGGCAAAAATAACCATACCTTTATTGTAGTATTCCAAACTATTTCTTTGCAACTGGTTTCCAAAGAATTTTTTTGTAACAGTTTAGTTTGAATGCGTTAATTTGCACCTAGGCTCTAGGGATAAAATAAAAACATCGCTGGCAACAACACAACTTGCCAGTCCGAGAGTTTTTTTTTGTTCCTTGTTGGAGGCCTGAGTATTTCCTGGTATCGTTCGACAGCAAAGTAGACTTGAACATATACATCTGAGTTTCTTTATTAATCGGACTCAAGTTCTCATGACCCACCCTGGAGCTCCTGAGCCGGGATTAGAGGAATGAATTTTTCACGAAGAGATTTTGAGATAGCTTAAGGGTTAAAACACTGTCGTACCGTGTGTTTTTATTATTGGTTGAATAATTTCGGGTTACACCCACTTTCTCAGCACGAATCACAGCAAGTCTGTACGGAAGTATACGCGTCCTTATTGGCCCAGCAAAATGAGGCAATGGCTTCTCTTGCAGACGACCGCCAAACACAAGGAAAAAATGTCTGGCAGGAGCAAACTTTATTGCAGTTTTATTGGTCTGATTTTTCGCGTAAATTACATGCTCCTACGCATATCAATTTTCGTTTCATTGATAATTAAAAAAAAAAAATACAAGTTATTTTTCTCAAAAAAAAATTGATCGATCGTTATACTACAACAAAGTATGCCAAACGCCAGCAGTTTCTTCATTGTAACTGGCGGTAATTTAAAAAGAAGCTGCTGCCTTATTTGGCCGGGTTATTAAAGCTGCGTTCGCTTCCGATAATAACTGCTGTGATCCGTGTTCAGTCAGTGGGCGTGTTCGAAAAGAAAACTTAACATATCACGAAACTAGACTATGTTACAGTGTCTGGACACACAGCACATCCGGGTATCTTTTCGCGAAGGATGCATGCCCTAAGTTTTAATTAAAACCGCAAAGTTAAGAAGAAGCTACCGTCAGGAGCGTAAGCAGAATTTCATTTGGGGGGAGGGGGAGTGGTTTGTTGTTTATAGAACCACTGTGCTTGTTTGCTTCCAATTTTTTTTTTCCATTTTTTAAAATGGGAATTACCTCCTTTTTTTTTTTATTTCGGAGGGGGGATATGTAGCCCCTTACGCAATACACTGTATGAGGAAGTACCTATCTAGCGCACAGAAGATGCGTGTGAGGTGGTGTCAACGTACCAGCGCCTCATCGCGGTCTTGAGGCCAAGCAGACAGGCGTGGGCCGCGCGGGCCCTTAACCTGTCCGCCTATTCTCGAAGCCGCAGGTGTGCTGGCACGTCGTCGTCGTCCGTCGCGA
Source organism: Bacillus rossius redtenbacheri (assembly GCF_032445375.1). Lineage (NCBI taxonomy): Eukaryota > Metazoa > Arthropoda > Insecta > Phasmatodea > Bacillidae > Bacillus > Bacillus rossius. The sequence goes on along the minus strand of NC_086330.1, from coordinate 300,188,216 downwards.
TCACCGCCTCGAGACGTACTCCCTCCTCCCCTCCCCTAGGCGGCGGTGACGCGCGGCTGCGGGCAGAATAGCCGCTCGCTCGTCCGTGCAGATGCCGCGCCGCGCCGGCCAGAGTCTCAAAGTGAAAATACGTGGCCGCCACAATATATTTTCTGACCTGCCAACCCGCCAAAAGAAGAAAAAAACCGCTGCCTTTCGTAACCGGCAACATTTTGCACACGTTAATGAACTGAGATTAGAAAAAATTCGCGGATTGAATCTTCGTTAGGCCCCGCAGTTCCAGGAGAAGACCTCTGAGCCAATAACAATCCTGCCACTGAACAAGTGTCGAATAACAAGCAGCACATTCAGCAGCCAACGAACAGATGACATCAACCCGGGTATAGCTACAAGACTATTACGTCTGTCCTGCAAGTCATTGGTGCCGCAATTTTTTCTAGACCATACTAATGAAAAGCACTTTGTGTATAAAAAAAATATATGTTGACAAATATTTTTCTGGGTGAACAGTCACGAAATTTTTTTGTATTAGCAACTACTTTTTTTTTCCAGAGAAAATATACTCGGTGTCATTAACCAATGACAGCCGTGTTTCGTAAAAGTTTTTTCCAACTAGTATATTCCTCCAAACACTGTAACTTCCTCTTTAAGTCCCGCGAATGCGGTTGGTAGATTCATTTGTAACGGGGAATTTTTTTAAGGCAAATCTCAAACTTTCAAAAGTACAACGTTCGCATCCTTTTGGTTTCTTGAGACTGCGGTGTGAACTTTCTTACCAATCTCAGCCAATGAAGAAGGGACTATTGCCATCACAAACTTTACCACGAAACTCTACAGTTTCTACTACACTGTTTAGCTAAAACAGTTTTACAAGCAGCCTGGATTTTTTTCCACTCTTAACAAATCGATGGCGCTACATAAGTCCAGGCATAACATTGTATTTATTCAAAATCACTTATACCAACTATACATCCACAACGTAACCAAAATTATTTTATCTCAGAAAGTACTTTTTAAATTTTTTTCCAAACTTATGGCAAAAAAAAAACATTTCTTAGACCCTCATAAGAAATCATAAATATGTGAAGGGATAAGCAAATTTGCATTATTTTCGGCGACGTCATTGGATCATGGATTATTTGACACGCCCTGAAGGACTATAAACCAATGACAAACGCCTTCAATAAACAGCTTGACAAATCACGATTGATCTGGAAAGAAGCAAATGTGGCAGCAACCAATTAACATAAAATTATCTACTTAACTACGAATGCTTTTGTGGAGTCCAGTCTGGAACACGGGAATAACGTGGATTTTTCAGGTGTCAAGTCATTGGTTAACCAAACACATACTTTACCTAATTATTTCTGAAATGCTCTCCTCAAGATGTACCTTACCACCGGGTCATTGTTCGCACTTTAGCCTGCGCGGTTAGCTCAGAGCCTTCTCCCCGGTGTTTGGCTGGACCGCACAGACGTCGCGCCAGTGACAACCAAGCTGCGGCCAGTTTTCCCGTTAGCTCACGGCCGTATTCATAGACGCCGACGCAACGCGCCCACGGACGACCAAGCAAAGTGCCCCGCTGATACAGATCGGAATAATTCGCTGAGTCACGAGGCGACAGGCTTACGAAGCCCGCCTACCATTGTAAGAAGGGCGCGCAGAACAATAGAAATCAGTCCATGATTAACAAACTACTGACCTATATTGTCTTCAATTAACATGACAATTAAGAGCAAGATTTTTTTTACACGAAAATATTTCAAGACTAGTTGCGGGTTAAGCCTGAAACGCTGCAGCGTTGCTTGTGTTACATGGTTGGTTGAGTTTCTTTCGGATACACGCCCACTGTAGGCACACCAATCACAGCCAAAGAATGTTCTAGAGCAAACGCGCCCTGAATGACCTGGCCAAATACGGAAATTGCGAACGGCCCCAAATTTACAGGAAGAAACAGCTGGCGCGGTGTTACCTTAACGCAGTCTAATGAGTGGTCAGATTTTTGTTTCGCGAAAACTACCAACTCCTAATTATATTTCATATGTACGCTCTTGTGTTTAATGTGTGTGCTTAGTTGGCTAACGCGAGTATTTTCTAAGTGAATTAAAATATTATATGTTCATAGAGTATAGTTGTTTATCACGTACAGTATAACCCAATATTAATAGAAAATAAGCAAGTACTATAGTTAGAACGATTTTTTCCACTTAGAAATGGCTCTGACGTTTTTACGAAATACATTGTGCTCCGTTTATAGAATCTGTCTGCATTGAGAAAAACGAGCAAATAAAATACAAGGACAGTTTTGTTGTGTATTTCCATGGTAGTAGTGACCGACTTCAGTTCCACCAGTATGTATGTATGTATGTATGTATGTATGTATATATACACACAGGATGAGTATGGTCTAGAACTCTAAAGTGCTTCGCTAGGCTGGTATAAGTCACTGAAGTTGGGGTTGAATAACAATTTTATTTTAAGTAATAGAGAAAGTTTTTAAGAGGGAATACTAAACTTCTGAACTATTTTAAATTGAATGATGTTTTACAGCCACCAAACATTATGTCACCCTAGCAGAACTATGGCAATGAAATAATTGGGGGTAGTACACGTCACAAAAGTATGAGGAAAATAAAGGCGTTACTCCAAATTATTTCAATGAAATAATTTTGCTACATTGACAAAATTCGCGCTAGAACACTATTCAATTAAACATAATCAAGACACTAAGTGATTCATCTTAAGTATTTTCTTTATGATTAAAATTTAAAATGTTCATCCGCAACTTCAAATACGTATACCAACCTTGGGAAGCACTTTAGACCATAAGTCGTACAGAGATTTTCAACTTATTTTATCGTGATGAAGCTGCAGCCGAAGTTTGTATGTCGAATTGAGACTCACCCTGTATGTATTGTTTAACAACTGTGTGTCACAGTAACACTGCTTCTTCAATTGTCCTGCAGTTCCACAAGGACACCTCTGCCGCCGCCGATTCATCATATTGCCATCCGGGGCAGTAAGCGTGGGCGAGGCCAGAAACCGAAGTTTCTATAACTCGCTAAGTGCATAGTAATTCAGGTGCACTCCACACTGGTGAAGAATCATTTGAATCGACGGCGGGGTGCGTGTCTTGTTGGATAGGTTTGGCACACGGGCCTGTGTGTGCGCTGGTAGGTTGTGTAATGCTAGAGAAGTTACGTGTACTTTCGGCGGGGGAGTGAAGCTCCCCACCAGCTAGATCGGCAAACTGGCGTGATGTAGAGTCGTGTTGGTGTTGGTGTGCAATAGAGGCTTGTCGGTGTGCTGTAATTGGACACCTCTGCACCAATAACAAAATGACTACTGAAGAAGTGTCGAATAACAAAGCATACCACTGTAAAATTGTTTACAAATAATCGCATAAAATAGTTTCGTTAATAACTTTGTAACAAAAGAGCCATGTAGTCACTACTAAATATTAATTTTACCATTTTGTAGACTTTCAAGCAAAATGGAGTAGAAGCCTAGAAACGAATTTTTTTTTGTGCACGTGTGTGTAGTCTGATTTGATATCAGAAATTAAATGCAAATGTTATATGGCTCTCTCTAAACATTGCACAAACATTTTGTATGCGATGACTGACAAAATATTAGAACTATATACATAATTTTTTTAAGTTTAATATTCGTTTGATAAGTAGAGCCTTTTTAGAGTGCTCAAATGTTGGTAACAAGGTGTCATCCTTTGGTGGATTATAAGTTATTGTGTAACCACTTCTCCTTGTTTACACTGGCTCAGAGTCGTCAAGGGCCTGCCAAGAGCATTGTAGTCCAATGATCCACGCGCAGAAATCCCCCCCCCCCAAAAAAAAAACCTCACACGGTCGAATGCCCGACATGCGTTGCAATGCCTCAATCTTAAATTATTAAGACCATTAATCGAAATAGAAACTATCCTATCTCTCAAGTTGGAAAAAATTACACATAAATGCCAATTTTCATCGAAATCGGTTGACTTGGTGAAGAGTTCACTGGAAACAAACATCAGGACACTGTATTTATATATATTATTAATAATAAACGGATTATCAATGTTGTATGGTGTTATTAATCGTAAGTTTCATAAGTCTCAAACAGATGGCGCCTTAAATCAGTACTGTCTGACATAAATATCTCATAGATGGCGCCAGGGGCGCAACAACAGGGGGGGGGGGGGGGGGCAAGGGTATTTCGCCCCCCCCCCCCTCTGAAACCTTGAAGTGGGGGCAAACGGGGGCAAAGAAAGTGCTGTGTAATCAATTTTTAGATAGTAAAACTGCTTAAATAGCACCATTTTCCACCTTGAAATACAAATTTTTCCCGGGGGAGAACCCCCAGACCCCCCGCTTCAATAGGGGGGATCGATGATTCTTTATAAAAAGGTATATTGCCCCCCCTTTGAAAATTTAGTTGTTGCCCCCCTGGATGGCACTACGTTTCAATTCATATTTTATTTTTCTCCATGTTGTGCACATTTTCGTTGATCAATCTACTACGTAAACTCGCTTTTTTTGTATTATTTTTGATTTTATTCTCACGTGTTTACAATTATTGATATCTATCTTCTATTATAGTTAGAACTAATCAGAGTATTTATTAATAAAATGAACTGTGATTTATTATAAGTAAAGGTATTCAGAGTATTTAATAACAAAATAGAATTGAAAACGTTATGTTAATCTGTGTTAAATTTTGTCTTTTAAATCCTTTCTAAATCACTCAGCCACAGCAACGCGTGGCCGGGTCTGCTAGTGTGTGTGTGTGTGTGTGTGTGTGTGTGTATATATATATATATAAAACAATGAAAATATGTTTTTACCTATCTATATTTTTATCTCCCTTTTTATCTATTATAGGTGTGACATTTGGTATATAAAATACGCGTAAATTCGAATGCAACGTTGTGTCAAATCGATGAAGAGCTTTCGGATATATTTAAGATTTTGAACGAACATTATATATATAACCACACATACATACACACGTGCTTTCAGGCCAATTTGCTGCCCAGTAACATAATGGTGGCTGTGTTAACGAGGGCGGCTCAGGCTCGCGTGCGTAGAAGCAGCGGCATGCTGACGTCACGCTTGTCCCGAAGCGATGGTGCCGCGCCAGGCGTGTTGTCGGACGATCGCGGAACTACAGCGATGCCGGGGAGCCTCCGCTACTCCGCGATGAGTGTGAAGAGGCTACACACTCTGGACACAAGGCCTGCTTTCAAGCGCGTGAGGTCATCAAGAGTGGTCCCTCACTCCGCTCTACGGCGCGCCTGTTTCACAGCGTTTCAGCTGCTTAAAAGTAATTGTGGATTAAAATTTAACTAGTTAAGTCATGCGATTTAAAAGCCGGATTACAAAATCAGTAATTTCTCGAAGAGGAAATCTTCGACACATATAATCTTAGCTTGTCTAATATAGTATTAGACACATTTCATTAAAGCGTATTCGTCAATCATTTAAAATTTAATCGTATAATGTTATTAAAACTAATATTTTTAAGATTGAAAATGCGTGGCTAAGATAAGCATCACAAAAACGTATCAGAGTGTTATAATACGGTTTTAAGAAATTGACTTAACGTTTATAGCCATAGTCATTTTTTTTTATTTATTATATTTTCTAAAGTGCGCTTTTAAAATATACTTTGGATGTTTTGTAAAAACGTTTCTCCTCACAGCAGTGCTAGTTTCGTTAATAAACACAGTTATAGACTGTTTTATCACGACAGCAGGCCACCCAAGCAAACTCTATTTTCTTTATTTTAATTAATTTTAGGTTGCTTGTCAAGAAGCTAGTTCAGTTTGACTAAGCTCATCGAAACAAACGAACTCTGCTGAAGTAATTTAAAAAAAATTCTATCATTCCATTTATCATCCATAAACTGTTTTGGCTATTTTAAAACTAATGTTGACAATATGTTTATAAAGCAAAATAATGTCATGTCCACCAGTTTGGCCTCCGCTGGTATGATAGCACAAGCCCCAAGTGCGCCACCCATCCTACATAATCTATGGGGAGGAAAGTTAGTTCGCCACCCGCCCCTAGATGGCAGACAAAGGGGAATGTAAATTAAGGAAACTTTGTCTACCTGCCCAGCCTAATTCAGGACAAATATGTAAATACCCAGTGTTGTATCAAGAAGCCTTTAAATTATACAAGTGAATGTAAATAGCATTATAATTCGAATATGTATGCACAGGAAGGGTACAGATGTGCCCTCCCTGATGAATATGTACATACATTGTATATTTACTCTGGCTGAGCTAAGCCAGGCAGAAAGCTCTTCCCAGTATTTACTGGGTTAATAAAAGTGACAGAGTACTTGAGCAATATTATTTAAGCAGCGACCTCTCGGGAGGACCGCTCCTCCTTCCTACCTTTCCCTGCACTTGGGCAGCGATCCCTGCTCGGGGACCGTTCTCTTCCCCCCCCCCCCCCCCTCTGTCCGATCTTTCCCTGCTCTTGGGCAGCGACCCTTACTTGGGGACCGCTCCCGCTCCTCCACTCTGCCCGACCTTCCCCTGCTCTTGGGCAGCGACCCCTGTTCGGGGACCGCTCCCACCTCTCCCCTCTTCCTGGGACAAGTCAATTTGGCGCCCAACGTGGGGCCCTCGCCCTGCCTCTACGAGAGCTATCAGCACAACTGCAGCAAACATCCACTTCCAGGAGTGAAGTCAACACCTGGTGGCGTCCAACAGAAATACCGCAATGGAGTCTACACCGTGTGCCGCCCCAGATTGCCGTACCCAGGATGGACCCCAAACCCCATGCGTGTGTTGCAGGACATTATTCCACTTGCAGTGTCTGGAACACAATAATCGAGACATCTATCCCCAAGACTTCATCCACATATGCCAAACCTGCCGAGAACAATTGCGGGACCAGAAGCCAACATCAGTTGTACCACGCCGATGCTTCGCCCGAGACTGCCCACGGACGGCCCTAGTGCTTACCACCTGCAAGAGCTGCTATCGGGAGTACCATCTATCCTGCTTAGGCTGGGATGACACCCCACTGAACCTCACGGAACTCTCTTTCAAGTGCGGAATACGTAGGAACACTCTAGAAATTCCCAGTGGCGCCGAAACGAAGATGACACCGAGGCCTTTCCGGGGACAAGACCATGAGGATTCTGTCAAACAGCTCCAGCACTGGGAGCAAGCCCTACAGACCCAGGGGATTCCCCAGGGCGAATGGATTGACCAGATAGGTCCATTACTACTTGGGGCGGCCTCTAGATGGTGGAATAACCATGAAGGGCTGTATGACACCTGGGAAGAGTTCACAGGGGGCTTCCTGAACCATTTTGGAAACCAATCAAGACTGGCAAAGCTTACTGCCCAATTATATGGTACCAAACAAAAGGAAGGAGAGGATGTCGAAAGTTTCTTACTACAGAAAAGGAAACTTTATAAGAGGCTACACCCAGGGAGAGACCCAAATGAATTTCTTCCTACCTTGTTGGAGCTGGTGCGGCCCAACCTACGGCCATTTCTACGGCATCCGCCTCCCGAGAATTTATCCGAACTTATGGTTCGAGCCACTGCCGTGCAGCGAGACTGTCTCGAAACTAGGGGCACTGTAACAAGTAAACCTTGTTCACCACCAACCCTGGTACAAGAATATGCTACCCCCAACAAAAGGTTGCCGAAGTGTTGGCACTGCCCTGAACAACACTTGCACAAAGACTGCCCAGTGCTCCGCTGCAAACAGTCTGAAAGGAACAGCCTCAACACAGTAGACCCCTGGAGGGAAAGAGTGGTGCCAACGAGCCCTACCCCTACACCGAAGGTAGAAGACCTCAACTCCCAAGCTCGGCTCGAAGGTAGACCGACCCCGAGCCTTATGTGCGTACAGCACCACCCACAACAAGAACTGCCACGAGTCAAGGTGCAACTGGACTCACAGCCCATTCAGGCTCTTATCGACTCAGCCGCCACCACTAATTATGTGCGCGAGAGTGTTGTGCAGATAATAGGGACCCCTATTAATTCTCAACCCCAAATGGCACAGCTTGCCACCCAGGGATCCACCATGACCTTACTGGGCAATGCTGTGGTACAATGCTGCATAGCCGATGTGGAGATGGAGATCCCATGTCTAGTCGCAAAGGACCTTCGAGAAGAACTTGTGCTGGGCCAAGATTGGCTCACGCAGCAGCAGGCGATATTGGACTTTGAAGATCAAACTATACACTTCGGACGAACGTCCCGCCGGACTCTTGACTGGGGCACCAAAGGAATGGGTGACCTGAATGCCCCTAATCAAAGTGGTGTTAACCCTAATCCTGGAATCTGCACTGAACAACACAGAGACTAACCTATGGTTGTGTTGACGCAAGGGGGCCAGAGACCTCAAGAAACTCCTTCCCTTCGCTCTGCCACAACCAAGCTAAGCCAAAATAACTCGGGCAGTGGTTTTCAGTGGTGCCAGAAAGGAGGAACCCCAAAGGCGAAATCGACCATGCAGTCATGGAGACAGCCGCTGAGCGGCGCCCTCTCAAAGGCAAGATGCCACTGGAAGAAAGAGCCTTTTCCAGACCGAGGAATATGGTTTCCCCAGAACAGGATTCACCTGCAGCCATGGAGACGGAAAACAGATCTGTGCAAAAACCCCGAACCCCAGGAACCTATTAGATCCTCTCCACCAGGACAACTACCTCCAGGACCCTACAACCATGGGAACGGCTGGGCAGACCAGCCCGCTACCGACTAACCTCCGCGAAGTGTAGTGGCCAGTGTAGAGGAGTCAGCCCTGGGACTGAAGCTCAGCGTGCTGACTCCTGGCATGTGCAACGATCCCAGCCAAAGCCACAGAGGGAGGGGGGCGAATTGTCATGTCCACCAGTTTGGCCTCGGCTGGTATGATAGCACAAGCCCCAAGTGCGCCACCCATCCTACATAATCTATGGGGAGGAAAGTTAGTTCGCCACCCGCCCCTAGATGGCAGACAAAGGGGAATGTAAATTAAGGAAACTTTGTCTACCTGCCCAGCCTAATTCAGGACAAATATGTAAATACCCAGTGTTGTATCAAGAAGCCTTTAAATTATACAAGTGAATGTAAATAGCATTGTAATTCGAATATGTATGCACAGGAAGGGTACAGATGTGCCCTCCCTGATGAATATGTACATACATTGTATATTTACTCTGGCTGAGCTAAGTCAGGCAGAAATCTCTTCCCAGTATTTTCTGGTTTAATAAAAGTGACAGAATACTTGAGCAGTATTATTTAGGCAGCGACCTCTCTGGAGGACCGCTCCTCCTTCCTACCTTTCCCTGCTCTTGGGCAGCGACCCCTGTTCGGGGACCGCTCCCGCTCCCTCCCCCCCCCCCCCCTCTGCTCGATCTCTCCCTGCTCTTGGGCAGCGACCCCTGTTCGGGGACCGCTCCCACTCCTCCCCTCTGCCTGGGACAAGTCAATAATTACCACTGGAATTATATTAGAATGGCACTGATTCCAGCAGTAATAAGTGAGATGCACTTATAGTCTTACCTAACCCAGATGCCTCCCAAACAAATACGCTTAGTTTTAGTTAGGTTACAAAAGCTACCTAACTGATCTACCGCCATCAATACCAAGGTATATATCGTCAACTGGTATGATGTCATGTCCGACATCTTGTCTTCATCCGCTGGAGACCACCATCTTGTTTTCGTCTGCTACAGTGTGCCGATACCATGTTAGTATAATTATCTGGACACTATACTTTTGTCAACTGTTGACCTTGAACTTTGACCTTGACCTTGAACTTTGACCTTGACCTTGAACTTTGACCTTGACCTTGAACTTTGACTTTGACCTTGAATTTTGACCTTGACCTTGAACTTTGACCTTGACCTTGAAATTTGACCTTGACCTTGAAATTTGTCCTTGACCTTGAAATTTACCCTTGACCTTGAAATTTGAGCTTGACCTTGAAATTTGACTTTGTCCTTGTCGACCATCACGGACCCGACATTTTATGTTCAGTAGATGCTACCAGGAGCTACCACCTGCTGGAGTATGCCATCTTGTGTGTGTACTCGTACTATAGAGTACATTTCCATCTGGATAATTTTATTCTAACCCGCTACAGTGCAGTAATCATTTATAACTGTGACACACGCTTTCTTGAAATTTGGACGCCATCTTGAAATCATGTAATAATGTAGCTAGAGATTCGGGAAAAAGTTCAAAATTCATTAAATAATTCACTCATTAAAGTAATGATTGATTAGATCGATTCCCGTCCTTGGTTCGACCCCTGACCGATACCAAACAACTTTAATTTTAAAAAATACCACAAAAGCGACAGGTTTGAGATAATAAAAACACAGCAAGTTCTTTTAAAAAATACTTTTATTACATACATACTACACTACTACAAGTACATAAAAAACACAGACAAAGTACTAAAGTCTTGTGGATTCCTCGATTCAAACAGTCTTCTTATTGTACGGACTAAGCCTTTTACATGACTTTAAATGTCTATCCGATCCGTTCATCACCGCAGCCAGAGACGGACTGAAGTTCATATCACCAGGGTCCCACTTATATATTCTCATTTGCTGGTACAACACACGAGTCAAAACAACAACCATGTTCATTATACTTCTCGGAGCATTTTTTATAATGAAGATGTAAGCTATCAAGACGTGAAATTAGTTTTTTGCACTTATTGCACTGAAATTGTATTCTTTTAACATTATTAGAACAACTGCTTCTTTCATGTCTGCGAGCATTTGAGGTAATAGTAAATGATGCATCACAGTATTTGCACCGACGCAATGTACGCTTTCCATTAGTGGAAGAATCCATTGCTGACGATGAAACTTCGGATGATGGTGGTATCACATCTGTTGAAATCTCCTCCAATGTTGACGTCGTCGTTGCCAACGGGATCTGCACCTTCTCCATCGTAGCTGTCGTCAAGGTCCCCGTAGACGATGGTACAACCTCCGAGTTCGACGTTAAAGACGGTAAAGATGCCATCGAGGTCTCAAGACGGTAAAGATGCCAACGAGGTCTCAAGAACAGCTAATTGACACGACTTATGCACCAGAAGAAACAAAATAGGTGATCCTTACACCGCCGACGTCAGTAACAAACTGAGCGTCCTGCTGTCTAGGACTCGCTAATATACATGCACCGTATGAAATAATACGCTAGTCAAATCAAGAACCATTTAAATAATACTAGAGTCAAATCTACAAATTAAAAAAGAGGTTCATTTGATCGAAAAAAAAATTCGATTTCTCCAATATACGCCAGGCTCCAAGAGCTACAATTCACGTCATCAGATCCATCTACATTTTGCTCCTATGCTTCAATTGACCATTAGCTGCAAGTGCTCCAACAGCTCCATCAGCTCCAACACGTAATGTACACAATGTACGCACAATATACATGCAATTTACATGCAATAAATGTAATGATCACACAGTACACACAGGAAACGGAACGTACACACAGTACACACAGGAAACGGAACGTACACACAGTACACACAGGAAACGAAACGTACACACAGTACACACAGGAAACGAAACGTACACACAGTACACACAGGAAACGGAACGTATACACACAGTACACACAGGAAACGAAACGTACACACAGTACACACAGGAAAAGGAACGTACACACAGTACACACAGGAAACGGAACGTACACACAGTACACACACAGGAAACGGAACGTATACACACAGTACACACAGGAAACGGAACGTACACACAGTACACACAGGAAACGGAACGTACACACAGTACACACAGGAAACAGAACGTACACACAGGAAACGAAACGTACACACAGTACAAACAGGAAAGGAAACTTATACACACAGTACACACAGGAAACGGAATGATCACACATACATTAGCGGAAACACACAGGCTTAGTTGGAAATCAGAATACAAGAAATAAAAACATTAAATTTTTACTTTCAATATTTAATTACTTCTCAACATTACACAAATACAAGTAAAAGAAGCCATTATTGTATGTAGCCAGCTTTCCTCAGTTCTTTGAGTATGAAGGATATTTCTTTGATGCAGGAATAGTTTCCTGCACAAAGCGAGCCATGTAGAAGTCTTAGCCGGTCAACCAATATGTTAGGATCTTTCCATGATGTGTAATCAATCTCTTCTGCCACCATCTTACTTGCTTGTTTATTATAAATACTGTTAATATCACAATCGTCCCAGTGATCATAATAAGCATTATCAGATTTATTTATTATAAAACGACGTTTCCATTGTTTCGGTCTCAGGACATCGCCACATTCTTCGATCTTGTCAGCTCTAGGTGCTTCATCACAGTCTATGCCTTTGTCAACAGCCTCAGAGTCACTGTAACAATCACTGTAGAAGACATCCTCTTCACCCAGATTACCGTATGAATTCGCTATCGATGATGTCGAAGTGTCTTCATCGTCTTCATGCTTCCTTTTTAGGAGTCCATCATTTTTACAAAGAATAGAGGATCTACTGAATATAGGCTTGAATGTATTCTCACTTTTCACGGTGTTGTTACTGCCATTAGTTTCAGTCTCCCCGAAGCCATTAGCATCCTTCAATTTATGTTCTTCCTCACGATCGGGTGAGCTAATACCATCACGCTCAGGACAAGGAAAATTATTGTCGTAATGCAGATCACTCTTCTTTAGTCTAGTGGATCCATCGGTGTCCTCTATGCCGTAAGTAGTCTTGACTTTACATGTTCTACCATGTCTTTTTAAGCTGTCAATTCGTGTTAACAACCTGCTACAACGATTACAGCTTAACATGTTGCGTAGTGGGTTTCTAGCACAATCATTCTTCTCATGACGTCTAGCATTCCTCCTCATGGCAAAATCCTTGCCACAGTATCTACAGCGGCTTCCTTCCGATTCAGCTGCAGATAACAAACCACGATCCATGGTAGCTTCTGTGACTAATGTTAGATACAAACTGTCAGTTTTCTCCAATTGGAACCATTTCTTAAATAGAGTTTTTAAAATATTTCATCAGCGAGAGTTAAGTTATCTAATGCAAAGCAAATTGATGCAAGTAGTTCTGGCTGTCGTCAACAGATGTCGTCACGTGTTGCTTGCAGGTAAATAATATCTATTTCATTAATGTGGGATGTGGAACGCTCACTATCGATCGCAAAGGGAGGTTGGCTTCGATAGTATCCAAGGAGAAAAAAGTTCGTCCTTCCTGATAGTGCTTCTCAGATTTCTCACGGTCCGCCATCCTGGATTGCGACGTCACGGCGACCATCTTGGATGGGTGTGACCTTGACCTTTGACCGAAACCGCAGGAATGATCGCAAGCACACGGATTAACCATCAAAATATTGATAAGAATAATCTGGAGCACACGGAGAAAACCATCATAATATTGGCAAGAATAATCAGGAGCACACGGAGAAAACCACCACAAGTTTTCTTTGATATCACAAAAATACAAAAAAAATTATAAAAAAGTTAAAAAAAAAAAAATTCAAACATTCTGCTAGCTTGTGAACTTCTCATTGTTGAGCAAAGATAGAGTTCTAGTACAAGCCAGAATGTTTGAATTTTTTTTATTTTTAATTTTTTATTAATTTTTTCCCGAATCTCTAGCTACATTATTACATGATTTCAAGATGGCGTCCAAATTTCAAGAAAGCGTGTGTCACAGTTATAAATGATTACTGCACTGTAGCGGGTTAGAATAAAATTATCCAGATGGAAATGTACTCTATAATACGAGTACACACACAAGATGGCATACTCCAGCAGGTGGTAGCTCCTGGTAGCATCTACTGAACATAAAATGTCGGGTCCGCGATGGTCGACAAGGACAAAGTCAAATTTCAAGGTCAAGGGTAAATTTCAAGGTCAAGGTCAAATTTCAAGGCCAAGGTCAAATTTCAAGGTCAAGGTCAAATTTCAAGGTCAAGGTCAAAGTTCAAGGTCAAGGTCAAAATTCAAGGTCAAGGTCAAAATTCAAGGTCAAGGTCAAAGTTCAAGGTCAAGGTCAAAGTTCAAGGTCAACAGTTGAGGACAAAAGTATAGTGTCCAGATAATTATACTAACATGGTATCGGCACACTGTAGCAGACGAAAACAAGATGGTGGTCTCCAGCGGATGAAGACAAGATGTCGGACATGACATCATACCAGTTGACGATATATACCTTGGTATTGATGGCGGTAGATCAGTCTAGGTAGCTTTCATGGAGGAAGGATCGACTGTTTACTCTCGCCGGGAATCGAACCAAGGACGTACATCGATATAATCAAACAGAATTCAAATACGTTAATTTTTTGATGAATTTTGGAATTTTTTTCATTAAAATCGGATAATAAATAAAGATTTTCAAGATGGTGTCCAAATTTCAAGATGGCGGTCATGACGTCATACTAGATGATGTTATATATGCTTTGAAAAAAAAGTGGTGGGAGTCAGTCTGCTTGCAGCCACCGCGGGGGAAGGATCGGTCGCCATTTTTTAATTTTTTTGCACTCGTCGGGTTCGAACCGAGGACTCCGAGCTCCGTGTCGTAAAAGTATATTTTTATAATTATTTTATTAAAATTTTATTATTTAATTTTTTTATAAATTTAAAAAAAAATCATTAAAATCGGATAATAAATAAAAAAGTTAAAGATGACGGCCGTAACGGAAATTGCAACGGTGACGTCATCCTTCAAAATGGCGGATAACACATCGCCGGAATGTTCGAGAACACAATGACGTCATCCAAAATGGCGGATCCAAAATGGCCGCCGTGATCTACTTGTCCCGTTACGTTATGTCCCATTATGCTGTGTCCCGTTACGCGGTGTACCGTTACACTCATCCAAGATGGCCGCCGTGACGTCACAATCCAAGATGGCGGACACCGGCTCCGGCTCCACGCGCCAGCGCCATGTTTTCGGAGCCCCCAAACTATACTACTGGGTTCAATTCATCATTTGTGGTTTTTTTTTCGTTCGCTTAGTCCATTTTTCTTTGTTTTTCTTTGTTTGTTAACCATATTTCTGTTATGGAATACTATGTGATGTATATATCCTGTTGACAACAGCAATTTTTGCTTATTTTGTGTTTTTTGTATTTTGGTTTATTGTAGTTTTCTTCTACAGACATACATGTGCTTAGCAATGGTGTATGCCCAAAAGCTTACATTAAGTCATGCACTCCCATTGCACAAATCTTTCAAAGATCATATCAATGCCCGGTATGGACCCGGTATGCATATTTCTCTGAGGAAGTTGGAAAAGAAAATAATTGATCTATTACAATGTTCCAATAACTTGTCTTATCTCTGTAAATGTCGCAGTAAGGGGAATTCCTAGGGGAATCACAGTCAAATCCCCGGTCAACAGCAAACAGGCACAACAAATAACCCGGAAAGCCAGCCAAAAGCTACTGAGTGAAAGAATTGCCGCATATCACTGTCAAAGATCACATCTGAACAATGAAATTTCGTCACTACAGCTTGAAATTCAGTCCATCCTTAATACTAAAGATTTCAATTGATTTATCAGTCCATCACGAATCTTGTCCAAAAGAAGTCTCTACAGTGCAAAGAGAAGCAAAAAGATAAATTAGCCAAACTGACGAGTATGGTGAATACAAAAACACATCCCACAACACAGAACATTAACACTGTCGTTAATTCATCTTCAAGAAAGTTGTCCAATAACGAGGAAAATGTTCCACAAAAAGGCCTCAAATTCAGCATTGCTCTACGACACATTCCTGCACTTGACATAGTTTCATCTGTTGTGAGCGCAATATACAAACTTCCTGCCACCAAACAAGATGAACTTCGTTGGAATGTGCGTACAGCAATCAGCTCAGCTGGTCCGCCTAAACCAAATCTTCCGCCTGATGAACTCAGGCCATCAAAACTATGAAATCCGACCACACCATTGTAATCCTCCCAGCTGATAAGGGTCGCGCTACAGTCATACTTGACAAACCAGACTATGACCAAAAAATTACTTATTTTATCACCACAGATCAATATACAAAACTGGAAAAATACCCCACAGCCAGCATTGAAAGAAAAGTGTACCAAACTCTAAAAAAACATCAGAATCATATCCCAGAAAAATTATATCAGAACTGATGCCACACAGCAGTAAAACACCCCACATTTACGGTCTTCCAAAAATGTATAAACCCGACATGCCTCTGCGCCCGATCATCAGTTGTTGTAATTCCCCATGCCAGAAACTATCAAAATATCTCCTGAAAATTGTTGAGCCACTAGCAGGACAGACAGATACTTTTGTCAAAGATTCTAATCATTTTATATCTATAGTCAAAACACTGAAAATAGAAAACAATGATACCCTGGTGAGTTTTGACGTCCAAAGCCTCTTCACCAATGTGCCAGTAGCCGAAACACTCAGCATTGTCAAGGCCAAATTGGAGGTTGATCCAACTCTAAAGGACAGAACTATAATACCAATCCCATCCATCATGGAAATGATTACCCTCTGTATCACCACGACATATTTCCAGTTCAAGGATAGTTTCTACAAACAGACCGATGGCATGGCAATGGGCTCTTCTCTTTCACCATTTATGGCTAATATATTTATGGAAAACTTTGAGGAAGAAGCACTTAGCAAAAGTAATAGCCCTCCTAAAATCTGGCTCCGTTATGTAGACGACACTTTCACTGTCTGGCAACATGGACTTGAAACTTTGGAAGAATTTGTGAACCACCTCAACTCTCTGAGGCCATCAATAAAGTTCACTTATGAAAAATAAACCAATGGTAGCATTCCTTTCCTGGATGTACTAGTCAGCAGAAAAAACAATAACCTGGAAACTAAAGTATACAGGAAACCTACGCACACAGGCCAATACCTTAATTTTGCATCCAACCACCCCAAAACAAGAAAAACTGACATAATTCACACACTAACCAACCGAGCTGAGATTATTTGTTCTGATGAGAAATTTATTGCGGTTGAACACAATCATATAAAAAAGGAACTCATAGTCCATGGTTACCCTGTCAACACCATCAAACAGCATATGAAATCCAACAAAAGACTCAAATCCACAGAAACCGAGAAACCGGCTGGAACCCTAGTCATTCCGTATGTTCAAGGGCTTTCAGAAAAAATAAGACGCCTAATAAACAAATATGGACTTAAAACAACATTCCGTTCTAAATCTACTATTAAAAGTATTGTTACCCAGGTGAAACCAGCCACAGAAAAATTACAAACCCACAACTGCGTGTATCAGATCCCCTGTGAATGTGGCCACATGTACTGACAGAGCTCTATCTACCCGAATCAAAGAACAGAAAAACAACTGCAAGAAGGGTGAAACCCTAAAATCCACACTTGCAGAACATACGTGGGAAAATAGCCACAAAATTCTCTGGAAAGACTCCACACCACTCATACAGGAACCCGATAAAATAAAAAGGAAAATCAAAGAATCAGCATTAATTATTAGCAATAAAAATATTTTCAGCCAGCAGAGCATTGAATTAAAAACATATGTGGATAGCACAAAACAATAGCCAATACTCAACCTACCATAACCAATCCGCTTTAACTCCATGGTGCACAGCCAATGGGGAGACAGCTTGTCTGCCATTGGCTGAGCAAGATGTAGTCCATTCAAATACCCTAATTTTTCCAGCCCCCCCCCCCTTAATATTGGTCAAGTTCTCTCCTCACTAGTAGCAAGATGCCGAACCCGCACCGAAGGACGAGGGGAAACCACCACGGTCCAAAGCACCTAGAGCAGCGCGACTCATGTCTAAAGTAAGACTTCGCAGCAGATTTGTCGCCGAACCACATGCGATTGTAGCTCGCCTGTTGACATCCTGGCGAGAAGGTACGAGGGCGACATGCCAGAGTACATACTTCGGCTCGCTGGTGTTTTGCATCGGGCTGTCGTGGGACGGCGATCTGCAGCCGAATCAGCTGAGACAGCTGATCAACGAGTACCTCGACTACCCAAATGAAGAATACGAGCACAAAGTTGTGGTAGTACCAATACCCACTTCCCCAGGCTTCACCGAAGCACTCATCTACGTCAGAGAGTCTGGCTACTTGAAGAAGCTCTACGAGGTGGACGACTCCAGGTACCGCATGGAGAAAATCCTCGCGGCCGTCCGCATCCCGGGGGACCCAGACGACGAGTACATCCCCTGGGAAATGTACAGCATTGTGGTGACTTGCGAAGAGAGAGTTCGGCTGGGGTGCAACCACAGCACTGCGCAGTCGACTCTCTCCAGCGAGACGTCGCAGACCAGCCAGTCCACTCCAGAGCTGCAGGACTGCAGCACACAGACGGACAAACCAGCAGGGCTCCGTCACACCTCATGTCAGACGCCCGCCCCAGCCAAGTGGAAACACTCTGGCACCCAAACCGCAGTTTTCACGGCAGCGAAAGGTGCCAGCACTGACGCCACAGCATCAGCACCAAAACAACAACAACAACAACAACAACAACAGCTGCAGACGCCCAGAGACCGCCCAGTGACGCAGGACGCCCCAGCCAAGAAGAGGGAGGCGGCCGCACTTTGCTGCGCGGGAACCAAGACTGTAGCCTGCTGCAGAACGACGCCAGCAGCCTCCGCAACTGAAGAGAGTGCCCTGGCACTTTGTCGTCCTCCGGGGCGGTGGGGGCCGGGGTGCCGACTGAATAAGTGGAGACTGCACTGCGCGAGGCCGGCCACAAGCCGACCAAGTGCTGGCGCATCCGCAGCCGGGCAACAGGGCGCCCCACCGGCCTTCACCGAGTGGCATTTGCTACACCTGAAGAAGCCACTCGACTCCTGGGGGCCGGACTCGCCACCAAGGGCGCCCAGCTCGCAGCTGAGCCAGCCCACACCAGACCGCAGCTCCCCAGGGCCTGGGGCCGCACCGAGCTGCAGTCTACTCCGCGCGGCGCAGTGCTGTAGTTGGCAGAAATGTTAACTGCAGTTCTGAGCCGCGCCAGGTACACACCGAGCCAGCCGTGGGCAGAGGGGACTCGTCGCCTCCGCCGGTCTTTCTCCCGTTTAAGGGAGGGGGTCAGCAGCCCACGGTTTTAGGAATCTCGCAACACAGACAACACACTTAGCTAACACAGTAAATTAGTCCAGCCAATTGCCCACAAGCAAAAATTAAATCATAACAACAAATAAAAATAAAATCAAAACAAACTGAGCAGCTAAGGCCAATTGCTCAGCTTAACCTAATATTCACCCCCCCCCCTTCACCCTTTAAATTTAAACTTAAAGGAAGGGCTGAACAACACCACGAATTTAAAGTAGAGTCATCACACGAAATTAATTTTAATTATTTAAGGCCACTTGCATTCAACACAGCTTCGCAGCATTTTTTAGCAGACAATTTTAGAAAAAGCCAAAACAAAAAAAAAATAGGTCAAAACAGAAGGTTATGGGTGGCATAACGCAACCTGGTACTCCTAAAGGGTCTCGGGGTTCGATGCCAAGTCGCGGCATTCGGGCCCCTAGGCTCTCACTGGCGATGATGAAATCCCCTTGTCAGTCAGACGAGAGTCTGCTGGGGGGTTGCTTCATTAAGCAACTGATCTGAGCCAGCCCCTACTATTGTGTTTGCTTCGTCTTTTCGTTTTGTTGTGTTTTTGTCTCGTTTCAACTGTTGTGCTGGCTTGTTTCTGTTTTGGAAAACTATTGTGTTTGTTTCGTCTTTTCGTTTTGTTATGTTTTTGTCTCGTTTTCAACTGTTGTGGTGAATTTTTTGGGGTTCAATTCATCATTTGTGGGGGATTTTCGTTCTCTTAGTCCATTTTTCTTTGTTTTTCTTTGTTTTGATGACAGTCGTCGTACCCTCCCAGATACAGAGGCCGTACCTGGCCACCGACGTGGACCTGAGGGGGTCTGTTTTTCCCCAGTGAACCCTCAGTGTAGTGCATCGGCCAGGGATGCACCCGCGTGCGCCCTAGCACGCCAGTGAGACAGTGTTAGTGTGTAAATGTTTCTGTGTTGTATATATTCTTTCCAAATGACCGTGACTTTTTAAGGGTGTAAATAATGTAACAGTGATGTATTTATTAGTGTGTAAATGGTCTTGTAATTCTCGTAAATGTCTCGCAGTGTCTATATGTAAGCGCGGCCTGGCGCCCATCCGCGTCGCGAGGGGTGGCGCTCTCCCACGCCGGCCGATTCCCCTTCCCCTCCCCCGCAGCCCGCGCGCGACGGCCCGCGGGCGGGCGGGGGAGAGCAGTTGAACTCAGGACTCGTTCAGCGGCGGACGTGCGCGCCGCTCCGCGCTGATCGCGAGACGTGTCTACCGAGCTGCGGTCCGGCGACACCGCCACTGTACGAGCATTTGCAGCAGCCGAGCTGCCTACGTTGTGCCGCCCGCGCTATAGGGTGTCCGAGTTACGAGTTATGTCACGAGTCGGTCATTATAGGACGCGTAAGCATAGTTACGCATCGCCGAACTATCGCCGTCGTTACGAGTCAGTACGTAAGCAGTTGGCAATCAGGGACTTAGTTATGTGGGGGGACTGCTAGTTCGCGTCGGGACGAGTGGGCCGTACGAGACGGTCTTCGGGAGTCCAGGTCTCCGTGAGAAGGGCGCACACCCCGCGACGGATCCGCCAGGCCGCGGCAAGCTCTCAGGATGCAATAAAAGAGCTCGTGGAACGATTAACATCGAGTGGTCCTTTAAATCTACCTATCATTCTTCACCACCATCCCTCCAGGTCCCGTATTTCCCGGTCTCGGCCACGTCGGCCTGGACCCACACCTAACCGACGAGAGCAGTACGGGCATAACAGGAATTTCTAGTAAACGGGGAAATAGGGACCAGAAGCCGAGGGACGTCATTTGGCGCCCAACTAGTGTGGCCGTAAGCACACGCAAGCGCACGCAAGCGCACGCAAGCGCGCAGGTTCAGGACAGGACGGAAGCAGGTGCGGCCGCGCTGCGTGGGAGCGGCGCGAACTCGATACGGCGCGCCGGCGGGAGATATCGCGGCGCGGGAACGTCACGAACCGGAGACGTTCGGCGGGAGATATCGCGGCGCGGGAACGGCGCGAATACGAGACGTTTCGGCGAGAGATAACGCGTCGTGGGGGTGACAGAAATACAAGACGGCGGCGCAGCGACGTCTCCGACTGAAGATAACGCGCCGGGTAGGATCGGATTGTGTTACTGGGGAGATTGTGATCACCATCCCGGATCAGTAGCACCGAGAGGACAGGATGGCGTGGAAACAGGCGGGACAAGGGAGAGACGATCTAATAAGTTTTGAAACAGACATGCAGGAGGAAGGAGATTCCGCGAAAATGGATGTGAAAAGCGTCGTGTGCGGGTCCGGCGGCGCGGCCGAGGGCGCGAACGGCACGGACAGCACGGACAAGGACTGTAAACGGGAACAGGGGGACAGGCCCGCGGACGTGGAGGGGCTGGTAGTGTGGTACGTGAACACGCAGTTCGAGTTGCCAGTGTTTGCGGGGAGAGACAACGAGGACCCGCGGGAGTTTTTGCGGGAGTGTGAACACCTCCTAAAACTGTACGAAGTGCGACGGGCGGAGTGGGCGTCGCGAGTGGCGGGACAGCTCCGCGGCGAGGCAGGGAACTGGTGGTCAATGGCCGGGAGTTTTGATACCGAGTGGGGACATTTTGTACGCCAAGTCGAGACTAGGTTTGATAACGATCAGGTGCGGGCAATGTGTTTACGGACATTTTATTGCCGAAACCAGGAGGAGGACGAGAGTGCGGAGCAGTTCATTTACGAGAAGTTACGCATGTTCCGCCGATTGGGAACGAGTGGGGACGTGAGTGTGGTGTTGCCAACCATTGTCGAACAATTGCTACCAGAGTTCCGCCCCTTCATGAGAACGGCTGCTGGTCGTTACACGGAGGAGTTCGTGGCCCTCGCCCGCGTGATCGAACGTGACATGTCGCAGTGGAGGACGGCACTCAGGGGCGTGAGAGTTCCCCGTGCCCGCTCGGGGCCGCGGGGGGTAACCGTCACAGAGGTCACGGACAGTGACATGGCCGTGGTGAGCTACGCCGACGGCGCGGGACCGCGCAAAAAAACAGACCGTGGTGGCACCAGGGAACGTCCGGAGACAGCTGCAGCAGGAGGAGGACGTCACGAGCGGACAGCTACGCGAGAGAGGGATGAGCGTCCGCCGCGATGCCGATTTTGCCCGGTAGCGTACCATTGGCATCGCCTCTGCCCCACCAGAGCCGCGTGGGAGGAGGCGCGCGAAGGCAACACGTCGCAGGCGGGAAACGCAGGACCGGGGGCGGAGGGACAACTGGGTGCCGAACCCCGGCCCGCCAGCCACCGGCAGACCCAGTAACCGACAGGACTCGTCGACCACCACCGGCGCCTACCACACCAACATCGCGTATGCCGCCAGGGAGCGAGGGGCAACAGACCAGCTCCTCGTCAGCTGTGCCCGCGCCGGGGCAACCTCAGGGACAGCCGAATGCCGTCACAACCACCACGGCCCCGAAGCCGGTTATACCGGGGCTGGACCAGCCGCCGCGTCGACATGCCGTCGGCGGGGTGGGCAACCGGAGCAGCAGCACGGGCATCCCGCCCGCAGTTCCCGTGCAGGGGCAACTGGACGCCGCCAGGACCCCGGGGCCGGACCAGCCGCCTCGTCGACATGCCGTCGGTGAGGTGGGCCACCGGAGCATCAGCACAGGCATCCCGCCAGCAGTCCCCGTGCGGGGGCAACTGGATGCCGCCAGGACCACAGCGGCCCCGACGGAGGTTTTTCCGGGGCCGGACCAGCCGCCTCGTCGACCTGTCGTCGACGAGGTGGACCACCGGAACGTCAACACGTCGGCGCCAGAGCGAGCCGCGGACCTCGCCGCGAGTTCCCCACGCCCGGACGGCCAGGTGGCCGGGGGCAGTGGGGGACAGACGACTGCACAGCTGGGGCAGGTCGGCCCCGAGGAGCCGGAGCTGCTGCGAATTCCCGTCCACGCTAACGGGCGGGAGATGCTGGCCCTGGTGGACACCGCCGCCAGCCGAACCTACATCGCGGCCCACCTGGTGGGAGCGGAGGCAGTGACACCGCGGAGGGAGCTGGTGCAGCTGGCCACCAGGGACGCCATCATCGCGGCAGGGGGCATCACTCAGGTAACATTGAGCATCGTTGGTCACGTTAGCCACATCGAGGCCTGGGTGGTCCCCGAGCTCCGCGAGGGGCTGATCCTGGGGGTCCCGTGGCTGCACGAGGTCGACGCCACCGTGGAAGTACGAGCCGGCCGGATGCACTTCGGCACCCGGGGGCGCTGTACGGTGTACGGCGTGCACCAGGTTCCCCCCAGTCCCCCTCAGTCAGTCATCCGCCTAGAGGATCTTCAGCACGGTGTCCCCGAGGAGTACGTCGACGTCATCAACAATGTCCTCGCCTCCCAGGCACAGGTATTTGCGGCCGCGGACCGGCTACGACGGACGAACGTGACTGAGCACCGGATACTGATGGTACCGCACCGCCCCCCCTTTGAGAAGGTATACGGATTTGGCATCCGAGAACGGGGGGCCATACAGACTCAAATTGACGAGATGTTACGGGATGGAGTGGTTGAACCCAGCACCTCCCCGTACAACTCGCGGGTGGTGCTGGCCACTAAGAAAGACGGAAGTCTACGCTTTTGCGTGAACTTCAAGGCGATAAACAAACTGACCATTCCCGCCTCGCCCCTGCAGATCAACATCACAGACGCTCTGGCAGGACTGGGGGATGCTACTATCTTCACGACACTTGACTTGAAATCGGGCTACTGGCAGGTGCCGGTATGCCCGGAGGACCGCCCTAAGACGGCATTTACAGCACCAGACGGCCGACGTTACCAGTTCTGCGCCATGCCGTTTGGTCTCATGGACGCCCCTGCCACGTTCCAGGCACTGATGGTACGTGTTCTGGATGGGTACATTGGCGAATTCGCCAGTGCCTATCTGGACGATGTTATCATCTGGTCCAGGACGTGGGAGGAACACGCACACCATCTGGCACTGGTGCTAGAACGTATGGCCAGACACGGACTGACGTGTGCCCCAAAGAAATGCCACATTGGGGCCACGGAAATCGAATTCCTGGGACACATAGTGACGGCGGAGGGGTGCCGCCTCCGACCTGAGCAATTGGAGCTGATTGAGGGAAAGGGGGCACCGAAGACCAGGAAGCAGCTCCAGAAGCTGCTGGGGCTGCTCAACTGGCTGCGGTCCTTCGTCCCCGACTTCGCCACGGTGACGGCCCCGATGACGGACCTACTGTCGCCGAAGACTAAGTTCCGGTGGACCCCCGCCGCGGACGAGGCCTTGCGACAGTTAAAGCACCAGTTCAGGAACTGTCACACGCTCTCACGCCTGGTGCCCAGCCGCCCCATCTTCATCCAGACAGATGCGAGTCAGGAGGGGATGGGGGCGGTGCTGTACCAGATGGATGATCGGGCCTGAGGCGCGCGATCGAGTACGCCAGTGCCAAGTTTGGGCAGGCTGAGCGGAGGTATCACATGAATGAGCAGGAGTGCCTTGCGGTGGTCTGGGCCCTGCAGAGGTACCGTCACCACGTCGAGGGGCGTTCATTCACGCTGAGAACCGACAGCCAGTGCCTCCGCTGGTTAGACTCCGCTCAGGGCCGGAAGTCTAAGTTCACTCGGTGGGCCATGCTGATCCAGGAATTCTCGTTCACGGTCGAACACATTCCTGGACGTGAAAATCAGCTGGCCGACGAGTTGTCCCGGAATCCGGATCCTGAGAATGAGTTCCACGACGACCAGGGCTGGGAGGAAGTGCTCCTCCCTAAGCGTGAACGCGGGGTAGAGGACTCGGTGCCGCGACCGTGCGCGTTGTACGCGCTGACAAGCTCCACTGCTCCTGCGTCCGATGCGCGACCTGAGACAATGACTGACCTGCTCGCGTGGGTACACGCGGCACAGCTCCGGGACCCCGACACCCAGACCCGACTGACAGAGTGCGGGGAGGGGGTGGTACCGGGCTGCCGAAGTTTGAACGGGGTGCTCCAGACCAGGGGGGCTCACAGGACGGGTGGGTGGCGGACCCATGTGCCGCCCGAGGCGAGGCGCTGGGTCCTGAGCTACCTGCATGACCACCCCCTGGCAGGACACCCGGGTGCGGAGCAGACGCTGCGTGAGGTCAGGTGGACGTTCCGCTGGCCTGGCGACGCGGCAGAAGTGAGACGCTACGTGCGGGCCTGCCTGCATTGCCAGGAGCGGAAGTCCAGGCGACCCGACGGCAGGGAGCAGCAGGTCCCACGACGGCCCCGAGATCCCTTCCACACTGTGGCGGTGGATATTATGGGGCCGTATCCGCGCACGTCCCGTGGTCAGCGATTCATTGTCGTGGTCACGGACGTCTTCACCCGCTGGGCGGAGGCGATCGCAGTACCAAACGTGAAGGCCGGCACCGTAATTGCCCTGCTCGAGCGCGAGTTTTTCCCGCGATACGGGTACCCCACGGTCCTGCTGACGGATAACGGGGTGCAGTTCACGGGGAGAAGCTGGCAAATGTCCTGCGCGGGATGGGGGGTGGAGCATCATACGACGCCCACCTACCATCCGCGCGCGAATCCGACCGAAAGGCGGAATTAGGACATTAAAACTCAGCTGCGCATCCGGTTGGACGAGGACCACACCAAGTGGGACCTGCACCTGCCGACGCTACTGTTTTGCCTGCGCCGTCGGACGAACGCGGTCACAGGCCATTCCCCCGCTGAACTGGTGCAGGGCCGAAACCTCGCTATGCCCGGGGAAGCGCGTGCACCCCCCGACTCGCACGACATGACCGTGGACGATCTGTGCGAAGACACCCGACGTCGCCAAGCTGACTACCTGACTAGACGCACACCGCAGACGCACCAGCCCCCAACACTAGAGCCTGGCCAGCAGGTGTTTGTTAAGTGTCACCACCTGTCAGTTGGCGAGAGGGGTTTTTGTGCCAGTCTGGCCCCTAAGTGGGCCGGACCGCAGGAGATCGTCGACAGACTGGGGACCACCTCGTACCTCGTGTGTCGCGCCGACGGACGGACGACTAAGGTACACAGGGATGACATTCGACTGATAGGCGACCCGCACAACGAGTACGACCACGACGACAGCGGACCAGTGGTCGGTGACGGGGCCGAGGATGACGTCACCGAAGGTGTACTGGCCGACCTCGGCGCCCCTGTGGTGGCACCACCGGAGCCGGTCCTGGGACGTCGACGGGGACACGCCCACCCCAGGTCACAGCGGGTGGTAAGCAGGGGCGTTGACGGGGACGACGACACACGGGACAGGACGTACGGGGACAGCCACGATGGTAGCGAATCGGTGGTCCGGGACAGGGCCAATGACAATGTCGCAGTAGGAGTCCTGGTCGACCTCGGTGACCCCGTGGTGATGCCACCGGAGCCGGACCTGGGACGTCGACGGGGACACGCCCACCCCAGGTCACAGCGGGTGGTAAGCAGGGGCGTTGACGGGGACGACGACACACGGGACAGGACGTACGGGGACAGCCACTACGGTAGCGGACCGGAGGTCCAGGACAGGGCCAATGACAACGTCGCCGTAGGAGTCCTGGTCGACCTCGGTGACCCCGTGGTGACGCCACCAGAGCCAGACCTGGGACGTCGACGGGGACACGCCCACCCCAGGTCACTGCGGTTTGTAAGCAGGGGCGTTGACGGGGACAACGACCCACGGGACAGGACGTACGGGGACAGCCACGACGGTAGCAGACCGGTGGTCCAGGACAGGGCCAATGACAACTTCGCCGTAGGAGTCCTGGTCGACCTCTGTGACCCCGTGGTGACGCCACCGGAGCTGGATCAGGGACGTTGACGGGGACACGCCCACCCCAGGTCACAGCGGGGGGTTGGCAGGAGCGTTGACGGGGAAAATGACACCTGGGGCACAACACACGAACGGGCCCGCACGACGACACTGACTCAGCCTCCTACGGGGGGACAGCAAGGGGGGGACGGCGGTTGGCGACTGGCAAGAGGGGGCAGGGGAAGGACGCCCGTCAGAAGGGATGGAAGGGGTCCACGTGGCGCAAGCATGGCAGAGCTGGAGCACTTCGTGGACCGGGTGCTCCCGCCTGATGACGTCAGCGCCTATGCCAACGACACTGATGGACCACTCATCGAGGACGTGACGCATGACGACACTGCACAGGGCGACCTGGTCGACCTGAGTGAACCAGTGGTGACGTTGCCACAGCCTATCCAGAGACGTGGACGGAGGTACGTCCACCCCTGGGAACGGCGGGTGACGGGGACGGACGTGAGCAAGGACGTGACAGACGGGGTAACGGTCCGGCTCCTCAGTGGGGAGGGCGATGTCGACAGGGCCCAGCAGGTGGTCCTGGACTTGCCTTCCGGGGAGCCGATGACGACCGCTCACGCGGAGAGGGGACCGGCGTTGCGCCGGTCCACGCGTGAGAAGACAGCCCCCCACTACCTCCGGGACTACGAGTGGGGGGGTCAGCACAAACCCCGAGACGTGAGACAGACGACCGATGGGGGGCTACGCTGCAGCGTGATGCAGCTCCTGCCCCAGTTTGCCCGACCCAGATGGAATGACATGACGAACTCCGACGACCAGACACGTGGCCGGACGCAGACGCAGCTGCCGGTCTAGGTCGGCGTCGGGGGCCAGGACGGCCTCGGGAGAGGGGGGGCATATGACGACAGTCGTCGTACCCTCCCAGATACAGAGGCCGTACCTGGCCACCAACGTGGACCCGATGGGGTCTGTTTTTCCCCAGTGAACCCTCAGTGTTATGCATCGGCCAGGGACGCACCCGCGTGCGCCCTAGCACGCCAGTGAGACAGTGTTAGTGTGTAAATGTTTCTGTGTTGTATATATTCTTTCCAAATGACCGTGACTTTTTAAGGGTGTAAATAATGTAACAGTAATGTATTTATTAGTGTGTAAATGGTCTTGTAATTCTCGTAAATGTCTCGCAGTGTCTATATGTAAGCGCGGCCTGGCGCCCATCCGCGTCACGAGGGGTGGCGCTCTCCCACGCCGGCCGATTCCCCTTCCCCTCCCCCGCAGCCCGCGCGCGACGGCCCGCGGGCGGGCGGGGGAGAGCAGTTGAACTCAGGACTCGTTCAGCGGCGGACGTGCGCGCCGCTCCGCGCTGATCGCGAGACGTGTCTACCGAGCTGCGGTCCAGCGACACCGCCACTGTACGAGCATTTGCAGCAGCCGAGCTGCCTACGTTGTGCCGCCCGCGCTATAGGGTGTCCGAGTTACGAGTTACGTCACGAGTCGGTCATTATAGGACGCGTAAGCATAGTTACGCATCGCCGAACTATCGCCGTCGTTACGAGTCAGTACGTAAGCAGTTGGCAATCAGGGACTTAGTTATGTGGGGGGACTGCTAGTTCGCGTCGGGACGAGTGGGCCGTACGAGACGGTCTTCGGGAGTCCGGGTCTCCGTGAGAAGGGCGCACACCCCGCGACGGATCCGCCAGGCCGCGGCAAGCTCTCAGGATGCAATAAAAGAGCTCGTGGAACGATTAACATCGAGTGGTCCTTTAAATCTACCTATCATTCTTCACCACCATCCCTCCAGGTCCCGTATTTCCCGGTCCCGGCCACGTCGGCCTGGACCCACACCTCTCCGACGAGAGCAGTACGGGCATAACAGGAATTTCTAGTAAACGGGGAAATAGGGACCAGAAGCCGAGGGACGTCAGTTTGTTGACCATATTCCTGTTATAGAATATTATGTGGTGTATATATCCTGTTGACAACAGCGATATTTGCTTATTTGTGTTTTTTCTTTTGGTTTTTTGTAGTTTTCTTCTACAGACATACTTGTGCTTAGTAATGGCGTATGTCCAAAAGCTTACATCAAGGACACCCTATAGTTTGCGATATTTATTTTAGTGTTGGATAAATAAATATAAAGTCAAACTTAAATAATATTACGGTATTTATCGGTTGCACATTCTGTTAAAAAAGTGGGAATTTCCCTCATTTTTCAGACTTTCATTGTGCTTCTGATCTTACAGATTTACAATAATTTTTGTTCTATGAAAAATATTGCCTATGCAAATAATTGTGTTAGTCGTTTATAATAACTGTTTCTTTAAAATGAGACGTCATTTACCCCCTCCATTGCCCACTATTCCAGAGCTCACACCTCCCTCTAGTCGTCATTTACCCCCTCCATTGCACTACTACCGCGCTCACACCTCCCTCTATTTCCCTTGCCCCACTACATATCTCGCATCCTTCCAGGGCCTGTCGTGACTCGTCAGTTGACAGTTGGCCACTGGTTTTGGTGCTGTATTGTTTGTGGTGTGTGCACGTGTATACTGTTATTGTGTTAGATAATTTAAGATATACAGTTAAGTTGGTTCCTGTTAGTTGATTTTGGTTAGTACAGTTCACTGTAATGTTTTGAAACACTAAATCACTACTTCATGTAATGATGGCTGTGCCGAAGAAGAAACTTACGAGAGAGACAGGCATTTGAATGCCCCATATTTGGTCACCCGAGAGATTTTCTTCAGAGCAAACCACCAACGGATGAATGTATTCTCCGATGCTGTTCTGAAGAGCGATTCAAGCTATCGATCCAGTCAAATAACGTGTGTGTAAGTTTTTCTAGTGTAGCCAAGACTGTAGAAAAAAATTAAATGTTTGTACGAGAAAGCATCTATCCCAACAGTTTCTGATTACAGAATAGTTCAGCTGATTAATGCTTACCATGATTCTTATTACAACATCAGGAAGTCGCACAATCGTGATAAAGATAAAGCTTCATTTAAGCAAACGGTTGACGAATTCAAACTGAGAGCTTCTTCACTTTTTGACATCGCTGCTTGTATATGTGCTATTGTTGTCGATTGTACATGAAAAAAAACACCAGATGTCTGTGAATGTGCACTTTCAATTAACTAAAAGTGCGAAAAAGCGAAAAAGATTCCTGCCCTTGAGTTAGGATTGATATTTTTTCAAAGAAAGTATGGATTGGGAAGAATTGGAGCTCTCGACGTCAATAAAACAAGAAAGTTGGTTGAACGTACCAAGAAGAAGGCTTGTGAGCTCCAGAGAACCAAGACACAGATTGACACCAACAATTTTAACAGTGAAGCTGAAGAATATACAGATGATACAGAGAAACTTTCTTCTGGTGATTCGTATCAAGAGGATAATGAATTTAAATCAAGTACTTCGTCAACAAAAACCCATTGTCAGATGAGAGTTAACATGAGCGCAACAGTGTTAAACAGTGACCGATTTTGGAGTATCAGATCGTGTGACAGCTGCCATAGCTTCAAGTGTTCTACAAGACATTGGAATGATAACTGACACAGACTTTTCTCACATCGTTGACAAGAATAAAATTAAAAGAGAAAAGAGTCGTGTCAGGACTGATTTGCAGAGAAGTTATAACGAAGAAATTTGTGGCCTTTACTTTGATGGTAGAAAAGACGACACTCTATTTGTCAAAAAAAAAAAAAAAAAAAAAATGCCAAGCATTTTCGTAGGAGCAGAAAAGAAGAACATTATTATCTGATTCAGCAACCTGGGTCGACTTACATTTGACATGTTTCTCCTATATCGAGTTCTTCAGCCGACATTACTCGAAGCATCACTTCTCATCTGTCTGAACTTCAAATATCGCTTGAAAAGCTAGAAGTGATCGGGTGCGATGGCACCGTTACCAACACTGGCTGGAATAATGGCGTCATTCGTCAGTTAGAACTGCACGTGGGAAGACCACTACAGTGGAGTGTGTGTCTACTGCACTTCAATGAACTTCCTTTCCGTCATATTTTCCAGCATTTAGATGGTTCAACCACAGGGCCAAAATCTTTTTCTGGACCTATAGGACAACAGCTTACTAGATGTGAATTGCTTCGTGTGGTGGAGTATGAATCTATAGATTGTTTGGTTTCAGTAGTGGACAGAAATATGCTCAGCAAAGACCAGCAATACTTGTTAGACATATCCATAGCAATAAAGTCGGGACAATGTTCAGAGTATTTGTCAGTTCGAGATCCTGGTCCTCTGTCGCATTCGAGATGGCTAACTGCTGCCAACAGAGTGCTTATATTGTACATGAGTTTATCCAATCCTTCTGAGAACTTGAAACAAATAGTTAACTTCATCTTGAAATCATACATGCCTGTATGGTTCAACATTAAAAACAGTGAACATTTCACTGACGGCCCGAAACATGTTTTTCTAGCTATTCAAACATCGCGGTAGTTGTCTGACGATTTACCTAAAGTTGTTGATCCAGTCATTCAATGCAATGCATTTTTTGCACACCCAGAAAATTTACTGTTGACTATCATTTTTGATAACAGACAACACATTCGGGAGCTTGGATATAGGAGGATTTCAAAAGCAAGACAAAGCACCCCTAAAGGAAAGACTATTAGAAACTTTGTACCACCTAAAATTAACTTTGAAGCTACAGATTATGTTGGCATAATTGACTGGAGAACTTCCTTGTTGTATCCTCCCCCAATGCTTCGGGAAGTATGTGATGATGATATTAAAACACTCATCAATTTGGAAATTAAACCTATCAGAGTATAGAGGTATTTGAGAAGCCCTCAATAGAAATGAATTTTATGTTTATTATTTTACTTCTTACCTCTATGACTTTGTCTTAGTCCTGTTATGAATTATATTTACCAGTATTGTATCTCTATGGTCAGGTTAATTTGGTTTTACTCTTTAAGTATTTTCATGTTTTATCTAAGTAATAATTTTATGAAATGTCTTTGCAAACATTTGTTAAACGGCGACGAATAGGAAATGAGCTTACACCTTTTAATATTGTTTTTGGGTCATTACTGAGGAAAGAGTATATGTGATTGGACGCTCGACTGCGCATATATTTTATTTAAAGAATTTAGTATTTCCAGTGTGATTTCGGAGTGTGTTCAATAGAGAAAGCTTTGACTGTTTGAAACAAATTGGAACTTGAGTTTCTGTTCTACTATCATGGGAGAAGGATTAGAGAGAAAGAGCTCCGTGATTTAGTCATAAATGAATGTAAGAATATCACGTAAAACATTGGTACGACGACTGAATAGCTAGAATCTACGTGAAATTGATGATTTTATAATAAATACCGGAACTACACAATGAAGAAGAGGTAGTTACCGATGTTCGAAGCTCTACTAAAGAATCGACGACGACGATAAGTTTTGACTAACAGCATAAATAGAACTGGATCAACGACGAATTAAGAAGAAAAGAAGAAAAGGAATATCAATCTTCGAGATGGAATGAGTTCGACAGCGGTAGACGGCATCGTAGACGGTGTACCGGAGGACATCATCCTTCTAGACGACTCCAGGTGACCGACGCCAGTCCTGCTGGAGTACCAGCAGCACGAGAGGAGGTGCATCGAGACGGAGACCCAACCAGCGACATCGGAGGAGAGTGAGATCTAACCAGCAACATCGGAGGAGAGACAGGGGTTCGGAGAGGTTTTCCACAGCCTCTTGGTATTGTAACGACGCGACGAGGTTTGTTTGCCCCATCCCCGAATTAACAAGAACAGCGAGAAGTTACCTGTCCTATTTTAATGGCAAGATATCTTAAACTATGATGTTTACGATCAAGACCTAATTTGAAACTCGCAAAAACAACTTAATACTACTTAACTACGTAAAGACTTGTAGCTTGTACATACTGGACCTGGTTAACTGACATTGATCAGTAATATGTACGATATCAAAGTTAAAATCTGTTAAAGTCATTAATTGTCTTGAATGTTTAAAGAATAGCCCCAGGTCCAGAAGTCTTGAGACAGTTTGATCTACCGAAAGAGACTGAGCTAGTAAAAACAAAGAAAAGACTAATTTGCCAGTTAAAATGTGTTTCAATAATATTTAAAATATTGACTGATAACCAAACTATTATTCAGTGATACAATTACGTAAAACGTAATTAGTTCTGAAAGACATTTAAGTATAACGGATATTGAAATTTTGTTTAATGAAAAACCTATTTAAACATGAATAATTGTCTCAAAGGTATTTGTATGTTGCTTGCTAATCATTGACTCTGTCACTTTTCATGTTACAGTTGGATATGTTGCAAAAGAGTATTGTCACCCATACAACCATGATTTTGACCCTAGTAAAAAGTTAAATTTTCATTATATTTTATTTTTCCGATTGATAACCATACTTACATATCATGTGTATGTTAAACCAGATAGACAGAAATATTTAGCTTGGATTGTCTTGAAAGAATAATTAGTTTTTATTACACTGAGATCAGCAGTCATAGAGAAGTTAATGCTTTTAAACACACTACTTATATTTGTTGATTTTAAGGTCAGAATACTTACACCAAAGAGAAGGAGACATACTGCTAAGGAATTATACGACATTTTATTGTTTGGTATTCACACTGAGTCAAACTACACCAGTACATACAACTTGAGAATAATTTATTTTCACTATCAACATAACAAGACATATTTTAGTTAATATTCTGTAGAGGTTAGTAGTTGTGCTACATACACAATCACAGCACTAGTACTTTATAGAGTTTTCACGGCGCCCAACTAGACCACATTTTACATTATAGATATTGGCATTTTAGGAAATATACTCCATAGAGTAATTCTGAAAATACTTATAGAATTTTTGATCACCCAACGGTGGCACACCCTTTTGAGATTTTAGTCGCTCATCTTTGGAGCTGTCTGAAAAATAACAGAAGAAAAGGGAAAATTCTGAAAACACTTCAGAATTTTTGGCGCACAACGTGTAAGCCAACGTTAGGGACTATTTTATGATCTTTTTTTTGAACAACTCAAGACACTTTGAAAAATACAGACAGTAATTTTATTTTGTCAAGATGACAGACACAGGTAGGAAGTCATATTTTTTGAGAGGTAGCAATGACACTTCTGACTCTAGTCCTGAACGAGAACCTAGAGAAGTAGTACCAGAACAGCACATCGAGACTACTGGTATGGAGTCACAGCAGGAAATGGAGTTGGGTCATTCGCCGCCGACACCAACTGTTACCCTAGATGCACTGTTCCAGTTCATGAATAAGGAGAAATTAGAACGGGAGCGTAAAGAACAGGAGGAGAAACTAGAACGGGAGCGTAAAGAACAGGAGGAGAAACTAGAACGGGAACGGGAGAAACAAGAACGGGAGCGTAAAGAACAGGAGGAGAAACTAGAACGGGAACGGGAGAAACAAGAACGGGAGCGTAAAGAACAGGAGGAGAAACTAGAACGGGAACGGGAGAAACAAGAACGGGAGCGTATAGAACAGGAGGAGAAGTTAGAAAGGGAACAAAAGGAGCGAGAAAACGCCGAAAGACTAGACAATTTAGTGCAAGTCTTAAATAACACTTTAGGCAGGATTGCAGATGAAACAGCAGAAATCAGGCATGACTTAACTGAAACACAGCACGAGATGCAACAGAAGTTTTCCAGTGTACACACTCGTATTGAAGGTGTAGAAATATTCAGTAAACGCACTGACGATAAAGTAGTACACTTAAGCGAGCGTCTAACAGGAAGGTTAGATATGGTAGAGGCGAAAATAGGGGAAATAGAAAGAGAATCCAGACACATCGCAACATTCTCGCCCCAACTAACGACTCACCACACTAGCGAATGTAATACCGACAAGGAAGACACGCCGGTAAACAAATCGATAACGATAGAAGCCGAGCGAAATCCCGCGAATATTAGTACTGCAATTATGTCAGCAGATCCGGTACTTACACTACACCACCCTTCTAAGAAATGGTTGGATGACGTTCCAACATATTCAGGGAAAAGTAATGAAAACCCTCGAAGATTCTTAAATCAGTTTGGAGAATATTGCCACACATTTAAGTTAACAGACGCAGAAAAATTGAAATGCGTTAGCCACTGCTTGAAAAACACGGCATATTATTGGTGGGAGTTGGCGAAAGATTCGGTACACGCATACGAATCGTTTCAGAAAGCTTTCATATCCCAATTTTGGAATACTCGTATCCAAAGCAATTTGCGAATACAGTTGCATTCTGAAAAATTCGAAAATCGTAAATTTCAAAATTTAGAGGCGCATATCAGCGATATGTACGAGAGAACTCGTTATCTTGATTGCCGTATGGAAGACGAAGAGTTTATTGCCATGATAATTTCGCAATTACCACTCAATTATCAATTACAACTTAGTGGACGGCAATACAGTAATATTGTAGATTTCAAGGAACAACTGTTAACGTATGAACGACTCGTTAAGCTCGATAAAACGGTAACGCACAAAGAAACTAACGAGCGCAAGAACACGAACCAACAGACACCGTTATACAATAACTGGCGTAACCGAAATGAAGGGCAGAACAGCGGACACAAACAACCTCAAATTCACACACTGAACGTTGAAAACTGCGGAAGTAATTGGTATCACAATAGATATCGAGGTCAGCGATATGGTAACGGATTTTATAAACCACAGTACTATCGTCGTAGAAACGAGAAGCGACAAGACAGACGCGAAAATGAATCACAGTGGGAGAATAAACGTCAGGAGGGGACAGTTAATTTCAGAGAGAATTCAGGCGAAAATCGAACAACGAAAGAACGATCGGCAAATTACAATAATCATTCCGGAGGTCAGTACAGCATAAATGCACAAACGTTTGTACCGTCTGAAAAAGGGAACAGCTTTAGCACCACCATTCACGACGCGCGACAAGGAGAAAGAAATTCATATTCTATAGCGCCAAGTCACGAGCAAAGCAACACGGAATGGCCGCGCATGCAATCTAGCAGACGCTCAGATACAAACCAAGGAGGTAATAACACATTTTTGATTTCACCGAATGCAAATAATGGATTTGCTAATTTGTCACAAGAGCAAATTAGAGGATTTAAGGACAGTGCGGTAAACTAATTAGGGATGGCGAAAACCCGCTCCGCACGTCAGTCCCTAATTGTAAGTTAGACGGGGCTAGTATAAAATTGGATCCCGACGCAAATGACAAGAATAATTGTCGAAGCATACACACCATTATGTTCAAAGAAAACGAGCGTGAATTTTTACTCAGCGAGCCCACAGAAACCGAAGTTCAAGCGAAACAAGCACTATGTCCGGAGATATCGTTAACTTTAAACGGAGTTAAAGTGCCTGTACTATTAGACAGCGGCGCAGAGATATCCTGCATCAGCGAAGACTGCGTAGCCATGATAGAGAGCACCGGAATATCATTACCGAGAATGCCAGTACCGAGTTTAAAGATTCTAGGAGTTACATCAAGGGCTAGTCCCATCATTAATCGTCAGACCTTATTGGAAGTAGAAGGGTTAGGTAGCACCAAGTACATTAATGTATTAATCGTAAAAGGATTGGCCAAACCAGTAATTTTCGGGGTAGACTTTCTAACTAGCCATAAAATAATTTTGAATTTTGCAAGTTGGATGGTAACTGCTATGGATGACACAGAAAATACGAAAACTACTGAAAATTGGGAAGTTTCGGAAAAATGCATTTTGAATAATACTGTACACAGTTCTACCAGTGTTACTCCATATGAAGCGTTAACAGGAAAAAGATCATTGATAATACCGTCATCGTTACTACCGAGACATCACGATGAAGCTCTGGCCGCAGAAGATAAAGAATTAGTCGAGATACAGAAGGAAACTGAAGAGTTGGTCGCAGCCAAGTTGACATCCACGGCGGATCTTCGGAGAAAATACCAGAAAGATTCCAGCAAGATGAGTTTTAACTGTGGAGATTTAGTACTCAAGAGAACGAATCCAGTAAGCCAATTTTGGAAGTACGTTACTAAGAAGCTATTTCTACTCTTCGATGGACCATATATGCTCACGAAGATTATTAGAAGTAACTGTTACGAACTGTCTGACATTAAAACGAAACAAGTAATAGGACACTATAATATAACGCAGTTGAGGAAATATTACACTCCTGTAGAATAGTATACACTGTTACACATATGTCCGTTTGAAGACATATATCGGTGACAATACTCTATGTTTGCAAGTAAGTATGTAAATAAGGTCAATAATATGAAATGTAAATTTTCTGCAAATAATTAGAATATAGATGAGATGTTTGTATGATGAGAAATGGTCCTAAGACCTATATCAGAGTATAGTTCGTTAGTCACATTTCTGAAGGGGACTATTCTATAGAGGTATTTGAGAAGCCCTCAATAGAAATGAATTTTATGTTTATTATTTTACTTCTTACCTCTATGACTTTGTCTTAGTCCTGTTATGAATTATATTTACCAGTATTGTATCTCTATGGTCAGGTTAATTTGGTTTTACTCTTTAAGTATTTTCATGTTTTATCTAAGTAATAATTTTATGAAATGTCTTTGCAAACATTTGTTAAACGGCGACGAATAGGAAATGAGCTTACACCTTTTAATATTGTTTTTGGGTCATTACTGAGGAAAGAGTATATGTGATTGGACGCTCGACTGCGCATATATTTTATTTAAAGAATTTAGTATTTCCAGTGTGATTTCGGAGTGTGTTCAATAGAGAAAGCTTTGACTGTTTGAAACAAATTGGAACTTGAGTTTCTGTTCTACTATCATGGGAGAAGGATTAGAGAGAAAGAGCTCCGTGATTTAGTCATAAATGAATGTAAGAATATCACGTAAAACATTGGTACGACGACTGAATAGCTAGAATCTACGTGAAATTGATGATTTTATAATAAATACCGGAACTACACAATGAAGAAGAGGTAGTTACCGATGTTCGAAGCTCTACTAAAGAATCGACGACGACGATAAGTTTTGACTAACAGCATAAATAGAACTGGATCAACGACGAATTAAGAAGAAAAGAAGAAAAGGAATATCAATCTTCGAGATGGAATGAGTTCGACAGCGGTAGACGGCATCGTAGACGGTGTACCGGAGGACATCATCCTTCTAGACGACTCCAGGTGACCGACGCCAGTCCTGCTGGAGTACCAGCAGCACGAGAGGAGGTGCATCGAGACGGAGACCCAACCAGCGACATCGGAGGAGAGTGAGATCTAACCAGCAACATCGGAGGAGAGACAGGGGTTCGGAGAGGTTTTCCACAGCCTCTTGGTATTGTAACGACGCGACGAGGTTTGTTTGCCCCATCCCCGAATTAACAAGAACAGCGAGAAGTTACCTGTCCTATTTTAATGGCAAGATATCTTAAACTATGATGTTTACGATCAAGACCTAATTTGAAACTCGCAAAAACAACTTAATACTACTTAACTACGTAAATACTTGTAGCTTGTACATACTGGACCTGGTTAACTGACATTGATCAGTAATATGTACGATATCAAAGTTAAAATCTGTTAAAGTCATTAATTGTCTTGAATGTTTAAAGAATAGCCCCAGGTCCAGAAGTCTTGAGACAGTTTGATCTACCGAAAGAGACTGAGCTAGTAAAAACAAAGAAAAGACTAATTTGCCAGTTAAAATGTGTTTCAATAATATTTAAAATATTGACTGATAACCAAACTATTATTCAGTGATACAATTACGTAAAACGTAATTAGTTCTGAAAGACATTTAAGTATAACGGATATTGAAATTTTGTTTAATGAAAAACCTATTTAAACATGAATAATTGTCTCAAAGGTATTTGTATGTTGCTTGCTAATCATTGACTCTGTCACTTTTCATGTTACAGTTGGATATGTTGCAAAAGAGTATTGTCACCCATACAACCATGATTTTGACCCTAGTAAAAAGTTAAATTTTCATTATATTTTATTTTTCCGATTGATAACCATACTTACATATCATGTGTATGTTAAACCAGATAGACAGAAATATTTAGCTTGGATTGTCTTGAAAGAATAATTAGTTTTTATTACACTGAGATCAGCAGTCATAGAGAAGTTAATGCTTTTAAACACACTACTTATATTTGTTGATTTTAAGGTCAGAATACTTACACCAAAGAGAAGGAGACATACTGCTAAGGGTGTGGTTGGAACCTGAAGTGCAGCCACCTCCTTGTGGTGAGTTCTGGGTCGTTTTGTTTAGACATAACGGGTGAAGAGCTGCACAATAAAACTTTCAAAAAAGAGGAAAATGTCCACTTTTTGAACAGAAAGTGCGACCGATAAATACCATAATATTATTGAAGTTTGAATTTATATTTCTTTATACAACCCTAAAACAAACATCGCAAACTATAGGGTATCCATCATAGAGGTATAAGTTGATTTAAAAAATAAATAAAAAATGACCCATTGTTCTCAATTTGTATAAACTTTCGGCACTATGCGCGACCGGAAGTTATCAACCGATTTGAAATTACTTTGCATAGTTTTTCTTCTTACTGTTAAAGGCAACTTTTCCGCACTATAGCAATTAAAAATAAAAAAGTTTATTTTTTCAGCCCACCCTACTTTCCATGTCAATAAAGAATCCATATCGATTCATGGTGACCACTTATAGAATTACCTCTTCGGTGATATCACCAACAAGATACATCAAGTTCCAAGATACATGAAAAACCCTAGGGGCTACCATTTCCTGTAGAGCTGACATACGCCCCCTTACATCAGCTATTGCTTGTTTCCCTGTTGATCTTCCTGTTTCTCTTCCTGCTGCGATGTCTTCCTGCATGTCCTATAGTCCTACTGGATGTGTCCTGGTTCATTGCAGACGAAGCACCACATGCGTCCTCCTGCTCTTCTTATCTGGTTACCTGGAGAATCATTCAGCAGCTTCTTCAATGCCCTGAGAATAACTACTTCATTAATGGTGTTTCTGGCATTTGCTCCATTGTAGGGATCTAGCCTCTAGCTCTCCTTATCCTGATGCTTTTGTTTCTTGCCCATGGTGTGCTGCCTCGATTTCCAGGGCATGTACCAAGGCCTTGGAGTTCTTCTTGTTCCAGGCCAAACAAAGAGTTTGCTGAACCACCGAATCTCTCAGTTCGTCTATAAAAGCACTAGTGGCTAGCTGCTGGCGGAACTCTGTTGGTACTTCTGGGTAGGCGAGGTGCACAAGTCACTCGATGTCGGCTTCGAATTCTTGGAGGGATTCTGAAGATCACTGTTGATGTATCTTCAGGGCTGTTCTATACAACTCGCCCATGTGTCAGTCGCAATACCTCAGCTCAAGGGCCTCTACTAATACTCCATAATCTTTCTGGTCTGGGACTGGTAGGGTCTGCTGCAGCTCTAGCGGAGATCCTCTCAGAACAAAGACAAGTGTAGTAGCCTTTTCATCCTGGCCCTAACCATTTACTTCTGCTGCTGCCTCAAACTGTTTACTGTACACTGTCCACGAAGATTGACCATCGAAGGTGAGTGCCTTGCATTTTAAGTGGCCCCTGGAGGTTCCCTCCACCTCAACAGCACCTTTATCCACCTCGACGAAACTCTTACGGTTCGTAGCAGCAGAGGCTTCTTTGCTCATCTGTTGGCACTCATAACTTACAGCTTCTACATGTCGTTCAGTGTCCTGTTCGAGCTGAATTATCTGTTGTTCCTGTTGAGATGCTGCTAGAAACACATGACTTTACCCTCGAACTGAATTCTGGTTTCGTCAATTCTCTTCTTTATTTCTTCTTAAGTAGCCACTATTTCTTTTCGTATCTCTTCTTGACCCCTCTTCATTTCTTCTTGGTTTGTCTTCATGTCTTCAATCTCAATCATCATAGCATTCTTCACCTCCTCTTGGCAGTTCTTAATTTCATTCTTCATCTCTTCTTGGCTATTATCAATTTTATTCTTCACCTCTTCTTGGTTACTCTCCATTTTATTATTATGCTCGGCCCAGAAAACAATTATTTTTCTAAGTTCGTCGGCTGCCAACTTTCGTGTCCACATACACTACCAGCCTATAATACTGTGTATAACTACACTGTAATTTCCCTTTACGAATTAACCTAAACCTATACTAAATCCACTAACTTTACTACTACTACACTAAAAACTAACTAAAGTTCCTAAACTAACTCATTTCTCGAATAACTAAATTTGTATAATATATATTTTTTAAATTTTAGTTAAAAAAACTGTACACTAAATCTATTAATTAGGGCTATCCCACTTCTATGAACAAAAACGTTACGAACTTTTGTGGGGAGAACTAGGTTTGTAAGAGATAGCCCAATTAAGTTTTATTACAGTTTTATTCATTATTAATATTTGAATTGCTAATGATAATTGTACTTAAAAATGCA
Source organism: Bacillus rossius redtenbacheri (assembly GCF_032445375.1). Lineage (NCBI taxonomy): Eukaryota > Metazoa > Arthropoda > Insecta > Phasmatodea > Bacillidae > Bacillus > Bacillus rossius. The sequence goes on along the minus strand of NC_086330.1, from coordinate 300,147,064 downwards.
TGATCATCAATCACTTGCACTTAAAAATGTTTATTCGCAAGTCACTCAATGTCTTGTCAAGTTCCACAGTTCGCACTCCTCGCTGGGGCTAGGATTGACAGTGATTCGCCCCTTAGCACGTACCTGACCTCATACACACAGCCTCACGCCACTCAGTCGCACTCTCACGACCCCCTCGCTAAGCATCGCGCCTCTCTCGAGGGGGGATCTCACCCTCTTTGCCGATGCTGCGCTTCCCTTCATTTGCTGGACTCTCCGAACTCTTGGAACTGCCGCGGAAGCCGGCATTTCTTCTTATATACCCTGGCGTCCTTCTTGAATTGACGAGTCGCGTCATCCCGGGCAGACCCGACGCCTGAAACATCGAGAATGGCCTGAAACATCGAAAATGGCCCCCAAGTAACGTTCCTCAAGCACGGCGGCATCCTATGTAGGCTCGCAGAATTCCCAGGCCGCTAAAAGTGTCAGTGACAATAGTCCTAGGTGCGATAGTGAGTGAGTAGAGGAGGAGGATGGGTAGCGAGACCCTTGTAATCTGGCCGGGCAGCCGAGGCATGCGTGACGTCAGCACCCGAGCGAGGCAGCTGGCCAGACTCGTTGAAAGACTCGCTCGGGTACGTGGCACGCATAGCGGCCTTGCCGCCTGGCACGCATGCAACTATATATATATAGTGAGACTTATAGAGGAATATATGTAGAGAGATAGAGATATGCTTTGTATATGTGTACCTACTTCAAACGAATTATAAAAAAAATTGTGTTCTTTCTCTTTTCTTTATTTTCCATTTAACCAGACAGCCACAGCATCGCATGGCCGGTACATATAGTGATTAAATAACTTATAGGCCTAATATCAAATACATGTTTATAATAGAGTATATAATAGGGATATTTTTAATATTAAAAGTTTGGAAAAAAAGAAAAATTAAGAAAAATAATACAATTCATTATAAACTCAACACAAAAAATCAGTTTATAAAACGACACCTCATTGTATAGGACTCCAGCCAGGAGCAGAGTAAGTGGAAGGAGAAAAAGGAGGGCTAACAAAGGGGGGGGGGGGGGCAAAAAGAGGTGGGGGAACTGGGTCGAGCACCTGACCGCCCTGGCCGCCGCCCAGGGAGACAAGCCACCCCCCCTCCCCTCTCCGGTCTGACCAAAACTTAAGAAGATGACGCACACACCACTACTGGTGGCGTAGCCGGGGGATTAGGTTCCCTGTTATTTATTTTTATTTAATTACTGCCCTTTTCATCATTAATTTACTATATTTTACGAAAAAAATGAGGAGGTTGGAGTGTACCGCAGTCATAGACGTGTGGTATTGAAAGTGGCATGGTTAGGCGAGAAGATACTGCAGTGGTCCTGGGCGGGGCCCACCCGGAATATGGTTGTATGAATTCTAAACTGTTATTGTAAATTACGTATTCAATGGATATACACGTGTAAGTAAAAAAAAATTAGATGTAGCTCAGTGCACTTCGATATGGACGTCATTTTCAGCTCTGGTGATGTCCATACTGTACTGTCTCCTGCCACGTTTCGCATCGACCCCCCCCCCCCCCGGGGGGGGGGGGGGGACATACGACGTCATACGAAAACTTCCCTCTTTCCTGTGGGGATACATTTAAAAACTTTGCGAGACTGAGAAGACAACGAACATCCATGTCCTTAAGGACAGGGGCGTTGCAGCAATTGCAACTGTAACTTTGGACACGATTCAGAATACATGTACAATACACTAATAAAAGTGCGACTACATATTTTTTCTCTTGTAGGGTTTTATGATACATATGGTTTGTTCAGCATTCACGTTTATGTGCTTTAAGTTACGTCTGCAGTTGTTTTAGTTAATTATTAGTTCGAAGTTTTCTTCGAAATACCTTCATCTGCGTGTACAACACGTAACAACCAGTGCCCCCGTTTTAGACAACCTTTTCAAACTGAGCGTTGTGAGTTTTGCATACTTGCCAGGTGCCGAAGTATTACGTTCTAAATTTTGTTTTAGTTTCTCGCGAGAAAGATTGAGGTATAGAGTGTACAGCAAGGATACATTATTAGTTACTTTGACATGTAGATTAATAATCAGTTTTTAAAAATGTTATTCCTCTGCGTCACCAAAATGTATGTGAGATAAGGGTGTAACCGTAATGATTTCCATTAAATAATTTTACTTCAGTGACAATATTTGCGATGTTTGTAGAACTTCGTTCAATCAAACATTGCGCAGACGCTTGGCGTTTGATTAAAAATAGTTTTTTTATTATTTTTTAAAAAAATCCGTTAAGCTGCAACTTCAAAGGCATATAACGGTCTTGGTAAGCACTTTATACCAATACCATATGTTGTAGTGTGTTTTCTACTTATTTTTACGTGATAAACCTGCAACCGAAATCTGTCAGTAGAATTCAGACCCATACTGTACACAAATGTAGAGTTTAAATAATTTAAAAAAGAAAACCCCTAATAAAACATTAGAGAACTCTAACCGTTCGTCGAATCATTCAGCTCTAACTTCATGTATTTTTCAAGTGAATCTTCTTTACAGCATAATGGCGATTCGAGGCGATGACTCATCAGAACTTAAACGAAAAACGGAACACTTATGAGCGGGGCCTCGATGGCAGAGAAGAGCAGGGAGGATAGTGAGCATCCCACTCTTCACTCACGGGCAGACGTTAGTAACGCGGCGATGCTCCTCGTGGATGCTGCCCGCTGGAAACACGGCGACAAACACCCGGGCCGTTTCGCAGCTGCTCATTCCGGTCGTGTCGAAACTCGCCTCAAGTACACACTTGCACGCTCCTCCCCGGAAGTGGCATCACTAGGGCTGTCCGAACTGGAGTGAAGTATTCAGCTGTGCGAGTAAAATAATATTTGTACTTCTCGCGTAGTTCGATTTGAAGAAACGTCATTTTGAAATAAGTACGTTTTGCATGTTACAGATTATTAAAAAATTCAAGTAATTTAAAGGCTTGTTAAATATTTTCCACTTAATATTGGACTGGTATTAATAAATTGCATAAAAATATTTTAATACGTGTTTAAGGCAGCAGTAAGTACATGCACATACATACGGATCGTCAAAACGAAATAAACAAAGCTCTACAAACACCGCAAAACTTGTCACTGTCACTTCATCGAATAATTGGGGGTGAAAAAAGTCACATAAATGTATGGGAAGTATAGACGTTACTAAAATTACTTAAATTAAATTATTTTATGACAGCGGAAAGTTTAGTGGTAATTGTAAAACTTATTTCACTGAAACATTACCCGCTCGCTCAGTGTTCCAGCTTAAGGGTCCCATAGGCTGAGCAGAACTTCAGAAAAAAAAACGCGATTCGAAATTTTTTCAAGATATCCGGGTGGTGTCTAATTACGAAAAGCATTTTAGAATACGCAGAGGACAGATGAGTAGTTCTTTTACTATGTTTAGTTTTTAAACAGTATTTTTAGAAGAGTGAAAATAGCTAAAACACGCGTTTCTGTAATATTATTTAGGCATTAAACACTCAAGGGACTTGCATTACACATTATGGTTAGTGTTCAAATCCCATAGGTGCACTATGTACGACGAGAAGAATGCGCGCTAGTTCAGAGCCTTGCGCTTAGAGGAGATACCGCGCTGGAAGCACCAGCGAGCGTCGCACTTCATCGCCCGCCTCACTAACACAGATACACCCCTGACTAGGTGGACCCCTTAAATACTTTCTCTCTATTATCTGCAATAAACCAGCAGTTGTTCAGCTCCGACTTCAGAGACTTCATCAGCATTGGGAAGCGCTTCAGACCAGAGGAATGTATTCTCCGTGATGAGCCCGCAGCCGAAGCCTGCTGTCTCGCTCTGTGTGGAGCCTTGCGGGCCTACGTGACATCACCGTCGTATCTCCGCTGCAGCCCGCGGCCGCCGACATAACCCGGTTACCGGCCAGACCTGGACGTTAGCGATAACACCGCGACGTCTCATTGTGTTTACTGTTTACTAGGCGCGGCCATCTGTAGGGCATTCGAGCAAACATCTCGTCGGTCTCGGATTGGAATAAACATCGCCTCGGCCGCGCTCGCTCGAGCGCCTCTGCTTCCACTGATGATCCGAGAGATACTCAGCATTTATTGATAGACCCACTGTTACTTGGGAAATTCATTCCACTCCAGGCTAGACTTAACTTGCCTATACACAATCAAGTCTTTATAGAGAATTTACTGGTGGATAACAAGGCCACATCCTTTGGTGGGTCACACGCAAGTGGATATCTCATTCGTGACTCCACAATTGTGTATAACTCAATCGCAGAACATTCTATTGCACAAACTAAACCTCTTTGCCAGTTCCTAAGTCCTTTTCATGTTCTTAGAATGTTCGCTGAGGCTAGAGTTTAGCGAATGTAGCTACCTTAAGGTAAACTATATGACTGCTATATAGCTTGCAAAACTTTAAAAGTCCCAGTCACAGATAAGGCCAAAACAATACCTGCTGATCTGCAAAGAGATTCGTGTCCAACCATACTACAGCCAAGTAAAATTTTCAGAACAGCCAAAATGTTTTTCATGGCTTCCCAGGCACTTAAATTGGCCATCGAAACGAAAACCACATCAAAAATAGCCCCAGTAACCGTCAAAATGGATCAATGCGAAAGTGAGGCACAACCTACAGCATTACTTGTGCTGTAACTGCTGCAGCTTATAACGACAGGTTCAAATCACAGATATTTGAAGCAGGCTGGCGAAAAAAAGTTAACCACTACAGCCTATGCGTGCAATAATTTTAAGTTAGTTCCAAAACACGCCAAATACAGCTTGAAGCCTGCCTGCAAGCACATGACATTGCTCACTTGTTATAATGCAGAAACTCTGCAGTCCTCTAAATCATGAGCGCGACCTCCGCTCATGATGTTAACAGCTCGGCCACAGTAGTAGAAGTTCACAGCCCGAGGTCTCGCGGCGAGCGCCGCCGCAACAGTTCAGGCTGGCTCTACGCGCCGGTTCTGCTGTGCATTCGCATGGAAATGAAACACACCAAGGCCGATAGTTTCGGTACGCTGACACCTGAGTGGCGAAATTTATCGGTAGACTCAGACACAACAAAATTTCTGTTCCAAATCAAACAAATTGATTAAACCAAAATAGTTATAAATAATAAATATATGAAAGGTGACAAATTAATAAATTAAATAGCACTTAATGTGAGACATTGAGGCGTGGTGCACGCTTCATTTCTAAGACAGTGATTGCGACAGAATTATTTTTACGCTTGTGGTCATAATTGTCTGTGTTACATATACACGATACCTTACAGTGTTAACTAGTCACTATTAACCACTTAAATAAGTATTTGGTAATATCGCAACACAGAACATGTTGTTTGTAATTGGCGCGCCGACTATGGCAAACGGAACTAAAGAAGCACGCATGACAAGGCGACTGCCCCAGTCGTCTCAAGGCCAGCAGTACTTACTGGTGGGAAGGGAGGATACTATGAGCAGGGGCAGGTAGAGGCTCAAGAGAAGAAGAGAAGGGGGTGGCGAGCAACAGCATACTTCCTAAAGTCACCACCCAGTTCCGAGCAAGAACGCTATGATATATTCCGTAGTGTGTTTAAGCTTCAGCCGAATGGCGCCCTCAAAACACTATAGCAACGTGTGTGTCCTGTGTTTCAGTTTCTTTCTTAAACACGCCCACTGTAGGCACTCAACAGCCATTCAGTGCAGAATCAAACGCGTCCTGAATGGCCCAGCCAAATAAGACAATGGTTTCTCTTGAAGTCGGCCAATTGCAGGGAAGGAACTGCTGGTGCGGGTATGCCATATTGCAGTATAATGAGCGATCAGATTTTCAAGTGAAACATTCTTGCCTCTAGTTATGTTAAATAGCAGTTATGACGTATCTGGTTCTAGGTGGAAACCGAAATAGTAATTTATTTAATTAATTAGGGCCTATATATAATTTGGTGATATTACTACCGTCTCAACCCCACCTCCCACATCGCTGGCTAGCCAACTGCAAAAAAAAAAGGGGGGAGGGGGAGTTATATCCTTTATTGCCAAACCTAAAACAAATATATTTTCTGAATTCCCGCTTGCATCAAAGGCGATGCAGAAAATTAGTCTGCTTGCTCGCTGCCATGCCTGTCAAGGTTAGCGCCCCAGATTGTTATCGCCGAGAGCCTGTATGTGCAGAGATAGCGCCGTCGGGCAAACAAAGGTAAATCCAGTCCATGACAACGCCGTTGCTACGCCATCCCCCCCAAGGACGCTGAACTGTGTTTGCGATAAGTTGAAGTCTTCTTCCATTTGGATTTCTACTTTTTGCAAAATATAAAACCCACCTATTTCTTCAACTATGCGGCACAGTATTTTGGTTGGGAAAATTGAGCCAAACATCAACTAAACTACTTAATACAATAAAGTAACGTTTCTAGGTTTTGTTTGAATAAAAATATTTAAATACACATCATAGAAACTGTTTAACATTTAAAGATTGTGTGATATTAAAGTAATGCACCTAACACCTGCAATAACGATTAGCTATGCCGATAAGAAAAGAAAGTTAGTTTTTGTAGCTCATTATTATCCTACTCTGCATAAACAGATAATAAATAAATTTTTCCTCTATTAAAAAATGCAGAGATTTTAGAACTTGATTATTCTAAAGAAACTATATCTATTCTTCTCGGAAAAATAATACAAAAATCATTTTCAGATAAAAATCTATCAATCTTTTACTCGATAGTTTTAATGTTGTTGAAATAATTAAGAAAGGTTTTCTATTTTTTGGTAGCATATATATATATATTTATTTATTTTATATATTTCAATCAATGTATTACTTTATATTACAAAACAATTAAATTATATTTTCATACATCAAGCATTTGTAACAAATAATTAAAGTTTTAAGAGAATTTTTCATAGTGTCATGTATAGTAAAAATACTGCACGTAAAGAAAAAAGTAACTCACACACAAGTAGTTTGTGTGGAATTTGTGCTTCCTGTAAGATACATAGTGTATGCAAATTATGTAAACAAATCAATATATGTAGATAATAAATGCAAGTTTTGCATGTCCGTGAGTACCGCTATAACTTCCGAAACCCATTCCCGCAGCAGCCCTCCATTCCTCATCCACGAAGAAGGTTTCGGTTTGCAACTGCAGGGGTTGGGTTCGAATATATGGGTGCAAAAAGAACGCATCGCACCAATGGACTTTCTTATGGGAAGTCGGTGAAGCAGCTGGGAATCGAGTGCCTAAGTGGAAGAAACTGGCCAGAATATTCCTTAACGTTCTAGAAGATTCCACAATGTTATAGAATGTTCCGAAATGTTATGGAACGTTGTAGAATGTTCCACAATGTTATGGAATATTGTAGAATGTTCCACAATGTTACGGAATGTTGTAGAATGTCCCATTATGTTATAGAATGTTCGAGAATGTTGTATAATATCCCATGTTATAGAATGTTCCCGAATACTATAGAATCTTTTAAAAACACTCTGGAATGTTTCACAATGTTATACAATCTTCCAGAAGGAAAAATGTTCGAGAATTTTCCAGAATTTTCAAGATGTTCTGAAATGTCCTAGAAGGTTTTGAAACTTCTAAGAGACTTCAGATTCCGAAATGTTCGAGAATGTTCCAGACGATTCTGGACCATAAGCAAGTACTGTAACAGATTAAGTTAATTAAGTATAAAATAAATTTAAAACAAAATTCAATAAAAATCAGAGTTTATTCATTAAATTAAATACAACTTTATTGAGAATATGGTGATTGAGTTTAGCTTGTTAAATGCTGTATTTAAATGTTCACTTTTTATAATACACATTTAATAAGAGACGATGGCTTTATCAAAGTGGCTTTGTCCATAAACATTATTAACTATACAATAAAGATAAGTAGTATGTAATAGCTGGTCCGGGCACAGGCTCCAGGCGCGAGGAGCTGGTGCCGGGTCAATGACCGATTGCTCTGACGTCACGGCAGCCATGAGCGTAACGGGACACAGCGTAACGGGACAAGTAGTACCGTGACCTTGACCTCAGTGGCCATTTTGGATCCGCCATATTGGATCCGCCATTTCGGATGACGTCATTTTGTTTCCTCGAACATTCCTGCATTTTATTTTCCGCCATTTTTAATTATGATGTTACCGTTGCAATTTCCGTTATGGCCGCCATCTTTAAAATCTTTATTTATTATCCGATTTTAATGAAATTATTTTTAATAATTATAAAAAAAAATCAATTAAATTTTTTTTAATAAATAATTATTAAAAAACATACATTGACGGCACGGAGCTCGGAGTCCTCGGTTCGAACACGGTGAGGGCAAAAAATAAAAATGGCGACCAATCCTTCCCTCACTGTGGCTGCAGGCAGACTGACGCCACCACTTTTTGCCATGCATATATATCATCAGGTAGTATGATGTCATGCCGCCATCTTGAAATTTGGACGCCATCTTGAAAATCTTTATTTATTATCCGATTTTAATGAAAAATTCCAAAATTCATCAAACAATTAACTTATTAGAAAACTGATTGATTAGATTGATTCCCGTCCTTGGTTCAAAACTGGTAAGAGCAAAAAATAAAAAAAAAACAGATATTTCCTACACAGAAGCCACCTATAGACTGATCTACCACCACCAATACCAAGGTATACAGGTATATATACCATAAGCTGGTATGACGACATGTCCGCCATCTTGTCTTCATCTGCTGGAGACCACCATATTGTTTCTGTCTGCTAGAGTGTGCTGATACCAGGTTAGTATAATTTTCTGGTCACCATACCTTTGTCCTCAACTGTTGGCATTGAACTTTGACCTTGACCTTGAACATTGGTCTTGACCTTAAACTTTGACTTTGACCTTGAACTTTGACCTTGACCTTGAAATTTGACCTTAACCTTGAACTTTGACATTGACCTTGAAAGTTGAACTTGACCTTGAAATTTGACCTTTACATTGAAATTTGAACTTGACCTTGAAATTTGACAACCTTGAACTTTGACCTTGAATTTGAATTTTGACCTTGACCTTGAAATTTGACCTTGAAATTTGAGTTTGTCCTTGTCGACCATCATGTATCCAACATTTTATGTTCAGTACATGCTACCAGGAGCTACCACCTGCTGGAGTACACCGTCTTGTGTGTGTGTGTACTTGTCTTATAGAGTACATTTCCATCTGGATAATTTTATTCTAACCCGCTACAGTGCAGTAATCATTTATTACCGAGGTGCCCCCGCCAACTTGAAATTTGGGTGCCATCTTGAAATCATGTAATTCTTTAGCTAGAAATTCGGAAAAAAAATCCAAAATTCATAAAAAAAAATCACTCATTAATTTACATATTGAATCGCTGGATTACTACCCTCGATTAGATACTTGAACAGTGACAAATGTAACTAAATATTGAATAAATTTAATATTCTGTTTTTCCACTACCCTTCGCGGAGTTTATAAATCATTCTCTTTTCAAAAATAAAACACAAGTCAACATACGACAATGTTCGACGAATTAAATACGTTGCCGATAAGCCTAACATGAAGGTCAATTTTTTAAATAATCTGAATAACCTCTAACCGTTCATGTACAAAGGCATACATACATATAGACCAAGCGTCTTCGGACCGAGAGACCGGGTCATAATCAATGTCAGACGTATAGACCAGTTATTTCCGAACCTCACGACCTTCCTACTCGTCAGCTAATTATATTCAATTGAACCAACGGATCATGTTTTTACGCTTACAAGAGAACCAAGAATCCAATAAAAAAGGCAGCACCATTAACAAAAAGGAAGCACATTTGGAAGCACCATCAACAAAAAAAGCAGCACATTTGGAAGCACCATAATCAAAAAGGCAGCACATTTGGAAGCACCATAATCAAAAAGGCAGCACAATTGGAAGCACCATCAACAAAAAGGCAGCACATTTGGAAGCAACATCAAAAAAGGAAGCACATTTTGGAAGCACAATCAACAAAAAGGAAGCACATTTCGGAAGCACCATCAACAAAAAGGCAGCACATTTGGAAGCACCATCAACAAAAAGGCAGCACATTTGGAAGCACCATCAAAAAAAAGGAAGCACATTTGGAAGCTCCATCAACAAAAAGGCAAAAAGGAAGCACAAGCTCTCTCTCCGTAAACGACTTCCCACATTGAACACAACTTATCATATTGCGTAGTATATTTTTAACACAGTCATTCTTCTCGAGTTGTCTTCCTTTCTTTCTCAAGATAAATTATTTGCTGCAAATCGTACACCTGTGTCCTTTCGATACAGCGACAGTCACCGACTCAGGATTCATATTAGTTACTGTGACTAATGTTAGATACAAACTGACAGTTTTCCTATTGGAACCATTACTTAAATATTTCGTCAGCGAGAGTTAAGTTATCTCATGCAAAGGTACTTGTTGTAAGTAGTTCTGCTTTTCAACAACAGATGACACCACGTGTTGCTTGCAGGTTAATATTATTTATTTCATGCGGGATGCAGGATGCTCACTAACGATCGCAATATAGGGACGGCTTCGTTAGACTCCAAGGAGAAGGAAGTTTGTTCTTCCAGTTAGTGCTTCTCATATTTCTCAGAGCATATTACTAGACTGAGTAATAATATTTTTTTTTATTTCCACCTCATAAAAATACTGCAAGTGTCGATTTAGTAGCAGAAAATCACTAATTAAATGTAACTTTGAATGAAATGACATGTCTCATTAAGAGTAAAACTCCTTCATGGAGAGATCGGTTTCTCAGTAATAACCAGAAGCACTTGGAGAAACCACAGGTATGATCGCAAGCACACGGAAAAAAACACCATCATAATATTGACAAGAATAATCAGGAGCACACGGAGAAAAACCATCATAATATTGACAAAAATAATCAGGAGCACACGGAGAAAAAACCATCATAATATTGACAAGTATAATCAGGAGCACACGGAGAAAACCGACATAATATTGGCAAGAATTATCGGGAGCACACGGAGAAAACCACCACACATTTTCTTTGATAAAATAAAATTGAAAAAAAAAAATAAAAAAATAAAAAAAAATACAAAAACTGTTTTTGGCTTGATCTAGAACTCTATCTTTGCTCAACAATGAGAAGTTCACAAGCTATCAGACCAACATGGTGGCATTGCTGTTCCCTGACATCATGGTGATCCATCCCTTATGAAATGCCGTATAAAATTAACTCTTGGTAAAACAAAGCTATTCCTGCAGGCTGTCACTGCTGTTGCCAGGCTCTTTCTGCTGATGTGAGAGATCCTATTTGTTGTAAACTCTTCCTTTCAACACTGCGATCAGGGCGCTGGACAGTTGCTATGACAGTCTCGTCCCTACTGTAAATGTCTCGGGGACGAAAGTTAGATCGGCTCAACAATGATGAAAGGTAGCTGAAACACGTGTCGAAGTTTTGCGTGTGTTGAAATTTGTTGCCCTAGAAATAATGGGGGCTTGTGGACTTAGAACGGATAGGTTTTTGCAGTGGCGTAGCGTGCCATCTCGGCGCCTGGGGCGGGAGACCCATTTTGCCGCCCCCATTCTATAGGTGCTTACTTAAAATTAAATTTCACATGCAATGAGGTACCTTTTATTGAAGTTAAAATAGGATGAGCGATTTTACAAGCGGATTCTACGGGCCTTATGAGCAGCGAAGTCAGAAATAACTTTGTCAAAATCAATATTAGCAGCCAATTCTTGTTCAATCGACAATATAGCCAAGTTTGATAGTCTAGCGGAGCTCATAGTAGATCTGAGGTAATTTTTTATTAGCTTCAACTTCGAAAAACTTCTCTCACAACTTGCAACACTAATCGCCAAAGTCAAATATATACGAATCAAGATGACTATATTTGGAACCGAAATTCCGAGATTCAGTTTTTGAATGAACTGGAGGAGCTCCAGTGGTCCATTACCACTTATATGTTCCTCTGATTCAGAACAGGCAACAACAACAAACTGCTAAAGACGCTTCCGCTCCATCTGAAACTCGTCCTTGTCGATGTCTTCTAATACATGGGAAAGATCACACTCGAACTTGCTGTCCAAAAGTTTCGCTGGCATCAAAAATCCGAACTTGTCCGATATTTCTTGAATTTGCTGGAATCGAGTCGTCATTTCTTGAATGATCTTGTCGAATGATGCGGTAATCTCTCGACGGATTTCCTGTTCGTGAGACAAAGCTGCATCTTCAGAAGATTCATCGCCATGCATGCGTTTTTTCCTGCGAATTCTTCTCGTTTTCAGTTCGATTCCGAGTTTTTCGCAGAGAGTCTTAGCAAAGTCAATTGCTTCTTGCACGAAACGGTCTCTACTTTCCACTAAGAGGGTTTTCAAAGCGCAGAGTTTCTGAGCACACTTATCCACACTTAGTCCTCGTTGCTGCAGGTAAATCTGTGCGTCAGGTAGCACTGCAGCCCAAAAGCCAAGAAAAGTTAGGAAGTTAAATGACTGCATGGCTGTCAGGAGAAGACTGGCTCCCGATCTTGTTTCGGAAGTTTGAGATGAATCTGTTAATTGTTCCAGTACCTCAAGAACTACCTCAAACTTATTTTTAAGCATCTTGACAGCTACATGTCTAGCGCTCCAGCGCGTTTCAGTGACTCGTTTTAATGCTTGACCTGTGACGGCAACCAAAGCGTTCCATCGAACAGTTAATGCGGAAAAGAAGGCAAACAGCTTCTCCAGAGTTCCAAAAAATGTCATGGAATCCACTGATTCAGAAGCAGCGTGTACCCCAGCCAAGTTTAGTGAGTGGTTTGTGCATGCAACGAATATAGCTTTCGGATTCGGTGCTTTAATCCGGGCTTGAACTCCATTGTGGATCCCTGACATTGTGGCAGCATTGTCATAAGCCTGTCCTCTCAGATTCTGTATGTCCAGTCCGTCTAATGTTATCTTCGCGATTATATCGTTGCTGAGATCTTCTGCATTTTTTTCCTTTTGGTTCGAAGAAGTCAATGAAAGATTCTACCATGGCGACTTTTTCTCCTTCGATATGTACGTATCGCAGAACTTGGCTCATTTGGTCATTGTGGGAGATGACTGGTGTGCTGTCGAAGATTACGCAATAATATTTAGCTTCTTGAATACGACGGATGATGGTGGATCGAACTTGCTGTCCCAGTAAGTTTATAAATTCATTCTGGGTTTCTGGAGATAGATACGAAACTGAGACTCTTGCTCCCAGCTTTATCTTTGTCAGGTGTTCCATTAGAAGAGGGTCGTATTTAGCTAGGAGGTGCACTAACTCCAGAAAGTTCCCGCGATTGCCACTATCATCTCCTCGAATGTCTTCTCGATGTCCTCTGAAGGCCAGATTCTGTTTGGCTAAGAACTGGATAATATTCAGCAACCTGTACAGTACATCCCTCCACTTCTTCTCCTCACTTTCGAAAACTTCTTGTTTCTGATCGATGGTTGCTTTACAGTTCAGGCGAACTTCCAACTCCTTCCATTTCAATAAGCTCTGTTCATGGCCCAGGCTATTTTCATGGTCTCCTATTCTTGGATTTAGCTTCCACCATTTGTTGAATCCTTCTTCAGATGCGAAGTTAGAGCCGGAATTGCCAAACAGCTTGCAAGAAAAACAATACAAGGATTGCTTCAAAGGCGAGTACACCATCCATGTTTGGAGAACCTTTTCGTCGTTAGATAATGGCTTGTAGAACCACTCTTTGGTTAGTTTTCGGGTACCGCCTTTCGTTGAAGTCCCTGAGCGAACAACATCGGCAAATTTGGAATCGATGTGCTGTACTGAGTCAGATCCACGACATACTAGAAGCGTTCTTACTTCGTCGGTCATAGGAGAAGGCCAGCAACCTACATCGTCGAGATTCACATCTTTGATTTCGGCAGGAGCAGAAGGCACGATTTCAATTATGTCTTCTTTGGCAACATTCACTTTTTCTGCAGGCTTATGACTAGATGCTTGAGGTACTTTTAATGAGTCGACTTCGTCTTGACCCTGCTCTGTGGTGGGACCAGAACTACTTCCAACTGCGACGGCAGGTACGTCTTCTTCTTGTACCTGTAAAATAAGTTATGTATTCCCATGAATATTGGCCGGAGGACACGTTCGAATTTCAAATAAGTATTTTATCTATCACAAAACAAAAGTGGTTTTGGTGACGGCGCGGTTTGCCGGGCTTATAGGAAAATTTACAAACAAAATTGATTTTGTATGGCAGCTACCTTTTTTAGAGTTTCCCGGTAAAAACTGACTGAGTAAGCCATGTTATAGATGTTATTAAAAGATAAAATGACGAGAAATTTGAGAAAAATCGTTGGCGCCATTTTTGAGCTAAATGAAAAATTATGTTTTCTTTGTATGACAGGTACCATAAATAATCAAGATATCCAAAAACAACAAAAAAAATATTCCTAGACTACTACTAGATTTACAAAACATCCCCCATTGAAGTTTTAAATTCAAGTAGCAGGACAAAATTCAGTCGTAAACTTAAAAAGATGTACCTTAACTCAATGTAATTTATGTTAATATACTCCATACTTTTTAAACAATAATCAATGTTCAAACAGCTATTAGAGCAATTTTAAGTGTATTATAAAATAAGATTTAATGTACGAGTGTGACTCCGTACTCGCAGACAAACCTAGGTGAATAGGTTTTGCGAGACTAATGTAAGAAATATTGTAACTTTTGTAAACAATAAATAATAATAATAATAATAATAATAATAATAATATAGGAGTTTTACTGTGTCCCGGTTTGCGGAAGTTGTTTGGTTTGCCCTGGGTTAAGGTCAAACTTTACAGTACAATGCGTAGTACTAAATTCAATGAGTGCGAAAGAGAGTCATCGACACGGGCCGACGCGTGAAACAAAAGATTTTGTATGAGTAATTAACATAATAAGGAGTGCCGCTCAACTCGGCTCGCGCGCGCCGGGCGGCGCGGCGTGATGCGATGTTGCCGTTCGTATGTAAACAAACAAACGTTATAAAGAGCTCTGTCAGTGATTTCGCAGTTTTTCTTTTAAATAAATATTAAAAAATAGTTGGTGCGCAAAATTTTAGATAAAAAGGGAACATTATAGTGTGTCTGACACATGTAATGGATGAATCATAGATCAGATCTCAACCCGCTTCACCGGCGACCCGCCCCCACGGGTTGCCGCCCGGGGCGGGCCGCCCCCTCCGCCCCACCCACGCTACGCCACTGGGTTTTTGTGTCGTGTTAAAAATTTTGTGAACCAGTCCGTCCCTGCCATTTCATTTTCGCACCACGTATGAGGCTTTTCTTTATGGTTACTAATTAGTGCGTTGCTATAACTATACACTAGCTATATGACTTCCTTAAGCGAGAGTCCAAAATAAATATAACTTTTTTTTATCACTAGAGAACGTTGCCTTTTATACATAATAAAAAAAGTAGGTAAATGTAAATCTGATGATGTTCCGATAGCATTTCAACAGTAACTTTCGGACAGTATTGAGCTTAGAGTCTTGTAATGTGTGCCAAAAAAACTTAGCAGCTTTCCTGATGGAAATCAGATTATGTTTGTCTTTAACAGCTCTCAGTAATAAGCCAGGCGGAGGGGTAGTCTGTCAATATTTTGCTTGTATGTATGTCGGCATCATTTATAAGAAAAAGTGAAGGAATAAAGAAAGTTATGTAGTAACCAAAACTTTATAATTATTTATTTTCTAATACTTATCAGTGGTATCACATATTTACAGCATGAAATAACTGTTATTTTATTGTTAAATAGTACTATTGATGGATATAGCCTTTTATAAATAAAAAAAATCCCTGATGTAATATCTTATAATGTTTCATTGCCAATAGCCACTTCGTTAGACAGTTTAATGTAACTACTAAATGTATAATCTTACAAACATGCAAACAATTTTTTACTAAAAAAAAATACCTTTAGTAAGCTGCTACATGGGGTAAGTTGTCACAGTAACATTTAACCCCTAGCTCTTCTTACTAAGTAGCTCCAAAGTGTCAGAATTCATTAATTTTTTACACTAGGACTAAGTGTCTAAAAAATTTCAAGTAAATAGTAACGGTGTACATTATTTTTAAGCAAAACGTTTAAAGAATATGGATATGTTGTTAAATTTCTCACAATTTTTTTATCAATTAACGTGCACAGCAGTAGATTACCGGGACTAAACATTTCTTTTCGCACTTATACCATGCACGCAAACATGGCTACTCTAAGGAAAGAAAAGTTTGAGTCAGCATGCGGTTAATTTTACGTCCAACAGGCAGTGAGTGACTCTTGTTACGTGTTGCCTCGGTGCTGGAGTCACATACGGTACCAGGGCCCTGGAGTCCTCGGGTGCCGTTAACGCAGGTGGTTACGCCCCTTGCCGTCCTGTAGGTGGCTCGTGGCCACGGCGAACGATCTGCACGTCGCGCTCCACCTCGTTCGCTAACCGCACGAACGTCTCCAGTCCCCTGTCATTGTCGGCTCTGAGGAATGGCCTCAGTTCGGGCAGCATGAGCTGGACGACCACCCCTAACATGCTGCTGTCGTCCTCGCCTTCCGCCAACCACCGGTGGAGCTGTGCCTTGGATCTGATGAAGGCTTCCGCACTCTCCCCCGCCTCCTGAGGCCGGCAGAACAGCGATTGCTGGCACCTCGCCCTGCACGGGCGTCGTTGAATCGTTCCTCTAGTCTATCAGCGAAGTCGCCCCACTCCATCCCGTATTCACCGGCTGTGGCCCACCAGTCCAGGGCACACCCTTTCAGCTGGTCGCACACCTTCTCCGTCCACTCGTCTGGGGGAACCGAATATCGGGCCAGTCTGTCCCGGCATGTCCGTAAAAATTTTACGGGGTCCTCGTGCTCCTGCCCCGTAAACTCCGGTAGTTTGAGAGTGCTGCCGGGGCGCAGTGTGATAGGGGGCGCCGGTACTACTGGGTGTCTGTCTAGGGCTAGCTCGCACGCGCAGCACATAAATAGTCCATCTCTAAAGTTGAGAAACTCGCGTGCCTCTGTGCACGAGCGGTGCCTCGCGGTACCGCATTGGTGACAGAACGCCACCTCATCGGGCCTCCTATAGCAACCTACCGCCCCGCATTTAAGCATCGACGTCACAACGGTTTTCCTGTCGTCAACGTGTGTTTTGGGCTTCCTCTCCGTGTCGCAGGTACAGATAGATAATGTCTGTGCTGGGGATCTTTAAGGTTTCACAAAGATATGAGTAATAAATAGAAAAAAGGCGTGATTCCGTCTGAATATAATTACTCCTTACTGAGGAAACTTATAACAGATATTTAAAAAAAAAATATTAACATACAATATCAATTACGTACCTACTTAAACAGCTCTCAGGTATATTCAGAAAGAAGAAAAAATATGGGCTGGCCCTAAATTAAATTATAAAAAGGTTTCATTCAAAAATACATAAACCAATAAAAAAAATACAAATATGTTTAAACCATCCCAGTATATATACTTAAAGTCCAGAAATTATGTATATCTGATGAACTTCGTCTGACGGCGTAATTTAAGAAAGTTCAGAAAAAGGTTAAAAGATACAGAAGCACCGGAGGTCGGGGTTTCGTTTCCCGGAGATCAGTCGGGAACATGATGCCAGGGCGCCTGTGTGTTGTTGAGGAAGGGTGGTGAAAATGCCAATTCGGCATCCGGCTCTCGGACCCTGTCAGTCAGGGAAGTTGGCTTCTATTTTCCGATGCATCGCCAGCCAGGAACTGGAGCCCGCGAATACGCGGCTGGGCGCGGACGTTTCCACCATTTCAAAAGAAATTATTTAAAAGTAAATAACTACTATTCTTTATACTATGCAGAAGGACTAAACTAAAAAAAAATTACAGGGATAGCATCACTTATTTAAGCGACTACATCGTCGGTTGCGGCCGGATGGAAGTCTAGCGGTGTGTCTCGTCGATAATCACACACGGTCCGTCTGCAGTCACGACGCGAAGTGTCTCGCGAAGCACCGCGTCTCGTAATTAAAAGTAAATGTTCAACCAAAAGTGGAGGGGGGGACTGGGATGTCCGGAACGAAAGGTTCCGAAGTTCCCCGAGTGGGCATCATAAAAAATTCTGACTTCGATGTCTCGAAGTTGGTAGCACTGGCCAACTTTAGCGCTACCTGTTGAGGGGTGTCTGAAATAATAAAGAATCGACTCGCCCAAGGCGTCTGCTTTAAAAAGGGGCACAGTCTGATGCAGCACTCTGGCGGCCTACAGGAAAAGGTAGCTGGGAGGTTAGCGAGTTTGCCACGAGATATCGTGGGGGTCAGCTCCACGGGCTCTCCACAAGAGAAGAAGTTACTATGTCCGCCGCTAGATGTTGTGTGTGGTTTCATCTTGGCACACAAATTTTTTATGCCAGTCGTCCTTGGAGTCAGTCGCTGCCTGGCGGGGTTTACGACCGGTCAATGATCTTAGGCAAATTCTTAGAACCGAGAGGGGAGGGGGGTGGACAAAAAATGCATCGACGCTGGGAACGAGTGTTCATGACGTGACTTTCGAGGAGTGAACCTAAGACTTATTCGTAACGGTCGTCTCTGAGAAATGGTAACAACTCGTCCAGAGCTGTTGTGTGCAGTTTTAGTCATGAAGTGAAGTAATTTTACAGACCTGGGACGTGCCTGCAAGCGGGAGAAAAGTCAAACGGGCTGCCAACGAAGTCTTAGATTAGCAAAAGCTCAGATTGATCTTTGAGAAAAGGTGCCTCGGTCTACTGGCACAAAGTTTAACTACGTAGAGTACACCAGCCCAACAAAGAGTAAATCACCCTATAGTAGCCAAATTATAAAGCTAATAAAATTTCCAAAAATAATTTAAAATTATAATAAAAAAAAGTGTCGAAATACCAAATTTCCAGCACATGTCCCTGCCGCAGCATGATTTACCGGCAAACCTGGTAGGAGTCATGCATGGCATACCCCCTCCATGTCGATGCTCACGGCTCCATCACAGCTCATGTCGACGTTCGCGGCAGCGACGCTGTTGCGTCACCCGATCTCTGTGTGAGGCGCGTGGACTTCCGCTCCCACAGCCGTTATCGCGCCTGGCGCGTAACTTAATGCACGCCTTTATAGCGCTTTGCGCATAACTTGATGCACGCCTATCGCCAGCACCCGCTCCCTTCTCCGTCTGCGCTTCGCAACTGTTCCCGCGAAATTCCTCTGTCCGTACACGAGCCCTTGCTGCTTTACTAATTTTGATACACACTGAAGTTCAAAAAAAAAATTTCAAAGTAATTTATTAAAAGCCACACTAGTTGAGCACCATTTTGACGCAAACCCCGCTACCTCTATGAAAATTTATGTGATTTTAGTATTGTTCGGCCCAGTTGAGACGAGGCACCGCACCAGTAGTGTTCTTGGCAGGTGGTGGCGGTGTCGGGGGCGGCGTGATGGTCATAGCATGGTGCGTAACTGCTTCGGCGGCCTATCGGCCATCTGGGAAGCGCGTCGATGGGGCCCAGGTGAGACGCAGCGCCGCACCAGTAGCGTTCTCGGCAGGCGGTGACGGCGGCGTCGGAGGCGGCGTCGTCGGTGGTGCCGGAGGTGGGTGGTTGGATCCGCAGTGGCACTGCGTGTGATCGGTGACCTGGCTGCCTGCCAGGCTACATCTCCCTATGACTGTCTCAGTATGCACGGCCGCGCCAGTCACTCTCTCAGTGGCTGGGGGCGGCGGCGTCGGTGGTGCCAGAGGTGGTGTGTTGGATCCGCAGTGGCGCTGCGTGTGATCTGTGACCTGGCTGCCTGCCAGGCTGCCTCTCCCTGTGACTGTCTCAGTATGCACGGCCGCGCCAGTCACTCTCTCAGTGGCTGGGGGCGCCGTCGTCGGTGGTGCCGGAGGTGGTGTGTTGGATCCGCTATGGCGCTGCATGTGATCTGTGACCTGGCTGCCTGCCAGGCTGCCTCTCCCTGTGACTGTCTCGGTATGCACGGCCGCGCCAGTCACTCTCTCAGTGGCTGGGGGCGGTGTCGTCGGTGGTGCCGGAGGTGGTGCGTTGGATCCGCAGTGGTGCTGCGTGTGATCTGTGACCTGGCTGCCTGCCAGGCTGCATCTCCCTGTTGCTGTCTCGGTCGGCTCGATTGCCACCTGTGCGGCAACAGGGGGCAGTGTCGGAGGGGGCGTGTCGGTGTCGGCCTGACGTGTCCACCCGGTCCCTGCGTGCCAATTGTACCACAGGGGCTGGACAGGTTTGGCTTCCTCCGTCTGCGGCGATGTCTTCCTGCTTGGTGTCTCCACCCCATATGACGGGGGCGGTGTCGGAGGCGGCGTCGGCAGTATTGGTGGCGGTGTAGGCGGCGTGTCGTTGGAGCGTGTCAGTTCCGCCCAGTTCACATATCTGCCCCCTTTGCTGTGCCGCTCTGTGTTATTGTTGGTCTCTGTTGTTCGTGACGCTGGCGGCGTCATGGCTGTGACAGTGGTGTGGTGGTTGGCCACGTGTGGCAGTGGCGATGTGGGCTGCGTTATGTGATGTCGTAGCGGTGTCCGGATTACGTCCGGACCCTCGGTGTCCGCCGCGGTGTCGTCATCCTCCCAATCGTCCTGTTCTCCGTACTCCCAGCTGTACCCTGGGCATGGGTAGCATTCGCTTGCCCATGCTTCATAGGTCTCCTGGAAGTCGTTCATTTTCAGAGACCCGTGGTGACTTGTGACGTTGTTGCTCCACTGTCCTTGCTCGCGGCTCCGTTTTGGCTCATGTCGACGCGCGCGGCAGCGACACAGCTGCGTCACCCGATCTCTGTGTGAGGCGCGCAGACTTCAGCTCCCACAGACGTTATCGTGCCTGGCGCGTAACTTGATGCGCGCCTATCGCACCGTTGTCGCGCCTTGTGCGTAACATGATGCGCATTAATGCCGGTGCCCATTCCCTTGCTCGTCTGTGCTTCGCATCTTTTCCCGCGCAATTCCTCTGTCCCTACACGAGCCCTTGCTGCTTCACTAATTTGACGCACTATGAAGTTAAAAGAAAAAAAAGAAACTTTAAGTTAATAAAAGCCACACTAGTTCAGCACCATTTTGACGCGGAACCCGCTACCTCTATGAAAATTTACGTGATTTTAGTATTGTTTGGGGTCTCAGGGTAGGTTCGGCCTTGTGGCTAGAGGTAGTGGTTCGACGCAGTAGGGCCCCCTCGAGCTGTTTAGATCCAATCGGGACGCCTGAAAAGAACAAGAAAATACCGGCTGATTTATGATTAATTTATTATGGCACAGCCCTATACATAGTGCTGCCTGTCCTGGCCGTAACGGTTGTCCCGTATTGAACCGTCACACGCGCGACCACTCACTCAGTGGCGGCTCACGATTTTATTACCCAGTAAGGTCATACACTTGGACACGATGCAGTGATTACAAAACAAACCCTAACATGACACTAAAATCCTGATTAAAATTACACTTCACAATTACAATTACGTAGAAAACTGGGCTAAGATTACGTAGGCCCGTAACTACGGCGACGCTACCTGAATTTTAGGACTGTCCCAGAAAATGACGCGTTATTAAGTTTGAATGTTACGTGTTGCCTACTGGCTGCCCCGTGCGGGCTGAAACTAGTTAGCCGGTTGGCTGGGATATCGCGTGAAGCGCCGAAGTAACATCTCGTAGTCCACACACAGTACTTACATATTGACGCCGTCCCCGCTGCCTGTTTTGAAATTATGTTAAATTAAAAGGTTTCAAAGAATTTTGATCTCAAGTGCGGGGTTCCTGGCCTCGTGGCTGCAGGCAGGGACGCGTTGGCAAAGGGCTCCCCGGGCGCAGGGCTGCCGGCCCAGGTGAGAGCTAGGTCGCTATTGACTCCTCTCCCTGGCAACCGGGCCAGAGAGGGGGAAAAATCTGCGGGAAACTGCGGAGCGCGGGAAGGTGATTACGGCCAGCTTTGTGAACGATATTGGTTTACAAAATGACTAGTTAATTAACAATAATTATTGGCTGTTTTAAAAGTTTTAGTTTTTGATTGTTTTATGAAATACATGTACCTAGACTACCTAGTTGCGCAATGCCACACCCGGCCGGGCGCCTTGCACACGTAGGAGTCTGTGACTGACGTCACGCTGTTCGGGGCACTGCACTATGTTGCACGCACGGGCGTGTTCGTGGCACAGCACTGATCAGGTGTTGAGGACACATAACGGTCTGTGCTCTCAGAGGGAGCACCGACGGCGGCGTAAAATGCCCCCCCCCTCGACGAGGCCGTTCTGTGCCTCAACACCTTCACACACACTCTTAAAGATACGCCGGCACACTGACATGGTATACCCGGGGCGCCTGTCCAGGGGGCGGCGTCGAGTACCTGTGGGTCAGCATCAATGGCGACCGAGGTGGGCGGTGTCGCGGCGCCTTTTGCAGCAAGCGGTGTGCCCAAGGTGGCGCACACGTCGGGTGGCAACGCAGCGCCTTCAGCGGCAGGCGGCGGCGCGCCCAGGGTGGCATGCGTGGTGGCGCCCTCAGCGGCAGGCGGCGGCGCACCCAGGGTGACGCACGTGGTGGCACCCTCAGCGGCAGGCGGCGGTGTGCCCAGGGTGGCGCGCGTGGTGGCGCCCTCAGCGGCAGGCGGCGGCGCGCCCAAGGTGGCACGTGTGGTGGCACCCTCAGCGGCAGGAGGTGGCGCGCCCAGGGTGGCGCGAGTGGTGGCGCCTTCTGCAGCAGGCATCGGTGCGCCCAGGGTGGCACACGTGGTGGCGCCCTCAGCGGCAGGCTGCAGCACGCCCAGGGTGGCGCGCGTGGTGGCACCCTCAGCAGCAGGCGGCAGCGCACCCAGGGTGGCGTGCGTGGTGGCGCCTTCAGTGGCAGGCGTCGGCACGCCCAGGGTGGCGCACGTGGTGTCGCCCTCAGCAGCAGGCGGCGGCATGCCCAGGGTGGCACGCGTGGTGGTACCTTCAGCGGCAGGCGGTGGCGCGACCAAGGTGGCGCGCGTGGTGGCGCCCTCAGCGGTGCGAGTGGCGGCACGGCCGGTCTGCACTGCGCCCACCCCCCATGAGCCTTCACGGCAGTTGGGGGTGGTGTCGGGGGCGGCGGCAGCATCGGGGGCGGCGGCGTCGTGACCGTCAAGTCCGCCTCGGTGCCTTGTGGCATAGCGTCGACAACCTGGTGGTCTGCTGGACTAGGTCGAAATGTGGAGCTTTTTAACGAACGGCCGCGCCAGGTGCTTTCTCGGTGGCTGAGGGCGGCGTCGTCGGTGGTGCCGGAGGTGGTGTTCGGGATCCGCAGTGGCGCTGCGTGTGATCCGCCACCTGGTGATCTGCCGGACTAGGTCGCGATGTGGTGGTTTTGCGACACGCGGCCCCACCAGCTGCTCTCTCGGTGGCTGGGGGCGGCGTCGTCGATGGTGCCGGAGGTGGTGTTCGGGATCCGCAGTGGTGCTGTGTGTGATCCGCCACCTGGTGATCTGCCGGACTAGGTCGCGATGTGGTGGTTTTGCGACACGCGGCCCCACCAGCTGCTCTCTCGGTGGCTGGGGGCGGCGTCGTCGATGGTGCCGGAGGTGGTGTTCGGGATCCACAGTGGCGCTGTGTGTGATCCCCCACCTGGTGATCTGCTGGACTAGGTCGTGATGTGGTGGTTTTGCGACACGCGGCCCCGCCAGCTGCTCTCTCGGTGGCTGGGGGTGGCGTCGTCGGTGGTGCCGGAATCCGCAGTGGCGCTGTGTGTGATCCCCCACCTGGTGATCTGCCGTACTAGGTCGCGATGTGGTGGTTTTGCGACACACGGCCCCGCCAGCTACTCTCTCGGTGGCTGGGGGCGGCGTCGTCGGTGGTGCCGGAGGTGGTGTTCGGGATCCGCAGTGGCGCTGCGTGTGATCCGCCACCTGGTGATCTGCCGTGGCTGTGTCCGCTGGCTCGATTGCCACCTGCGCGGCAACAGGGGGCGGCATCGGAGGCGGCGCGTCCGCGTCGGCCTGACGTGTCTACCCGACCCCCGCGTGCCAATTGTACCACAGGGGCTGGACGGGCGTGCCTTCCTCCGCTTGTGGTGATGTCGTCTCCGCCCCATATGGCGGGGCGGCGTCTGCGTCCGGGGCGGCGACGAGTTGCGGACGGGCGTTTCGGTTGTCCGTGACGCGGGCGACATTACGGCCGTAACAGCGGCGTGGTGTTTGGCCGCCCTTGGAAGCGGCGATGCGTGCTGTGTCATGTGGTATGGTCGTAGCGGCAACCATTTCACTCCAGGCCCCTCTGTGTACTCTGCGGTGTCGTCATCCTCCCACTCGTCCTGTTCGTCGTACTCCCAGTTGTACCCTGGGCATGGGTAGCCCTCGCTTGCCCATGTCTCGTAGGCTTCCTGGAAGTCGTTCATCTTTAGAGACTCGTGGTGACTTATAACCTTGTTGGTCCACCGTGCTTAGCTCGCGGCTGTCCTACATATCCGTCACCCGCTGACGAGTTGGTGAAGCGGGGAGTAGCGCAGGTGGGGAAGCGGGGCTGGAAACCGGGGGGTGAGGGGTGAAGAGCGAAGAGATGAGGGGTGGAAAGTGGGGTGGTGCGGGTTGGAGAGCGGGTTGGTGAGAGGGTGTAGTGCCGGGGTGGATAGCGGTGGAGGGGAGGGGTGTAGTGTGGGGAGGATAGCAGAGGAGGGGAGGGGTATAGTATGGGGTGGATAGCAGAGGAGGTGAGGTTGTCTGGTTGGCGCGGTGCTGCTCCGTCACGCGGTGTTGCCACGTTGCACGCTGTTGCCCTATCCCTACTCGAGCCCTTTGTTTGCTAATTTTTTCGTCTTGTTTTTCATGGATTGTTTGTCAAAAGAGTTTGATGATGTTTTAGCCACACAATTTGGGCGACAATTTGATGCCGTCCCCGCTGCCTGTTTTGAAATTACGTTAAATTAAAAGGTTTTAAAGAATTTTGATCTCAAGGGTGGGGTTCCTGGCCTCATGGCTGCAGGCAGGGACGCGTCGGCAAAGGGCTCCCCGGGCGCAGGGCTGCTGGCCCAGGTGAGAGCTAGGTCGCTACTGACTCCTCTCCCTGGCAACCGGGCCAGGGAGGGGGAAAAATCCGCGGGAAACTGCGGAGCACGGGAAGGTGATTCCGGCCAGTTTTGTGAACGATATTGGTTTACAAAATGATTAGTTGATTAACAATAATTATTGGCTGTTTTAAAAGTTTTAGTTTTTGATTGTTTTATGAAATGCATGTACCTAGACTACCTAGTTGCAAAATGCCACACCCGGCCGGGCGCCTTGCACACGTAGGAGTCTGTGAATGACATCACGCCATTCGGGGCACTGCACTACGTTGCACGCACGGGCGTGTTCGTGGCACAGCACTGATCAGGTGTTGAGGACACATAATGGCCTGTCCTCTCAGAGGGAGCACCGACGGCGGCGTCAATATCACAACGAAAGCTCGTCTTGGAGCACTGAATAATTAAGTTAAATACCACTCGGTAAGTGGAGGCCAACCACGGAAATGAAAGAAAAGGTTTGCGGAAAAATAGAACTATTGAAACTACATATCAGTGAAAATAAGAATTGCTGGTCCCATGTTGCGCGGAGGCTGCCGGCCTCGGTGAGCTCCGGAAGGATACTGCCGCTATCCCCCGCCAGCCCTCCCGAGGAAACGTGTGATTTTCGTGGGAAACTGAACCGGCCTGGTTCGGGACAAGGCGCACGGTGAAACATAATTTTGGAGAAAATGAAGTGTTAAATAATGAAAATATTGTCTAATAATATCCTGTGGAAAAAAATACATACATTACATTTGTTGTAGTTCGGCGGAGGGATATGCCACACCCGGCCGGATCCTTCCGCTGACGTAGCACTTGTTACCTGGTGTTCGCCCCGTTGCACTTTCTACACTCCAGTGCGCGCACGAGCGCGTACGGTGCACACGCCTTAGTGAGACGTTAATGAGGCATAGCGGTCTATGTGACATAGAGGAGCATTGGCGGTCGGCGTCAGTATATGACCAACACCAACAAAATACATAGGTAATGTAGGAATCCATGATGGTTTTACACTAAAAACCTCTATTTAAAAACATCAAACCAAGATAATAGACACACTTTTTTTTAACAAAAAATGTCAGATATCAATAAAAATAACTTAAATTTGTAAAAAAAAACAATGTCCAAAATATTGTTTAACCAGAAAATATTTTTGTTTTTAATAAACGTAATTTAAAAAAATACTAATTAAATATTAACCTCACCAACCAATAAGTATTTATTAATTCATAGGAATCATAAACAATATATTGGCTTTTTTTTTTTTTTTTTTTTACAAATTTAAGTTATTTTTATTCATTTAAAAATATTATCTTAGATGGATGTTTTTAAATAGAGGTTTTTAGTGTAAAACAATCATGGATTCCTACAGTATGTATTTTGTTGGTGTTGGTCATATACATATGGAACTTGACCAAGGTAGGAAGGACAGCCTAAGGTTCACCCGCTTAGATCGACATGCCCGAACAGTTCCGAAGTTCGTCGCTCGATCGGGTAACTTCGGTACCGGTAATAGAAAAGCGCTTCGAGCCTTGGCCGAGGACGGACGCATCAAGCGGAGCTGCGAGATTCCAGGAACAGCCTGTTTACTCGCGTACAGGCCAGGTGGTATTCCCAGGTTTTCTAGGAAGTGTAAGCGTGCAAAACAACCCGGGTTGTAGCTAACCCTACAGCCTAGCCACAACCCGGCTTAATACCGGGTGCGTGGTCAGTGGGTGTTAGTACGTTGTAGGGTGTACACTAGCGACATGACGGAGCAGTTAAGTGACGAGCAGGTGATGCAGGAGTGCATCGATGTGCCCTTGCCGAGCGACGACGAAACCGAAATGTCTAGCGACGACGGTTTCACTACAGTCGTCTCAAAAAAACAGAAAACGGGAGGAAAGAACGAAAGACTGCGCCCCCCACTGACGAACCCCGCGATCGCCAGGCAGCAGGCCGAGCGACTTCGCAAGCAGCCCGTCAGAAGGGCAAACAACTCGGCCAATCAAACGGCCGCCAACACGTCCGCAGGTTCGAGCCCTGCCCCGCCAAACCCTGCCCCTCAGGCAAAGAAAATGCAGGTGAAACCCCTGTATGTATTCGTGGATTCTGGCCACAGCTACCCGGCCATTAAAACAGTGCTGGATGCAGCACTGCAGGAGCGCTGGTCGTGCGTCAGTCGCGGCCATGACCAGCTCATGATTCACACTGCCACCGTGGAGGAGTACCACAGGGCAGTGCGTGCACTGGAGCAGGCCGGAGTGCAACACTCTGTGCTGCTGCAACGGGACGAGATCCCGAACAAGTTTGTGTTTTGTCGAGTGCATAGCAGCACCGACAAACAATTCATTCAGGCTGAGTTCGCCGCAATGGGGCTTCCAGTGCAGAACTTCTGGTTTCTGTACAACAGACAGACAAGGCAACCTATAAATAAGTTAGTTGTAGAGCTCCCGAAGGCCGTAAATCCAGAAAGGATTTACGACCTGAAGTCATTCGGAGGCCTCAGCATTCGTGTTGAGGACTATCGACACCCCAAAGGCCCCCTCCAATGTGGCAACTGTCAGAGGTTTGGCCACCCCGCAAAAGGCTGCAGAGCCTCCCCTGTGTGCCGATGGTGCAGCCAAGGGCACAAAACCGAGGTTTGCCCCCAGGGAGGTGACAGGATGAAGGCAAAGTGCGCGCGATGTGAAGGCCCGCATTGCGCCAATTACAGAGGCTGCATGGCCTACAAGAGGGAGAACTGGCGTCACCTCCCGCAACAGGAGCGCAAAGACAGAGAGCTGCAGTCCAAACGCGCAGTGCGTGAAAACAAGCGAGCAGCTGCCGCAGCTCAAGTCCGCCCGCCCCCACAACAAGCCGGCCCCTCAGGCTACTGCCCCCAGCCCCCAAGGCAGCCGTGGCGAGCCCCGAGCTACCCCGCCCCCCCGCAATGGCAGAGCCCTAATCAATATTCATTGCTGAGCGATAGGCATGAACTGGAGTATCCTGTCTTGGCAAACCCACCCAGGTCTAGAGGCCAGCCCCTGCCCCAGAGGCCCCCGAAGAAACACCATTCGGGG
The DNA here is from genome assembly GCF_032445375.1 of Bacillus rossius redtenbacheri. Lineage (NCBI taxonomy): Eukaryota > Metazoa > Arthropoda > Insecta > Phasmatodea > Bacillidae > Bacillus > Bacillus rossius. Next base: position 300,119,083 of record NC_086330.1, on the reverse strand, counting down.
CACAAAAACGGTAAAGGCCGGGCGCAAGGTCAGGTGACGGATCAGCCAGGTGCTAAGGCGCCACCCAACTCCACCCCTCCCCCCAGTGATTCCAAGAAAGTCGCGCAACAACAAGCCAGCCCGTTGCAGACAGACTCACCAACAGAATTGCCAACTGCTTCACCGCAGCTAAATCCCGCGGAGAAGCCAGCGATGAACGCGAGCGACTTTCTGAAGCTCGTAGGCCAATCGGATGCCATTACACAGGACCCTAACCTGGCACACGTCCTGGAACCAATGTGCATTTTAATGGCTATTTGGTGTAATCCGTCCAAGTCAATAGAGGACAAAATAAAAGCCACCACGGGCTTCGTGACAGCATTAGCGGCCAGCTTTAATGCCGCACACCCTTAATTTAGGTTCTGCCATTAATACTACCCCCGTAGACAGTAGATTAAGTACCATCCTTTACTGGAATGCACGAGGAATTAGAAATAAAATAATCGAATTTACCGATCATTTAATTAAACATAATATTAGAATCGCGGCGATAAACGAAACACACTTAATTCCAACAGATCGTCTAACTATCTTAAATTACACTATTTATAGGCGCGACCGCGATACCAGAAGTGGAGGGGTTGCCCTACTAATCCACAGAAGTATACAACATAGTGAATTTCATTTACCTGAATTTAATAAATTAGAAGCTGTGGCAATTACTTTTAAAGTCAATAAACAACAAATTGTGCTTATTTCGATGTATGCACCACCGGGCAGGTCACTAACTGAAAACGAGCTGGACATCTTATATGGCTCAGCTCCCACATTCCTAGCAGTCGGCGATATTAATGCCAAACATAAAGACTGGAACTGTCGGAGCAATACAGCCAATGGCCTACTGCTGCAAAGACACGAGTCTAACAAAAATTATCAAGTACATGCTCCCTCAGAGCCCACTCACGATAGCGGAGTACTAAGGCACAACCCCGATATTTTAGATATTGCATTAAATAAGAGAGTTCAAACGGGATTCGAACTCAGAGTCTTTCACGAAATGTCGTCTGACCACTTTCCAGTACATCTACTATTCGATGACGTGGACACTGACATCAGTCCTCCGAGAAAAATTAAAGACTACAAGAAAGCTGACTGGAGAGGCTTTCAGACGTATTTAGTCGATAATTTGCCTGCAGCCGATGCTGCCAACTTCGAAACAAAAGATAACATCGAAGCAGCAGTCACTGAACTTACAGTTAAAATTCAAACTGCAATTAACTCGTGCATCCCAGAAAAGGTGGTTAGATTTAAGCAAGATGAACTGCCGGTGTATATTAGGGATTTAATTTCTCAGAAAAATAGATTAAGGCGCGAATATACTCGACGTAGGCAGCGCGACATTAAAGCGAGAATTAATGAATTACAGAAAATAATTTCCGATGAAATAACTCTATGGAGGAGCAGCCAATGGGAGACGAAAGTCTCTCAGCTACAGGTGCAAGATGGTAGCACCTGGAGTATGACAAAGCGATTCCTTCATAAGATAGATAAAATACCTCCGCTACAAACACGCACTGGGTTCGCTTTTACACCGACAGACAAGGCACAAGCCTTCGCGAATACCCTTGAATTAGCCTTTCAACCTAATATCGAACCCTGTGACCCGCAATTTAATGCCAGAATATACAGAGACCTTACAATTAAACTTAATCAGCCTTTAACCTCAAAACCTTACTTAACTCAATCTCAGGAAGTTAAACAGGCTATCAGGCGTATGAAACCACGTAAGGCACCGGGAAACGATGGCATTCAGGCAGTAGTACTTAAGAAACTGCCCGATGAAATTTTGGAATACCTAGCTCAATTAATAAATGGAATACTTAAACTACAGTATTTTCCATCGCAGTGGAAAGAAGCGAATGTGATAGTTTTTCATAAATCCGGAAAAGATAAGACACTGCCCCAAAATTATAGGCCCATTAGTCTGCTGAGTACATTGTCAAAAGTAGCTGAATGCATAATTCTACAGCGACTAAATGCTCACATTAAAGAAAATGACGTACTGCCGGACGAACAATTTGGTTTTCGCAGCGCGCATTCAACAACGCATCAACTGGTCCGTATGACAGAACAAATAATAACTGCGTTCAATCAGAATAGCTATAATCTCGCAGCGTTTTTGGACATAGAAAAAGCCTTTGATAGAGTACTTCATGAAGGCTTAATTTATAAATTATATAAAACTGGCTTCCCCGATTGTTATATTAAATTACTGGCCTCGTATTTAGAAAATAGATCGTTTAGAGTCACGACAGAAGGAGCACAGTCCGATTTAAAAATAATTAAAGCAGGAGTCCCACAAGGCAGCATCTTGGGGCCGGTTTTATTCAATATTTATATCCACGATATGCCTAAGCCCGCACACCGATCAGTTCAGTTTGGCTGCTACGCGGACGATACGGTATTGTTTAGCAGATCTAGTATTCTAGAACTCGCAGCAGACAGATTACAAACCGCGTTAAATTCAATAGAACAGTGGTGCACAAAATGGCGAATTAAGGTAAACCCTACTAAATCAGAAGCTATAGTTTTTACGCGTAAACATCTCCCGCCACTTGAAGATAGACCACGACTAACACTTTTCAATGAGCAAATTCCTCACAAAAATGTGGTTAAATATTTAGGCGTACACATGGATAGGAAACTACTATGGCGCGATCACATAGAGGCGAAAAGAAAAACAGCTTTCACTAGGCTCATGACCCTCTACCCCGTCATGAGCAGACGTTTAGGTAGCTCTGTTAAAAACGGAATAATAATTTATAACGCACTAATAAAACCAATAATCACGTATGCAGCGCCGGTGTGGGCAACAGCAGCGGAATCTCACTTAATCAAGCTACAGAGAATTCAGAATAAGAGTATTCGTATTGCGACAGATGCGCCTGTGTATTGCCCCGTAAGGGCTATGCACAGAGAGCTCAAACTCGAACTTTTAAAACATTATTATTTCCGAACTGCGCAAAAATTCTATGATAAATGTGTCATAAGCAGAAACCCATATATTTCATCACTGGGCGAACAAGATCCAGAGTTGCATGGAAAATATAAAATGCCAAATTCAATCTTGGCTCACAGACCTCCGTAGTGTGCTGTGGCTGGTTGAGCGATCGGCCAATCAGTCTCCCGCGAGTTGAAACTTAAATTATAGACATTAACGAAAAATTTGCTTATTCAAAATGGTCCGAAGCACGCAGGTGTAGGTTCGGCTCCCGGGAGTTCACTGCCTGTGCTGTTAGGGCTGACTCCCTATGTCCGATGGGCATGGCCCGCCTGGCAGGCTTCACCTCCAGTGCCGGTTGTGTTTCTGAAAGACATGGGATTTTGAATTACAAGCTTGCAACAAATGCCAGAATGCGAATAGGTCTTGACTTAATTCACCTGTAACTTTATAGGTACACCGACAGTTCCTCTATATTTAACTAGTATTATAGTAGTAGATATTAGAGATTTGTAAATTAGTAATAAGTCCTAGATACTAAGTAATAGCCATCAAAAATATATATATTTCTAAAATAATAATAAAAAATCTATAAAAAAAAATTAAAAAAAAATTAAAAAAAATATATATATATTTTTAGTTCTTATTTTAGTTTTATCTTAAGCACTGCACGTCCATCCCTGATTTGGGTGTTTGCATATTTCTTAACGAAATGCCTAGTTTGTAAGTCATTTATCTTTTTTCTGTTTTAGTTTCTTAGTTTTTTTAGGTGCTGACTGGCGGCGGAGTGAGTGGTCAGTGCAACCACTCACCACCAGGGGCGCTTGCGTCCCTGGTCACTAAATCCAGTCCTGGATAAAAAGCAAAGCGGACTACTAGTCCAAGTGCCCAACCCCCGCATGGTAGACTCTTTTCTACTCTGTCCAACACTTCATCCAGACCATCCTCTGTCTCCTGTAAACTCCTACACGTAATGCATGCCAATTTGCATCCCGCATGAATGTGCCCAGGGTTTTCCCTGTGTCTATGCAGGTTTTACCTGGGCCCAACCTATCTCTAGTTATAGTCTAGATTTAAGAGTGAGGGGAGTTAGTCATGGCGCCAATCGCTGCCATGGCTGGCCAATCCCCTCCTAGCACATGATGCATGCGACCCTCTCCTTGCATGGCTAATCCCAGCATGACTAGGCGTATAGGCTTCGGCCTGAGACGCACCTAGGTCCCTCCCTAACCCGGACCCCTCCAAAATACACTTAGTTTTAGTTAGGTTAGGAAAAAAAAAAAAAAAAAAATCGCGCGGACTATAGCTACAGCTTTTGAACGTGAACAATGACATCGTTTTTTGAGCTAGCAAAAGATAAATTGCAAAATTGTACCAAAAGTGATACAGATAACACTATTCCGGCATATGTAGACAGTGAAACCGTTTATAACAATTTATTTGATGACTTAAAAAGTGCAGGTTACTCGTTCTCAATAGTAGTGCAGCACAGGAGCAATTCAAAATATTAGATTTAATTTTCTATAGAAGACGAAGCAGGCAACATTAAAATGTTTATCTTGCTTGGTTCAAATCCTCAACCCTTATATCTGTCAATGAAGGAAATGAATTGAGCTTTCAGCTTGGTGACCTCTAGATCATTACAAAAAAATGAAGGGCTATAAAATGCTAATGATATAATGACAGAATGTATGGGTGAAGTAACGTAAGCACACTGAGAAAACCAACTAACCACTGCAATGTTTGCTATGTTCCCCACTATCAAAAGATCCATTAATGACCATGCTGAGAATCAAACCCAGATCACTTTGGTGACAGAAAAGTGAGCACTTAAACACAGAGATCCAATGTTTGCCTCTAATGACCACATTTATAAGATCACAAACCAAATGCTTTTTACCTTTTCCCCCATTAATTTAATTACCTTACCTTTACAGATCGTGAGCAGTATACTAGTATACTGACAGAAGTCTTTGAAATTAAGGGCTTCTTATGTGTAGGAATGTTTGCAATTTTTGAAACAGCCTCATCAGGATTTTATTATTCTACTACTGTTAAAAGTCTCTTCTCTACAAATTCGCTTTGTTCTCTGTTACTAATTATTATTAATGTAGGGCATCCTCCATTAATTTCATACCTTTAGTGAACATATTATATTTTATAATATTTTTATTCCCCTCGCTGGTTCTGTATGTTCAACTACAGCTGATTCAGTTGTGTCTTTATATTTTTAATTATTTATTTGTTTATTTATTTCCATAGTTTTCCATGGCAAACAATGCAAAACTTCAATGGCGTTTATCCAAAAATTGGAAGTAAATCATATTTTGAAGGTTTGCTATGTAACAAATCATTATTTAAAAATTTATTGTAATGTTTAAATTCAAGAAAAGTTTTCTGATGTATGTTCTGAGGAAAAGAAACATTTACGGAAGCTTACTGTAACACCAAAAATGAAGTATGATGTTACTGATATCATTTGTGTATGATATAATTATTAGTGTTAAATGTGCATTTGCAGTGCTAATAATTGATCCTGTTCACGTACAAGCATAAGTGTGATAACTAAAATTAAGTATGACGATTTAAGAGTTAAATGTTATGTTTAATCTCTTTCCTTAACTGTTTGATGAATATTTTTAGTGCAAATGTGCAGTTTGTAGTTCTTATGTTAGATCTAATTCATATTATACAGGCTAATGTGCATTGTTTTATTAAGAATAGTGTTGTAACTAACTGTCAGATTAAATTGTTTTGTTCCAAAATAGAGCAATGCTCTTTGGAACATTGCAGAAAATAAAATTTTAAGAATTACAAAGTCTAGCACAAATATTAATGTAAATCAGCTCCAAGACTTAGTTGTAAATGTGAAATTAGGCCTATGTAATTACAATCTTCTAGCATTAAAGGTCTAGTAAGCCTACCTACATTTGTATGTTAAATAATCCAAGTTCATGAACATTTAAACAAATTGCTACAAATATTTGAGTTCAATGAACTGATTCAAATAATAAATTATAGGTTGAAAGATAATCTAGTAATGAAGCCAATAGTATTATTAATTAAAATCTTGTCTGTAATCTCAGAAGTCAGAGAAGTTGAACCCTCATGCAAAACCCAGAGCTGGTTGGCAATAATTTTTTTATTTATTAATCATTTTTGGGATTTTTTTAATCAAAGATTGATTAATTTACATTGATTGATACCAAACATATACAAGAACTTCAGAATACAGATTTTCCTTCATATCGCTATATTGTTATTTAAAAAAAAATATTTTCTTTTGTTGATAATACACTTGACGTCATCCGGGCCTGCGGCCCCCTTTCGAATCCGATATGCCACCGCCCAAACACCTCCATCCTCTGTTCATATTCAAACCTCCCGCCAGCGAGTGCGTGCGTGTGTTGGTAGCCCGGCAAGAGGGCGCTTAGCTGCAGTGTGCCGCACCCCTATTTATAATTAATATTATTGTAACCTTTCCTTTTCGCCCCTAAAATAGTGTCATGACGATTCAGTAAGTGAGTGCCTTTTGTTTTATTAATATGTTATATATTTGTAATAAAGTACGTGCAAGCACGGCCACGAACACTCCCTAGCGGGCGACGACGGAACCAACACATAACTTTATTCAAACTATATTTTATCACATAAGTAATTATTACAGACGGTCTGGTCATGGATGTGTATCTAGTAATTTTATTTAAAGAGCGCCATGTTTCCTGCCGCAAGCCCTTGTCTCACCCCAGTCTCCTTCTACAGACGGCCGAGAGCGGACGTCTCTGCAGACACCCCGAGGACATCACCGTTGTCTCTCCGATAAGTAGTTCTGTTCAGTTAATTAATTCAAATCGTTTTCTCTTCACCCTCAGGGTCTCTCTTGATCGGTGGGGCTGTTTAATTAGTGATTTATATACTCTCCGGAGTTTTTAACCACCCGTGTTCTAAGTAAAGGCTTGAGGCGACCACGTGTGTGGTCCGCCTCCTCAACTAAACCGATTCGTGCCTCGGGCGTTTTTTAACAGTATCACGGAAGTATTGTATGATGGCATGTAACGTGTAAGTAAATAAAACCAACTTAATTGAACCACGTGTCTTTGTGTTCGGGGGGGCCACGTGGGTCCTTAACCAGTCAGCGGCGTGTGGGACGCCCTAAGAGCCCACTGAGGTGAACTATAAGCGTGCCCGACGCTGAGAGCGGGCTTAGTTAGGGACAGGTGTTGCGTTAAAAATCAGGAGGGCTAATATCTCGCTTCACACGGGCCACGTAATGCCCTGAGCAAGAGTATCAAGCCGGGTCCACGTGCCCACTCATGTGGTGGCGCCCACTATTTCCACCAATAATTCAAATCGTAACACCGGTACGCCCTTACACTTATTGGAATTGGCTCTAGAATATAATAATGAATAATCTGTACTTGTCTATAATTGTTTTTTTTTTTAATATAAGTGTATACAGTAGTGTTTTTTTTAATGGTTGTTGGCTAGTGTTATGTATGTATGTGCACTATATGCAAATGGTAGTTCTGATAGTATATGTTCATAATAACTAATATACTGATATCAGAATAGCTCAAAATTGGTCTATATTGTACATATATGAATACTTTATAAGATATGTATTGAAATATTATTTGAGTTAAGGAAAATTGTTACTGTAGAGTGTAGATGATTGATTGATTGATTATTGAAAAAAAAATTCCTTGTGACAACCATTAATAATTTTTACTGCTTTTTATTAATCCTTCATAAAAATTCACAAGTCACCATGGTTACCATCTTCCAGCCACAAAACAAATATTATCAGCGATTTTAAAATACACCAATAAATATTATCAGTGATTTTAAAATACACCAATAAATATTATCAGTGATTTTAAAATACATCAAATAAACTCTCTCGCTGCATTCATGAAATAATTGCTTATTTACATTGGCCAGCCAAAGAGTAGATAAAAAAAAGCTGTTCTCCACAAGCCTGAAACAAAAAAGAAATCAAAGTTAAATGATTAGATTGTACTAAAGAGAAATGAAACTGATAAATAAATGTATCAAAGAAAAAAGTTATGCGTATCAGAATGATAAATTACTTTCAAAACCATTTTAGTTAGAATTTTGATACATTCACAAATACTTTTGGTAAATTCTCATTTATGTACTACAATTAACATTTTTCTTTGTCCTTTCAAACAGATATTTTTTTCCAAATACTTTTTGACAAATACTCATTTATGTGAAAAAAAATTATATGCAAAACATAATTCTATTTGATGCTTCAACAACTTTTGAGTTGTAAAATTAAGCTCTTGTGCCCATTATTGCAGAAAAACTAGGTATTTAACAATCCAAGTAACTAAACAATTTTAGAAGTATGTTTCTCAGGGCCTCGAGTGAAGTATTTGCTTGTTATTAGCTTAAGCAAATCTAGGCTTTGATTCAAGCAAAATGTTTAGAAGTTGAATTTGTTTCATGTAATGCATGTCACATGTATCTAATCAAAGTCTTCGGGGAGAGTATTAGTAGGTAGGTTACCAAAATTTGTAAGATTCTATATGTATCCTATATGCTCATATTTTAGTCGTATCAATAAAATGCCTACACGAGAATAGATGTCAGCATGTTATTTTGCAGCAGTTGATGGCATTACTTCATAGTACAGTTGTGAAATCACTACAAAATGTGTCGGATGTACATTGCAATGATTTACAATTATTATCGATAATCGCATAACTGCAGAGTTCAGAGGGAGTTAGAAAATTAAAATATACCACACATTGTATTTTTTGTTTCTTAATAATATTAGTTTATATTCCTACAAAGATGGATTCAGAAATTTCCTAGAGTAACAACTTTTCCACACAAACCAAATTTGATAAATAGTAATTCTTAGTACTACGTACTTCGCCAAATAAATTATTTTTAAAGTCTAGGTAAACTTACCTAAAGAATTGCTTACACCATTTTACAGTAGTTATGAAGAAGTTACCTTTCCCTAACCATTTTCGTGATTTAACAGCACTTATGTAACTAACCTAACCAAGTATTGCAACTGTGAACTACAGTATAACCCTGTAATTGTTTTCAAGTGAGAATGAAGAAATAACATAAGCAGTCGATGGAAATTTAGCCTATCCAGTGTTTTAACGTTTTACCAATGGACTCAAGTAAATATAATGTTAAAAACCATTGATCAGTACCCTTGATGCTTGAATTTTCTTAACCAATCCAACAATGATACAACTTTGTTGCTCATCAATAAAGTAAATCAATCATCAATACAGTCAACGTCTTCGATTACACTGCGCTAATTCCCAAAGATATTTAAAAAAAATTAAATAAATGGTTTAACAGTAGTTTAATGTTCAAGCATGTAAGTATAAACATTACAAAGTTTGTAAAATCATGTGAATGGTTGGTTAGCTAAATTTAAAAAAAGGTAATTTTCTTTTGTTGATGCTTATCCATAAATTAAATTATACAATTCTGAAAATACCTTTACAGACACTAAAAATCTTCCTCTATTAAAACTGTAAACAGCTTTTCTTAATTCCTACTGGTTTTCAAGAAATCACATTTTGCAGGTCACACTAGATAGCCTATGCAGTAAAGCAGCTGTCGCCATTTTTTCCTCTAATTGCATTGCAGATCCTGTGGTTTTCCATATATATAAGAATGTATATATTTTTTATTTGAATATTATAACCCAATGAAACGTAAATACTTAAATGTTTTAAAAAAGTTACGAGTCTCTAATGTGTATCCAAACCAAAACGCCAACCCTTGACAGGGATTTTTTTACAGCAGTATGGAGGCGCAAAGCATAGATTAGTTACCTGCAATACCACGTAACCTGACGTATAAAAGGAATCATTTGTTACAAAATGAAAATTTATTTTATATGTCAGGTTATGTGTTGTCTCACGTAAAAAATCAGAATTTTGCACCTATAAACTGCTAAAAATATCGCTCTCAAGGACTGATGCTTTGGGTTTGTAATGCACAATAAGGAGTACCATAACTTTTTTAATGTTATAATTTACGTTACTGCATTGCAATATCCAAATAAAAAATATACAATTTGTGTATGAAAAACAACAAGATCTGCAACTCAATTAAATAACATGGTGACAGGCCCTTTACTGCACAGGTAATGTAATATAACCTATAAACAGTGATTTCTCAAAAACAAGTCTGAATTTAGAAAAACTTTTTTTAGAGTAAATACAGGTACATATTTAGAGATTTAAAAAAATTAATAAGAGTCCAAAGTTTATTTTGCATACAAAACGCAGCAACGTGAGATAATAACCTAAAAAATCACTGTAAATGCATATTGGTTGGTTAAATTAGGTTAGTAACATCCAACCGTTCAATTGATTTTACAGAATTTTTAATTGGTGCCATCGTAAGCTAACCAAATGTAAATTCCACTGTACTTAGAATCACTGTACGTATATTGTTACTAACCTAACAAATTTCACTGTATTTTTAATCCAGCTAACCCAAGGGCAGTATCTCAATATTACAGATTTGTAATAAATAATCCTAACCTATCCACATGTTAAACATGATAAACTACTTGCAGTATCAAACAACCCTCATAGAGAATAATAATTTTAAACATGTCAGGAAGTAAAAAACACTTTAGGAATTTATAATTTTTCCTGCAATACCCCAAATTATATTAAGTGCACTCACCTGAATGTAATTCAGCTCTGGTAACAATTATTTCAAAATATTTTTACTTAAATGCGGTTAACTGCTACACACCAGCAGAAAACATTTATTATGATTTTATACGTTGTGCGCTCATGAACATAAGATGAAATCTCCACACGCTACCTAAAATTTAAATAATAAGCCTATAGTGTACATAAATTTGTATAAGAAATGATTACTTGCCAAGAATAACACAAGCAAGGTTAACTTGTAAACGGACAAAACTAATCTCCTAACAAATCAAACAGAAATAGCTCAATAACTTACCTGAAAATCTCATAATTAGTAACAGGGCAATATTAGTGTACATGCGTTTTACTCTTAAAAAATATAAAATAACATTAGTCTACAATTCTTTGATCAATAATGCAATGTTTGTTTTGAACGTACAGATAAAAAAAAATTAAAAAAAAACCGAACATGACCGACCCAGCCCGAAGGGCATGTCGATCTAAGGGGGTGAATCTTCGGCTGTCCAGGTAGGAAATAAGGGAAGCCTACGATTCACTCATCTTTCTGGACATACCCGAACACTCGCGTTGGCATGCCTACTTTCAACTGGCGAGAGAGCCAAACGTCCGATCGTGCATATTCAGTTTTTTTTGGTTCATTGTAAATATATATACAACTCATGATAACTAATGGTCAATTAGGTTAGGTTAGCTACAGTATAAATACTTTAAAACATTGTGGACGGTTTATTTGGTTAGGATAGCTACATTAAAAATACTGTGAAATCATGTAAACGGTTTCCTAGCGCTGGATAGCTACATAACATATTAAAAAGTTATTTGCTAAGCAACCATAAAATGATTTTACAGTATTTTTAATGTAGCTATACTTACCTAATATAACCAACCATCCACAATGTTTTCAAGTATTTATAATTACTTCTTGCTAATTTTAAGAATGACATCTTATAAGTTAAACACGCGCATTTGGAGTATAAATGCCCGCGAATTTTTTCCCCCCAAATTAATACGCCTGTTATGGTACGGAAATAAAGCAAGCATGAACTTGGGGAACATCCGGTTTGGCTCTCTCGTCTGTGAAAAGAAGGCTTGCCAACGTGAGTATTGAGTATTCGGGTATGTCCAGAAGGAAGAGTGAATCGTAGGCTTCCCTAATGTATTACCAAGTTTATGTACCATTAACATAAAACTAAATAAAAAGTGCTTGTGTGATTATGAGTTTCTGTGTTTATATTAAAGAAATCAACAGGTTATGGGCCCAGGTGTGATGATGTTAAAATCGTTGGGATTGTTTTCAATTGTGTGACAAAACGGAAAAACGTTTATTGCAAAATGGCTACATCGTCGGACGACTTCTTGCAAGTTGAAAAACTTGTTGGTCATGCAAATTTCAGTATTTGGAAATTTCAAATAACTGTGTTAATGAAAGCAGCAGACGTCTACAATGTCATTATCGAAAAAGATGATACCGATAAACGTGACAAGGATTGGGAAAAGAAGGACGCCAAGGCACAAAGATACATTGTTACTACTGTTGACAAAGGTAACATTGGGTGATATTAATAAAAATGAGTATATACTCTGGAGCATATACTCTTAAGTTTGAGCATGTTGTTGAAGTTTATACTCTATTCAGCATGAAAAAAAATGACAGAGTATATACCCAAACTTCCCCTACTTTTGGAGTATAAACTCAAGTGAAGCTGCAAATAGTCTTCTTATTCCCTGATGTTTACGCTTGTAAACATAACCAAAAAATGGCAGATGTATCATCTTCTGCCGGTGAAGAAGTGGAATGCGGGGAAATAACTGATGCTAGCTTTGTGAAAATCATTTGCAATTATCTGGCAGTATATTTAAAATCTCAAACACCAGAAGCAAGGGAAAAAAATAATATCTGTTTGCAGTCAATACGAAATAAGTATGTTGGTGTTTCTGGAAAAAATTTCAGTGAAGCTCAAATACTTAAGAAAATAAATAACATGAAATCTCGTTTGAAGGCGAAAACATATGTCCAGAAAACGGGCATCAAGAAAATTGTACTTAAAGATTGGGAGCAATTATTATTTATTGCCCTGCAAGGAGAGTGCAATCCCACTTTGCAGCAAGTTCCTGGTAAGAATAGTTTGTGTATATTCAAAACTTTACAAGATTGATTGATTTTAATTATTTAAACATAAGGCATGTGTAATTGTGGACATTAGCTACTTTTATAGACCATGAGGTCGTTTGTCAATAAAAAATGGGTAAATATGTACAGTCGCGGTAGATGCCAAAAAAAATGCTAAAAATCTGAAAATACTTTTATTGGTAAATATTTACTTGGGCGGTATTTCCGAAAAAAAATGTTAAAAATCCGAAAATACCTTTATTTTATGCTCTTCAACTTCCTCTTTTCATTAAAATCGGCGGAGATTAGAAATTCCAAATACTTTAGGAGATATCGAATTTTTAAATTTCTTCATATGTAGTTGAGCGGTATTTGCGGAAAAAAAATGTTAAAAATCCGAAAATACCTTTATTATATGCTCTTCAAATTCCTCTTTTCATTTAAAGCGGCGGAGATTAGAAATTCCAAATACTTTAGGAGATATTGAATTTTTAAATTTCAGCACAAAACCAGCGCATTCCTGTAGCGTGCGTGCACCATTGTTTCTTGTTTACGTACGAGTATCTATTTTTTTATTGGATAATGATGTCACGTGATTGTTCGTGATAGGCCAGAATTCAAATGAACTAATACGTGATTATTTAGTTCAATTATTGTTTAAAACAGTGTTTAATTACCGCCTCCAACTTAGGTGAGTTTTTAACGTTTCTAATTTTAAAGTCTTATTTGTTATTTTGATATTGTTGCGCAAGTAATAAGTAACAAAAAAATTTACGTGAGTTGTTACTGTACATCCTTTGTTACGGGTTTGTTAGGTAAGGTCATTTACATTATAAATAATTTAAAACTAAAGAATAATTAAAATTAATTCACATTATTTTTAATATCACCTTAGTTTGAAAGTATTTATAATGTAACTGACCTGACCTAATCGACCATTTTAGTTTACTGTTCACCCTCTGTCCGGGTTTGTTTGGTCAGGTCAGTTACATTATAAATATTTTAAAACTAAACAGCCATTAAAATTAATTCACAAAATAATTTTTAATGTCGGCTTAGTTTGAAAGTATTAATAATGTAACTGACCTGACCTAATCAACCATTTTATTAATTACGCATTCACGATTCACGTATTCACGAACACACTGCAAAATAACAAAAATGGCGCCGCTCGAATGGTTCCACAGGTCTTGTATTGCAAAATTAAAAAATTCGATATCTCCTAAAGTATTTGGAATTTCTTATCTCCGCCGCTTTTAATGAAAAGAGGAAGTTGAAGAGCATATGATAAAGGTATTTTCGGATTTTTAACATTTATTTTCGCAAATACCGCTCAACTACATATGATGAAATTTAAAAATTCGATATCTCCTAAAGTATTTGGAATTTCTTACCTCCGCCACTTTTAATGAAAAGTGGAAGTTGAAGAGCATAAAATAAAGGTATTTTCGGATTTTTAACATTTTTTTTCGGAAATATCGCCCAAGTAAATATTTACCCTTTTATTCTGTGCCCTTTCACTTCCTCTTTTCAAATCAACCGGCGGAGGTAAGAAATTCCAAATACTTTAGGAGATATCGAATTTTTAAATTTCATCATATGTAGAGTCGCGGTAGATGCCAAAAAAAATGCTAAAAATCTGAAAATACTTTTATTCTGTGCTCTTTCACTTCCTCTTTTCAAATCAACCGGCAGAGGTAAGAAATTCCAAATACTTTAGGAGATATCAAATTTTTTAATTTTCATCACAATACCTGCGTAGTATGCGGCGATCACCATTGTTTCTTGTCATAGATAATAAGGTTTCTTGTTTACGAGTATCATATTTCTTATTGGACATTTTTGTCACGTGACTGTTCCGTGATTGGCCAGTATTAAAATGAACCAATAGGTGATTATTTATTCCGTGATTGGTCAGTACATATTCAAATGAACCAATACGTGATTATTTATTCATTTATTGTTCAATACGATGTTTAATTAATCGGTCAACTTCTGCCGTGAACGACTACATCATTTCCTTATAGTGGCAAAGGAAAGGAAATGTACCCGCCTCCAACTTAGGTGAGTTTTTAACGTTTCTAATTTTAAAGTATTATTTTTTTATTTGGATATTGTTGCGCAAGTAATAAGTAAAAAAAAATTACGTGAGTTGTTAATGTTCATCATTTGTCCGGGTTTTGTTAGGTCAGGTCAGTTACATTATAAATAATTTAAAACTAAAGAACCATTAAATTAAATTCACATTATTTTTAATGTCCGCTTAGTTTGAAAGTATTTATAATGTAACTGACCTGACCTAATCGACCATTTTATTTATTACGCATTCACTAACACACGTCAAAATAAAAAATGGCCACGTTCGAAGGGTTAAACGGGCGTTGTATTGCTAAATTAAAAAATTCGATATCTCATAAAGTATTTGGAATTTCTTATCTCCGCTGGTTGATTTGAAAAGAGGAAGTGAAATAGCATAGAATAAAAGTATTTTCGGATTGTTAGCATTTTTTTCCGCATGAATACGCAGGTATTGTGATGAAAATTAAAAAATTTGATATCTCCGAAAGTAGTTGGAATTTCTTATCTCCGCCGGTTGATTTGAAAAGAGGAAGTGAAAGAGCACAGAATAAAAGTGTTTTCGGATTTTTAGCATTTTTTTTGGCATCTACCGCGACTGTACATATTTACCAAAAAATGTTCCTGTGATATGTGGGAAATGTGCTAGGTCAGAAACAAATAGGTTTGTTTATGTTTGGTTAGTTTAGGTTATGTTAATTTGGTAAATAGGGTCCCAGTGTTAGTAGTGGACACCAATGTCTTTTTTTTTTTTTTTTTTTAATAATTTGTAATATTGCATTTTTATTATAAAACAGAAAGTAAACTATGACACATTATTATAATTTGTGTTAGCTTTTAGGTGATATATTTACATTAAATTATATCAAACAAATTCAAATATTAAAAAAATAATTATACACACAATGCAATAAACTCAGTAGTGGGCACATACATTCTAGTAGTGGACCCTTCATGAATTAGTAGTGGACACTAATTAAAAGAAACACTGTTTATTGGTTGGTTATATCACTGCAAGTCCAAAAGTGTAGATATAGGCCTATATGATGCCAACAACACATACTCTGTATCAGAAGCATCACTGCTTAGTCGTCCACATTCATGATAATGAAACAGAACTTCTTCCTCCACCTCATCTTCATCCAAACCAAATGCATCTATGTAACTCTTGGGAATACACCGGAAATGATATGTAGCTCTACACTTGTCACATTCAAGCCAAGTTTCTTAATTTTTTTCTTCTTTTCTTCCAAAAAACTGCGGTCACATTTCTTGCATATACAATCTTCTTCGGAATGGCTAGCAGACTTGCATTTCTTACCAGGTTTTTTAGTTTCTTTTTCAGTTACTGATTTAAGTAAATATTGTTTCCACTTATCAGAAGAAACGACTGCAGGGAACACTTGCTTTCGTCTCGTACTAATTTTTTCTGGAGTTTTAGGCCAAAACAAGCACCTTTTAAAGGGGCTGCTTACTATACCTGGTTTTTTGGGAGGATAGCATGAACTAGGCTTAGGTGTCGTAACAGAGTTAGGACTAGATGCAACTGTTGAACTAGGCCTAGGCGTAGTAACAGAATTAGGAGTAGGTGCAAGTGTTGAGGTACTGGATGTTGATGGCAGAAGCATGGAAGGTATAGGAGTTCCACATTTGTTTTGAGGATCATCAGAAGATGTTTGCGAATCATGAGACGCTCGTTCTTGCAGACCATCAGAAGTTGAAACACAAGGGTTGGTAGACAGCAATGGTTGCGATGGTGCAATGTCAGAGTAACTTCTGACTTGTACAGTGTTCATATGTTTGAAAGATCTCCAAACGTAGAACAAATCCTTAGCAGATTCCGCACCATTCCATGGTTCACCCTCTGGTACAGTCTTGAAAGAGTTCAGAGTTGCAACATTTATTTTGGATTCAAGAACTGTTAAAATATTATTCTCATTTCTCATTACTTCCCCTGTTGTTGTATCTAGAGGATTCTGAACTTCTCTACTCTTCACACATTTATCAAAGTCCACATTGTTTGGTGTAAATGGATAGAGACCTGTTGATCTGAATCCTTCTTTTCAAAAACTTCCTCTAGAATGGGGGTAAAGGTTTTTCTTGTTACATCTTTTGGATAATTGTGGTATTTCCATTCATGTACTGCTTCTTTCCAGCCATCCTTTAAAGGCTTAAAGACAGACACATCAGCAGGCTGTAGGAGATGAGTGCTGTTTGGATGTAGTGCCACTAAAATGATACGGTTTTTGCTGCAGAATTCACTGATTTGAGGAGTTACGTGTGATTTGTGCCCATCAACAAACAACACCACTGGTCTCTGAATGTTTCTTTTGTCAAGATAGGTGACGAAATGGTTTGAAATATATTCAAAAAACACTTCACTGTTTATCCATCCACTGTCAGACAATCCAATTGCCCAGTCATTTGGTACAGATTCCGCAACATCACGTGGCATTCGTTTATAAGGAAATATCACCATTGGTGGCACTGTTTCCCCACTTGCTGAAAAGCAACCCATTACAGTTATTTGCTCCTTCTCATTATTCGGGACTTGATGGTAAAAGTCCCCTCTCATACGTGGTCCAAGAACCTTTCCTGTCTTTGGGCAAAGCATGAAACCAGATTCATCGGCATTGAAAATACGTTCGGGTTAGTCCAAAACATCTCTCACTCCATCCTCGGTTAGGGTTTGGTCAACATCATTGAACCATCTTAGAATGCCTTCTTTACTTACTGCAGCACGTGCTGTTGTGAGATTTTCCGCATGCTTTTCAGTAATGTTTGGATGTCTTCTGAGGAAAGCTTTGAACCATGTTTGACCTGGCATGTTCTCTTTAAATGGGTTTGGCCTCCCATTCCCGTCAAGAATCTGTTTCACTGCACAAAACAATAAATTTCTGGTGATAGGAAACCCTTTCCTTGCTATGCCAAGTATCCATGCTTCTAGTAGTTCTTCCTCAGCAAATGTTAAAACTGGTGAAGGCCCCATCTTGCGATCTTCAGGTACTGCACCACTAACCTTATGAATTAGTGTTGCACGAGGTACTTCAAATGTTCGTGCTTCTTATTTCTTACTCATACCATTACGGACTGCTTCTACTGTCTTTTTCATGGAGTCCTCTGAATATTGAAACATCAGTCTCTTCACAACTTTTTCTTTCGGCATCTTGTTTCAAAGCTGTCTCACACACACTGTGAAAGGACCAAAATAGTCCATTTGCATTAATAAAACCACGCATGTACAAGTTAATATTAAGAATAAAATACTTTTTTTTTTGAGGCAGTGTCAACAGATAAAATGAGAGATAGCTGGTGCTTGAAAAAGTATTTACATCTGAGAGAGCAAGCAAACAATTGTTTTTTATCTGCAAGAGGATATGCAACAATTAGGTTCTTCATTCTGCTATAATTGTCACAGTGTCCACTACTAAAATGTGTGATTTTAGAGGTGGACACTGTGGTGTCCAGTACTGACAGTTTTCAAATATTTGAATGTTAGTGCTGGACACCCCTCCCTTAATTAATTTATAATTTAATCTTTTGCAATTAGTGTTTTTAAAGTAAGTATTATACCTATTAGCAACTATCAAAGCAGACAGATACAAAAAAATTAACAAAAGAACTATGATGTTGACGGATTAAAATTTTATGTCTCTTACCTCTGGGAAATAAGATGTGCATCCTTCCTTTACATACATAAAGTAAAATACATTATGTTGCTCTCATTGGCTTCCAATATCATCCATAGAGGTTGCATATGATATACAACATATTAGTGAAGATCCAGGATGAATAAGTAACATGACATGGTCTCTGGTTTTAGAATATACAGTAATTAATCTATGAGTGTGACCACGACTAGTAGTGTGTCCACTACTAACACTGGGACCCTATGTAGTGTACGGATTAGCGTTAAAATTTTTTTTTAAAAATCTGAAATAACTTTCATTATATGCTCTTTTACGTCCTCTTTTCATTACAGCCTGCGGAGATAAGAAATTCCAAATACTTTAGGAGATATGGAATTTTTTAATTTTCATATTTGGGCGATATTTGTTAAAAAAAAAATTTTAAATTCCGAAAATACCTTTATTCTGTGCTCTTTAACTCCCTCTTTTCATTAAACCCGGCGGAGATAAGAAATTCCAAATACTTTTGGAGATATCAAATTTTTTAATTTTCATCCTGTGCACTCATGCGGAGTTTAGCGGGAAGCCTACAATTCACTCATCCTTCTGGACATACCCGAATACTCAAGTTGGCAAGTCACAGACGAGAGTCAAACCCGACCCCAAGTTCATGCTCGCTTTTTTTTTCCGTACCACAACAGATGTATTTATTTGGGGGAAAAAAATGTGTGGGCATTTATTCTCCAAATGCGCGGGTTTAACTTATAAGATGTCATTCTTAAAATTAGCAATAAGTAATTATAAATACTTTAAAACATTGTGAATGGTTGGTTATATTAGGTAAGTATAGCTACATTAAAAAAACTGAAAAATCATTTTATGGTTGCTTAGCAAATAACTTTTTAATATGTAGCTATCCAGCGCTAGGAAACCGTTTACATGATTTCACAGTATTTTTAATGTAGCTATCCTAACCAAATAAACCGTCCACAATGTTTTAAAGTATTTATAATGTAGCTAACATAAACTAATTGACCATTAGTTAACATGAGTTGTATATTTATTTACAATAAACAAAAAAAAAAAAACCAAGATGCACGATCGGGCGTTTGCCTCTCTCGTCTGTTGAAAAAAGGTGTGCCAACGTGTCCAGAAGGATGAGTGAATCGTAGGCTTCCCGCGTTCACCATTGTTGCTTGTTTACAAGTATGATTTTTTTTTTTCGTGATGTAGTTGAACGACTACATCATGTAAAAAGAAAATTACGTGAGTTCCTACTGTTCATTCTTTGTCGTGGTTTGTTAGGTCAGGTCAGCTACATTATAAATACTTTAAAACTAAACAACCATTAAAATTAATTTTATTATTTTTAATGTCCGTTTAGTTTCAAAGTATTTATAATGTAGCTGACCCGACCTAATCTACCTTTGTCCGTTTTGTTAGGTCAGGTCAGTTACATTATAAATACTTAAAACTATACAAGTAAAATTAATTGATATTATTTTTAATTTCCGTGAGTTCCTACTGTTCATTCTTTGTCCTGGTTTGTTAGGTCAGGTCAGCTACATTATAAATACAGTAAGTCCTCTATTTACGTCGTACCGATTTACGTCGTTTCGGATTAACGTCGCTAATGTTTGAGTACTCATGTTTCAATTTAAGTTGTCGCCGATTCACAATAACGTCGTTTACAATGACCGTAAATCTTTATTTTAACCAAAACACCGTATATAATTCGTTTATAATTCTTTGTTTCCTTCGGTAATTAATTTATGCTATGTAGCGTAAGCTACACGTTCACCGCCTTATCTTATCATACATCATGAGGGACGCTTCCTGCTCTCCGCTGCTCTCCGCGCGGTGATGCAATACTACCAGCCCGCCCGCTCGGCCACCCACGTATCTCGCACGTAGAAGTGTTATCTACTTCCCGCAACGACACAGCATTTTCTCCTACCCCTTTTCGTCCAACTCCTTGGCACTTCAGTAGAGGTGTAAAAGTAATTAAAAAAAGTGTACCCGTATGTATTCGTTACTATAACAATTAGTACTCGTTACTTTCGTATCGTTACTCGTTACTTCTGATACTGCATAACATGCTATGTTATGTAACAGCAACGAATCGAGTCGTATTTCGTATGCTTACAGTATGACGTCGCGTAAATAATAATAAATCGAATATAAACAATTAAAAGTATTTGATAATTAACAGCTTTTGTTAACCAAGAAACAATAAAATCTCATTAGAGCAGCTTTATTATAATATCTCTTTTAAGATAAGAACAAAAAACGTGAAAATACGCGATGATAAAAAACAAAAACATACATATTTCTAATTTGTAAAAAATACTTTATTACGTTGTTTCTGTTCCAATCTCAAACTTTGTCTACACACACAATACCTTTAATAAACAGTAAAAAACTTGGCTGACGAATTTCTAAATTATACTTTTCTTAATAAACAAACATCGTTCTTTGTAACGAATAAGTGCGCGCATGCGTAAAACATACGAAAAATGCGAGTAACGAAATGCATTCGTGTGTAACGTTTCGTTACTCGTTACTAGATACCGCACCCGTTAACTCAGTAACGAATATATACGGTTTGCTACAGCTCTACACTTCAGTCGCTATGATATCATTGAGTTGGCCGTAGTTTTAAACGTGCCGTTAACTTTATCGTAGAGATGGGTTGTTACAGCAATTTTCGGTATCTGTTCCAACCTGATACTGATACAGCATTGTACCATGTTACAAGTCTCTGATACTTCTGTATCAGACGGTCCCAGGAGGCAGCAAAGCTCCGCGTACGCAGACCGCGCGACCGGAAGGAGTATCTGATACATTATTTATCACGCCTTGTAATTCTCTACCTCTGATACTCTCATGCCCGCCTGATACAACCAGTATCAATCAGTTCAACATTCACTGCAGTTCGTCCTGGCCGTGTATCACCATGTTGCGGGCTGTCATGCTTTATAGTTAGTATCTTTATAGTGAAATAAGGAATGGATAAGTGCACGAAAAAGACTTCATTTGTGTGGAATTTTTTCACGGAAAATAATGAGTTTGCTAATTGTAATTTGTGTAAACAAAAACTGAATTATAAATCATTGACTAATCTGAAGAAACATTTGAAAAAACATTGATATAGTATGCTCACTAATGTACCTATCTGTTTTTTTATTTTTTATTTTTGATAAAATCGTGAATTTTTAATGTATAAAAACACTAGTTACTAATTGTTTTCAAAAAAAGAAAGTCCATATGTTGATTACATCTGTTATTAGTGTCAACTGAGAATTTATTTGCATTTTCATAGGTGTTAGGTGCACAAATATAAATATTATATCTTGTATTAATGTACTTTTTAATATTAAAATTTCATTAGTTTTATTATTGAACGAGACGGTGCACGCACTGCGCACTGAGCGTACTTTGAAGTAGGACAATAAACAAAACGACTTGTAACCAGGGCTGCCACTCTGATATTCATGAAAAACCTAGATAACCTACAAAAAAACCCAGACACATGGGTAAAAAACCCAGATGCGTCTAAAATGCTATCGTTGAAAATGTTTGCGTACTAATTCAAAAATATAAACATAACTGGTTTTAATATAAAACAATTAATTACCTTACAAGACTGAAAACGGTTAAATACAACCAATACAAGAAAATTACACTGCAGCAAAATGGCTGTATAAGTAATTCTTGGACCAGCACATATCATAAAAAAAACCTAGAAATATATACATGACAAAACAAACATCATCACTGCATTCTTTAAACCGGTAATTGTTTTTATAAAACTGCATCATGTACGTTAGTCTTTATTCAGAGTCTGATTCTACAAGATTGGTTTGAAGGTTAATTGTTGCATTGGTTTTGTGTTCTGCAAGCCTCTTTGAAGAATGTGTCTAATTTAATATTCGACTTAGCTTCTTGAAAACTAGTTTTGTGTTTATATGTATTTTTGTATGTGAAACACACAGACTTGTTTGCATTTATCAAACAGATATTGCAACAGATACAGTAGCTACTACCTTTATTATTGTTTTAGGTATAAAAATAATTAAAATTATAAAAAACCTATAGAATTGTTGGAATTCATTATTTAAAAACCCAGAAACCCAAACACCATTGGAAAAACCCAGATCTGGGTGGAAATACCCATGAGTGGCAGCCCTGCTTGTAACAATATCGCTTTGCGCCTCTCCTTCAAGGCTTCAACGCCTTCCCCTGCGCTTCCTCCCCCTACATTCTTTCCCTTCTTTATCCCTTATTCTTCGTTCCTGCTCCCTCCCCTTTCACAAGCTCCGCCCAAGTGACCGTCATCTGCGATCGGGTACTGCGCTCATTGGCCGTGGTGTTGTTCCAGGTGAATTCTGAACTGATACTAAAGTCTCTGATACTTTTCAAGTGTACTCGTTTGCCGTTCCTGATACAGGCGCGTATCAGTGACAAAGTATCAGGTTGATACTATTCGACCCACCTCTACTTTATCGTGATTAAATGCGTTTGTAGTAGGCCTACAGTATCAGCTCACTGCAATTTATGATTTTTTCTTCATAAGATGTCTTCCAAACGACTATATATCTGTTTTTATATTTCAATCAATAAAGGTAATAAAGCAGCTGGTTAAATAACCATTCTATAAAGCTGAGAAGTACTAGTTGGACTTGTTTCCCACGCTGTCGGTTGTAATTTGCTGATAAAATTGCCCGTTGTCACGTCTGTATGCCAGCGCTTCCGGCCGACCTTGGGCCGTGGTCGGCCGGTGGCATGAAACATGGCTCATTTTGCGTCGTTTCTATTTACGTCGCGGTTTTCAGGAACGTAACCCCGACGTAAACCGAGGACTTACTGTACTTTAAAACTAAACAACCATTAAAATTAATTTTATTATTTTTAATGTCCGTTCAGTTTCAAAGTATTTATAATGTAGCTGACCTGACCTAATCTACCTTTGTCCCGTTTTGTTAGGTCAGATCAGTTACATTATAAATACTTAAAACTATACAAGTAAAATTAATTGATATTATTTTTAATTTCAGTTTATTTTGAAGTATTTATAATGTAACGAACCTTACCTAATGGAAAATTTCTGTTATTTAGGCATTCACGCACACACGGCAAAATATAAAATGTCGGCGATCGAATGATTACATAGGGCTTGTATTGCAAAATAAGAACGGCGATATCTCCCAAAGTAATTGGAATTTCTTATCTCCGCAGGCTGTAATGAAAAGAGGACGTAAAAGAGCATATAATGAAAGTTATTTCAGATTTTTAAAATTTTTTTTGACGCTAATCCGTACACTACATATTTACCGTTAATTTTGGTTAGTTTACATGATATGTTCATGCCCAAGCACGTTCAGTTAGGTTAGGTTTTGACAGTTGTTTTGCCTAAGGTTTAATTTAGTTCAGGTTAGTTAATGTCAGTTTGATTTAGGTAAACAATTATTTTAAGTCCATAAGTATGTAAACTTGGTGTAATATGGAAAGAATACTAACTAAAATTTGTGTGTGAAACATAACATAACCTCAGTTTAATGTTTGCTAGTCAGAGGTTGAATACACACAGAGTACTGTACAATGCTATTGTTTAAGGTGCTGTATCAGTCAGATGTAGCGAAGATGGAAATAAACCACAGCAATCAACATTGGCACAAGAAAGTGATGTGCCTAGGCCCCATAATGTACCATCGCGGCCTGTGAAACGAAAAGTCTGCAATATCGTTGCTGCTTGTGAGACTGTTGAAACTGTAAAGTTAACAAATTCAGAGCTCCAGCGTCTGGTGCTTCTCAAGCAGTTAGAAGTACGTACTTGATTTAAAGAAAAAGAAACTGATGCAAGAATTAGGACATCAAGAAGTAGTCTATTCGAACCATGTGTGTAAAAGTGTTGAATGTGTTGCCACACACTTAGGCTAACTTAAACAATATTACAAGAAAAAATTCAAATTTTGTTAACAATAACGCATTTAATAGGTATTTCACCCACCTGCCTTAATTACATAATAAAAACAAATGTAAGTTACACAAGATCCTGTTAACATTAATGTCTTATAATTATTAGTACCCTATTGTATAATTGTTTTCAAATTAAAATTCTCATAACCCGTATGCTCTACAGCATCATACATAGTGCAATACGAATGAACCAATTGATAAAATTAGGTGCTCGAATGAACTTGAATTAAAATACTGGTATGTACTGTAGTACTAAATGTGCCTAAGGTAGGCATATATGTTAAAAGATTTTTTTTCATATAAATCCGTGAATTGTTCGAGTAATTTCCAGTCTTCGAGCCACACCTCTCCCTCGAACATTGGCTTCTTCTTTGAATTCTTCTCCGAGGTCATTAATTTCAAAGTTTTCAACAGGAAAGTCATCGTCTTGTAAATATTTTGCTATATTATGTAAAACAAAGCATGAAAGCACAACAGATGGTATTCTGTCATGTGCTAGTCGTATTTTGTGTTGCAGTATTGGAAATCTTTGTTTGACCTGACCAAAGCACCGCTCTATCAGACACCTCTCCTTTTTGTGTAAATTGTTATAAGACTGTTGTTCTTCTGTATTTGGGTTTCTGAATGATGTCATTAGTGAGGGTGCTAATCCATATCCTTGATCTGCTAATATCAGTGCACCACATGCATTTTCTCGAATCAGCCTATATGGAGCAGAATTCCTCAAAATTCTCGAATCATGCACTGATCCTGGCCAAGAACAATCTACACTTGTAAATATTTCTTTGCTGTTGCAAGTAGCTTGCACGTTCAAGGTTGCCATACCTTTCCTGTTTATGTATTCATCTCCATGAACAGAAGGTTTGCTTATAGGAATATGAGTACAATCCAATGCTGCTATTGCACAAATAAACTTGAAATTATCTTGCCATGCAGCCTTTGCATCCTCTAGTTTTTGCTGAGTCCTTGGAAATTTAATCCAAACATTTGCCTTCTCTGTTATTTTTCCCAATATATAACCTATAGTTTTGGAAACAGATGTCTGATGAATACCTACATCTTCACCAACACCTGACTGGAAGCCTGGATCACCAACATAATGAAGAAATACCCTCATTTTTTCTTGGCTTGATAGAGCTTTGCCTCTTGCCACTTTATACTCCCCAAGAAAATAGTTGGCTAACCATGACACATTTTCAGGGTTAAACCTGTACAGTACTTACAGTTTCTTTCGGTAACACTTCTTCGCGCATCATACACTTTCGTCTTCCTGAAGCCTCGCAAATTCATAAATTCTGCCATTGTCAACTGCTAATAACTACATCTGAGTTTGCATGATACCACTCTCATAAAAAATGGAGTATAAACTCAACAAACTAAGTTTATACTTTACTTATTCATATCGTTTCGGAGTATAAACTCAGTGGTTGAGCATTTCCCCCACTCCCTGAGTATCTACTCAATAATGAGTTTATACTTCAGTATTTTATTTATATAAAACCAAGTTTAAACTCCAAATATTGTGAGAAAAAGTATATACTCATTTTTATTCATATCACCCATTCAGTTTGTTATGTCTTGCACCACGGCGAAGGAAATGTTTAAAAAATTGTGTTCCATTTACGAACGAGACAGTAACCACAACAAAAACTCACTACTTCAAGCATTTTTCAATTTCAAAATTAACTGTGTTGCATCAGACCTCTCAGAAATTCAAAATTTATCTGTCAAATTGAAAAGTTTAGGGCATTGTATTGATGATGAAACGATGATAGGAAAGATTTTGTCATCATTGCTGAGCAATTACAAGTTTTTCATGACTGCCTGGGATTCAACTCCTAAGTGTGACCAGACCTTGACAAACCTTATTGCAAGGTTATTGGCAGAAGAGGAACGCTCCCAGTCAAGTGGTGAGAGTGACAATGTTGCATTCAGAACTGTGAATAGGGACGTTATATGTTATGGATGGGTGATTATCACGAAAGTAAGGATTCTGGTACTACAATATTTATAATTTTTAAACGTCTTAAAAATTTTTTGGAAAAAATCTGTGTTCATCTTAAAAGGGTACTTAATTACAATTATCTATTGGTCACATAGTTTGATGTCTGTAAATACTTGAATACCAATTTTGAAATTTGGGAGGCAGGAGAATGACAACTTCTAGGGGAATGACAAGAAACTGAACTTGGTATGATGGTTTAATTTTTAAACACAATTCATGATACAAATACAAAATTTGCACAGTTTTTATGTAGGATCTGAGAATACAAACTGTAGATGCTCTAGTCCGTGATGGAACTGGGGGCTGAATTTTCCGTAGGATATCATCAATTATATACACATGAATATCCCTTGGAGAAGGCCATTTCCAAGCTGTTCTTCCTAAATTAGTGGGCTCCATTGCATTGATTGTCACTGTCTTTCCTCCATCATTTGTCAGTGCATGTAATTTCTTCTGGGTAGGTTTGACCTTCATATGTGACTGCTACCCATTCTTCAACTGAATACTGTGAGGTTGTATCTGACAAAAATACAAACATCTTAGTTTCACATACATCAGTACCTACTGTATTCCGCTCATTATGTCGTTTGACTTCAACTGTTAGTAATGTAAATTAATTATTTATTAAAATCATATACTTATGAATTTTTTGTTCAATTAAGTTAAGTTGATGCCATTTTAACAGTTAGGCTACATTAGAATGCTATTTCCTGATGTAATGTCACAATCAGCTATTAAACTGAATGTTGAATAGTACATAATTAAAAAATATACCGAAGTTGATAACATGCCCTACCTTGTTTGACCAACGTGAGATACTTTTGTGAGTCACTTGAGAACGCAATCCCAAAATGCTTGCAATTTTTATTCAGTGTGCACTGCAAGCAGCTCAGTGCTCGGTAACTGTGTGTAGAAGTAACTGTCACTTGATCGACTTTCATTGTCATCATTACAGTCACTAGTTTTCCTCCTTTATGTAGAATCACATCAAACTTGAGAATATCGTTCTCAGAGATTTTCCAAAGTTTAATGTTTGGAGAATTTTCTTCCAATTTGTCAAATAAGATAGGGAGATTTGTAATATCTGTTCCTTGTGTGATAATGCTCTCTGCTGTTCGTTTCAAACATCCACAACCTTTACCATGGCCAGCCTCACTAAAGTTCCAAGTTGCCATTGTTACCAATGGATATCGTTCCACCACAGATTGAAACAAGTAAAAGTTTTTCTTGTTCCTGTACTGTGTGGATGGTGAATCACTCAAAAAGTGAACAAACAATCTTTATTTGGGGGCACTGCTGAAGTAGATATTTTACCACTGGATCAAGGTGAGCCCAGATAGCGGCAGGGTCATGTCGAAGACTATCAGAAAGAATACAAAATGAAAAATATTTTCCCATGGCTTCAGCCTTGTAATAAGCAACACCAGTATGTAATGTAAACTGCCGCCTTGAAGCGCCAAAGTGGATTGCCTGTACTTCTTCTGAATATTTGGCTGAAAAATTCTCACTGAAATCCACGTGGAAAAGAGCTTCTTCGTAACTTATATTTTCTTTCAACTCTTTGATGTATTGATGTTGATGATGGATGTTCGCCACATGATTCATGAATTTAACGATAGTACTTACTAATTCATGAACAGCACTTCCAATGTCAGTTTTGATCTCAGTTTTTGTTGTAATTTGAAATACTTTTTAATTTCCTTGTACTACTCGAGTTTCTTTTGTTGTTACCGATTTGTGATGAACAATACTATCAGACAAATTTAATTCTTTATAAAGGATCACTTGATCTTTGCATTCATCACTCTTTCTTAACAAACACTTTTCACTATTCTTTTCACAGCACATCATTTCCATTATTTCCTCTGGCTTTTTAGCGTTTATCACATCACTTCCATGCAACTTCTCTGTTAACATTTCCATGTTACTATGTGTGATACACAAACAAGTATCCCGACTGTTCACATTGCGTGCAACAATCCAAAAAGGTTTGAATCGACAGAATGTAGTGTAACTCAGCCTAATACCCAAATCCAAATTTTTAAATTTTACATACAGTTCCTTTAAACTACCGTTAAAATATCTCTTGTTTCTTCAATTTACACCTTGTTATGAAATCTTTCTTTCCAGAGCATTGTGTGCTGTTTTCATCCTGTGTGAGGAAATCTATTATTGTTTGTTTTGCCATTTCAGTAGACTTCCTTCTCATATTCTCTTCAACATTCTTGCTTCTAATCTGTAAAAATTTAAATACATTGTTCATGCATCTGTATTTCTTCACTATTCTTCCAGCAATAACTCTTTTGAAATTGTCTTTAGTCTTGTGAGATTTTATTTGGTTGTAATTATGGGTGAGCTGACTTACCAATACTTCTCCAAAAACCAGCTTTCGTTTAATATCTTTATCAACCTTCCGCCCTTTCAAGAAACCATTTACTTTCGTTTTAGGTGTAGTAGCATTCTTCTTGTCACTTTTTATTTTTGCAAGCAATCTTTGGTATCACTTTCGATACCTTGCTGCTTTTCTTTCACCTTTACGCAATTTATTTTTAAGGTTTTGAAGTTCTTTTCTTCTTCTTCTTTCCGGCATTAATTCTGCCATCAACTTTCGCACAAGACGTATAAGCTACATTAAGTGATTAACTGGTAGAGTCATTTGTTAATTGTTGAAGTTTAGAACGTGTGAAACAATTTGAAAGTTCACGTTCTGGTATCTCCCGTATGTTTTCCGAATCACTGCTTGGTGGTGAATTATTGGAGAGAAATATACATTCTTCTTCTGCTTTTTTCTTTCTTTTACAGTTTCTTCTTTGAGTTTCTCGCCATGACTTTCTTTGCTGTCTTTTTTCCCTGTGTGTTTTTTCAGCAATGGGTTTTATTTGACCTTTCTTCTTCCTGTTTTCATATTTCTGTTTATGTTTCATCTTCTCTGCGAGCAGTAATTCAGGATTGCATTTTATCTTTTCTTTTCGTTTTTTTTTCAGCATCTCGTTTTTTCTTCAGTTGTTCCTCTCTGCTTTGTTTTTTCCGTGGAGCCATAATCTGCAACACAGGAACATTTTCTATGTAAATTTGTAACTTTGTTGATACTATGTCGTCAAATAGGCCCTCATTGCATGCATATGATAAAGTATGCTTTAAAAGTTTTATTTACTGCTAGGCAAATGTAGAGAAGAAAAAAGATTTTGGTCTGAGTGTGTCATTATCCTGGATTTGAGTCATTCTCCTGGCTTTTTAAGGTTCTGATTTTACCAGGAGAATGACAGCCAGGAGAATAACATTATCATTGGTTTACTCCATGGCTGAAGTCTTAGAACATTATTTGAGGTTAGATTTCACCTACAATAAATTGCCAATTAATATATCTGAATGGTGAATTTGCAAAACGACGTAAGTCCAAACTAATAGTTTTGAGAAAATCACAAAAAACTGTGTAATGTGCTGTTGGCACATATTGTGCCACTTTTTATTGGCGTCAAGCAAACAGATCAGTATTGCGAATATTTTTCAATTTCTGAAAGAAGGTTTAAATTTTATATGTTTTTAGGAAAAATAAATAAAAATGCTGGACTTAAGACGTTTTACAAATTCACAAATATTCAATACAAAATATAATATATTTTGTAATAATTATCATTAAAATTAAATTAATCTCTTAAAGTTTTTATTAAGAAACGAGGTGAAGTTACAAAGTAATTATTGTTGTATGGTTGACAACATATTTTTTAGCAGATGGCACTGAGAAACTCCTTATCTTTAAGATCAATATCAAATTATTTCAACAATACATTCACGTGTTACAAACAATTTTTAGAGATAGAAGGATTATTTTTCTCAATTTACAAAGATACTTCAACAATGAGAATAACAGTTCAGTCAACATAATAAGATTGTGTCAACAATTCACTCTGCATCAGACACAACCTACATGTGGTAAACGTTCAATGGTCTATTGCTGCCCATTGTACAATGCCAAGGTAGAATGCCTGCACGACTTCTTCTTCTGGAATGTATTTAAGCATCTTTCGTACATCTTGTAATTTGTCTGCATTAATTGGGATAAAACCATTCGGATAAACTTTCTGAGTTGGAAGACCTGGGTTGTGGAGATATGTAGGGCCAAGGGCAAATGTGTGAGCAACTAGGCTATCAATAAATGGCTTGGCTACGACAATGCCGAAGTGGTCTGCAGAAAATTGGAACTCCATGAAGGAGGAAATGCTGAACGGAATTTTCTGACTTCGTGGTACATTGCAGGTTGATGATTCCAGGGAATTTAGATTCTTTTTGTAAATAGTTGGCCACCAACTATGAAAGTTGTACACATTTTAAATTTCGACAATGTTCACTGTAATTTTTTTCTTTGCACTAGAGTGCACAATTAGCTCACACACATCCTTTAGTGTGTATAATCTGTCCAAATGACGCAAACACCTTTTCACCACAGCACAATCTCTGTCTGAAGGTAAAAATGAATGGCCTCTGATGGGAAACAGAAGTCTGATCTTAAGGAACCGTTTTTTTGCAGTTAATGCCATTAAAAATCTGATGACAGTGTTGTTTTTGTTTTGGCCTGGACATCCGTCACAAAACAACCATATCTCGGTTGCTGAGTCAGGAATAAAGTTGTTCATGTAGTCAAGTAGGAAACTACATACCTCGTTCGGCCCCTTTTTGGCCTGTCCTTCGTGGCATATGTAAAATACGGCGTCGCTGGTTTTAAGGTTGTGCACTGAAAATACAGGAACAGTCAGCTGACGAAGATAATACATATCCTGCACTGGAATCTTTGGCAACGATATGTTTTGCATGTAGTCAAATGACAATGCAACAAAATCATCTCTTTCGATGCACAATTGAGATGCACGTTTCAATGTTAAATAGAATTTCTTGCTCCTGCGTTTATGCACAAGGAGTTCGGCCATTGTGACCCGTTTGGGTGGTGTCATTTAGACAGCTTTTCAGTTTAATACTTTTTTCTTCACAAATTACACAAGTATCAACACTAGGTCTACCAAACTTCAAACTATAATGGCTCTTGAAATACTTGTGGTAGTAATGATATGATACATTCCTGTCTGCATACTTGTCAACAAACATTTCATGCATTTTCTTGACTGTTAGTTCTCCACTAAGATAATAAATATCAACATCACCATAATGAGTTTGATGAACTGGAAAGGAGGATATATGGCTATGAATATCCGCAAGAATAGTAGCGTCTTTTGCACTTGATGGTTTGTGTTTTCCCCTCTCATCACTTGGTGATTTTCCAAGTAGTATCAGCTGGCACAAACGCTTGACACTAGATTCACTAACACGATAAATACTCAAAAATGCTTTCTTACACACAGCAACCAGTTTACCAGAGTCCCTTACATGGTACACAAACATAGCTTCTCGTCTGCCAGGTTCGTCTTTCCTGCCCCTTCTTCTTTGAACGTCTTTACGCATTATTAGTCCTTGCAAAAACACATCCTGCTCATTCTTGGTATTAAACTCATTCATTTGGTTTACTGCCTCAATGAAGGTATTATCTGAAACTAGCCTGAAGCACTTTTTCTTGCAACTGAAATCAAAGAACAGTATATAATTATTATTACCTCTTGTAATTTGTTCGTCACTCTTCAATATCTGTTAATGTTAGTAATTTAATTGGTATCTAGTACAAAATGCAATAATACACCAAACAGTCTACGCCCTACTATTTCTAACCATTCGGAAATCTGTGAAAAATAGTGTGATTGAGTTCAAGGTAACTGAACACATCCATTTAATTTTATTGTTTAGCTTAATTGTTATTTATTCAAAAATATATTATGACAGTTTGTTTTGTAAAGCACTTTAAGATTTTTATATGCCATAGAAGTTACTAGTTTAGTAACCTGTATCCTGATTCGAACTAGGTACTTTATAGTAATAAGTCGTGCATATTCTGCAACGTTTGCATATAACAACAATTATGTATAGTAAATGCCGTAAAAGGGGAAGACTGGATATCAATATATAAATAACATTTGTGAGAATGTGACAAATAAACTATTGGCTGGAGGACTAACTTTTATTTTTTATTTTTGGAATAAATGTTAACTTATATTGTATTATTATCAAGTATCACTCTTTTTTAACACATTTAACACACAAGGGGTTTGTGTTGTTAATTATATTTTCAGTACATCTATTAATAAATTATTCTGAAGGTAAAAAATTTATTTTCTCTTCATCTATATTCACAGAGAAACATTTTACTGATTTAAATGTAATGTTCTGCAGTTCGTTTTCCTGAGATGTCAACACCACTAACATTTCTCACTAATTGCAAGACCACGAGTGTTCTGGTATTCTCATTTTACTGTATTATTTAGTATCGTTCTTACAACTTCTTAGCACTATGTACTTACCATCATTCTTGTCCAGTGCATCTAGCTGGTACACGCTTGTTTACATGGTTCTTGTGTTCCAAACCTTTTACCTTAGCCATTTTTATAATGTTTATTTTGTATTCAGCAGTCATTTTGACACCCTTCTTTCGTATATCATTGTTGTCAATAGTTTCTTCAAAATAACTCTACAAACTACTGCTAGATCACGCCATTTTCCTGCAAACTTACTTTTGTTTTATTTCACAACACGCATGTTTGCAACAACATTTTCGTTCATACTGAGCTGAACATATTTGTCAACAGATAGCATACAAGTGTCTGAACATTTAGTTCCAGTTATTTAAGGTAGATGGCATATGTGTCCACACAACCACGCTTACTCTTACATCAAAAAAATTTTCACAGTCAAAACGACCTAAGTCCGGGACTTAGGTTGTTTTGTCTATAAAGATAAAAATGCAGGAGCAGATTAAAACGCAACAAAGACGTGGACTAAAGTCATTTTACTAGTAAACTGTAGCCCTTTGCAATCACTTCACGATTAGGCAATAATCTCAAAACACCAAAAATGTGACTTAAGTTGTTTTGCAAATTCACCATTCATCTACATTTTAAGTTAGAATAAAAACTATAATTACTTGAACTCAGCCATTCCATACTCACGGGTGTGACAGTTAAACTAATTTATTTACACTTAAAATTTAATTTTAGTAATTAAATTTCATTATGAATCCAAGATTACTCTATCATACTGAACATTGCCTATTAATGTCTACATAAAAAAATTCTGAAGTAAATATTGTCACAAAAATTTAAATTATTAAGCTTTGAATAAACATCACGGGTGTGACATTATTTGGACAACATGCAGTGTGTTAATGTCTTAAGATACATATTTCTGTGACTAAGCATTGGATAATGTTTCAGCAATTTACTTATTTATAAAGATACATTTACTGAACACATTGTAACTAAAAACTTCGTTCAAATTTAACATT
Organism: Bacillus rossius redtenbacheri; assembly: GCF_032445375.1. Classification (NCBI taxonomy): domain Eukaryota; kingdom Metazoa; phylum Arthropoda; class Insecta; order Phasmatodea; family Bacillidae; genus Bacillus; species Bacillus rossius. Next base: position 300,085,232 of record NC_086330.1, on the reverse strand, counting down.
GAAGAGAAATAAATTAATTTTACATCATCACGGGTGTGACAATGAATCCTCACGGGTGTGACTTGTTCGATTATCATCAGCAAAGAAACAGTTTCTGTCCAGGTTTATTAAAAATTGTAATAGATAATGTCTGAATAATTGTCAAAAGTGTCACACTTTTCAGATGATATCTGCTATTATTTTTTTTAAAAACATTCTACAATAATTCACAAGTACAGAATAGTAGAATTAGTCAGAAAACACATTATTAATTTTCTTTTCAAATTCATAAAATATCCTGTCTCCCACCACCTTGATTGCAGGTTCATTCAAAACTTTCAAAATTTGCCCTAAAGAAATATAAGAAATGTCCTGTTCGTCCATTTTGAAAATTTTACCTGCCCTTTTATCACACAATTTCAGAGCCATCACTTTCACTTCTCCATTGTCGTCTTCTGAATTCTGACACACACAAACATAGTTGCACTTTATTTTTTTGTTTTTTGACTCAAATTGAGCCAAAACATAGCTCCCAGGATGAATATCTGTTGTAAGATAATCATCTTGAGAGTCCAAGTCAGAAAAGTACACATCATGATATCTTAGTCTGCTTGACTGCTGGTGTGACTTTGCTTGCAGGGTTTGGTTTTGCTGAAATACCAGGCAGTTTTCGTTCACAGACTGAACAGTTACTGCTGTCATAAGATGGTCTTCATCGAATGGTGCAAAAAAATGTCTTTTTTGCAATCCAGGAATACCCTTTACATTCTCCCACCGTTTCATTAAGTATGCCTTATTTTTTTCAATATCTGCACTTGAGACATACAACATCTGAATCTTAGATGTAGCTGTTGCAGCACATCGATGAAAGTCTTCAGCATTGTTTATTATTACCTGTCTTTCTTTTACTTTCAGCCACACAATTTGTTTCACAGTACCACCGATACCATCCACTGCACCTTTGCCATGGGACGTGGCAAAAAATTTCCACTCTCCTTCAACTCCAAAGTCTTTCTTAAAGGAACACAGATTTGAAAGCGTAAACTTATTTTTAAATTGTGCTGCACACCCATCAGAAAAGAGTATAATATTTTTGAAAGTGAATTCTTCTTTTAATTTGTTTATAATCTCTTTCAAGAAAGTCCATACAGCAAATTTGTCATGGGATAGATAAGTCATCACTAACCACAACATATGAATTTGTTTTATTTTTTGACCAGGCGCAGCACATGAACACAGTTATTTGATCATGAGTCCAATGTGCGCTCTGGATCTCATCTTGTGCAACATTTGAATAATTTTCTGCAAAATCGATCTGAATTACAATGTCATCTTCACTAAGGTTCAATTTCTTTGTTTCAAAATAGTCCCCTTGAACTTTTTTCACAAAGCAATGAGTCTTGTAAATGGGCAACTGATTTTGGAGTTCCATACATGCATCTTCTACAGTGTCTTCATTAATCATTAACTTGAGGCGGCCTTCTACATCACACCATTGCCTGTATGTAACATTTTCACTCAGTTCTTGTGGGTCTTTAGGTAAAAGCTCAAAAATCTTGTTACACTCATTACATATGTTAGTCATAGACTGCTCATTGCTTGAAGAGCAACAAATTTTATCCAAAAGGACATGGGAATTTTCAGGAAATTTGTCTGAAAACCTATCATGTAAGCAACACAAAATAAAGTCAAAATTTGCATGATACCTGCAAACACAGACATTATGCGGTAGTAATGATGATGGCAAAACGTGTTGAGGAGGAAGTTCAAAAAATTTGCTCTTACTCAACTTGGATGTTTGGATTTTCTGATGAGAACAATGTGTATGCTTCATTAATTGTCATAAGCATGTGATGCTTCTGAAATGATTTGCGGATGCCAGACACAGGATTTTTAACAGATTTAACATCGCGTTTACCAGGAGCCTGTCTACTTATGTCATTTATTATGTAAAAATCATGTACTTTTTTTCTGTGTCTGTACATATTTTGTTCCACGATTGTCTGGAAATGTTGGAACTTTGAAATAATTTTTTAGACAGGCTGGGAGCTTCATCTGATAATAATTTCTTTATCACTGCACTCTTCTTTTAAGGACTGTTAGGCAATTTTCTCTTTACGCACGACACTGCTTTGCCAAGTGAGTGAGGGCACATATAGGCCTAAGACCCCAAATTTGAAGTAGAAGTATGTAACAACTCATTTTTAATTTTTTTCTTTCTTTCCCGACATTTACGCTGTCTTTCAGCATCTTTTGCGCGCTTTTCTTTCAGCGATCTTTTGTTGACATTAACTGACTTTTTTTTTCTCTGCGGTTTTTGTCACAAATTCTTTCTTTGTGCAAGTATTCTTCTTTCTTGTTCTTATCATGAGATAATCTTTCCCTCCAACTTCGCATCCAATCTTTTGATGTTTTACCCATCTGTAACAAAACAAATATAAATAGACCTATACAATGTGCTTTACTTTCATTTTAAAACATTTAATTAATTAAGGCTATTACAAATGACAAATTATTTATTTTGTAATTTGTACATTGTTGACAGTCAAAGCACTTATAGCATTAAACTTCAGCAAATCTATAAAGTACAAAATTTTAATCTTAATTTACAGTAAGCAAATGCTTAAAACTGAATGTATTAAATTTATGTATTTTTTTATGTTAAAGACCACATAGCACATATTTTCTTATTGTTACTTTGTCAATTCCTTGATATCTGCTACATGTGAAAATTATATACAAAATAAAATACATTGTATACAGAATCAGGCAATTGGAAAAGGCCCAAACAGTATAACATCTATTGCCAAAAATTAATAATTTTGTTTCGAGTAAAAACAAAACTTTTATTACTGGTCTAATCAAAACCATCACGGGTGTGACTATTTTCCAAATTTAAATATTTATGAATATATTTTGTGAATGTAACTCAAACTTGGCTATTGTTTGAAGCTAACACTTAACCTCACTTTCCCAAAATATTCCAAAATAATAATGTACTGTTTTTACTTTAAACTAACTTTCATAATATTATCATATTGGGTGTGACACAGGATATGATTATTAAATATATTTAGAATACATTAAAATCAACTTACCTCTAGAAAGTAATTCTTGGAGCAAGGAAACTACACCCTTGAAATTAACTGGCACAACAAGAAAACATGCTTATCATTTAAACTGAAGCTTCAGGCATACCAACAAAAAATGCAAAAAATATTAAGAGGAAGGAAGTTTAGCACAGTTCATTAGTAATTGTTACTAAAAAATACCTAAAATTTGAAATTCAATAAAAATTTACTTATCAATGGCAAATATAAAGAATTGGTTTACTTTTGAAATGTAATACTTTACTATTAAGTAATTTTTTTTACATTGAGGCTCACTTCGGCATGGAATGGCTGAACTTAAGTTGAAAAGGCATACAGGAAAATGACAGTAGAAACAGTCACTTACCTGAATTCAAAACTTTGCTAATGTTCAGAAAACACGCAACAAATCACACACATTTTCTTGCAATGTATTTCCCTCCAAAAAGTAAAAAATATTCAGTCTACCAACCACAACACAAAATGTCTCAAAATTGAAACCTATTTTTAGGAAACTTCCCTTGTTACAGGAGAATGACCTTGAAATATTGGGACAGAACTACAAATTTAATAATAAATTTATCTCTGCTTGTAAAAATCAGGAAAAAAAAATTAAACTTACCATTCTAGTTTTTATATTAAAGGAAAAAAAAATAAAATGTGCCAATTTTCAATAAGACTATTAATGATATACCAGTAAGTATCACTATCTGAGATGTGGGACATACCAGGAGAAAGACATTTAGTATATTTAATTTTTTTATGCATAATGCATTACATTAATAATACAACTTTATGATGTCATAACAGTGTGTTATGAAAGGAAAATACACACATTTAATTATTTTTCCCAACTAATAAGTCTAGCTAGAATTTGTTTGGGACTTTAAAATACTCACTTTCGTGATAATCACCCAGATGTAACAGTAGAGGCCACATATCTAGAAACTGTACCTTTAAATCAAAACCATGTAAAATCTGTAAAAAGGACAACCATAGTGAAGAAAACTGCTACTTCAGAAACAAAGGAAACATGGCTGGTACACGTGAAAATTTTAAAGTTGCATTTTTAACAGAATCCACGAGGAAAAACCATTAGGGAACATGGGTTCTTGACTCTGGCTGTACCTCACATATGGCCACAACCAGTCACAGGGATGCCAACTTCTGAGTAGTCTCATCAGTAGTCACCCCTCCTCGCCAATGGATCATCGACCACACTTTGTAAGAGAGCGGTCCGGAGACCCACCCCCGGAAAAATTTGAATTTCAAGGTGTAAACTGCTATTTACGCAGTTTTTGTATCTGAATATTAAATATACTACCAGTTGGAAATTTGCTATTGTTTTATAATATTTCAGGTTAAAAATTATACACATTGGTAGCCTTGAGGGAAAGAGAGAAAACAATGAACACCTTAAGTGCTATCTGCCCTCTAAAACTCACAAATGACCAAAATTGTTTTTTTGTATACATACAACGCACATGCAAACACAATGAGAGACCAAATAAATCAGAACACTTAAAACATGGTACATTACATTTACCTGCACTCACAACTAAAATATCTCATTTATGGCTAAATTATAAATAAAAAATTGCAAGCTCACCTCAACAGGAATTTCTGATCACATATTTCCGAAAGTTATGAAATAGGCCTAGGCCTACTATTTTTTTTTTTAAGTTGTACACTCATTTCTGGAATGTCTATATACATTTAACTTATATACACACACATATTTACAAAATCGTCTCATTTCAGCAGTGTGCCAACAAGTTAATTTATAAATCCTCCTTATGCACCCCTCCTTGCTTCAACTGGTTAACAGTAGCATGCTTAGCCATTTCTAGTTGCTTCTTGGAAAACTTCTTTTTGTAACATTTATCTCCGTGTGCACCCATTTTTATTTTTTCAACCATTAAAGCATTTAATGTCTCAGTTCCAAGATTTGCACGAAAGTCAGTAGCATTTTGCCTTACTATACTGAAAATACGCTCTGTCGCAGCATTCCTGTGAGGAACTAATAATATGGTCAGCATAAGTTTTGGGAGAACCTTGTACTTAACACTGCCACTCGCATCTACCAATTTGGAGATTTTTCCCCAACATACGTCCATTTTTGGTGAACCTAGGATTTCTTGATTTAGTTCGTCAATCTGGTACCTACTGAATTCAAGCTCTATTTCATCCATCTCACTTTCATTGACAACCCCAGGAAATTGAGACATAAGATACTCTACAGATGAAAAGTTCTTCTCTTTCTTAAGATTGGCATCCACTATCTCAGTGTGTTTCAAAAATTTATCCTTCATGGGCAGTTTAGAAATCATATAGTCACAAGCTACAACAAAAAAATTTCTGACAGACTCATAAAATGACTTCAACTGTGATGTAGAAAGTATTTCTTCATTTTCCCTTAAGTAAACTCTTGCTTTGGCTCCAATCACAAGGTTTTCATCTGATTTCTGATGCCGTTTTTTTTAACTGTACCTCAGTTATGTCAGAATTAGTTGAAACAACTGCATCTGGTTTCATGAAACGAACCAACAGATCTGTGAACAAGGCCAACAGTTCTCTGCTAACAATGTGTATGGATGGAGCCTCAGATTGCAACTTTACATTGCAAGAAGTGAAAGCGGGTAATACACTACTAAGAAACAAAAAGTACAGCTTGGTGAGAGGAGATTTTAAAATGTTCCTTACACTTAAGAAACGAGAATTATGGCTATCGTTAACTGACTCATCTTCGACACCAAACAACTCTAACAATGCATCCCACTGTTCCAAAAGTCTGTTAATAGCATCCAATAATGACAGCCAGCGGGTCGAAACATATTTCAAAATTTTGTGTGTTTTCAAACCACACAGCTTTTGGCAAGCAACTAATTCCTTTTTCCTCTTTAAGCTTTTTTCAAGGTAATAGTAAATGTCAACAACTAATGTTTCGATGTCACTCCCCAACTGTTTTGCAGCCTTCTGGGCACAAATATGCAATAAATGGCACACGCAACCTTGAACTACTATGCTAGGATTTGCTGTTTTCAAGAAGGATGCTACTCCTCGCAAATGCCCTAACATTGTATTACAATTGTCACTGCCAAATGCCACACAATTTTTCCAAGGTATATTTTTTGCCTTCATCTCTGAATCAATAACAGAGAAAATTCCTTTTCCAGTGTTGTCGTCTGTTTCTAAAATGGAGAGCAAAGCAGTTACTATTTCTCCTTTAGAAGTGTCTAAGTAACTGACCAAAATGGGGTAGAGTTTAACACTATTTTGGTCTGTACTGCCATCAGTTGCCATGGAAAACTTACCATGTTGCAGGATGGAAACAACATCGCGTGTTGTATCTTGCGCCATCGACTTGAGAACTGCAGTTGTTTTAGTACGCGCACATGCATATTTCTTAGCAATTGTAGAGTCCGGAAACATGGCCCTAAATAAATCTCCGGCGTGGTCTGCTGATGATAGTGGTAAATTATGTTCTACTATAAAACATGTAAATAGCATTTCCGCATTCATGATGCTGTGAGAATTCTCTGTCTTGGTAAAAAACGAACTTAATGATTTCGTTCCCGCCTTAACCTTCGCAAGTTCGATGTGTTTCTTGGAAGCGATGTGTCGCCTGCAATCATCACGGCCTCCATGTTTGACTGAAAAGGCACAATTACACACGGTACAAAAAGCACTATGTTCCGACACCTCGCTGGTTTTCAAACATTGCCATTCGCGTGCATACTCAGTCCGAAACCGCTGCGCTGCGACCTTTTGTCTTTTCGTGGTCGTGCATTCATCGCCCGACATGGTTGTTGAATATTTACTACGCCTTATATCATGACTAATTTATTTTAACAACCACTGTTCCACATTTCAACAGATAACGCAAACACAAACTACAACCGGCAAAGGCAAACTAATACTGGCAACCGGGTGTAAACAACAATGTCCCGAACTGAAGTGCGTGGCAACAGTGCAAGTAAGTTAGTCGCTTAGTGAGTATGGTACGCTCGCCGCGTAAGACAGGTACGCACGTAACAGAACATCCTGGAAACTACTGCTACGAGTACCGAAACATTGGTACGTCTAAGCATCACTTTAATGGCAACGCTGCACGGATAGCGACGCGCGCGCGCCAGCCTTGTGAAGGTGAACTACACAAAACAAAGAACGCAATAAACATTTTCGCGATGCCTGGCCTGTAGTCCGCATTCTTCACTAAGAAATGAATACAACGTAATTAATAAATACATAAAACAAGGAACACGGCTCTCAGAATAATGTTTGTCTGCCGATTAAAAATTTACTGAACGCCAAAAAAGAGGACTACTAACTAATTTGTCGCGCATCCGTAGTCAGCCATACACCGTCCGGAGATTCGTAGTTTACATACTCTGTCCGTAGGAACTACGGAGAATCCGTAGACGTTGGTATCCCTGCAGTCAGTTCATGTTGAATACTGAAAATGTTGACTCTTAAATCACGACATCCAAAGTTGACGAAAATCTCAGTGCAAAACTTAAGGGTGACATAGAGTATAAAGAATGTATACTTAAGGACGTGTTGTATGTTCCAGGCTTGACAAAAAATTTGATGTCTGTAAACAAAATTACAGAAAGTAGTGGCACTGTTAACTTTGCTGAAGACAGGGTAGAGATTAATAAAAGTGGTGTCAAAATTGTAGGTGTTAAAGAAGCAAATGGACTTTATACCATAAAGCTGATACACTGTGAAAAAACATTTCTGACTGAACACAAACAAGTGACTGATGCAATGTTGTCGCACAGAAAACTGGGACATTTAAACTTTGAAAACTTGAAGAAACTGACTGACTTGTCTTTTGGACTGGAAAATCTGATTTTTAGTTCTGATACTGTCTGTGAAACTTGTTTATCATCGACACAGACCAGAGAAATAAGGCAACAAGACCTCTGGAAATTGTTCATACAGATGTTTGTGGATCTCTTGATGCTACCTGGGACGGCTACAATTACTTTGTGACATTCCTAAATGACTATACACATTTTGCTGTGGTGACTCTGATTAAGAATAAATCTGATGTCTACCATGCCACACAATGTTTTGTGGCTGAAGCAGAATCAAAATGAAGATACACAAGCTTCGGTGTGATATGGGAGGTGAATACAGCTCTAATGAATTCCGAAATTGGTGTCTAGAAAGGGGAATTAAGATAGATTATGCTGCTCCACCAGCTTCTCCTCAGCTAAATGGCCACGCAGAAAGACTTAACAGGACTTTAATGGAGAAGACAAGAGCACTTCTTTTTGACTCTGGTTTCGACAAAAACATGTGGGTAGAGGCGTTGCACACGTCCAAATATTTGTTAAACAGAAGTCCATCTGTCACAGTAGACCTGACCCCTGCAGAGTTGTGGTGTAGCATTGCAGTATTGTAACACTGCCCTAATTTATTATGCACTCTCAGGTTTCATTAAATCATGAAAACACTTTGAGGGTTCTTGTTGCTGCTCGCGGCATTGAGTCGACTTTCTTATCTCAGGGTTCTCGTGGGGTTCGCGCCGCGGAAAATAAATAAAAGGAACTAGATATTTAAATAAAATAATGTTGTTACTGGCATTATTTTATTTTATTCAGGAAGCTTTCACTTTCAAGTAGGCACCACGCTCGATCAGTCAGCTTTGATTGTTTCTGTTTTACATCACGCGAAACTGAAATAAATATCTCTACCGCCAACTTCAGATGATACTCCGTTGGAGGGCGTCCCGATATTACGAGCCACGGTTAAAAAAAAAAACAAAGAGGAGACCTCGTCGAATCAGTGCCAGTCTCTTTCGCCATCCTCCATTTTCTACCCAACTTCCATCCTCGCGCACCAAGCCAAACGCACTACTTTTGAACCCTTCGCAAAATTCTCCTTTAAATACATGATTATGCTAGGCGCACTGAGTAGTAAATTACACCTAAATCACTCTGCCATATCAGACGGTGATTGCCACCAATCACCTGCTCCTCTTATTCAAAAATCCCTATTTTCAAAAAGCCTCCCCTCGAGGCTCAGTCGCGGAGTCACTAACTAAACAAAATTCTCCCTTCCCCTTCTCGCAAACCTCCACAGCCAACCAGCGACGAGCACGCCGAAACAGTTATACGAGCCGTGTCGCCACATAATTCTAAGAAACGCTGACCGGATGCACCGGTGCCAGCCTGTCGCGACTACTAGAACCTTCGTCCCAGATTGCTTAAATTCAAAAAGAAATTCCACATTAAATATGTCTAAAACCGCGGAAGTTACAGAAATTTACTAAGAGAACAAAAATGTACCAAAATAGATAAGCTTTAAATAGATACCCGATAACCTATATTTTACTTTTAATCTAACTTACGTTAAATTTATAAATTACCTAAACTCTGCTCCTCCATTACCAGTGACGATCGCAAATTATTTAAAGGCACGTTAAATAATGACTACAAAGGGTTCAAAAGTTATCATGTTGAAAACAGATTAATTATGACAAAAAAAAAAATGTTAAACTTTCAAAGCTAACCGATTTTTTTATTACTTGTCACTTTAAACAAATTACAATTATTTTACAAGGTACACCAACTTCAAATATTTATGCTTTTCTTCTGCGGGATCAAAATTCCGATATCTAGGCATTTATTTGCTTGCTTGATGCGTCATATGTTCTTCAGGCAACCATACTTCACAAACGCATCAATTTATTGATTTAACGCATTATGATTAACAATTCAAAAAAAATAAAAAATATACATGTAAATATATAGATATTTATATACTTTACTTAGGTAGCGTGGGCCACGAGATGGTACACCTTGCAACCCCCCATTAAATTTATACAAGAAATTTGCATCAAAGAAAAAAAATTTATGCTATGAATTTAATCTTATCCATAAGGTTGGCAGTACCTAGTGAATGCTTGTCATACAAATTCGCATTGACTTGGTACAAAACGCTAACATATACACAATAAACAACACTAAATCCACAACTTCATTATCATATAGTAAACACCTGCAACACATGTTAAATTTTCTCCATGTAATTCCAACATGTAGTTGGTGAAACACATCCTTATGTACTGTACATTGCTATAGCTACCTAACTTCACCCCACACAATAAATCTCACTTGAGCCAGATTTAACAAACACCCCAATGCAAAAAAAAACATGAGTTACATTATTAGGTACTATGCGATGCTATGGCACCAACGGCCACATCGATGTTCGTTACATTCATCTCTCGCATCCCCGACAAGTACTTTACCATCACACCTCAACAACTTATACATGACATTTACAATATCGGTTTACAAGCAGCTTGGATCTTGCAGCTTTATATACCTCTCAAAATTTTTGCCAGTGATATTAGAAATTCTTGGTGTTATGCAAAACATTTTAACATTTAACTAGGTACTTATGTGTGTATTGTCCCTAACATTTACAATGTAATATCAGATGTTAATTCACTCAATTAGTTTCCCTACCACATTTACCTAATTTTGCTTGTCTTTAGGGGTTGCACAACTTTAATCTCACAAATGTAGGTATTGTTTACTTCATCTGATTTGGATCACATGAACTTCAAATTACATAACATACACTCACACTTGAACAAAATACCAAATATTTGAAATAATGTACTGTGGTGCCCTTATACAATTACTTATAATAAACAACTTGTTTTTCTTACTTAATACATCATTCATATGTTAACCTTATTTAATCTTGCCTTGCTTTATACGGCCTAAAAAGGTACTGATTGTACCTTCCCTTGATCTGCCCACTGTCAACATTTATTAGTTCCCATGCATTCTTACCAACTGAGCGGGAGATGCGATACGGGCCGTCAAATAACAAAAATAACTTTTTAGTCTGTCGTTGCAGATAATCACTGGACTCACAAACCCTGAGCAAAACTAAATCACCCACACTAAATTCCGAATATGGTTTATTCTGCTGCTGAGCCCTCTGAATAGCCTTGTGTTTTAACCTCAACTTAGCCTCTGCTATCCTATCAGTTGCTGTAGGGTATGTATGTGTAGGAAAGGTGACACCCTTAGCCTAACCATCTCGAGAAATCTCCTCTGCTATCAGTTCCTTTGGGGCAAATCCTGTACTAAAATGCACATTGGCGTTCATAAACTCATTGATTACTGGTATAACCTCAACCCACTTGCTATGTTGAGCATGGCAATATGTGCGAAGAAGCCTACCAATTTCCCTCATGCACCTCTCACTAGGGTTGCCTTGAGGATGCCTAACGGAGCTGTAAATGACATCAACCCCTATCCATGCCAATTCCCACTTCCACAAACCTGCGGTGAATTGTATGCCGTGATCACTTAGAATTCTTTTAGGTGTACCAAATTTAGGACAATAGTCATTCAAAAGTTTATTGACACAGGCAGCTGCGGTGGCTCTCTTAAGAGGATAGCAAATAACAAGTTTCGAAAAAACATCCAATACAACAAAAATGTATTTAACACCTCCTTTAGATTTAGGCAGTGGCCCATAGATGTCTACAGCTAACAAGTCAACAGGTCCTTCTGGTAAAATGGTCTCCCATGGTCCTTCCCAGGATCGGTTAGGAAACTTGGCCTTCTGGCATATATCGCACACACCTACCACCTTCCTCACTGACCTTTCCATATTTGACCAGTAATAGCTGTTACTGAGAAGCCAGAAAACCTTCTTCACACCAAAATGACCCGTTGTGTTGTGGACATGTAAAATGAGTTTATCAATCAAATTCTTAGGGACACAAATTTTCCACCCCCCAATTTCCAAATTCTCCCTACGAAATAGGATTCCACTATTCAAACAATACCATTTGAGGACCTTGCTCACCCTTGGGTCAGTTACATCTCTGTCAGGATCTTCTAAAATCTCAAAAACTAAACCTAGTACATCATCTTCCCTCTGCTTTACGCTTATCTGCCTGAATTCAAGCTCGAAATCTCTGTCAGCTTGCAAATCGATTTTTGCTATTAGGAAACCAGGCCTGGGCTTACCCCTCTAACATGACTCCATTATTACTGACCACTGTCCTCCTCAAAAGGTCTGCATCACAATTATTTTTACCTGAAACATACTGAATCTCGAAGTCAAACTCCTGTAACGCCAGACTCCACCTGGTCAACCTACTACCTAACAACTTGCATGAGTTTAGAAATGCTAAAGACTGGTGGTCAGTTAGTATGATGATTTTTTGTCCCAAAACCAAATTTCGAACCTTTCCTAAACCCCACACAACAGCTAGACACTCCCGCTCTGTTACCGTATAGTTCCTCTCAGCAGCATTAAGTGTTCGACTAAGAAGGGCAATGATCTGTTCATCTCCCGCATCACCCTTCTGGTACAATTTCACGCCTAGGCCATAGCCTGAAGCATCACTACTCATATAAAAGGGCCTCCCGAAATTAGGATGATGTACTACACACTCCGAAACAAACAAAGCTTTTGCCTTCTCGAAACAATCCTGGTGGTATGATGACCAGTTCCAAAAACTATCCTTCCTGAGCAGATCCAACAAAGGTGCCACAACATCTGAAAACCTCTCTGCGAACCTCCTATAGAAATTGCAAATACCCAGAAACCCTCTCAACTCCCGAATGTTCTTAGGCGTTGGGTACGAATGAATGACTTCAACTTTCCTAGGGTCAGCCTTTATTCCTTCCGAACTCAAAATAAACCCTAGAAATTCAACTTCACTTCTCAAAAATTTAGACTTGTCCAACTTAAGTTTCAAATTAACCTGCCTAAGACGAACTAGCAACTGCTCCAACCGTTCCAGATGTTCAACAAAAGATTCGCTAGTTATGACAATATCATCAACATAGGTTTTAGCAAACGAACCAACAGCAGGTCCAAGGATGCTTCCACTGCTCGATTAAACTCTCCCACGCTATTTGTCAGGCCAAACGGCAACACACAGAACTGGTATGATTTCCCCTGATACAGAAAGGCTGTAAATTTCCTATCTGCAGGGTGTAGTGGAACTTGCCAAAAACCTTTAGTCAAATCAGTTGTGATAAATTTTGTTCCTTGAAATAACGTAAACAAATGATCAGGTTCCATAGGACTTTCTCTGTCTGGAATAATTCTAGTGTTCAAACCACGAGCATCAAGACAAACACGCACACTACCATCTTTCTTTTGAACGCAAACCAGCGGGTTAACAAAAGGGCTGTTGCAACGTCCTATAATTCCCTTCTCCTCCATATCAGTTATCTGTTCGTGGACTTCTACTCTACAGTGCCACGGGATGGGGTACGTCCTCTGAATGGTGTGCTGTCAGAAACAGGAATCCTGGCAACATACTCTGTGGTAAGCCCTGGCTCATCCGAAAATACATCACCATATTGGTGCAGCAACCGTCTCAGTTGTGCTTTCTGCTTTTCATCCCCTACCTCACAATCATCAACAACCGCCTTAACTTCACCATCCCAATCCTGGGTAGTAACTTTGTTTACAGTAACATGTGGTGTGGTGCCCATTAGTTTGCATAAAGCGACTTTACTGTCCTGGGAATCTGATTCACCACTTAACAGCATCCTAAGTGATTCAACCTCAAGTTTAGCATGAGAGTTATGGTGCATCATATTATGCTCCTTACCCCTGATCCTTATGCAGCCCTTAGCAAAATCCACAACAACACTGTTCTCCAACATGAAATCCAGTCCAATAATTATCTCTTTGGTTAACTGAGGAATTACCAAACAAACAGCACGATAAACTTGATTACTAATTTTAAATTCAAGAAACACTTGTTTGTTTACCTTCCTGGCCTTGCCTTTAGTTGCACCTATCACAGTCACTTGGGGCACTGGAAGTGTAGGAACAACATATCCTTGCTTATTTAACTGTGACAGAAAACTGTCTGACACACCACAAATTTCTGAACCAGAGTCGAAAAGAATGTTAACATGTTCACTACCTATGGTACAAGTTAATTCAGGTATGAGTCTACTACTTTCAGGCTCCTCCACTTCACCGGGCAAAAATTCTCTTTCATCAATAAAGACTGCAGCCGTCATATGTACCGGTCTACCAGTACCACCCACTTTCCCAACACGGCTGCTACAGTTGGGAGTGGCTATTAGTTTCCCTGGTTCTCCCTGACATCCTGTAGCTGTTCCCTCCTATGTGGTCTCCCATCTCTGTTCTCATTCCTCTCATTCCACTGCCTTCTATTCCTCTAATCACCATTGTTTACTGGAAAACTATGCTGTTGTCTCTCACGGCTCTCCCGAGAGTCAGGTATGTCTCTAGGTGGTACATGATACTGTTGACGTTGCTCCCCTGAGCCTTTCCACATTAACTCCCTGCCTTCCCTCACACTTCCTAACCTGTCTAGCTCCTTCAACACCTTACGCAGTTGTTCCACTGTATGTATTTCCTTCCCAACCAATGCTGCTTGCACTTGTGTGGGTACCTGTGAATATACCAGTGTAGTTATCTCATCCTCACTCAAAGGGTTATCATAAAAGCTGGCCCTCTCCACCACTAGACTCAAATGTTGTTCTAAACGACCTATCTCGCAGCGTCCCTGATACAATTTAGCGCGATCAATGCCCTGAATCCTACCATCCCAGTATTCTTCAAGGAATGCCGTCTTGAAATTTGCAAATGTACTAATTCGAGGTGATGATAGAGACAACCAATTCATGCTCATCCCACCAATGGACCTTCTAGCTACCATTAATTTTTCTGGCTCAGTACATTCAAAAACAGTAAAAAACTCCTTTAACTTGTCCAAATGTTTCTTTGGGTGTTCATTCTCTGATCCATTAAATTTAGGTATATCCTTGGGTGTATACATGGAGTTTACCCTAATAGCACCCCCCACTGGTCGAGCTCGTAAATCATCCACAGCCTTACCCTGCATGCTCAGTTGTATTTCTAAATCTCTTATTTTTGATACTACGTTCTGAAGAATATCTACACTATCAACACTCAATTGTTGCTGCACCTCCTGACGAATAGACAGTTTAAAGTTATCACCTAACTCATGTGTTACAGCTTCCTCCACTGCAACAAGCCTTTCCCGTAACAATTCAGCCTGTTCACTTTGCGAGTGCTCTGTAATTTGCAAACATTCTAACTGCCTACTTGTGTCTTCCCGTTCCTGACTTAGTGCACAAACAAGAGTATGGTTATGCTGTACTTGTTTTACAGTTTCGTCATGTCTCTGTTCAAAACTCACCAGCCTTTCGGTTAGTGTGCTGAGAAAACGATCCTGTTTTTCTAATAAAATCGCAGTCTGCTCTGCTACTAGAGCCGCAGTTTGCCTAGCCAACATGTCACGAAACGAACCTGTCAACTCTACATTTCCTATGGCAGTAGGCAGATCACTCGTGCTTAACGTTTCATTTACAAAAATTGGTGTGCAGCTACTTAAATCTAACAGGGCTTCTGCTGCCATTACCTTAGGTGTTGCCTCGGTCATCTTACTATTTACTAACAGATTTCACGTCTGCCAACCTCAGCTAGTGTACCAACTTACATGTACTTGAGTTTAAATTAACAAATAACATGCCCACTCTACCAACTTAGACACTTTACAAAGGTAAAAAAAAAATTCATAATACCTGTTTTTCCTGTTCCCCATGCCCAGATACCTGACTAAATCCACGCGGCCAATGTTTTTGGATGTTGCGTTGTCCCACGTAACGTAGTGATGGTAGGAGATGCGTCAGCCACGCACTTTCTTACTGTGGCAGTATGTCACGATACACGTGACCGCCGGCACCGTTTTTCCGCTGGGTTGCCATCTGCTTCTCAGTAAGAAGAGTCCTGCGATGGCGGCTGTCATCTGTTTCTTATCCGCAGGAGTGGTTTTGGCATCTGCTTCTTCTCTTCAGTTCTCCCTTTCCGCTCCGAGCAACTGTTAGTTCACTCAGCCACACGTTGTTGCGCCATTTATGTAACGCTGCCCTAATTTATTATGCACTCTCAGGTTTCATTAAATCATGAAAACACTTTGAGGGTTCTTGTTGCTGCTCGCGGCATTGAGTCGACTTTCTTATCTCAGGGTTCTCGTGGGGTTCGTGCCGCGGAAAATAAATAAAAGGAACTAGATATTTAAATAAAATAATGTTGTTATTGGCATTATTTTATTTTATTCAGGAAGCTTTCACTTTCAAGTAGGCACCACGCTCGATCAGTCAGCTTTGATTGTTTCTGTTTTACATCACGCGAAACTGAAATAAATATCTCTACCGCCAACTTCAGATGATACTCCGTTAGAGGGCGTCCCGATATTACGAGCCACGGTTAAAAAAAAAAACAAAGAGGAGACCTCGTCGAATCCGTGCCAGTCTCTTTCGCCATCCTCCATTTTCTACCCAACTTCCACCCTCGCGCACCAAGCCAAACGCACTACTTTTGAACCCTTCGCAAAATTCTTCTTTAAATACACGATTATGCTAGGCGCACTGAGTAGTAAATTACACCTAAATCACTCTGCCATATCGGACGGTGATTGCCACCAATCACCTGCTCCTCTTATTCAAAAATCCCTATTTTCAAAAAGCCTCCCCTCGAGGCTCAGTCGCGGAGTCACTAACTAAACAAAATTCTCCCTTCCCCTTCTCGCAAACCTCCACAGCCAATCAGCGACGAGCACGCCGAAACAGTTATACGAGCCGCGTCGCCACATAATTCTAAGAAACGCTGACCGGATGCACCGGTGCCAGCCTGTCGCGACTACTAGAACCTTCGTCCCAGATTGCTTAAATTCAAAAAGAAATTCCACATTAAATATGTCTAAAACCGCGGAAGTTACAGAAATTTACTAAGAGAACAAAAATGTACCAAAATAGATAAGCTTTAAATAGATACCCGATAACCTATATTTTACTTTTAATCTAACTTATGTTAAATTTATAAATTACCTAAACTCTGCTCCTCCATTACCAGTGACGATCGCAAATTATTTAAAGGCACGTTAAATAATGACTACAAAGGGTTCAAAAGTTATCATGTTGAAAACAGATTAATTATGGCAAAAAAAAAAATGTTAAACTTTCAAAGCTAACCGATCTTTTTCATTACTTGTCACTTTAAACAAGTTACAATTATTTTACAAGGTGCACCAACTTCAAATATTTATGCTTTTCTTCTGCGGGATCAAAATTCCGATATCTAGGCATTTATTTGCTTGCTTGATGCGTCATATGTTCTTCAGGCAACCATACTTCACAAACGCATCAATTTATTGATTTAACACATTATGATTAACAATTCAAAAAAAATAAAAAATATACATGTAAATATATAGATATTTATATACTTTACTTAGGTAGCGTGGGCCACGAGATGGTACACCTTGCAACCCCCCATTAAATTTATACAAGAAATTTGCATCAAAGAAAAAAAATTTATGCTATGAATTTAATCTTATCCATAAGGTTGGCAGTACCTAGTGAATGCTTGTCATACAAATTCGCATTGACTTGGTACAAAACGCTAACATATACACAATAAACAACACTAAATCCACAACTTCATTATCATATAGTAAACACCTGCAACACATGTTAAATTTTCTCCATGTAATTCCAACATGTAGTTGGTGAAACACATCCTTATGTACTGTACATTGCTATAGCTACCTAACTTCACCCCACACAATAAATCTCACTTGAGCCAGATTTAACAAACACCCCAATGCAAAAAAAAACATGAGTTACATTATTAGGTACTATGCGATGCTATGGCACCAACGGCCACATCGATGTTCGTTACATTCATCTCTCGCATCCCCGACAAGTACTTTACCATCACACCTCAACAACTTATACATGACATTTACAATATCGGTTTACAAGCAGCTTGGATCTTGCAGCTTTATATACCTCTCAAAATTTTTGCCAGTGATATTAGAAATTCTTGGTGTTATGCAAAACATTTTAACATTTAACTAGGTACTTATGTGTGTATTGTCCCTAACATTTACAATGTAATATCAGATGTTAATTCACTCAATTAGTTTCCCTACCACATTTACCTAATTTTGCTTGTCTTTAGGGGTTGCACAACTTTAATCTCACAAATGTAGGTATTGTTTACTTCATCTGATTTGGATCACATGAACTTCAAATTACATAACATACACTCACACTTGAACAAAATACCAAATATTTGAAATAATGTACTGTGGTGCCCTTATACAATTACTTATAATAAACAACTTGTTTTTCTTACTTAATACATCATTCATATGTTAACCTTATTTAATCTTGCCTTGCTTTATACGGCCTAAAAAGGTACTGATTGTACCTTCCCTTGATCTGCCCACTGTCAACATTTATTAGTTCCCATGCATTCTTACCAACTGAGCGGGAGATGCGATACGGGCCGTCAAATAACAAAAATAACTTTTTAGTCTGTCGTTGCAGATAATCACTGGACTCACAAACCCTGAGCAAAACTAAATCACCCACACTAAATTCCGAATATGGTTTATTCTGCTGCTGAGCCCTCTGAATAGCCTTGTGTTTTAACCTCAACTTAGCCTCTGCTATCCTATCAGTTGCTGTAGGGTATGTATGTGTAGGAAAGGTGACACCCTTAGCCTAACCATCTCGAGAAATCTCCTCTGCTATCAGTTCCTTTGGGGCAAATCCTGTACTAAAATGCACATTGGCGTTCATAAACTCATTGATTACTGGTATAACCTCAACCCACTTGCTATGTTGAGCATGGCAATATGTGCGAAGAAGCCTACCAATTTCCCTCATGCACCTCTCACTAGGGTTGCCTTGAGGATGCCTAACGGAGCTGTAAATGACATCAACCCCTATCCATGCCAATTCCCACTTCCACAAACCTGCGGTGAATTGTATGCCGTGATCACTTAGAATTCTTTTAGGTGTACCAAATTTAGGACAATAGTCATTCAAAAGTTTATTGACACAGGCAGCTGCGGTGGCTCTCTTAAGAGGATAGCAAATAACAAGTTTCGAAAAAACATCCAATACAACAAAAATGTATTTAACACCTCCTTTAGATTTAGGCAGTGGCCCATAGATGTCTACAGCTAACAAGTCAACAGGTCCTTCTGGTAAAATGGTCTCCCATGGTCCTTCCCAGGATCGGTTAGGAAACTTGGCCTTCTGGCATATATCGCACACACCTACCACCTTCCTCACTGACCTTTCCATATTTGACCAGTAATAGCTGTTACTGAGAAGCCAGAAAACCTTCTTCACACCAAAATGACCCGTTGTGTTGTGGACATGTAAAATGAGTTTATCAATCAAATTCTTAGGGACACAAATTTTCCACCCCCCAATTTCCAAATTCTCCCTACGAAATAGGATTCCACTATTCAAACAATACCATTTGAGGACCTTGCTCACCCTTGGGTCAGTTACATCTCTGTCAGGATCTTCTAAAATCTCAAAAACTAAACCTAGTACATCATCTTCCCTCTGCTTTACGCTTATCTGCCTGAATTCAAGCTCGAAATCTCTGTCAGCTTGCAAATCGATTTTTGCTATTAGGAAACCAGGCCTGGGCTTACCCCTCTAACATGACTCCATTATTACTGACCACTGTCCTCCTCAAAAGGTCTGCATCACAATTATTTTTACCTGAAACATACTGAATCTCGAAGTCAAACTCCTGTAACGCCAGACTCCACCTGGTCAACCTACTACCTAACAACTTGCATGAGTTTAGAAATGCTAAAGACTGGTGGTCAGTTAGTATGATGATTTTTTGTCCCAAAACCAAATTTCGAACCTTTCCTAAACCCCACACAACAGCTAGACACTCCCGCTCTGTTACCGTATAGTTCCTCTCAGCAGCATTAAGTGTTCGACTAAGAAGGGCAATGATCTGTTCATCTCCCGCATCACCCTTCTGGTACAATTTCACGCCTAGGCCATAGCCTGAAGCATCACTACTCATATAAAAGGGCCTCCCGAAATTAGGATGATGTACTACACACTCCGAAACAAACAAAGCTTTTGCCTTCTCGAAACAATCCTGGTGGTATGATGACCAGTTCCAAAAACTATCCTTCCTGAGCAGATCCAACAAAGGTGCCACAACATCTGAAAACCTCTCTGCGAACCTCCTATAGAAATTGCAAATACCCAGAAACCCTCTCAACTCCCGAATGTTCTTAGGCGTTGGGTACGAATGAATGACTTCAACTTTCCTAGGGTCAGCCTTTATTCCTTCCGAACTCAAAATAAACCCTAGAAATTCAACTTCACTTCTCAAAAATTTAGACTTGTCCAACTTAAGTTTCAAATTAACCTGCCTAAGACGAACTAGCAACTGCTCCAACCGTTCCAGATGTTCAACAAAAGATTCGCTAGTTATGACAATATCATCAACATAGGTTTTAGCAAACGAACCAACAGCAGGTCCAAGGATGCTTCCACTGCTCGATTAAACTCTCCCACGCTATTTGTCAGGCCAAACGGCAACACACAGAACTGGTATGATTTCCCCTGATACAGAAAGGCTGTAAATTTCCTATCTGCAGGGTGTAGTGGAACTTGCCAAAAACCTTTAGTCAAATCAGTTGTGATAAATTTTGTTCCTTGAAATAACGTAAACAAATGATCAGGTTCCATAGGACTTTCTCTGTCTGGAATAATTCTAGTGTTCAAACCACGAGCATCAAGACAAACACGCACACTACCATCTTTCTTTTGAACGCAAACCAGCGGGTTAACAAAAGGGCTGTTGCAACGTCCTATAATTCCCTTCTCCTCCATATCAGTTATCTGTTCGTGGACTTCTACTCTACAGTGCCACGGGATGGGGTACGTCCTCTGAATGGTGTGCTGTCAGAAACAGGAATCCTGGCAACATACTCTGTGGTAAGCCCTGGCTCATCCGAAAATACATCACCATATTGGTGCAGCAACCGTCTCAGTTGTGCTTTCTGCTTTTCATCCCCTACCTCACAATCATCAACAACCGCCTTAACTTCACCATCCCAATCCTGGGTAGTAACTTTGTTTACAGTAACATGTGGTGTGGTGCCCATTAGTTTGCATAAAGCGACTTTACTGTCCTGGGAATCTGATTCACCACTTAACAGCATCCTAAGTGATTCAACCTCAAGTTTAGCATGAGAGTTATGGTGCATCATATTATGCTCCTTACCCCTGATCCTTATGCAGCCCTTAGCAAAATCCACAACAACACTGTTCTCCAACATGAAATCCAGTCCAATAATTATCTCTTTGGTTAACTGAGGAATTACCAAACAAACAGCACGATAAACTTGATTACTAATTTTAAATTCAAGAAACACTTGTTTGTTTACCTTCCTGGCCTTGCCTTTAGTTGCACCTATCACAGTCACTTGGGGCACTGGAAGTGTAGGAACAACATATCCTTGCTTATTTAACTGTGACAGAAAACTGTCTGACACACCACAAATTTCTGAACCAGAGTCGAAAAGAATGTTAACATGTTCACTACCTATGGTACAAGTTAATTCAGGTATGAGTCTACTACTTTCAGGCTCCTCCACTTCACCGGGCAAAAATTCTCTTTCATCAATAAAGACTGCAGCCGTCATATGTACCGGTCTACCAGTACCACCCACTTTCCCAACACGGCTGCTACAGTTGGGAGTGGCTATTAGTTTCCCTGGTTCTCCCTGACATCCTGTAGCTGTTCCCTCCTATGTGGTCTCCCATCTCTGTTCTCATTCCTCTCATTCCACTGCCTTCTATTCCTCTAATCACCATTGTTTACTGGAAAACTATGCTGTTGTCTCTCACGGCTCTCCCGAGAGTCAGGTATGTCTCTAGGTGGTACATGATACTGTTGACGTTGCTCCCCTGAGCCTTTCCACATTAACTCCCTGCCTTCCCTCACACTTCCTAACCTGTCTAGCTCCTTCAACACCTTACGCAGTTGTTCCACTGTATGTATTTCCTTCCCAACCAATGCTGCTTGCACTTGTGTGGGTACCTGTGAATATACCAGTGTAGTTATCTCATCCTCACTCAAAGGGTTATCATAAAAGCTGGCCCTCTCCACCACTAGACTCAAATGTTGTTCTAAACGACCTATCTCGCAGCGTCCCTGATACAATTTAGCGCGATCAATGCCCTGAATCCTACCATCCCAGTATTCTTCAAGGAATGCCGTCTTGAAATTTGCAAATGTACTAATTCGAGGTGATGATAGAGACAACCAATTCATGCTCATCCCACCAATGGACCTTCTAGCTACCATTAATTTTTCTGGCTCAGTACATTCAAAAACAGTAAAAAACTCCTTTAACTTGTCCAAATGTTTCTTTGGGTGTTCATTCTCTGATCCATTAAATTTAGGTATATCCTTGGGTGTATACATGGAGTTTACCCTAATAGCACCCCCCACTGGTCGAGCTCGTAAATCATCCACAGCCTTACCCTGCATGCTCAGTTGTATTTCTAAATCTCTTATTTTTGATACTACGTTCTGAAGAATATCTACACTATCAACACTCAATTGTTGCTGCACCTCCTGACGAATAGACAGTTTAAAGTTATCACCTAACTCATGTGTTACAGCTTCCTCCACTGCAACAAGCCTTTCCCGTAACAATTCAGCCTGTTCACTTTGCGAGTGCTCTGTAATTTGCAAACATTCTAACTGCCTACTTGTGTCTTCCCGTTCCTGACTTAGTGCACAAACAAGAGTATGGTTATGCTGTACTTGTTTTACAGTTTCGTCATGTCTCTGTTCAAAACTCACCAGCCTTTCGGTTAGTGTGCTGAGAAAACGATCCTGTTTTTCTAATAAAATCGCAGTCTGCTCTGCTACTAGAGCCGCAGTTTGCCTAGCCAACATGTCACGAAACGAACCTGTCAACTCTACATTTCCTATGGCAGTAGGCAGATCACTCGTGCTTAACGTTTCATTTACAAAAATTGGTGTGCAGCTACTTAAATCTAACAGGGCTTCTGCTGCCATTACCTTAGGTGTTGCCTCGGTCATCTTACTATTTACTAACAGATTTCACGTCTGCCAACCTCAGCTAGTGTACCAACTTACATGTACTTGAGTTTAAATTAACAAATAACATGCCCACTCTACCAACTTAGACACTTTACAAAGGTAAAAAAAAAATTCATAATACCTGTTTTTCCTGTTCCCCATGCCCAGATACCTGACTAAATCCACGCGGCCAATGTTTTTGGATGTTGCGTTGTCCCACGTAACGTAGTGATGGTAGGAGATGCGTCAGCCACGCACTTTCTTACTGTGGCAGTATGTCACGATACACGTGACCGCCGGCACCGTTTTTCCGCTGGGTTGCCATCTGCTTCTCAGTAAGAAGAGTCCTGCGATGGCGGCTGTCATCTGTTTCTTATCCGCAGGAGTGGTTTTGGCATCTGCTTCTTCTCTTCAGTTCTCCCTTTCCGCTCCGAGCAACTGTTAGTTCACTCAGCCACACGTTGTTGCGCCATTTATGTAACGCTGCCCTAATTTATTATGCACTCTCAGGTTTCATTAAATCATGAAAACACTTTGAGGGTTCTTGTTGCTGCTCGCGGCATTGAGTCGACTTTCTTATCTCAGGGTTCTCGTGGGGTTCGTGCCGCGGAAAATAAATAAAAGGAACTAGATATTTAAATAAAATAATGTTGTTATTGGCATTATTTTATTTTATTCAGGAAGCTTTCACTTTCAAGTAGGCACCACGCTCGATCAGTCAGCTTTGATTGTTTCTGTTTTACATCACGCGAAACTGAAATAAATATCTCTACCGCCAACTTCAGATGATACTCCGTTAGAGGGCGTCCCGATATTACGAGCCACGGTTAAAAAAAAAAACAAAGAGGAGACCTCGTCGAATCCGTGCCAGTCTCTTTCGCCATCCTCCATTTTCTACCCAACTTCCACCCTCGCGCACCAAGCCAAACGCACTACTTTTGAACCCTTCGCAAAATTCTTCTTTAAATACACGATTATGCTAGGCGCACTGAGTAGTAAATTACACCTAAATCACTCTGCCATATCGGACGGTGATTGCCACCAATCACCTGCTCCTCTTATTCAAAAATCCCTATTTTCAAAAAGCCTCCCCTCGAGGCTCAGTCGCGGAGTCACTAACTAAACAAAATTCTCCCTTCCCCTTCTCGCAAACCTCCACAGCCAATCAGCGACGAGCACGCCGAAACAGTTATACGAGCCGCGTCGCCACATAATTCTAAGAAACGCTGACCGGATGCACCGGTGCCAGCCTGTCGCGACTACTAGAACCTTCGTCCCAGATTGCTTAAATTCAAAAAGAAATTCCACATTAAATATGTCTAAAACCGCGGAAGTTACAGAAATTTACTAAGAGAACAAAAATGTACCAAAATAGATAAGCTTTAAATAGATACCCGATAACCTATATTTTACTTTTAATCTAACTTATGTTAAATTTATAAATTACCTAAACTCTGCTCCTCCATTACCAGTGACGATCGCAAATTATTTAAAGGCACGTTAAATAATGACTACAAAGGGTTCAAAAGTTATCATGTTGAAAACAGATTAATTATGGCAAAAAAAAAAATGTTAAACTTTCAAAGCTAACCGATCTTTTTCATTACTTGTCACTTTAAACAAGTTACAATTATTTTACAAGGTGCACCAACTTCAAATATTTATGCTTTTCTTCTGCGGGATCAAAATTCCGATATCTAGGCATTTATTTGCTTGCTTGATGCGTCATATGTTCTTCAGGCAACCATACTTCACAAACGCATCAATTTATTGATTTAACACATTATGATTAACAATTCAAAAAAAATAAAAAATATACATGTAAATATATAGATATTTATATACTTTACTTAGGTAGCGTGGGCCACGAGATGGTACACCTTACAGTATACATGCCTTTTATACTAATAATATTGTTACTAAGAATGGGTTAGGTTGCCAGTATATTTTATTCTGAATTTATAATTATTTAATAATCATGTTTCTTCTGTTATCCTTTTAACTTTGGTTTGCTATTTAGATTTAGGCCCTACCTAATATTAAGTGTAATGAGTTTTTTCTATTATTTATTTAAATTTGAATATTGTATTATAATTATATATTATGTTTTTTTAGAATGCAGATGTCACATAATGATTCTAGAACGAGGGACTGTGTCTGGGGTGATGTGTAAAAAGGGAGAGGCATAAGAGACTTGTAAGTGCAAGTGAGAAAGAAACAGTGATTCCCCAGTAAGAGAGCGACAAAAGCTGTGATTCCCCACTGGTCGTAGGAACTGAGTGATAACTACTGTCTCACGATATGGGAGAGAGAGAGAGAGAGAGAGAGAATGTAAAGTCCCTGGCTCTGTGTGTAGAAAACTGTTTTCAAGGTGTGTCGTGTATTCTTATTGGCTTGTGATGTGTAGTGTGAATGAAGCGGGTGTGTGATTGGTCGGTGAGGTCATGTGACTTCTCCTCCTTGCTTGAAGGACACAGTGTCATGATCTCACCAGTCGTCTGTCGATCGCTGCAAGGCAAGGGCGCGTTCGGCAGCTCGCAGCGGCGGTGTTTTCGCCAGGTGCGGCAGCACAGATTTAGGGTACTTACCATAAAAGGTTACTGAAAGACTTAATCTATATTTTTTTTCCGTTAATTTTCATCGCCCGAGCTGCGAGTATTTCTCGACAGGCGGATATACGTGTTGAATGAGTGAACAAAAGATTTGGAAAGTGATTGGATTCAGTTGTTTCGTCTTTCGGACAATAAAACTCTTTAGATGAAAATGGTATAAAATCTTTTTATTTCATTAAATGAACTGTAACAGTGGTATGGCAAAAAACCTGATCTCTCTAATTTTTCGTTGCAGTGCTTATGCCAAGAATGTGAAGCAATTAAAATAACTGGATGGTAGATGCAAAAAACTTGTGATGATTGGATTTTCATCAAATGTATACAGAATTGAATTGTCAAGAGATGTAACCTTTGTGGAAGGTACTGTACTGAGTTCTGACAGGGAGTCTTCAAATAGAATAATGGTGAGAAGTAAATCTTGTGAAAAAAATTGCTTATACACCGTGAACCAGTAGAACATGCCAAAACTGAAGATGACAGTGATGGCGAAGAACCATTTTTGGGTTTACAATCCAATAAAACTCAAGAAGAAGATTGTCAAGCTGCTACTAAAGAATCTGACGTATCTACTGATGACAAAAATTCATGTGTGAAAGAAAGGAGGGAAAATTGCCTACACATCTGCAAGAATATGTTCTACTGTCCTATCAGGAAGTCATCACAGGTGCAGATAGAGAACTTTGGCTGAATGCAAAATCTTCCCTACTGAGAAACTAGGTCTTTGAGTTTGTCGAAAGGGACAAAGTCAAAGGGAGTCAAAGACTGCTTAGTAGTCGATGGGTATTTCGTATAAAGGACAATAACGTATACAAAGCCAGACTAGTAGTGCGTGGATGCGAACAAAAACCGGGATATGACTTTGAAGAAACTTTTAGCTCAGTTGTGTCTGTAAATACTTTGAGATTTCTTGTGGCTTATGGAAATTCCATACAAATGTCTTTCAAGCTCTTTGATGTGAAAACAGCTTTTCTGTATGGTAATTTGGAATAAGAACTTTACATGTCTTTGCCAGAAGGTTTTGAGAATGAAACTGGTTCAGTGATAAAACTGAAGAAGTCCCTGTATGGACTAAAACAAGATCCAAGAGTTTGGAACAAAAGATTTGTGGATTTTATCACAAATAAAGGACTTTTGCAACTTACAACAGACAAATCTGTATTCAGAAACAGTGAAGGTGATCTGTTCATGGCATGATGGACTTGTCATGTCTACAAAGTGAAACAAAATTGATGACCTGCTGTCCAAGCTTCAAACAGAATTTGAAGTAAGAATAACCAACAATCCTGAATGTTTTGTAGGAATTGAAATTAAAAACACTTCAGATTCAGTTGTCCATCAGAAGTCCTATACTTCCCAGTTGCTGAAAATGTTCAACATGGATTGTTCCAAACCTGTAAAAACCCCAACAAGTCAAGTAATTGAGATAGAACGATTATCCAATGTAGAAAAAGTTGTGAGATTTCCTTACAGACAAGCAATTGGTAGCTTACTATACCTGTCCAACAGAACCAGACCGGATATTACATATGCGGTGAATGTAGCTTCAAGGAAAACTGAAAACCCTTCTGCAGATGATGTTCAGAATCTTAAGGTATCTCCAGGGGACACAGAACTTAGGACTCAAGTACTCTACCTGTGAAAACACCACAGTGTTAAATGCCTATAGTGACGTCGACTATGCAGGCGATGAAGCATCTCGTAGAAGTACATCTTGATATGTCATCATGTATGGTGGTAGTCCAATTGCTTGGTCTACTAAACATCAACCTGTAGTATCGCTAAGCACTGCAGAAAGTGAATTTATTGCTGCAAGTGAATGTGTCAAAGAACTGATTTTCTTGAATTCTGTGTACAACGAGCTAACAGGTGAAGACATTTTGGTGAACCTGAACATTGACAATCAAAGTACAATCAACATGATAAAAAATCACAGTGTGTTTAAGTTCTTATGTGAAAAGGTGAATGAAAAAACTTCAACCTGCAGTATTGTCCAACTGAATGTCAGCTGGCTGACATGTTCACAAAAGCTGTCAACTCAAATACTTACTGTAATCTTGTAAATAATATTGTGTTTGATGTCTGAAGACAGTTTGAAATGAGTGCTTATGTTTTAAATTTATGAGGAGAGTGTTGGGAAGATAAATTTAAAGTATGACTGGAGACATTCTATGTATTCTGGTTGGTAAGCCTGAAAACAAAAAAGCAAGTGCTTGCTTGGTACTTTGTAAACTATGTAGGAAATAACACCGGGTTAATGTAATACCAGGTTAATGTACCATTAACATAAAACTAAATAAAAAGTGCTTGTGTGATTATGAGTTGTATGTGTTTATATTAAAGAAATCAACATATATCTCATCTACTAATACTGCCTTATTGTCTTTAGTACTTGTATACACAATAATACTTCATGTATATTGTACAATTTGTGACTGTTGAATCCTGTAATTAAATGAAAGATATTATAACTTGAGTATTTCATGTGTTTCTTAAATCTCCATTCATTGTGATTTAATATGTATGAATATACTACCTATCTGACATGTTTCAATGGGGTATTAAATATTGTGTTTACCTTTACTTGTACCATCACTCTATGGTGTACCTACTTGTCTACTTAGACCTATAATAATTTAGCTTAAATAAATGGGCATTATCATATGTATCACAGCTTTCAAGAAACTTGCCAACCCTATTTAATGAAAGTAAATAATGTATAATTATATTTTATGTCAGTTATATTAGGTAACCAAACAACAATATAACAGATTATAAGTGGTTTCCTGAAACACATTAGATTGGAATTGCAAGTGGATTTACAGATTATTTTTTTTAAATCACTTAATATTTTTAGAAAAAAATATATATCATTACCTAAATGAGTAATTTGTCCAAGTGCATTTTTAATTTACAACAGCAGCTTCACAGGTAGTGCTCTGTAATGAGTAATGTGTATACACCCCTCAATGATTTGGTGAAATCTTAACCAGGACACAAGTTAACAGGACCTACATGGCAAATGTGTTCCCCATGTTTACCAAGTATTGAAATAAAATAACCTTAAACCAGCAATAATCACATAAAAAATGATATATAGAGAAGTAAGATCATAATTTCTTTATTACTGTCAAAACACACATACAATCCAATCTATTTTACAAAACGTTGCACTGGTAAACATAACGATTGGAAAATAATACAAGTATTTTTAACCCTTAAGTTGGCAAACATTAAAAATTTAAAAGAAAAAATTTTATAAGAGAGTCAATGATTTTTTTGACAAAAAATGTTTACATTTAAGCATACACAATATTTTCCCCATAATTGTTTTGGAATATATTTGATTGTATCTACAGAGATACAGTGCCAAGTTGGTAAAAATCTAGTCTTGTGTCTTCTCGGATACAATGCCAAGTCTTGTTAGAACTTTCATAATTCTTACGATGCTATGTTTGTGGATTTATATTTACCTTTTTTCAATGTACAATATTATTTTAATGCATTTAAATATTAAGGCAACATAATGAATTTATTACTAAATGGTGCCTAATATTTGAACATGCACAAAATAAAATGCTTACCCAGATTGTTTTATAAACCACATTATCACAAAATTGTTATTGCTTTGAGTGAAAACCTAAGAAGCAGTTTCTTTTCTCTACAAAAAACAGCCTGACGTTGCACTTTAAGCAAATCACTGAAGTCCATTAGTGCAGTAGCGGCATCTACCTTTGTTTGAAAAAGTCGGAAAGTGTCCCAATTCATCGTACCTGACATCTGTGCAAGGCCGATGAACCACTGGAGCATTTATCTTCCTGGGTGGTGGTCTGATTTCGTCCAAGGAAGGCCCGACCTTGTTTACGATTCTTCAGCAGCAGCCCCTGGCCAATTGAACACCTAAAATCTTTCAGGCTCGTAGTTGCAGTTACTCCCTCATTGAGCATTAGTTCTCATCTATAAACCAGCCACGTGTTGTTCACACAAATGTCAAGAAACTGCGAAAAAATCGCAATGTACGCAATGCGATTTGAAGCCTGTCCTGTATAATGCTATCAGCATGTCAACCAAATCTACACCGCCCATGTGTTGATTATAGTGTTTCACTATTTGTGGGTAAGGAGTTTCTTTCTTTTGGCGAGTGGTTTTGTCAAACCTTTTGACAGAGCTTGTTGGATAACTGTCAACATATGAACTACACAAAATCACTGCTTTATTGTCAAGCCATTTTACTATCACTACTTTTTTGTCATTGTCGACCATTTGACAAAAACTCCCTCTCCCATCCTTTGATAATTCCTTGTCAGATTTCAACTCACAATTTCTTAATCTGTTAGTGTGAAGAGTTTCTCTTCTCGTAAGTATTGAACTAAATCGGGTGAACAGAAAAAGTTATCAAAATACACAACCGAACAAGAAGGGTCAGGGATTTTTTGACACAAAGCATGAACTACTTTTCCACTTAGGCCATGCACTTCTTCAGAATCTGTAAACGTATATCCACTGAAAGTGTCTTGTCCACCATAGATAATGAAGTCATACACAATACCAGACACTCCACAGCGAACAAACATCTTAAACCCCCACTTTTTGGGCTTACTCTTGATGTATTGACGCCTTGATCCAGTTCTTGTTCCCTTATAGGGGATCATCATCTCATCAATGGAAAACTTACTCTCATGTTCCAATTTCAGGCAATTTTGACGCACCATCTCCAACACTGGTCGTACTTTGAAATAACGATCATCGTTTGTCTGTGTGTTATCTGCAAAGTGAATATTTCTCCTCAGTAACTGGTATCGTTTCAGGAACATTATATCGGCTATGGATGCATATCTCAATTTCTGTAACCATTAGTCTGTAAATGCTGGTAATTTGACAATGCCCATTACAATTTCTATTCCTAAGAAAGCTTTGATTTCTTCTTTATTTGTATCAATCAATATGCCAGTTTGTTGCTGTGAGTAAATGTTGGTATTATTTACAATAAGTTCCACTAGCTCTTCACTAAAAAATTTAGTAAAATACTGTAGAGGAGATTGGTTGTTATTGACGTCCGGGCCTGCGGCCCCCTTTCGAGCCCGATATGCCACCGCCCAAACACCACCATCTCTGTTCAAACCTCCCGCTTGTGCGTGCGTGTGTGCGTGTGTTGGTAGCCCAGCAAGAGGGCACGTAGCTGCAGTGCGCCGCACCCCTAATTGAACTTAATATTATTGTAACCTTTTCTTTTCGCCCCAAAATAGTGTCACGACGATTCTGTATGCCTTTTGTTTCATTAATATATTATGTTTTTGTAATAAAATACGTACAAGCACGGACAAGGACGCTCCCTAGCGGGTGACGACAGAACTAACATATAACTTGATTTAAACTATTTTTTACCACATAAGTAATAATTTCAGACGGTCTGGTCGTGGATGTGTATCTGGTATTTTTATAAAGAGTTCATGTTATTTTCTATAATAACCCGGGGCACGCAATAGCTAAGATGTTAACGGTAATTGTGTTCGGCGCGAAGGGCGCCATGTTGCCTGCAAGCCCTTGTCTCAGCCAGTCTCTTTCTTCGGCCGGCCGAGAGCGGACGTCTCTGCAGACACCCCGAGGACATCACCGTTGTCTCACCGATAAGTAGTTCTGTTCAGTTAATTAATTCAAATCGTTTTCATTCTATCCTCGGGGCCTCTCTCGGTCGGAGAGACTGTTTAATTAATAATTCTTATACTCTCCGGAGTTTTTAATCATCCGTGTTATAAGTAACGACTTGAGGCGACCACGTACGTGGTTCGTCTCCTCAACTAAACTGATTCGTGCCTCGGGTGTTTTCTAACAGTATCGAGGAAGGATTGTATAAGGGCGTGTAACGTAAATAAAACCAACTTAATTGAGTCACGTGTCTTTGTGTTCAGGGGGCCACGTGGGTCCTTAACCCAGTCAGCGGCGTGTGGGACGCCCTAAGAGCCTACTGCGGTTAATTAGAAGCGTGCCTGACGCTGAGAGCGGGCTCGGTTAGGGACAGGTGCTGGATTAAATATCAGGAGGGCTAATATCTCACCACACACGGGCCACGTAACGCCCTGAGCAAGAGTATCGAGCCGGGTCCACGTGCCCACTCACGTGGTGGTGCCCACTATTTCCACCAGTAATTCGAACCTTAACACCGGTACGCCCTCATTATAAGGGGTTGAAAAATTATCACTGGGCAAAGTAACTGAATGAAAATTTTCTTCTTGTGTCCATGAATAGTCAATTGATTTTGCCCTTTTTCTTGCTCCAATCTTTTTCCTGTTTACTTCAAGAAATATTTCTGACATCTGTTCAGATTGTGCACCATGTATGTCAGATGAATATGCAGGGTGTCTACTGGTCACGGAAGTCATGGAAGGTCATGGAATTGAACACATGGTCACGGATGTCACGGATAAGTCATGAAAGTGGCCATATGGGTCACGTTTTTTTCGTAATAGAAATAATAATTTCCAGTCCACAACTGCGGGTGCTTGTTTTGTATTTTTTCTATCATACGTTAAAGTATAATTTTATATTAAAATTTTCATTTTTTTTCAACTTTTCAGCGAAAACTAACCTACTTTATGTAAACAAATACCGTAATCAAAGAATGTAAACATCAAATATGTTTCGTCATGCAAGTGTCTCGCTTTACGCGGCATTTTGGGTAGTGTATCGTTTTGTTGACAATATGGCGCTGCGAGGGGGTTTTATACAGATGCCTACATTATTATTCAAGGCCGGTAAGGAGAGGATGTAAAACGCGAGACGATTTAGTTCCAGAGATAGCCGCTAGGTAGCTCTCTCATGTGCAGTACACGGAACGGCACGAAACATTTGTTTAAATTACCGTTGGTCCTATAACTCATGAAATTGGTGTTTAGAACGAACTGTTATGATAAATAAAATGAAGCCTATGTTCAAATACTTCTAAAAGATAAAGCAGTCATAAACTAAATTAATGTAACAGTTGTAACACCAAATAAAGTGTTAATTGTTACTCACCTGGAACTACGCTTAAAGTTTTAAAATTTTGCGGATCAATGGTTTTCTGTATATTTTTGATGGTTTGTCAATTATGTCTGTCACCGAACGTGCTTCGTTGTCCAAAATAGGCTTCAGAAATATGATTATTATGGTATTTGCAAGCTTTTCTTGACTGCACAGTGAACACTTAAAATATTGAAGAAATTTTGGCACTAGAAACACTTTAAGCTTCTTGATAAGCTGTTTACATCCTAAGTGTTTAAGAGTGACACAAGTAAATTTTAGTATCTTGCTCAGGAAAAAAAAAAAATGAATTTTCTAGATGGGTACCGCAGACCTCCGCGATCTTGCATTTTAATCAATCGGAGCAACAGGCTGTCACAATCGGGAGTTGATATTTGTTCTGGGCAATAAGCACAGTTAAAATTTTCATCTGCAACCCGTACCAAGTACCCAGCAATCATAGCTAAGGACGCGATTTGCAGCGTTACTGGAGTTTCTGCAAAACACAAAAACCAAAACAACATGAAATTACGTAACTCACGAATTTAAGGCTCGGCATCACATAACTTTTAATGTTCCATTATTGTCTTCAAAATTAGATATACATTATAGACCTCATAGATCACAAGTAGGCCTACCTATGAAATTAGTTTCTAACAAATAAAATATCCTCGACAAAATATTATATCTTACACTTTAAAAAAGCAGGAATGCATTAATAATTTATTTTAAAAAGTAGGTGGTATGACAAAAGGCGTCATAATTTAATAAATGTTTGCACTGTATTGGAGTGCATGTTTTCAACTACCTATAGTCGCATTTTCAAAATGTATCTTCGCATACAATTTGAATATGCTAAAATTATAATAACGTAATAACTAGACAGCGAGTGGGGCATAGCCTTAAATTAAAATTATAATAAAAAAATCCCGTTCAATTTATCTTACCTTCAAGCTTTTCGTCAAGAATTACTGTTGCTTCAACTGGAACATCACAAATTACTGTGTTCAGCTCACTTATTCATCTGTGATGTGCAATTGCATCCAATGTCTTGAAAGTTTGTCTTTCTACATTTAATGTAGCTGAAGGATTTATTAAGCCCGTTTTTAGCGTAGTGTCGTTGCATACATGCATGCTCTCGCGTCCATCATATCGTTGAAACCACCTTTTCTTCGCAAGTGACTGAAGAGAAGTTCGATGTCATCGCTGCTCAGGTTCCTTCTTAAAACGAAATGAAATCCAACTGATATTAAATGTTGTATACATAATACAGTTGCCTGAGTTGTCACGACTAGAGCTTCGTATGTCTCTTCACTTAGTTTATTTTGTTTGCTGCTCGACTTTTGGATATTTTCCATGTAGGGCAGGAATGTATCTAGCAACCAAGACAGTCTGTCATCGTCAAATTCTGTGAACACTAGTTTGTCGGTGTTTCTTGACATATATGCCTGCTTTGTGTTACAAACATCGTGAATATCGTGCCATTTTCTGACATATTCCAATAACTGTATGGTTTCAGCAAGGCTTTCGTGGTTTTCGACTAACTCAGGTGCTATTGTAGGAAGAGTCTTCAATGCAGCTGTCAGAGGAAGGGAAAAAACATACTTGGCTTGTTGCACATTCATTTTTTCGATGTTAAAAGGGTAAACAACTTTTCTGTTCAGACATCGAACAGGTTTCACTGTACAGTGCTTCTGTGCATCGTACAATTTTTTCAAGGGTTTGCTTGAGATCATTATACCCCTGTAAAAAAATTCTTCTGAAGAAACTGAGTGCGAATATTTTTCAAAATGTGGCTCGAGTCAAAACTCAAAAATATTACTCTGTTTTCATCATTTGGGTGTTGTATTTCAGGTAGTAATTGGCCGCCACACACCTCCATCATGCTAACATTTACCGAAGAGTTATCAGTAACTATTCGCAGAATTTAAAAACCTGTTTCTTCTACTTCTTCGATTATCTTTTTGGTTAATTTACACAGCTGAGGTCCTGTTAATTGACGAGTAAAATAAAATGTGACGGGAATTCGGATGGGAGTGGAGAGGCTGCGAAACATGAAGCACAATAGTCTGTTGGCTATTTTATCACTTACACCCATCTCCTCAATTTCTGACTCTGAATATCCAAGTAACTGGTCAAGGTTGCGATCATAACTTACTTTTGCCTTGATCGCCATCTCATCTATTATCAGCGGACCTAACTTTTCTTCTGAGTGATTCAAATTGCTGACCTCATAAATAAGGTGTTCTTTAATTACTGAAGTTATACCAGTTTCACCACTCACACATCCAATATAACCCCTCAAACATTTCATTGATCTTATGAAACGATACCCAGCTGCTGCTTTCCTGTGCCAAAGTACACAAAATTTGAGAGTTGTTTCACCATAAACAACATGCTGTTTTCCATAGCTATCAATTTGCTCTAACAAGAATAGTGCTTTCAAGTTTCCATTTTTTCCATCTTTTTCTATTTTTTCAATTTTCTCCTGGTGTTTATTATTTTTGCAGTTATTTTCTTTTTTCAGTTCCTTAATTTATTCCTCAATCTACTGACAGTTTGAATGAGTCGGCCATTAGACTGTTTGATGAGTTTGTACTTGTGTTTTATGGCTGTGAGTTTAGGTCTGCATGAAAAAAACGATGATACTTGAATTCCTACTTCTTTGACTTCAATATTATCTTCAGACAAGAATGCAAGCTCCTTGTTTTCATTTTGTATACACACTCTTTTTAGTTTAATTTGCGGGATTACATCAGATCTAGAAGCTGGACTTTGTTTCAGTAATTTGGTCTGTTTGTGCAGAGGATACCCTGGGAACAATGTAGGGACATTTGGAAGTAAACTTTTTCTTGTTGTACTTATGCTGAAATCAGATGTCCTGAAGTGTAAACTACATACTCGTGAACTCGAAGACTGAGACCAGAGAGATCCAGCTGTTTTACCCTGCCTTGAAATCGCTGTTCGCCACATATCCTTTAGTTCAAACTGTATAGGAAATGTATGGAAAGTCACTCTTTGGTCACATTTTGAAGACTCAGATGTGCAGTTTGGCACGCAACAGTAAACCATTTCGAATGCCGGGAATTAACACACATGTGAAATTATGTTTGAATATTGCACAATCGCCCTACAAGTTTCTGAATAATTATATCATATTTACAATGTCCTACACACATAATTTTGTTACTTACACATTTTCAACACCTAATATAATATTTAAAAAACACATTTTTAATGCAAAATAACATACACGGTATGCCGAACACTCATAAAACATTACAAATCGACCACACTGCGCATACAACTCCGTGTTGAATTGCATCTTTTACTGCACATCAGAGAGACATCTAGCGGCCATTGCGTGAAATGCAGCGGCACGGATTTCGGAGCTGAAAACCCCCTCTCCTTCCCGGCCTGTATTATAACATAGGCAACGGTTATACGTGATGGCTATGCAGTTAATAGGTAACTTTTTTATGCTTGCAGTAAAAGGATATACAATGTAATGTATTGGTTAATTGAAGTTTTCTGCGTAAAAGATTACCAATTAAAAGTATCAAGTGTTTCTGTAAGGTTTAGAAGTATTTTCTGGACGTGTGTTTACAAAAACTGTTTTTTCAACGTTTTTATATTGTTTTTTTATTAGCATTGGGTGTTTACATGTGAAGTTTTAATAGTTCAAAAAGCTGTGTTAGACGTATTCAGCACACCTATAAAACGCACGCCTCAGCAAGACGGAAGGAAGACCTAAGAAGGAAACATAACGAACAGGATAAGGTGTTAAATGCAAGAAAAGGAGCTGCACATGAAATCAAATTACTCGAAATGAAAAAGGAAAATTTGCTTGAAGAGAAAAAAGGATGGTAAATATGTAGTGTAGCGGTGTATTTGCGAAAAAAAATGTTAAAAATCCGAAAATACTTCTATTATATGCTCTTTCACTTCCTCTTTTCATTAAACCTGGCGGAGATATGAAATTCCAAGGAGATATTGCCGTTCTTATTTTGCAATACGAGACCTGTGCTATCATTCGCCCCAGCAATTTTTTTTATTTTGCCGTGTGTTCATGAATGCCTAATTAATTAAAATGGTCAATTAGGTCAGGTCAGTTACATTATAAATACTTTCAAAATAAGTGGACATTAAAAATAATGTGAATTAATTGTAATGGTTGTTTAGTTTTAAAGTATTTATAATGTAAATGACCTGACCAAACAAACCGGGACAAAGGATGAACAGAAGGAACTCACGTAATATTTTTTGTACTTATTACTTGCGCAACAATATCCAAATAACAAATTAAACATTAAAATTTGAAACGTTAAAAACTCACTTAAGTTAGAGGCAGGTACAATTCCTTTGCCATTAGTAGTATATGATGTAGTCTTTCACCTACGTCGCGAAGAAAATATATTCATACTCGTGAACAATAAACCATGGTCAACGCCGCATGAATGCACAGCTATTGTGATGAAAATAAAAAAATTCTACATCTCCTAAAGTATTAGGAATTTCTTATCTCCACCGGGTTTAATGAAAAGAGGAAGTTAAAGAGCATAGAATAAAAGTATTTTCGGAATTTTTAAATATTTTTTAACAAATATCGCCCAACTATGAAAATTAAAAATTTTTATATCTCCTAAAGTATTTGGAATTTCTTATCTCCGCCGGGTTTAATGAAAAGAGGAAGTGAAAGAGAGCATATAATAAAAGTATTATCGGATTTATAACATTTTTTTCCAGCAAATACAGCTACACTACATATTTACCAAAAGGAGAATTATTAGAAATAAAGAATGAATTGAAAAAACTCAAGAAAAGTGTATAAACTGGTTTTAGTGTCGGTAAATAGCCTAATATAGAATATTTAGGTTAGATTATACTGCATAACCTTGAAATTTTTTTTTAAAAGGTCCCAAAAGTCACTGATTTTTGCTTTTGGGGCTTGGTAGACACCCTGATATGGTGCAGCAACAACAGCTGCACTTATACTAAATGACTCATCGTCAAGTGTTGTATTAGAAACTGACAGAGTTTCATTTGCACGAACGCCAACAACTTCACCTATTCTTCAAAGGCACTAATATTTTCTAGATGATTTTGTGCTGAAGATGCCGTCGTCCGGGGTCTCGGGCTCGAGTCCCGGTGCGGCTCCTAGCGGGAATGGCTGTTGTCGGTGTATTGTTTCCGGGTGGGCGCCAGACTAGCTCTGTTTCTAGTCGATAGGTGGGTCGTGGGGTCGGTTGCCCTGCGTGGCCCACTAGGACCGTTGGCGGTGTTGCGTGGGTTATGAGGAATTCCCTACTTGGCGGTGGTTGGGAGTCGTAATGTTAATTAATCAGACGCTGAAGTGATGCAACAAATGACGTGCGTCATTTATTCATGCGACTGTGGGTTTGGTGTAATACCGTTGATTACACGCCACGTCGTACAGAGGGTGACGTCACACAATACAGAAGTTACACAATTACACAAAGTTAGTTTGAAAGTTACGTAATAAGACGTGGCACAAGTTCACAAAAAATGTTACGCGAAGGTGCGTTGCACAAGTTTATTGAATGTTACGCGGTGGCGCGTCGCACAAGTTTACAAAAGAAAACGTTCTAGATTCAAGGCGTCGCACAAAGTTACTAAATATTACGTATTAGTGTGGCACTAGGCGGTTCTGAGCCTGGTTACTCAAAAGAGGGGTGAGGGCGATTGGAGGCGGCCAATCCCGTATATCAATGTCTCGAGGCAGTGTTCGCGTCCACTGTAGTGGAGCGCGGACCGCAGCTAAATTCGCTCAAGTTCCCTTACGGGGTGGTGTCAGCGCCGGAGCGACTGGTTTTAGTTCAAGTTCTGTTCTTCGGGAGGCGGCCCGTGCCGTATGCTGAAACTACCCCGCAGACCAAGTGTGGTGCAGGGGATTTTAAAAGTTATGCGGCCGGATTAAGTCCTGGACCGAAAATTGGACCGGGTACGCACGGAGAGATAAGTAAAAAGAGGTTTCGAGGAAGTGACAATAATTACCAGAAGTGAGTTCAATGCAGACAATGGATGATGCCTCTCTGTGGGACGTGCGTCCGCCCCGGTCCACGAGTCGCGCTGTACTGGCGTGATGTCATGGCGCCCGGCCGAGGCTCGGTGGCCCTTGCGCCAGGGTTGACCTCATTACGTTAGTTTCTAATGTGACACGTTAATAAGAGATTTTAAGGGCGCTAAATTCCTACATTAATTTTTAAGGCTAAATTAACATTACTCATCCCTTCTACAAATTGGAGTTAGTATGTTTACGAATTATGTCCTTTAAATTATACGTCACACCAGCGACTGTTCGTCTCTTGCCGGACTGCTCTGGTGGGGGTCAATAACGAACACAAGGGGTTAATAATTATGTCACATGGTTAATTAACTAATCTAGGCAGAAGGCCGCCAGGGGGACACTCACACGTATCGACGTATTTACACACGTGAGTGCCCGGGCACTCCTACGTCGCACTTTCGTTAATCAACTTTTAATTTATACGTAATATTGTTTAATATTCTGTGTTTGTTTTTGCAACGTCGTCGGCTGTAATGTCGGTCTGTTTATTAGGGAGCCGGGTTCTACCTTGGTTGCTGGTGGCTCGCCTGACTCGGGTGGGCCATGGCTAGGGGCGCGTTCCGTTAGCGGGGTTGAATACTGGCGGTTGCAGGTCGGGCTTTAGGGTGGCCTTCGGTGGGACGACGTTAAATACATTACAAAATTTTCCTCATGACTGATTTTAAACACTGACACATCATCATCGTCACTGCTGTCACTGCTGTCACCTGATTCAACATCTGGGTTTGGAACCAGAATGACAGTATCAGCTTCGTATTTGACAATGCAATTTTGCGTTAGGCCATTATTCGTCTAGTACTTGGAAGAAATGCATTACCGCTCTGAAAAAAAAAACATTAAAAATAAGTTGTTAGTTTGCTGTGCACTAACATACAGAATTTTACAACGAGAAACACAATTATGAAATAATAAAAAATCAAGACAACAGTGAAGTCTACAAAGAACATATTTTGCATTCAGTGTTATTACAGACATAATTTCGATGGCTGAGTATCAAAGTGACGTAACGGCCATTTCCTCATTTTTGAGGAGAGAGAAAAGAAAGTTCCAAAATACAATTATTTCTAAATATTCAAAAGTGGTTTAATGTTAGCTTTATATGGCTCACTCTATAACATGAAATGTTCCGTCTTTAGTTACTACCCACAATTATTTAAATTTAAATTTCAAAAGACTTTTTATTATTAATTGTTTAAATAATTTCTGAGGAGATACGTTTGTATGACTCTAGCATAAAAAATAGTTTTAAATAATAGTCAATGGAGATGCATTTCTAGGACTATTAAAAAAATCCTTAAAACAATTATATTAAACAATATACTCAGGGTTACATTACAGCAATAAAACGACTTTACACAAACAGTTATGCAGATAAACCGAATTTAAAAAAGAAGACATTTTTTAAACATACTTTTTTTATCCTACCATCACACTGCTACTCCGTATCAACACTGTCGATTTTCCCCCTACTACAATAATGTTAACATTTTTATAGCACTATCTTTTCACTGAATCATCACACTGTTCTTCATCATCACTGTCCATGTTGTATGTTCCTCGTGCAAGAGACTGATAAAAATGGTGGTACTGCTCCGTGATTGTCTTAAGTTTCTCCTTCTGGATTGTAAGGGGGCCATGATACAAGGATTGCAGTTGAGGTAACGTCAGAGATGTTTGAGATCTCCTCTGTGTTGCAAAGCTCTTGAAATCATTCTCATTGTTGTATTTGAAGTACAGATGCAAAAAGTCCCTTTTCCTAAACTGAAAATGAACTATCTTGAGCCACTGTACAGTATATCCGTTACTATCAACTTTCTTATTCTTTAACATCTTCTGCACAGTCTTAAAGTCCATGAACTCTTCTTGATTCATCTTGACAACCTTGTACAGCCTTCTCTTTGATGCCATTTGAAAAACTGTATACCAACCCGATGGGTTGTAAATGTTGACATTTTTTGATGTTTTCTCAATGTTTGCATGAACAGAATCACATTCCATTTGGGAGTGCCCAGGTTCAAAAAAGAAATGGTCGATGGTTGGAATGTTTAGAGTCTTCACTGCATGAAGAAGCATGGTGCACATGTTTGCATTCCTATTTTGTCCATCACAAGTATCTGAGAATAAAAAAGTTGGTTTGCCATCAGCAATGTTGTGGAGTTCTTTGAGTAAAAATGATGCTATTTCTGATGATCCCCTTCTAGCAGTTCCCTCATGCCACATGTAATTTGTCGCTTCTTTTGACAATGTGTTATATACTGTAAGGTTGTAGACAGCAAGCATGCGCTTGGAAAAAATGGCTTTTGCATTTACAGATGGACAGTGACGAACTGCTTCTAGATCAAACTCTAACAAGTGGCAGTGTCCATTCTTGGCATTCTCTTTAATTTGGTTTTTTAAATTTCGTGCAGACTGCTTGCACTTCAAATGTTCATTATGGACCTCTCGCTGTTCCTCTTGTTTGTCAGGTGTCAGATTTTTGAAATACAAGCAATTATTACACTTATCTCTTCTTGGAGAATGAAAAGATAAATTGAACTCTATGTTAAAAATTTGATTGTACAGCCATATATTTTCAGGTTTCACCTTTGGTAGTTCAGCTTCACATTCAGCTACATACAAACTGTACATCTTCTCAACACTGAGATCTGATGCTAGATAACGTTTAGACGTGTCTCTGCGGCAATAGTGTGATGGCACTACCGGAAAGGATGAAATATGATTCCTGATTCTTTCTTTGGCTTCTTCGGGTCTCTTGACTCCTGGAGGATGATGCCCTCGTCCATCACTACTAACCATATTGCTGCTGTCTTTTTTTTTTTTTTTTACAACAGTACGCAAAAATGTTTTGGATATTCCGAACGATTGGAGAAAAAATCCTAGACAAACTTGATGTGCACAGTTGCACTTAGGTATGAAATATTGCTTGGTCACTTATCTCTGAGAGATTTCATTGCTTCCACGAATTCTGCCTTTGGGAACAATTCTCACAAGAGGAGACAAGTACTGTCTCTGTTTATCAATGTCACCCATACCCCAAAATCTTTCAAACATCAGTTTACTCTCGACCTCGTTAATTTTTTCATTGCAATTTCTAGCACATTTGTGACAGTCTGTATACTGAAATGTCTTGCAAGGGACCTCCTTCCCAGAAGTTGATAAGTATGTCTTGCCAGACTGCCTATTCTGTTTTCTAATATTTTTTTTTCAGGTAGACTCATTTCTTACCCTTTTCATAGTTTTCT
Organism: Bacillus rossius redtenbacheri; assembly: GCF_032445375.1. Taxonomy (NCBI): domain Eukaryota; kingdom Metazoa; phylum Arthropoda; class Insecta; order Phasmatodea; family Bacillidae; genus Bacillus; species Bacillus rossius. The sequence goes on along the minus strand of NC_086330.1, from coordinate 300,043,261 downwards.
TCTTTTCAGTGATAATGTTTTCTTCTGTATCAAGAACATTACCTTCAATATTTTCTGGTAACTGTATAAACTATTCCTTACCTTGATTAGCTGCATCAAGTGGACCTAATTCTTTACTCATGCAGGCACTAGCTGTGATTTTTCTGGTGGTCACCTTACCAGTTCCACATTGTAGTTCAGCCTGATTTGACGTGGGAACTTTGAGCTTTTTGGTGGATTTTGTCTTTCGTCTGCATTTACGTTTTTTTTATTTTCATTTTATTTAAATTATCTTGGCTGTCTGAAGAAGATTCCTGTGAGCCTTCAATAGGGGAATAGTCATCAGAAGATTCTCCTAGAAGTTCTTCAATATTATCCATGTCATCAAAAGATTCTATTTTTTCTTCAATATTCTCTGTATCAGGATGGTGGATTTTTTCCGTTTCAAAACACTTTTTTTCCAAGGATATTGGCCACACTATTCTAAATCTGAATTTGTTCTTCAGTTAGCTCTGACGATACATCTGTTATAAAACTTTCTTCGGCTGTCGTCTGAGCAACACCACCTACAACAGGTAATCTAATACTTAGTACAACATTTTGATAATATATTATATGATGAAAAACTGGAATGTAGCAGTAAAAAACACAAAAAGGCAGTCCTGCTCTGGTAGTTTGTACTCTTTTAACATTATAAAGATCGAAAAAAGTAATTTTTTAATAAAATCTTTACACAGGAGTGTTAAGGACTCTGAGACAAAAAGTTGTAATAAGGCACTTATTTGTGTTTTTCTAATATTATAAAAATTTCATTTTATGTACCACACAAAATCTTAATTAAATGAAACTTAATCTGAAACCAGCCTAACTGAATGGTATGCCCTTAAGCACTCATTGAATTAGGTGATAATGTTCCTTGGTATATAAGTGACATATAGGTGAGTGTAATAGGACGGTGGTGTACTGTCAGGAAAATAACTTTTTTTTTGTATTAATGTAGGTTAAGATAGTTTTATTTAAACTTTCTTAGAATATTGTGTAATAATGTTGTCAAATTTCTTGTAAGGCAGTATCTAACACTCTTTACAGAAATAATAACAGCTACGTTATTCTGGTTACCTAAAAAAGTACGAAGTGGGCAACAATAGAAAAAAAATCACACCTTAAAAAGCATGCAATAACCTCACTGGCTTTGCAGGTTACTGTTACACGTGACTAGAAAATAAACTGGTACAAGCTTTTCGTAATTTGTAATCAAACCTTTTGATTGTATCTTCTAGACTGCAAGTCCATTTTCAGACAACTTAGAGTGTTATAGTAGTAAGTACAGTAGTGCAACCCATCTCTTTCATCTGAGATAATATTTTCAAAAGTCGTCTCTCTGAATAGCAAATTACTGCTCCCGTCAGCCATTGACAATCAAACATCTGCAACATAAACCATATATTTTAACTAACTTAAAAAAATTATTTTCATATATCATTGCATAGTAAACGAAGCACCAAATTAGACATAATCTAATTTTACTGTAATATTCATTACCAAAGGTGGTGACACGAACATGCTGTCACCGTAATAACTCACCTTTATTCACAGTATATTTCAAGACAAGATTTATTAATTGTTGCCCTCTAGATGTAATTTTTCTTTCAGACATTACTCTCTGTCCAAAAAAATTATCTTCAAACTGTAACAACTGTAAACAAAATCGCTTTTAACAATGTGCCAACATGGTAGTATCTATTACCTTTCCAGTGTCACCAACTGACATGGCAGACAAAACAAATTTTCTACCTTCTGATATTTTTATCCTGTAAACCAAAATAAAGAAATCGTTATTAGGTCCTGGGAGTACAAAAGTAATAGGTTGTAATGTTTGGTGATAAAAAATTATATTAAAAAACATGCACAAACAGGCACAGTCATAAAAGAAAACGTAACTCCATTTCAAAATTTTTTAACACATAGTAACAGAATAACGTAAGTGCCAATACGTTTCTATGGTTCTGCATATTTGTTTTTAATTGAGGAACAAAAAAACCTAAGGACCATTCCATTACTCTGGTTGCAAAAAGAGCCAATACCTAAGCAGAACGTATCTCCAATAAATTGGAACATAATTCTGCGGGAGTTACGCCACTATGGTACTGCGTAGAGTTGATTTTAATATGTACATACGTTATATAACCCGAAAATCACAATTTTGGAGTTACGTCACTTGATACTCAGCTATCGATTTATACTACAATGAAGCAGAGGAGGGGTCTGACATATGTGCTAGTGTAGCTTTTTAGGTGGGGATGAAGTGGCAGTATGGGAGGATTCTGGACAAGAGGAAGGGAGAGAAGTGCCTGACGGGTAGTTAAGAATTTTCCCAGATTCACAGTTGACTTAGCCGGGTAGTATCTTGCATGCACCAGGCATAAATAGTGTAAACATTCCTATTGTTGACACATATGTTGTAAAATAATGAATGTTTCAATATAACATCATGAAAAAAATGCATCAAATATGACAAGTACAATTTACTTCCAAAATAATTTATACTAATATTATAAAGTTGAAGAGTTTGTTTGTTTGTTTGAACGCGCTAATCTCAGGAACCACTGGTCCGATTTGAAAAATCTATACTAATATTATAAAGCTGAAGAGTTTGTTTTTTTGAACGCGCTAATCTCAGGAACGACTGGTCCAATTTGAAAAATTCTTTCAGTGTTGGATAGTACATTTATCGAGGAAGGCTATGGGCTATATTATATTATCAATTAAATTAGAGATCCTTACTAAAAGTCCAATTTAGAATCAAATGCGTTGGAGGGGGTTAGATACAACATGCAGTACACGTACAAAGTGTGTGTTGACAATGCCGCAGGCGCTAGAAGTTGCCACGCACTAGATGCCTTATCATTCTTAATTTTCCCATAGAAGTAAAAAACAACGAAGCAATCAGTACCCTCATATAGAATACATAGAGATAGTGTGAGGTATATATGTAGATATAAAGAGATAAATACAGATAGAGAGATATATAGATATATAGGATTATAGATGTAGATAGAGATAAATATATATTTAGAGACATGGATAGATTATTTGTATATGTGTAACTACTTCAAACATATTACAAAACAAAACTGAATGAGGCATTGCAATGCATGCCGAGCATTAGCTAGATAATGGAATTTTTTTTCAGTTTTTTTTCTATATTGCTTTATAGAGTCTAGATTACATACAGACCAGGTAAATAACTATAAACTGGCAGAACGTCTGTCGGGATCTGAACGTGATATAAATTATTTTGCACACTTGACATTCAAATTAAGAAGACAATTACTAACTACATCTGATCTCTAAACAGTTCCCCTTCACCCTGTGTTCAGTCCAGGCAACGCTGGATACTGCAGCTAGTTATATATATTTCTGTGTACCACTGAAAATACTCATCACTCGAACAGGTATGAAATAAAACCAAACTTGAATTACTTCGTAGATATTTACATTATGCATGCAATTGTTGAAAAATAATACAATACTATGATAATAAAATAGTAAAGTATCTCCTGAGATACAACCAAAGTTTTCTAACAAACTGGCATTGTATCCTGTAGGACACATCATGAACTTGTTGATTTCTTGGCATTGTATCCCCTGAGATACTAATATTCCAATTGCTTCTTGAATTTTTTATAACCTTTGTAACAGTTCTCATATATGATATTTTCATGCATGTAACACTACTTAACACTAAATAATATAAGAAAATCGGAATAAACTGCACAAAAATAATATATAAACATAAATCTTACCTGAGATGTTGAAGAAGTATCTCTCACCATATTGTGCAACTATAAATCAAAGAGTATATAAAGGATAAGAGTTGTAACTCAATGTTATTACGAGTGAACCTTATCGAGCTCATTTGTTTGCCGAACATACCCGAAGTACGGACCCCAATTCTGCCAACAGCTAAACACACTAAATAAATAAAATTTGATTTGTCAGGTTGGTGTGAACAAAAATATTTTTTTGGCGGGAATTTTGAAATTTTATTTTGGTTACTCTCATAGTATATAAACTATTATAGAATTTTTCTTTTAAATAAATTACTCATAAATAGTCCAAAATGATCAGAACACACAAGAATTCATCCAGACATTATTGCCTACTTAAATTTCATAACCACACTGTATTTAAGAAACTGAATTTTTAAAAACACACCATTTCTTTGATTTAACTTCTGTTTAAGTTGCACTTTGAGAAATAAATTTAACTACTTCATGAGACACATCAAATCTCTTGTTAAAATTATAGTGGATAATATTAGTCTCCAATGTCCAGTATAATCCTTAAGTACAAGTGAATAGTTTTTATTACTCTATACAACATACAAAATAACGTAAGTATATTATCAGAATTGAGGATTGCATTTGCCAATTAAATAATTCATTGTTAATATTTAAGTTCCAAGCATTTTCAAGTACATGCAAAATCCAAGATGTGTGTTAACAAGTCTGTACAATCTCAAGTCAACTAATGAGAATCCAGTAACTAAAAATGTTGTACACCTACAAAAGTGCCATTGTCTGCTACCTCAGTTACACCTAGTCAGCATTAGTCACAAATAATATAAATCTCCATTAAACATTAGCCTATGTTGGAAGGAATTGATACTTTCATGGTAGTGTCTCATATGCATGACAACACACCTGACTCATTAAAACACAGAAAAATCAAGAGATTAACACAACATATAAAAAGGCTACTATCAAAACCCCATGATGTGACCAAAGACACCTAAGGTGAAAGTGTACACAGCATTAAAATAGTTAAATATACCATAAATTATAGTGGAGAATGCTTTCCTTTGCTTTTGTATGCATTTATGGAACATTATAAAATATAAAAAATGTAAAGAGATGTGTTATGAGAGAACAATATTTTATAAAAATAAAAACCAAAATGTGTGGGAAAAAAAACTTTATTTTCATTCAACATTATTTAATTCATGTTTGCAAATCCCAGTAAAATTGCAAAACAAAAAAACACAAAAGCCATCTTAAATAAAAAAGTAAATAACTTTAAATTTTTACTTGAGAAACAATTTTACATGGTTAGGTATAGAAAATGTATTGAGTTATGAAGCATTGGACATATCCATTAAAAATGAATATTAATTTATATGCACTTTGAAGCAATCTGAACATTTGAAATATGAATTCATGTAACATAACTATGATCATACAGCGAAGGGTTTATCTAAACCTCAAATAAATTAATGAAGTAACAATATATTTACAGCAATAATTAAAAAAATTAGTTTCTTTTATAAGATACCCCAAAGTTAATGGCAACCCTTAATAGAAAATATCAAAAATTTAACTATCAACTAAAAACACATTATCAAGCCATCTTTCATTGCTTAAGGCTCAGTCTCACATGCCGTGTTGAATTTCTAAAATTTCCTTGTCATTACTATTATGTAAGGACTATTATTGAAATTTCAAAATTCCTCTCACTAATATTTAGAAACAGAGATTCACCAAGTTTATTGTAACGAGTGTTAAAAGTCACAGAAGTGATAATGGTAACTAATGTGTTTTTTACAGCAATTATATTACAATAAATTTGAATAAATTAGTGAAATAACAATAAATGCTAGAAAGGTAAAGTGTTAAATGTCAGAAATAGCCTTTAAATAACAGAAAAGGCAAAGAAAATGTAGAAATTCTACATGATGTGTTGAACCATGTTTGTTCATATTCACACAAAATTTCCTGTCTTGTTAATTTTTTGAAACTGCAGTTTGATTCAGTCTATGCTTGCTTCAAACAGTAACTGCTACAGGTAGACTTTTCTGGAGGGGGTATCGTACAAAGAATATGTGGTTCTTTAAATGAGATGAAATAAGTGAAGGATAATCCTTAGAATATTTAAAAATGTATGGTCTGAAATAGTGCATCTTAATAGTTTCATACTTTAAATTAAAGAAAAGTTTACTACATGAATTTTAAGTAAACATAAATCCACCCTACACAATTAGTTATAAACCTAAGGCCCGTAATTAACTTAAAATATATTGATAAATTACTATTTGAAGTACATAATAGCAGTCCTTTTAAAGTGACTCTCATACTAGCAAAATTTTTACTGTTTTCTAAATATGCTTGCAACTGTAGGCAGAGCCAAAAAAAAATTTGATCATTTCTTTAATAACTTAACATTCTTTGTAATGTTGTGTAAATTATAACTTGGATTCCAATCTTTCTGCAGCTTTACTATTATCATGTAGCATTTCATCTTATCCCTTCATGTATCTTATATTGCAGCATTAAGTTAAAAATGACAGACTGCATTTCCATGAATGCTTAATTATTCCCCAATACTGTTAAAAAAGTATTTCATAATGTTATAAAATATCTAAGATGTCTGTGACAATACCAGATTACATTTCACTTTCTTGGCCAAAAACTGCAATTTTGTTAGCTGTCACACAAAATGACCATAACAGAATTTAAAGTTACAATTTAAGCTAAACTGCACTGACAAATACACAATCACATGTTATTTGTTATACATTTACACTACAGTTGTATGAACATACAATCTAACAAACACAAAGGAACTTCAGTCATAAGCAACAAGGAAATTCTAGCTACTTATGTATAATCATATAGTAACACTGGTGATACAATCTGGTGCAATATACATACATACTGTTGGTGCCAAACTAAGTAACATTGATTCATTAATCCTGTTTGCCACATGTGCATCAAAAATTTTAGACAGCAACCACAACATTGGTTACAAAATTATTACATGTAATGTGATAATCAATCTCAGTCTGATACAACAATGATATTCTCTTTTATATGCAATCACAGAAAATGGAATTACAAATGCAAGAATATAATTTATTTTGCTCAAATATGTGAAAAGAAAGTTTCTTTTCAAGAAATTACTAAACACAAACAAATATAAAAATGAAACATGTCCTAGCAGAACATTATAATTGGCAGATAGTTTTCTTGCTTATTTATACATATAACAAGACTTTATCCCATTCTAATGCTTAATAAAATCATGCTGTAATTAAAATATATCTGTTATTTACAATGTGCCGTGACACAGTCAGCTAGTGTGTTTTAAACATTGGAGTCAATATATTACATTATCCCACATAGACCACAACAAATAGTGAGGCCTTGCTTGAGGCGCTCGGGTTTGAAGTCAGAAATCGCAAAAGGGTAAATGCAGTGAAAAGTACAGCCCCTAAGCAGGAAAAGACGGCATGGAAAATAATTAAGTGCATCACTGCCTGTTTGCTATTTAATTTAACGGCATGGTATTGACTTGGTACATTGACGACAGGACAACTGACAAACTTGCAGATCGCGATCTAGCATTAAAAAAAATACATCTAATATAACCAATCATTAACAACTACCAATTACGCTTAATTATATACAAACATTTAAGAAAGCTTAGATTTTCCCTAACAACTCCGTTAAAAGTAATCATGGATAACGTAGTTATCTATAAATTGTTTTTGACACATCCCCAATTTTCTTCGTCAAATCGGTCTCTAGTTGTGACGCTATAATCCGTGCCTAACATCCCGCACCACAGCATAAAAAAAAGTCCAAGTCTCACTTGCAGTAAATGTAGTTTTCTCGCGCGGCCCAACATAAAAAATAAATAGAGTTTAGTTCACGGCGTTAAAGATTTCTGATGCTATTTAGGTCTGAGTTTGTGATCACTATAGTCGCTCTGCTTTTCGTTCCATTGAAAACTCAACCCGATGTCTGGTTGTTAATATCAAGTGCGTCGAGGCATGCTTTCAGTCCATGCAGCATGCTGGATGACAGCCCCGCGCTGGGCACTGCTCGAAGGCATGGTGAATGGAATACTGGCTTCCATTTTGCAGCAGTCCAACACGCTTGCTCCCGCAAGCCCGAAGTGTACTCCACCAGCAGCTAGCCCCGTCTGCCCGCCAGCCGCAGTCGTCGGCTCGTTCACGCCTCCCCATGACGTCACACCGCTCCGCGCGCGCCGCGGTGTTGGCTCGTGGAAACACAAATGCAGATCCGCAAATATCAGTAATGTTCTTTTACCATACTTCAAGGCGAGTTGGAGACAAGTGCCAAACTAACTATAATATCATACAATATAATCTAAACCACATAAATATAAAAGACGTAAATAATAAAGACGTTCAAACTACAAATTAATTATAAAAGTGAAACTAATGGAGGCGTAGCAAACGCCTCAATAGTGAAGTATTAAATCCTCCATGAGTGCCCATCAATGCTCCATACATTTAGTACATCAGGCTTTGTGCCTTTTAGTGTCTATTTTAATGCCAAGTAATGCAAACTTCTTTGCAATTATGCACAAACAATTATTAATTCCAGTTAGGCACACACATATACATTTCATTAGAGTAAAGGAAATTGGACCTACGTGCGCTACACAGAAGACTCCGGGTCTTTCCAACGCTATCTGAGCAATAATGTCTACAAAAAAAAATCATGATATGCTGGTGACAAAATTATGCTAAAAATAGGTCTGAATACCATCTGCATGAAAGAGAAAAAATTAAATGGGTAATTGTAAACCAAAAATTTTATTTTTTTATTTCAATTTTAGTACATCTTAATTTTATTTGTTTCAACAGTGATGTTATGTTACAACTGATCTTCCGTTCCTTTTCAAATAAAATTACAGTTTGTTATTGAATGTTTGATCTGCAATGCCAAAATGCTCCAAAATACTATGACCATCTCTAGTTATAACATGTAAAAATTTTTGAAGGAACTAGAAGAGACACCATAATATAGATATAAGCCACTAATATATCAATATCTTATAGTCACGCTCACATGTAGAAAGTAAGCCCACAATATAAATTTAGTGGTTAAGTTAAGAGGTATTAAATCACATAAGTTAGCTTAAGTCATAACATTTTGCTTGAAAGCAAGATGTTAACACTTTTATGATTGACTAGCTGAAGTACCCGGTGTTGCCCGGGCTGAAGCACCCTTGGGAGCTGAATTTATAAAAACCTCAACCTCAGTTAATGACTGTGTAATATAAGGATCATCACTACCGAGTTACAAGTCTTCAGGATATATAGGTACTTTATAAAATAAAATTTTAACGCCAACGTAATAGTCATAAAACATAATGCTTAAATTTGTGAACTTTTCATTTTTAACGCTCCCACAATCCCTTTCGGGAGCTGTGATTCATTGGTTTCGCCAGATAACTATTCTTTTAAAGAATCCACAGGCTCTTCCAACGTGGGAATGGCTACCTTTCCCCCACAGCAAAACATTGCGATGCTGCCAAATACCTACAGATGAAATTTTGTTTATCCCATTAAGTTTTTTATTGGTCACACATGTTTCAGTTCTCTCTGGACCCAATTCCGAATTCCACGCTGATAAAAACGAGGGCAGAACCAAGTTTTCACATAAATTGATAACAGTCGTTAAGCCATGTCATTTACCGGGATAAAATATCATAAATAGATAAAATACTGTAATGTAATTGTAATGTATTGTAATTGACTGAAGTAAAAGGTTTCCTATGTGTCGACCTATAGCAAGTCTGGCAACTTCATATTCTTCTCCTTAGCGAAACCAGTTCGCTTAGCAAAGCTCATGGCGACTAGCGAAGTAACTGCGCTGATAAAAGTTAGGTCTAGAACTTCGTCAATATACATCTTTGCACCCTTTATTCAGCCCAGGCATCGCCGGGTAGTACAGCTAATCTACAAAAACGTATATCCTTCACATTATAGCCCGACCAACCTCATGCACAGAAGCGCCAAGAAAGTTGTTCCCAATAAGTCTATATTTAATGCCGTTTTGCACACGTTACTGTAAGCATGTACTTCAAACAACCTTGTATTAAATGACATTCATATAAGGTCTAGGTCCTCAATGTACTTACGGCTTGTTTAAACGAAATCATAATACAATTGACAATGTATTAAGAACATATAAATACCAAAATATAAAATTTAATATATATATGCATATATGCATATATATATTATATATATGCTTGAGAAAAGAAAATGCTAAATATATATATAAAATATGCAATAAGCATTGGAATACTAAGGGTCAACTATTTCCTGTGGTTGTAGTGTGACGACCATTTTCCTTTTAACTTTCAATTAAAAAAAAAAGTAATAAATGATATAATGGTTATACTGGACCCCAAACATTCTTGGCTCTGGCCTTGGTCTAATGTAAGGGTTACTCTGAGGGGACAGGCAATTTAGTAGCACACACCTTCTTAGATGCAGAGTGTAGTTTTTCATTAAAATGTTTCACATGTGTCAAAACTGTCAATCAGTACTTCCTGTAAAGTATGGTCCTGACATGTAAGCCATGAGAAATCTACCGATTCAACACACTTTCTTTTCATGAAGTCTTTGAGATCCCTTCTTTGAAAATGGTAAAACCATAAACTAGAAAATTTGGTCTTGCACTGCAAAAATGCATTTATGCATTGAGGACTTGGGTAGGTCAGATGAGAGACAGAAGTTGAGAACTCTCTATTTCTGATATGAATATAGTCTGAACTAAGTTCATCTTCAGAAGTTGTTATTAGAGAAGCACACAATTTACAGTTCTGTTTCAGCAGCACTTGCTTCACCAGGTAGCCACATACAAATGCAGGGGGTTGCCTTCGAAGCTTTTGCAATTGTCTTTCCGCTACAGGTACGTCTCTTACTTCCGTTGGGAAAATCTTGATGGTATCCTCAGCAGCATTTATTTTTGAATTGCACTGAAACTTTTCTGCCCGGGTGCAATGAAGGAAAGCATGTAAAGAACTAATGAGTTCTCCATTGTCATCTTCACAGTTTTTTCCCCTTGAGACTGCAGATGTCAGATTGTTCAGCACTGATGTTTTAACAGCTGCTTTAAACTGCTCACATGTAGGGGAAACATTTTCTCCACACATTTGTCTTATTGTGGCAAAAAGGTTCTCAATCGGATCTTGAGTGAACTGGTGTAAATTCATGTATTTAACACCATTACTGCTGAGTTTTTGCCACAAACGTTCCAAACCAGACACATTGCTGATCCAGCCTTTGATGCAAACAGGAACATAAACTTTCCCATTGCTCTTGCGGCGAAAGGTCCAAGTTTTCAGGGTTTCTTTCATTGTCTTCCACTCTCCTTTTGAGACGTGAGGTGACTTGCTTGAAACATTGCAGCGAAACTTTTTAACATCTTTTGCTCCACTAGGTCCTGAGCCATTAATTTACTCTTGTTTCGGTTTGCTAAACCTCACCAAGGTAAATCACGACGGAAGACTCCGGGATCTTAGGTTGAATGGCATTGCTTTGTTGTATTAAAATAACGAGTAGAGAGGAAAAATGCCGAACAAAAATTGATAACCTGTTAAGAATTTATACAAATAAGAAATTAAATAAAAAGGTTAGGTAATTACAACATAAAATACACACTGATATCGGGTCAGCCATAACAAAACATATTTATTTAAAACAAGATAAAGAGTATTAATTGAGTATTCGTACAGTCAAAACAAAAATGGGGCCCCAAAATAATTATTACTTAGTTACATTTTCAAAAAATTAACATAAATTTAAGATACAGAAAGTATTAAAATATTATCATTAAAAAATTGCTCATTAATTAACTGTTGATTTCGATGCCAAAGGGGTAGTTTGATGAAATAGTCGATGAAATTGCAAGAAGATACGCGTGGCCGAAACAGGTTAACTACCCATGCTGCATGCTTAGGATTTAGTCGTCGAAAACTTTCCTGGGATTTTGTTGGCGGCTCCCATCGCCGTAGAACCACGGGACAAGCCCTGGGGTGCCCAGATGTTATGGGCGAAGCTTATGGATCACGCCTCAGGTATGGGGCAGCGAGAGGTCGCCAACACCCGGACCGCTAAACAAGTTTATAACCACAAAAAAATAAAACTATCCCATAAATAATTATAAAACCATGATTCCCGGGGAAAAGGCAGTAAAACTCACCTATTGCGGTAGTAAATACACAACTTTCGACATGGATGTCGATGGATACGTGACTAGCACAAAAATTTTGAAGTCTACATCATGGCTGACAAAAACAGAAAGGGAAGTATTACCTTTTCCTTTTCAATAGGAAGATGACCATAGATATGACAATACGTAGAGATGAGAAACTTAGAATGTTACACTTTCCTTCACTTAAGTGCAATAACTCAATAATTAATCTTAACCACAGTATTAATATAAACAAAAGGAAAAATTAATTTATGATGTTTAAAGTCTTTTGAAGTCCATATGTTTTTCTTTTAAATCCACAAAGCTTAACAAAGACATAAATATATTTTAACAAAAAAAAAAAGATTTTTATACAAAAACAATTATTTCTTACAAATTGATACTTAAGGTAATAATAATTTCATTATACTTCAAATAATCAAAAGTTAAAAACAATTAGGTATTGCAAAGCGATATAAATAAAAAAGTAGCCTCCCAGTTTGCATTTAATTAAACAACATATATAAGCAATAATGGGCGCATGTCCACCCACATAACAAGTGCACAACGGCACAGTCCATTAGTGAGATCGAAGAATTTGTCAACTTCACTTATGAAGTGAGCTGTTGGACCATAATCAGGTATTCAGCAAGTTCCTTGTCCAAGAGCAAGCATGGTTTTCATTGTGGCAGCAACTCTATGACTAAGAACCTGTGCTGCTAACTTCACTTTCATCTTGTCTCTCCCAACTGGATTGATGTGGACTTCTGTTAATTTGTCCAGGAGACTATATAATTGCCTGTCTTTCATGTAAATAGCAACTATGTGCTCCCAATCAGCTTTGCCTAAATCTCCCCTCTGTATCAATTTCGAAAGAAGATGATGATTTTGAACATTTTTTATTATGTGTGAAACATCGTACAGGGTAACTATCAAATGACCATCAACTTCAAAAACTGGTTCATACAAACCCTTTTCACAACTGCTTCGAAGTTTATTAATGGCAGCTCTGTTTGGACCTCCCTGATCGCACACTGTTGCAATAACTTCGAAACCGGTAGCATTTAGTGAGCGTATGACTTCAGGTATGAGTTTTACTAGCATTGAACTTTTTGTAGCACTCCGTGAGAAGAAATATGCTATTGGCTGTTTCCATCTTCGACATGCACCTTGAGCCATAAAGACTAACGCATGGTCACATGCCATATTTGTCCTACCTTGGGAACCAAAATCTTCAACTCCCTCAATACATCCTTTGCTATGTTTGTACACAAAGGAACTCTGAATAGAAATTTCATCAAATAGCAGAACACATTTCCTGTCATTACTGCTAAAAGATTTTGCAACCTTACCAAGGTGATCAATAAGGATATTATTTATGCCCGGTTCGAAAGGAATCTTTCCCAACAAATTATGAAGACTCGACTCCGAGGGTAAAGTCAAGAGTTGCCGCAAAAATCTGTACATTTTGGGGCTTCTTTTGTAGGCTGCAAGAGCAAAGGTCTTCATTAGGAAGGCCACCTTCTACCTTTTGGTTTTCTCTTCGAGAGCTTTAATTCAGCATCTAAGATGAGGCGACCAACAGGAGAGACCAAATCTTCCACATGGTTGACATTTTTTTGACTATGTATAAACTTCTTTAATGCAGAAATGTCATTACTCTTATGTCTCACCTTTCTTGCAAACAATAAAGCCTTCTTTCTATAGTGTTTGGCACTTTTAAAAAGAATCCTTTTTTTTTGGAGTCATTTCATGTTTCGTCAGATTATTTTGTGCCAGAAGTATGTGGTCAGTTACTCTGGTACCTGCAACAAAAATGTACTGTATAGTATAAATTTCTCCAATAATTTTTGTGACTTATTTATATACATAGACACATGCAAAAACTTTTCCTTACTATGCATGAGAGAGACAAACAATAGGAAGGGCAACCATTGAAAAATTTAGGCAACAATTTGATTACATTTTCAATACCTTTCTCTAATTCATAAATGCTGAGTTCAATTAAATAAATTAACTTGGAAAACACTGATAATAACTAAAGTCCAATACACTTTTCTTTGTTGTAATAATGTGAAAATTTTAATCCACCATTTTCTCTGTAATTTAAAATACAAGTGGTTTTGGAATAAAAAAAACTCAGCCTGACAAAAAATTTTTAGTTTTTTTAGGTTCTCCAAATCCAGTATAATCTCATTACAACATATTAGAAAATACTGAAAATTTTGATACTTAGTGAAATTACTTTATACTGAACTGCTACTAATGTAAAACATTGCGTTGTGATGTAAAATAATTACTGCTCACATAGATTTAAATACACAGCTGCTTGAATTCTCAAAAAAAAAAAATAAAATAAAAAATCGCCATTTCTGGCATGCTTACTCATCTAAATCCTAATCTCCCACCAGAGCTCGCTGGGACACAGTTGGCCAGACCCATTTAAAAAAGACCTCCAACTCATTAAAATACTTTTAATTAGTGTTGATTATTCTACAAAAGTGGTTAATTTTCAGAAAATGAACATTTTGTTTAAGATAATGTAAGCAAAATTCAAATAAATACAATCCATGAGTTTATACTCTGAGCTTACTACAATAGCATAAATTTTTTTTTTAAACAGTTATAAGCTTGACTTAAAACAAAATGCAAATGTCGGCAAACTATTTCGAACATCTTTAAATGCAAGGCAGCTATCTTTGTCATACAAAAAAAAGAAGTGTTTGTTAAGTCCACAAGCGAAGGAGGTGAAACTTCTTGCTTAGTATATTAGGTCGCAGGTCACAAAAATATATTCCATTATGTGAGCACATACTTATGCTATTGCACAAGTATGCAAGTGTGAAAGTGTGCAAGAAAACAAGCATGCTGCATCATTTATACCCTACCCCCCCTCCCTTCAAAACTCCTCTATCAGTTCCCCCACCATGTACCTAACCATTCTCCTTCACGTGATCAGAATTTTTGTAACGCTTGTAAATCTCAGCAAAGAAGTTTCACTTCAAACAAAAAAACTAAGCATTTAGTTTAATAATCATCAAACATTAATTAAAATCACATTTGACATTGACATAGCAGTGAATTATACTAAATGTTCAGTGTTCATACAATTACGACTGAATTATACTTCGGCATTCAATTTTTTTGTTAAGTTTTTATTTTGTTTAGTGTAATTTTTACAATTTTGGCAAGTTTTTTTTATGTAATTTGATTTATTTGAAAAATTGAGGATTTAAGGAAATGGGAGATGGTGTTAATAATAAATACTAATGGATGATAACTGACGACAAGCCATATTCACTTTCCCAGTAATTTCTTTGTTTGCATCACGTGCCTCTGATGAAGCAAGGTCAACTGGGCTCATTTGAACTGTCAAAACAACCAATAGCTGAGTTCAGTTAAAAATTTTATTACTTATGCACACTTAACTTTCTCACTAAGTAAGAAATGATTTTTTTTACAGCTGTTAGTATATTTTGTATAGAATAATGCATGGTAAATTATTTATATATTAATTTAGCCAGACTAGATGTTAAATATTGATAAAAAATGATTATATTAATTGTAATATGATTTATAGTTAGGGGCTGGAAAAAATCAGCATCTTGATATTTTTTTTGCTGATTTCCAACATAAATCCTATTTTAGCCAAATTTCTTAATATATGATTTTTTTTTCAGATAAATTAGTATAAAATGTAATTCATTTGTAAAGATATCCTTTCTAACATACTACATTTTTTGACTGTCTACAAAATTGTATCTTATCACACTTAGAAAGAAACAACCTTGTCTTGTGACCTGACCTGTCCTAAATAATTAAAAAATATCAGTTCCTCCCCAATTATCCAGTTGATTATGTATTTTTCTTTTTAAATTTAACCAACAACGAAATGTTTGCTAAAATGTTGAATTGCAAGTTTTCAAATAAAATGATAATAATAATAATAATAATAATAATAATAATAATAATAATTATTATTATTATTATTATTATTATTGCTGGTACAGAAGTACCCGGTGGCAAGCATTCTCCCTACTTTCCCCGCACTCTTCTTCTGAACTGATCCACACTCCCAACCGACACACACTCCTCCTCCAGCCTATTCCATTCTGCTATAGTTCAGTAATGTAACTAATATTTGAAGACTAAACAGTGCATTCACTTAAATTTTCATGTTACATCTTAAATTAATATATTTCTATGTTATCGCAAATCATCCTAAAATATTGCTCCCATTTATAAATGTGTGTTAATGGGGTCATGCAATAAATATTTAAAACTGTTGCATGAGAATTACCTAAAATCAAAATATAAAAATTTTATGTTTTAATAAAACATAACAAAAAAAGAAGATATGTCACTTAAAACTAATTTAACAGAAAAACACCTTATTTACATCTAAAAAAAACTATATAACAAATTACTAAATCTTACAGCACCTGATTATTTAATTCTGAAGTCAAACTAGTTCATACTTATTCAAAATAAACCTAATTAACTGTTCACAAAAATTAATTTAAAAGATTATGGTAACTCAATGTCTGTAATAATGTTTCATATTGTAAACATATTAACTCCTATTTATTCCATTGTGTGGTGAAAGAGTAACATATTTAACCTGTTCAGCAAATCCAAGCATAATTTACAATATACAAATAAATATGTTATTTTTTTACACATTCATATTTGCTTTAATGTATGGAAAATGCTTCTTTTTTCTCCATGAAACACGTTTTCTAACTAAAAAAAAAAGATAACCACTTTCGCAGCAATAATATTTCAAATATATAGCTATTTAGACAACTATTAAAATCACCAGTGTCATATGGATAAGAAATTTCTATCAGTCCTTTTGAGTTGCAAAGCTTGGAAATTCATGAAATATAAAATAAAGATTTAAAAAAATCATAGAACAAAAACTTCATTACCATGATAAATATAATCATGAAAGTGGTAAAAACAATTACTTATTAGTGTTATAATTAGCAAGATACACAAACAAATTCTTAAGACAAAAATTACCAGAGCATGACGTTTGTAACGGGAACTTAGACGTTGTCGGTATCTCATCCTGTTTCCTAGCAACTTGTCTGGAAACAGTTGTAATTACATCAGTATCTTTACCTGCATAAACATATAAGAAATTTGTATTAGTTTACACATACATAATTACAAACCTTGATTTACACACCAAGATCCAAGGCTGGGCTCAGTTCTCATAAAATACTTACCAAAGCCTGGCGTTTGTGGCTGGAAGTTAGATGTCTGTATCTCATCCTGTTTCCTAGCAACTTGTCTGGAAACAGTTGCAATTACATCAGTATCTTTACCTGCATAAACATATAAGAAATTTGTATTAGTTTACACATACATAATTACAAACCTTGATTTACACACCAAGATCCAAGGCTGGGCTCAGTTCTAATACAATACTTCCCAGAGCCTGGCGTTTGTGGCTGGAAGTTAGATGTTGTCGGTAGCTCATCCTGTTTCCTAGATACTGGACGGGAAACAGCAGCGGTGACATTAGTTCCTTTACCTGTATGAATAAGTTATAAATAGGATGATTTTAACTTCATTTATATATATTTTATAAAATGCAAGTACTATGCATGATTTGTAGATCCAGAAAGAAGATTTATAATTTTAAGAATTTAAATTTTTTTTTTAATAATACAGTGTTAAATGTACAACAGTACTTCTGACAAGTTGATTATTATGTCTTTGTATACGAGGTTATTGGTGACTGTCATTCAATGACAAAATCTAGGTAGTCGAGTTGGGAAACCAACATAAGTACGGTACAAAATCATTGTAGCATTTTTCTGGAGTTCATTAAAACAATAAAAATGAAATATAGAAGCCCAGACTGGTATTTAAACCACAGTCCTCTGGAATGAAAAGGAAATGTGTTACCAATGTGCTATATTGGTCTATCCCTTACAATAAATGAAAGGAGACTTCTTGTGTGTATCACATTGAAAATAATTTTACATTATTCAGCAATTGTGAGAAGTCTTAAAAATAATTCTCAATGCATAACAGAAAATATTGTCTTAGAGAAAATGTTTATTTTTACCACAAGCCCCAGATGATAGTAAAGTGCTTGTCTCCGAGGAAAAGGAAAACTGACGAATTACTGTACGGAACTTCTTTCGAATCAATGTAGGTTCCCTAGAAACAGCTGCAAACAAATAAATATCCAAAAGTTAATCTTAGCATATATACAAGAATAAATAAAGTAATTACTTACAGCAAAATTCTTCAACAACATTGGGTAATTTTTCCGTATCACGTATCAATTTTATCCCTCGATTCTGATTTGATGATGCCTGTAAATATTGAACCAGAGATACATGATGCTTGCTGTTATCATTCAGTATGTCGAAAGATCTTTAACAAAACAAAAATATACCATGTATCCAGTCGAAAGATCTTTAACAAAACCAAAATTTACCATGTATCCAACTTAACATCATTAGGCTATTCACTGTTATTCCACACAATTTGATTATGTGCAGGATCTTTCAAAGTACTAAATTAAAAAAGCAAGCACCATGTAACACAGATAAACAAAATGTACAGGATCATAACCTCAGCACCATGGGATTAACTTGGAGACGTTAAACTAAACTTTTACCCAACTTTCTCAATATCATTGTTGCCTTCTTAATAAACTATAACACATAACTTGACAGTTTGAAACTTTTAATAAGTATTATTTAATTGAAACAAATAGCCATATTAGCAATTTTAAATTTACACAAACATTTTACATTTACATAACCAATTTATGGGTATTATAAGCGGCAATTTTAACTGTCAGAAAAATAAATACCTTTAAAAACCTTCAATTGCTCTTCGTTGAGAGGAGGGTTTCTGAAAATTGAAGGTACAGCTTTGGGAATGAGTCTGTTCCTGAATTTGCTTACAAACTGACTTTTTTCAAAATGTAGTTCACACATGAAGCATTTTCCACTAATTTTGTTTACTGGAAGTTTTAAAAGGGTAGCGTTGCCACTTCTCTGTATCCATGTAAAACACCTAGGAGTAAAATAGTATCATATGTTTAACTACTGTGGCAAAACACAAATTCATATATATATAAACATAAATATTTAAAAAATAAACCCATCATATAAGTATTGTTATAGAGTACTTTAGATAGTAGAAGGTTTTAAAAATAAATTAAATAATGAATGGTTAAAACGGTTAGGTAAGTTAATTTAATAAATGGAAGTGCTTCACTGAAATATTTAAAATGTCAAAATAAAAAGACTGTGCAGAAGTTAGCTCTATCCGTTGGCTCTAGAAAGAAAACTGACACAATTGTTGAAGTTGATGAATCTATATAAATTATAATTTGTAATGTTAAATGCAAATAAGGGATAGTTGTTCATTTTTTTAAGAAATTTCACTTCAAAAACCTACATGCTTATCGAGGAAACTCGTTCAAGAGTATTTGTCTTACAACATGCCTAAACTGCTAATTTCACATGCATTACATCCTTCAAATAATTCGAACTGCAATCGCACATAAATTAACTATTATAAACACCTAATTTGTAACATTATTATAATTAATTTTCCTCTGGTTGTATTTACAAGCGAAAATCACCTTACCTATTTTGTTGACATGGAAATTTTAACATGTGTATTCTCGTGGAATTTTCTTCTGAAATTAAATCATCCCGTATTGATTGACATCCAATCGCAGAGCAATATATTATTTTACGCATTTTAAACACAATTCTTATACTTAAAAAAATGTGTAAGGCATGTTTCATTACTCATTGATACGGCAAATATCCTACCATTTTGAAAAAATTTCAACATCACTGCCACCATCATGATAAGTTGTACACGTTTTAATTAATATTACACCATTTTCTTACTTTCTGTAGTACATTTTTATTAAAATAATGGTCATTTTTTTATATTACAACGTTTGCAGCATATTAGACCGAATCCTCGGAATTATTCGGTAAGGAATTCGTTACCATATTCGAGTTGGAGGGGCCTGCTATAAACAATTGTTGCTAAAGAAACACTGCTACCAACTGTATATGCCTAGCAATACCAAAGAGCAAAACATAAAATGTCTGCCAATATCTAATCCTGCCTTGTACATAGAGTATATTACAACACATTAAAAAAATATATATATATATTTTTAACGTATCTCTACAGATACACTGCCAAGTTTAGGGTTTTAAGTAAAGTTTAATGAAAACACACATGTGGAGTGCAAGATCTGCCATAACAGATGATTTACCTGCTAAGTAAGTGCAATTCTATATCATTTTATAGGAATGTAAGAAATGGAAAAGTACATACAATGTGATGACTTATGAGTGCTTCCAAAATATTTCACAACCTTACAGACACAAATTAAAATTCCAGTGCTACAATGTACATACATAAATTTTATTTCATCGACTAGAGGGGCATAAGTATAACTATAATTATTACCGGTGACAAATTTGACAGTGTTAATTATGTTAATGAACAAACTATTCATTTCAGTATACTAAATTAATTTCTTACAATGCATTTGTTTGTAGAACATTTTAATTATTTATGATTAGAATTAGTTACTTATTTTACCCTTGCTGGCAACATATTACACAGGTTTAATATTATAATTTTAAGCACCTTCGTGGTATATAAATGTGCAATTATGTCTAACATACATTCTGGTAAATAGAGCCTATTTCACTATTAACATATAATAAATTGATGTTAAAAAAAGTAGTTTTATTTTATGAGTACCTATAGAGTATACACCTGTGAAACCAAGATGAGCATAAGATTTATTTAAGCAAAATATACTATATTCACTCTGTTTAGAACTTCATAAGTACAGTATTATTTTATTGGTTTTGTTTACATCACAAAAATTTACTGTTATAATGCCGAAAATCATTTCAAATTTAATTACAAAGTGAAAGTATGAAGAGAAAACCCGATTTTCAATAAAAAAGAAATGTTATCAATAACTTTTAACAGCAAAAAACCTGCTGAATTAATTCTGTGAATTTTCATTTCTTATGTGTAGAATTCCTCCTTAGCTATTTATGACATGCGAGCCCAAAAATTTAATGATGTAATTTTGTTAATGCTAAATATTTCCATACTTAGCACTAAAGTCACAATTTGGTACTGTATTTACTAAAATATTCCTGACTGTGAATGTGACATAATGGTCATATTACCAGCTTAACAGCCATTCAATGGATAACTTAAATGCTGAAGAGAATCTCAAATCCTGCAAAAGATAACACAGTGATATTAGCAGTTTTACTGAAATGTTTTGTCAATATTTCAATATAGTAGCTTCATTTTGTCTGTGATTCAGAACTGTGTAAAATTCCACAATAATACAAAACAAATGTTTCTACAAATGCTCTACGTTTAGCAAACTTAAATAGCGTATAATGAAGGAGCAGATTTTTGATACATATAAAAACATTCAATCAAATTTATTGCCAACTGACCATTTTGGTAAGTTTATACTGTTTAGGGAGATCTGATCTTCGCTATTGCATGGACAATGATCCTCTATAACTTGTCATATGTCACAAAATTATTAAATTGCAAATTATATTCCCTCTTGCTATGCAAATTCAGTCCTGAGAAAACCAAACCTACACAATAACAAATTTTTTAATAAATTTGGGGAAAACTCAGTTGGAAAGCATTTTCAAACCTATACAGTTTCTCTATATTTAAAAATACATACCACAAATGTACAAGAAAATGTAATACTACAGTTTTAGTGTTGCTTTAAATTGTTATTGGTACTCAGGTCCTGAAGCTGAGCATCTGTCAATACATCTAACAGTTTCTTAGTGGTTTGAATTTTTACCACAGGATCTTTTAAGTTATCTAATACACCACAAATATATGATGCCAAGCTTTGTGAAGGTGTGAAGGTGTGGGAGGTGAATGAATTACAGGGGGTTGCACAGGTGCTTCCAGAGCCTTTGCAATAGATTTTAAGGCTTCCTGCGATGGTGTTAAAGTTTATCACAGGTTTTTCTTTTGACATTTCCTCTAAAATGCTTCAATGCTGGTATTGTATCTTCTTTTTCTGGCTCAGGATTTGTAGCATTCCTTTTTGGTGTGGATTGTGGCATTTGTGGTGTTGAGTTGTAGGACTCAGGGTGATTAAATGTCAAAGGCTCCACATAAACTTTAAGCGGAATGGAGCCACCTTCATAAAACATATCATTAGTGCCCCAGTGCCTTCAGGTAGAAGGTATACTTCCTGATCCTCTCCCTTGAGCAATGACGGTGAATGTACTTCCCCATCTGGGCAACTTCTGTACAAAGGTGTTTGGTCTACCTGTAGACAGTAAACACTACCTGTTAAACTGTTAACAAATGTTTTCAATAACAGGCTCTATTAGAACAAAAGAAACATTAACAGATATTTTTTAACAGTTGAAAATTTCTACTTTTTGTTATATGCCATTTACTCACTACAGCAGTAAAGGAGGAAATATGTACTTTTTTTTTTTTTTTAATTGGAGCTCGTAATTCTTTAAAATATATGTTCGTATGTAGTGCATAATAATTTGTAAATAAACATGTTATATAGTAGCCTATACTCCTATACATTACTATTTCCATATTTAATTATTGAGTAGTGTAAACACATGTAAAGCATTAGCCATGAGACTTACGTTACCATTCCCTACTTTTAATGGCTATTCATTTCTAAAGTATTGACAAATTTATCCCCCCAAGTATTCTGCATGATGTTGGTTAAATGTAATACTTACATCTAGTGACAGAAATATATATAGCCACTGTCCTTCATTAAAAATTATTTAATCACATTTGATTTCAAAAAAACATATTTGTGTTGTTCGCAGATGTTTGGGGCACATGTACCGTAAAACTAAAGGCATACTACATTCCGGCTAATGTAACATTACAAGTTATGCCTAAGATCTGGTTTAATGGCTTCACTTCAAAATGAGGTTTTGTGCATGACAATACGGAAAAAAATATGTAACATTTTCCATACATATTAACAAAACATGTCCTTTTTAATGGCATACAAAATAACTTTACTGTAACATGAATAACCTTATAATGTTTTTATGTAAATATATCTGTATAGTGTACATCAGTTTAAAAAACCGAATACTTAGTTGTAAGCACTATCTACATATTAGTCATTGCTACATCAATATGTTTCATCTGCTATAAATTTGCCAAGTACAGTATTCTGAATAATATAGAATATGTATATTCTATCAATTTACAGTGTTACAAACCTTTCTTCTGTTATCAAAGTATATCTGTCATAGACAAACAACAAAATTGGCTCATTTTTGCTACACTCAATTACTTATGTCTTCCCAGTGTGCAAAACCCCTACTAATGATATTACTGAGAAATAATATTAATAAATATTTTTCACAGGAATAGTTGTCATGTTGTTTTCATTTTCCAGTGTGACAGAAATAGTGTGGATATCAAAAGAACAATGCATTATGACACACTAAGTATTGAGTAATTACATACAAATAATAGATACATACAATAATACATCTAAAGTTATTAATACCTAGAAAAAACTTTATTTGTGTATAATTGGCAATAGTAGGCCTATATATCTATTAAACTTTTGTATCAACCCTAAAATAAATTGTGGGAGTGTGTAGATTTTGTATCCCATACGAAAATTACACCACCTTTGCAACACACTTTTTGTAAGTATTCTGCCTGATTTTGAAA
Organism: Bacillus rossius redtenbacheri; assembly: GCF_032445375.1. NCBI lineage: Eukaryota > Metazoa > Arthropoda > Insecta > Phasmatodea > Bacillidae > Bacillus > Bacillus rossius. The sequence goes on along the minus strand of NC_086330.1, from coordinate 300,019,511 downwards.
ATATATGTTTTTTTACTACCCTCTTGATCACTGTACTGGATTGTGTCTAGTCAAACAAATCCAACAAACAGCTGCTGCAAGCTTTGCTCTTATATGAATACAATGAAAAACAAAGCCATACTTAACTATGCACGTGTAGTCACAATATAACAATACTACAAACACAGACTAACCATACTGTTCATTAGGGTGGAGAAATTGTTGTAAGTAATATGTTTGTAAGAATTATCGTCAGTATTTACATCATTATCAAAAGATTTTACAAAGCCCCATTAATTAACAGTTCCATCCAATTTGTACTGACATTTTAAGATGTTTGGTTTGCAATAGTAAGTAGATAAAGAGGACCTAACTTACTCTCTACAGAGACAATCAAATACATACTGTAGTAAGCTGTAAATTAAAATTTATTAATATTTACCAAATTTGAGCATATTGAAGTTTCCTTGGCTTTCCTTGCCACAACATGTTCAGACAAGAAAGTGAGGTATTTGTAATACCACAGACTGGGAATATAAACCTGAAACATAAATCAAACCTACTTAGGCTTTATGTTCAAAGAAGAGCAGTGACACAAGCACTGAGGGTGTAGGAAGAGGTTATAAATTTCCTTTACCCTATAAAACCAAACTATCTACAAAATATTTGTCTCCAAAATTTTACAATGTAGGCCACTTATTTATATGAACTGTTAAGATTCAAGACATTTGTACACAACATATTATTGCACCTTTAAATTTAAATTTCGCTAACTCTTACCATTGCCACTTTATAAATTATAACCAAAACATAGCCGACAATGTTTGAACTACTTCTATTCCGATCTGTCAGTGACGTAATTGTTCCCTATCACGTATCCAAGTTTAGCCCTTGATCCTGATGGCATTATCCTGTAGTAAATGATGCTTCCTGTATTAATTTAGTACAACGAAATATTGTGCACATAACAATACGTTTGATATAACAATTAATTATTACCTTATGTTGAATAAAACATACTTTGATAAAATTGGATACGTGATAAGGAACTTTTGCCGTCAGTGATTTTTTAACTATTAGCACTGTAAAATACCTCAATTTGCACAGAACACCCTCAAATTAAACAGTTTACCGTACGTATTTTCTTTCTTTAATCTAAAACTGTGATAATAAAATATTATATAAAGTACAATTAAGCAAATATGTTGCGAAATTACTCGTAATGTTAATTGAGATTGAAAAATTTTCTAGTCTACTTGGCTAGGTGTAGGTACCTATTTTTTTCCAGAGATTAGAAAAAGTTACAGATGGAGCATAAACCCAGTTTGTAGGTATCTCTGATGAAGCCAGGGTACGTAAGGGGGAAGCAGTTCACCGCCATATTGTGACATGAAGAAAATCACATTTTCTCATAAGTGATGTATGTATGGTGGTGCAAAAGTGCATGAATATTAAACAAATAAAGACTGTTGACTCGAGAAAAATGATTGTGTACAAGTGTATGTAGTAAACTACATTTCTATATACTAAGTGAAAACTTTTAGCGCCAAATTGGAAGTGTTTTACTTAAATTAGGACAGTTGTGTTAACGTTGGATCGTGTTGGATGGGAATTCGAGCTCTTGGAGTGTGTATTTACGTGAAATGTCATCTTGTTCAGCATATGGGTGCACGAACAGGAGTGCAAGGAAGGGGGCCGAACAGCTGGAAGTAGAAAAACAGAAGAAAATAACTTTTCACAAATAAGTTTAGTCATTGTCCTCGAGTGCTCATGTTAGGTTAAAACATGCCTCTAGTTTGGGCCTAGTAGAGTATAAATATATTTTAATACTGGATACAGAATATATACATACACATTTTTGGCAAAATAGAAGTAGGCCTACTTATAAAATCATGGTCATGTAGTTTTGCATTTCTATTTTTGTTGTTTTGCAACAAAATTATAATAATAAACGAGATACAGAAGTATGTAGGCCTAGTTTATGTTTCATTAGAAGTGTACTATAGATGACAGTCTTATTGTCATTACATTTATATGAGCCAACCAAGTTAATTTAACATCTTTTACAGACCTAAACAGCAATTTTTTTTATTCTGTATTCAGTTGTAACATTTGTTAAAAAAAAAGCCACAGTTTGGGTTTTATTGATATCTAACATAAAACCATTTGCAACAAACTATTCTTGATCTTCATGCAAAGAAGTAATAACAATGTAATTTAACCTATCAAGATCCGAGTAGTATGAACATTTATAAGATTGGTAATAGAATAAATAATATGACTTGATATCACATTCCTTGGAAGATCATTAATTGTGTTGTTTAACAGCAAGGGCACTAAACATCCTTGTAGTTTACCATACATTAAATGTTCTGTCTCAGGCCTTTTATCATTGATAGTGCTTCTCCCGCAGAACATACCACTCCCTTACAGTTCTCACAAGCATATTATATACAAGCATGTTATATTGAATACCATGTCATTTATCATTATGGTGACTAACAAAGGTCCCAACACACTTCCCTTCGGTACTCCTGACGTAACCTCTTCCTTCTCTGACATTGCCTTCCCCACTCTCACAATCTGAGACTTCGTCCCCTGAGAAAGTCCCAATTCATCTCACCAACGACTTGTCCTCTAGCAGATTATCAGCGCTGAAACAATAGTTCTGGTAATGCAGTAACCATTTTATCAGTCATTTGATCCAGGATATTTTGCCCAATTTCTTCAGCTATGTCAGGATTAATTTCGTTTCCATGTGTATCACCACTAACTACACTTCGAAGACTGTTGTCTTTTTGGAAAATATTTAGTTTCTCCATAAATTCTAAAACTTTGTTTGTATCTGCATTATCCCTTGTAATTCCTGCAGTTGTCATGGTAATATGTTGCTCACTTCCTATATGATTCACTCCAGAAAATTCTTGCATTGAGTTATTCATTTGATCACATAAAGGATGTGATATGGTCCACAGAAGCTGCTGGTTTTCAGTCATGCCACGGCCACGTGTCAGACCACCAGGCCCTTTGATATTCTTCATTAGAACCTGCTCTATAATAAGATCTGTTGACAGGCCTCCCCAATATCTATCACTTCTTCTAACCACATGTAATCCATTGCTGAATGCGCTGTATATTTCAGGAGCTGTACTTTCAAGTTCTGTCATCGCTTGCAGGTACAAGCGCACTGATGAGACATACAGATTATGACCACTGGCAGCAAAAAATGGGAGCATATCTTTCACACATGCGAGATGAAGCTGCCAGTTTCCAGTTCGTTCGGCCTTAATGAAGTTTCTCAAGATGTCAACCATGTGCATATACTGTAACCATAAGCGTGGAGTTCTATACGAATGTAGGATTTTTTTTGAACTCGCCAGCTTGGAAACAATTGGCTTCATGACAGCAGAAGGAAGCCCGTCCAGAGTTGTTTCTCCATTCAACAGTTTATCTAACAAAGAACTAGCTGCTGTTAGATCATAACAATCAGCCTCTTCTCCTGCACATAGTGCATCGTGCAGAATAGAGAATTAGATGACCACGAATCGCTTTTGCAATAGCTTTACCTGAAAGCATGTGCTTTACAGCATTCCCTGCATATATTATTTCTAGAATATCATGCAGTCCACTTCCAGTCCTAAGGAAGCCAATGCAACCTAGAAAGCTCATGATAGTGTGCAATTCTCCAAGTCTAAGCACAATTTCCTTAAGAGGACTGTTTGCTGGTTCATTGGCAATAATTCCAAGTGCTTTTGAAAAAAGGGGCTGGTCGAATGTAAGTACTGGTGTGTGGCCGTACCTCTTTGCATGATCAGTAACAAAAAAAAATGTTGATAAAATGCATGTTTCGTTTGTGGGATCCATATTGATCATTGGAAGGAAGAGTACAGTAGCGATTCCAGGGTGCTCACCTTTGTGAATTTGCTGACACAAGCCTTGCCAGCTGGGAACTGATGGCTTCAGAAGATGCGAAATTTTCCATAAGATATCCAGGCTGGCACAGGGGTCATTATATTGGATTTCTTTATTGGATGAATATTTCAGGAGCCGCAACCCACTAGCTTGTGAAGGGTACACTTTCAGGGGGATTTTTCCAAGTTCCTTTAGTTCTTCAAATGAGACTTTCTTTTTTATTATGACACTATCTGTCTTTACTGCAGGGGTGACTGTGGAAATTATACCCATGCCGTGAAATGTTCCATGACCATCAATGGTGTTGATATTGTGGTCTATGTTATCAGCTACATACTGCACAAACCTTCCAGGTAAATATTCTGGTATGCTAGTACCGGTTGATGCAGCGGCTGAACGTTGAAAACGTTGTACTTCTGGATACGAACAAGAGAATCCCATATGATTCACTGAATCAACAAGAAAACGGGAATTTGTGTTATTGTGCAATTGGACTCCTAGTCCTAACTGCAGTGGTGCCACCAAAACCCGAGATCGCACAGCTTGCGTAATTGCCTGCCCTATTGCTGCCACTTTTCTCTCATTATTTTTCCCAGTGACAAGGGAAGTCATTAGAAGTTTCAAACTTTCTGGTAGGTAGTTCACATTTCTCTCTACATTACCTATATCTTCAATAGTAGTGTACATATCTGGTTCAATTGTAACATCCTTGATTTCATTACGTATTATTTTAGCAGCTGCTAAAATAAGACTTCTCTTGTCTTCGTCAACATTTTCATAACTATTACTGTGATAATCTTTCAGTATGCTAGCAGCTGTAGTTTTGAATGTTACAACATCAGCTGTGCCACCTATTGTACCAATGATAATGGCTTCTGCAAAATGTGATGTTATCTTTTTCTTCATGAACTTAGCGCTGTAAGGTTCACATCCGCTGTCTTGTGGCATATATTCCCTCATTTTATTAACTAGGTCAACTATAGTTGTTTGTTCTTCATCATTCTCTTCGATGTATTTTGCCACTTGCAGAAATGCAGCCTGGCGTACTTTGTCCTCTGGGCGACCTGATGTACAAGTCACCATATTACTTTACCGAAAATGTCTTTATAACTGTAAAAAAACAATCCTATCATAGTTAAATAGCATTCGAAGAGTCAACATCTATAAATCTAATTTTAATAACAAATAATTTTAAAATAATCTTGACTTCTTCATATCTCCACAATTATAAGACCTGACTGAAGAATAGGTGGCGCTTGACGGAGATTCAATGAACTAATGCAGTCACTAAGGGGGTCAAAAAGAAAGCATTAACTGCCCAGACCTCCCCTTCTAAGACCATGGGCTCGACTATGCTTTTGATGTTAAATGGTAAATCAATAATAGGTAATTTTCGCCATTCATCATCAATTTTTTGAAGGAGATTGTTATCTTCAACTGGCGTGATCCTGGGTAAGTTTACTGCTAGTGGTACAATTGAAGGTGAAACTTCTCAAATGACATTAGACAAAGCCTTTTTAGGTGTTAGAACAGAAAGAGGAAGAAGGTTTTCATCAAAATTTGTATCTTTTCTTTTACTCCAAGCAACCCATCTGCAAAAACGTTTTGCATTTATGAACAAAGTCTTTTAGAGCAAGTTTGTTGTCGGCTATTTCTTTCTTTTGAAAATACTTCATTACTTCAAAATCTAAATACAAACTTGAATCGGGAAGAAACTTGCTCACATTATTGGGGTCAATTTCAGATATTTTTGTTTGCATCACGTACGTCCGATCCATGAAACACAAGAGAATGTCTTTCATTGAACTTTGCATTTTTTCATGCAGTTCTGTAATCACAACCCTAGAGCTCTGAAAATACTTATTGATTGAAGTAAACTTCGGCAAAACCCACACCAAAAATAAAAAATACAATTTCATAAATGGATCATTTAAACTTCTGTGAATTTCCTCAGTTGCTATTAACTGTTCCTGTAGATACGTGGAATTAAAATACAGCCGTAAAGCCTCCCATTGTTCTACAATTCTGACAACAGCCTCCAAAGAAAGCCATCTCGTGTGAGATGGATGCAGTAACTTGTGAATGGATAAATCAAGAAATACTTGAAATTCGTGAAACTGTGCTTGTCTTTTAGACTGGCACCAAAGAAATTATAAATGTTTCTTACTAAATCTCCACAATGTCTAGGAAGGTACTTGCATGCCTCACTAGCGCAAAGATGCAATGAATGGCAAATACATTTGAGAACTGTAATATCAGGACAATGTTCTTTAAAATGACTCATTACTGAATTTTGAGCACCCATCATTACATTGCACCCATCAGATGCAAATCCAACTATGTTTTCAATCGGAACATTGTACTCCTTCAGTGAGTCAATTATGCCTTTAAACAAATTCTCACTAGTTGCTCCTTCATTCTCTTTCGAATAGTTTCCCAACTCAAAGACATTACAAAGATTCCAGAATCGACTGACTATTTAATTTAAGTTTAAATCAAAATATCTAACTACAACACATGATGTTTTTACAGTTCCTATGTCAGTTGATTGGTCCGTCAAAATGCTAAATTTTGATGATTTTAAGAGTTTTGAAATTTCTTGTTTGTGGTTTTCGCCAATGACATTACTTACAACAGCTGTACACTTAGTATGTTTCATGTGTATCGCGTCGGCGATTTTCGAGTCGGGAAAACACAATTTCAAAACACCCTCTAAATGGTCCATTTCCATGAATGGTATGTTATGCTCCGTAAAAAAACCCGCCAACTTAATTTCTGCGGTGTGCGCTAACTTCTGAATGTCAGATATAGCAGTGTCAAGTTTTTTTAGAAACAAACTAATTGCACTCTGGCTTGCTGCAGAAACACCTTTCAGTTTGTTAATATGATGATCACTTTTGCAGTGATTTTTAACGGATCTAAGTTCTGAAATGAAAGAAATATTACATACTTTACATTCCGCTTTTTCAGAACTACAGGGATTGCTGCACAACCAACCTTTAAATTTGGGATATGTTTCCCAAACCTTTCTGTACTTCTGTTTCCTCCTTGTTGGCTTTGTTGAAGATGAAGTTTTTACATTTTTTGGGGTCGGAGGACCACATTCGTCATCGTCTGAATCAGAACATTCAGATCTCATTATTATAAAATGCAGTAACTTGCAAAAGGAAAAGAAAATAATGTGACGGAATAAATACAGTACTTCTCGAGTTTTATAATTAAACCCGATTTGCTACATCGCGCACAATTCACTCGTAAACTTTTTTATTGTGGTGCTTTTACCGACTCCGACAATCAAGAAACACAACGGCCACACAATGCCTTTCTGTTACTACTGGCTCTTTTTTATCAGCGTCCAACTCCAACCAGATAGTACGGGCATTCCCCTTCGGTAAAAAATTACGAAGCGCCGTATTCCCCGCACTGTAGCCAATATAGGCCTACGTAGAAGTGTGTGAAATGTTGAGATTTTCAAAACTAGTTAAATATTATTGAATCATTTGTGTCAAATATTTTATTGGGTAGAAACCACATTCTACTTGTGTTGATTGGACCGTACAAATGGTGTACGATACAAGGGCAGGACTGTACGTCCGTACACACAGTAAAATTACCGCACATGTATGGTCAGGACCATACGGTTGGCAACGCTGCTCCTCGTAGGCTTGTAAACCCCCAGATAGGGGTGTTATAATCCCAATCCCCTCCGCAGCCGGCTAATGGCTAACGGAACTCCTGAAGGCGCGCTGCCTTCGCCCAGGGGTGTACACACCCAGACAGGCAGCAGCTGCTTATCACTACACTGTGGTCTCGGCATGGCAAATGTAGCGGCAATGTACCGCAACAGCACCTCCTGCCAGTGATTTGTGCACAAGTCACGAGAAACCACCTTGGAGGCAGTTAGGGAAGTGGACATGGTGACCAGATCGCTTTGTAGACTCGGAAGGCACAATGTCGACATCCTGTCGATTCGTTTGTTTGGCCTTCTCAGTGGCAAGATACAGTAAAGCATGGTTCTCTTGAAGGATGTCTTAAATTGTGTATGCAGGTTTGAGGCGGTCCAAAAAAAAAACAGTGGTCTGTCTACCATACATTTGGAGAATCACAGTTTTTGCTGTGCATCTAACAATTGATAAAATACCCTTTATAAAGAGTTTGCTAGAACCATTTTGGACGATCACAGCTAACAAAGTCCTCAGTTGATATTACAGGGTGACAACCCAATCAACAAAATAAAATTCCCTGATTTTTCCATGTGAAAACTGAGATTTCCCTGATATTTATAACACTCATTTAAACTTTCAAAATACATTTCCTGGCAATCTACAGTATATGGTACATATGTACATAATTAAGGCATCTGTTACATATCTGCATTCCAAAATCGTTGAAAATTTGATGGACTTTATCAACAAGGGCAAAATTAATAAGCTTGTGTCTGTGACAGTTAATGTCAGTTACTAACATCAAATCATCCTCTAATGTAAATAGATCTTCAAAACCAATTTATCACTTTGTATAAATTTCCAAACAGAAAACTTATCAGTCATAACACTATCCTAATTCACTTCAGTATACAAACATAAAACAAAACTTTTGATTAAAATAATTGTTAAAACCTAACTAAGTATTTTTAAGAGACTCAATTTCTGCATCAACAAGTGAAGCTTCCTTTTATGCTTCTTCTAAGAGTTTTTGTTTTTTAACAACTAGATCTTTAACAGCCATTGCAGTTCTCTTTTTTTTTTTAATTTCGGCATCATTATTGGCCTCTTCCTTATAACAAGCATGAGAGTTTTGGGCAGCAGGAATGACTTCCTTAGAAATATTGGATACAAAGGCTTAGACTCCACCTGCTGCTTTTACCCCATCATAAACATGTCTCTGGGCTACAAGTGATTCTTCTCTGAGGTTTTCCACTAAGCACTCGCGATTAATTGAGAAACCTCATTCTAGATTTCCATTTCCATGCGACCAGTTAAGGACAAATTTAAGAAAGGATATAAGCTGCTCACAATTTGGTTGAGAGGCTACAAGTTTAATCCATGAACTATCCAATTTATTCTCTTTTCTTACAAATGTCTTCATGGTGTCCTTTACATCTCCTGCATCACACAAAACCCTGAACTGACTCTCAACTCTGTCAGCTTTGGTTCCTGAAATCCAGTAGTTTTACACCAAGATTTTTAGAGTCTGCTTTAGACGTTTGTTTCGCAGAGTTGGTCGCACTACATCTGGATAGAGACAGGAGATCCCCTCAGTCAGAGAGTATTTAAGAGGCGAGCGTTCCAGCATTTTCTCACAAAACTTTTTCAAGCAATTCCTACAATCACTTTAAACTGCTGAATCCCAGTTCAGATGCACTTTTGATTTTACGCAGAGAATCACGAGTTGCATAACCAATATCAACATTCTTTGCCCCCAGTAAACTATTTATATCAGAAAGATCAATACCCGTGACCTTACTAGAAGAGTCCAGCTTCTCAGATTTGACAAATTTTGTCATGATACTTTTCACCAATGAGTTTAGTGCCTCGAACAACAGAGGTGCCATTGGTGCATCATACTGAAAGTTGGTCAGGAAAGGCTCTACAGTGGAAGCCAATGAATGGAAAAAAGTTAGCTTGGAAAGTAAAAACGTATCTTTCAGTAGTTCTGACAACTGAGAAACTGTTACACTGTGGAACTTTTTTTTTTGGTTACTTCTACTACATACTTTTCTAGAAAAGGCACAATTATCATTGCTCTTTCTGCTACATTGGTGTTTTTCAACCATCGTATAGGACAAAATTTCAATGGGAAAGTAGAAGAGCCAGAATATTGAATATAATCACTTCTACGCGAAGGCATATTTTTAAATAAGAAATACAGAGCTCTCAGAAACTCCATTACATTCCACCCAGTGGCCTTGATTGATGCCTCAAAAAGCCCCATGAAGAAAATGCAGCCCACATGTGCCAATATCCAAAATTGATGCAACACTTGGATCTTTCTTCAAAAAGTCATGTAAATCTTTCATAAGCTTAACATTAACGTTTGGCCCATCCATTGAAACCTGTACAATTTTATACAAATCAATCTCACTTAAGGCTGAAGTCAGGGCTTTTAACACGTCTTGTGATGTTGCATGCCCAACAAATGCACAACAAAAATACCTTGTAACTACACAATTGGTTACCTCATTCCAGAACCTAACCATAACATCCATCTGAAATCTTTGTGCCACCTTCTTGAGAGATTCATCGAAACCAATCACAATGTGTGAAGCATCTGAACACATTTCAACAAGTTCTCTATGGAAATATTGTGCCAAACCATACAAGACCAGATAAGAAATTTTTGTCCAGTGTAGCTGCATTTTTTGGGCAATCATAGAATCAGGAAACATAACCTTTAAATACGATGCATTTAGGTCCGCAATGCGAACTGACATTTGTGACATAACTGTTAAAACACACCAAATGATCTCCGCACAAGTCACATTTTCATTCATAATAAACCTATTCATACCACGTAACTCTTGCCTAGATTTAACCTCACTTACAGCTGTAGTGTTTTCTGATATATGGGTCATTATCATGAAAAGGGACATTTTTCGATCAGGTTTTTTTAAAAGTTGTACATCTGTATTTCTTAGCTTAATAATTTATTTTAAGTAGTTCTAAAGTGGTTAATTACACCGGCACACAAAAAAATGTAAGTAGAATGCATTTGACCGGACCTACCTACGGGTACGTATTTTGGTCCGCTGAATACGAATTCGAGGTCAGTTTGACTCCTACACCCTCGAAATTTCGAGAAAACTTCAAAAAACTGTAAAAATGATGAAAATTGACAGTTTTAATGACAAAAAAAGTTTTGGAACTAAACTAAGCGTGATTTTCATGTATTTCGATCCGCTGAATATGAATCGAAACTTTATTGAGACCACGAGCCATTTTAAATGTGAAAAAATCACACAAAACTCTCGAAAATTCCGAAAAAATATAGTTTTTATGATAAAAAAACTTCCTATGGTCCAATTCAGATAAAATTTTATATATTTTGATGTCTTCAATTCGCATCTTAATTTTTTTAGTCTATTCACCCTCTAAAGCTGGAAAAATTCGAAAAAATTGTAAAAATTACCATTCATAACAGAAAAAAAATTGATTGAACATGATTTGATGCCTAAAATAAATACTCTATAACGTAGATATATCAAATAACTTAAAATCTGTGAAAAACACAAGACATAAAAAGATAGAAAGAAATGATTTTTACGAATCCTAAACTTTCCTTCGTTTATATCACACTCTTTTATCCTCAAATGATCTTCGTAGTGGATTCCTCTTTCGTTTACGATTTTCTTCGGGTACTTCTCTTTTTAACATCCAACAAAAATCTGCCATCATGTTAACACTCCAATTTCCTTGGTATCTACTCTTCATTTCACTGATGTCTTGGTGAAAACGTTCTCCCTGTTCTTCACTATAGTCTCCACAATTGTCAGGGAAGTGGTCAAGATGAGAATCTAAAATGTGTAATTTGAGATTCATTAAACAACCCAGATTTTTGTAGTTTTCCAGCAATGCGTCAACTAAAGGGCTGTAATCCTCACTTCTGTTATTTCCCAAAAAGTTTTGTGAAACATTTTTGAAGCTTACCCAAGCTGCTTTTTCTGTGTCGTTCATTGTTCCTTCAAAATTTGCATCCTGAAATAAAGATCGTATTTGGGGTCCATCAAAAATTCCCTCTTTCAATTTCGCATCACTTATTGCAGGGAACTTTCCTCTCAAGTACGCAAAACAATCACCATCTTTATTCAGAGCTTTCACGTACTGTTTTATGGGTCCCAACTTGATATGTAGTGGTGGCAGCAAATATTTGGAAGGCTGAATTAAGGGTGGTCGTATAACGTTATGGGAACCTGGATTCAATGCAGATCTTGATGGCCATTCTTTTTTGACATAGTGATTTTTCCGGCCTCTGCTATCAAACAAACATAAATAGCAAGGATATTTGGTGAATCCTGATTGCTGACCTAAAAGAAGTGTTGCAATTTTGAGATCTCCACAAATTTTCCAGTTATGCTCTGAATATTTTATTTTTCCCAATACAATCTGTAAATTTTCATAAGTTTCTTTCAGTTTTGTCGAATGAGCTATTGGAATTGGCGCAAATTCATTCCTAATATGAAGCAAAACAGCTTTAAGACTTCATTTCGATGAATCGATAAAAAGTCTCCACTCATTGTCCTTATACGTGTTCGGTTTCAATTCATCAACTAAAGCTTTAACATCTGAACAGTATACCACCGAATTTTGATCGTCGTTCATAAAAAATTTCCGGAATTTTTTCCCTATTTCGATAGAATGTCACTGATACACCTTTAGCCAACAAATGTTTTTCTTTCAACCTTGACGCAAGTAATTCAGCTCCATCTTTCGATAAAGCCAAGTCTCGAACCAGATCATTCTCGGCTAAACGTTTCAGGGTCTTTTGTTTTTCCGCCAGGTAAGTACTCTACATCTTCTGAATATTCTTCTTCCGAACTTTCTTCAACTAGCGTATTGTCTTCTTCTACATCCATTTCTTCAACCGTATTAATTTCCTTGACAACTTCTATTTTGTGTGGCTTAATAGCTGATGAAACATTGGCGTATACAATTTTGTTTTTTGTATTCCAGGTGAACCCGGTAGTATCTGTCATACAGAAATAACAAGTCTGTAAACCAGTTGGTGAAGACCATACCATTGGTATTGTGAATTTCAAGTTGTCCTGTTTCTTGTTTTTTTCCCACCGGGTTAACATCATGTTACATCGACTACAAATTGTATGTGGAACCCATGCTGAATCCAAATTAGTAATTTGGAGACCAAAACATTCTTCATAAATTTGTTTGATCTTATCAGATAATGATCTTCGATTCCTTTTCAAATTGAATTCTCCACAAATGTAACAAAATGAATCAGGACTTTTATTACACAGATGAGAATTACTTCTTGTAATAGTATACTCTCCAGTAGCCAAGTTTCCCACTTCTGAAGAGCTGCAGTCGCTTGATGACGACGCCTGCGAGCCTGCTTTCTCACCCTGACCAGACGCCGATACTGGGGCTCCGACTCCCTGCATCGTAAAGTACTTATCACTTGTACCTGCCATGACGGCACACACGCCGTTAACCCAGGGACTCTGCCAGATGGTTCTGTTGCCCACCGTCACCACGTGGAGGTGCCCTGGTTACAGGCACAAGCAATTAAGTCTTCAAAAGTCAAAAACGAGAGTAAAAAAACAAAAAAAAATTACTTTTTTCGGAATTTTGGAGGGTTTGTGTGATTTTTTTACATTTAAAACGGCTCGTGGTCTCAACAATGTTTCGATTCATATTCAACGGATCGAAATACATGAAAATCACGCTTAGTTTAGTCCCAAAACATTTTTTTATCATTAAAACTGCCAATTTTCATCATTTTTTATGGTTTTTCGAAGTTTTCTCAAACTTTCCAGGGTGTAGGGGTCAAACTGACCTCGAATTCGGATTCAGCGGACCAAAATACGTACCCGTAGGTAGGTCCGGTCAAATGCACATTCTACTTAATTTTTTTTGTGTGCTGGTGTTATGAACACAATACCAGCAGTAAAGTTTACTAGTTATTTATTATTAAAAACTAAGGGCCAAATCTATAGATGGCTTTCGGTTGTTATCCAGTTGCCAGCAATGTGTTTTAACTGATATGCACATTATAGATCTCTTTCGGATGTAGGTTGACTGCTACAAAGTGGAGTGCCAACCACTTTCAGGTGAATGTGGTCTGATGGTGTTTCAACAGCTTGTTCACATTTTTTTTTAACCATGACACGCGAGTTTGACGAGTTTCGAAACCACATTGACGAAGTATTTGAATTCTATGAAGAATTGGAAAATGTGGCGCGAGCCCCGAAAAGATATTTAAGAAATATGCACGATCCCTTTGAAGTTTATCGAGACAGGGAATTTCAAATGAAATATAGATTCTCCAAAAATGTGGTTATTTGGTGCTGTATCCATATGTAGAACACATGGAAAAACTTGATAAACGAGGATGGCCAATACCAGCAATTAGAAAATTGCTTCTGTCTTTACGATTTTTCGCAACAGGAAGTTTTCAGGTTAGTTTATAATAGGCCTAATACTACGTTTGGTGTCTTCTAGGCATCCCTCGCTCACTGTTTCAAACAGTACAATAGTGTGCATGTAGGAAGTGAACATGTTTGTTGGTAACCTTCCATTGCTCCCAAACATGTGGCTGTTAATAAAGTTGTCACATCGTCAGTGAGCAGATACCTAGTTCTTCTTGCCAAACACAAACTGGTAAAAAAAATATGAAATGATGAAACATGAATTTGCAGTAGGTAGGCAAATATTATTGTATAATAAATGGTTATGGCAAATAGTTGTTAATGTCTAACAGGGCATAAAATCTGTACTTCAGCAGGTTTGCGGTGACCTTGATGGCATAAGCCAGACTACAGCAGCTGGTGCAATAAAAGATGTAACTGAAGCACTGGCTAGTCAGCTAAGACATCATGTCAGACTGCCCAGGACAGATGCAGAAATGAATTTTGAAATGCAACATTTTTTCAATATAGCAGGATTCCCTGGTGTAGTGCCACTAAGAGACTGCACCCATATACCCATAGCCAATCCTGGTGCTGACCACGGTGAACTATTCAGAAACAGACACGGAATATTCTCTTTGAATGTGCAGGTAAGCATGAACATGCCTTTGTGTGTTCATTTTGTAGGTGTTTAAAAACATAGCTAATCTACAAAAATGCTGTCACAAAAAAAAAAGTAAAGCCTATTAAAGGCCTACATGCATTACGCAATAAGTGGAATGTTTCGGTTTGCTAGTAAATAATTTGCATGGTACCAAGCTTTCAGAGGTCCTTCGTATACACTGTTTCCATGCATTCTTTATAGACCCTCACAACAGGCACCACTGACCTAATATGTCAACATTATTGTTATCATTATTAAAGTAAATAAATGTTGGAAACGTGATGAATACAAATTGTTTGTATAAAAAAGCTTGTAAATTGGGCTGTGCAACTTGATAGAATGTGTACCATGGTCACCTCTTTTCAACATACATTTGTTTTCTGTGGGCAGGTAGCAGTTGGTTCAAATTACAAGATTATAGACATTTGCACGAGACCTGGATCCTTTCATGATGCCAGAATATTCAATTGTTCTGGCCTCAAGACCTGCTTTGAAGACCACCGTTTAAAAGGTCTAATGCTGGGAGACAATGGCTATGCCTGTCTTCGATACCTCTTTACACCTCTTCTTCGCCCACATACTGAAGCAGAAGTAATGTACAACACTGCTCACAAACGCACGATAAATGCTGTGGAGAGAACCTTCGGCATTTGGAAGCGGAGATTCCGCTGCCTCACCAAGAAACTTGAAAACAAAGTGGAAAATGCTGCTGCAATCATTTGTGCAACAGCTGTGTTGCACAATATCAGCATAGATGCGAATGAACCATTGCCAGATGATGAGTACCCATGGGTGGATGAAATTGATATCGCTGCACCACCAATGGGTTTGTTTAATGGCAACAGAAATAGTCATCACTTCAGAACTGCTTTTATTCAGAGTCATTTCGTGTAACACCTATGTTAACTTTGCTATATTGCTGAAATTTCAAAGATTGCACAAATTCTTCAGTAATTGTTTGAAAATGCAAATGTCTGTGCTTATATATGTGTTTAGGTTGCATAAGCATAAGTTGTGGCATAATGCTTTACATATTAATACCTAGGAGTGATTTGTGACAAACAATAAAAATAATTTCAAACATAAGTACTTTATAAATTTCATTTGTGCCCCCGCCACATTATTAGTGTGCATTAATTGCATCTACTGTATATAACCACAAAATTTATCACCAATATTTACAAATACACCTTTTAGTAGCTACATAAAAAATATCATTACAAGATGCAGTGAGGAAAGCAGCAGTGCAAAATTTATGTATCTGTAGGAGAATGTAAAGATAGCTGCAAAAAACAAAAACATCACACCTACAATATTAGTATCCTCATACCTGTTGATATCAGAAACAATTATTCTCAGACATTAGGTTTAATGCCAACCTCAAAGCATGGGATCAACAGGGAGGGGAGAAGACAAATTGTAGCATGTATTGTTTGTAAGTTTTTTATTTGATACTGTAGGAATATATCACCATTAATTACGTTATGAGACTGGAAAGCAAAAAAAAAAAAAAAAAATACTAACTATTCTTCATCAGTTCTTTTTCTTTAATCTCTTTTCCAATTTCCGAAATACGCATTAAGTTTTTTCTCTTGCCATTTTTAGAGAATGGATTTCTGCATCTTGCCTCATTCGTGAGCGATGAGCTTCACTAAGCATCTCTATCTCAAAATCAATTTTTTCAATTCGTTTTTTAACTTCAGCTTCAACCATGCGTGTCGACTTCACTGTAAATGATGAATTTTTGCGAGGTGCAGCTCGAGGGGTTGAGATATCTGAGACAAACACATTCAATAAATAATTATAACTGTATCACTACAAACACAAGCAATGATGTTACTGATTTATTCATACTGTTACAGCAAAATGAAATTACAATGCATAAGCTGTAACGTAAGCATGGTAGCAACGTTTTATCAATTAAAGAGCACTTAATTGTATTTGTCACATTCAAAACCACATTACCAACCTCAAAAATTTTAATCATGAATTGACATCTGAATTCTGAAAGGTGAATAACAGGTTCCAACTATATTGCAGCAATGTCGTTTGCCAAAAAGCCACTGCAATTGAATATTGTTGCAATATTTTATGTTTTAAAAATGTCCATACATATTGTGAAACATCTACTCTCAGCATTTTTCATGTGTTAAGAGGATTACACTTCAAAAATATACACAATTAAATTTAAGTTTCACAGCACAAATTATTATTAATTTCATAGCTATAAAACCTACAAACTTTATTATTATGAAGCAGATACCATGCTACTGTACTAACAGAACATTAACTTGAATATGAATTACAAATAAAATAAGACTGGTAGAATTTATTTTAAAAATTCAATAGGGCCTTATATTTTTACTTTACTTTTGTTATGAGGAAGTCCCATTATTGCTGCATACAAATGTAAATAAAATTATTTTTAATGTTCGACTTTATAACATGTATTTGTGAAATATTCTAGTAAAGTATTTAATATATTAGTAATCCTTTAAAACAGTTATACATAAATGTTTCTATAAGAATGTTTCTAAAATATTTAAGTTAGTAGTTAGTAAGTTAGTAAGTATTAAACATTTTAAAAATAGGTATTTAAAATATATAATGAACCTTAAACAATGCTATAACAACACTGTCATAGTTTTATTGGATCAAATTATTTCACTGCATTTATGACCTCCAAATATTACTCTTTCAGATCTCTTATTTATTTAAATTGTGCTGGCGATCGTGATTTGGTAAAACAATAACATATAAATTCATTAGGTAATTGGCGATTACTTACTGTGTGACGAGGACTCTTCGTTATGTAAAACAATGTCAGGATGTACTAAACCAAGCTGTAATGTTGGTGACATATCAGGATTGTCCATCATCAGTGGTTTCGAGAAGTGTTGCAGATGACATGTCGTCACAACTTTGACGACTGCTGCCAGCCAGAAGTACATCTTGTATGTCAAAAGTAATATTTCTTACTTCCTGGAGACAAACAGCATTACTGTCCCCAGGACAGTTCACGTCCAGATCAAAGTGAGGTTGAATTGATGACACTATTGTCACCACTTCTTCAACTTCAGGCTTCTTTACAAAGGCACTGCCACCACCAGTCTTTATTGCATGCTGCCTTTCCGCTATTTTATGTTTCTTTGCAGTAGTTTTTGTCTTCTCCCAACACCTGAAAACATATATTTTTGCTGTTTAATAATAAGCACATGGTTTTAATTCCTCAACATTGCGTTAAATGTTACCAAATCTACAGACTTCCAGTAAAATGATAAATAATATATAAAAAGGCCTTATGCCACTTGTCATTTGTAAAGTGGAACATACATATCCTATTGGGCATTTCTGATACAAATATTAAATATGCTGCAATAACACTATTCTTGTCATTGACCTAGATGCTGTGAGTATTATTTACTTTAATGAAATGCACTTTAATAAACAAAAGGGTCTACATATAAATTACATCACCAGGTACGAGAATTGAAATTTACGAACTCGGACAATACAATTCAAAATAAAGTAAAATCATGCTGTTAAAAGGTAATTGGGCAATGACTTCAGTACAATATGATTGAGTATGAATTCGGAATTTATATTTTGATCTCCACATAACAAATCCTCTTTGGTTAAATAATTTAGGGCCAAATCTATTAGTAATTACAAGGCACTTTAAGAAAATACACAACACAATGCGTTTAAATGTTCCTAATATAGGGGAGGGTGGGGAACAGTGAACCATTTTTTTTTTTTAATTTGGCAATTCGGAAAAAATTATGTAACATTTGTATTTTTTACTTTTTAATTGGTTTTGACATATATTTAACTTTTACATGCACTTGTAATATGGTTAAAATATGTTTTTACTTTTACTTGAATTTCAACTTTTTTTAAAAGTGCACTGTGGTTCACTGTGCCCCAGCCATGGGGTAGAATGAACCACACACTGGGGAACTATGAACCATATTTTTGATTTACATAAATACATCATCAAACACTACAAATACACAAAAAAACCAATATTTACATTCATTACCTCAGGTATTTAACAAAACCATCACAAAAACTAACTGTCTTGTTGAATTTCGTTTGACGAAAAATAGTTTTTAGCAAATATCCAAGTTATTAAAATGAATACCAAAACTAATGTATGAGTTCTGTCTTTTGGTGACACCATATTGTTTAGGGTTTTGTAGAAGCATCTTTATACAATCATCAGGTAGTGTATATATTTTTGTGTCTTCAGTAGATGGCAAATAAAAATGTCCTTCCACTTTTGTGCTTTTCTTTAAATATTTAACTTCGAAATCACCATTTTCGTCCTTGTCTTTGACTATTTGAGCCACATAAAGAACTTCTTTCTTCGGATATTTCTCATCTTTCAGCCCAACAAGAACACAAGCATCTTTCTTTATGCATGTCAAATTTATGTCAGGAAATTCGCCTAATATTTCATCTTCACTACCATTAATACTAATGTCATCAGTTGATGACATTCCATCATCAATAGATTTTATGGCTGTTCCATCATCTGAGTCTGAATCAAACTTCATTTTTTTTCTTGCTTTACTTGTGTCTTTGTTTGTTTTTTCCCCCTTCTGTTTAAATTTTTTCCTTTCTTCGATTTCATTTTTCACTGGTGTGTCTGTTGCTATAATACTCTTGCCTTGTTTCCTTCCTCTCTTTTTTTTCTGTTCTTCAGCATTAGGATATGGCCTTATATCAACTGGGGAGCACTTAGGAAACACAGATTTTTCTAATTCTATATTTGGTGTCTCCTGCAGAAATTTAACAGTTGAAGAAGCTGTGTCCATTTTTGTAACTACACTTGATTGGTTTGCTGAAACAGGAATATTTAAATCTGTTCGTAATTTACTCGCGTTGCTTTCTCTAGGTCTGTCATCTGGTGAAGAAGTGAAGGAAGTAACTTTGTCAACATCACAAGCAGGTGCTTGGGATGAGATCTCACCTGATGGAAAATCTAGGTTAATGCCAGTATCAGAATCTTCAGGTGGAGGTCTGTCAGTAACCTGACTTGGTGCAAAGTCATCTTCTGTGAATATATGACGGTCAAAAGGAAAAATGCCAGTCTTCTTAAAGCCAGATTTTATGTTTGAGGGGTTGAGAGCTCTATCATGTGCAGTGCTTACGCATTCTGCAATATTGTAGATGGTAACAGGCAAAGCTTTCCTAAAAATAACACACTGTAGTGCACCTGCATAATATGTCTTGAATGGCCCGTAACAAGAAACATCCAGAGGTTGGAGCCTATGTGATGTATGAGGTGGTAGAGTGAGGATTGTCACTCCATTTGTTTTAGCAACGTCTAATGCCTTTGGATCCAAATGACTTTCATGGTTATCTAAGATTAACAATGATGGGTTGTCCTTGCTACTTGTTGAGTGCTTCACAAAATGTGTCATTACTTTTGCAAAGTTTTCTCCAGTCATCCATCCACTTTTCTCACTTAATGCTAACGTGCCACATGGTGCTTTCTCAAACATGACATCTGTAACTTTCTTTCGAGGAAAAATCATTACTGGGGGTAACGAATTTCCAGCTGCATTTACTATACAACAAGTAGTAACTAGAATACCCTTCTCTCCACTTGTGGCTTGGTTCACTTGCTTAATCCCTTTGCCCGCTATCACATTTTGCAATTTATCTGGTACAGTTTTGGTGCTAGTCTCATCCAAATGAAAGATTCTAGTACCATCACAAAACTTGGGTTCTCGCTGCAAGATCTCCTGGAGGTTATCATAAAACATGTTTACATTGTGCCTGTTAAAAGATGTTGCACGTGATAATGAGCAACCTTCTGGTTTTCTAATTGTCAAGGTGGGATTCCTCTGTCTGAAACCATAGAACCAATCTATACCAGCTTCCTTATTTCTTTCCCAGTTGTCTGGCACATCAATGTCATTACTCTTAGCCAAGTTATATGCTAGCTGACGACATTGTGTTGTAGTCAAGCCGTAGCACATATTTGCACACTTAACCAAATAATCTACTAACTCATTTTCTTGCTGGGTAGTGAAAATTTTTCTGTTGCAATAATTAGGCTCAAAGCTCATGGAAGCAGGATTATTCATATACTTTAAAACATACCTGCGAAATGTGGGATACGGTATACCAAACGTCTCAGCAGATTTTCGTATTGAGTCTTTCCCATTTTTATGGTCCTCAAGAGCTCTTTTCATCAACTCTCCATCAGGTTTACGAGTTGTTTTTTTATTTGGTTTTCGAGCCATTCTATATCATTAAAATTAATCTGAAACAGATAAATTATTATCATTAAAATATGTTCAACTAATTCTGTATTATAAATTTGTTTACAAATTTATATTAACACCATGTCAAAACCAACATTATTAAACACAAGTTGCATAAATATATCCTTAAGTAATTATCTAGAACAGTATATGTTGTTAAGTAACATTCATTAACAAACATTAACCAAAATTCATTATTTCAAAGGTGGAAAATAAATGTGGGGTACATTGAACCACTGGTTCATAGTTCCCCAGTTAAAATGGTTCACTGTTCCCCATGATACCAAAATGAACAAATTTCTCATTTTTAGGTTATGTAAGGTAACCAGGAGGTTTAAAACATGCATACACATAATAAAGATCTATGTAGTTGAAAAGAGTATTATACCCAATTTATTAATTAAAAAACATAAATGTTATTAAGAATATAGTTAAGTAAGACAAAATTTTGTTTCTAACCTTCAAATTTAAAAAAAAATCCACACACCAAAAAACAGCATGGAGCTTCACACATTCTTAAACAAATAAAGGAACTTTTACTGCCAACTGCTCTCTTGCATTAATGTCAAAATTCCCTTAATAGCAAAAAATATTTTTTCATTGGTTCACACTACCCCATGGTTCACAGTTCCCCACCCTCCCCTACCTATACATAATACATTAAAGTAAATGTAAACGGGCATACATATATTACATACCTTTTTAAGCTGTGCATCGTCTCGTTTCGTTACGTCACTGGCATTAAACTCCACAGAAATTCTTTTCCACACTAGCCTGTTTTCGTTATTTGTGACAGCATCTGTTTTTTTATTTTCTATTATATGCTTGTACTTAGTCATACAATAAATACTTCTCCGCCTGGGTGAAAGGAATCAATTGTTTATTTTCGGTACATAAACTCACCGCAATAAGCCCCCGACACGAGTGAACCACGTTTTCTGTATAAATATTTATGGTGTCACAGAAAAATGACTATCAACAAAATATGGGCGCTTCCTACACCAGTTCTAAACACCCTAAAACTCGCTAAAACCGTGCGCTGTTGCCATATTTAAATACCATTTGGCTGTGAAAGCGCATTCAGCTGGCAAGCTCTCGAAAGTCCTTTATAAGATGTGAACGGTTGACAAGCTGCCAGGTGAATGTCTGTTAACAGCACTTTTGAAAGAGGTCTATAGTTTCGGCCCTAAGACTCCATGGAGTTGATGGACAATGTCCATGGAGTTGACAGTGAAAAAAAAAAGTTATTTTACTATTTTTACTAATCAGTTGCAATATATATATATATACTACTCTATTACAGACATGTAATAAACCAAATGGTTTGTAAATAAGTAAGTCTTATATATTATGAACATTTATGGGATTTTGTGGTTTTGTGTCGTCTTTACCAAACATCCACAAATTAGCCTAACATCTTGGGAGTATTTTTTAAACATTTATAGGCAGTGCAGATTAATTTTACAAACTATAAGTGATGTAGAAGGTGCAATAACTGAAAAGGATATTTAAAAAATAACTTAATGCTAAGTAATAATTTTTTTTAACACATTGCAATTTGAAACCAACTTATAAATCAAAAGTAGAAACTAACAACATTATGTTTGTTTTCTTAGTTGACATTGTCAATACAATTTTTGGAACTGATTACACTCATATGTTTGTAAATAGCATGTTCAGCCTTCTGTCAACTTTAGGGTCCTTGAGAACTTGCTTTATTTGGCTGCGAGATACTTGTGACACATCCTCTACATCAGGATACTGAAAAGTTTTATGGTCCCCCTTTGAACGAAGGCATTTTACCCAGTAGCCACTTGTATCATGTGACAGCACAAGACCTATGTAGTGCTTTGAAGTGTTTGTTGTACTTGTGAACTCAACAACCACAAAACAGTTGAGCAGTTCACTTGGTGTCTCTGAACATCTTAGATCCTTTTGAGAAGAATAATTGCTGTCTGAGTAGACATCAGAGTATTTAATTTTTTTCTTACACATTTCATCTGAATAAGTTGTTAAGAAATTAAAATGTATAACAACTGTCACATAACTAAGACTAAAATATATAATAATAACAAAGACAAACTGAAGTTGATCAATAATGAAGAAAGAAATAAGAATAAATAATGCATACATGAAGGAGATAAAGAGGTTAACAAATACTATTGATAACTTTGAAAATAAAGCTTTAACTTTTAAAAGGATACTATTTCTCTCTAGAAGATCATCGACATCAGTTTTTAGGATAAGGCTTCCTAGCTCGTAATGTTAACATTTTTGAGAGAGCAAGCATTGGAAGCAGGAAAGCCTCCTGAAGTGCAGTTTCAAGTGCTCACATATGCTCCATGTAACTTGATGTGTATTTAATGTCCCTTTAAATGGAACCAGTTTTTGCTTTAGTGCATACGGCTCTTCTACGATTCCTTTTGGGACAGAAATTATTTCAACACCTTTGACATTCTCTTTCAGTATGTTGAAAAGCTCAATAAAGTTTGGAACATCAGTGCCATGGGCAACAAGAAAATCTGCAGTTCTTTTGAGTGTGCCTCCCACACCATCGGGAGCACCTTTCCCATGGTTTTTCTGGCTGTAGTTCCATGTTATGTCTTGGGCATTAGGAAATTCATCTGCAATTTCTGTTGCTATCAGTTGAAACATCTTCCAATTTCGGTATTGCGTTGCCGGTCCATCGCTGAGAAAATGAAGATGTTTGATATTTCAAGTCAGCTTTTCTTTTACTTCAGAAAAGACAGGTTTCAAGTGTTGAATAATGGCAACTGGATCATGTTTCAAGCTGTCGGAGAGAGTACAAAATGACTTTCCGCATCTTCTTTACAATAAACAACTACAGTATGGAGAGTTACCGTGAGTGGCACAAAACAGCCGCAATGGAAAAACAACATATCAAGTAGTTACTAACGATGGTACGGCCCGTGTAATTCATAGAAACAACCAAGCTTTACCTACACACCCGCCATTTAAAAAAAAAACTGTAAACACTAAACAACATTCCATTCTACTCGCGACTGTGCAGTTGAGAGGCCCCGAAAGGCTCATACAAGTGCGCATTGATAGGGCCCCGCATGGCGCATACATACCATGCCGCAAAATCCCGGCGCTACAAGTGCACGCTGGTAAACACGAAACACGAAAGTAAGTAAGCTAAGGTTTTTTGAGGCACAGGACCAAATATCCATTATTTTTTATTTATGGGTATTATATTTTCTATACAAATCCTGTTGTTCCATGTATGTAGACACCCTGCAATTTAAAAATAAATATATTCAGATTGGCAAAAACAACCTCCCAGTTTTCCCGGTGAGTGGCCACCCTGTATTACTAGATCCTTGAAAACGATTGGCCTATCATGTCTTGTTCCACTAACAGGTCTGAGTTGACTAAAGTGCTGTCGAAGCTCTTGGATGATGCCTGGGGCCTCTAGCTGTCGGGCCTCTGGCTATGTGATGACAAACTCACCAGGTAAGGGTGCGGTTGCCCATATGCCAAATCTCCTCTTACCATGCTGTTCTGATGCCTAAAGGCGATAATACACGGACCCGGATTCTGCAACTGCTTGTGCAAGGTCTGCCATAACAGCTGATATACCTGCTAAGGATGTGACCATCACGTCATTTATCGCCAGGTATGGCAGAAACCATCACTGGTTTGGCAATTGGACACGTCCTATCAGGGGGGTGAAACTGGAATTGACCAATATGTTGCTTATTTTCTCCCAGTAGTTGACGTTACCTCTGCAACAAGAATGGGTGCGTTAGTTGCGAATTTTTTTTCCGTTGCAGCAAGAAGCATTTCGTATTTTTTCACTACTCGTGTTGAGGTTGTGTGTTGACAAACATGACAAACGTTCTGGGGTACTGATGAATACGATTAGTCGCAGTAAATAATATTATAATGTAAAAATTGAATATGTCTCTGCCATATTTGTGGGGGACAGTTTCGGAATGCTGAAAGAACGTTGTTGATATATGGTGCAGTACCTACTATTCCTTCACTTGATAGTCGACAGAATACATGTGTGACATCATATCATATACTGAGTGTCAAACTGCTGATGCTAGTGTAGGCCTACATGTTTGTGTCGACAGCGAGTTGTGTAGTGAAGATGCTTTTGCACAAGTTCCAGTTAATCGTACACCGTACAAAGACTCATGTGTAGAAGCTTTTCCTAACTGTAGTGTTGAACATGATGATGTTTCTGTGTATCCTGCTAAAGATTCATTTACCAGTAGAGTAGTTTCAGAAGGTGAGCAATGTGAAGAAAATTTACAAACATGCAGATGCCCACGTAGTTACAGTTTTTGGCATATTAACTGGGGGAGTGAGAGGTTTTTCAAAGGTCTAATGTAGTTCTTTTATATGGGTGTATGTCACTATATGTTTTATGTAGGATAATATTATCTTTACTCGATGTAATATTCTTACAGCACAGCTTTTCCGTGAAGTAGGGGAGGTTGGGGTTAACTGGACGGGAAAATTTCTTTCCTCATTATTTTGCAGAAATAATGTCATTTCTTACAGTTTTATTTCATGAACACTGACATACCTATGCACACCAGCTTTAGTATTGTCATTGTACATGTATCTCTTACCCATTTCAGAAAAAAATAATCAAAATAATAAAATAAATTTTGGTCCAGCTAACCCCAGTGGGTGGGTTAACTGGACCACACATTGGGGTTAACTGAACCATTTGAGTGAATGTGGTAAACATACAATCTTGTAGCTTCAAATGTAACATATATAACACAAATCCTTCTAAATTGAGTTGATTATTTAAAAATAACCAAAGTAAGGTCAACTTTCTTCAGTTCTAGTGGACACTGAATTTAGTTACATCAATTGGGAACCATATCATGTTCTTGCAACGAGCTCTTGTGCCATGCATTGGGCTAGGTAGCTCAGCAATTACTTCGCTCGAAGCAATGAAGGTCTCTTCCTCATTTGCAGCTTCAAATTTGGTTGTGGAGACTACCCTCTTGTAAAACTGAACTGCAAGTCCATCATCATACATTTTCACAACTTGAGCAACATAATTGCGGCTGCTAGTTGGAGTTTTACCTTTTACTTTAACCACAATAAAGTCTCCACTTTGAAATGATTCAATATCTTCATCGCTGTTGAACAAATCATCAGAAGAATCAACAAATTGTAATTGATCAGGATCTTCTGAGTCACTGCTGCTTTCTTCCAATATTCGACGTGTTCTGTATGTCTTGACTTCAGTCCTGTTTCGTTTTGTTGGCGATTTCTTTGCTTCTGTGTTGTTTGCTGCTTCCGCAGCTGTCGTTTTACAAGTGTGTCTATGAGGACAGTTGATTTTCCTTTCCTTGTTTCTCGTCTTTCAACCTTGGTATATGGCCAAATGTCTTCAGGAGACTTAATTGTTGATTTCAGTTAATTTCCTATGTTGTCATCTCTACATATGCTTGGCCCTTCATCTGGGGAATCATATTCTGCTGACGGTTGAGTTGTTAGAGGCCGGTCTGTTACATACGATGACATAAAATCTTGGTCAGTAAACACATTTGAGTTAAAAGATTCAATGCCACTAACACTAAACCCCTTCAAGATGTTTGCTGGTGTGAAAGCCAAAGGGTAAGCCACACCAACAAGGCCTGCAATGTCATAAATGGTAATTCTTGGTGCACTGGTAAGTGTTCCTGTGAAGTTACACATGAAATCAGAGGTCCAATACCGTCAAATCAAGGGGCTGCATTTTGTGACTGCAATGGGGAGGAAAAGTTAGTAACACAATTCCATTGTCCTTAGCAAAGTTTAGAGAGTCAATACTACTATGTGATTTGTGATTGTCCAATATGATTAATTTAGGTTGGTCCTTAGTAGGTCTTTCATGCTTTGCAAAATGCTTCAGCACAGACAGAAAGAGTTAACTTGTCATCCATCCACTGGGACTAGCTCCTCCATCACTTCCAGGTGGAGCACCTTTAAGCATGTGGTCTCTGAAATTTTTCCTTGGAAAAATAAAGAACGGGGGCACTACCTTTCCTGTCGCTCCTGTGATAGCTGTAACAGTAACCAAAACCCCACGTTCAGCAAGAATTTTTGAAGGTTTGTGTACCGTTGTTACCCCTGTCTCATCGAGATTGTAGATATCTTGAGGACCAAATTTGAACTTTTCTTTTACATATTGCAAGTTAGTGTAGAACACAGAGACATTAGTTTTGTTGAAACACAAAGCCCTGTTCAAAGATGTCTGCTCTGGAGTTCGTAAGGCCAAGTTGTGACGTTTTCTAAATTCTATGAGCCAGTCCTCACCTGCCATTTTTGTCATTTCCCAATTGAAGGGCATGGGGAGAAAAAATGGTAACCCTCAATGTGTCACAACTGAGTTATCAAGATGTAAAGTTTTGGAAAAATGTGACACATAAATTAAGTCAATATCATGATTGTTATTAATTTATAATTTATGTATATAATATTGTACTGAAAATGACATAAAATCTTATACATAATAATATAAACCAAATTAGTTTTTTTACTATTTTGTTGAGTTAATGTACAATGAATATTTGGGTTACCATTGTTTTCATATTATGTAAGTTAAAACATTCTTGAGTGTTACTATACAACATACGTACTGTTTAAACTTCACTGAAGATACTTACATCCAGGAAATTAATAGCCGTACAATATTATTATATTTAAAAAAATATGGCTTGAAATTTATTAAAAAATTGAAATTTAAAGTTTTGTTATTTTGTGAACTATAATGAACAATGGTTATGTCGTGTCTCTCATGTATTGAATCAGTACATTAAGCATGTCATACTTAAAATGCAATTATGCTGCAAAGAAAAAAATTCTATTTACATCAGTCACAATTTCATCTTCAGATACGTCCAAATAGTCATCCTTGACTGTGTGCATATTCTTTGAATGCACAGCATTGTAGAAATCGTGGTGCACTGGGGGTATCCACTTAAGCGCAGACATGTTGTCCTTCTTCTTCAGCGGGTCTATTGGAAGAGGCCTCAAGTACTTCTTTACTATGGTAATGATGTGTAAGGGAGTAGGGAGACCCCTCTTGTTCAAGTTGACCCTATCCCAGTCTTTGCCAGTAAATGTCCGTGATATTTTCAAGATTCCAGGTTCCTTTGCTGTTAGGGTAAAGCGCACAACTGCTCGTAGAAGCACTTTGTATTTTTCCTCTGTCACATTACTCTGACAAAACAATTTTTTGATTTCACCAAACTGCAGGAAATCATCTGAATGCATTTCATGAACACAAAATGGTTTCTTTCGACCACACTTTTTTAAGATCTCTACCCAGTCTTGAGGCGTGTACACATACTGCACATGTCGACGTACATACTTTTCCACGTCACTGAAATCACGATCACTTGGCAACATTGAGTGTCCTGAGAGAGGAAAGTGATGTTCAATGGTACAAAAACGGCCTTGAGCAATTACATACATCCAAAAGGTTATCATGTTCCAGTTTTTGTTCTGGCCAGAGCAGTTGTCCGATATAGCAATTAATGTATCGCCCCGAATATTGTGTTCCTCTAGATACTTGTTCAAACAGCTGCAGATTTCATCGGACCCGCTAGAAGCTACAGTTTCATCCCAAACAAAGAAATGGCCAGAAGACGAATCACAAGGATGAATACTAAAGTTATAGGTCCACAGCTTTCTTTTGTAAAACATGGGTCCTGATGAAAGTTTAGGTGTTGACAATGCTTGCTGTAGATCAAAGGTGAGTACATGAATGTTCTTGTCTGATGAAGCCTTTCCAGTCAGCAATTCAATATTTTGTTGGCCTGCTTGTGCTTTCCTTAGATGCAGTTCTTTTGCTATCCGTATGCTCTTCAGCTTGTCTGTATCCTTATTTATTTTAGCAGCATTACATTATACTTCATATGAGTCGCATGTTGAGCATGTAGTATCCAATTTCGGTAATTTAAATGAAATATTGTACTCTTCAATAAAAATACGGTGGTACTTGTCAAAAGAGACTGGTTTAATCTTAATTTCCGTGCAGTATTCATTCCTATAATGATCGTAGCAGCTCTGAATAGAGTACTCCATAGACACATAGAATTTATCCCCATTGTCCTTTCGGCTATAGTGACTTCTGTATTTAGGGATACATTCAATGTGATTTTTCACAAGTTGAACATCTTCCTGTGAATAGGCATGAGGCCTGTTCTTATGCTTTCCACGTGCGTCTTGTGGAGCAGTAGAAGCCCCTGCTCACATTTTTGCCTGCAAATTTTCTAATCGGCCTCTGTTGTTCTGGAGTCCATGTACATTTAAAAATGCAATCTTACAGATGTCAATTTTCAGACCATTCTTCTTAACACTGTAGGTAATCATATTATTACGCCTAATGCTTTTGTTACCCATGTACCTTCTTTTAACATGTTCTACATGTATTGAACTAAACAAATAAGAATTTTGAAGACTAAGGCATCCCATTTCCCAAAATTATTTATGTATGGCAACAATGTGTTCCTCTCCAAGCTTTTCAAAACACATTTTTCGGCACTTGCACGGGTCACAGACAGTTTTTTCTTGTGCAATCACACCATTCTTTGATTCATATTGTAGTCCACTATTCCTAGTCAATTTATTCTTCTGTTGTTTATTCATAGTTTTCTTTCTTTTTCTTGACATCTTCTTTATTTCATTTTTCACCGTTTCAGGATTGGCCTGAGTACTATTTTCACACTGTAAACCAACAGGTTTTAATGTAGAGCTTTACAATCACAGACAACACATACACAGGGTGTCTACAGGCAACAGAAAAATTCATTTGGTGACTTTTTGGTGACCTTTTGGTGACCTTTTCAAGAAAAGTTGATACTTCGAATTACACGTTTCATTTTTAGGTAAAAAGTTTTCAGAAACGTTTCACATTATACCACACAGAAAAAAGGAATATTTTTAATGCAACTTATTGACTATGTAATAACATACACTATTGAAAATAACGAAAAAGCAACAAAATATACTAAAAACTATTACACAGTTTTATGTGCTTACCTTTTAATAGTCCCGGGTGTTAGCAGTTGTTATACAAGACCACAATTTCAACACTGGCCAAAAAACACTGACAGTTAATATTTAAATTTGTAGGCCTATGTGTTTCTGCACTGTGGATATGGATAGAAACATAATTCATAATTTTAAGCCTGCTTTATCAAAAATGTTATCCTATCCTCCATGCTGGTCATTTCCTCCTTATGCATTTCTAACATCCTGCGTTTTGTAGCTTGCAGTTCCTTCAGTTCTGACTTGGCTTTCCTCTTTGCTTCTTCTTCCTCATCTTTCTTCATGTTTTTCATCCTGAGTGCTTCCTGTCTCCTGGCAGATGCATTCCTTACAGAATGGATCATTTTTTTAGTGATTTGGACATTTTTAACTCCACCTTCTGAATGAACAGAATCATACACACATCTCTGTGCTATCAAAGAGGCTTCCGACAAGTTTTCTACCAGACATTCTCTGTTCACTGAAAACCCCCTCTCAACTGCAGCATTGCCATGAAACATAACTAAAATCTTCTTGCAAAACTGAATCAGGGCAGCATTGTCCACCTTCGCCATAGAAATTAATTCCAAAACAAGGGCATCCAATTTTTGAGACCTACAATCATATGTCTCTATAGCATCTTTAACAGCTGCATTGTCACAAACAATCAAGTAATCTCGTTTGATGCAGTCTGCTACATGTGGAGCCATGTGTCCATTTGACACAAAAATGTCTAATGCAGTGGTAATACGTAAGTTTCTTAATAGACTACTTCTGATGACTTCAGGTGATAAACAGGATGCTCCTTTAACAATTTTACTTTTGAGTGGAGACTTCACAGTAAACTTTGAAAATATATGTTGTAAGTAACACCTGCATTCATTTCTAAACAACAACACTACAACCTCTTTAAGGTCTTTGCATGCTGCTTTGGCACCAAATCCTATATCTATATTGCTCACAGCTTTCAAGACATCTGAATTGTATACATCAACATTTGTCAGCTGAACACCCGATTTGATGTCTTCTACCACATTTTTCTTCAAGATGCGAGTGCCAATGCCTATCAAGAGAGACAACGTATCTTGATAGAGCAGCGGAAATAAAGCATCATTGGACTGGAATTTCGTTAGAAAAGGCTCTAGCTGCAATGAAACTGATAGAAGAAATTCCAACTTTGCAAACAATAGCTTATCTTTCAAGGCTTCTTTCACTCTTACATAACACTGAGAATTCGGGGGATTTTTCTCTACTGCACTGACATATTTCACAAGTGATGGAAACATCTCAATGGCTCTTTGAAGTACTCTTGAATTTTCAACCCATCTAACTTGGCAGAACTTGAGTGGGAAAACTTCAGAAGCAGTCTTCAGAGTGTATTCAGCTCTTCTAACCGGAAAATCCCCGAACAGATAGTACACAGATCGCAAAAATTCATGTATTTTCCATCCTACTGTAGTGTGTGCTGTTTTATAAGCCCCTTGCACAACATGTAAAGGGCATGTTCCAGTATCAAAAGGCTTTCCATTTCCATC
The DNA here is from genome assembly GCF_032445375.1 of Bacillus rossius redtenbacheri. Classification (NCBI taxonomy): domain Eukaryota; kingdom Metazoa; phylum Arthropoda; class Insecta; order Phasmatodea; family Bacillidae; genus Bacillus; species Bacillus rossius. The sequence continues at coordinate 299,988,050 of NC_086330.1, read as the reverse complement.
CAGCTCGTTACCAATACTGTCTTGCAAGTCACGTAAAAACTTTAAGTTCACGTTAGGCCCATCAACAGATACTTGCAAAATGTGATTTAGGGGCAAACCTAGATTGGCCATAGTAGTTGTGAAAGTTTCCAACAAATCTTTTGCTGTTGCTCGTTGAAGAAATGTTGATGTCAGGTACTTGGTCACAACTGCATTGCAATCTTCATCCCAGAAATGTACAATCAGATCCATTTGACCTTTCTGACTAATTTTATTTAAACTTTCATCGAGGGAAATAGCAAAAAAAATTTGCATTTTTTACTTAATCTACAAGTTTACTTTGAAAATAAGGTCCAAGACCATAAGTAATAACATAGGACAATTTGTCCTTTTGCATCATGAAATTTTTTGCAATCAAACTATCGGGGAACATGTACGGAAACAGTTCAGAACTTGATCCTGAGCCACGTGAAGACCCATGAGTAACTACTTTATTTAAAGCCCAAACTTTGCTACGTCATCCTTCAAAATGAAATTGCCTAGGCCTATGCCAGAAGTACCTGCACATTCAGTTCTTTTAGTATCACTATTAGTTGTTTCGCTAGAACAGTCATTCTGTGTTTCAGTGTTCATTGGTGAAGTGCCTGTTGCCAACACAGATGGAGCATCATTTTTCTTAGAAAATTGCAGTAATGTTTGCTTACCTTTAGAGATTTCCAGGAGTTTCTGAACATGTTTTTTCCCCTTTTCATGAACTTTAACACAGTATACACCACCATGGGAAATACCAAAGTCGCTTCTACAAATAGTGCAATAAGCTTTGTATTGTGACTTTTCTACAGGCCTAAGCCAAGACGTCCAATTTCCTTCTATTGCGCAAGGCATTTTGAACCACTGATCTTGGAAACTGCACTTTCCAGGCATTTCTTTTATATTTCACACATATAAATACATAAACACGTGAAGACGTGTCAATCAGAATTTCCAGAACTTAAGTAAATAATTAACTGAACTTTTTGTTACAACAAACTCTTCCATGTTCCTAAATAGCACATGATACATAAAAGTCAAGAAATATTTTGCACCAATTACAGAAAACACCTTTTGGCCGATCTATATTTAGTACCACGTGCTAAAACGTTGCAGTGGCGATTAATTAGAAAAGCACACATCGATTTACTGGTAAATAACGCACGGAACGTTTTTACTATAAACTCAGTTAACTGGCACACAAACGAAAACGTTTTCTTTCCGGTTTTATATTCACAAGAATTACAACTACATGACGTTATAATTAGTAAAATCCACGCCACTTTACACAACACAAGTCGGCAGCCATTACAAATCTACGTACAAATCCAAACATCCGTGTTTCAAAGACAAAGGAAACAGCAAACAGGAAAGCACTATCGATTAGAAGATATCAACGTCTGCTTCCGCGAGACTATCGATGCGCATATGTCGATTTCTACACCCGCAAACTATCGATTTGTATCGAAACGTTACGTACGACGGGTAAATAAACATTAATCCGTGACTTCCACAACAATTGCGCCACTTTTTCGGTACTTCCGTGACCAGCGCTTCATTTTAGTTACTTTTTGGTGACTTCCGTGACTTCCGTGACCTGTAGACACCCTGATACAGTAACCTCAACCAATGTGATGCTCCTTGTTGCAGGATTAACATGGTAACCATATAACTCTAAGAAGAAATAAAATGGTAACCCTAAATCTGGACATAAAATGATTTTATGGACATGTTTAAATTATGTTATAGCCTATAAATATTTTTGAATATATAATTAATGTAAAGTTGGTCATAAGTCATTTCTTAAAAATTTTAAACTATGTTAAAACTACAGATGAATTGTGCAATTTATTTTAGCAAGAAGAAAATGGTAACCCTCAAAGGAAAGCAATGAACATAAAACCACACTAACCTCACTTACACTTGAAACATTTAAGCAGATACGCTGTTCCTTTGTAGGCAAACTGTAATCTGGATCATTTTCGTCGTCGTTAAACACTTCACCATCACTATCTTCATTAAAAACTTCCTCTAATATCCTTGAAACATTAGTGCTACTCCTACTGCAACTAGCTGTGGCGTCCATTTTACTTTGTGGCTTACCATTATGTTTTGCTCAACAATGTGGCTTACCATAGAATCAATACTGCATTGTGCTGCCATCTGTGGTCATAAGGCTAAATCTCTAGTATCTGGCTGTACAGTATGAGTGTACCATTGTGTTCCTGCATATAGCTCAAAAATGTCCAATATGTGGGTTACCATTTTTTCCCCCCATGCCCTTCAATTAGACCTAAGTGTTTTTCCATTAGCCACTGCAAATTCATAAGCAAGGCGCCTTGCTGCAACTTTTGTCAAACCATAATGAATGTTCAAACTTGTCTTAATATAGTCTACCAGCATAAGCTCTTCATCCCTGGTAAAAACTTGCAAATGTTCATTCTTTGGACGAAAATTCACTTTTGTGATATCTTCTGTTGCTCTATATTTTGTGACATAACGTTTTACTGTGCTATGAGGGATCCCAGTTAGTTTCGCAGCTTCACGTTCAGGCATCTGTTCATTTACTACATAATTCACAGCATTTTCCAGCTCTGCTACAGAATATGACCGGTTTTGAGTCGTACAAGCACGATTTCTTGGCATTTTCTGGAAAACAAAAATGAATAAACAACTGAATCTAAAAAAACACTTATTCCATAAAATTTTAAATTTACTACACAGGAATTGATAAAACAATTGTGCTGTTGATATGTGGAAATAAGTATATAATAAGCTTACAATTTTGGGGTTAACTGGACCGGTCCACTTAACCCCAAACTTTAATGGTCCAGTTAACCCCTCATGCATTTTTTTCTCTTAACTGCAATAGCATGTAAACAAACTTGTAGGTAACTATAACATTATGTATTTTTGTTAAGCAATAAATAGTATAAGCTACCAATAATTCATGTTTTAGGATCTTTTATCTGCAACAAAATAAATTTACTCTTACCTGTGAAAATTAGTTTTTTGTTTATACTTCTGAAAGTATGGTATTCACAGCAGCCATATTACTTTGCACAGAACAGCCAACCTTATGCAGTAAACATACAATGAGAGAATACAAAAATTTCCTTTACATATAATTTCTATCGACGTGGTCCAGTTAACCCCATGGTCTAGTTAACCCCAACCTCCCCTAATAATAAAATTCCAGAAATACTTTTTTCAAACACTAGGCACATTTCTGTATTTACCCTGAAAACAGAATTTCTGAATTCTTACTGGTTTCTGAGAAATGAAAGTTTATAACTTACTTTACTGTTTTTCTTTTCTGGGTGGGTCTGTCTCTATATGATTTGGATAACTTGAGTTAAATCTTAAATATGGTCAATTACGTTAGGTTAGCTACATTAAAAATTCTTCAAAACATATTGGATGGTTGGTTAGGTCAGTATAGTTACATTATAAATAGGCTATTGTAAAATATTTCTAATTGTTGCTTAGGAATTACCAATTTAATGTTTAGCTATACTAAACCAACCAACAAAGTACCAATTTTTAATGTATCAATCAATGTTAAACTCTATAATCGGCCCATTTTCCACCAAAAAACCATATACTACTTTGTATTTAAATAAAGTATTTTGCATTTTGAAAGTGTTCTGATTTTTAATAAAGTGTTTTATTTTATGATTTGTCGCAAAAATTTTAGGTGTACATTGGCGGCACTTAAAAACAGTCAAAGATGTAGCTGTGGTGGCATTAATACGTAAGTACCATAAAAATGCAACCTGAATAAATTTCTCTGATGCCTACATGTGGAATATCTTAATCTTGGTATGTTTATGTTGATTGTAGTAAGTTCTCCATGCTTGTTACAGTGCTTGTCATTATGACTTTTCCTAGTCTTCAAAAATTGTTTATAGGTTTTCTGATGTCATTTTTTAAATGTTTGTCAGCATTTGTGCAATAAAACTTTTCATTACTAGTATTAATAGTGTATTGTTTTTATTAGTTACTACCTATAATAAAACTCAAAAAATCTTACTTAAAGGCCTATTTTAAGGACATCTCCTTAAACCGAAATTAAATTGTACGTGCAATTAAAGTACAATAAAAACAAAGCTGTCAAGATATATTTATAACTATTCAAACAGGTGCTCTAAATATAACACTTTCAGGTCTCAGCGTTTCTGGTTATGGTTTACTGTAGATTTCATTGCATGCCAGAGGACTGCTGTAGCGCATTTTCAGGGATTAAATTGACTTACTGCCGTCGTAATATATTTTTGAAATGTTCTCATACTTTCAGATAAAATACATTCAGCAAACGACATGCACGAAAAGTAAATAAACAAGAAAAAAAGTTATTTGAAAAAGGCGGGGGGGGGGGGGGAGGTTATAGAGTCAGAGCTGCACTGCGCATGCGCGTCAGTTGGAGTTTCACATTCCCTCCGCTGAGAGTTTGGTGTGCCGCTGCTGTGACAGAACAGCGAGGTCAAAATAAGTTACATCAGTTTTAAGCTTGAGCTTCCTCTCTTTCCGTAAGGATAGATGCTCCCTGCGTCCTATTTTCTGTTGCAAGGTCTCAACACAGGTTTCGTACCTGGCCAATCATATTGCAGTATCCTTGCGCGAATTGCTCCTCGTGACATTCAGTGGAACCAACAGTAGTAAACAATGATAGAGAACAGGTGAACGCAAAAATGGCGGCGAAAATGTGGACAAACGAACACTTAATTGCATTGTGTGAAAATTACAGCCAACACCCTTGCCTGTTTAATTCGAAGCTGCCGAACTATCTCAATAAAACTGTAAGAACGCGGGCGTTGGACGCTGTAGCGCAAAGCGTGTGTGTGTTGCGTCCTGGAACGACAGTTGCCGACTTAAAAACAAAACTTGCGTCTCTGCGAAGCCAGTATGTGTGCGAACACAATAAGGTGACGGCTTCGAGAAAAAGTGGTGCCTCTACAGACCAGACTGAGGATAAGTTAGATGTGAAACTGAGATTCGAATTTGACAAATTACCGGATCGTACCACAGTTATCATACACACCTAAAAAACAAAGAAATTCCTTCGTGCAACTACAGCATAAGTCAATTCCTTAAATTAATTAGCATAAAACAGGAAAAAAAATTATATATACATGTTCATGAACTTATACGTGTTAATAAAATTAAATAAAGATCATAAATGTTTAATTAGGATAAGTAAGATTCGAAACTGAGATTCGAATTTGAAAACAAGAAGCATAATTTTTATATATAAAAATAAACTAGGCTATGGTGCAACATTCGGCTTGGTGCAAACGTTTAAGGAGACACTTGGTTACACCACACAACCACAGAATTGGAGGATATGGCACCATTTTTACGAGCACCCCTTTGTGGTAAATGTATTTTGATCAAACCTGTAAATAAAAAATCAATAAAAAATAAACTAGACAATGGTGCAACATTTGACTTGGTGAAAACGTTTAAGGAGACCCTTGGTTACACCACACAACCTTCAGAATTGGGGGATATGGCACCATTTTTTACCACGAGCCCCCCTTTGTGGTAAATGTGTGTATTTTGATCAGACTTGTCAATAAAAAAATCAATACAAAATAAACTAGACAATGGTGCAACATTCGGCTTGGTGCAAACGTTTAAGGAGACTTTTGGTTACACCACACAACCTTCAGAATTGGGGGATATGGCACCATTTTTTATCACGAGCCCCCCATTTGGTAACTGTGTGTATTTTGATCAGACTTTTCAATAAAAAAATCAATAAAAAATAAACTAGACAATGGTGCCACATTCGGCTTGGTGAAAACGTTTAAGAAGACCCTTGGTTACACCACACAACCTTCAGAATTGGGGGATATGGCACCATTTTGTACCACAAGCCCCCCATTTGGTAACTGTGTGGATGTCAAGTGTGTGTTAATGTGCAAAGCTCAACTTTTCCATCAAGTGATTTTCCACAGCAATTATTTTTTTAGTTAACTATATTCTGTGTCATACGTTATTGCTTCAGTTGTGGTCAGTTGAACCAGTGGCGTATCCAGAGGTTCGCCTCGGAGGGGGCACTCTAGGGTTTCATAGTAGCCAGAGAAATATTGTCTTAAAATTACTAAATTTGTATTTAATATACTTACACTATACATAACATCCAACCACCAAATTTTATGATTCTACAAGAAATTCATTAATTATATTAAAATATTTTATTGGTTTCAGAAACAATCATTTTTTGTCGGCAATATTAATGTAGCAGACACTGGTTTTTAGGGGTGTGGGGGGGCACTTGCCCCTGGTGCCCCCCTCAAATCCGCCAGTGGTGTGAACACTGAAGTAATTAGTGTAATGTGTGTGTGTGTGAAAACTCAGTAGCTAAACGAAACAATATTTTTACAGTATTTAATATATAGTGCCAAAATTAATTTGCAAGAAAGTATTCAATACATAATGATGACTGCAGATGGATAAATATTAAGTTTAATCTTCTTCACCTAAATATCAGATTATAGCTGTATTACCACATAAGTAGATAATGATTTCAAAGTAGAAAACTCAGTCAAAAGTTACCAGTGAAACTAACTTATAAATTATTTCTTATTAACATACCAACAATACCATATGCTATGAAAATGTTAACAAAATTCCTGGTGCAATGTGTCTAAATGAATGTACGAAAATATAATTGCATTCTTGGTTAGCTTCTGAAATATTTTATTTACTGTTATAAAAAATATACTTCTTGCATGCCACAAAGTAAAATGCACTCGGTCTGAATAAAAGCTTATGATATCGTCAGTTATAAAATGAAGCAATAACTTATTTTGATGAAGATCGTGAAATGGGAAGATGTGATTTAAAAAAAATTGTTGGAATGTTTAGTTGGATGCTCAGAATTTAACATAAGACCATTCTTCTTAAAATCCTGACCGTGTTCGCTAAATGTGAAACAAGTGCCTATGTATTTTTTTTTGTTGATGACAGGCCAATGCTAAAGAAACAAAATTGGCAGTTGTGTAAGTGGCCAGTGTGTGCAGGCAACGCTCAACCATGTAAAGCGGTTGAGCCACACTGGCCACCTTCACCACAAGATAATCCTGCTGGTGGGGACCAACAATGTGTTGGTGAGTTCGATTGCAATGTGATGATTGAATCTGTAATTGCCATGCATTTGCTTATTATCCTTTGTATGCAAGCAAATCTCCTGCGAAAATGAGAAAGCACATAGTAGATTTTTGAATTTGTTTGTAAAATTTTGTTGGTGGAATGAATTACTATAACAGTCGATCCTCTATCTATCGTTTCTCATGGGACTAGCAATAAAATTCAGTAGATGTGGACGTTCAATAGACGTGGACTTCACTCTTAGATTTTGAAAAATGGTTAAATATACTTATTGGTCCCGCCATTTTTTCAATTATAATAATTTTAAAGATGTTGTCTTTGAGATTATATTCTTGTAAACACCAATGTATTTAAAGCATAAATTTATTATTATTTTAAATATTACCGCTTACTTATTTAATGTGTCAACTCTTTTTAAAGAATTTCAAACGTCATAACTTTAATGTGTTCCATATTTGTCGCCGGCCGCTATGTTCCATGTATAGAATGCGTGCAAGTACTGGAATATTGATAGTTTGCCGATTGCATGCACGACCGTGCTTTATCTCGTTCCGAGTAAACTACATTTCATAGCCTGCACTCTTTTGTGGTTAGTTTGTACTACGACAATAATTAATTATGCTTAGTTCCGCCTCTCGTTCGGTATACGTTTTTTGTTTTTCTATTTTAAGTTGAACAAAAAATGTTTTTGTTGCACGACTCATTAATTTTAATGGTATGGTTTACTCTACTTTTCAATTAAATGTACTTTTCACTTTTAAGTTGCGTATTTATGGCGCATCAATTTCTCATCCCTACATTTCGAATTTGATTCTGGTATAAAATGTGTGATGATTACCGTAAAATGGGGTGAATTGGGACAGTATTTCAGCTTTTTTGAACTTATAAGGAGTAATAATTTACGTATAATCCTTATTTTGGAAAAAAAATATTAACAAGGCATTTTCATGTAAATCAAAAACTTTGTTATTACAAAAATGTGAGACACGAATGTTAAAAAAGTGTCCCGTTTCAATAGGGACAGTGGTAGGAAAGCCTAGCAATCCCTATTCAGCTACTTCCTAGTATCAATTGTGACAGCCATATATGTTTTAAAAAAATATATTTGAATATCACTACTCTAAATTTGGTACATACAAAAGATTTACATAATAGAGTACAAGTATGCGTTAAAATATTTTACTTGAAAACATGTCTACCTCTTCGAACCAATGGCTCGTTCATTATTTCGACAACCTGTGATTTATCAAATTCAGAAATGTATTCTATATTTGGAAACACAGAAATTTTATTGTCCTTTGATGACTGCCTCAAAAATGATGCTTCGTATGTCACACCTTCTTCAACAACATTCACAATTTTGCCAATGAAATGCACTGGTGTTCCCTTGGGATTCTGAAATCTTACTTTTACCCATTTTACATTTTCAAGTGTTTCACAAACTGACTGTTTATTGTTTATATCTTCTTGCCGAAATGAACACTGTATTTGTTCCTCCGTTTCTTGAGCTTCCGCATCTCCATCTTCACCAATATCAAGTGTGTTTTCAAAGTCATGTGCATGCACACTTCTACCTGCTGGAACATTCACTTTTCGTTTTCTGCCACGTTTTGACTGCTGGTTTCAATGCCATGACCATACCTCATACTCTTAAGAAATTCAGTGAGGCTATCGTTGACTCCACCATCATCATTTTCTTCAATTGGCAACATTTCGAGAACTTTGTTTGCATTAAGGGGATGAATTCCTGTTTTTCTGAACCCTGAACAAAATTCTTTTTCCAGATTTGGAGATAAATTTTCAAGGGTTTTCTTCAAAAAGCATGGAAAGTACTTTTTGTCTATTCTAGAAGATTTTTGTCTATTTCCCGATTTCTACTCCTCCAAAACTTTCCTCCGTGTAGCTTTGAGTGCCCTAAACAGGGCTACATCCAAGGGTTGGGTAAGGGAGTAGAGTTTGGCGGTAAAAATACAAAATCAATGTTGTTTCGTTTACACAGTTCTATCACAGCTGGCGATAGATGAGAGCTCAAATTATCTCCAATGATAACTCTTTTAACCTCAAAGCATCGGATATATGGAAACACTATTTTCTTAAACCAATCTAAGAAACATTGGCCATCCATCCACCCTGACTTACTTCTGTTGTACCTTGCTCACAAGTCATAAAGATTTTTAGCCTCGTATATTACATAAGGTGGCAACAGTTTACCATCAGCTGTTACAGCCAACATAACTGTAACATTGGTTTTTGATTGATTAAGCACTCTCTCTAAATATTTGCATCCCCTTTTGTACAAAAGTTTACACCTCCCAGGATCATCTGCCAAACTGGTTTCATCATAGTTTATAATTTGCTCAGGAGGTACCCCATCAAGACTTTTTTGTAGTTCTTCAAAATACCTTTGAATCTCTTCTGGAGTTACCTTTGCTCTGTTGCGTGAAATGTTTTGACACATTCGAGGTGTGATTACATCTGCATGTCTCTTAGTGAAAGACAGGGCCCAGTCTGGTCCAGGAAGGTTGTTTTTAAATTGCTTGATCGTTTTCCCTTCCCTATCCAGATAATATTTTACAAAACATCGTACATAAAATGCACTCAATGGATATCCCCACCCAGAGCATTTAACAAGACAATCTACAATCATCTTTTCACATGAGTTGCAAAGTGCAGTTTGACCACCTTTTTCTTTACATTTTAAGAGTTCACTAGGTGTCATCTTACAAAACCTTTGTAGCACAGATTTTCCTAACCCATACTTTCTAGCTGCAATCCTTAATGATGAAACACTTCTTACTTCTGCAACAGCCTGTTGTATAATTGTTTTTAGAGTTCTTTTATGGCGCACTCTTCTTGGATTACACTTATATACCCTAGGCATATTGTATGTTTACAGTACAAATATTTAGTCATAAATTAAACACTATTATATTCGATATACACAACCTCTGATAAACTTAACCAAACAAATAACCTACTTGTGCCAACAATGAGTTATTCTGTTTGTACACAGGAAAAAAAAAAATAAAAATGATAAAGTAGTTCACCTGCACAAAATTAATACCAAAATATTGAAAACTAAATCACTGAGATTGCTAGGTAAATAGGTAGCTGAGCAGTTTTTAGTCTTTGATTATAAAATTATGTCCCAATTCACCCCAAATTAGTAGTAAAACTGACAGGTACTCACAAAACATTTTATAAGTAATTAACTAAGAATATAAATATAATTGAAAGATGTCTAACTAATATCATAAAACTTTAAGCATGAAATAAAAAAAATATATCAATACAATAACGAACATTTTATATTACGTGCTGATAAAGTTCTGGCAGTATAATTTTTAAAATAAAAACAGCTGACCATATTTACAGGTGTGCCAACAATTGAAAATAAAGTAAATACAAAACTAAACAATCACAATGTATTGTATGATATATTAACAATATAAATTTATGTCTTTTTCCATGCTAGATGTCCTTATTCACCCTTCAGTCCCTATTCACCCTTCAGTCCCTATTCACCCCATTTTACGGTATGCGATAAAACACGATAATTCAACAGTCACGCAAATGCAAATGAAAACATCAATCAGGAATAAGCTACGTGTTTAGTCTCGAAGTGATTTTATATACTGTATAATTTTTTTTATGTTACCATTTTAGCCGACTTGAAAAAGTTTCGTGCATAAATACAAGTCAATACTGTGGCAATGTTTCATGGCGAGTCGATTTCACGGAAATATGGTACCAATGTTTGCCATCTACCATTTGTTTACTGTTCACTCTTCGCTATTATAAAATGACTGTAGATTTAAGGTTATTTTTACTACTTCTGTATATTATCATTACTGTTTTTATAAAGTATTCTTTTTAATATAAGAATATTTCAGCAAAATCTTTATGGCTAAACTATCATCTATTACAATTTATTGTGACGGGACCAAATAATTTGTACGATCCATACGGAAAAACGATAATTTGAACACCGGTAGAGGAGAAGGTCCAAAAACGGGCTAGGGTCTAAATACAGGCTACTAGCTGAAAGTGGGGGAAGGGAGTTGTGCGCATGTGCGGGAATGGCACCAAAAGGAACAGTAAGATGTGGCAGAAGAGTAGTTAGCAAATGGCCGCTGCCCTTGACCCACGTCGTTGGTCGCGAAATTTGTCAGAAAACCTACTTTTGAGGAACTCAAAACTTTTCTAGGTAGGTGAAATTAAATTTCTCTCTTTCTTAGTTATTCAGTTAAGTATATGACTTCAACCTCACCTCAAAGTAGATGAACTGAGCTTCTTGTAGAGCTACTGTTGTGATTGATTTGTTTGTTTGTCAACTTGAAGTACTGGATGGTCTAAAAATGGGCTACCATTGATGGTCTAAAATCAGGCTAGCCCGTTTTTGGACCAACAATGGTAGCCCGTTTTTAGACCATGCAGTCATCGCAAAGTTTTAAATTAATTTGAAGGAAAATAATTATTGACTTGAATTAATTTAAATATATTAACTTTGATTCTGAGCGAATATAGATGAATTAGTGTTTTAAAAAAATGGTGTTCGTAACAAAACAATTATAGCACAAAGTAAGAGGATGAAGGTTTTTTTATTTTTTTTTTTCTAAATCTGTTTAGGATGCCCAGAACGAAGGAAAAATATGAAAAAAAGAATGGGAGGTATGTGATTCATGTCGGAAACAAATCTCATCAATAGCAAGTGCAAGTACTACACGGGAGGAAAAGTACAGTGAAGAGGAAAGCTCAACTGACAGTGATGAAGAGGAATCAAGCATGTATGTAGTGTTGCACACATTTAATAACAGTCTACCAAGTATAGGGGAATCACCCATAAAAAAAAAAGTGAGAACAGCAAAATATGCAAGGAAAAAAGTAATGAAAATATTGTCTGCATTTCAAGAAAGAATATTTCAAATCCCTGTATCAGAAGTAGGAGTATCACAGGAAAAAAGTTGTGATGAAAATAAATTAGAACAATTGAAGGAAAAGTTTTAAGGGTGTACAGAAAAAAGTATGAAGGTGCACATTTTGACTATTTTACCTAAAGATTGGAGTATTAGCAGAATAAAGAAGGAATTCACAACTGCAACGAACTACATGATACGAACATCAGAAAAGTTAGTGAAGGAAAGTGGAATAATGACATCATCTAATCCAAAACCAGGGAGAAATCTAGACTGCAGTGTCATCAATATTGTTCAGATGTTTTATTCAAACGACAATGTAAGCAGAATCATGCTTGGTAAAAAGGACTTGGTAACTATTCGAATTGGCGATACCAAAGAACACAAACAAAAGAGGCTCCTACTAAACAATCTGAGAGAAGTATATGCCTTGATCAAACAGGAGCATCCAAGTGTCAAAATTGGTTTCTCCAAATTTGCATCTCTACAGCCTAAATATGTGGTTTTGGCAGTATCTAGTGGGACACACTGTTCATGTTTCTGTCTCTTCTTCTCTCACCGATGTCTCTCTTGGGTGAGAGCCAGGTATCGGGTGGAGAAGGTCCAAGCTGCTGGTCTGGCGGCAGGATTCACACTCGGCTGGTATGCAGGCGAATAGCTAGTGGGGTGAGGGATGGGACTAAACTCTGTACCTCAGAGCTAAAACCACGTAAGTCACATATGTAGATTTTTACAGGAGAGAGCCCAAATCAATCATGCAGGTTTAGTTTGCTATGTTACTTCTAAAAAAATAGTAGTATGATTATTGTGTGGGCAGATATTAAAACTCAAAACACATAACATTTTACTGATATTGTATTTTTACTAAGTTTTCAAAAAAGTTTACCATAAGTGGACTTACACTCATTTGACTCTGAACACATTTCAATATATGTGACTTACATTTATGTACACAACATTTTATAAATCAATAATTTTTATTAACCAGAGGTAGTATTCATCTATTTCGAATGTTAGGTTATAATAAAATGCTAAAAGTTAATTTTTAGCATATAAAAAACCATTTCACAAACAATCAAATTAATTATGCATCACTGGTCTTTCTAATATTGGTAATTCAAGCAAAAATCAAAAAGAACATCACGCAATAAGTACTCTTATGATGCATCATTCGTCATCTGGGAAGTCTCCAGTATTTTTTGTATCTCCATGCGGTAAATCACGAAAATAAGACCTGTACTCTTCAGGAATCCACTGTTGGAGTGTCACAAGATCCTTGTACTTCTGGGTGCTGATTTTTTTTCTTTCTGCTCTTAACAGTGGAAGCAATGCTAGGAGTGATAAAGGTCTCCGTTTTATTCTCCTCAAATCAGTTGATTTGAACTCCCCATTAAAATCAGTCTTGAAATAAAGGATACCTGGTTCACTTTTTCGCAGCTGTACCCAAACAACTGATGAGATGAGGAAGGGCTCACCCTCTGTGTCTATCTTTCTTGAGATGAATGGGGCTGAAGTATTGCCAATCAATGAAGTAAAATCTTTGAAATCCTTCAAAGTCATGCGCTTAACGTTGAACGACTTCTTTTTGCAGCTTGCAATAAAATTCACCCAATCATTACATGTGAATATAGTGTTCGTTGGCAGATGTTTTTTCGCTCTCTCTATGATACTGTGATCTCCATCTACTTCCATGTGTGTGTGGCCTCTAAGCAAAAACTTATGGTTTACTTCCTTAAGATTTGAGCTGAAATACAACATCCACATGTACATGAGAATCATCGCCATGTTGCGATTCTGACCAGCACAGTTATTTGTCCATACTGTCAGATATTCTACCTCACTCTGTAGAAAAGTTTCATTCGCCCAGCTTACAAAACAAGATGCCATTTCATTACCTCCTCGTCCACCTGTCACTTCATCCCATACCATACATCAAGTCTCCTTCGAAGTTGGATCCGTTATCGTATAATTTAAAGTCCAGAGCTTCCTTAGATAAAAACTTTGAGAATTCGTCAAATAGGGAGTAGGTAAGCACTTCTGAAGGTCCGCCATGATCGTTTTGTGCTTGCAACTTTCTGTAGAATTTACTTTGTCCTCACTTTTTAACTTGTATCTCAAACTAGCTTCATCTATGTGCTTCTTTTGTTTTTCTTTTATTTCATTTATTTCCTCTTCACTTGAAGTATTCTTAAGTAGACACAAATATCGGTCACACATATCACACGTATCTACATCTGGTAAATGGAAGGCAAGATTAAAATCTTAATTGAAGATCCGTCTGAACAGCCATTCTTTCCCACACTCTCTTCCTAATTCCTTGCATTCTTCAACATACAAAGAATACATTTTAGAAATATTCAAATGACTTCCCAAATACTTTTTGGATGTTCTTTCCCTACCATAATGACTTTGGTATGCAGGATATTGACGAATGTGTCTCTTAATGTCATTGACAATCTCTTCGGGTGTTTTATTCACTGCAACATGTCTACCCCGTTGGTCAGCGACAACCATCCCTACTTCAGATGTCTTAGCTTGCGCTGTTCTCACAAAGTTTTCTGAGATACATAGGGTATTTAAAAAAAACACCTTGCAAACAACCAATTTCTTATTGTCAATAGTGAGGGAATATGTGTTACTCTTCGTCCTTTCATTCTCTCTTGAGAAGTCTCTAGGTCTAGATCTTCTGATTGGTTTTGCTGTTACACAAGAAGAGATATACTGCCGCTTTGAATCCCATGACCTATCTTCTGCCCAAAATTCCTTGTGGATACGTATTCTATTGTTTTCGTCAAAGCGTTGTGTACACTTTAACCTGCATGTTTCCTTGCAAGGAGGCTTTAATATTTTTGCCTCCATTACTGTGCCCTTGCAACTTACATATTTTTTGCCACTGATTCTTCTTGCCTTTCTAACATTTTTCTTCCATTTTTTTTCGCATCTTATCCTTTTCCTTCCTCGGTTGTTTTTTTCTTTTGGAAAATCATCTTCAGAAGTGCTATCATCGTAAGGAACGAGTGATTTATTTCTGTGAGCCTGAATGTCATTTATTTCAACATTTGGTTGACCATTATGTGCTTGAAGGTCTGGAAATCCTAAGATTTCAGTAATAGGACTTGAAGATAACAAGTGTAACTCAGCAGTGTTGCTTTCTTCCCAGCTTAAATAAGTTGATGGTGAAGGATCATCAATATCAACAATCCCTTCTGGTTCTTTCACGAACTTGGTAAACGATGAATCACTACTTGTAGAAAAACCATTCATATGAGCAGTAGAATCTGAAACAATATAAGGAACCATACAAACGTAGTACTTATATTTTAAGATATATGAATAATAAAAATCCAAGACAACTAAACACAAATAACGTACAACTGGAACTTGCGTGATCGGTAGGTGTTAAGGCAGTCATGTAGTTAACACCCATATTATCTGCTGTCTTCAGGTTATCATCTCCAACATTCATTTCTGTTTCAGACCATGTTGGAACCACAACCTACAAAAAAAGACAGTTTAATAGATGTTAATACCAGTATAAACTTAAACAATGGTAACAGCAACACTATAAAAATTATCAGTGCAAATAATATTAAAATTTATATTTTGTAGTATATTTAGTTATTTAAACATTATTTCACAAAAAATATATAATTATTACTAAGGTTTCCATTTAAAAATTTTTTGGTGCGTGAAAGTCCGCAAAATACACAGCTAAAACAATTATTTTGCTACAATTTTTAAGTGCACACAGTAGTTAAAAATTTTAATGGAAATGATTGATACTAATGCACCACATTGCAAATTAATTGACTTAATAATGATATACAAAATGCACTAATACACATACCTTAAGTTCTGTTAGTGTTGGAACAGAGCTGGATCTTCTGCTGTCGGGTGGGACAAAAATGCCTTCATTAGTACCCTGACATACTTTGTTTTCTATATCTCTGGTGGGGAACATCCAACTGCAACTTGCTTGATCGATGGGCGATAAGGCGGTTATGTTGTTAAAACTCATCGTGTCCAATATCATTGGGTTGTTATCATCATCGGTCAACATTGTGTCATCATCGGTCAACATTGTTGGAACCACAGCCTACAAAAATAACATGTTGTTAATGAATGTTAATTGCAGTCTTAAATGAAAAATGGTATTTATATTGTTAACAATGCAAAATTACAGGATAAAAAATGCATTGAAATAATAACAGTATTAAGAGTACTGTATTTATATAGTTTTCCATTCAACAATATTACACAGTTTGAAGTGTGAAAGTTCGCAGAATACTGAGTTAAAACACTAATTTTGCTACAGTTTTAATCTGCACAGAGTAGTACACAAATTATTTTGAAATGAATAATACTACTGCATTAACTTTGATAATAATAGAATCATTATTCTGTGTTGTAGCCATACACATACCTTTTCTGCCAGTGTTGGAACAAGACTGCAACTTCTGCTCTTGGGTAATACATTAATAATATCTTCATTAACACTATTTAGTTCTTTGCTCTCATGTGAAACATCATTGTTTACATAAGAATCCTTTAGTACTAAATTTATAAGTAACTGACTTCTACTGAAAGCTTCCATGTTTCGAACACATTAATAAACATCACAAAAGAAACAACCACACACTGCAAATGCATTCACACTTGTGCTTCAGAACAAAGAATAATGCTATTATTGATTACAATACCTCTATGCTCAGCTCAAGTGGAGATAAAAAAGAACTAACTGTGGGTTTTGTAGACAAAACCTATTTGGAAATAAAGAATAAAAAAATAAAGGATTTTGTTTTGTTGGACTTGCTTCCCCAGTGTTGTCTCTATTGAGAGCTAAAACCACATAAGTGGACTTGCATAGTTTGACCTGCAAAATTCTTAGAGCCATATTGTAGTAAGAGGACTTACAACATTTTAGCTCCATAATAGGAGTGGACTTAGCTCATTTTCATTTTACTTTTTTTTGTTTCTATTTATATTTTGGACTTGCACTAGTTTGCCACTGATGGAATCGACAAAGACGAGTTCAATTCCACCAATAACTGAAAATCCATAAATTTGGTCTTACGTGGTTTTAGCTCTGAGGTACAGAACTATTCATTGAAAATAATGTCGGTATTTTACACGGAACTTTTATTGACCTGAATGTCCAAACAGTATAATTGGTCGCCTGCGTCGGCTTTCACAACATACACTGGATTGATACACGGTACACCCTATCGTCAAGAAAGGGGGGGGGGGGGGGGGGGGGGGGTGGACAAATTCCCTAGGCCGAGATAGGTCCTCGGATGGCCTGACTCGCGAAGGAGGGGTGCGAGCAGCAGAAAACGGATAGCCAGTAGTTCTGCTGCTCCCCCTATGATCGTCCTATGGCCAGTGGGCGGAATCCAGCCTCACTGGCCGTCGGGCCGATCAACTGCTTTCAGGTGGATGACCTCGCCTTTATATAGGGAGAAATGCGCGGGAATGAAGAAAAAGAAGGGCCATCCATGTCACTTATAGCTAGGGCCTAGAAAATTTCGGTGTTTTCAAAATTTCGGTGTTTTCAGTATGCAAAAAGCGGTACTTTCAAATTAGAAAAGCGGTTTAAAGTCGGTATTTTCATTATGCAATGGAAATTTTACCGGCAGTAGCGGCCGGTGATGTTAAATTATGGGTGTTCACACACTCATACATACACACATGCGAACACATATGCACTCATAAAGAAAAAAAAAAGAAGACCTCCTACCTTACTGCATTCTTGAAGCCTGTTTTGGTGTCAGATTATCTGTTGATGACTCTATGATTAAAATCATGCATGCTATTTATTAGAGTCTTTTCTATTGACAACATTGCTAAAGCAGTAAGTCTTTCTTCTGACATAGTGTTCCGAAGAAACATCTTGACCCTCTTGAGAGTAGAGAAGCACCGTTCAGCTTCACTTGTTGTCATGGGAGTTGTTACAATAATCCTCAGAAGACTACTAAGTTGAGGAAATGTGTCCTGGTCCAGATTATTGCTCAAAAGAAACTGCAGTATAACAAAAGCACCATCAGCTTGATGAAAGTCATTCCTACTATACAAAACTTGCAGCTCTGTTCGCAGTTGCTCCTTTGATAGAAATGGGTATGTTTCAAGAGAACTACTCTAAATTCTTCTTCTGGCAACGCATTTGAAAACACTGGAAAACTATTGACGTGAAGAAGTTTAGAAACCATCAAATGGCCATTAAACGAAAATCTATCTTTAATGCCAACAATAATTGCATCGCAGACTTCTTAAGCATTTGCAGTTATGGACGTAAATGATAATTTTCTCCTTTTGTTTTGATCACTTTGCTCCACTGAAGTACACATGTCCTCCACTTTATCTCTAGCAACCTGTACATATCTTGGAAACTGCTCAATACATGTTTTTATTTTTCCAGAGTCAATGTCAGTGGTTTGCAGTTGTTTGAACAAAATGTCAGCGTGCGGCATGATACGATAAAAAAACTCAAGCCAAAATAAAAATACCGGATCGTGTAAATTAGAAACAAGTCCACTGCTTTCTCGTCGTGTTTTGTCTTCTACTTGCTCTGAATTACAGATATCTTCTAAGCACTCAATCAGCTCATTCTTTTGCTCAAATACAGTGTTAACTGCCCGAATGTTGAAAACCCATCTTGTGGCTGCCAATCTTGGAAGTCTCTTTTTCACAACACTGTCAAGTAGTTTTGTCCTCTGCGAAGACCGAGTAAAGAATGCTGGGAAACCTGACAAATTAGAGAAAAATATTTTCACAGAACTGTTTATGGCTGCAGCTTTCTGCAAAACTAAATTAAACGGATGAGCATAGCAGTGAATGTAATACGCAAAAGGATACTGTTCTTTAATTTTTGCTTGCACTCCATTAACACGGCCACTCATGACAGCAGCACCATCATAGCACTCCGCAATTAATTTTGTCTTGTTCTCTCCCAGTTGCGAGTCTACTTCTGAATAAACAGCTTTATATATAGATTCAGCATCTAAACCTTCTGGATTAAAAAAACCCCAAAATCTCTCAAAAATTATGCCATTTCTCTCGTATCAAAATACTAATACCATTTGTTGTGAAGTGGACACATCAGTGGTTTCATCTACCATTACAGCTAAATAACTTGCTTGTTTTATTATCTCTGAAATTCTTTCCCTGCAAACACACAACATGCATTCTAACAATTCATTCTGGATCGTCTTTGAAGTACCTTTAAACACAGTGGCATTTTCTAAGTGTTCTTTAATTGCAATGTCGATCGAGCTTACAAATTAACGAGGCCCCTGAAGACACCAGGATTTTCAGAAGTTTCACTTTCATCATGCCCTCATAACGCCAGTTCAAATGCTCCACAAAATTTTACACAATCTATCAGTCTACCGACAATATATCTGTTCCTGTCCACTTGTTCATTATTTTTTTAACAGACTCTCTGTAAGCACTGTCTAGCTATGTACTGATGTTTATTCTACCTAACAATGTAAGTTCAATATTGGCATTTTTGTGAGCAAGAGAGTTTTCATGTTTATTAATTTTCTCGCCCAAATGTACGAGGTCCTTATAACCTGACTTTGTCCACGCGCCAACTTCTGCACTAAAAATCAGGCACGGAAAACAAAACAGAGCATTTGTTTTTACACAGCCGCATAGCCACTTGTGTTTTGTGTAAATATTTTTGTAAATTTACGTCTGAAAATACGTTTTTGTGACTTTGTTTCCGTAGTTATTTCTAAATGAGGCTGATCAGGACCTAAATTTTTAATTGCTAACTTTTCCTCGTACGTAAGTTTTCTGTTCGCTAAAATTGTTTGTACGGAATTCATTATGGCGATTTTTAAAAATCGTACATGTTTGCTGTACGCGCCAAATAACGCAGTCACATTTTCACAGTTAAAGTCTTACAACAAGGGAAACTTTATAACATACCTCAGAAAAATGTTGTCCTGTGTTAGGCACAGAAAAATATTTACAAACGCACATGCACACTAATTATTTAAATTTATTTACGCTCTTATTGAACCACACACAACTACTTATTTCCACTGGACGTAAAAAACTGAAAACGAAAAGTTTGGTTTGGTTAGGGGTGATAGTATTGTAGTGGACAGTACTGGCATCTACCGGGCTGATTCATAAGTTATGACTGACTTCTCTGATCAGTGCTGCTGTGCGTGCTGAAATTTGGAACTCCATCAATGAGCAACGAAACGCCAGGACAATCACGAGCACACCAGAGTCGTCCTCCCGTAGGAGGTGACGTAATTCCTTCGTGCGCGTGTGCATGCGCAAAAGGACCGAGGCAGGCATGAAGGCAGTGCTTTTCGTGCACAGATCCACTGTGAACACTACAGCGTTGCTGTATCGCCGCAATTGAAAAAATAAAAACAGACGTCCGTGACAGATGCAAACAAAGCGACGAGTGTAACTCTGGTAGCTGCCACTGGTAAAAGTAGATAAAAAGGAACTTTTAACTCTATAAAATAAATAAATGTTCTGTAGAAAACTGGGTGTGCACGTGCACCTGTGCTCTTTAATACCGGCCGCTACTGTTTACCGGTATTTTAAATGTTGACTAAATTGTGCAGTTATTGAATATAATAGTTTACATATTTAATAAACAATCCATGTATACTAGGAATAGACTAATATGCATAATAACAGCCAATTAAATCCAAACAGTTACACAAAACAGACACGTTGCTATAGATGTTTGCAACTACAAATTTTCTTTTTTTTTCGGCTGCCGATGCCACATGCTTAGCCGACTTTAGGTGTTTGTCAATGGAATCTTTTCTTTCCCATGAAACTTTACAGTTGCAAAATTTGCACATCACTGTGCTATTGTCAGTACAATAAAAGCCATATTTCTGATACTGATATGCTCGGTCTCGAGCACTCAAAGTATTATTCAGCATTTAAAACTCTAGACAGAAATATGTTACAACATACTACATACAGGCTGTTACGAAAACAATCAACTAAATTTGGCGTGCGAATAAATATCAGCAAAGGAATGCCACTACGTTGGGAACGCTGTCGCGGCTCGTAACGTCAACAACAGATGCTGGCTGCATGATAGTCACGCATGACCGCACACTCCCAGTCTCGCTGCGCAGACTAATTTTGTACCTGCAAAATCATTATTTGCTTATTCTCTCGCTATTTACGAAGTTACACAAAATAAACAACTACGGTAAGATAAATTCGTTAGCCGCTAACATATGTGTTTAGCTTTACACAAAACAAAACTACTCACAGTCTGGGAAATGTATGATCTTCGTTAAGGAAGCATTCGCTTACCTGAGAAGTTAGTAGAAGCTATGTTGGCTAACATGGACAAACCAGGTTTGTTTTGTTTAAATTTTACCGTATATGATGCAACTTGGATAAATACAAGATATTAGGCTATTCTTTTGCTTTGATATAATATTTTATACACTTTTCGCAAAATACAATAAACGCGTTCTCATATCCGGCCAAGTGTGCACGGTAGTTTAGAATTCGGCATCATATTATTTTTATTTTTCGTAGAGTGCAAAAGTTTGAGTTTGCTTGCATTCAATAGCTCTCGTCTGTAATGTGCTAAGTAAGTAATTCATGATTAAACTTATTTCTTGGAATCCTTCCTGTTCTCTTGCCAGGTTGAGGGGATATGTTTTTTTTTGGCCTGAAATAGTTTGAAGTATTTTGTCGTTATGTCGTTCATACCCTAACGTAGCGAGGAAAAAGACTTTGCAATCCCTTACTGATGTTCCATCATTGGTTTTCAAATGGTATTCATTTGTATTGGAACGCCTTGAGTCAGGTCCAGATGTTTTCCGTTTAACAGGCATTTGACTTATGTTAAGGACCAAACTCTTTCTGTCTTGCACAGAACTTAAAGCCCAAAATGCTCATTTATTTCTTTTTGTCTATCTGCTGAGATTTTTGATGTACATTTCTGTTTGCAACATTCTGCCCAAGGATTCCTTGCAGGATGGGATTCAATTACTCTCTTTCTCTTTATATTGGTTCTTTCCTGAATAGAATAGTCATATTTTTTTTCTTTTTCTTGGATTTCCTTCTTTTGTAACCAAGCTTGAACACTTAAGTTCTTCTCGCTGATTGACATTGTTAGGGGCTGTTAATGCTTTTTCTCCTGTAGATACATCATGGCGAAGTTCATCTTGTGCGGTATAATTATTGGCATTATTGCAGCCCTTGTGTTTTTCACATGCACTAGATGATAAATCTGTTGACTGATTGTGGCAGTTATTGTTGTCAGTTTCATCTTCAGCACCTGCATTGTTTGAATACAATAGATTCTTCACTGGATACCACTGGCACTGGTTCTTCAGGGCTAAACACGAAGTCATCTGTACAATCTAGACCTAAATTGTCTTGATTTGAAGAAAAGGGTAGCAACGAACAATCTTCATTTACTGCATAGAATTTTATGTTAGAGAAAATGTCATCTTGGGAAACAACATAATGACATTGGCTACTAGGGTTAGGCCTATCCCCTGTTGTACTTTCGTTGTTAGCAACAGTATTGTTTTTATTCATTACACTGTGAATAATGTTGAAATCTTTATCAATATTATCACTAAACATCATACCTGTTACGATAACTTAATTGTTAGGAATATCTTCATTCGGTTTTTCATCAGGTTTACCCACAGTTATCTTTTTTCAACACAAATCTAGCATAATTATTCTTTTGGAAAATTCCATCTTTAAGCACTTTATTTAGACCTTGGCGATAACTAATTTTTTAGTTCTAACACTTATTACTTTTCTTCGACAACGAACACCATTTCAATCATTAGAACTTAGTACATCACAGCTGCATCACAACAACTTTCAGGTAAACAATGTACCAATTTAGACAACATGATAGAGCAAAAATGTAGTTACTATGTTGCTACCATAGAGTAAATATATATGTTTACATGGTTGCTACAGCATAACTGTTGTATCTGAATAATGCTAAGACAAAAAGTGGTAACTGCAGTAGATACCACTTCAAATACTTATGATTTGTCACTTACTACCAAATGACCTTAGTAAATGATTTGTACATTGCAGATACAACTTTATTCAAATGGTTTTTTTAACGTATTTCCTGTACATACGACCATTAAACCTTAGCATTTGGTAGAACTACTTACAAACAACAACCTGGTAACAATAACTCATTTTGGCCAAAAAATGTAGATATTACCTTTGTGCTTAGCAGGGCAGTGTAGACATGTTTGTAGTATCTCTTTAATAAATTACGATCATCCTTCCCTCTCCTGTTTTAAGGGGAAAATCTAAATTAATTTGTCTGGCCTTTTGTTGCTCCCTCTGATGGTATATTTACTTAGTCTTTTTTTGCTCACACACTTCCAGTTCTTAATCAGCCACTTGGGCAATTATATTTTATATTGTAGCACGAGAGTCAGTTACAACCAAAAGCAGCTGACATTATACTTGCTTGTGCAGTCCTGCACAACATTGCCATTCAGGTGAGAAGCTTCATTAGACTATTATTTTAATTTTGAGCATTCAATTTTAAGTATACTGTTTAATAAAATTTATTATAAATAAGCAGTTATATCATTCATAAAACTACATTTGTTTTTGTTGTAATTCATTGATGCAATGCAATGTTAGTTATTTAATTTTCATGCCAATATTATATTTGCTTTGGACAATTAATACGGACGTTCCAGTATAAAATGTGCATTTTGTTGTAAAATTTGTGAACATTTTTTTTTTGCAGGTTATAGTATGCTATTTATAGTTAGGCAAATATTCATAGTCAAAATTTTTGCCTAATTTCTTTGATAATGTTATTCTCTATAAGTCCACTTTGTGTGTTTTCACAGCTTAGCAACACATATAACTTTTAAATAAGTAGAAATCTGACAGGGTCACACTGGTTGATAGGTCCATTCTCCAATCCTCAGAGTGAACCGGGTTCGATTCCTGATGGGGTCATTCTTACCATTCTGTCAATGCACTAGCTCATCTCATCACCAGTCATTGTTTCTAATGACCTTGGTTGGGCAAGACGTTAAATCCACTAATTCAACCACTAAAATCGGACATTTCCTTGTAAATGTATAACAATAGAACTTACACATTTTTTGGTTTGACCACAATTGTTTTTACATAATATTTTGAACGTAATTTGGGAGCTGTAAAAATCATACAAGTGATCTTAGCTTTTTACCACTATTAGATAACACTTAGTAAATATTTGGTTTCAAAATTTGTAATAAATCACAAAATGAAATGAAACTATTGTGAGAAATTAACAGCAGTAGACCTTATTAATAGTGTCGCAAAGGCCCTCGGTCTCCGACAGGAACTACACGAAAGTCACTCAAAATAAAAAAAAATAAGATAACATCTTATTATTTCAAAATAAACATTAAGGGGGGGGGGGGGGTGGTAGCAGTAGAGCTGGTACAGGGATTGTCTAACCTCCTTAGGACAGGGGGTGTAGGGTGTTGACTGAAAGAAAATAAAGTATTATTTATCCCACATCGTTTCGGGTTTTATTTCTGGTAAACTATGACCAACACAAAAGTAAATAATTAACTGATTAAATAAATAAATAAAGTCAATGTCAACATACTCTGGTAACAAACAAAATATTAAATAAATACTCCTTTGAAATAAATAAACATTAATTTATCTTCTTCTTAGAACGAGTATTACTTCTTTTTAAAATAACATGATTATTCTTAACGCACACCTCGACCCATCCTTAAGCTAAATTAACGAAAGAAAGTTTACATTACTGGATACCACACACTGCCTGCACTCCTGGAAAGAATCAAAACGTTAAGTCATCCTAACCCAAGTTTAAAATACGCCCACAACTGTTACAAGAGGTGAAGGAAAATTACGAGTTCGCCATTACTTACAAACACCTTCGAAAGGCAGCACGCAGCTACCCACCAGGCCGGGGCTCCGACAGACCTCCAGCACCTCACCGAGAAGAACCACACCGCGCGCACCCAGGGTGGCCCCCTTTATTAAATCCACTTCACAACGTCATCACGACGAGAACAATCCACGCGAAAACAAAAATCCCGGCCGCGATTCCACAACACAACGCCATTCCGCCAACCGACGCTATCCCCCCCCCTCCACCGGTCATGCTAGACTCGCACTTCTGCCACCTGGTGGCGACACAAACACCAGCACGTCACGCGCACGAACAACAACGCAGCGTAACCAACCAGGGCGGCCAACACTCCCGGAGATTCCAGGACAGGATGACGCAACTGCCCGCGCAGCTGGCCAGGCTCTCGGGCGGCGAATCACGTCACCGCCCCAGAAAAACAGAGAGCGTTAGCAATCTACCGCGCCAGGAAAACAAATCAAAGCCCGAGTGTCGCAAACAAGTGTCAGGAACTCACGCGGGCTCACAAAGCACTACAAGCACAAAGCCAAGTTAAAAAAAAAACTCTACACGTAAAATTTTACCGCGTGACATCACTCCGGACGACGAGGGCTTGTGCCCCACAAGCCAAGAACCACAACTTTAAATTTACAAACAAAGGATTGAAAGAAAATTTTACAATGTTAACTATTAAGATTACAAAAGAAGCCTGAGAGGCACGAGCCAATTCCTAAAAGTCATAGCAAGACCGGCCAGAGGAGAATCAATAACATAACAAACAGAGCTAAACTTAAAGACGGGTTCGAGGTATCCGAAAATTGATCCGGTTGCTTACATCATAAAATTACAATTTCATATCTCCCATTATGAGTGTACATAGTTGTATTGAGCTAAATAAAGTAATCTTGAGATACAAGCACATTTAAGCCTAACTTGACTGGCCTACAGCCGAGATAGGCGGAGTATGGTGACAGAACAGCTCGAAGGGGCGGCGGGAACCATGATCCCGGAGGACGATCTGCAGCTCGTCCCCAAGTCCAGGGCTCCACCATTTGGAGTAGCACCCCTCAGCTCCAGCCATCTCTGCCGTATGTTGCCAGCAGTGCCATCCGTCAATACTGTGAAACTTTCATACCCAGCATCAGATTCATCAACAAAATAAACAATAACAACAAAAAAAAATAATCTTAGGTGATTCAAAAACACAAACTTACATAGGGGTAGCAACATACTTCAACAATAGAAAATGAAAAACTTATAAATTTAACCTTTCATTAATGTCATTTAACAACAGTGTCTAACATAGGCAAATCTCAAACAAGGTAGGTATGGGAATCCAAAAACGCCTAACCATTGATGAACCCAGGTGCCTGTTTACCCCGCAGATTCAATAATTAGGATACAAAACTTACATCCTACGAATAAAGGTTAACCCGAGCAAAACAAGAAATTTGTAACAAAATATCCTTCCCCTTTTAAAAGGACCGAGGGCACAAGAGGATACGCTTCTAGGTAGGAACCAGAAGGTAGTTCAAAAGTTTCAAAAGTTAGTTGAAGTCCAAAATCTTCACAGAGTCGTAATGGCAGCAACCAGCTGCGGGATAGAACGTTCATCAAACTCATTAGTACAGAAATGTAGCACTGGCTTCTCAACGTAGCAATGCCATGATAGCGGCGAACCCCACTGCGACCAAGCAGTCTCGTCTCTTCTCTTCTAGAAACTGAGAGTCCACACATACATGTCGCAATCAACTGGGGTCATCCGACGAATGCACTTCCACAGGAGTCACACACAGCCCACAACAATTCCTGGATGGGATAACAGTTACTTTTTCCCACCACCAGGTACAGGCTGTATAGTCCCAGATCCTCGGTAATGAGGATGGACACGATGATTGATGCTATAACAGTTCATCTTCTACACTAGCACCACATGTCGAGTTTAAAGTTGGTCCTGGCTCTCCGAGTCCATGGAAATCTGGTTCAAACGCACAGTACATGACACTGGAAGGAGTATGGAAGGGAGGTAAAGGAGATAAGGAACTATTTCTTGGCTTAACTCCCAATCCAGCATAACCTATCAAAATAGCAGACACCTAGGGTCATCTCTGGTTAACAAACAAAATCTAAATCTTTATAAACAATACACCAATGTGCCCAAATAATTAGTCGTAACTTACTTTATTTTAAAAAAACATAGCTAATTCTTCATTAAACAACAAATACCATTTTGAAATAATTACAAACCGCGATAACAGTAAACAATTAGGATGAGTCCATCAATCAAAGAAAATTTACCTCATGGTTCGATAAGTGTGATGTTTACAAGAAATTCATCACCAGTGTTACTGGACAATTTGGCCTTTATTACATTTTCATTACGTAATCGTTCTCGTAAGTCCATAGCCTCTCCACTCGTGGAGGCCTCAACAGGCGTGACTGGGGACGATATCTTCAAATTTTTCTGTGCACTTCGTTTAAGTTGAATACACTTCCAGATAAGAAAAGCCAACATACCAATTATAATTCCCAATATAAAAACCATAACAGTAAGTTCAGCATTTAACATAGCGGTCTCATCCAGTGCAGCTACACGTGGGAATGTTCCAATACCCACAAGGTATGGATTTCTAATGATAATCAAAAATAGGGTACCCCCTATCACAAATAATGCAATACTTTGAACATGTCTGACCATGAAACTCAATACTTCAACCGGTTTATTCAAAGAAATGGGGTCCAATCTAGTGAACCGAGAAACCGTGAAATTCAAATGAGGAATGGCAGAGGGCCAGTCCTCATCTAAACAATCCTCCAATGAGGGGAAAACTGTGTGGCTGGAAGCAGTCCGTGGAAAAATCTTTAATTTCTTTAACCTGGTCCAGGCTGCTGGGATCACATGAAGTAGTTGAAACTTAGACTTAGCTCTATAGTCACAAGGGTACAATTCATTAATTTTCAATTCACTATTCAAATACAATCGACAGTCACATGGAACTTCTATGTCCACAGCACCTGGTCGTTCTTCATCATCTATAATCAAAGTTTGGTTAGGATTCTTGGCACACTGTAACTCCACCTTGCCCCTAAGGTGAGTCAAAAAATAGCGTTCCGGCCCAGCCTGCGTGATCATGAGGTGAGTTCCGGAACGGCATTGAAAAGTACAAAGTTCTGCAAGTCTTTCGATTGTAACCCCCTGAAACAAAGCTTTGGGGCACAATGCACTTCCCATGGTGTCTCCTGAAAATCTAGGCACAAAACACAAATTCTCCTCCAAAGGCCGGCAGTCCAACAAATTACGTCCTTGGATCGTCACTAGGTGGTTACCATCCACCGCTAAAAAGTTTGGTTCATGTTCTAGGTGACATGTATTATTCTTCCAATGAAAAGGTATACCAACAAACTGAAACAACTTCCAATTAGAGCTATAGCGTACAATAGGGATTTTAACTGACACATACAGACTTTCTTTAAACGCATTACATCTACAAATAGGCAAATGGAAATAAGCCTGAACTTGGGTACTACTAATTGCTAATTTATAACCATCTTTAACAAGGATAGTTTCCAAATCCTGCAATTTTTCCTGCAAAAGTGCCGGCGTAATCAAAACAGAAGGAATCTTATGTGAGCGGCATTGATCCAAAACTTCAATACGAGTTAGAGTGTGAGCTTGCTTAGCTAACTGAGCCGCTAATAATAATTGTAACTGAAAAGAGTGACCTATTTCTTTTACCATCCCGTAAAAACGAACTGTCATTGCTTCTCTAAAAGTTCTCAGGTAATCAGTAAGGTTAGTGAATTTCGTTTGAACTCTTTTCAAAACACTCGTCATGGCTTCATTAACAACACTAATAGAATTACTCAAATTGGCAAGCGCCACATGGTCATCTATGATTTGTGCTTCCATCTGATCAATATGCAGAGCAATCTGTTGCTGATTTAGAAATAAACTATCTACTTGACTGGTCACCGCCACATCACAACACCATCTTACAAAATCGCCAATAAAAGATAAGCCTCGCTTTTCTCTATTAACTACACTGTCATACTCCAAATTCTCACCAGCTGCATCATTTAGTTTATTCAACAGCATATCAGAATAAAACATAACCTGTTTTAATTCCCGGAAAACTGAACACCAGTCAGAGGATGCATTAGAGGGGCAAGAACTCAAAAGTGTTATACCGTCTTGTATTTCTGATAATTGTAATGGCCAGGGGACCTTAAAATTTAAAGGTACCGATGAGGTATACAACATCACCTTTGGTAGAGGTTCGAAATGGGCACCAGCAATGACCCCCACTGTCTCAGGTTGGAACGGCGAAAGAGGCGCGTCATCCCCTCGAGACAGCACCAGCATACCCATCAGTAGCCACCAGCAAGTTGTCTTCATTATGAGGGCCCGAGTGGCTTTGAGGGTACCTGAAACACTCTTACGAGCGACTTAAAAAAAAACAAATCTTAAATTGACAAGTCACTATTAAACAAAATTACCCAGGACCGAAATGGAATGTATCACAGGTTACAATACACAACAAACGAACACCAAAAACAAATACTTGATGGCCTTACAAAGAATCTAGACACAATACAAACAGGGCTCACTATTGACATCACCATAAAAAAAAAAAAAAAAAAAAAAACTCAGACAGCAAAGAATGGTTTCATTCTTTCCACATTAGTTACCTCATAGCTAACTTTACCACGTTGACACTTTTTTAACCGATACAGATTATCAGATATTTTTTTCTCAACAACAAAAGGACCAAACCAGCGATGCAACAACTTCTCCGAAAGCCCCTTTTTCCGGATCGGAGTAAACACTAACACTTCCTGCCCCACCTTATAACTCACCGCTCGTCTTCGTTTGTCGTACCTGCGTTGGTCTATTCTATCTGGCTTGGGATTATTATAGCAAAACACATCATCATGCAAAGAAACATTTTTGGTCCATCTACGTAATTTTGTCTTAGGTCCTGAAGGCATTAACCTGGGGTCAGACTGTTGCTTCTTAGTCAAATCAATATCTTGCACAACAAAAACAGGTAATTCTAATGTTTTCTCTTTGCTCCTTAGGGTTCTACTACTAACTTCCTCTGCTAAATCATTACCTGCAAAACACACTGGAATTCGTTGATGCATCCTAGCCTCGTTGTGTGAATGCTCTTTTATCCTGACACAACCTAACCTCAAAGTAGGTTCTGATTCAATTTTGTTTACTTTAGGAGGATCATCTTGGGTTCCTGACTTCTGAACTTGGTTATCACAAGGGGGTGCGTTAATTTTATCATGTTTTATGTGTCTGTCCTTAGCCTCCCTCACCTCTGCTCCTTGTACTGGAATGCCTGCAGTGGGATGGTTTATTGTAAATAAAGTATTTCTGTTTCCCTTACATGAAATTACTGCCTCAAACTTAGTAAGAAAATCACATCCTAAAATAAGACCACGGATTGGCGTTTCTACCAGTCCCACTGGGTGATGATAAAAAAATTGGCCTAATTTAAAACCCAGCATAACCATGTGATTCAAGTGGTGGGTTTGTGCAGACACCCCTGCTACAACTCTGTGTTCTGCTGGTTTCCAAAAACGTTTAGGAATTAACCTACTATCCACTAAAGATACAGCAGCGCCGCTATCTATAAAAACGGGGATCTCTGTCCCAAAAATCTTAGTTTTTAGACTGAACACCCCATCGCACTTAAAAAGGGACATTGTGTTTTTACAGAATGCATTCCTAGTCTGTGCATAACTTTTCCTGCCTAGTTTCCCTGTTTTCTGCATATTTGGCTGTGAGCGACAGTTCCACTGAATGTGTCCCGGCTTGTTGCATTTAAAACAGATGGGCCTCCCATCAAAGGTCCTCTGGGGTCTAGCAAAGGTTCTAGAACCGGGATCTTGGGTTGTGTCTCTAGGTGTACTGTTGTGTTTCTGTTTGTTAAGATTATTTCTATTTTCTCCACTAGGTCTGAAATTTTGTAAGCGTATGGGCTGAACTCTTAAAATTTCCATTTCTTCACGCAGTTGCTTTAACTGTTTCCCCAACTCCATTAGTCTATTTTCTATTTTTGAATCCATTGTGTCTGCCTCCCTGATATTTCGAACAGGAACTTGTTCTGGTTTTACAGCCCCACTTCCCTTTAATCTATCATGACTCTTCGCATAGTATAGACCTGCCTCAATGTTTCTTAAATTTCCTAGCAACTGGTCTACTGTGTTGTTAGGAAACAGCATAACTTTCTCCACAATATCCGGTCGTAAGCCTCTTAATAAATATCTCACTTTATTGGCTTCTGGCATTTTGGGGTCAAGCCGATTACAAAGGTGAAGAACGTCGTAAATAAAAGATTCAAATGGTTCCTCCCCACCCTGTACTCTTGATTGAAGTCTCATTTCCAGGTCTTCTACCTGACCTACACGAACAAAAGCAGCCTTTAAAGCAGTGGCTAATTCATCAAAAGTTTTCACATTTTCCAATGTTGACTCATAACTGTCATACCAGCGGCTAGCTGGTCCCCTGAGAAATGTGGGTAAATACGCAATACATTTTTGGTCATTCCAGCCATTGACCTTGGCTGCTCTCCTAAACTGTTTTATAAACTCATCAACATCTTCTATTTGTCTCCCCCAAAAGTAGCTAGGTTCCACAAAAAATTTTCCTGCCTCCATTGTGTCGTGGTGGTCTTCTCTAGGTGCTGAGTTTAACAAATGCAATTTTTCTTGTATCTTTACCAGGGGCTCCTCATCTGAACTACTATTGCCACAAATATCAGGTATCCCTGTCTTGTCGTCAGTACATAGGCTAAGAGTGTATTGATAAGACATGCCCAAA
Organism: Bacillus rossius redtenbacheri; assembly: GCF_032445375.1. NCBI lineage: Eukaryota > Metazoa > Arthropoda > Insecta > Phasmatodea > Bacillidae > Bacillus > Bacillus rossius. The sequence continues at coordinate 299,956,291 of NC_086330.1, read as the reverse complement.
CATAAAAAAAATAAACAGAATACTCAGTGTGTGGACATACTTAAACTAAAAAAAATAATCATGCTCCTGATAAACATTCAGCCTCCTACCTAACCTGGCTTAAAAAAAAAAATCTTAAATCAACTGCTTATAATTACACACACACAATACCAAAAAAAACCAATTGAAATACTAAAGTGCAATTTTTTTAAAAAAAAAATTACTTAACTTAATGAAAATTTAAAATACTTAACTCTATAACAAGACCATTTCATTTTTACACTTATTCAGAGAACATGGAAGTAGGCTTTCTGTCTCCACTCCTCTAATTAAAACCTGAAAATGGAAGGTATGCAAATTAAAACTCCTGAATATGTTGTTCCTTGCTGATAAACATAAACACTTATCTCAAACACTGGCTGAAAAAAAAAGAAAATGATTACCATTACAGAATAGGCCAAATTTAAAAAAAATAAATTAATAATACTTTCTCATGCTTAAAACATTTATAAATAACCTGGCTGTACCTCGTGACCCCTGAAACAGATATGGTTAAAACCAAACATCACCATTACACCAAACAAATTTAAAAAAAAAATAACACACACCCTACAATTAGACATACCCGGCGCCTCCACCATTTTGTCGCAAAGGCCCTCGGTCTCCGACAGGAACTACACGAAAGTCACTCAAAATAAAAAAAAATAAGATAACATCTTATTATTTCAAAATAAACATTAAGGGGGGGGGGGGGGGTGGTAGCAGTAGAGCTGGTACAGGGATTGTCTAACCTCCTTAGGACAGGGGGTGTAGGGTGTTGACTGAAAGAAAATAAAGTATTATTTATCCCACATCGTTTCGGGTTTTATTTCTGGTAAACTATGACCAACACAAAAGTAAATAATTAACTGATTAAATAAATAAATAAAGTCAATGTCAACATACTCTGGTAACAAACAAAATATTAAATAAATACTCCTTTGAAATAAATAAACATTAATTTATCTTCTTCTTAGAACGAGTATTACTTCTTTTTAAAATAACATGATTATTCTTAACGCACACCTCGACCCATCCTTAAGCTAAATTAACGAAAGAAAGTTTACATTACTGGATACCACACACTGCCTGCACTCCTGGAAAGAATCAAAACGTTAAGTCATCCTAACCCAAGTTTAAAATACGCCCACAACTGTTACAAGAGGTGAAGGAAAATTACGAGTTCGCCATTACTTACAAACACCTTCGAAAGGCAGCACGCAGCTACCCACCAGGCCGGGGCTCCGACAGACCTCCAGCACCTCACCGAGAAGAACCACACCGCGCGCACCCAGGGTGGCCCCCTTTATTAAAACCACTTCACAACGTCATCACGACGAGAACAATCCACGCGAAAACAAAAATCCCGGCCGCGATTCCACAACACAACGCCATTCCGCCAACCGACGCTATCCCCCCCCTCCACCGGTCATGCTAGACTCGCACTTCTGCCACCTGGTGGCGACACAAACACCAGCACGTCACGCGCACGAACAACAACGCAGCGTAACCAACCAGGGCGGCCAACACTCCCGGAGATTCCAGGACAGGATGACGCAACCGCCCGTGCAGCTGGCCAGGCTCTCGGGCGGCGAATCACGTCACCGCCCCAGAAAAACAGAGAGCGTTAGCAATCTACCGCGCCAGGAAAACAAATCAAAGCCCGAGTGTCGCAAACAAGTGTCAGGAACTCACGCGGGCTCACAAAGCACTACAAGCACAAAGCCAAGTTAAAAAAAAAACTCTACACGTAAAATTTTACCGCGTGACAATAGTAATGACAAGGAAATTAATAATAAAAATGTATTCTGAGACCAAATTATAAAAACAATAAATTTTTGGATATTGGCAATAAGACATTAAGTACCTAGTAGAATATTTTGAGTTATGTAAATTATTGTTTAAAAAAACCTATATAATGAATTAGTGGCTACAATTTTTTGTTAGAACACTTGGGAATGAGAGGCAGAAATGTAATTTATTTATTGTTGTTGTAACATACCCACCAACAGCCAAGGGCTTTTGCGGTGGGCACGACACATACAGACAAGGAATATGCACACTCTCCCTCGTCGGTACCGTGAGCTCACATGGTCGACGAGAGGGGAGTACACCGCAGGTCGGCACATACGCTGTGATAATAGGCCTCATCACAGAGGTTCTGACACGTGTCGTGTGGTTTGTTTACTTTTTTTTTCCTTCGTTTACCGTCGCCTGGCAACGAGACGTGTGATATAACAAACTAAAGTGTTTGTTTACATTTACTATAAAACAGTTTTATGTACCAAAGACATTTTATATTTATTCTAATGAATTTAGAACTGATTATTTTGTATAAAACCACCCTAATTAACTTTTTCTTTCGGCCATTTTCTTTGAATTTTGTACGTCAGACGCAACGGAAGCCGGGGTTTGGCCCGAGGCCGGCGGCGCCTGGTTTGAAGGACCGGCGCTAAGCATGCCGGGGAAGAGAACGTTTGGACCCATCTTGGGAAGTGCGTTTGGTCTGACGACAGCTCTGGTCGTCAGGCGTTTAGTGATCCAAAAACTCCGTGTGCGAGGTTTAAAAACATTGTTAAAATTACGGCGACGTTTCACGGCAGTCGCCGATGTAAGAATTCCTCCGATCTGGAAAATACACAGGATAATATGAATGGTTGAAATTGGACCCTGCGCATCACCAGGTAACCATTGAAAAACGTTATAGCTCCAGGTGACGCTTTTTCGATTAAGGCCGAAATAATTTTATGAGTGAAAAAGTGTAAGGGTAACATTTTTCATCATTTGGTAAGAGCTACAGTTTGATATATAAATCTTAAAGGCCAATTTTTATTTATTTTTATTTGTTGACATTCAAATAACACACAAGACTTTACGACCGCAGGTCCAGAAGTCTTGAACGATAGAATTTCGAGCCCTAACGACGTGATTTAGCCGGAAGACAACCCTGAGATAAATTTGATTTGACATTTTTTCAACATAATCTTAATATTGGAACTTTTGTTTTGTTGTGTCCGACGTATTGGCAGCGATCAGTTTGTTTATTCTTGGCCCCCTTTTCATACTCACTGTATAAAGTGCTGGAGTGGTCTAATTTATGTAAACAGCAATAATAAATTCAATACCATCTTGGTTTTCCATTATAATATGTTTGTTACTACTTTACTAGATTCGCCATTCACCCGTCACACAAAATTTTTCTATTTCCAGTACTTGTTTACATATTTTTATTTATGTTGATAGCCCTAGTTTTTACAGTTATGCACCTTACAGAGTCACATCTGTAGACCCCTTTTAGGTAGGTATATATTAGAGAACTGGCGACCGACTGTGGGGCCGTAGGGACGTTTGTGTTTTGTGTGTTATTTTATAGTGTTTTGTATTGGTCAGCAATGGATACCAGAGGGCGTAGCAAACTCAGAGGACAAGATAGGTCTAGGGAAAGGAGCGGATCTACAGAAACTAGGTCAGGTATCAGCCCTAAGTCTTTGTCACCATGCGCAAAGGAACAAACGTCAACAAACGAAGCTGCGGGAGCTAGCACGACCCCGGACGTTCAGACGTTAATGAAACTTTTCATGTCTGAGATCACAGCTAGATTTGACGGCATGACTGAGAAACTGAATGTCACCAGTGCAGAACTGACCGCGCGGCTCGATGTAAACAAAGCCGAGCTGGCCACGGAACTTAAACAGAATTTGAACCTATTGGAAGACTGTTTAAAGCATGAACTACACGAAGTTGCAGAGGGCGTGGCAGCTGTCAACACACGCGTGACAGAACTAGAGGTTGCTCAGAATAACATCGATACTAGGTTAGATCAGGTGGCAGCGCAAGTCTCGCAAAACATCTGTGCTCTAGGCGAGGTACAGGAGGCGTGTCAAGTAAACATTGCCGCGGCTGTGGAGCAGCAGACGTCATGTTTGTCACGGCGGATCCAGGAGCAGGTATCCTTAATTACGCAGAGGCAGGACAACCTAGGTGACCAGGTGGAACGACGAGTCGGGAGCTTGGAGGAAAGGATGTTGACATTACGCCTACACAACCTGACATCTGACTAGCCTATTTTGTGTACAGTCACATCAGCACCCGAACCGGACACACCAACCCCTCGACAACCGGAACGACCCACGGACAACACTGTTATGAGTCAAGTCACAGCCATGCATCACCCTGCTAGACAATGGTCGGAGGCTATGCCTAGATACTCAGGGGCAGAACATGAAAATCCTATGCATTTTCTGCGCAAGTTTGAGGACTACGCAGACATGTTCAGGCTGACCAGTGACGAGAGGCTTAAATGCCTAGGCACCGCACTGCGAGAGCATGCCTACTATTGGTGGGAGGTCCATCAACCCACAACAGCCAGCTACCACGAGTTCAAAACGTTGTTTAAAGCACAGTTCTGGAGTGTCCGCATCCAAGGTAACCTGCGAGCACGGCTGTACGGCGAGAAGTTTGACGTCCGCAAGAACAAGACCCTTGAAAGCCATATGGCTTCCATGTTCGAGAGGACTAGGTACCTCGACCTCGAGATGGGGAATGAAGAGTTCGCGGCGATGATAATCGCACAGCTACCTCATCGCTACCAAGTGCATCTTACGGGACGACACTTCACCAGTGTGACAGAATTCAGGGAGCAAGTCCTAGCTTTTGACAGGCTAGAGCGGCAGTCAAGGAGCAGCCAGGAGTCAAACGACAAGACACCTGCACAGAAGGCAGCACCCCTGTACCACCAGTGGCAGCGCGGCGGAGATGGCCAGCGGAATGTAAACACTGCCAGCTGGAAGTTACAGAAGCATGCCGGCTTCAGCCCTAAGCCCTATCGGAAGCAACCACGTGGCAAGAACGAAGGATGGTGGGGAAAACGCAGGCGAGCTGACAGTGAAGACGAGGATCAGCACACCCCTCAGCATCCCAGCTCACCGCGGCACAACAAGAGACAACAGCAGGAGAGAAGTGTACGGCTTCCCAGGTGCGAGCACCGTGACGAGAGACCAAGGTCACCGCGTCACGAGTGTCAGGACCGACCGCCACACCATTACAACCCCCGCGCGGAAGAAACCGTCCCGCCACTGCAATCGACGAGTTTCACCGCCTACAACACACCACCTCCTGCACTCCCACCGCTGGGATACTTCGAGCGACAAACACCGATCCCACCACGTCAACAAACCAGCGGAACACCAGGCGCCATGCTGACTAACAACGTCAGTCGGCAGGCGTTATACTAGAACAGATTGGCGACAATCTTCGAACTAGGCAGAGGGGTAAAATTAATCATACCGGTGTTACCCCTCATGAAGCCATCTGCCTGGTTCGATCAACTGCGATCCCGCCAACGTATCTACCCACCTGCGACGACGACCCCGGAAGTAACGCGATACCCAGCTGTGAAGATATGGAACAGCTGATAAGTGCGAAGCTTGTACAGGAAGCCAGGAACAGGAGCAAGCAGGCGAAACGCAAGAGACATTACTTCAAGGTCGGTGACCTAGTTTTGCGGCGTACTGCACCTGTCAGTCATAAGTGGGAGCAGGTCACGAAGAAATTATTTCTCTTGTATAGCGGACCTTATAAAGTTACGCAGGTTCATCACGAGAATTGCTATACGTTGCTGGATGTAGCAACCAATGAAGTTGTGGGACGCTACAACATAAATCAGTTAAGAGCCTACACTGCACCCGTGGTGCAAGTTTAGAACAGCTGTTTACCAGTTAGCAGCCTGTTATATGTTTTGCCTGCAGGTCTGAAAGATAAATGTAAATTTAATTACATGTTTACCTCGACAAGTTTAAAGAGGATGTTTACAAAGGTATGTACAACTGTCATTGTACGCAACGGTAAACTGCGTCAGTGTATTAAGGTGTTTGTCAGCTGAGAGGAGTATAGTGTACTCAGTTGATGTTTGTGCTCAGATGTGTTAATTCCTGAGTAATATACGGTTCGGTACGAGAGTATGTGTGTCTCTGTCCCAGTAGTGGATGTACCGTGAACCAATTTTGTGTACGATAGTACATATCGACGACACCTAGTAAGTCTGTTTCGACCCGCGCGATATGATGAATGGTACTATCTTGTGAATTAATTGTAAGTATTCGGCACGCACAAGTACGTAAGGTACTAATTAATTTTTTTTCAGGTAGCGCAGTGAGACAGAAATACAGATATGCTACAGTGTACCTATAGGCGAACTGATATTGTTAACACCCTAATGACAAGCACATACACAGCACTATGTATAGCACTAACCTGATTGGCTCCGGATCTAATAAACGATCCAACACTTACCTGTGTGGTAAAATCCCAAATTTATTACACTAATTGGTAACCCCACAGGGTCACCACACTATTTAAATGGCTTTTCACTTCAGCCATAATTTCCATTTATTTACACTGGCTATGGGATATTGGTTATTATATTTCCCGCTGAGGAAAGGAAAAATGGAAATACGAGGACACGGATTTATTACGTCGATAGGCCTACAATGCACAGAAGCACAAGAGATATTATCTCAACCCTCGACGTGGCACTTATATCACTATCGAAAGTCCATCCTGTTGGCGATGTGATGTCTTCAAGTGATAAGTGTAGTTGTTGTCATCTGCCTGCAAACATATGTGTAGCCTTCCTGTTGTATAAAAAAAAAAACGACGAGTCAAGAGGACAACGTGAAGGAGTTTTGCAGGAAGGGTACTAAAACTACGTGTATTTGTACGCATACCCTGCTCCTCACGCAAAGTAAACAAAAAGATATTGCTATCTAAAGCAATTAATAACATGTGACGTAAATAATTTAAATACATATTGTAAATGGTATTGAATTGTGTATGCATCTGTGATGCTATGAGGATACTTTGTCATTGAAGGGTTATGTTTTGAATTTGCTTTAATGAGCTGTCTTTAATTTAAAAAAAATTAAGTATGTTAATTGAAAAAAAATCAATTATATTAAAGAAAAAAAATCCCGATAGCATAATGAGCTGAAAAAAAAATGCAAGACAACTGTCGCATTGTCAACAATGTGAAATTTTCTAAGTTTAGAATGTAAACAAGCAAAATTCAGCAAAGTCCAAAATATGTTTGTCTTTGAAAAAAATTGTGTTCACCAACTTATGTGTTTATTTGATTGTTCATGGCCAGATATGTATCATGAACTATGATGTTAAGTTGTTTTTTTTTTATTGTAATTTGAACTTTTAAATTTTTCGTGTTATTTCTAACAATGGTTATGTCAACACTAAATATGTGATTTTATTAAAGGGTATAACTTTTGTCACTGAAGTGTTTAACTATTTTGTGTATTGTTTTATCGTTATGCAAGGTGTTTTATGTGTTAATTTAATATTTATCATTATTAATTATGATTATTATGATTTTTTCATCATTTGGTAAGAGCTACAGTTTGATATATAAATCTTAAAGGCCAATTTTTATTTATTTTTATTTGTTGACATTCAAATAACACACAAGACTTTACGACCGCAGGTCCAGAAGTCTTGAACGATAGAATTTCGAGCCCTAACGACGTGATTTAGCCGGAAGACAACCCTGAGATAAATTTGATTTGACATTTTTTCAACATAATCTTATTATTGGAACTTTTGTTTTGTTGTGTCCGACGTATTGGCAGCGATCAGTTTGTTTATTTTTGGCCCCCTTTTCATACTTACTGTATAAAGTGCTGGAGTGGTCTAATTTATGTAAACAGCAATAATAAATTCAATACCATCTTGGTTTTCCATTATAATATGTTTGTTACTACTTTACTAGATTCGCCATTCACCCGTCACACAAAATTTTTCTATTTCCAGTACTTGTTTACATATTTTTATTTATGTTGATAGCCCTAGTTTTTACAGTTATGCACCTTACAGAGTCACATCTGTAGACCCCTTTTAGGTAGGTATATATTAGAACGCAGTTAGCCAACACACGAAGAGTGTATCAACCAATTGCAGTGACCACAACATATATACACAATACAAAAAAATACGAAAGATAAAAAAATACGAACTACAAATAAAACTTTAATATATCTAGTAAAAATAAAAATGTGAAAATATGAAACACATAAATAGATTGGTTGTCTGTAAAGTCGGTTTACGGACGATAGTTTAACGTGGTGTCATAACAAAACATTGATGAAATGATTGCATATTTTTATGAATAAAATTGAATCATTTTTATTTTAATAATAAAAGAATAAATATTTGAAATTATACTAGTCATCAGATTTTTAAGAGTGAGTGACAGGCCGGAGACGGAAGGAGGAAATGACAAAATCGAGGAGGAGCCATGGAGGTCACGGTATAGCCTAGCAAAAAGTTCCAGCATATCCTCATAGAGGGCATTGTCATAGCTGGGTAGCTGCTGTCAATCAAGCAGGATTAGCTGCCACCACTGTGTCTGGCTAGAGCGGTTGGGGTAGGGGTGGGCCGTTATGAAGGGCAAAACGGGGAGGGGGGAGCGATCTTGTCCTGTAACGTAGCTGGGATGTGTAAGGCGCAAGGAGTGTGTATGCGTGTCCGCTATTTTTGATCGTCAGTTGCTAGCGCGTGCAGTACATGCTAACGTGCATCAAAAAATCTGTCAAACTCAACTCGCCATAAATCAAAAACCATTTAGTCAAACGACGTCCAAATTTGTCAGAATAATTGTGAACTGTTTTGCCAACAATAATATCCATTAATCTTCTTAATGTAAATAATTTCATTTAAATATATATAATAAACCTAGGAGGCCTTAAAAAACCTAACCGTGACTTGGTTTTACCGTTTTTTTCATTGCGAAGTATTTTAAATAAAGAAAAGATAATTTTTTGTGCATGCATAATATTGCTAAATTTATAGAAATAAAAATTGTATAAGTTTCAACATGTTCCAAAATGCTGTAATTTAAAACAAAAATATTGTTGAACACATTTTATAGTTAGGTCTTTTGTTGCAGCCGATTTGGATAGAATTTCAAAGAAAATATACATGTTATATGCTACGTCATCTGCAAAACGAAGATGCAAATTTTGTAATTTGGTTTAAATTTGTATAATATTAACATATGTCTTCCAGGTAATGTAAAACACCTAACAACATTTGAATCGTTAAGTGCAGAATGTAAGTAAGCCACTTTATGCATTAACTTTTTCAAAGTGAATTTACTAATTTTCCAATTAAATTTGTTTTTATTGTGTTTATCATTATGCATTAGGAAACATATATTTAAAAAAAAGTCAAACAATGTATTTCGAAGATAATATATTAAAAGTTTGTATTGATATTACCTTTTGAAACATATTAATTTGAAATTGGTAACTTGTTGGCACTGGATGATTCATTTATGTAACTATCTCGTGCGTATCTATAAAAAGATATAAAAATCTATTTCAGCAAAGCCTACAGGCGTACGTAGATTTCAAAGTGGAAGTGATTTGATGATTTTTACAAACTCCTGGAACATTTTAAAAACTTAATGTACATAACATCTTATTATAGATATGTTACCCAATATTAAAAAATGTCAGACCAAACATTTTCTTGCATTCCAGACAGCGAAACTATTTTTAATGTTTTTTCTCAACTCAATGCATTCAGCATTTAATGTCTAAACGAATTTAATATTGTACCTACTAAGTAGTTATGTAATTGTTTTCAACCTTCAAACACTACTTTTCATCCTTGCCATTAATACGTGGTCGTACAAAAATATCCTTTGGACAAAGGTTTAAGGTAATATTAAAAAAAAAGGAATAAAAATAAAATTTGATTAAATTGATACTTATTAAGGTTAGGTATTGTTTTTTATAATCCCAACTTCGGTTTTTATTGTTCTTTTTATCAACAACTATTATTTCAGCTTAACGTTTTAGGAAAAGTTTCTAAATTTTTATAAAAATATTTGTTAAAAAAGTAATAACGTTTTTAGATTTCTATCATTTTTATTCCCACCCCACGCAGTAATGGTTTGTAACATAAAATTTACTTAGGAAAATATTTGCAACACTAAAAATGTAAACAAAAACAAAAATTAATTCCATAGAGTACATGATAATGAGCATTTAATTATTCTCATATTCCATACCAAAGTTTTCAAAATCCCTTGCAGCAATGGTTTGTATTATCAAGAATGTTCTTAGACAAAATGTTTTGGATGAATATTATAAGATTTAAACACAGTTTGAACGGATTTTATGGTATGCCTAAGAAGGGCACTGTATTTTTCTTAATTATACCACTCTGTTTTCAGTCCCTTGCAGCAATTTTTTGTGTAATCAAAAATTTTTCTACACATAAGTTTAAGATTAGAATTATTAAATTAATACAAAAATCGTACGGATCCGAAGTTGTGCCCTTGCTAAGATTTTTTTTTTTCGTTCTCCAACTCTTGTTTTTTTAACCCCTTGCAATATTGTCTCGTCTCGTAAAAAATAATTTTAGACAAAAGTTTTGGATAAAAATTATAAGTTTTATAAATTTTTTTAACTGAATTGATAGTATTTCTTCTAAGGGAGTAATGGTTTTTTATAACTAACCCCTATTTATATACCCCGTTTAAAAACAGTTCATCTAATAAAAAAAAATGTTTTAGACTAAATTTTTAGATCAAAATTAAAAGATCAAAAAAAAATTTGAACAGATTTGGTAGTGTTTCTACTAAGGGCGGTATGAATTTTTTTAAATAATTCGCCCCCTTTCAGAAAACATTTGTCTAATCCAAAAATGTTTTAGACAAAAGTCATAACAATACTACAAAAATCGCATAGATCCGAAGTTGTGCCTACATTGGGAGCTATGATTATTTATTGTCCTCAAGCACTTGTTTTATCAACCCCCTGCAGTTATGGTTGGTCGTATAAAAAAATAGCTTAGACCAAAATTCATTGCATTACTTGTACAAATTTTAATACGTTCAAACGAATATGATATTTCTCATATTATGGGAGTTATAGCAATTTTTCGGGTTTTCGAAAAACCTTCCCCAATTCTACCACTTTGGTCAGTTATTGCCTATTAACGAACTTGATTGAGATTTTCCACTTTCAGAATTTATTTATCAATTTAGAAGTGATTGGTAAAAAATTGCGGCAGTTATCGTGTCCACAAATTATATTTAAGGTCTATGGACCATGAAACGAAAAACTATATAAAAATTTCCCATAATTCGCACCATGGTTTCGGCTACAATAGGTAGTATTTACTGGAAATTTACCTAATAACAATCAGTGTAAATCGTGTCAGTAGTAATAAATATGCTGTGAAAGAAATTTCGTGAAAAGTTTTGTATATAATTAGGATTAAAAGTAATGCGTACTACATAAAATATAAAAATTCATTGTAAAGGTAAAATTGTTTATTTGTCAAGCTCTGCAAATTATGTGTAAACAGTTTTGTGTTTTGTGGGAGCATTGTTTACATCCTATTTTAAATAATAATATTACTCAAAATAAATTATTAAAATTTTACGTTTGTTTCGTTTTCCATGAAATCTTAAAACATTGACAAATGTGCATTTGGAAAAAGAAGGGGAGGAAAGTATTTTCAGTACATAGTTGTAAGTTTGTATTGTAAAAGTATATACGCAAGGAAAACATTTTAACTGAATCTGTTTGTAAACACCAAATTGAATTTTCCTTTTGTGTGGTTGGCCTGAAATTGGTGAAGAAACATGTTAAGCAAAGATGTTGGATCACATATTGTAGAACCAAATGTATTGTTATCATTAGTTTTGCATGGATTTAACACAAAATTACATAAATTAAATATTATGTATTTGTTAAGTAACATAACAAGTATGCTGACAATATTTTAGTGTTCTAATCGAATTGCTTTAAAAGGAAAATTACCATGTTAGGTTTAGCCATTGTTTTAATTAAAAATCGTAATTTTTCAGAGTACACCATCGTGCCAGTTATCAATTATAATATGTTGACATAGTTTGACATTGTCTGCAGTCTTGTTGTAAACGAAATACGTTAAACAAATTTTCTGGGCATAAAATTTCATAAAATGTAATTCAATTTTTGTGTTATAATAAGCACATGATAAAGCAAGATAAAAAAAAATGCAAAGGTCTTGTTGCGACCTCAGCTTATCATCCTTAATTAAAGTAGTAAAGTAACATACCAAAATTCAGTGTTAAATAAATGCATTTTTGTTGTCAATTCCATTTGGTTTTTTCTAGTGTTTTAGATGCAGAGCAAATCGAAAACAAAACATCATTATTTCAATAGTCAGCCTGCTAGCAAAAACCTCCCAATTGTAAATATATGTGGTAAAATTATGATATTGTATTAACACAAATAATACAAATAATTTGTAACAAAACGTAGAATTAATGATGTGGTAGTTAAATTGTGTGAATGAGCCTATGGTGAACCTAGCATCCAAACAAATAGTGGTCAGTACACACGTCAAACTTTCTTGTACGAAAATGTGTACCCTTAAATATTTCAAATGCATATTTGGAAGTTATTACTTGCAGTCATTGAACTGGATGAAAAACATGTAGGAGGCCTAAGCCATCTTTTACTCAATAATATAACATAGATAAACATATTAACAGATAATTTACAAATGTAGCATTATTTCTGAATTGTTAACTATACATGTTCTCTTAAAAGTAATTATTTGCATATACATACACTCATTTACTTATTAAAAATTCTGATGTTGCAGAGAATTAAAAACTACAGAAGGCTACTATACTAAATACTGTTCTAAATAACTTTAAAATAGGTCACAATTATCTCTTTCACACCTGTCAGTCTCTTTGCACATTTCTTAATTTAATTTTCTGGTTCATTAGTGAAATTTCCCTTTCAATAAATTATATCTCAAGTCATAAAAATTTGTTTCATTCAACATTGACTTGCAAACTTTAATACCTAATTCCTTGTTTCCAACTTTAAACATTATGTTCTTCACATGCAAACTTACTTACAACCCCCCTGAAACTTAAACCATCCTTTCTTAGTGTTCACCTAAATTTTGAAAGGAACTCCTGTGCAATTACTCATCAGAAATAGCTCTTTATGGCCAAGAGACGGTAACTAAATACGCAAAAAACTAAATAACATCAGGTAGAGAGCTATAATATGCCACAACTAAACAATAATCTCTTGGAAGGTTTTAGTCAGTATCTTTAGTTCATCTGTAACCAAAAGGTATTCACAAAATTAAATTAACTGAAAACCCTTTGACAGTTCATGGCACCTAAAACAAAATGTGTCTTGCATATTTGAATTCCTTTTTAAATTTTGGCACTTATACAAAAACCTGAGCCAATACTTATATTTATACTGCAATATATTTCCTTCACTTTAAAGCCCAAAAACAAAACAAATCATCAGTAGCTTGCCACATTATATACTCTCTGTTAGAAACAATCCAATTAGTAGTCAAAACTGTGACACATTCGATACCATTTTAACAAAACATACACAAAACACTGACCACAAGAGAAATATTTTAAGTGAATTACATAGTTATAAATTTATTTATTTATTTTGTGGTGTTATTAATTAAATGTTACATCACATACATGAACATAGATAATCAACAAAAACAAAAAAAATTGATCACAAAACTTGATGTGGTTAGCCCCGGGTGGAGTAATATTTCAACTACTATTACTGCTTATAAAGTGATACAAGTAAAGTTTACAACGTAGACCAAGCCACTGGTATGCAAGTGTTCATCAAAACCTGACTAACTTGTGATGATTGAGTGAACCTGGTAATGTGAAGTAGGTGTAACTAACTCCAGTCAGTAGATTACTTTTCATAAACTTTTCCATTACGATAGCATGAATAATTGATTTTTGTAGCAAGTTTAAGGAATTTACCTGCAACAAAATAATCAGTGTAATTAACACTGTGATTAAAGATGCTATGCTTGACAACAAATTATATATCAGGATCCTGTTGTACTGTTTTTCAGAAGACCTGAGTTAAGAAGTGTTATATACAAGAAAACATCATAAGCATAAACCAATAAGGCCTTGATTTTTAATGATAATTTTCAAATAAATGTTACACTGAAATAAGATTTAATGATTTTTTGATTGGTATGCTTCAGATATTGAAAAATTTATCATCAGAGTACATCTTCCCACATTATCTGAAAGTTCATGCCTCTCATCACCAGGATCACAAAACCTCTCTTTGTAAAGAAGAATGACATTCTTCCAAACAATCACAATTTCTATAGTTGACTTTGGACAATTTTGTTTTGTTTTTATAGCTGAAATTTTATTGTTAAAAATATTATGTTTGGCATGTAAAAATGACTCAGCAAGAAATTGTGTTATATGTATACAGGAAATGAGAAATTTCATGTTGTTACAGTAAGGAAATAATAAAGCATAATGGTTTATAGGAAATTATTATAGGACCACGAAATACAATAAAGATCGGTGTCCTTTAAACAATACAAGTTTGATCCACACTTGTCTTTTGCTCTCAGACTTATCTACTGACCTTTTGCAAATGTGATGGACTCTAACTTCAAAATATTTTTCTGCAATGGCGCGAATTAAATGAAGACGATGGTTTTTTAATGGTTCTTGGTCATTGCAATGTTCATTTAGGCTAGTAAAGATCCAACTCCTTGAGATTACATAAGTGTTCATTAAAAAACACACAAGTCTAGCCACAGTAAATTTCTTTAAAATAAATTTCCCACCGCTCTCTGCAAGTGCAGTTCGGATCACCTTCTCACATGTCTCACATATTGCAATGACATCTCGTGATGGGAACAGTAATCCACCCCTGTCTTTTTGCATGATAAGTGAATGAAGCAGGTTTTCAGAGTTTCCTGACAGTGAGCTAAGGCAGTTTTCACATTTTATTACCACATTCAAGTGACGAACTACAAAGCCAGGAATGTAAGTAACAATATGATGGGCATATTCTGTAATTTCCTGAGGATTGAATGAATAAACATGATCTGATTCATCCTCTATTGTCAAGCTGTTGGCATTTTCTTCAGAGTACAAGTATGCTGTAGGAGTTGTCAAATTTATTGTGTTGGCTGAAGAGCAATTTAATATGGTTATTTCATCCAGTGGTATGGCATTTCCTATTGTTGTTGGCTTGAGTTCCATATGAACTAGACACTTCTTATAAGCGGATTTGAACTGCCTTACTGTTGGATTGTTGTTGAATCCACCATGCATTCTGATATTACCAAAAAAATATTCAATGTGGTCTTGTGAAAATTTATAAGTTGGTATGTATTTCAAAAGTGGCTCACTGGTAGTACATAAATCACTGTAGCAAATTTTCAAACTTTCAATGCAAATCAGAAACCCTAAGAAACCTGTCCTTCCTGCATGATTGGATCACAGGATGATAATTCAGTTTCAAGTTACGTAAATAATGTTCAGCTTCTCCTAAAAATTCAAAAACTGCATCTTTGTTCCCTTCATGTAGTGGTTTCTTGAAATCTAACTGCCTCATGTTCTTAGTGTTCAACACATCAAACAAGTTGTTCATAATCCTTATGAACCTTACTGTTGCTGCTGAACCTTGAAACTCAGTAACCCCTAATGTCTGTGTCAAAAATTCCATTGCGTCTGCAACGGAACGACTAAAAAGATGAGTAGCTAAATTTACTTTCATCTTTTGATTTTGGAAAAATATGTGCGAGGACTTAAGCTTTTTTCCTAAATGCAACCCTTCCAATTCTTGAATGTTATGCAATTTCTCAAAATACTGCCACTGAACAAGATCACCATTTCCATCAACAAGTACCCTTTTTTCTCCTAGTGTGTTTCGAGCCAACTTCACCATATGGCCGGGATCAGGAAATATGACTATTGTCTGTTCCATGCCTGGTGGAATTGTAGCATTTAGGCCCGCCAAGTTTAAATTGCGCGCGTCATCGCGGGCCTCCGGCACTCCGCTCCCCTCATCCTTCTCCCTCCTTTTCCACCCCTCCTAGTGTTTGTTCAATTTGTACTCGTTCCCCCACCCTTTCAATATGCGCATGCTCGCGCTGTGGCGCGAGTTTATAAATTCAACTGCAGCCATGTTGAGGGTCTTCTTCTACTGGTTGCCTTGGTCAGGCTTGGTTGTCAGCAGTAGCTGGCCTGTTGTTATTTTACTAGCATGTAGTCCGAGAGCTTCTACTTAGTCTTCGTGCGTGTGCGACCTCAGGGGAGAAATGTAAGTTGGATCGAGTCGTCAGTGAGGCGGTAGCCCTCACCCTAATGTAGAATATTTTGTGTTTGAATTTGTTCTGTCTAAATTCCTTTTCGGACGCCACCATCAAAAATTGTTTGGATTATTTGATTTAAATTTAACTTAACCTTCGTTTCGTTTTTCTGTTTGTAACTGTCTCCCCCTGAGACGTCGTCACACGTATTTGTTTGTTAAAGTTTTTTTTAAAGAATAATGTAACTTCTTTCTTTCTTTCTTGTACCTGCACTTTGCAGTAGTTTTGTAATTTCAATTTTTGTAATATAACTTCATTCGTGGAAATTATGTTCCTTTTTGACGATCGTTTACTGTGTAGCCGGCTTACCCATTCAAATTATAACTGTCAACTAACTCGTTTTATCAGAAATGTTAACGTAATATTAATCTTGAATTAATATTGAATTTGAATAAAATGTCTGTGTACCTGAAACCATTTACCTTGGCTTACCTAACTGCTCCAATCACGTAAACCCCAGTCTGGTCAGCCAGGTTCTGGTCTCCCTCCAACCCTAATAGGCCCCCACCTATTACAACTGCGCAACTCTGCTGCAGGACTGTGTGTACTTACGTGTTTCTGTTCTTTTTTTCATGAACCATGGGGACTCCGGCAACCGGGTGGATTTACCGTTTGCGGAGAGACGACCTCATCCAGGTTTTGACGGAGGAAGCCGTTCCTTTCGAGGAGGATGCAAATGTGGCGACCCTTCGTGGATTGCTGGTCAGGCACGTGCGCGGCGCCTGGGAGTCGTCAGACGAGGTACCGTCTCGGCAAGTCCCCACCCCCGCTAATCCAGTTCAGAATAATTCCAGATTTAACGAAAAGATTTTTTTTTCTAATTTGAAACTTCTCCCACGTCTTGATAGTTGTGAACCGCGTGCGGTTCTTGATTTTCTGAGTGCTGTGGCACGTTTAGCTGGTTTAAAGTTAGTCAGTGAGGCGGAGTTTTTGAAAGCTCTCCTGAGCCTGTGTGGGCCGGCATTCTTGCCACTGCTCACTGATGTCATGAATCAGAATCTGACCTTCGCACAGTTCAAGACGTCTGTGCTACAGTTTGCCTGTCCGCCTCGTGTGCTAGAAACGTGTAAATGTGAACTTGTATTCAGGTTTCAGAGGCCTGAGGAGCCCTTGTTGCAATTCATTAATTCTGTTGCGGCCTATGCTGAGGTACTGGAGTTGAACCTCCCTGAGGCAGAATTAACGCAAACTATTGTTAGCAACGTGTGTCCGCTAGTGTTACAGCATAGCGCCATGCTTAGCTCTCTCTCTAGTCTGAGTGCTCTCCGTAAGTGGAGCGCAGAAGTGGAAAATAGATTACTAGCTGTCAAAAAATATCACGAGGATTTTCACTCCAAGGCCTCTCCAGGTAGTTTTGTTCCTGTTTCTAAATCTAATTCTAAATTCAATTCTCCTAATGTTCAGTTTACGTCTCAAGTCAACACATACCTGCTCGCGCGGTGCGCGCATCGCGGCCCGTTGAGTGTGTGGCTAGTGTAAGTGATCCCTCTGTCGGGGCGAGTTTTGCCGCCGGCAGACGTTATGAGTCGGCTAATGCGACCGGCCCGTCCTCCAACCGTCCCAGGTGTGCCAATTGCTGTACTTACAGCCACGCGGTGTCTGAGTGCACGCAGCCTGCTGTGAGCCGTGAGCAGCGAAAATGCTTTCGTTGTAAGCGCACTGGGCATTACAGAAATCAATGTCCGGGAAACGGGCCTTGACCGGGCGTGCGAGTGGTCGCCACGGTCGTCGCTTGAGGAAAGCCGCTCATTACTCGTACAATAATTTTGTACACGTTCGTCTGTTTGGAAATAATATTCCGGCCTTAATTGATTCCGGTGCTACCCGTTCCTTGATTAGTTCCGAATTGTTCGATGCATGTTGCATCAAACATCCGTATTTGCTAAGCCGTGTTTGTACCGGCTCTGACGTGAAAATTTTTGTAGCCAACGGCGTAATTGTTACGTCAGACGTAGAAGTTGAAATGCACATTAAGATCGCGGGTTTCTCTTGGAACTGGCACTTTAATGTTGTTCCCGGGTTATGTCACCTGCTTATTCTAGGTTTAGATTTTCTGGGAAAGACGCAATGTTTGTTAGACGTCGCTAACCAGGATCTGGTTTTTGGTTTTCATCCTACACGTAAAATTAAACTTATTCATCATGATTTCGCTCCTATCATCATGTCGTGCGCCGACAAGTCTGACGTCATGCCCTATAAATTTTATTTAAAGGACACGACTCCTGTTAGGGCTAAAGGACATAACATTTCTCCTCCCAAATTGCAAAAGTTGAAAAACATTATCGATCGACTCCTAGAAGCAGGAGTTATTGCTCCGTCTGTTTCCGATTTCTGTTCGCCTTCCTTTTTAGTTCCTAAAAAGGAAGCGGGGTAATTTCGGCTGGTACACAATTACAAGGAACTGAATGACAAAATTAAGGAGGACAGCTACGAGTTGTCGACCGTAGAGAGCGCCCTTCAACATTTAGGGAAAGCCGCAATATTTTCCGTCATCGATTTAAATGCTAGTTTCCACCAATGTTTGTTGCATCCAGATTGTCGTAAATATACTGCATCTCTACCCCGTGGGGGCAATTTCAATTTAATTGTGTACCTATGGGTGTGTCTTTTGGTAGCCAGGCTATGAGCCGAGTGCTAGATCACATTCTAAGTGACTTAAAATTTAAATCAGTCTTCAATTACATTGACGATATCATCGTCTACAGTGATAACCTGGAACAGCACAAGCAACATTTGTGTCAGGTATTTGATCGTCTCAGAGCCGCTAACTTGACAGTTAATCCCGACAAAATTCATCTGGGAAAAGATTACGTAAAAATTCTAGGTTACATTATTTCGCAAGGCAAACTCATCATGGATCCCGATAAAGTTTCCCCCATTGTAAACTTTCCTCCTCTTAGGAATGTCAGAGGAGTTCAGAGATTTCTCGGCATGACGGGATATTATTCTCGTTTCATCCCCGATTACGCCGCAGTATGTGGTCTGCTTAATAATTTACGTAAAAATAATGTTGTTTTTGAGTGGGGCGACGCTCAACGGTAGGCCTTTGACAGTCTTAAGGCCTTAATCTCTTCTCCCCCTGTCTTGGTTCTACCTGATTTTCAATGCAGGTTCGCCCTCCAGGTAGATGCGTCAAGCATCACGGTAGGTGCTGTATTGGGGAATATTGAAAATGATAGGTTGCACCCTATTGCCTATGCCAGTAGAACACTTACTGACGGGGAACGACGTCTGGGTACCTATGAAAAGGAAGCCTTAGCATGTTTGTTTGGCGTCGAGAAATTCGCGTCATATCTCGATTGTCACGAGTTCGATCTTTTTACGGACAATCAAGCGCTCAGTTGGCTGTTTAAACATCCGAATCAGCTCGGTAAACTAGGGCGCTGGGTGTTAAGACTGTCCCGCTTCAAATTCAAACTGCATCATATTAAGGGTAGTGACAACGTTGTGGCAGATGCGCTTTCGCGAATGTTTTCGCCCGATTAATTTGCGACTTGTGTTTCGTCCGCGGATGAAACACAGCTGATTTGTGCAGCTGTTTGAAAAATATTTCCGGAATCATTTCTTAGCATTCGTCAGTGTCAACAGGAGGATCCTTTGTGTGTTCGAATCAGGAAGGATTTGAGCGCCGGTAAAGCCGTGCCATATGTTGAAGAACGGTGTTGTTTACTATACCGGGACAACTGGTAGACAAAGGAAGGCTGTTGTTCCTGCATCCTTACGCCCTATGGTTCTAAAGTATTTTCACTATTCCTCTTATTGGGTGCACATTTGGGCATCGACAAAACGTTCCGTCGAATTAGTGCACATTTAGCTTGGCCTGAATTGCGAGCTGATGTACAAA
Organism: Bacillus rossius redtenbacheri; assembly: GCF_032445375.1. Classification (NCBI taxonomy): domain Eukaryota; kingdom Metazoa; phylum Arthropoda; class Insecta; order Phasmatodea; family Bacillidae; genus Bacillus; species Bacillus rossius. The sequence goes on along the minus strand of NC_086330.1, from coordinate 299,936,217 downwards.
AACACGTGCGAACTTGTTGAGATTGTCAGGTCTCGAAACCGCCGCAATGTACTAAAGTCGGCTTGTATTATGCTGATGCTCCTGTTGCCCCCTGGCATGTGCTTCACATTGACATTTTTGGTCCCCTAACACGTTCTAAAAAAGGTAACAATTGTATTTTGGTTATTATGGATATTTTTTCGAAATTTGTGTTGCTAATCCCCTTAAAGAACATGAAAGCAAACAGTATTGTTAAAGCCTTACGAGATCAGGTCTGGAAACTTTTTTGGTGCTCCGGCCATGATCACGTGTGATAACACACGTTACTTCCGCTCTGTACTGTTCAAAGACATGTGTTTTCAATGGGCCATTAAGCCTATTTACAGTAGTCCTTACTGTCCCCAGGGAAACCAATCCGAGCGAGTCAATAAAGTGCTTAAGAGCATTCTTACTGCTTTCTACAGGGATGATCAGTCGCTATGGGACAGCGATCTTGATTTTATCAACGTAGGGCTTAATTCAGCTGTGCATTCCGCTACTCAATTCCCTCCTTCAATTCCGTTTCTAGGTAGGGAGCTGACCCACCCTCTCCTTGACCTGTGGGGACTGCCGCCCCTGGAGGCTGCCTCGGATGACGAGTCACTGGAGGCCGTGCTGTATGGGGGGGCTTGCAATCTCTCGAAGGCTCGTCAAGCCGTGGCCAGTTCATATAACGCTTCCCGGAAGCCCCATGATTTTTCTGTTGGACAGTTGGTCCTAGTAAAGAATTTTGTGCTTCCCAATTTAGCTGAAAAGATTAATGTTAAATTAATTCCACCATTTGTGGGACCCTTTATTATTAATAGGTTTCTTAGTGAGAATACTGTGTTGTTGCACAGTACGAATGGTTCTAAAAAATTTAGAAAGGCCCATGTATGGCAATTAAAAAAGTTTAATACATAAGTAGAGGGTTTGCTGTTGTTCTAGCATGCGCGTCTGGTTTTGTGTTCTTTTTTTTTTCAGTTTGGTTTGGTTATCATTCCTCCCCCCTCTTTCCTCGTTGCGGATGCCGTGCCCCCAAGAGGATCTGCACAGCTTCAGACCTGAGGCTCCTCCGCCTGCCCGCTCCGTCGTGGCCCCCTATTTGCTGCGTCTACGAGGCCGCCCGCCTCTTTCGCTGTCTGAGTCCGTGGATGCATCCATGCGACTCCGTCATTCGGAGTTCCACATCAGCATGCTGCTGTGCGGCTCTTCCCTGGCTCGCCCTGAGGCGCCTACTGAAGTCGCCGCGGTTAGTGGATGCTGTCCCTCGGTGAGCGAGCGGCCGGCTGCTCAGCCGTGCTGGTGTGCCGGCGTGTTGGCGTGAGACTTGTCCCGCCAGCCTGGAGCCGTCATGCATGCCGCATGCGAGCCTGTACGATGCACGCAATGGCACCTGGAAGCCCTCGTCGCCTGTGAGCATGCAACCCGCTCGACAGGGGAGCGAGGCAAAGAGTCGACCCTGTCAGGCGCCATCGGTGTCAGCTGTTGTGGGGACGCCTGCAGCGATTACGTCCGGAACTGCGTCTGTCTGTCGACGTACGAGCTTTGGAGCTCGTTGCTACAAATACTAACCAAAAATGAACTTTCCTGGGACGTCCCTCAAGATCAAGAAAAGTCTTCAGCGCTGAAGATGCTCCCTTTGGTCTTTGTATTTGACCTATGTAATCCTTCAAGAATCCTTGGCCAATATATACGGCGTATTAATTTTGTACTGACAATAATTGTGTGTTTGTCCTAAAAATTGAACAGTGACATTGACATTGGAAAAGGCGGCGGGTACCGTGGTTTAAGGGCAGGGGAGTTGTAGCGTTTAGGCCCGCCGAGTTTAAACTGCGCGCGTCATCGCGGGCCTCCGGCACTCCGCTCCCCTCATCCTTCTCCCTCCTTTTCCCCCCCCTCCTAGTGTTTGTTCAATTTGTACTCGTTCCCCCACCCTTTCAATATGCGCATGCGCGCGCTGTGGCGCGAGTTTATAAATTCAGCTGCAGCCATGTAGAGGGCCTTCTTCTACTGGTTGCCTTGGGCAGGCTTGGTTGTCAGCAGTAGCTGACCTGTTGTTATTTTACTAGCATGTAGTCCGAGAGCTTCTACTTAGTCTTCGTGCGTGTGCGACCTCAGGGGAGAAATGTAAGTTGGATCGAGTCGTCAGTGAGGCGGTGGCCCTCACCCTAATGTAGAATCTTTTGTGTTTGAATTTGTTCTGTCTAAATTCCTTTTCGGACACCACCATCAAAAATTGTTTGGATTATTTGATTTAAATTTAACTTAACCTTCGTTTCGTTTTTCTGTTTGTAACTGTCTCCCCCTGAGACGTCGTCACACGTATTTGTTTGTTAAAGTTTTTTTAAAGAATAATGTAACTTCTTTCTTTCTTGTACCTGCACTTTGCAGTAGTTTTGTAATTTCAATTTTTGTAATATAACTTCATTCGTGGAAATTATGTTCCTTTTTGACGATCGTTGATTGGATCGTTTACTGTGTAGCCGGCTTATCCATTCAAATTATAATTGTCAACTAACTCGTTTTATCATAAATGTTAACGTAATATTAATCTTGAATTAATATTGAATTTGAATAAAATGTCTGTGTACCTGAAACCATTTACCTTGCTTACCTAACTGCTCCAATCACGTAAACCCCAGTCCTAGCCAGGTCTGGTCTCCCTCCAACCCTAATAGGCCCCCACCTATTACAGAATGAACCATATTTTTAAAGGTTGTGAAGGATTAAAGGAGCAACCTAATTCCTTGGCCATACTGAAATTGGTTGAAACCCCATCAAACGTGATTGAAACTATGCATACTCCATTGTCATTTGCCAACTTAACACACTGTAAAACTAAGTTTGCCTTCTGCTCAGAATTCACTCCATCTATTAGAAAATAGTCAACTGGGACCTTCCACGACTCGTTAATAGCAACTAATAAAAAAACTAAGGCTTCCTTTGCCAGTTGTCAATCATCATTGTCGACACCTGTGCCTCTGTCTACAAAACCTTGGTAAGTGTGACCATCAAATTCCACATGTTTCCTGAGGGCCAATTCATCAAAAACAAGGGAGCACAATATTTCATGATCTTCTTGACTTGCCCTCAGTTTTACGGCACTAAATGCCTCGGCTGTAAAACCTGGTTCCCCATCAACATTCTGATACCATTTGCAGATTGTTTTTGGGCGTGTTAAGCAAGAATCAAATCTTTTCCTTACATAACAGTAAGCGCGTAGTGAATAATAATGAAGTGTTACTGCAAATGTGTGAAGTTCTTGGCTATATTTTCTGTGAAGACTTGTATTCTCGAACTTTGCTACTTATCTCTTCAACATATCCTTATTTGAAGTAGCAATACACTGTAGCACATCAAGACCTCCTCCAGGAATCAAACATTTCTTTCTCAAATCCTTAATTACGGCATCCAAATGTGCTAACTTTTTTTGTACCTCCTATTGTTCTGTTGTATGGTTTTCAGTTTTCTTCTGTAAGACCTTCTCATTTCAATCATCTTCAACTGCAGGCATTTTTTCCTTGGGGACTCAAAATTACTGGGTGCCAACGATGAACTTTCCTCACAATGGTGGTCTTCTTCTGGCTGCTGGAAACACATCTGTTTAGCTTGAACCTCTTCTGTACTGCCATCACATACCATAGCATCAACTGCACATGAGTGTGGTGGTTTCCTTTTATGCTGCACCTTTAACAGACAATGAATTTACAGTAAAACCTATTCAAACCTTATTAATACAAACTTCTTTCTGTCTCCTAGGAATGAGATATAAAATTTCTCAACAAATAACAACAAATTAACTATTAACTTTGTTATTCATGCATAAACAATGTAACATTAAGTTCTTTAGTAAAATAAAGTTATTGTGATGATGTCAATGTTTATATTTTGGATATTAAACAGAGTGGCAAACATTTTAGAATTTTTCAGAGTTGCTGCAAGCACCTGATAATACAAACCCCATTATTACAAAAAGTAACCATTTAGGTCCCTTCCGGTTTGTATTGAAGAAGTTCTACTGCAAATACAAATGTACCTTTACATTTTTTTATATTTTTTATTTAATTGCATTTTTATTTCTTAAGCCTCCAAAATAACACAATAGATATGCTAGAGTTTTCTGATGCAACCCGGGCACCAGAAGTATGGAATTCCATAAACTCGGGAGCATAATGTACGGATTTTCTCAAGGCATTCCTATTACTACTGTCTTCATTCAACTGCTGTTCTACTGTATCTCATATCAAATGCCAACTCTGTTCAAAGACGTGCTGCCAATAACCACAAAGTAGTGGTCTCACTATATGACATAAGATAAATCATTCCATGTGTAGTGGGTTTGGTTAAATTATAATTATAACATTTCTACTTGTCTCTAGTATCACATTTCTTTTTTTCCTTCCACAACAGTATACTTGTTAGGATATCGATAAACGGTAAATGTTAAGCAGAACCCGCATTCTGAAATAATATTATTAAAATTCCCAAAATAACTTCATTCTATGCTCTTCACCTTCCTGAATTTTATAAAAAAAAACGGAGATAAAAAATTTCGATTAGTTTAGGAGTAATCGCCATTGTCATTTCCCATTTAAATACATGTGCATTTATTCTGTCGCCGCAATTTTGTACTTCTAATACAGTGTCATTCATTTCTTTTTTACATTAATAACAACGTAAATATTTCTGAATTTGCAAAAAAAATTATATGAGTCCCTACTGTTTAACCAAGCCCTTGCATCAACCCTTGACAGGGATGTTTTTTAGCAGTATGGAGGCACGGACCGCCGACTTGATTACGTGCGATAGCACGTAATTTTGACATTTAAAAGGAATAAAAATATTAAAGGAAATATTGTATACAACATAAGCATAGAATGGAATAAAGTTATTTTGGGATTTTTAATAATATTATTTCAGAATGCGGGTTCTGCTTAACATTTACCCGATAAACTTTATTTGCAGTGTTTTCCAGTTTGCACTTTATACTAATCTTGTGTTCGTAAGTGAACTAGAGATAATGTGACCAAGTAAATGCAATTAAATGACATCCACCTCACCTAACCTTGCAAGGAAAGAATACATAATACACTTTGGTAGTCCTCTATAATCACAATAAAAATTGTAATTTAGACATTAATATATTAGGATAAAATATTGATGCAAAAAAGATTTTCCAAATACAGTGCACAATACATTAATTATTCTATTGTGTTACTTAGTATCAAACACCAAGTTCATGATTTCAGATGCAAATTTGGTAATTCCTGCAAAAAAAAATTGTAGAAGGTATTGCAATTATTTTTGTTCCAACTAATATACATTATTTGTTGATAATAGTATGTCTGTTCTTACTGAAGTTTTTGAAATTTGTTTCTATACCTAGGTATTTAATTTTTAAAGGTATGGAAGAGTACGGAGAGGGGTAAACAGTATATGCTGGTAAAGACTGTGAGGTAATGGAACGTTCTGCCGGAGGAGTTGGTGACTGTGACATGGGTTGGGAAGCTTAGGAAAGGATTGGAGGAGTGGTACTGTGGGAATGGTGAAGAGTCCACTCGCCAACGGGCGGTAGCCTAATTGTGAGTGTAAAACTATTATTATAAATAAATGCAAGAAGTATCTCTTAGGCTTTACCTCTTAACATATTTTTAAAATTGCATCCTAAGGTAAATATATAGTTTAGCTGTATTTCTGAAAAATAATGTTAAAAATCCGAAAATACTTTTATTCTATGCTTTTTAACTTCCTCTTTTCATTAAACCCGGCGGAGATAAGAAATTCCAAATACTTTAGGAGATATCGCCGTTCTTATTTTGCAATAAAAGACCTGTGCAATCATTCGACGGTAGCAATTTTTTTTTATTGCCATGTGTTCGTGAATGCGTAATTAATTGGAGGGTCTGATACCATAGTGAACCAAGTATAAAATCTTAAATGTTGGGAAATTGATGTTTTAGTTTAGGCACAAACCCTGAATTTTAGAATTAATATACATAATCTTTTTTTTATCGATTAGGTTATTTATGCTTTTCTAGTCGAAGGTAAGCTTACTATTAAGAACAGGGAAACAATTTACACATTGTAGGCCATAAAAAACAATTTTAATACACGACTTAGTTCAGAATGGCACAAGAGTTAGTGTGCATAATTTAATAAAGCCATAATGAACCAAAGTAATTTTCTTTATATTTTTAGATAATCTTGCTTAATCAAGTTCATAATAAAGAACATGATTGGTTTTTTGTTTGAACTCATTCTTAACTATATAAATACAACAATAATACAAAAAAATTAACTTAGTTCCTTATAGCATACGAAGCAAACTAAACTAGACTGAAGTTGGTTCAAAAACTTGGTTCAGCTGAACTAGTTTGTATTAATATTAGTTCAGTATAATTACACAGACCGCTGTTGGATTTAAAATCACATACCAAATATATTCTGCAATAAGTAAAAGGCAATGGCTATTCTTTCTGGAAAGTATGATAATTTTACGTGTTTTACTTTCATTCCTCACTTCCCAAAAATAAACACTCAAGTGTCTCTTCTCATTGTGTGAGAATGCTGTATTCAGATAAGTTTGTAGTAAAATATAATTCTACCATGAAAAGACCTTCATAAATTTATAAAAAAAAGGCTAAACATATAATGCTCTAAACATATATTGCTCGGATAAAACAATTAGTTTTTCCTCTCCCATGTGGGATCATCGTCTGAGACTCATTTGGTTCATTCTCTTGATTTGATATTTCTCTAGTGGCGCACAGTGTCGAAGCTGTCTGTGTAGTAGCCGCTAAGATGCTATGGTAAAATGTGTGGTAGACTGGGGGAACAAATGGCAGCATGGACTCTATGTCCTTCTTTTTCACATCTTTGATAGGCTTTGGCTGAGTCTGTTTGAGTACCAATTTGTGTAATGGTGTCTGAATGCCTTTCGAACGTTTAGCAAAACTGACTTCTTCAAACTGGATATCCTCATTGTGGCTGTCAGGGATGTAGCTAGGAAAATGTGAGTGTGGGTTGCCTGCAAAAAAATGGCGACACAGCAAATTAAATACCACAACTTTAACGTCAATTGTTTTAGGAAAAACAACACCCCCGTTTAAATTTAACCAAATTTTCTCAACCATCGTTAACGTTCACTTCTATTTCAAGCGAATTCTTCTGTTCTTCTGTGCTGCCCAATGCTGAACTGCAGTTTTAAATGGGTTGTCTTGGACATCTGGACCTTCCAGCGAAATGCGAAGCAGGGAATCAAGCGTGAACTCACTCAGTCTGTTTCTCAAGTCAGTTTTTATGAGCTTCATTTGAGAGAAATCTCTCTCACAGTCAGCTGTGTGAAGTGGAATGACTCTGTACACTTGTGCGAGTTTGGCTATATTTGGAACCAAACTGCCAATTGTTTTGTCAGTGCAAAGAAAGTGGACCACTTCTGTACAAGTCTTTTTCCTGTGGTTATCAGCCATGTATTGCTTGATTTCACACCATTCTTGTAGGCAAAGTCTTGATTCTAATCCAAATCTTGCAGACAACAGTTTTATAGCTTCTGTTCCATACACATCAAAGCGATGGTCATGAGGAGATGGAAGATGTGTAGGGTTAAAAATGGAAAAACATGTTAGAATGTCACAATCGGTAAATCTGACTTGAATGTTTTCAATTAGTGTTTGGAGGTACTGTAATTTAATGTTCTTGAAATGAGCAGCATTTGTTGGCTTGGTGTGAACTGAGACACCTTTACTTGCACACATTTCCAAATATGATGCAATTTCCCTCTCATTTAATCCTTCAAAATCTTTCAGTCTCTGAAGTTTGTTGATGGTTGAATCTACAAAAGACCTATCCACTCTGACACTCATACAACAGATTAATGTTTTAGTATAGGCCTACATGTCACTTTTGATGCTGCAATAGAGTGGTTTGCTTGTCACTTAACACGGAAGATAGGAAGGTCCTTTGTTGACGCCTGGCGGCACTGTTATCTCTAAATCATCAGACGCGCGGCGGCAAACGAGCCAGGCTAGGCGGCACGGAGTGTTTGACCTTGTCTTTGTCCCTCCAACGTAAGGAAAGAGGGGGAGGAATGGTTGCCTAGCAACGTAGAGACTTGGGGTGGGAAGGAAGTAGCAGAGAGCTTCTCTGCAGCGGCACATCACACGCAGCAAGACTGTCTAAAAATAGCTCATCCCCCTTCCATATTCACTCCTCCAGCTCCGGCCAGGCGGCAAAAACTGCTTAGCGCAACAAGGAGATAACATTCCTTGCCATACATCCAGGAATAGAGATATGGTTTTTAGATAAAATTAGTGTGGGTCGGCGATTTCCGAGTGTGGGTTTCACCGCCCCATGCCGCCCCATGTGGCTACATCCCTGGGCTGTATTTATACTCCATGACGAAAGGTTTTTCTCTTGAAACACGCAAAACGTGTATGTTCAACTTTAAAACTTTTTTACCATCATGTTGTTTGCGATTGGTTATCGCGTGTGTTATTTCGTCGGACCTGTAAAAATCCGAGGATTTCATTATCATCACATCAAATGCTTCCTTTTTGACTCTGCAGGTTTCAATGATATTCTTTACCTCATCAAGAGTGAAGATATGTTGTTGCTTCATCATTTTCTTCTCAATGTGACCAAAATCACTATCATTGGGTAAATAACTGTGTCCTGGGATGGCGAACTGCTGTGTAACTTCCTTAATTGAACAAGAGGGGTCAGACACTAAGCGCATCAAAAGGACTACTAATTTAATGTTTTGATTTTGTCCTCCGCACGAGTCTGACCAAAGTACAAGCCTTTCCATCGAAGGAAATGTACTCAGATATTTGAGCAAACAAGATACAATTTCATCTGGACCTCGACCAGCAACACCCTCACGCCACAGATGCATTGTCCCTTTAGATGTCGCACAGTTGTGTATTCCTAAATTATAACAAGCCAATTGACGTTTGTAATATACTACCCCTGTTGGAACCTTTGGTAACATGGTAGTCTTCTGCAAATCAAATGTTAACACAGAACATTTACCTTCTATTGCAGCCTTCTTGTCATTTAGCATTGTTGTACGTGCTAGCTCCACCCTCCTGTGATGCAATTCAGTGTCAGTTTTCAGGGAAGACAGGCAAGCAACTTTCTGTTCGCTGTCTGGTTCTGCTTCAGTTGCTCTGATTTTTACTGCCAGGGTGTCGCGCAGCTTACAAGTATCTTTATGGGGTGGCTTAAATCCTAGATTAAACTTTGAATAAAAAATCTTTTCGTACATTGATTGGCTGACAATACTACCAACATTTTGGTTGCTCTCGTCAGTCTGTTGCATTTTTTCTTTGTAGAGTCGATACATAATACTTAAATTTAGGTTGTGGTTCAAGAATTTCTTATTTGGATTATCTTAATGACAATAGTGACTACAATATGCTGGAAAAGAGGAAATGTGATCTTCAACATGCTTGATGCGGTCTGCAGAAAGTTTGTTACTTGGCGTGTGACGTCATCTTTTATCAAGAATGTTACCACTTGCCATTTTCTGCAATGCCCGATGAACACGAGCACTGTCTATGCTGAGGGTTTGCAGGAACATTTCCTTGCAAACTTTTACATCACCATTCTTAGAAGGAATAAAATATTCACGAGAGAATGTTCTTTTTTTTGTTGTATCTTTTTTCCCCTTATTACTAACCTTTGGGCGAGATTTAACTGAACGAGCAAAATTACAGCTGTTTGAGACTCAAATGTTCCATTTGTCCAATACGAAAGGTAGAAGTTCTTCTTGTCTTGTACGTGAAGTTTTGAATTGCACTTATTTCTGCATATGCAGATGTAATTTCTGAAACACTTTGCTTGCACTTTCTTACCTCTGACAGTAGTGTAAGATTTACCACTGTTGCGGCGATTTTTGCGAATATTTTTCTTCCACTTCTTTGGATTACCTCCATGTCTTTTTCTTCTTTTTTGTTTTGGTTCACCATCTTCATCTGCAACAAATAATATACAATGCTTAAAACCGTATTCTATTTCGTCAGCCACTCAAACAACACAATATTACAAAATGCCTATAGTAAATTATTTAACTTAGAGATTTGGGCAATGAGTGTACGGAGCAATACCAGAATAATAGGGGGGGACGAGAGATCCCCGAGAACACCTACTGACCATTGAACTCACGGTTAACAGTCTAAACAAGAAAAACATTTTATCAACTCACTGAAAAAAATTTCTAGTAGGTACATGTAGGGAGGCCCCTTAATGTGAAGGATGTATGAAAGCCACACATAATAAATTAAGGACTCAAGTTATTTTCAGCTGGTTAGTCAAATTTCTAGGTGCATCAAAATCTGTAATGTTTTAAAAATGTAACAAAATAATTATGTATATTATATAATTTTTGTAATTACAAATCCTAAAAATTGCCACCATTTTTCAAATATAATCACAGTGCAACAAATTATTCTATGACTAAATACAGGGGAAAAATATACACAGAAATTATTCAGTAATATGAACTGCTTTAGAAGCTACACTTTTGCTTAATGAGTTTTTTTTTAATAGGACAGGCATTTTAAACTTAGACGGTCACACATTAAAATATATTTTTCATTTCTCATTGATAATAATTGCATAGCACTTAGCATTTATTATTATAGATAGTGTAGAAGATTGTGCCGTTCTTATACAATTATTTGTTGGTATGGTTTGCATGGTTATTTAATATGTAGACTTGTCTTCACAAATAAACAAAACTATCCTTTTTTATGTTATTTTACTTTATGTTTAAGAGGTAAAGTATTTAAGTCATTTGGTTCACAGGTGAGTAAAAACAAAATTTATTTATTAGCCAAAGTGAACTAGCGTTATGAGCATTACTTCATGTGCCAAAGTGAACCAACATTTGTCCGTCACTTGTATCGCTTGCTTACAAGGTTTCAGAAGCAAGTGCTGCACTCTGTACCCCCAGAAGTGAACAGTGTATAAGTAGTAACTGTTCACACCAACAGAGCGCTCTCTAAAGCAATTTTCAGTATATGGTACACTATGGCACATGAACCAAATAGCAAAGCCATCTACAAAATGAACCATTACAAAAACTATTTTAACAAAATATATTATTACTACTTACCTTCACTAGTTGGATTTTCAGTATCTGGAATATATTTGTCACTTGTTGCATCAAAGAGACCTAATAAATCATCACTCACATCATGATTATCACCGTTTTTAGTTAACAGATTGTTTTCGTTGTCCTGCATAAGCGCCATTTTATCTGTGACCTGGTTCACTCTGCCAACCACATAAAATCACAATTGTCCAATATGCTATAACAAAATTTCCCTTTTTCATTCTCTCTAATTACGATACAACCTAGTTCACTTTAGCACATGAAAGAATATCACTTTGTTAGTTACAAATTAGATCTATCTCAAAAATGGCAAAATTGGACTTGGTTCACTATGGCATCAGACCCTCCAATTAAAATTGTCAATTAGGTCAGGTCAGTTACATTATAAATACTTTCAAACTAAGCTGACATTAAAATAATGTGAATTCATTTTAATGGTTCTTTAGTTTTAAAGTATTAATGTAACTGACCTGACCTAACAAACCGGGACAAAGGATGAACAGTAGGAACTCACGTAATATTTTTTTTTTACTTATTACTTGCGCAACAATATCCAAATAACAAATAAAACATTAAAATTTGAAACGTTAAAAACTCACATAAGTTAGAGGCAGGTACAATTCCTTTGCCGTTAATAGAAAATGATGTAGTCTTTCACCTACATCGTGAACAATAAACATGGTCCATGCCGCATGAATGCACAGGTATTGTGATGGAAATTAAAAAATTCGATATCTCCTAAAGTATTTGGAATTTCTTATCTCCGCCGGGTATAATGAAAAGAGGAAGTTAAAGAGCATAGAATAAAAGTATTTAAGATTTTTAACATTTTTTTTCCGCAAATACCGCTAAACTATATACCTTAAAATGGGGTTACTTGGGACACTTTTTAACTTCAAAGTGCTATAACTCAGATACGTCTGATAATACATATAGTTTATGTATCCTTGGACACGGGTCTGGGCTATTACTGTACATTCCACTGTTAAAAGTAGTATAAATATAAGGTTTAGTATTTTTTATGAATGAAAAACCTAATGTCCCAAGTTTCCCGACAAGTGGGGTAATTTGGGACACTTATGAATTTACACTAAGAAACTATGTTACACCTTTAAAAGGGAAACTTGGGACATTTATTATGTTAAATAAAGTTATATAATCATACTTAACGTTAGTATTTTAGTTTTATTAAACCAACTTTGAGGGCTACCGGTGTTGAGGTGGGAATATCGGTGGAAATTAATGGGCGCCACCACGTGAGTGGGCACGTGGACCCGGCTGGAAAACTCTAACTCAGGGCGTTACGTGGCCCGTGTGCGGCGAGATATTAGCCCTCCTAATTTTTTACGCAGCACCAGTCTCTAACTAAGCCCGCTCTCAGCGTCAGGCACGCTCCTAATTATCGCAGTGGGCTCTTAGGGCGTCCCACACGTGGCCCCCCGAACACAAAACACGTGACTCAGTTAATTGGTTTTTATTTACTCACGGTACACGTCCTTACATGATCCTCCGTTGATACAGCTATAAAACGCCCGAGGCACGAATCAGATTAGGTGAGGAGGCGAACCACGCATGTGGCCGCCTCAAGCCGTTACTTAATACACAGATGAGAGAAAACTCCGGAGAGTAAATAATTATTAATTATGCAGTCTCTCCGACCGAGAGAGGCCTCGAGGATAAAAAGAAAACAATTTGAATAAATTAATTTACAGAACTACTTCTCGGTGAAACAACGGTGATGTCCTCGGGGTGTCTGCAGAGACGTCCGCTGTAGAAGGAGACTGGGAAGAGACCAGGGCTTGCGGGAGGCAACATGGCGCCCTTCGCGCCGAACACAATTACCGTTACTACTTAGCTAAGGCGTGCCCCGGGTTACTATTGAAAATATATAAATCCTTTTACAAAAATTAGTACATTACATCCATGCCCAGACCGTCTGTAATAATTACTTATATGAATAAAAATGGTTTAAATGAAGTTGCATGCTAGTTCCTCCGTCGCCCGCTAGGGAGCGTCCTTGTTCATGCTTGCACTTATTAAATAACAAAACATCACAAATTAGTTAAATAAAAGACACTCACATGCATAGCCGTCGTGACACTATTTAGGGGCGAAAAGAAAAGGATTACAATATTTATTAATATATATTAGGGGTGCGGCGCACTGCAGCTAAGCGCCCTCTTGCTGTAGTTCGTGGCGCGCAGTTTGAATCTCACACGGCTACGTACGTCATGACACAAATGCCGGGTAGGAAAGGTGGTGGGAAAGGGAACGGAAGATGATCAGGCTCGTGGGGCGAAGCCCCGACTGACGTCAACTTATATAAAAATTCCACTCTATAATTGGTTAAAATGAATGAATGATATTTTTTTCATTTCTTATTATTATAATATGTTTAACAATTCACAGTAAAAGTACAGTGCATAACTGATTTTACAGTATGGTAAAAAAATGATTATCAAGTTCACTAATCTATTAAAGTATGAAAGCCCTCACAAGGACAAAATTAGACATTGTCAAATTAACACTCTCACCTCAACTAAATTTGGAAAGTGTAGCGATCTCTGAAAATGCTCCGTGGAACCACTATTTTACATAGGTTTTTGAAGGGAATTTCTTACACATCATCAATAACAGGGAAAACAAATGTGTTTGTTGAACCTCGATAGTTCCTCATGAATCTACAAAGATAGCTGTCTTCATCAAAGACAGACAAAATTTTGCAGACAAATTGTTTGACTTGTTCTTTCTTTCTACCTTCATCATAAATGAGATTTGCAAGTACAAAATCACCCTCAGTCACGTCTTTCAATTCCTTAACATTTGCACTCTGAGATAAACTATCTTGTACACAACTGGTAGTACTGGCATCTTCATCATCAGAAGAGCTTGAGTTTTGCATTTCGGAGTCATCTTCAGATTCATTGGCACGCAAAACTTGTTTCCTTCCTTTCTTGTTTTCATTTAGGGTCGATGGTGGTGCTGATCTGGAAGGACCAGGTTCATTTCTGTCTTCAAGAATATCGATACAGACACTTTTTCCTGGTGTGACATTAACTCTGGTTTTACGTTTTGTTGTACGAGTATGAGTCTCGCTTGAACGTTTCTTGTTTAGGAATTCTTCAAATGTTGGGACCCATGCATTACTTCCTCTTGCAGCTTCAGGTGGTACTGATTCCATTAACACATCACTTTGACGAGGTAATTTTTTCAGCACTGCATTTTTGTCAATTGGCCAGATCCCACAAGCCCTAAAACCTGCAACCAAATTTGATTCAGTGCTGTCGGCCAAACTGTCTATAGTGTGTTTTTGGAGCCTCGGAAACTCTTGTTTTGGAATACAACCTCGATGTTCTTCTTTCCATTGTCTGAGTGCTTCTCTCCACTTCATTTTTAATGGTCCAAAAAATCCACGTCCAAGGGCTGACACAGATGTGTACTAAGAGGTGGTATCAACACAAATCTAATGTTATTTTCTTGGCACTGAGACAGAAACGTGGCTCGCTAGGTTGTCAGCTATGAGAACTTTAGGAACATGTCCTAATGACTTAAGATATGGGAGAGCTATAGTACAGAACCAATCTTCAAAAATAGTGCCATCAAACAAGCCACTCTTTGAACTGTTGGATGGAAGGAGGTCCACAAGGAACACAGTACAAGTATTAAGCTAAGGCGCCACAGAGAGTGGACTGGAGTTGACTTGACCTGACTTGAGTCCGGTAAGAAATTCCATTTGCTTGTTGTGTATGGGTGCGGCGCCACTGCGACCAGACAGGACTCGACTCGACGGGAGTGGAGCGACCGGACTCAGGTCGGCTCCTGTCTTGGGCGGAAACGAACCTGACTCAGGTCCCCCCACTCCATTCATTTGTGCGTTTTCTCTAGTTGTTGGAAGGAACATCAACAGAGGAACTTCTGATTGAAGCTGTGCGGGTTAATAAGTGCTGTATGATACCGATGACAAACATTTTTGTGATGCAAGACTGAAAGTAAAAATATGGGCTGAAATAGCTGTGAAATGCGAAAGTGAATCAGGTGGGCATCATTGTTTTTATTATTACAGAGCCGTTTTTAGTATTATTTTATTCTGTTTTGGTTTTCATTTATTTATTCTTAGCGATATTAATGCAATTCTGTGCGGCTACCTTGTACTTGAGGCCCCACTAGGGGTGCCAAATAATTATGTAGAGCTACTTCCTACTTAGGCTCCACACACTAAAAACGTTGGGCTGTATTAAAACTGTGTAATAAATTTTATTTTACTTGAGTGGCTCTCCACTGGTAATGTTGATATCATGTAGGTCACAGTTAGGTGTTACTTAATTGGGGAACAAACATACATAAACATACACTGGGGTAGATGAAATTACAAATGACATGACACAACACTTTGAATATAGAATATATAATTATTTATTCCCAATGTAAAAACGATTTCAAAATTTTTACTCTTATTAATATATTTAATTAAATTACTATTTATATCCAAAACAACAACCTAACTTACAATTGACATCATATAAATTCAATAAAAATTCAATTACCAGGAGTTATGTTGCGCACATTTAAACATTTACAAAAGTCTTTATTCGTGTTCGTTGACACTACACAGTTTTTAATTAATGTTTTAGGGAACTTAAAATCAATTTACCTCGGCTAGTTAGGTTCAAAATGTCATCGGCAGAGCTCAGAGCCTCTCATATATAGGACCACTGAGTCTGTTAATTAGTGTGTAAATTTGTAAAATTTATATCCGAGTATTATTTAAATCATATGTAAATTCAATTTACTTCAGAAAATCAATGTTTATATTAATTTCCGGCGACTATGTGACATAAAAACGGGAGTTGCGTGATCTGTGCATAAGATGAGGACACAAAATCTGGGCACTTTTATTACTCACGTTATTCACTCCTATATTATTTATCTTTTTAGATAAATCCTATTCCAATATTCTGGACTCCCTAATGATACATAATTATCATCCTCTATCCGGGATGCCTGTTGCTAAATAGCTAATTTTCAGGATTTATAATCGCCGACGTCACGAAGTTGCCGCTCATTCAGCTGGCCATTGTAGAACTCTTTTTCTTACTCGCTTCTCAAATAAGCCAGTAAAACTCAACTTTTAAATGGTGGCCTGTGATTGGCCAAAAACCAAAAACTGTTACTTAATTTCTTAACAAAAACGTGAACACCGAACGCAACAATTGCGCGGATAACAAAATTTCACGTACAATTTAAATAAACAAATATTAAAATAATAATTTACATTATAAATAAACGGCGTTAATTTTACCGTTTACAGTTTCCAAGTCCATTAGTCCTTAGAGGGGTATCAACAATACCTAGTTCAAATAGTCCGGTAAAAATCCAAAGAATCACTTTTCCATAGACATACATAACAATAAATTGCCGTTTCTGAAAATAAATAATATTAGACATAGAGCAAACAAAATAAATAAATCGTAAATAATAATAAATAATTAAACTGTCAAAACAAACATGTTGCAGTACAGATTTTGCCGCCCTTGTCAATTACATTGAACAGTGCTCTTTGACCTGTTCAAAACGGTGCAATGTGATTGGCACTTCCCTTTCTCCGTCGCACAATACACAACACTCTTCGTTGCCTAGCAACGCGCGCACAAAACGACAAACAAAAAAAAACAAATTGAGAGCGACTACCTCTCCTCCTCGATTCGTTTTTTTACCGTTGCGCAACTGAAAATCGCGCCTTTTTAAACACTTTTTGTCGGGTCGTCGCTGCTAACAGACCTGCGCGAAGAAGTTCACGGATTTTGCAGTGCAAAATCTTCGAAGGCGGGAACTGCTGCTGCTCTCCGACTGCTTCTGCCTTGAGCCGCTCCTGTTGAGGGGGACTCGGGAGGACTTACTTACTGTGAGTATGATTCACTAAAGGGATTCGAAGGGGTGCAATGTACACGTGAATCAACAATAGGACGTTCTTCAGGTCACGTCACGGCAGTGGGTCAGCGTCCACCTGCGGTGATGACTGCATCCTTTCTGCGACTCCTCCTTCCTGCAGCGGACAGCGGCGTCGAGACGGCGCCTGTCCTCAAAACGGCCAACAAACCTGGCCTAGTTCATCACGCGTCGACGGGGTCTGGCGTGGGGCGATAATGCTGTACCAGACAGCACGGCATCTGGCACTGCAGCTGACGTCATCAACTGCTGATGTGGCGGCATCCAGCCGCCCTGCCTCACGACTACGCGCGAGACGGCGTCGTGGCGTCTGCGGTGCTGTCACTTCTCGCGACAAAGGGCTTAGATCCTGAGTTTTTCAGATCCACATTCTTCGGTATTCTTCACATCATTCGAAGAATACTATTCGAGCAACTATAACAGTGCTGCGAGTGAATAGTGTTGAGACGACGTAATTTTCTTGTATAGGGGCTTCTCCCAATAAATCCTCGAAAATCATCGATTTCAAAATTTCGTGTTTTTCAATTCATAGAATATCAATGCCTTGACATCCAAAGTTTAATAAAATAAATATTTCCACTAAATCTGATTGGATTTGTATGCGAAATGAGTGCATACTTTTCTAATCTGCATTCTGGGGAGAATGCAATCCTAAAGATCATTCTTTTCCCTAAATTCATCCCAGAAATGGTAATAAAATAGTGAAGTTTTAAAATCTTAGTGAGTTCTTCTATAAATAGTAGAAAATTCAGTGATTTTTTTTATTTTTCATCATCAACATCACTACGCATATTGGATTACTCAGCATCATCAATAAATCAAGGTAACCTGCATTATATTATTCTGCTTGTAGTTGTGAAGTGTTATGTGCTTTTAGAGATGCTTTGCATGCCAGTGTTTATGTTTACATAGCAGGATGGGGTATCATACCACATAGTTACATCGACACTAAATAAGCTTAATTTCTTCTCGTTTGTCAGTACACAGTAGATACAGCTTCACATAGGTATAGGCTAGTCTAGTGTCAAATATATGCCTTCGTGACATTTGAGTTCATACTCATACGAGGAATTGTGCCAGCCAACTGATACATAAATACAATACATATTGTACACTGGTAGCTTCGCAGGCTACAATAACATCTGTATGGGTGGCATTTCACTTCACCTCAAATACAGCAATATAGCGGGAATTACACTTCCGCATAACCACAGGGTAAATATCTGCATAGGTGGCATTTCACTTCATCTTTACACAGAAACAAGCGGGAATTACACCTCCGCTTAACATTACAAGTTACAGTGGCTGCATTACGCCTCACATGGCGTACTAGATCACATAATCACAGTGACATACACTTACTCATCTGTACAATTCAGATCCTTGGTCTGAAACTTACACTTAGACTGCTCTCAGCTGTTTATGGTACTATATCTTGTACCATCACGAGGCATTCACAGTTTAGGTCGGTACTGCTTACATAGTAGTAGGGCTCTTGTATTCCCTTAGCTGCGTTATATTATAACGGCCTACTGGTCGGCCTGTTGCTGGCTCTGCTAGTGCATAGCAATTCTTTTGCACTATGTCTGTGATGACATAAGGACCTTCAAATAATAGAAACAACTTCTTGGTTACATGTTCCCAGGCCTTGCTTACTGGAGTTGTTTTCTTCAGTACCTGGTCTCCAATTTCAAATTTTGCTAATTTTGATGCTGGTTTCCTCTTGCGTCTGATGTCAGCTTCTGCTGTCAACTTCCTCTTCACTAGAGCTTCTACCTCTTCTCCTGTAGGTAGTTTTTCCTCTTCATTAGGGGTTTGTTCACATCGGGGTAGATACTTCGGGTTAATCGCCACCGATCTATTCAGGCTCATGGCTTCTCCAGGGGTAACTCCAATAGAACCATGTACAGTATGGTTAATAACGCACTCTACATATGGCAACTTATCTCGCCATGATTGCTGCGAGTTATGGCATAGCGTACGTAACAGACTCCCTATTGATCTCATGAGTCTATCCACAGGGTTACTTTGTGGATGTCGTACACTGATAGTTGTAGGTATTGCACCTAATTTCCTGACTCCTGTTTGCCACAAATCAATGGTAAACTGGGTACCTCTGTCTGACAATACCACTTTAGGTAATCCAATTTCTTCAACGAAAACTTTTAATTTTTGCATAACTGCTTTTGCAGTTGGGTTCACAATTGCATATAATTTTGTGAATTTTGTGAAAACATCTTGCATCACAAAACATACTTAACACCTCCCTTTGACTGTGGTAGGGGGCCAAATAAATCAACTGACAACAATTCCAATGGTGCTGTTGGAATGATGGACTGCAACTCTCCATGCAGGTGTTGTCCAGGTGGTTTCACCTTCTGACATAGGTCACAGGCACTTGTGACCTTACTTACATAGCGTGACATGTTAGGCCAATACACTTGCCTCTTTAATGCTTCAATCAGCTTCTTGCTCCCTACATGTCCCAAGGCTACATGTAGTTCCCAGGTGATTGGTTGTCTCAAATCAGCTGGTATCACTGGTTTCCAGTGATCTTCGAAAATGCCTCTCTTTCTTGACTGGGCAAACAAAACATTATCTGCTGATAAACAGAAATGCTGGTGAATTTTACTATCAGCTGACTGCTTCTGCAGCTGGTTGATGGTGTTTTTGCAGTACTCATCTGCTTGTTGTTTACATTTTATATCCTTCAGGATATCTCGGAATTTAGGGTTGGTTTTAAATATCTCTGTGGATACTGGTGCCACTAGAAATTCCTTCTGACGTTTTGACGTAGATGGTGAACTTTCTTGTAGTTCATGCAGGCGACTTAGGTAATCTGCAGTGGTGTTGGCAGATCCCTTGATATGATGTATATGAATATCATATTCCTGCAGTAGCAAAAACCATCTCGTAAGGCGGCTACCAAATAACTTGCCTGCCTTAAGGCATGTTAACGCCTGGTGATCTGTTAACAATTTCACTGTTTCTCCAAGTAGCAGATCCCTGTACTTCTGGAGTGCCCATATAATGGCCAGAGCCTCTCGCTCTGTAACAGTGTAATTTCTCTCTGCCTGGTTGAGAGTGCGACTAGCCATTGCTACAGTCTTTTCAACTCCATTTTCCTCCTGTGCAAGCTTACATCCTAGGGCTGTGTCAGAGGCATCTGTGTATAACAGAAATTCCTTCCCTTGGGTTGGATGGTAGATGACGTGTTCAGTCAGGAACAAGTTCTTCAGGCTGAGGAAGGCTTGCTCGTGCTCTTCACTCCACATCCATGCCTGACCCTTCTTCAATAGGCTGAACAGCGGAACTGCACACTGTGCAACTTGGTTGGAGTATATCCTGTAAAACCCAATTATTCCAAGAAACGCTCTCAGCTGTTTCACGTCCCTCGGTGTAGGAAATTCCTGAATGTTCTGCAGCTTGTCTGGGGCTGTCTTGATGCCTTCAGGTGTGAGGATGTGACCTAGAAAGGGTAATTCCTCTCTGCAGAATACAGATTTTCTAATTTTCACAGTCATGCCTGCCTCTTGCAGTCTGTGCAGTACTGTGGCAACATGCTGCATGTGCTCTTCAAAATTTGATGATGTTATTAGTATGTCATCGACATACGCCCTTGCAAATCCCTGACACTCGGGTCCTAAGGTTGCGTCTAGACATCTCGTAAAATCAGCCACTGCGTTACACAGTCCAAATGGCATAACTGTGAACACATACTGTTGATTCCTGAACAGAAATGATGTATATTGGCAGGAGTTAGGCTCTAATGGTATCTGCCAATAGCCTGACGACAGATCCATGGTTGTGAGATACTTCACACCTTGATACAATCTTAAAATTTCTGCCGTTTGTATGGGACTTTCCCTGTCCTTGACTGTAATTTTGTTGAGCTCCCTAGCATCGAGACACAGTCTTACTGTTCCGTCTCGTTTACTCACACAAACTATGGGGTTAGCATAGGGGCTTGCATCTCTCCTGATTACATTCCAATCGATCATAAGTTTTAGGTAGGCTGTGGCTTCCTGAACGTACTTCACCGGAATGGGATAGCATTTGCGGTGGTACGGTGCCTCCTCATTTATATTAATTTTAGCTTGGTAGAATCTGTTTCTGCCTGGCTTGTCAGAAAATACTGACTGAAAGTTGGCCAGTACACCAAACAGTTGTTGCAGCTGACTGGGTGATACACTCTTCACCTCCTGTAGTGACTGTCTTATGTCTTCAAGTGATGCCTGAAGTTGCTCACTTGCTTGTGCATTGTATATGTGCCTGTGCATGGGTTCACTGTACAAAATTCCCACAAAATTTTCTCTCACATGCCACTTGCCTGTGAGTGTGATTGGAGTT
The DNA here is from genome assembly GCF_032445375.1 of Bacillus rossius redtenbacheri. NCBI lineage: Eukaryota > Metazoa > Arthropoda > Insecta > Phasmatodea > Bacillidae > Bacillus > Bacillus rossius. The sequence goes on along the minus strand of NC_086330.1, from coordinate 299,914,805 downwards.
TCACAGTCATTTGAATGAATTTCACATAGTTTAAAATCTATCACTACACCAAATTGTGATAGAAAGTCAGTACCTATTATTAGCGGTTTTGCTAGGCCTTTCACAACTAGTGCAGTCATGTCTTTTGGTCTGCCTAGGCCATGTACTGTTATCAGTACCTGTCTGTTTACAATAGGGCTTGCCCTTGATGTCACTCCAATTATCTTGAGTGCTGGTACTGGTATCTTGGGTAGTATTATGCCTTGGTGTTCGAGGTAGTTCACCAACTCCTCACTGATACACGTGACTTCAGCGCCACTGTCAATTAATGCATCCACATTGCATTCTTCAATTTTTAATGTCACATGTAGACAAACTGTACAAACTTGATGAACCCTGTTTTCATCATTTTCATTATATAGAAAGTCTCTTTCACTTTCTCTTAGCATAACAGTGCATATAAATTTGTCGTAGCTGATGCAGCTGTAGATTGGAGTTTTATCGTTTTGTACCCCTGAGCCCGAATAGTGGGTTTCTGTTCGGGGCGATCCAACTGAAACCCGTTCTAGTTTAACGTGCCCTGGTTGGCACGTCCACCTGGAACACGTTGTTGTTGTCCCTCGCTGTGGTTCCAATTACTTGGTCCTGCGACGCTGGACACTGCAGCCTTGAACTCGGCTGCTACCGGGTTCACTTCCCCTCGTTGGTAGTATGCAGCCTGATGTCCTGCATGCTGCGTCTGGAATGGTGGTGGAAATGTCGCGTTCTGGTAGCGTTGTTTGTTGTTTCCAGAGAACTGGCTATTATAGGCCTGGCCGCCATGATTCTCTGTCGTCTGGGGGGAATAATGGTGGGGTGGCATTCGGGTTTCTTCGTGCCGGCCCTGGTATCGAGGTTCCTCCGTCTGGCGGTACTTCCTCGCGTACTCACGTTCGTCTTCAGACGAGGATCTTGGGCGTCGGTCACGGGATTCCCTGGGAGGCCGTACTTCAGGCAAGTAGGAGCGGCGGCGGTTGTCGTTGCGGTCGTCCTTCCTCTTGCGCTGGTACATTTCTTAGTCGCTGTGGTAATTTCTTGCGTTTGACCACCAGGTCTTCCTCTTGTTGTAAGGGCCCTTGCGTTGGCTCGTAGCGTACCGGCCATAGGAGCTTTGCTCCCTGCCCTTGGGTTGCCACGTCATAGTGTGGACAGCTGCTTGCCTGTTGTCCCTCGGCTTGTTGTCTCGGTTCTGCCAGTAGTTATTAATGGGTGGCTGGCGGTTCTGTTGAGGTACCCTATCATGGTCCTCCTTGGGTGCTGGCGTCCTGTCCATTTTCTCGAGTTTGTCATAGTTCAGGAGCCTCTCCCTGAACTCGGTGACGTCTCGGTACGTTAGGCCGGACAACTGTTTCTGGTAGCGAAGCAGCAGCTGAGTCAAAATTGCTGCAACGAACTCCTTGTTCGTCATGGGCAAGTCGAGATATCTGGTTTTCTCGAAAATTGTGGACAGGTGGGCTTCCAGCGTTGTGCCCTTCCTGGGGTCATACCTCTCGGTATGGAGCTGGGCACGCAGATTACTCTGGATCCGCAGACTCCAATACTGCTGGCGGAACATGGCTTGGAAGTGGTTGTAGCTACTGGTGGTTGCACTCAGCATTTCCCACCAGTAGAAAGCCTGCCCCTTCAATGCGCTGTTGAGGCACTTTAACACCTCAGCCTCGCTGAGATTGAACGTGGCAGCATACTCCTCGAAGCGTTTCAGGAAACGTATAGGGTTCTTGGTAACCCTCCCTGAAAACGTGGGCATGGCTTCTGCCCAATGCTTGGCCGGGTGGTGGATCAGAGTAGCGGGGTCCAAACTCGACGTGTTCACAAACGTCCTGCTACCTGGCCGATGAGTGATGGGAGTGAGATGTGACTGTTCCTGGGACTGGTGCTCAGTGTAGCACTCGGTGCCGCCCTGTTGCTTGCCTGTGGTGGGCAGTGTTGGAACAGTAGGTCTGTGGCACTCGCTTGCCTGGGCCTGACCTCTACTACGAGCTGATTCAGCTGTAGGGCTTGGTTGGACAGACATATTTTCAAATCTGTCCCTCAGTGTAGCGGTGGCCACCTCAATGTCGCCAAGCCTGCTCTCTAGGTGCTGTATGTGCTCGCGCACCTCTTCCCTTGCGTTGGCCTGTCCTCGGTGCTCGTTGGCCATCATGTTTCTTAGGGACGTGACGTGGGATTCCAACCCATCTACCCTGCTGTTGTACTGAGAGACCTGTTCTACTATCTGTTGAATCTCCTCGTGTTGTTGTGAGAGCCTAATCTCGATGCTGTGCTCGAGATTCCTTATACTGGTACTGGCCTCATCTAACTTTGCAGTGAGATTGGTGTTGTTTACCTCTAGTTTCTCAGTGAGGGAAGTGTTGCTCTGCAGCAATGCCTGCATCAATGTTTCAAGTGTCACTGGTGGTGTGGTAGGAGTGCTGTTCTGGGGTGCAGCAGTGTGGAGGACAGTGTCATTCAGTTTTTTCTGCTCCATGATTAGGGGAGATGTGGGCCGCCCTAACCTCTCCTCACAGGTGACTACAGGCGAATTCCCTGCAGATGATGTAGGATGTGATTCACTGCTTGAAGTTTGTGCAGTAGCATACTCCTCACCTACACTTCGTGATCTGTCCCTCAGAAAGTATGTGTTTTGCTCGCTGGCCATAGTGGTGTGCAATGAAGTAATTGACAAGATAATGTGTTACACAAATAGTGCACTTGCACACAATACTGGGATGGTACAGAATTTATACACACAAAAAAAAATGTTGAGGTGTCCCTTAACCTCAATATCGGCCCCACCGTATGGGCTCCAAATAATTCTGTGCGGCTACCTTGTACTTGAGGCCCCACTAGGGGTGCCAAATAATTATGTAGAGCTACTTCCTACTTAGGCTCCACACACTAAAAACGTTGGGCTGTATTAAAACTGTGTAATAAATTTTATTTTACTTGAGTGGCTCTCCACTGGTAATGTTGATATCATGTAGGTCACAGTTAGGTGTTACTTAATTGGGGAACAAACATACATAAACATACACTGGGGTAGATGAAATTACAAATGACATGACACAACACTTTGAATATAGAATATATAATTATTTATTCCCAATGTAAAAACGATTTCAAAATTTTTACTCTTATTAATATATTTAATTAAATTACTATTTATATCCAAAACAACAACCTAACTTACAATTGACATCATATAAATTCAATAAAAATTCAATTACCAGGAGTTATGTTGCGCACATTTAAACATTTACAAAAGTCTTTATTCGTGTTCGTTGACACTACACAGTTTTTAATTAATGTTTTAGGGAACTTAAAATCAATTTACCTCGGCTAGTTAGGTTCAAAATGTCATCGGCAGAGCTCAGAGCCTCTCATCTATAGGACCACTGAGTCTGTTAATTAGTGTGTAAATTCGTAAAATTTATATCCAAGTATTATTTAAATCATATGTAAATTCAATTTACTTCAGAAAATCAATGTTTATATTAATTTCCGGCGACTATGTGACATAAAAACGGGAGTTGCGTGATCTGTGCATAAGATGAGGACACAAAATCTGGGCACTTTTATTACTCACGTTATTCACTCCTATATTATTTATCTTTTTAGATAAATCCTATTCCAATATTCTGGACTCCCTAATGATACATAATTATCATCCTCTATCCGGGATGCCTGTTGCTAAATAGCTAATTTTCAGGATTTATAATCGCCGACGTCACGAAGTTGCCGCTCATTCAGCTGGCCATTGTAGAACTCTCTTTCTTACTCGCTTCTCAAATAAGCCAGTAAAACTCAACTTTTAAATGGTGGCCTGTGATTGGCCAAAAACCAAAAACTGTTACTTAATTTCTTAACAAAAACGTGAACTCCGAACGCAACAATTGCGCGGATAACAAAATTTCACGTACAATTTAAATAAACAAATATTAAAATAATAATTTACATTATAAATAAACGGCGTTAATTTTACCGTTTACAGTTTCCAAGTCCATTAGTCCTTAGAGGGGTATCAACAATACCTAGTTCAAATGGTCCGGTAAAAATCCAAAGAATCACTTTTCCATAGACATACATAACAATAAATTGCCGTTTCTGAAAATAAATAATATTAGACATAGAGCAAACAAAATAAATAAATCGTAAATAATAATAAATAATTAAACTGTCAAAACAAACATGTTGCAGTACACAATGAGGCCTGAATATTTTGTGGATTTATTTTAGGTCAAATTATAAATTACTATAGCTTAAGATATGTTTATCTCTGCATCCCTTTCATCATTGGATCACACATTATTTGTCACGCTCTAGATAATCGTGAGACAGTAATAAATAGTTTTCAGAAGAGTGATATGATCATGTGTACCTAATCCCCGTACAAAGAAAAACAGCCAAATAACATTACAGAAAGTTTCGAGTCTACAAACAACTTAAATGTAAAGCCTATGTTCAATGAATTCACAATATTTCCGGGCCTGTAATAATACCTACATGTGGATGAAGTTGCGGGATGCCTACCAAAGTAGTGTAAAGCGTTTGAAAGCTAATTTTAAAAGTGGGAACGAAGCTGCTGTTTGCAAGCCGTGGAAATATTCAAAACAAATGGCATTTCTACAGACATACATGAAAGATAGGCCCAGACACACAAACAAGGATACACGCCCCCACTCTGAGGGAGATATTACAGAAGATTTATCGAATGAACTTGAAAACAGTATACAGCCACGATCTGATGGTATATCTTCGCCTACCGAAGCTTCAAAGAATGAGAAAAAAGTAAAAAAAGCTATGTTTTCCGAATCTTCCCTTGATTTTCTAAGCAAGAATTAGAAATGCAAGGGCTCAAGAAAGAGACACATGGCAAAGTGAATTACTGCAACCTCCTGATGGTCTAAAACTGTTTTTCGACTCTATGTACGCGGCAACCAAAACACTCTCACCAAACCTTCAGAAGGTTGTTAAGTGTAAGTTGTTTGCTGCTGTCTCTGAAGCTGAAGACCAGATGGAGAGCCTGTCTTCATTTTCAGCTCCACAAGATGTAACATCCCCATGTACACGTAGCTGTACAGAATTTGTAAACGTCACTCCTACCAGTGAAAGTATGAGTGGACTACCAATAAGTGACATTTTTAAAAGTTACATGGAAACTGTACACAGTGATGTTTAGTTATGTATTCCCTACCTCAAAATATATTATGATTACTTTGTATTAATTACTAAGGCTTATATAGTGCAGTTTCAATATATATCTATTTCAACAATATATAGTGACATTTAAATGTTTATTATTACAGACACATGTATTGTATTATATTTTATTCTCTTAGTTTAAGATTAGGTACATTATTTTTATTCTTGATAGTTCGTACTATTATTTTCAAAGAAAAAAAAAGTTCCATTTGAGATGCTACACAGTGCTCACTCAAGCAGCTACTTTGTCACCAACAGTTCTGCAGATATGATACCTTCTAAATACGTAATATTTTAATCAGTATACACATTTATGTTAGCATTAAATAAAATAATAATATGACATTTTTGTGTTCTTGCATAACAGGAAATTATAATTATTATAAGAACAGTAAAAAGCGAAGTGCGTTTTTTTAACCATCTTTAAACTACATTCCACTGCCACGGTACTTCACAGTGTTGTGAATTGAAATAACGCATGAAGGAATCCCTCACTTCAAATGATTCTTTCGTACTTCTTGTGGGTACCGCTCTGAGTCGTATCATATTGTCAGGCTGAACTTCATTCATATGAACTATGTTATCACTTACATCTCTGGTTATTAAGTAATTGTGCAGGATACAAGTGGCCTTCACTACCTTATCAACTATTTACACTGATACTTCAAACGGTTTGTAGAAGACTCTCCATCGAGTAGCCAATATGCCGAACACATTTTCTACAACTCTTCTTGCACGTGACAACCTATAATTATATATTAAATGCTCTCTACTTAAGTTTTTTCCTGGATAAGGATGCATAACATGTTTTAACAGAGGAAATGCCTCATCTGCAACTGCTACGTAAGGCATTGCTTCTCCTCCAACATATAATGCATCGTCGAGAGGTATATTCTGTCCTGTCTTCAACCGCTCTCCTATAAAGCTACTGGAAAAAATTCCGCCATCACTGAAACGTCCTTTAGCACCAACATCCACCATGGTAAATGCATAGTTAGCGTCTACTAAGGCCAACAATACAATCAAAAATGTTTTCTTGTAGTTAAAATACGATGAACCTGAATTGGGAGGAGCTTTGATTTGTACATGCTTGCCATCCAAAGCACCGATACAGTGATCAAAGTTCCACTTCTTCTTAAACCCTTCAGCTATTAATTTCAATTGTTCGGTTGTAGGTTCAGGCATTTCAGTAGGTTGTAAACGAAGCCAAATTGCATCACATACTTCACTGACAATACGTGCTACACTTCTGTATCCAAGACGATTGCTATATTCGAGTGATTTGAACGAATTCCCAGTAGCCATGTACCTGTCCAACAGAGACGACACATTAAAAAAATACTGTTTAGATTTTAGAGAACAAAAATGTGACAAAGAAAATACATCAAAAATATATACTGACAGCATTTTATTATTTCTACAAATATTTAAAATCTTTAAATAACATTTTGTAGTGTACGTATGTTTGACTTCTTACCTTAAACAAACAGCAAGTTTTTCTTGCGAACCTATTGGTTTGCGCCAGTTTGTACTCTTCTTTCTTATATCAGCAGCAATAGTATTGTGAAGATCTTCAAACTGGGACCTGCTTAGCCTAAAATAGTTCTTAAACTGCTCCTCAGTTAGATCCCTCACTAATGTGTGGAACTCCCCAAAATATTCTCTTTGTCTTACATATGCACTTAACCAATTCCTTTTATTATTCGCTAGTAATACAGTAACTGAAAATTCTTCATTTTCCGATTCGGATTCTGAACTCAGATCCAGAAGCACACGTCTGTCATTCATCGTCATATTTTGCACCCGTTCCTCAGAATGATTTCCTGTCTCGTGTTCGCTCAGGTCTGGTGGCTGTGGCGCATAGCCACCGTAGTGCGGTCAAGTCAGGTCAAGTCAACCCCAGTTCACTCTCTGTGGCGCCTTAGCTTTATAGAGGTGTTCTGCCTTGTGTACGACAAATGGGGGTAGCATTACACCTGAAGCTGAGCCTGCAAACATCACAGATGTACTAGCTTTACTGGTATCCAGTATATTCTCAGTATGCTTGCTTCCTCGTCTGACTACTACCTTAACTCTACCAGGATCATCAGTTAGGTTCGTCTCATCGAAATTAACTATAGCTTCAGAACTGACCCCTTCCAGAGATTCCTCGAGCTCGATGAAATAGTTGTCAATGAGTTCAGCAGGGCGAGCATGGTTCTTTCGCTCGCTACCGTCATAGCGACGACGCGTCACCGGTATGACGGCTGAGTTATGACGGCCGCGTGAAAATGCGAGCACGGATCCCATCGTCATATCTCTCCCGTCATCGCTAAGGCGCCTTACCTACGACGGCTCGGCATTCCATTATATGCAGAGGTTGGTAGTGAATTTTCAAGAGGGACGTGCTGAATTTTTCTGTTGGAGACTCTGTTAGCTGTTTTCAACCAATAGCAAACAACCGCAAAATATTGTTAACCCGACGAGCACGTGGTTTAAAGATTGTAGGTTTATACGGAAATTTCGTGTGTTGGATTATTGTAATGACTTCAAGGTAAGTGACAAGGCCTACAGCTCATTAGTAAAATGTGGTCGACTGTCAGCAAACAACTTAATGAGCTGGGGCCAGAAAAAACTGTGGACCAGTGGAAAAAAGTATGTATTAATAAACACCTTACAACTTATTTTAAACTAATTTTTGCCCACATAAAACTTTATTCTTTACAGATATATTTATTATATAAATTTATTGCATAACTTATTCTTGCTACAATATACTAACACCAATTGTCTGTTATAAAGGTGTGGCGTGACATGAAGAGGAATACCCGTGCAAAAAATGCAGCAATTAATCTGGAGCACGCGGCCACGGGAAATCCCTACGTCGAGTCTAAATTGACCAACTATGAGAGACAGGTCCTTGCAGTGCTAGGCCTTGAGTCTAGCGCTGGCATCAGTGGCCTGACTAGTGTTGGTCTGGTATGCTTATGAAACCTTGTTGAAATAAATTGAATGTAATTTAAGATTGGTGAATCTTAACATAGGCATGTTTATTTTTAAAGAGCGAGACAGTAAAAAAAGAACAGCCACACACACATTGACCATTATTAAACTTTTTTATGGCATGTAATGCAGCACATTTTATTGATGTTTCTATGAAATCGAAGCATAAGTGCAGGTAGATTTATGAAATTATGTTCATAATGAAACTAACTTCAAAAAAATAAGAAACAAAATAAGACTTTAGAAAATATGTTTAGTTTCTATGGGTATAGAATTCAAATTATACTGAAAACTATAATTTACATTTAACATTACATTCTGAGTAGTATAAGAACTGCATATTCAAGTTTTTATTGTTATTATTCAACTGAAATTTATTCTATATGTTGCACAAACTTCGTTGACAAAGATTTTTAGTTTCTGTAAGTATCAACACAGTTCTCTCTCATAACCATAATTTGTGGTGTTTACATCTTAGAAACAAGCTTTCTCGATAACATTGATTAAAAAATTTCCTAAAGATGTTTGAATGGCATCCATGCCTGAAACTTTGTCGGAGATACAACTGCTCCTCAATATGCTCCATTATTTAATTTTTCAGGAATCAAACCAGGAAGAAAAACTGTCATATGAAACTAACACTGAAAATGAACCAATCAATATTAAAGAACTAGAAAATATGGATGGTTCTATGGAAATTGTTATCGAAGATGGTATTCTGAAAAAACCAATTCCAGGTACATATCTACACAAACTTAGAGGTTAATGATAGACTTTCTTGTCACTATTAGAATGAACTTTATTAGTATTATCTTTCATTTACAAATCATCCAAACAAAACTTATAGTGTACAAAATTTTTAATAAATAACCTTTCAAGCAAAACTAATATGATTTTGTTATTATCACCTCTCAATGTAACACTCTAAAGAATAATAATCGAAAGCAACTATTTTTAAAAATGGCCAATAGTGTTAATTTATTAATATTTTGTTGGTTTACCAGACTGCTTAGGTGAAAATTAATAATATAAGAAATGAACCAAAAAGTTTTATATGTGATGCAATACAATTTTTCTTGTGAGACATGGATGTAAAATAAAAAGCTGCAATTAGTTTCAGAGAATGCTACAACACCAAAGGAGAAAAAAAGATCTGTAGAGTGTGTGAGCATGCCAAGAAAGAAAACAAAACGTAAGTTTTTTTTTTTTCACAATGATCTTTACGAACTAGATAAACTCTCTAATAATACAGTTGTGTTCCAAATGAACAATGATAAAAATATATTTTAGCAGGTACCAACATGAATGAAAATGACGACAAATTTGCGGAACTCTTCTGTCAGGCCCAAGAAAAACATTTTCAAAACTATGAAGTAAGTGACAAACAATATTTTTTAACAGCCTTTAAAAAAATTATAATGGTGATTTAAATCAATAATTTGACAAACATTTAGTTTTATTTAATGAGGCTCTCGTCCTAAACTGCTAGCCAGCTTTTTCATGTATCACAAATAATTTTGTTTTACATTTGGGCTTTGTTTACGTTGTTTATAATTTAAAGCTACTACTATGAAAGCAATAGAGTATAAAATCTACGGAGCATAAAATGTATTTACTCAACTGTGCAGAAATCTAACAATCACTTGTTTTAGGTAATGAATGGTGAACTCAAAAAATTGAATGCCAATGTAGAGAGGATGGCCACTGCACTGGAGAAGTTTACTGCAGCACACGAGATGCTGGCATCAGCTGTATCACAGCTCGCATCCTAAGATGCAAGTTTTAAGTTGTAAATAGAACTAAGATTTAAACAGAAACAGTGTGCAATAATAAAGATATAATTTTATTTACTTAGCAATTATTATTTCTTGAATGAAGAGGTAGTTTGTATAGCTTCAAGTTAACAAGGTTATTTTTCTTCGATTTAAAAGTTTTATGCATGTTGCATTTGTTGTGTGTGCAAAGGTTTTTTACATCCTCATAGTTGTTGGCAGAGTAACTTTTGCAGTCTATGAATTTATGAGTCTTGAGAACATTAGGTCGAAACACATTTTTATATGTTGCATGTCGCTATTTGTAAAAGTTTTCTCTATTGTATTCTTCCATTTACAATATCAATTAACAGCTATTATGGTTTTTATTGCAGAAAGTTAGTAACTTCCTACGTTTGTGCTACACCAATCACAGGAATGTTTATGTATTATACTTTTTACAAACAAATAGAGGAAAGGTACAATTGCACACAATTTATGCTTGGTCTTTCAAGCCATGATGATTATATTATTTTCTTAGAATTACTATTATTTAAGTACTGGTCCTGTAAATGTGTAATATAAATTACATGAGAGCTATCATGATAAATTGACGATAAAACCCCTTTAATAATAGCTATAACAAGAAAATAAAATATCCAACATAGCGAATAAGACCAAACCTTAGAATAACGCATACTTGGAATGAGAAAAGATATAACTCCTACATAAGTAAGCAATATATATATATATATTTATGTTATGTTACAAAAATTATAAGAAATTATTAAGCAATCTTTATAACAACAATCATCTTTACACCTCAGACTCTTACATGCAATACATGCAATTTATGTTTTAAAAAATTTCAAATTGCATGAGAAAATTTGTTAAATAAACAACACTTTATCAATCACAACTTTCAAAATACTATAATCAGTTAAAGAATACATGAAAGTTAAACTCATACCTTGAAAATTTTATGGGAATCTAAATGTACAGAGTAACAACACTATATAATTGATGATCCAATTTTGTTTTGCAAATGTAACTGAATATCTTTATCATTGTGGTGCCAAAAATAAATAATAAAGTACATTCATAGAACACATGACATAAGTGAAACATTAATTTACAAATTACTTTCAGTCTTGTATGAATTAGTATATCAAGTGACTATTACAGCAATCCATACTTGCCTCTAGCACAGCTGAACAATAGGTAAACACCAACAGCTATCATGAAATGAAAATTTTCTCTATTATGCATTAGTATAATGAACTATTCAAACAGGAGTAACTAGCCAAAATTACTGCCATGATGGCAACTGAACACTGTAATTAAATGTCAATAAATCATGCTAATGTTAATTTTTTTATTCCTAAGCAAAGTTGTAAGCTAAAAATGACTATTTGTGCAAAGTTCAAATCAAATGTGAATAGTTGTTTTTTACAAACAAAATTGTCTTCAGTACTGTTGCAAAACCTATTTATACTGTCCATTCCAATTAATAAAAAATATAATATGCAGCTTTAACCTTACTGCTATTTAACACATGAGACATTGAAACTATAAAAAACATTACAAGAGAATTAAAGGCAAAAAAGGTTTAAAGGGCACCGCAGTTCTGTAATCTCAAAAAGAAAGACAAAAATATGAATAGCAAATATCAAAATAGAAATAATCAAATAATAAAACAATACTCAATGTATTCTATTTATGGAAGAATTATATTGTTGATATTGTAACCACTGGCAGCCCTACGATCACAATGAGTTCTCCAAATTTGTTAATATAGCTCAGCTTTAGCAGTCAAACTAACCCAATTGAGGTGTATCACAGGTGCCCACTGATAACCTAACATCTGGTAAGTGACCAAAACATGTAATGAATTAAATTTTGCTATTTAGCAATCAAAATTAGAAAAATAATTATATCTCACTTTGTAACACTGTTCTAGTAACCAGTACTTGCTATTTTTTAATCCGTAACAAGTGTTCTTCCAAAACATTTTTTTTTATAATCTAAAACACTAGATAGAAAATTGGCATTTACTGTCAGTAGATTAGTCAAATACCATACATTGAAAACATGTCTCAGGAAAATTAAGTACTGCAGATTCAGTTTTGATAGTACTATTTTCAAAATTAACAACCTAAAATATGACACAATATCTTTATTTCATTGCAAATAACATCACCTTAGGTACCCAGTTTCGTAAAAGAAATCTGTGTTACGAACATCACTGAGAAAATCATAACACAGAAATGGCACAGTGAAATTTAATAAGGTTGAAGGGTACTAAAAATTACCATCCCACCAGTGTCGCATATGCCAATGATCATTGCAATTTACCATACTGTCCTTTTTATAATTGGGATAGGTGGAGCAGTCATTACCACGTACATTCAAAAAAATTACATTGATTTTTACAGGTAAGTGCCTAATTAGTAATGAATTAGTGCAGACATGAGTTAAATATCATCAGCTACCACACAGACACTAGAAAAAACTATTTACATACATCACATTTGCCAACATCTGTGAAATAACTCCAGACTGCACTATGCATCTTGCCATTATGAGATAATGTTAACAAACTCACGCCCAGAAAGGCGATGCTGCATGTTGCCTAAATGTTCTAATGTTAGAATAATCTTTAATTATTTCACCTTTCTAAGTTCACAGCAAATAAGTCTACAAAGGATGTGAAACATCGAATTATCAGAGAGGTTTGTTTCAATGCCAATAGTTCATATAGTTTGTTAGTGTTCTCGAATACTAAAATAACTTCAAACTCAATTGTATTATTGAAGCTCTCCACATGACTAACATTAATCCATGTAGAGAAATATATTTTCCAAACTTGCCAATCCCCATATGCTGATATCTGCTTTGCATTGTTACAGACCCAATGTTATGTTAACTAAAATAAGTTGATTTTGTCACATAAATTTCTTGATTGTCATATATGAAATGTCATTCCACAGAGAAAATAAAATTGACTACTGATTTTTCAAAAGTCAACACATAAATTAATGTAGGATTGTGATAGTATTAAATTTCAAATGTGACTAGCAATTTATCATTCAATTAATATTGATTAAAGTAGATATAAAATTAGGTTATTTTTATTAAATTTATTTAGACTGGATTATTGTTACAAATTTATATAAATTCTGCAAAAAAAATCAATTTATGCCCAGGGCGTATTCAAATTTTTAACATAACTTTTCATAAGTAGTTACTCAATTTTGTGAAAAATTCAGTGCACGTTTTATTCATATTCTTGATTTATGGTAATGGGCTTAAGAATATTATTTTCTTGTTGGACCTTACATGGCTATGTGCGGATAAGTTTCAGATATTTCTGTATGCGAAAACCAAACTCAACGTTACTAGATTCATGTACATGACATTTACAGCACTTAAAGCTCAAAACTAATAATGGAGTTAGAATATCTGCATGTGCTACTGGGAATTTTAAACGAGCCAGGTATAATCTAATCTTTTTTTTTACTACCAACACAAAAAACTGTTGCACAAATATTCTGTGGTCAGTTCAAAAATCCATACAATTTTTAACATAAAAAAATAGTTTACTTATTTGTATTGTTTTGTCGCGATCCTGTACCATTATGTAACACAGTAGCAGCCCTCTCGCTGTATTGATTTATGACAAATCAGACTCTACAACAAAAAGAAAATAAACATAAATAATGGTTCGATTATTGAGGATATTTAGAGTAAATATGCTTGTCAACTTGTTGAACTAAACTACAGTTTATGTTGCTGCCATTAATATCCAAAAGTATGAACTCATTTGGTCACGAATGTGTAAATAAAGCTGTTTTGGAAGACACTGAATTAAAAAAAAGAATTGTATTGCCTTCCCCTATGCATTCTACAACAAAAATAACTTGCAGACAAAATTTATTACTATTTTGAAGTAAATGTACTGTGCATTAGATGTTGTTTTTCAAAATAGCACATACATGTGTACACAAAAAGGCCATATATTTCTTACTGTAAATAATATGAATCAATCTACATTAATGCCATTAAAAAAATATCAAATTTATGTATAACTACTTTTATATAGTCAGTAAGCTCTGTAAAGAAAAAACTAAAAAGAAAAAATAAGTCATACACTACATAACTGGGATTAACACTTCTGTCATTCAGGACAATTAACAATGATTTGAAAGATTTTCAAAATAACATAATTAAATCAAATATGAATAGACGAGATGGTTCGTAAATCTCTCTTATTATTAGAATATTTTCTTGTAACTGAAAGAAATATGAATACTTTCTCAAACTTTACATTTTGATTACTTGTGATAGAAAATCATTTAATAACAGTTAAATAGTTACTCGTTATTGGGTTTTTTGTAACATCATTATTTGATAAATGCACATGCTAATGTAAGAAACGAATTGGAAATTTACTACTATGAATAATATAAATTGGAAAAATTGTTTACGTGAAAACCTGACAAAACTTAATTTTGAAAGTGACGCTGAACAACTTGGGCCCGCACATTCAATGCATTGGCTGCAGGTTCTCCAACATCACCTTCAAAAATTTCAATATGTTCATCAAGTAACACATCTGGTTCCAAAATTCTATAATGCCTCATCATGTTGTTCAATACAGCACAAGACACAATTATGCGCCCTGCTGTCAATGGGCTGTAATGAAGAACGCGGTCCTTAATGAGACATCGCCACTCAGTCTTCATAACTCCAAACAAACGCTCGATACAGTTGCAGGTACTGCAGTGGGCCCGTGTGTACCGTTCCTCCGCTGAACCTGCCTCAGCATTTCTAATTGGAGTCAGAAGATATGGCTCTGGTACATAGCCAGAATCTCCTAGAAAAAAAACAATTGTGGAATACATTCACAATCATCGCAGTACTAGACAGAATCAATCAGAACTGGCCAAACACCAAAATTTATGTTAGGAAACTTTCAATTCTGATTCCCATTTTTGATTAATTTTAAATTGTATCATAAACACGCTATCAAGACTTAGGAAATTATGATTTAAAACATAATTATAACAAGAATCATGGCAGTTGGAAAATTACTGTTTTATATTTAGTAGCTATGAGCAATTTTCAATATTTCTAATGTAAATAACTAACCGTTCTTACTATGATCATAACTGGCCAATTTCATGCCTGACTAGCATCAGCTGAACATTAATAACACTGAGCTAATAAACCAAAGAAAACCAAGCAAGAATGCAGATTTATTACGCTCAAACACTGCTTTCTGTCTGTGAAGTATATTATGATGTAAATTACTTTTGTATCAATTAAACATTATCGAAATGGAACAAAACTTGGTTCTGTTTGAAAATACAAAGTATACAAATCTGTTACATTTTTAGAGCAGACATGTCAATGATTTCAAAATTGAAATAATAAAATATCTATGTATTAAGCTTCAATATTAAAGTTTAACTTTCTTTAATTTTTAATTCAATATTGTGCTAAACTTCTCGGAAATAATATGAATAAAGACTTTATTGCATTTTAACAAGGTAGTCAAATGAAGGAAATTTATACAGTAAACTTACCCAACAACCAGCAGTTCCGAAGCCCTCTGGCATACTGTTGCTCCAGTGCTTCCCTCAGGTTCCCAAACCTGAAGACAAACTGATCGTGTAAGAGCCCGGCATTCGTGGGTCGATGTGCAGTATCCTAAGATCGTAACTGGACACCTGCACAAAGACGAAGCAATGTTGGGATAGTGTAGCATTAAAGTTACATATGTATATACCTTTAAATTTTCCCTTGGAAATGTTTTTTGATACCATATCAAAGAGGACACTTTTTCTCACAGGTTAAAAAAAAGCACTGCCACAGGAAGTATGAAATTTTATCGAACAAAAGTTCCATCATTGTCCTACACAGAATTGTGTAAGGTAGAAGTCACGAAATAAAATAAAAAATCTGAACCCCTGTTAAATGTGAATGTGAACTGAGCTGTACACGAAAAACTAAATTTTAATACTACAACTAATGTTGAATACAAAACTCTCTCTCTATGTATATATAATCTCTGTATAAATTGTATGTATAAATATAAAATTTTATTTACATATATATTTATTTAAACACACACAAGAAATTTTTTAGTAGGTAACAGATCCATGTCAAGATCAGGGGCGCAACAACTAAATTTCCAGGGGGGGGGGGGGGGCAATATACCATTTTATAAAGAATCATCGATCCCCCCCTATTGAAGCGGGTTGTCCGGGGGTCCTCCCCCAGGAAAATTTGTATTTCAAGGTGGAAAATGGTGCTATTTAAGCAGTTTTATTATCAAAAAATTGATTACACAGCACTTTCTTTGCCCCCATTTGCCCCCACTTCAAGGTTTCAGAGGGGGGGCAAAATACCCTTGCCCCCCCCCCCCCCCTGTTGTTGCACCCCTGGTCAAGATGGCATTGCTCTGATTTATGGAAAGTGTGTATGGCTGTGTATAAATAAGTTAGAATTAAATCATCGAATAAACAAAATAAAAAAATAATCAGCAGAATGTGAGGTACAAGTCAGCAAGTATAATACAAAAGCTGTTAAGTGTGAATGTGAATTTAGATGTACAAAAAAAAAAACCTAACACAATTTTACTACTACAACTAATGTTAAATAGAAAACTAACTCCCTCTATGTATGTATGCCTATCTACAGCATGCCAATACATATATAAATTTTATATTTTAGGACATTATTCAAATGCATAAACACTTGCTTTAAACTAATTAAAAAAAAGCTGATACTGACCACTTGGACATTGATGGAATGGAAGCGATTTTGATTAAAATAGGCAGCTTCATTAGCTGTAGGTCTCACAATCGCAATGTGGGAGCAATCGATGCAACCAATTACGCCTGGAAATCCAGTAGCTGCTACGAACCTATAATAAACATTAAAACAATTTTGTTTTGATCGTTTATATAAAAGTAAGAGAAACATACAAAATAAATTTATAATGGGGAAGAGCTGAAATTCTAGAAGAGGGCCTATTCAGAAAAGAAAGCAAACAAAAATCTGAAAATGCATTAAAATTTAGCTTGTTATGTAGAAAGCCATTGCAATACACAAACTACTATAAATAATACTATAAAATAAAAAAAATACTAAAATGGTGTGCACAGTTGGTTAGATCAATGTAATTAATTTTAAAAATGTAATTATTTAACACAATTATTGTAGGAAACTTAAAAAACAGTTAATTTTTTTCTGTAGTATCCCAATCCTTGAAAATTACAGTCAAATGTATTTACAATGAGCACATTAGTGAAAATAAATGTTACGAATATACTTACTGTCTCTGCACTCTCTCCCGTTCTTCGTAGGTCTGTGGGAATCTAATCCAAAGGGCTGCAAAGTTTCCACTAAGCAGCTGGCTCACCTGTCGCACACAATTGCCTGCTGCAGTCTGGCAGACTGCCAGTACAAAATCTTGTGCTACAGCTCGCTGGTAGCTTCCAGTGGCAAAAAACCGAACCGCTACTAACACCTGTAATTAATAAATTGATTTTTATCACATACGTTGTTGATAGCCAAAGCAATAACTTTTATGAAACTAATATAAACACAGTAGTTTTAACACAGAAATTGATTAGTAATTGTCAGAAACAGTGGCTAGTGAATAATAAATGAAGTAAAATGTTTAATTTGTAAATTAAAATATTTTAAGGAATGTTCTACATAATTTCAGCTTACCTAACCTAATAAACCATTCACTTAATTATTTACTTTCCCTTTTCCCACCAGTTTAAAAATGTAGGTACCAAATCACCTAAAAACACCTAAAGAAAAATACTGTTATTTAATTCATTTAGGCCTATGTAGGTTACGTACCTGGATGTGCACTGGTACTTCGCTGACCTTCAAGATTCGGTCTCAGCGCTTCACCAAGCTCAAATGCCATTCTCATACCCATTCGAAAAAGAGTACGGAATTCCACTTGCCGCAACTCAAATGGGTTGAAGCTGTCCCGTAACTGCCTACGATACAACCTAAGCCTGTTACGTTGGCGCCTTCTCCGAATTCTTTCTTGGACGAGATGCATAATACCCCATCCTTCAAAATCCATTGTGCCTAAAACAAGTTAACTGTAAAAATTAATTTGACATATTATATAACACAAGCCAAAAGTATGTTTGCACAATAGTTTGTTATAATTAGCTCATTATCACAATCCATAAACTTGCTACGTTTGTGTTTGTATGTATATTTATTTTAATTTTATGATTTTATTAGCATCTTATTTAAGTTTTAACCTCGATACTGTTATTCCATATATACTGCATCGTAAAAAACAATTATTTTTAACGTCATATACAAGCATTTATAGGTTAATTGGAGGTTTTGACATTCATTGAAGTAGGTAACCTAATTTCATGATAATAACATGAGCAAGCGAACTGAATTTCATGGGCAAGAAATAAAATAAACTAAATATATAACGAAAACAACTTCAAACACAATAAATAAGACATGCCTAAGCATAATCATACCGTTTTTCCCCGTTCTCTTACAAAGCCTTTGACGAAAGTAGCTGCCTATGACGGCTATGACAGGCCTACGACGGGGGACGGCGGGCAAACCATCGCGCCTTACGTATGATGGGCCTGTCGTGGCTAAGGCGTCTTGCTGGAAGGCGAAATAAGATCCATGCTCGCTTTTAGTGGCGAAGCGTCATACCGATGACGCGTCGTCCCTATGACGGGCGATAAAGAGAACCATGCTCGCCCTGCAGGTGTAATTTGACTCCTAGATCTCTTTATGTTTTCACTTAGCCTTAAACTAAGAGCATCTTTGTGTCGGGCCAAATAGGATGATATCCAATCTTTCCCAGGTAGGTTATTTTTGAAACGTTTTTCTCTCACACCTTTTTGTCCAGGTAGCTTTTCACCAGTAGCCGAATATCAAAAGTAGTCAAAGGAAATAATAAGTTTACAATAATTTTTGAAAGTACACTTTAAAGACTACAGTGCACAACATTCATGTGTCAAATTAAAGCTTTTAAAGAAATGTATAATGGTTTTACTTATAAGTAATGCTAGTAGTTCACTTAATTTTTTTTTCCTGTTTTCTGTATTTTTTTCCTCAGATGGCGCCTGTTAAGAAAAAACGAGCATTTTGGACTGAGGACCAACTTTCTCGAGCAATGAAGGCTGTAAGTGATGGTTCTTCTGTAAAGAGTGCTGCCCAGGAATTGGGAATTCCCAGAAGAACCCTTAGAAATAATCTTCTCACAGGTACAGTGACTAAGAAACTAGGTCGACCATCATATCTTACTGTGTATCAAGAAAATGAATTGTGTAAAAGAATTTTCCGCCTAGCTGATATGCGTATAACTGCAAAAATCCTTCGGCGAACTGTATTTTCATTTTGTGAAGCAAATAAAATTCAAGCTCCTTTCGCCCATGGAAGTGCTGGGCGGAAGTGGTTGAAATTATTTTTGCGAAGACATCCCGATGTTGCCAAACGAAAAGCCCAATCGATGAACCCAGACAGAGCTGCTAAACTAAATAAGTTTGTCGTGAATGATTACTTTCAAAAATTGAAGGAAGTAATGACTAGGTCAGATATTTTTGACAAGCCTCAGCTTATATTCAATTTGGATGAGTAAGGTTGCAGACTTACCTTGCATAAGCAACAGAAAACATTTGCTAGAAAAGGAGCCAAGCGTGTTCATTTAATAATGCAAGAACATGGGGAAAGTGTATCAATTGTGTCCTGTGGAAATGCCATTGGACAAGTAATCTCACCAATGGTAATATTTAAAGGTGTAAGATGCAACCTTGCATGGAAAGATAACTTACCTAGTGGAACAGCAATTGAAATGACAGTGAAAGGTTGCATGACAACTGCCACCTTCATAAATTGGGTTCATCACTTTTCGCAGTACAGGCCACCAGACAATGTTGTTCTTATTTTTGATGGAGCAAAATCCCATTTAGATGCTGGTATTGTGAAAGCAGCTGATAACTATGGCATAACATTATTTTGCTTACCGAGTAATACTACTCATGAGTTGCGACTGATGGACAAGTCTGGCTTTCGTCCTTTCGAGGCATTTTGGGACGATGAAGTGATGCTCTACTGGACAACACAACAATACAGTCACAATCAAAAAATTACGAAGCATGATTTTGGCAAGATATTCATAACAGTATGGCCAAAAGCTGCCTCGGCCGCAAATGTTGTTGCAGGCTTTAAAGCCGCCGGAATTTTTCCCTACAATCCAAATATATTCCCAGAAGAAGCTTTTGCTCCTTCAGAGATCACATATAGAGCTGAAGATAATGCAGCTACAGCTACAACCATAGCACCACCTGAGTGCAATGCAGTTCCAGCTCCAAATGCACCCACAGCACAATATGAAGATGACACAGCTGCAGCTACGACCATAGCACAACCTGAGGGCAATGCAGCTAGTAGCACCGCACCATCTAAGAGACTGCCAAAATCGCAAGCTTCTTCTTCATCACTGAATCTTGTTTTACCATCTTGTTATTATCCAATAGCATATGCCTGTAGAAAAAACACCATATCCTCCTACAGTACCAGATCTTCAAGTGAATCAACCTCAGTGAGTGACGACATCTCTCTTCACGATAGTTTGAGCAGTGATCTTGAGTCTGATGAAGACGAAATTGAAACAAATTTTCAGGACATTTTGAATACACCTGAGATTAAAGTAAAAACAGCCATTAGCAGAAAGAAATCATTAAATTACAAGGCTATTGAAGTGACAAAATCTTTGTTTGAAGAACCAGGAAATTCTGGTCGTCAAAAGAAGAAAATATCTAAATACAGTGCTACTCTGAAAAAGAGGGCTACAGTAACATTTGAAAAGGGGGATAAAAATCTGACAAGGAAACTACGACCTGGGAACTCTAAGAACAACAAAAAGTCTAAAATATATGCAACAGAACAATCTAAGGAGAGTTGGTATTGTCATATTTGAGATGAGGATTGCCAGGTTGACATGCGACTATGACAACAGTGTCTTCAGTATGTCCATGAACAATGTGTAAGACTTTCACATGAGGACAAAAACATTTTATTCCTGTCCTGATTGTGAAAATTAGAATTTTGATAACCTACATTTTAAATATGATTGTGTATTTTGGTATTTCTCTACTTAAGTTATGATTCATAACCTAGCTTAAACTAGCATAACAACAGTTAATGAAGAATGTGCAGGGCTTTCATTTGAGTACAGATACATTTTTATCCACCCTGAGTGTGTTATTACAATGTTTGTACATGTAAATAGTGATTTTGTTTGTGGTTTATCTTGTAATTATCATAACCTTCCTTAAAGTGGCATACAGACTATTTACTTGCAGTAAATTAATTTATTATAGGTGGGCCTTATATGGTACTCCTGATGGGCCTTATTTGGAACACGTGGTTTTATTAGTCCACTATTCCAACATTTGTGTTTTACAAAATAATGTCATTAAACAGGGTAGAATGTTAAAGTTTGCAGAGGTGTTACTGATCACAACAAACAGAGGCATTTTATTAGATGTTTTCTCATAATATTATGATTTATGGGAAAATGGGAAAATTCAATTAATCTTAGGTGGGCCTTATTTGGCTAACTTACCTTACGTTTTGTCGATTACACTACACGTCAGGAACGATCAACCAATAATAAAGCTGCACCTATTGCTGATATTTGGAACATGCTAAATGCAAAACTAGCACCGGTGTATAGGCCAACGGAGCAATTGACTATCAACGAACAGCTCTTTCCTTTTCGAGGAAGAACAAAGTTTACCCATTACATGCCATCAAAATCTGCTAAATACGGTCTAGGGGCATAATTCATAGTGGTGTAAGCAATACTTGAAACAAGTACTTCTTATATTCATGCTTAAGCATGGCATTCAATTCATAGCGAACAAAATGAGCACTGCTTATTAAGGCTACTTCAAGTAATACTTCATGAAGCACTATGTCAAATTAAGTTCTGCTCAATACGAATTCACAGTCATGAAATAAGTTTGTCTTGTTTCGCAAGTATTCATAATCAAATAAGCATTGCGTATTCATTGATATAAGTAATACTTCAAGTCGGCTATCTTGGTGACCCAAGTACCGGTATGGATTTGCTTGTTGTAAGGAATAGATTATATAAGTATTAATTCCCGTACACTTTTCCATATATTAAATTACAATTGAGAGAGTAACACAAATTCAATTCGGGGAAAAGAAACAAAACAAATCTTTGCCGCTTAATTTTGTAAACAGTACAGGCTATGTACAAAACCTTTTCTGCAGCTGGCGTGATGGATTTTGGCGACTAGGTCGAATTTGAACAACTTGTGGACGAAGTTTATGAAGACCATGTTAATGTACTGACACCAAAGCGCTACATTAAACCCTATCGAATGGTATAGTGATTCTGAGTTCAAGCGACATTTCAGTTTCAGCAAGAACACAGTCATTCAAATTATCATGTCGTTAATTGAACCTGCACTGAGGAAAGAAACTATTTGGGGCCTTCCTATTACGCCTGTCTGCCAAGTTTTGATTGCTCTGCGATATTGTGCTACGAGAACGTTTCAGGTAAGTGGCAATGTTTGTGTAATTTACATAATGCTTAGGCCTAGTCTATATTTGGTAGATAGCTGTATCATTACTGGACTAGGGAGAGGGAACAACTGCTGATGGTGGCAAGCAACGTTTACGATTCAGGCAGCGAATTCTAGCGGTGGGCGCTGGAAGTAAGTGTGTGATTCGTGTCTCGAAATGTTGGCATGTACTTGAAAAATGAACATTTTATTGATTAGTATACTTATCATGCACAGCATTATTTTAAAACTTATACTTAAAACTTCGTGTCGAAGTTTCGTATTATAAGTTTGGCTATTTGCAACAGAAGAACACGAGAACACATTAATTTGCTCGTTACCGAGTTTAAATGATTACACATCACTGACGAGTACTGAAAGGCTCGCTCGCATTTTTTAATTATAATTTGTAACAAGTTAAATGTTTATTCAAATTAAAATTTCTACATTTTTACATACACACACATATAAATATATAATTTTATTTTGGACTCTGGAGATCTCGGGGTTGAGACACTCTTTTTAATAATCTGTTTCAGATTCGTATTTGATAAATGGGGATTTAACCTAACACTAATCATTGTGAGTCACATTGCATGCTCAAAATTATAGCTCAAAGTTTTCAAACAAAATAATATTTCTGTCCAAGTACCATTTTCAAACAAATAAACATTTCATTTTTAACATATGGTCTTTTGGCTAATCAAACACCAGTGATGGCCACATACACAGAATACAATACAAGGTATAGACAGAGATTAGAGAAAGTTACAGATGGAGCATGTCACCAATTTCTGCGGGAGGGGTCTAAGGCCCTGGGACAGAAGGGGAATGCTTTTGTCCGCCATATTGGAACGTGAAGAAAGTTGTGTTTTCCCGTAAGAGTTATGTTGCGGCGAATTTTGAAGTGCTTGCATTAAATTAAGTATATTGTTCGGTATCGAGTTTTATTAATATTTTTGCCAACATATATTTAACTTTTGATTCCACAATCGTGAGACGTTCATTACTTCAGGAAGTTAGTAGATTGTGTAAAAAATTGTGTTGAGGTGACACTCGTATGGGAAATGGGAAATGGCATCCTGCGTAGCTTTTGGGTGTACTAATAGGAATGCAAGGAAAGGAACAAAACAACTGGAATTCGAAAAGGATAATAAAATAATGTTTCACAAGTAAGTAGCAATAAATGGCGGGGCTGGCTTATAGCCTTTTATAATGTTTATCAATGATATAGGTTATCTCCCCATAAACGGAATAATGTGACTGTTGATACGCAATATGGAACATTTACCACCCGAAATATTACAAAATAGAGCTGTAAGAAAACTGGGTAAATGTTCCGTATTGCGTATCCAAGTATATCTGTTGGTCCTGTTTAAGTATTTTTAATGTCAGTAGATTGATAATTGATAATATTTATTGTCATTAGACACAGGGTGAAATAGACATTGTCATTGAAAATACATCTTAACAATAATATAACTTTACACAAACTTAAAGGGGCACACAATACAAAATACAAGTTGTGGTGTAAGGAAAGATGAAGGTCTACAATGAACTATGAAGGTATCGATTTTTATTTGCCGTGTCCCGTTTCCGAGAAACACGGCTGGAAGCAAGCAGCTGTGATGTCATCTCGTTCACCCGGTCGCGTGGAGTGGCTGCTGCCTGTCTTGTGTCATCCGACACGTGTACGTACTAATACATCAAGCGTGTTCCTCAGTTCCTCACGAACAGTGCGAGGTCTCGTAACGGATACGTTCACAAGTGGAGTGCTATGTTACAGATGAGTGCAAGATTATTTTAAAGGTTTTATTGTATTGTCATGAGTGCAAACAGTAGATAGTTTTTTTAGGACAATGCCGAGTTGTAGTGCATTCGGATGTAGTAATTCTTCTCGGAACCCAGGAAATAGAGGTAAAGGTATATTTTTCCATGTGTTTCCGGACCGTTCTAAATTTCCTAAAATGTTTTCGAAATGGGTATCATTTTGTAAACGAAAAATTTTTACGCCGGGACGTGGTGCACGTTTATTATCCCAACATTTTCTAGACAGATTTCGATGAAACCCAGTTAATGAAATTGAAATTAATGCACGACGAAAAATTGATTGGTCCTAAATTAAAGTCCGGCGCGATACCTTCAGTGAGGAAATTAAACTTGCTGAATAGTGAAAGAGTAGAAGCAGAATCCCCATGTACTAGTACAAGTAATACATGTGCAGTGTGATACGAATCAAAAAAGCGGAAAATGTTAGTACAGGAAATGCTGTCATCGGAGAATCAACCTCAAACTATACGCGAAGCTACGATAACCTCTGGAACAGAACTTCCTGACGTTTCTCACAACAATAAAAATAACGTAGAAATACAGTGTGAATTAGGGTCTGAGTGTTTTAGGCAATATTCTGCTGTGTTTGGTGGCACTCAGCATGACTTGACTGTAACAAATAAATGTGATTTGGATGAAAGTTTTTTCGAACCAGATGAGGCGGAAACAGAATCTGAGAGTGAGAACGGTGACACAGACGAAGGGGAAATGTACAAGCCATTCTGTTCTCGAGCAGAAAATAAGCCACAAAAATATTTCATTGTTGCATGGACGTGTTTACTGGTCTTTTTTAAAACGTGTAGTGACTGTTGGAATGAAATACGAAACATATCTTATTACTGCAAGGGCGCTATGGTTTGTATAAAAACTGTGTGCGCTTTTGGAAAGATATTTTCATGGCATTCTCAACCTGTTATTGGTAAAAGACCAAAGGGGAATGTGGAAATTGCTTCATCGCTTTATTTGTCAGGAATTTTATTCAAATCTTTTAAATCTTTTTGTAGTTGTATGGGTATTGCCATGTTTTCAAGAACAACATATGATAAGATTATCAACGAAATAATCAATTCGGTTTTAAACTCCGTGTGGAAAAACGAGAGAGACACAAACATCCAAGAATTAAAAAAGAATGAAAATGTTTGGCTAGCAGGCGACGGACAGTATGATTCTCCAGGGTTTTGCACAAAATATGTAGTATACTCTCTAATGAATTTGCATAAAGGAGTTATCGTAGATTTTCAGCTTTTGCAAAAAGGTATGATGAAGGGGGATCTAGAAAAAAATGCTTGTGAAAAATTAATGTCAAAAATCATTGAGGAGAAAAAATTCAAAATAAAACTGTTTTTGAGTGACAGGCATGTTGGAGTTCGCCATTACATGAGAACACAACATCCTACCAT
Organism: Bacillus rossius redtenbacheri; assembly: GCF_032445375.1. Taxonomy (NCBI): domain Eukaryota; kingdom Metazoa; phylum Arthropoda; class Insecta; order Phasmatodea; family Bacillidae; genus Bacillus; species Bacillus rossius. Next base: position 299,889,026 of record NC_086330.1, on the reverse strand, counting down.
CGAACATGAATTTGATGTATGGCACATGTCAAAAACATTAATGAAAAGAATAAAAAAAATTGAACATCAGTACCCCGAAATTCATGCTTGGAAAGCAAGTATAAACAATCATCTCTGGTGGGCGGCTCAGTCATGTGGCGGAGACAGTGAACGCTTGATTGAAAAATTTGTCTCTCTTCTATACCATATAAAAAATCAGCACGAATGGTACGAAGGAGGTGTAAAAAAATGTTGTGAACATGAACTTATCAGTGAGAATGGAAACTCAAGAAACTGTGGCTTAGCGGTTCATCTGAAGGTTATTATGCTCTAAAGACAATTGTATTAGATAAATTATTTTTAAGGACCTAAAGCATGTAAAGCATTATGTACACACTGGTAATTTGGAAAGTTACCATAAAGTTCGTTTGAAATATGCACCAAAAAGAGTTCACTTCTCTTTCTGCGGTTTATATCGGCGGGAAATTTTAGCTATATTGGACTACAACTGGAACGCAAATAAACAGAAAGTGGGATGTAGAAGCCAGTATTCAAAGGCATCTGGTGACTGGGTTCTAAAAAATAAGTATGCACTGTCCACTGACGGGTGGAAAGAAGAAATAATGAAGCAAATATTAGGACGTTTGAGAGATTTGAACTTACCAGAAGAGGAGCCTGGAGATGCAGTAGAGCTATCGGTGCCGGAAAAAATCGTTCCAGTACCTCGTCCTTCTATTGACGCCTTACAGAATAAACGATTCTCCAGCTTTCATCATGCTTATCAGTAAACAGGTACGTTTTATTGGAATTGCTAATATACTAATTTAATTTACACCTTATGTATTTGTATAAAATAATCAAACAATGTAACATTCAACAGAATATAACAGGTCTATTACATAAAATATATTTATGATTTGCTATATATAAAGAATGGCGAATTCTGAAAAAATTATTTTATGACTGATAAAAGGTAGCCCTAATTAGGCCATCTGTCACTGTTATGTTTAAAACCTGTGTATATTCCATTACGTTCAGGAAAAGTTAATCTAATTCTGCTAACAACACACGAAGGAATTACCACTCTGTTGTGGTGTCCTATAGCTGTCCATGAGTTTATCCACGAGGTGAATTGTTTGTATGCAGTATATCTCCACGTTCTATTTGTAGGATTATCTGCTGTTAATTGTCGCTTTTTTACGCGACTTTTTGTTTTTATGCTTAAATTATGGCGAGTCATGGTTAACACTTCCCTATCTAGTACTAAATTATTAAATGAAGGGTTTTCTGTTACACAGTGATAAACTGTGGTTTTAACATTTCTCACGTTTTCTATTTCACAACAACACATAATCTCTTCATCTGTGTTCATTACAACACATTTACCACACGAGCACCATGAATGATTGTGTGCCCTACCCACGGTATTTACTTCATTGTTGTTGCTTTCATCTTGACACACTATCTAAATAAATACCTGAAAATTTAACAGTTTTAATTTCTAGGGAAGGTTTTAAAGTAAAAGTAATAGATTCTGTTTTATCATAATTTACAACTAACATATTGGTTTTAAACCAGTAATAAAACTTTTCCGTAGTTTGTACAATTTTAATTTTTAAAATCTCAGGATCGTTATCATTAATTAAAAAAATTGGTTGTCTGTAAAGTCGGTTTACGGACGATAGTTTAACGTGACAACGTCATAACAAAACATTAATGAAATTATTGATCCAGAAGAAAAGGAAATATCATATTCGGCCTGAGACTGAGCCGTAATAGGTTTTTGCAACCAAACCATTTAGGTATTAAAAATATTATATTCTTTGAGGAAGAATTTTTTTTTTTTAATTTTTCTATCTTTTGTATGATAAAATCTACCTCTGCATACTTTTATGAAAAAAATTGAATCATTTTTATTGTATTATCACTATTTTGTATGGATACAAAGGAGTGAAATTAAATCTACAATTTAATTAATAAATTTACTTTAATTTGCATTAATTAATTCAAATATACAGTAAACTCCCGGTATATCGCGCCTCGATTGATCGCGGAATCGGGTATATCGCGGGTCAAACCATGTCCCCCAGTCAGAAATGAATAATAATGGAATAAATGGTTGACAGCAGATTAGGATAATTTTGCGTTGTAACTAACAAACTAAGCATCGGGCAGAAAAAAGCCTAGGCGTAGAAAATGTCCGCAGTGAAATTCTAAACAAGATATCTCCGTACATTATTCCTCTATCTTGTAGGGTTTTCAAATTATGGTCCAATCCAGCCCAGTGATATTTTCTGAAACACTAGTTCTTAACGTCGCTTTATCTCACAAATGAAGCATCGGAACGGGGACCTGATAAAGCCCACCGTCCAGCGACATTATCCAGCGTGACTCGGCTGGGGATTGATGTTGGATAGGCTTGGTTGTCGGCAAGCGCTGGGTAGGGAGAGACGAGCCGAGAATATGGAGAGAGGTAGAGATTAGAGCAGGCAGAAACATGAAGAGGGGGAGTGGGGGAGGGAATGTGTTCACGCAGCACACAGGCAGAGCATGAGTCACTTGACTGAGCAGCGTTCCTGCATACAAGGCAAAATCAGGTAGTCCGGTGTTTAAAATTCCACTACAGAATCTTAATTGGTACTTTACTGGACATCTTTATATAAATGTTTTGTTACAACTTAAACCTACAGACGTAATATTATTGGGTAATTCATTGTATTATACACGTTCATCTTTTTACTTTGGTATAATGTTTTAACATTAAATAGTAAAGTAAATCAGCTAGCGTATTTTTAATCTTTGCCCAGGAATTCCCAGTGGTCCAATACTTACGTGAACCATACTGTACCACTTTTGCCGTGAGGTAGTAAACAAGTCCCGGAAATGTTTATGTGTAACGGTCTCCCGACCTTTAACCAGAGGCTGGGGAATATAACACTTGCCGATCCAAGCCACACACACTCAGCAACTCGACACAGCGTTTGGTGAAATAAGTAAAGACATAGATTAACACGGTTTTTAATACGGCGTCACTGATTGCGCTAAAATTAAATTGGCGCAATTTTTGTTTCCCACACGTGACCATTTATAATTTACTGTAAGCATGGATAATAAAGTTTAACCACTTGACACGATAGACGATTCTTTATTTTTTATTGTACGAATGCTAGAATCGTTTTTTCCTGTATCTGCGGCCTACTTCTGCAAAAGACAAGCTATCTGTAAGTAAATATAGAATTTTTATTTTGTCAATCAAACTCGGTACTTTGCGATTCATATTCGGTTTGAAGTATCACTACGGCCTTTCTTTTTAGAAGACTTCGACCACAGAATCGTGTGTAACCGCACACACTGCACTTACTTGTTACGGACACTGACGAAGCAGATACTGTGGCTGACACCACGAGACTGGCAGCAGCTTGTGTGCCGCACGTGTGTTTGGCGGCGTTTGGCGCGCTCGTAGGCCGTGCGACAAACTGTGCGCGGCACACGAAAAAATAAAAACAATTCAACATTTAATATTTATCTTTAAAATTTATTATTTCTATTTTTTCACCCGCGTTTAGTGAAAACTGCGGATGCAAAGTCCGCACAACGGCGGGCCGTCTATACTGTGCGTGCTTGCCGACTTATTAGAACACAGGCGGTGTTTTATGCCTTTTGACCTTGGTCACATCAAAACATTGCGGTTATACAACAACGCGGGTAAAAGTTATGTCCCCCGACAACCGCGTTAAATAGGGAGTGTACTGTATATAGTACTTTTTTTTGTACACTTTGAACTATAAATACTTTATATTAACAATACTTTTTTACTTTAATAGGGAGTGTACTGTATTTATTACTTTTGAAATGTTGCGTGCGCCGTATTTATTTTTACAAGTACAAAAAAAAATTCGCAGCTGCCAGGATTCGAACCGACAATCTTTGAATTGGAAGTCAGCCATTCTAACCTCACGGCCACGACGCCATATTGAGAAAGTTGTTTCAGGTGGTATAAATTAACAAATATTCCATGCACAATATTTGTTTGAATTTCTTTTAACTAGCATATTCTCTGTTGGACTCGAAATATTTACACACTCGTGGGCTCATAACTATAATAGGGTGTGTGATTTATTTGATCAAATAATAACTCATGACAAATATTTACCAATGTCAAACTAAAGCGTGAAAATTATTACACCAGCAATAAATATTTAGTTACACAGCTAAAATAATACGTACTTGTAAGAACGCCATTTCCTTGCGAATATACTCCCGTGGCGCGGTGCACAACAATAACCTCGGTTTGCCGCCACATGCCGGCCGAGTTCTCTGTACCGTCCGCAACATACCAGAGAGATGCCACGCATGCGTAAGTGGGACAATTTTTCGTGCGTGCAGCCAGCTTTCATCGATTTATTAGACGTTGTAACGTCAAAAGGTAGTAACGTCAGCATATAAAATGCATTTTCCATTAATCATGTAATCAGGCAAATCATTTATACAAATTAAGAACAACAAGGGCCCAAGAACTGATCCTTGTGGTACTCCATTTTTAATAGGCAGTAAACCTGACTTTTATCTTTTATTTTAACTGTTTGCATCCTATTATCTAAATAGGATGACAGTAACCTTTAACTCTTTAGTGTTCTATCCTATAAAATTTAAGTTTTTGATGTGACGTATAATAAATCGATGAATGCTGGCTGCACGCACAACAAAGTGTCCCGTTACGCACATTGTCCCATTTTGCTGTGTTCCGTTACGCTCATTTTATATTGCTCTTTGCTAACCTGAATCTCCTAGCATTGCGATCGAGTACGTGGCGTAATTCTGTTTTCATGTATTTCAATGTAACATTTTCATTGCTCTTTGCTAACCCATTCCTCCTAGCGTTGCTGCAGAGTCCGTGGCGCAAATATATTATTTTTGACTGCATTTTGGTGTTGGGTAAGCCATTTTCCTTCACATCATCCTTGAAACACTCCCATTTGTTTCCTACTTTTCCTATCATCGTCCTATCCTTAACAAAATAACACAGACTGAAAGAAGTTAAATAGCAAACATGTATAAAAGTTATAGTTAAAATAATCTCTTTGATAAAGTAATAAACATATATGAATTAATGAGTGCAAATAAAAGTAAATTTATCAATTAAATTGTAGATTTCATTTCACTCCTTCTTTGTATCCATACAAAATAGTGATAATTCAATAAAAATGATTCAATTTTATTTAATAAAAGTATGCAATCATTTCATCAATGTTTTGTTATGACGTCACGTTAAACTATCGTCCGTAAACCGACTTTACAGACAACAAATTTTTATATTTATGATGCTCGGCATTATTTTAAAGAATTGTACGTAAAATGTCATGTCCGAGTTTCGTATCATAAGTGTATTTGCTTGTTACCGAGATTAAAAAAAGTTACACATCACTGGTGAGTACTGAAACACTAGCTCACATTTGTTTCTATTTTTCAATTAAAATGTTATGATTTACTATATCAAAAGCCTTACTTAAATCTAAAAATAGTGAAGATACATTGGTTTATGACTCAAAACCATCTAAAACATAGTTTACAAGATTTTCAACAGCTTTACAGTATACATTGACGCCGACCGCCAATGCTGCTCCATGTCGCATAGACTGCTATGCCTCATCAATGCCTCACGAAATCGTGTGCACCGAACGCGCTCGGGCACGCACTGCAGTGTAGAAAGTGCAACGCGGCGAATGCCACGCAATTAGGGCCACGTTGGTGGAAGGATCCAGCCGGGTGTGGCATATCCCTCCGCCGAACTACAACAAATGCGTTTTGCACGGGACGGCGGGTCGCGCGCGGTGAGAGCGGCAGTATCCTTCTGGAGCTCACAGAGGCCGGCAGCCTCCACGTGACACGGGACCAGCATTTCTTATTTTCACTGATATGTAGTTTTCAATAGTTGTAAAATTCCGTAAACCTTTTCTTTCAGTTCCGTGGTCGGCCTCGACTTACCGAGTGGTATGTAACCTAATTATTCAGTGCTCCAAGACGAGCGTTCAATGTGATATGTAAGTACTTTGTGCGAACTGCGAGATGGTACATCGGCGCTTCACGCGATATCCTAGCCAATCGGCTAATAAGTTTCAGCCAGTAGGCAACACGTAACAAACAATCTTACTAACGCGTCAATTTCTGGGACAGTCCTAAGATTCATGTAGCGTCGCCGGAGTTACGGGCCTACGCGTTCTAAGCCCAGTGTACTACGTAATTATAATTGTGAAATGTAATTTTTCTCAGTATTCTAGTGTGTTATGTTAGGGTTTGTTTTTGTAATCATCGCATCATGTCCAAAGTGAATGACCTTACCGGGTAGTAAAAACGTGAGCCGCCACTGAGTTAGTGGTCGCGCGTGTGACGATTTGATTCGGGACAACCGTTACGGCCAGGACGGGCAGCACTAGGTATAGGGCTGTGCCGGAATAAATTAATAAGATATCAGCCGGTACTTTCTTGTTCTTTTCAGGCATCCCGAGTGGCCGAAACAGCTCGGGGGGGCCCTACTGTGTCGAACCACTGCCTCTAGCCACAAGGCCGAACCTACCATGAGATTCCGAACAATACTTAAGTCACTTAAATTCACATAGAGGTAGCGGGGTTCGCGTCAACATGCCATTCCTAAAACCAAACTGTGATGATGTAAAGAGATTGTTAATTTCAAAGTAATACACCAATTGATCCTTCATTAAACTTTCCACTATTTTAGATATAAAGGCGGCCACACACGCACAGTTTTGTCGTAGGTTTTACCTGTGCAGGTAAAACTGCACAGTTTTGTCTGCGCGAGTGAGTTGCCCACACACTACTCCGGACTACCTGAGACCTGAGTGAATAGCGCAGTTGTGTTGAAGACCTCGCGAGCGCTGTCCTTCCTCGCGTCTGCAATGTACGAAGAAACAGTATTGTTAGCAGTTCTCGCTGTGAATGTAATACTCCAGCAGGCCAAGCGAAAGAGACGCAAGAGGCGAACTAAGTGGACAAAGGGTTGGCTGCTGAAAAGAAACAAATATTCGCACACAAACTTGTTGTCTGATTTGCGATCGGAATCAAGTGATTGGCACAACTACCTGCGAATGGATCAAGAACATTACTTCGACTTGCTGTCACTAGTTTCGCCGTTGATAAGAAAACAAGACACGTGCATGAGAGCTGCAATTACACCGCACGAACGTTTGACTGCAACACTACGATTTCTTGCAACTGGTAGATATTTTGAGGACCTCAAGTAGGTACACAACAATAATATCACCTCAAGCTTTGGGTGTAATAGTACCAGACACATTTATGCAGTATTACAGGAAATGTACATGAAGGTAAGTAATGTGATTAATGTGTTAGATAGAAATAATTCTACACAATGTATGGTAACAAGAAAGATCTTAATCATGCGCAGACACACTCTTTACATGTTCTTCCTCAATTTTCACAAACAAAGTATTTAAACTAACACTGTTTAAGTAGACATAATATATATTCCAAACGGTATTAAATCAACACATTGCTTATTGCTGCACATCGTACTTATGATATACAAATATACCTAACACTTTCACCGTCATTACTATTGTGAGAATTACATTGAAGAATGTAGGTTACTGCTATAGCATTGAAATGATTGGTTACCAATAATTATACTAAGACATAATTTAAGCACTATACTGAGAATAAAACTTTGCTAACTTTGAAGCATCCGTATCAATACTCGCAGAAAGAGTGTTTTGTACAGACGTCACCATTCCCGTGGTCTGTGTATTTGAGGGTGGATGTTGCCAGCCAGCTGCATGCCTTTCCATGGATTCATATGGCGTGAGGAGCGACTGATGTGTAATATTTGTGACAGGAACGCTATGCGCTACATTTCCCACATGAAAATCACGAGACAGACCTCCCAATGATGCTTCGTAGAGAACATCATTAATGAACTTTTCGGCAAATATACGCTGATTTTCATCTAAAGCGCGTAACTTGTAAGCAACATGTTTGCCGAAAACATCACTTGAGTCCTCTGGCGTCATCGTTTGCAAGCGTTCGCTGACCAAGGACATGACCTTTTCTGTTTGCGTACCATCACAACAATCTTTCCTCTTCTTTGTGGTATGACGTTTACGTGTATACGATGACTCTGCAGATGTAGAACAGAAACTTGTGTTATCATCACCAGGTTGTTGAGAAGTAGGAAGTGTGACATTTGTAGCTGAAATATCACTGTTAGATTCATCGGATAGGGCTGCGTCCTGCGAAAGAATACGTTGTGTTAATATTCGGCAACATATATAGAGTTGTGCTTTTTATAAATATTATGTCAATGTTACATGCATACAATCAAGGAAATGTAAATGATACATTTGCTTATAATTCTAAAATATCCGGAGAAAATGGCGAAAGGAAAAAAAACACAGAAAGAAAACGTGTTTGTTCCAAAATGCTCCGAAAAATAGGAATATTAATTCTAAAACTAAAACATGGTCGTCTCTGAATATTTATTTGTGTACAAGGCATATGATTGTGGAAAAACGGTAAACAGAAACATATTGTTTTAATGATAAGGGGAGAATGTCGCCTACTGCATAGCTGCCAACCATTACGGATTGTCCGTAATTATTACGGTGTAGTGACATATATTACTGAATTACGGGTCGGTAAGAAAGTATTACGGATTTTTTTTTACAAAAACCACAAAAAGCCGTTTAAGTGATATGTGTATACTATAGAACGATATCGCTGACGCTTTGAGTACGATAGTTATCGCTGTCGATATCTTGCAAAAGTAGCGCTGTTGCGGCGTTTTTTTCAAGCAGTCTTGGCGTCCTTTCCGTGTTAACTGTAAACATGGCCGTTATGTTTGGATTGCGTGGGCTACGCGTCACTTATTTTACCGTTTAAGAGTGGCATTGAAAATACATTGAGAATAACTTATTCTGCAACGTCTGTAATAGTGATTTTTCGGTTGCCCACGGAAGTAGAGACGACTGCCGAAGACATTTTGATTGCAAGAAACACCGAGATTATGCGAAAGTGAAATCAGACAATAAATCAATTTCGTCTTTTTTTGTAAACAGTGACGATACGGATGTTACGAATGCAGAGTTGTTGTTCACAAAAAACATTTTCCCCAAAAACAGTTGCAGGCTGGAAAACATGCAACGAAACATCTGACTTAAAGAGTTAGTTTAAAGTTTATGACACAGACAACATTGACGTTTTATGTAAAGAGTGCATTTCTTCATTTCAAAATGCTGTTATCAGTAGGCCTATGCTGAAAAATGTAGCTTAATGTATGTTCTGTAGTGTTGTTATTAACAAGGGTGTTGGGGATGGCGTGACTACCTCCCCCCTCCCCCTCAACTAACCACACCGAATCCTGGATATGCCTCCGAGTGATTACTGATGACTGGCATGAAAGGTTGGCAGCTATGCTACTGAAGTAGCAAGTTGCTGTCTTTTTTATCTTGGTATCTTTTTTATTAATATGAACTTATATGTAAATGACACCACACAATACCATCGTAACATGACACCTGGCAAACAGTTATGTCTAGAAGTATCGGCAGTAGTTTGAAGTTTCGTATAGAATCATTGCTGGTTATTTAATGTGCCACTGAGCCACTTACTATATAATAATTTTTTTTGGAAAATTACAATACATTTATTTATTATTTGACTATTGGTAGTATGTGCCTAGGCCGGTAGGCGTTATGTAAATAAATTTGTGGCCTGTAAACTAAATTGTCACCTGCTTTTTCCCCAATATTTTCGGTTTTTCCCTAAGCTTCAGAACCCTAATTTTGATAGAGTATCGTATACCTACCTACAATCTATTGCCTAGGCTATCTTTAATGTTATATGTTGTCTGTTTCCATGTTCCAGTTCCCAAGCACTGAGCGAGAATGGCAGAACATTTCAAAAGGTTTTGAGGACAGATGCAACTTTCCACACAACCTTGGAGCAATAGATGGAAAACATGTCTGGATAATTCCACCAGCTGACAGTGGTGCTTTTTATTACAATTATAAGGGTTACAACAGTCTTGTTCTACTAGCGATCGCAAATGCTAACTACGAGTTCGTTCTTTGTGATTTCGGAACAAACGGTCGTGTTTCTGATAGAGGTGTTATAAGCAACACAAATTTCTATAGAAAATTTGTGAATGGAGCACTGAATATTCCAAGACCTGGACATGTGGGAAATAGTGAACTAGATTTACCGTATGTATTTGTAGGCGACGATGCATTTGCGCTTCGTCCGGATTTGCTCAAGCCCTTCAGTTACACTGATTTGGATCCTGCTCATCGCATTTACAACTACCGCATTTCAAGAGCACGTAGAATAATTGAAAATGTTTTCGGTATATTGGTAGCATGGTTTCGTATCTTCCACACCCCAATTAATATGGACCTCCATAAAATTTATGATGTGGTAATGGCTTGTTGCGTTTTACACAACTACTTGCGTAAAACGTGTCCCACTAGGTATACACCGTGTGAATGTTTGTATTTTGACGACTCTGACATAGGTTCAACCACTTTGGGTCTGCGGCCAGATGTGGAGCAATTTGTTGGACTTCAGAATGGAATGGTCCGCAATGCAACAAATGACGCGAAAGCTGTGAGAGACATGTATGTTAAGTACTTTAATACCGAAGGGAAAGTGCCATGGCAGGACAGTGTTTAGTGACACAATTCGTCTTTTGGCAAAACCCTGGTGATTTTTTGCAATGCATGTTGTGTATTTTAGTTAAATTTATTCATACAAATGCAAAAACTATGGATAACACTATCACCAAATATGACTTAAGATACATCCTACCTAAAACATGTTATCAGCATCTGTCGTTTAAGCAATCTTTGTCATTTGTTACCTGTAATGTTTTTCACAAAAATTTTCTGTTACCACATATATGCATAAACTTCTGTAAACTTCATTGTTAATAATAATATAAACATATACAGAATATACATTTGTATTCTTGTAAATTTTTTTATAAACATTAAGAATTCAAAGTGAAACACAAAGTATAGGCCATAGGCTACGCAATTAATGCGAGGAAAAGTTATCGGCTGTCCAAATAACAATGGGGCTGTGGGTAGAACATAGGATTACAAACTATTTCAGCCTGACCATAAGGGACACCGAACCCCCGGAAAAAATTTGAATTTCTAAATGCAAATTGGTGCTATTTTAGCAGTTTTTGTATCTGAAAATAATTTATGCACCTGTTTGAAATATTAAATTTTTTTGTATTGGCTTAATAAATTTTATTGAGTGAAGAATTTGATACATAAAGATATTTTTAGTTAACGCTATTCAAAAATTCCAGACAACTCATATGTGATCAGGAAAAAAGTTCGGGGGGGGGGGGGGGGGGTTCATTATTCCTTTGTAAAAAAATCATTTATATTGTAACTGCAATAATGTAATGAATGCACCTATTAATGTTTAGTCTTCAGCGTCACTACCTCGGGCAACAATGTATTTCCGCGATGGCGCGTTGGTAATTTGATCCTGTTTACCAACATAACATTACACGCACTTTGTACCACGTAGATATTTTATTTTAATTCATATTGACTGGAGAAACCAGCTCCTGCCGATCGGCCATATCATCGCAAATCAAATTGTGTATGAACCCTAGCAATAAAATTCCACAATAAAAAACAAATACATACCTCACAGCTGTCCAAATTGGATGTTGACTGCCTTGGTGTTTCCTGATCTTGCAAGAAAAGTAATAAATCGAAATACCACAACTTCGGCGTGTACACATCATCAGAGCCAACTCCTGATTTCTTTGAATCTTCGTGTTTCTTTAGTTCTTTTCGAAAATTGCTCCGAAAATTGTTAATTTTTTTCACTACACTTTCGCGGGTTGCATCACAATCTACGGTCTTCATTACACTGACTAGTCTCTCATAAGTGGCGGCCTTTTTGTCTCTATTCAAATATTCCTTACTTTTCACTTTCCAAAGACATGGTTCGCTGCGATAGACTTCCAAGAATTCAGTAAGAAATTGCTGTGAATAATTCCGCGAGTCTGACATAGTAGCGCAATATGATCACACACTCCGCGTGCGTCTGTCCACTACCAGCTCAACAGCGTAACTGACCTGATCACCACACACACGCTCAGGTTTCGCCTGTGCAGTCCAAACCTGCGCAGGCCAAAATCAACCAGGGTTTGATTTTGCTCAGGTGGGAAAAATACCTGCACAGTTGCACAGGTTTCGCCCACACACGCTACGTTCTACCTGTGCAGGTCATGCCTGCACAGGTAAAACCTACAACAAAACTGAGCATGTGTGGCCGCCTTAACAGGTACAAGTGTTATAGGCCTATAATTATTAGGATTCTTTTTGTCACCTTTTTTATAAATAGGAATAGTCACAGCTATTTTTAAACAATTAGGAAAAACACCTTCCCGAAACATCCAATTTATCAATAAAGTGATAGGAAATATTAAAACATCATGTAGTTGCTGTTACCATGTTGGTAACGGCCTCAACCGAGTGTTATTACTTGCTGGTCATAATATCTAATTGTTTAATATTTATTTAATTTATTTTTATTTTTAATTTATTTTCTTTTCTTTTTGGTACTTAATTGGTAAATTTAATTCCTTGAACTTTTCTGAATTTGCACTGTCGAGCTAGCAAGTGTTCAGTTGGTACACTATACTGCACGCTTTCGGTAATGTTCGGGCCGAGCCGAAGATTTCCGAGTGGAATACTCCGAGTGAAGGCCGCGAGGAAGGGGGACTGCTCGATGTGACGCCGGAGTGGACGGACCGCAAGAGACGGGTGCTTACGCTGAACGAGCATGGAGGTTTCGGCGGCCGAGATGCGAGGCGATGGACATCGCTGTTGCCCCGGGGTGGACGAGTGCCACGGCAGCGGCGGACTTACTGGGACCTTGAAAGTAAGATTAGAGACCCTTATTTATTTTCTGGTGATGGTTCGCCTGCACGGAAGGTGGAAAAAGAAAATTACAATTTGACTTAATGCTACGTGAAACGATCGTGACTGCGTTTAATGTCAGGTGCTAATGTGATTAATACCATCAACAACTTATAACTACTTCTGAAGTATGCTCGATATAGCTCGATATTTTGGTGCAAAAACAATGTGGAAAATACCGTTCGGTAAAAATGGCCATACGGCCATTTTGTTAGAACTTTCATAATAATATTTGATAATAATATTTCCTTTTTTAGTAAATCCATGCTCATGGTGCTGTTGCGATTATATTCCCTGTATCACTTATTAATTTTTTATGTCAGTGCTGAATGTATGTTATTATTGTACGGCGTCATCACTCGCAGTGATAGTATTGCATTAAATCCATACACCGTACGTCTGCATGAGACTTATTTTACTTGTGGAGCCCCATCGACCCCCTTCAATTTGTTGTTTATAGAATCATTTTTGGATCCCATACACACAGGACGGGGAAAGGGTACATATAAGAAATTTTTCTCTTTTCCTTTTGCTTCCCTGTGGCGGTGTGTGTGGAAGGTTTTTTGTACACCCCGGTAGCGATCAAGGTTTTTGAGATTGCTGAAGGCCGGTGTTACATTGCTTAGTTATATAATTAGAGCAACCATAATAATCCTCTAAACGTGAATTACTTAATGTATTTATAATCTTTCTTACATCTTTTATAGTTATTTCAGTCCATTTAAAGGTGTTTACACCAAGATTTAATTTTTTATAATTTAAAAGTTGTAAAACAAGATCTAAATTAATATCATGGTCATTAGGCCTAGCACTTTCACACACATTTGTAAAATATAAATTAAAATCTGAAGCAGATATAGATGTATCATTATCACTATGATTAATATTGTTTATTTCCGTATTAATAACTCTCCAGGCTGACTTACATTTATTTCTAGATTTATTTATATAGTCATCATTAGCTTTCTGTTTAGCTAGCCTAATTTGGGCCTTGTATTGAGATTTTTACTTATCATATGTTAATTTCAATTCATGTTTAATTTTAGATAATTCATAACATTAAATCACAAAGGTTCTCAATCAATGTAATTCAGGTGTAAACCACTTTCTTTTCAAAGGAATATATATATTTTTTAATCAATACAATATTTTCGTACACTAGGAAAATTTTTATCAAATAAAAAAGTAAGTGTATCTAAAAACTTTTCAGTACCTAGATTTACATTTTTTTGCATTATTAAAAATCTCTAGCCAATTTACATTGGACAGTTTCTTATTGAGCATGCAAATGTTTAGTTTATTAATATTTCTGTATAATATTACATTGTTTTTATTCAAACTTGTAGATTCAGCATTAGGCATAGTTTCTTCTTCTATTACATTAAGTTCTATCCTTAGACCAGAATGTAACATAATTATTTGTAAAGTCCTCAATATTAGTATCAGGAGTCCTATAGACAGAAGCAAAAATTAATCTTTCGTTCAGCAAGGCAATACATACAAGTTACCTCAAATTGTTTTTCAATACAAATTTACTTACATTAATCAACTCGATGGTCTTAAAGCAATTTTCTCTAACCAGAATGGATACTCCTCCATGAGTATTATTTATTGTACAAAATGATTAACATAGCATATAGCTTACAGGAAGATATAAATTTATTTCATAATCAGTAAGCCAATGTTCATTGATGCATAGTAAAGCAAACTTTATGGTTTGAAGATATGTTTCAAGTTCATACAGCTTATTCTTCTAAGATTGTACATTTATATGGAGTATAGAAATTTTCGTTACGTTACCTCGGACTCTTCTAGGGAGTGCCCGTTTAAAATCATCTTGTCTTGTTCTTTTTGCTTCTTTCTGTAGAACTTTGACACAAAAACTTTTGATGGCCAGTATGATGGTGTATAAATTTCCTCAAAGAGGTGAGATAATACACCAATCTTGAAGGATGAGTAATGCTAAGGATACTTAGAATTAAGTTTTTCCACTGTAAAATTGTCTACTTTACAGGAATTCAAAAATTTTTCAATATCTTCTTTTTTGGTTTGTGGTGAAAGTCTAGATATAAAAAGAAACACCTTTTTCTCACTTGTTGACAGACCCAAGTCACTTTCGCTACAGTTATCAGTGATAAAAGAATTTTTAAAATTTCCCTTTTGATACATACCTTCTGTTTTCTGTTTTGGTGATCTTTTCTCCTGATGTTGTGTTTTCTTGGATTTGTATATTTTAAATTCATCTTCTGAGGAATTACATATACCCTCAAGTGTTTCAAGCTCATAAGGTTCAGTATTAAACTTCGGTTCCGATGATACATTTGGCTCAACCAACACTTTTTTACTCACACTTGCTGATTTTAGACACATTACTATCATTTACAACAGACGCATAAGTCTCCCTACCTTTCGTAAGTAAACCACCAAGTGCGTCAGCTTGACTACTAATAGCTGACTTCAATTGTCTATTTTCTTCTTCGAGTTTAACTAATATTTCAACAAAATCTTTTTGATTATTCGTAACTTCTAGAATTTTATCAGTCAATATTTTTATTTGAACACATACATCACGCTTAGAGTCAATGTCCATACCTTGTATGTTGTCACGTTTAGTAAGAAAAACTTCAGTACACTTCACACACATCCAAATGGCTTTATCTCCAAGTTCACCAAATAATTTATATTCATTTTCGTTAATATCAACGCACAAAATATGGTACCAATAGTTACATAATCCTTGACAAAGCAACGCTTTACAATTCTTCGGGACATTATTTAGACATGCTCCACATTTACTTTGCTTGTTACTCGGCACCATGATCGTTGTTGATGTAGTTTTATTAAAACTTTTTTAAATTTAATTTATAATATACTATACTAACCTAACCAACCATCCAAAATGTTTCTTTTTTTAAGTATTTTTAATGTAGGTACACTAACCTAAACCGTTCATAATGTTTTTAAGGACGATTGGAGCGGAACATATGTAAGTAACCAGGGGCTTTATAGGCCTAAAATGTTTAATGTGAGGAAGAACTATATAGAAAGGGTAATTAGGGAATTGAAGCTCAGTAAGGCAGTGGGGCCAGACAGAATGGAAAATGATGCATTAAAGTTTGGTGGGAAGGAGTAGAGGTGTAGTTAGATTAGTCACTAGTGGTAGATAGTGGAAACAACTTTCAGGCAGATTATGATAGGTTGTGGCCTTAAAACTGAGAACCAATTTTTTTTTTTTTAAATATTTTATTTAAGTATTAACATTGGTTTCCATAAAAGTAAATGAACTTAAAGCCTACTAAGTAGGATGATGAAGAAACTGAGATGGAAAACATTGAAAGACAGGAGGAGAATAGAAGACTGGTCAGGGTGTATTTGGTGATGAATGGTTAGGGTGGATGGGAAATGTTGCTCTGCAAGCTAAGTACAGGATTGTTAATGGGAGAGGGACCAATAACAAAAAGATTCAGAGGGCTTGAAGGAAAATGAAGAGGAGTAGACAATTTATGCTTGTGAGGACTGTAAGTACAGGAGTGGAATGTAACACAGAAGTAATTGGTTACTGTGAGAGGGGTTGTGGTAGGTTTAGGAAGGGTATGGAAGGCATGTGCAATTTGCACAGAGTGCAACTTGTAGTTTGCATTGTTGCTTTGAAGAATAATTATACTTCAAATTTGGATGCTCGTGGAAAATATTATCTGCTACCTAGTTAGTATTGAAAATTGGATAACAAGCTAATATAAAGGTAAGTATTCAGCCTATATACTAAGAAATTAGCCTACATATAGTTTGCCTATGTTATTAGACCTCACATTTTAACTGCACACACAGTAACATATGTAAGAATAGTACTGTAACAGCCACTTCACTTTATTTTTGAAACAATCCAGGCCTTTTTTTGTCGGTAGTCCCTCTTGCACTGCATGTAAGTTATACTGTATACACACAGTAAAGCCCATAATTTTATGACATGTAGGCTATGTTACAAACTGGGTAAGTAAGTTTCTGGTTTAATGGGTAAGTGCAAGTAATTTTTAAATAGTCATTACTAGCAATGGTATTTCTTAGGATGGGAGCAGTAAAATATTAATGAAACTGTAGAAACCAATTAGGGGGGGGGGGGGGGGTTGAGTTGCAGATATCTTTAAAACGTTTATGTTGATTTGGTGCACAGCTGAATTTTCATGCCGATGGAACTGGTGGACGAACTCAATTCAGCCTGAATAATTGGTTAAAAATAAACACTACGATTTAACAGTAGGCTACATTATCCTACGGACGTAACAGCTTCAAGTACTTACTACAGCAAATTACAACAGATCTGTCCGACATTAGCATTGATAATACCTTATCAAAGTCTAATAATTTTATCATTTACTGTCAGAAGTCATTAATGAGATCGGTAATAGCAGAAATCTACATAATTCATATTTATTACAGCATTTCGCCATCCTAAACATAATCAGCTGACTGAAATTCAAAACAACCACCCGCCATATTGGAACCTGAATGGCGAAACCTACTCGGACTCACCATAGCTAATTTATGTTCCATCTGTAACTTTCTCTAATCTCTGGGTATAGATTGATCGTTAGTCTAAAACATGGGGAGGAAACTGTAATAGGAAATTGTTGCACAGGTTTTTTTTTTATGATGCCGCTTTTTTTTTGTTAGTTCGTCATTAGCCGTGATACAGGTGACGTCGCTAAAAGCAATATCACACTAAAACTCAAATAAGTATAGCATAGCTACTTGTACTTGTAACGAAGTTTCTACATCAATTTTTAAAATTATTCAGTATTATAATAAAAATAATTTGCTTTGAAAATACTCCGCTAAAATAAGTAGGATATATTTGACTCGCATGGTTGGACTTGCTGGCGCCATGTTGTGCTTAGTGGTAAACAACTTGCTGCTGGTAAATTAGAAATCATTTAAAAATATTTGGTTAGCAAGAAAACGTGAAAAGATAAAAATGTCTGGACGATATGCCTATGGGCAAAAATGTGCAGTAAGATGCTGTCGTTCAAAACCAGAAGAGCAATGATTTTTTCCGTTTCCCCGAGGCAAGACCGATGTTGAAAAGTGTAGGCTAGTATTTAATTTACTGTTTATATTAAGTCTTTTTCATATCTTTGACTCTATCCATGGTTCTAAATTGTTTATAGTTTATAGTTTAAATTGGGCTGCCGCCTAGTGGATAAACTGTTTTCTTGTCCCCACTCCCCACACTAACCCTCAATTGTAACGACTTAGAAACGGGCAACGTAACGTTCTACAAGGCGAGCTGCGAGGACCTGTAGAGGCCTAAGGCCCGCGGGACGCCACCGCTCGCCATTGCATTTTTTTTTTGCATAATTACGAACATTGTTAATTATTTAGTTAGGAGTAGCCTATATTGTGCAACCTATGTTATTTCAACCATGCCAATTTTGGACAAGCCTATAATGCGTGTATTTGTAATGCTTTGTTATTTTCTCTTACAGATATCAGAGATGGACCACATTTTCTGGACCAACAACTCTTAATGCTTTACATGCCTTCATTGGTGAAGTTCATTTTGATGCCAGTCAATTCACAGATGAGCATAAGCTTTTCCTGATTCGGGGAGCAGTCCCCACTCTCTTGCCTCCAAATGAGAGTACATTGACGTCTGTGGAGGGGTTAAGTTGAAGGTTCTTCCAATGAAATATGGCCGCAGTCCTTAAATGATGCGTGTGTACAGCTACAACAGACTACTGTACAAAATGAAGAAAATTGTGTGCAATTGTTAGAAGACGAACCCCTCAAATGCCATGTTGAAGAATGGCCACATTCTTCTAGTCCGTTCTTATTCCTCCTCCCTACCTTCCCCTCCCTTCACTCGCCCTCCCCTCCTTTCCTTCCTCTCCCCTTCCCCTCCCTCCTTCCTCCTCCTCCTCCGACCTTCCAGATGCTTCCGGCCTTCTAAACCTTCCTTGCCTCCCCTTCCCCCCTCCCACTTGTTTACCGTGAGTTAGCAGGCCGCTTCACTCGTTCGTCGGCCGGCAGCGGTCCTGGTTCTCGTCGCCCCTGTGTCTGGTAAGACGTATTTGCTCGTCATGCCCATTTGTTTTGCGCCTTTCGCCCTGCGGCCGAATGTGCGTTGATTAATTCTGATGTCTGGCCACTTGCTTGGCAGCATGATTCAGGCCTTCTGCCCCTTTTGATTCATCATCTCGTGTTTTTATTGGATTGTTACCACGCCTTACCAGGTACACAGGGGCGACTCGTAATTATAATTTGTCTTTTATTTTTTTTTAAATGTTAAATTATTGTTGACTTTACAATCTGTTATACTTGCGTGTTTTATGTTATGTAAAGCACTCTTTTCTTATAGGAATGTGCCATTTCAGTATTAATGATGTATTCAGTATTTTTCAGTGTTAACGAATGTACTAATTAATGATGTTGTTCAGATTATACAAATAGATTTCTGCTATATTTATTTATTTATTTATCTCCTTTGTCTTGTATTAATTGTGTCTTGTGACGTCTGAGGCAGTCAGGTGGGTGACTATTGCCCCACCTGGTTCAACTCTGCGCTAATCTGCTTAGGCAGTTAATCACTTAGTACTTGTGTTTCCTGAACATCTGAACATCATGAGTGGCTCAACTGTTTCCTGGATCTACCGCCTCCACCGGGATGAACTGATCCGATATCTGGAGGAGAACCAGCTCCAGGTGGAAGATGGGGACACCGTGGCAGCGATGCGTACCAAGCTCGTTAAATTCATGCGCAGTTCGGGTGAGCTCCCGGCTGGCGACGGTGCGGCGCGGTCAACACTGGACGTGAGTGAAAGTTCGTCAGACCCCTTCGCTCAAAAATTGTTCTTTTCTGTTCTGAAGTCCTTACCCACCCTTGATGGTACCGATCCCAAACACATCTTAGAATTTTTCTGTGAGGCGGATCGTGTTGCCAAGTTAGCCCTGGTACCCCCCGACGCCCTTTTAAAGGCCTTGCTGACGAAGTGTTGTGGTGTTTATGTGACAAAACTTACAGATATTATCGTTCAAAAGGGGGACTTGCGAGCCTTCAAACTAGCTGTTCTTCATGATGTGTGCCCTCCTCGCGTCATGGATGCTTGTAAGCGTGATCTAGTGTTTCGCTTCCAGCGACCTGACGAGCCTGTGTCTCAATTTATTGATAGCGTTTTGGCCTTTGCTACTGTGCTAGAGATTGACACTCCTGAAGCTGAGCTCGTGCAGCTTATTTTAGGAAATTTTGGTCCTCATGTTTTCAGTTCGTGTAGTATGCTTTCCCCACCTACTACTTTCAAGTCTCTGCGTGCATGGGGCAGCGAGGTCGAGGCGCGTCTCATGAGCGCGCCTAGGCGCGGCTCCAGAAATATAACTCCTCCTCGCAATAAAAAGCAGCCCTCAGTCATTCCTCAGCCCGCCCATACACGCGCTCGGTGTGCGAACTGTTGTGTCTTTGGACACATTACCGAGGATTGCTCCCAGCCACGTGTAGACATTAATAGCCGGCAGTGCTTCTCCTGCAAAGCCTTGCGGCATTATAGAGTCAATTGCCCTTTAAACTCCGCATGACGGGGCGGAAAAGAGGCCGGCTCTGTCGTCTTAAAAGAAAAACCTCTTCTTCATTTTTGCATTTCTTGTCAGTGTCCATCGGCGATCGGTTGTTTCCTGCCCTTGTGGATACTGGTGCTTCCCGCTCAAGTGATTAGTGAAACTTTTTTGCAACAATTGCTTAGTCTCTTTCCAGCTCTTTCTTCCCGTGTCTCCTCAGAGGACTATGCTAATATTTGTGTTGCTAATGGTGAGTGCCTACGCTCGTGCAAATCAGTTGTCATACATTTCAAGATCAAGCATTTCTCGTGGGATTGGAGATTCATAGTTGTCCCCGGTGTCTCGCCTAATTTTATTGTCGGCCTTGATTTTTTGAGTAAAACCCGCTGCGTTTTAGATTTAGATCGACGCGAGCTTTCATTTGCCTTTGCTCCTTCTTGTAAAATAGCTCTGAGAATTCAGAATAACAGTTCCATTGTCTTACAGTGTAGTCGGTCCTGTCACTCCGATCGGGGGCAAGCTCTTTCAGCCCTTAGGCCTCTTTCACACTATACGGTTTTTTTGCCGTCCGGGAACCGGACGGCAATACTGCCGGACAAGGAAAATTTTTTCATCCCTTTCACACTACACAATATTCGTCCGGTATTTCATCAGTTGTTGCAGCCATGGACAGACGGCAGAAATTATGCGCTGTGCTAAGTTTGGTCCAAAGACGTAAAAAAAAAGCGAAATAGACGGTTTTGGATACATCCTCTGTTAGTGAGAAGAGATGAAAAAGGAGCATTTTGTATATTTCAAGAACTGAGACAAGATGAAGATTAATTTTTTAATTTTTCGGATGTCAGTGACAACATTCGATGAACTTCATGGTCTTCTGAAAGTTCATTTGCAGCGTCAAAACACGAAGCTAAGAAACTGTATTCAGCCCATAGAAATGCTAGCTGTATCACTCCGGTGAGTATTGTTGCAAAGTAATAAAATAATGGAAAACCCTAAAACATGTTTCTATAAAAATTACAATTTTTTAAGCAATAAACAGGACTTCTGAAAAAATTATTATTTAAAGCAATTAAAAATAGTTCAGTAAATATGAATGAGAAATATCTAGTCCGAAACAAAACAATAATAATCTAATAATTACAGAAAAATTAACAATTATAAAAAAATTAACACGCTTTAATTCTAATTCAAAAACTTTGAGATTAATATAATAGTTTTAAAAAGTATCAGAGCATATTTCTGCTTAAATTCTGTTTGTATTATGACATAGCATAATTAGGTAGAAGTAACACTAAAAATCAATATCTTGCATTTCTGACAAACATGTTAAAGTCAAATCAGCAGGTGAAGGTGTCTTCGACTCATTTTGAGTTGCTGAATCAACAGAATGGGAGGTCTGTACTGGCAAGACTGTTTTAGACGTATGCTGCTGAGGAGTCGTATGTATAACACTAGGTTCAAAGCGTGCTTGAGGTTGCGAAAACTGAGTGGACGAGTGAGGGTAATGGTTAAAATTAGGTGGACTCACATGGGTATAATTATGATAAATGGGCACTCCTTGAATGTCCAAGCCTTGTCTAGGAGGAAGAACAGTCATAGTAGCATTTTGGTAACTAACAGCCTTTAGTGCCTGTAACACTGCCATCTGGAAATCAATGAATTGTTCATTTGTTAACATTTTCATTGATGGCAAAAGTCCTTTAAAAAAGCTTAAATGAGGGTCTTCGGGACTGATGGTTTCTTCCACAGCCTTTAGCATTCGTGTTTCAAATTCGTCGAGCTTCCTTTTTCTTCGTCCCTTATTACCTTGAGCCGTGGAAGTGTCTACATTTACAGAAGTCCCTGAATCACTTCGCTTTTGCGTGGTTGTCTTTTCAGTGGGAATTATTTGCTGTTCCACTGCTGCGTCTGCTTCTTCATAACCCTGTTCTTCAGTAAATGTCTCTGATGTACTGTTATCTGGGAGGTTGTCAGTATTCTTCTGTGAAATATTGCGTTCTTCTGCCTCAAAGCTAGAATCACTCGGCCGATGTTCACATATTTTTTTCAAAAACATCAATTCGTCATGATATATGTATTTTCTGATTTTGTTAGCACCTGAACCAGATTTTTGGCCTTCTTTGAGTTTTCTATTCGTTTTCATCCAAGAGTCTCTTATATTGTTCCATTTCTTCATGATTTGTTGCCCTGAAAGAGAAATTACATTGTTAGAGTTATTTTGTTTTTAAATATGACATGATCATTTGTATGATGTCTTTTTGTGTTTCTTAATGTAATGTTTTATTAACAATTAATTATAATTCTAGGTACCTAGCCAGTGGATGCACTTTCATGGACCTACATTATTCATATAGAATGGGAGTATCAACAATAAGCAAAATTGTCAGAAATGTTTGTTCTGCAATCTGGACCATTCTTCATGAACAATGCATTCCAAAACTATGCAAGGAAAAATATGAAGCAATTGCAAATGATTTTGAGAAGAAAGCGAATTTTCCGCATTGTATCGGCGCAGTAGACGGGAAGCATGTCAGAGTAATAAAGCCAGAAGATAGTGGGTCAATGTACTTCAATTATAAAGGTTACTTTTCTATAGTAATACTAGCTGTTACTGATGCAAACTATCGATTTACATACGTCGACATTGGTTCCTACGGATCAGAAAGTGACCCTTCTATTTTCAAGCAATCTTCTTTGTGGAAAGGTTTAGACAGTGGTCAGATTTTACTGCCAGATGAAAGACCTTTGTATGGAAGTGAATCGCCTAAAGTACCTTACTTCTTTTTGGGAGATGAAGCTTTTCCTTTGTCGACAAAGCTCATCCGTCCTTTTGGAGGCGTTCATCTTGATGTAAGAAAAAGGGTATTCAATTATCGGCTCAGCAGAGCAAGAAGATATGTGGAATGTTCTTTCGGGATACTGACCAATAAATGGAGAATTTTCCATCGACCACTGAATGTTAACATTGATTTTGCGGAAGAACCAAAATATATCTACTGCAACCAACATCAGCCTATAATTATTATGTGCTACCTACAACAGTGCTAAGAAATGATGTGTAAAACTGTTGGGAAAACTTAATTGTTAAAATTTGGATATCCTTTAAAAACATATTGTTGGCTACATACGTTTCGTATCTCAAGAATGTGTACTTATTTCTAATTTCCAACTTCTCTTTAAAATTTAACTAATGGCGAAATTAACTTACCAATACTCTTCTTTTCGGAAGGTGTTTTACTGTCGAAATCCCCAACAAACTCGACACAAACTTGGCGCCATGATTCTCTTGTGAGGTTTCTGTCCTTGTAAATCTCCATTGTTTTATCCCACAAAACAGGCCTTTCGTGAACTAAACATATTAATTTGTCCACGTCGATGTCAAGATCACTCATTTCTATGCAACTATGCAACAACACTTCTCATGAGCTGAAGACCGCCGGATGTACTGTACGGCAAACTGCCGGAAAGTGTGAACGCTCCAATACTGCGCAGTAAACTACTACGCAGTTATGCGGCTATTTCGCCGTCCGGCGACCGGACGATTGTAGTGGCAATCCGGCGAGTCATCAGGCAGCCGGACGGCGAAACTGCCGGAGGTTCGTAGTATGAAAGCTCCCATTCCCGTCAATGTACTTCGCTGCCGTCCAGTTCCCAGACGGCGAAAAAACCGGATAGTGTGAAAGGAGCCTTAGACAGAAATTTGCGGATGTTATCACTCCCAAATTAGGAAAATGTGACAACAAGGTCTTATTTTTTTTACTGGATCCTCCAGTAGGGCACGTAAGGTCGTTATTCCACTTTCTCTCAGACCTATGGTAATTGCTAATTTCCATTCTTCCTTAGTAGGTGGTCACCTAGGTATTGATAAAACTCAGCGAAGAATCTCAGCTCATTTCTTTTGGCCTCAGCTTAATTCTGATGTTAGAGACTATGTCAGGTCTTGTTTTGATTGTCAGGTTTCGAAACCAGCTCATAATTCTAAAATGGGACTTTATTCAGCTGATCCTCCTGTGGCACCCTGGCACGTTATTCACGTCAACATCTTTGGGCCCCTAACTCGCTCACGTAAAGGCAATGTATGCCTTTTAGTTGTTTTAGACATATTTTCTAAATTTGTTATTCTCTTACCTCTTAAAAACATGAAATCTGTTTCCATTGTTAATGCTCTCAAAAACCAGGTGTTTAAGTTTTTTGGACCTCCTCATATCATTGTTTCCGATAATGCTCCCTACTTTCAATCTTCTGTGTACAAGGATTTTCTGTTTGATTGGGCCGTCAAAGCTGTCTACAGTTCGCCTTACTTCCCTCAGGGAAACCAGGTTGAACGTGTCAATAAGGTAATCAAGGGTATCCTTACATCTTTTTACCGTGCCGATCAGACTCTGTGGGATTCAGATCTGGAATTGATTAAATGTGACACTGAATTCCGCTGTCCATTCAGCTTCCGGTTGCCCTCCATCCATTCCTTTTTTGGGTCGAGAACTCACTCATCCCTTATTAAACCAGTGGGGGCTGCCCCCCGTCGACGCCAGTCTGGACGCTCGGGAGTTAGAACTTGTTTTGGATACTGTCTCTTGTAATCTTGAGAAGGCCTGTCAGGCCGTCGCGAACTCTTACAATAAGGGTAGGACTATTCATGATTTTCAGGTGGGCAGCAAGGTACTGTGTAAGTCATTTACTCTCCCAAGCTTGTCAAACAAAATAAATTGTAAACTCTTGCCCTCTTATGAAGGGCCATTTATTGTTAATAAGGTTTTAGGACCTAATACATTGTTGTTAAAGGATTTGCAACGTAAGAATAGGTTTAGGAAATCTCATGTATCACATCTTAAGCCTTTTGTGGGATAATTTGTAAGAGCTAACCCTGTATTTTTGCTTTGTATTCATGATGTGCACATCTTTTTATTATTGTAATTGTTATACTTGTGATCCTCGAGGATCATTGTGTGTTGCTAGTTATTTATATTGTTGTTGTTTGTTTTTGTTTTTTTGTTTTTTGATGGGCATTCCTTGTCTGGTTCCCTACCCCTTACCCCTTTCAGGTCATCCTAGCCATGCGCTGTCATCATCATCAGCACCTCACCGGGAGACGTCTCTGCGGGGCGACATCTGCATCAACCCCCCCCTCCTTTTTTTTTCTTCTTTGTGGCTCCCTGCCTGGGACGATATCTTCGCTTCACTGCTTCTCTATTCCTGATGGCTGGTTGCCCTGAGGAGGCCTGAGTTATCTTCCTCCTGCGTGTTTTTTGAGACTGTTTATAGTGGCTCCGGCTGAGTGCCCCTGCACCGCCGTGAGCCGCCTGCGGTCTCGGAGCTCTTGGTGATGGAACTGTCTTCGGGCTATAACTCAGACAGCCTCCCTCGGCTGCGTTCTTCGGTTCCGACTGGAGTCCCCCCCTCCCTGGCCAGAAGGATGCGACACGTCGGAGTTTCTCTGGACTTGAGCACGACTTCTCTGCAGTTCCAGCAAATCATGTCGAGGACGAGATCCTCACGCCCGATCCATCGACGGCAGCTACTGCTCCTATGCTGAACCTCGCCGATCTTTCAAGCACACAATGTCTGTTCATCATGTTCTCCGCGTCCAGGCAGGGCCACTTTAGGAAAGGGGGTTGAAGAATGGCCACATTCTTCTAGTCCGTTCTTATTCCTCCTCCCTACCTTCCCCTCCCTTCACTCACCCTCCCCTCCTTCCCTTCCCCTCCCTCTTTCCTCCTCCTCCTCCGACCCGCCCATTTGTTTACCGTGAGTTAGCAGGCCGCTTCACTCGTTCGTCGGCCGGCAGCGGTCCTGCGGGCTGATTACGAACACCATCGACGACTAGCGTTATTCTTCACGCGGTAACGAAACACGTATCGCATTTGGTGATTACGACCCACCTTGCAATATGCATCCATGACGTCAGAGGACAAGCAACAATTGAACAATTAATATGTTCGTCGAACAGACTATTATGTAAATGAATCATGAATACTTAGTGTTACTGGGAACAAAATAAACTTTTTTAATGCACTAATTTCTTAAATAAAGTCTTTAAAGCTATTTTGCTGCCTTTTTCGTAGAAGTTTAAATTAAAAATGCAGTTAAAGATTTTGCATCGTCATTGTGGCTAACTGCGTCTTGCCATGTAAACATAAACATCGAACGAGAAGCATGTTTAAACTTCAATAGAATGAAAATGAGGCCACTCTACAAGTTACAAAATTAAAGGAACAACTAATTACCACGAACCCGTGTCTGTTTTTATTTTACCTATTATTGATATGATATGAAGAATGGAATTTAAAAAATATTTAGTCAAGTTTGGTGTGCTTGTGTAAAAACATAACCTTATACTTCAAAGTTATACATATATGTAGTTAATGATATATTTAAGTGGTTATTAGCATACCTAATAAAAACAACACTTTTTAACATATTTCCAGCGGTGAGCTTTTTAGTTTATGTAATCTAATCAGTTAAAATTTTATAAATATATTTTAATACTCATGTGCTTTCGTGGATTTTATATAAAAGTGTTTTGAAACAATGTTTCCAAGATATTAGTACCATTCGTAAATAAAAATAATTTTGCTAATATTTATATCATAGGTCACTCAAACATTTTTTACTCCCTTCGTACACTTAGTAAGGTTTAATTACAGTAAATTATTTAAATTTGTGGTTTTCTGGATTAGAGTGCACATGCCGCTTTTAAAGAGGACACTGTGTTGAATATTTGTGTTCTCAGTTAAAATAAGCCTTAGAGTGGCACTGGTAAAGTTACTGCTGCCCAACAGAAATCATGGTGTGGTTTATTAAGAGCCACAGAGTGTTTGCAGCCAATTTTTCTTCAAATAATGAATGTGAAGCTTGCATGTATCTGTGGATTTAACTGGCAAAGAGGCTTAACAAACGTTTAGGGACATTAAAAACCATTGACCATTGGCAAAATATTAGTTTTCTTATTTTTTTTTCTTTAGTGAATATTGCTTTACAATTTTTATGTAAGCAGCAGCCTTCAATTACAATGGAGAAGATATGGGCTACTTTTTGTATTTTCATTTATTTAAGTCTGTTTTAAACTCTTCAGTGTGTTGGGTTGCATATTCTAAGGATAAAATTAGGTCCATAATGGTTCAATTTAAAAAGATTGACATTTTAAACAGTTATTATGGAACAGTTCTTGAAAATTTTCAGTGTAAGAACAGTTTTTTTTTATAATCTGAGGATATGAAAGTTCATTGCTATGTTTTTTTTTAATTGCTGTTTAATTTATTCTCACCAATGACTTAAACAAGTGAAACTAAGTACTGAGTAATTAGAGTAAGTACTGAGTAAGTACTGAGTAAACAACTTTGTTTTCAAGATGGCATTCAAGTTGGTTAATGATCCAACATGTATGTAAATTATTAATATGCTGCAATTATTTTAAAAACTGTCTTGAAATATTCAATAATTTTAATTATCCCCCCCTTTTTCCATTAAGATAAATTAATAGATTACTTTTTCTCAGCAAGTTTAGAAATTGATGGTTTAATATGTAAAATAATATTCAGTTTGAACAATTTCTGATGTACATGCATACCAATTATTTAATCCATTTTTTTTAAATTCAGTAATGGATCAACATGATATATGCTGCAATAAAAAGAGCTGCTAAGATAACAGCTGGCAATATTATCCAAGTTATATTTCTGAGCAGCCTTGACCAGAGAATTATCCAAATCTTCGGTACAGCATCATCATTGGGAATGATGTAGATTCTAGAAGGTGGTTTTGTCCCTCAACCTTTGGTAGACATTATATTGTGGTAGTCATGCATTTTGTTTATCCTATACTTTTCCAAATATTTATTTGAAAATGAAATATATATTTTTTTCAATACTGGTATGCTTCCAATTTTGTTGTTTGAGATTGGTGTAGTGGGTTTAAAATAAGAGTGGTGAATATTAAGTAGTTAAGATACCTGAAAGTTGACAGAGAGAAATTGGAGGTGTGCTACATTTAAAATGAAACACAAAAAAATGACTTGCATGAACATGGAAGTGTTAATAGTTCATATTAAAAATAAAAAAAAATTAAAGTTGTTCTACTCAGAAGTGTATGCAGAATTTTGTTATGAGGGAGGAAGGGGGATGGGTAGGAGGAAAGTGGTATAGAAGCACTTAGCCTGCTTTTGGCTTTTTTTTTTTGGGGGGGGGGGGTGGGGGGGGGAATATAGATTTTTCTTTTAGGATTTTGGGGGAGGCATATATTCCTCTTGCCCCTGCATATACCCCTGGTAGGTTCATTATTAAAACAAGACCTCTTACAATCCTTGTGTTTTCATAAGATAGCCAAGAAACCTAAGAGTTTTTTTATGCATATTTGTAATAATGGCCATCAGTCACAATCAGTTATATATTAATTTACTGTATTGAGTCTTTTATTTAAGTTAAATTTTACTTAATATAGTTAAATAAGCTGTTCAAAGGCTTCATCACATATTTTCAGAAACATTTGATCTCTAAATACTAGCTCAAAAATTGCTTCTGGTTAAACTTTTATAAAAATTGCTTATTTTAATATTCACACACATCTAAGCACAGATTTAATGGTTATTGGTTATTCTGATGATAAATAGAAAGATAAGAACAGTGAGTGATGATAATTCATAAGATGCAGAGTGTTGACTGGGGAGGTGCAAGGAATGGAGCTGTACCAAACTTTATCGCAAGATGAATCATACTCAGTCAATATTTGTTCCTGAATTATCTAGCTAAATGCAATGTGTGTCATTTAATTTGTTTGTAAATGTCACAGTCTCAATAAACATACCTACATTGATTCTAAATTTACAATAATAAAAATTAGTTAAAAAAAATATTTTTTTTATTTTCGTCCACATGAAACAATGTCTATACTGTATACAAATGGGCTCACTGGCAACAACAAGCAGTGTTACCTGCTGGAACTTGCATTGATAGTCAGCTAAACTAATTAAATTCTTCCATGTTATATCTTGTTTACACAAAAAAAGTAAAGAATGCTTATATACAAGCATTGTGAAATCTTTGACTGGAAAAACCTTGATAATACTTTTATTCAGCATACTTTATAGAATGTGTATTTTGTTATTAGCACCTCCTTTATTATAACTCTGCCTCTATGATACCTAGTGTAACCTATACAATTCATACTGGTAATGATCAATAGTACAATTTAAAAATAATAAAAAAAATATATGATCAGTTGAGCAGCATTCAAGAAAGATAGCTGGCAGCTGATGAGAAGCATTGGGAATATGTGCTTCTGAAATGGTAACAAGCAATTTTATTAAAAATGTATCAAAGAACTTAAAGAAAAAATAAAAGGCATGCTGGAGGCACGTGCTAAAATTGCCAATTATGAGAAAATATTGTGTTAAGAAATCATTTTTTGCATACAAGATTCCTTGCAGACATGTGCATTGATTTTTTTTATTGGACAGGCTATTAATAGTTAATATTAATAATTGTTTAATTATAACCATCCATGGAAATAATTGAGATTTTAATAATACACTCTGTGTAAATATTTTTCGTTTAAAACCAAACCAAAGTCTGAAATTGCAAAATTTTAAAATAATAAACTTGTAAACATGAAGCAGCACACAAGCAATTTCCCATGTATGAGATTTACTTTAAATAACAACCTATCATTAAATGATTCATTGTATCTATTTTTTACACACAAAAAAAAAAACAATGGTTCAAAAAAGCCACTGCCAACTCTCTCAGGACAATGAGATCATCTGCTGAAACCAGAAAACAAAAAGTTAACATGTGTTTAATATAATATCCAAGTTATACTCAAAAGTAACATGGAAATGAGTGAACACTATTTTCATTTCACAATTTATTTAATAAATGCAACAAACTTGATAACAAAGTATTTATTAAATTGCATAGCTTGTTTCTTCATGTTTCTTCATTTTCTAAGGTTTTCCAACTGCTATGAGGGTGCAATCTGGCAATTCGAAGGGATTTTGATGGGTTCTTAACAATCTTCTCTGCCTTCTCCTCCAGTTCGATAGCTAGCAGAAAGGCAGCAAAGGCCATTGTGTAGAACCTGAAATATTTTCAAACATTAACTAAATTAGTGTAATATAGTTTGGTAGGCTACTAATTGTTAACAAGAGGGCCTGATTAATAAAAATAATTTTTAAGATGGTATTATTGAGCTAATATTCCTCGATGTAACACATAACTGCATTCATTTTTCTTTAATTTCTAAAAACAATTTTAACTTTTTGACTTCTTTTCCAACAATTCTCCATGAGTGTGTTGTATTTCTTCAAGCAGTTAAAATAGAAATATGCCATTTTAATAGCTTGTTAGGTTAGGTAAATCAAAAAATTTAATACATGAGAATGATTGGTTGGGTTAAGTAAGCTACATTAAAAATACTGTGTGATTTTGTGAACTGTTTCTTAAGTTATGTTACCAACAAAAATAATAGGTATAAACTGTAGTGTGGTTGGTTAGGTTAGAGTTAGCTGTGTTACAATATATAATTCTTAAAAACTGTTAAAATGAGTTCACAGTATATTTAATATAACTACCATAACCTAATAAACTGTCTACACTACTTTCAAGTATTTATAGTTAACCTAATCAAACCAGCCATTCCCACCATTAAGTTTGTTAGATGAATTAAAAATAACAAAAAAATAGTGTGGATCTGTGTGAATGGTTAGTTAAGTTAGGTTAGTTACATTAATTGTACTACAAAATATGTGTGGATGGTTGGTTAGGTGAGGTAAGCTTAATTTTCTATTAGTAAAACAATGTTACAGTATTGATAGCCTATGTTAATTATTGGAATTAATGTCTGAAAACTAATAAATAAATTTAAAAAAAAACATATGGACAAGTAGCTTTTCACCAGATTTACCTCATTATACAATATTTAAAATGTAGCTAACCTAACCAACTGTAGACATGAATAGGTTTGCAGTATTTGAAGTGTAGCTAACCACACATAACCAACAATTTAAACAGTAAACAACTTGAAATATCTCAACAGAAATAAGTATCAAGGTTAATAATAGGAACTCAAAATTACCGTTTTCATAAACTTATTTTTATAATAAAGCCTCGTCTCCCCTACATAAAAGCTCGAAATGTTATTTAATAGAATCATCCTGTTTAAGGAGGGGAATTACTAAATAAATTATTCATCAAGTTATTTGTTTTATGATCAGCCCCACTTGTTAACAATTACCAATGTTAACACACTTAGGTGTTAGAGCCAATATGTAAATGAATCAGCACAAATTAAAAATGTCTTGCACAATTGAACACACAAGGAGGCCGGAAATAGCTTTCTGAAACTAAATAGAGAAATATACAATTTACTGTCTGAAGTCTACAAGCGCACAGATTAAACAAAAATGCATGTTGAGCAAATACCCAAACACAAAATATACATAAGCAGCCTATTTGAACTATTTATAGCTATGTTAAGTTCATAATGTGCGTGTAAATAATATCGCTCTTTAGGTTAGGATTAATTTGATAAGCTATGACACGGCATTTATTAATATTCTTCTTACCTACTTTGATCGTATTTAAACCACTTCATAATTATTCCACACAAACTATGCATTGAAAACAATGATTTCATGGTACAATTAATAAACAGAAATAGCATGTTAAGAATAATGTTTGCGTGTTAAATATACACACGCTAACCTAAAACAATTGTTTTCGTTTAACTTCATCGCTTTACATCGTACTATATTTAAAACAATAATGTGCGATTATAATGCCGTTTTTAGGACGGGAGGACATTATTTTTAAGAGTAATTATATCACTTACCTCACATTCGCTTCGTATCACCACTTGAAATGCTCGTGATATATAACGTAGCTCCGGTGCAATAAATATCACTTGAAAAGTGTGCTCGTAATCAAAGTTTGCGATATATACCGCCACAACGTCATCAATATTCGAAGTTTAACGAAAAAGGATGTGTTCGTAATCACGTTGCTGGTTCCTGCGATATTCTTCGCAAACCTTCGTTATTTATCGCAACTTATAACGCAAAGTATGTGCTCGTAATCAACCCGCTGGTTCTCGTCGCCCCTGTGTCTGGTAAGGCGTATTTGCTCGTCATGCCCATTTGTTTTGCGCCTTTCGCCCTGCGGCCGAATGTGCGTTGATTAATTCTGATGTCTGGCCACTTGCTTGGCAGCATGATTCAGGCCTTCTGCCCCTTTTGATTCATCATCTCGTGTTTTTATTGGATTGTTACCACGCCTTACCAGGTACACAGGGGCGACTCGTAATTATAATTTGTCTTTTTTTTTTTTTTAAATGTTAAATTATTGTTGACTTTACAATCTGTTATACTTGCGTGTTTTATGTTATGTAAAGCACTCTTTTCTTATAGGAATGTGCCATTTCAGTATTAATGATGTATTCAGTATTTTTCAGTGTTAACGAATGTACTAATTAATGATGTTGTTCAGATTATACAAAGAGATTTCTGCTATATTTATTTATTTATTTATCTCCTTTGTCTTGTATTAATTGTGTCTTGTGACGTCCGAGGCAGTCAGGTGGGTGACTATTGCCCCACCTGGTTCAATGTTACCAGTGACCACTCATATGTTAAGTTTTTGGGAACTGCAAGTGTTTCATCATGCATTGAAGCATCTGCTGTACATTTAAGTGAAAGTGTGGGTGATCACTCATCCTCCCACTATGCAGTTCAAAATTGTAGTTCCTGTAGCAGTCTTACACCACAGTCAAGAACAAACTGTGAAAACATTTCACCAGTTTTTAATGTGAACACATGTGAGATGGTTTCATCTAGGCCTAAATCTAAGTTTAAACCTGTAAGTCTTTTTAGTGGTGTGAATTCAGATGAAGTTTTTGCAAGACCAGTCACAATCCAGGGTTCCCACAGAAATATGAAAGTCAATTTCCCTGACTTTCCCTGACCACTTCTTACAAAATTCCCTGACCATAATTAACATGCTTATACCAACACTTTATCTAATGTACTCTTTTTTACAGCCTCCACCATCCCCATAGCTGCCCATCACGCTCCTGTTTAACAATATATATATATATTTTAATTTTTTATTATAAATTTTTGAACTCAAAAAAATTAGAAATGTTGGTATAAGCATTTTAAAAATTGAGATTATTGAACGAGAATACAAACTAAAAAATAACATTATCATGATAACAGTACCATAAAATTTAAATAAACATATGACAAGTATAATATTACCAAGTGATACAATTTACAAATCTTTCCCAGAACAAAAACCTATTTGAATTAAAAACAAAAATATTGCATTTGCCAATGGTTAACCATCATATGCTGCTTCAGTCCAATATCTTTTTGTGTAACAAATTAATCTGTGCTGAAATGGTTTCTTCTTCATGCTGTTTTTCTAACCTTAAAATCTTTCTTCTTTTTTCTAGTTTCTTTATTTCATTTTGGAGTTGCCGCTTTTGTATGGTTCCACCTTCTTCTTTCTTGTTTCGCTTTGCATTGTCTAGATGCTCACTATACCGTCTTCGAGAATTTCTGACATAAGACAACATCTTTTGTGTTAGCGGGACCTTGTGTATGGTCTCGTAATATTTTATGCCATCATAAACTTTTCTTTGAGCTATGACACTTTCTTCCTGTAGATTTTCAACCAACAAGCTTTTGTTGATCGAAAAACCACTCTCAACTGTTGCATTGCCATGTGAAAATATAAGGCACAATTTCACAACTTCCCACAGTTCTTGGTATTCAAGTAAAATTGAAGAATAAAATTCATCTAAGCACTGAGAAGACTCTACATTATTTTCTTCTAGGAATTCACAAAACTTTTTCTGTAGACCACACTGTGCATCACAAATGCCAGAGTACTGAGTCTTTGCTCTTTGTGCAACAGTTTCCGTTATTCTATTATGTGAATACAGAACATCTAAGAGGATATCAAATCTAATTTTTCCTTGCTCTGGCTGTTTATGAATAATTTTTGGGTCCAATGAGGACAACCCCTGAACTACTGGATATTTTAAGGGACTCCGTTCACGTATCTTCTCTGTCATTCTTGTTAGTATTTTTTGGCAATCTTTCTTGAATTCAAGAACTTCGCGATCAGTTGAAACCACCTCTCTAAGAAGTTTCTTAGTCTGAAATCCCAGATCAATGTTTTTGAGTTCACGTAAATTCTCCGCACAGTGTAAATCAACAGCAAGAAGTTTCTTGACTGTAGCAGGCATCTTGTTTGACTTGACAAATCGTTGCATCAAAGTTTCAATCAAGTTTTTCAAGTCTGAGGACAAGTATGGAGCGAGTGGACTTGCTGTTTGATATTTCTTCAGGAAAGGTTCACAGTCATTTGATAATGACTTGAAAAAAGAAAGTTTACACTTCATGAACTTGTCTTTAGATTGGTCTCTAACATTGAGTAATGTCTTGGTTTTTACAGCCTTTGTGTTTTCGATAAATTTCTTAACATCATCAAACAGAAGTAAAGCTCTTTCTAAAAATGGAACATTCTCCAACCACCTAGTAGTACAGTACTTTCGAGGAAACTCTTTTCTTCCAGTGACAGAAGTGAAATCTGCACGCCTCGCAGGTGATTCATTAAAGATAAAATAGATATCGCGCAGAAAAGTAGGGACATCCCAACCAACAGAATTAAGTCCTGTTCTTATTGCACCATTTACAACATAGAGACCACAAACACCAGTGTTCACAAGAATCTTGCCATCTGGTTCCGATTCTTCTCTTATCTTCTCATCAAGTTTCTTAAGGAAACTCAAGTTTACGTTGGGCCCATCCATTGAAATACTCAAGATTTTGTTTAGTGACATAGGTTGAATGCCAGATGTAAAACTGTGGAGAAGGTTTTCTGCTGAGGCATTTCCTAGGAATACACTATTATAGTACTGTGTACAAACCTTATTTCGATTGACATCAAAATATCTTACGAACAAGTCCATTTGTCCTCTCTGAACTATTTTATTTATAGATTCATCAAAGGAAACAACATAATCTTTGCATTCACTTAAACGTTCCTTCAACAGCTGATCAAAATATGGTGCAAGTCCATGATTAATAACATAAGAACATTTAGTTTCACCCATTGAGAATTTTGAGGCAATCCCACTGTCTGGGAACATTGAACGAAATATTTCACCTAAATCTGCGGTTGAATGCAATGACATATTTTGGGTATTCACAACTTTCAAAGCCCATTAAACCTCGGCTCTTAAAACATCATCTTTCAAGCAGAACGAGTCTACTGACACCGAACAAGCAGGTATGGATACAGTTTTAATTTCAAATATAGAAGACTTGAGGGTCACTACTGTCCAACTTAGTACACTCTTCTGAAATGTCTGTAGTTTTACTTCCAACACTTGTATCTGTGTTCGCTACATTTGAGGAGGATGATATATTCACTTCACGACTATAAAAAAAGGTCTTCACTGATGTCTGGGAATTCACACATTTTGTTAAGTTCGTGTGCTTCTTTCCTTTAGCATGTGAGATCACAGCTTGACGACCCATGTTACCCAATTCAAAGGACTTCTTACAAGCTCTGCAGTAAGCATGAAAAATATCTGGACCTTTACATAACCATCCCACAAACTCAGGACTCTGCTTAGAGTCAAGCCATAGTTCATTAAAGACTGTTCTTTTTGAGGTCATGTTACACTATTTATAAAAGCTCACTGGATACTGAAAAAAATGGAAAAGAAACAATTAGTAACCCTGAAGTAAATAAGATAAAGTTTTTACACATTATCTTCAGTCAACCTGGAAAAAAAGTTATTAAACACAACACACATACACAAAATTGCTGCCCATTAAGAATGCCATTAATTATAAATTATATTCCAAGATAAAAAAAAAGAAGAAAGAGAATAGAAAAACTAAAAGCTGAACAAAGAAAGAAGCCTCCACAGCATAAAAGAAGTGAAAGCTGTGGAGGGGCAGTTTAACGTCATACCCAGGACATATTCACTGACTTTCTGCTATCTCAGCACAATTTTCCCTGACTCACCGGGTTCCAAAACATATTTCCCTGACTTTCCCTGACCAATTTTATTTTCACTGACTTTCAATGACTTTCCCTGACTTTCCAGGTCTGTGGGAACCCTGCAATCAGTAAAACTAGGCATGCAGGGAAAACAAAGGTAAGGCGCAGTAGCAAGATAATGTAGCTGTTGGAATGTTCTCCAGACACTGATATAACTCCTAGGAAAAAAAAATTGATACAGTTAGTGTCAGGCGGTTAAAAAAAAGTGTAGTGAACAAAATGTGAGTTTGAGTAAACTGTGCACACCAGGCAGTGATGTTGTAGCTATGGTTAATCACCTTTCCAAATCCATGTCCGAATCCTCTGCAAGCTTTCCGGCCTCTCAAATTTTTTGTTGCAAGAAAAGACCCAAAGGCAGACGATGGCAACTATCTGACAAAGTTATGGTGTTGGCTCTTCATAAAAGATCACCCAAGTGTTATTCTTTATTGAGATCGATGTTTGCACTACCGAGCAAGAAAACTCTGGTTAACATGATGGCCAAAATTCAGTTTGAATCAGGGATAAATGGTCACATATTTGACTCACTTAAGAAGTGTGTGTCGAGCATGGAAGAAATTGACAGAACATGTGTGCTCATGTTTGATGAGATGTCTCTTCACCAGCATTCGAATATAGCAGCAGACATGATTGTATTTTGGGTTTTGAAGATCTCGGTCATTTGGGCAGAACAAGTAAAGTAGCAAACCATGCTTTTGTTTTTATGGCCAAAGGCCTGTACAAGAATTGGAAACAACCATTAGCTTTGTACTTTAAAACAGGAAATTTAATTTTGGATAAGCTGGTAAATATTTTGCAGTCTGTTCTGGAAGAGTGTCAGAAAAATGGTTTGAACATTGTTGCAACCGTCTGTGACATGGGGTCAAACAATACACGAGCACTGAGACTGCTAGGTGCATCAGAAGAGAAGCCTTTTTCCAGTTTAAGGATACTATTATAATAACTTTGTTTGACCCCCCTACACCTTCTTAAGTGCTTAAGAAATATGTTATTAAAGCATATTGTAGTATTGAAGATGAACATTGGGGGTAATAGTGTGGACTGTAAGCTTCATGGTTGGTTATCCTTGATGCATATACCATTGATCTGTCACAGGGGATTTTCAGAATGATGTACAAGCTGACAGATAATCACCTGGAACCCAAAGGAAGACTAGCCATGAAAGTGTCACTTGCAGCTCAGATTTTGAGCCATGCTGTTGCAGGAGCAATCAACTGCTTTGTGTCAAGTGGTAAGTCTGTAGTCATATGATACAAGATAAACGTAACATTTTAAAGATAACCATTTTATGATTCTGAGTCTGTTACTGTGTATTGTTCAACAGTTACAGTACTTAATTTAAGTTACTACTTGATTGGCTGAAAACGAATTACTTATTGTAGTTACATTTATTGTGAATGAGTTATAGGCCTAGGCTATGTTATTTCAAATTTACAAAATTTTTTATCCGATTTAATTGTCAGGACCTGTTAAAATCTGTATTACACATCACATATTATAACCTCAGTGGCACAGAAAATGTTTTTGGGACCAATATTTCCCTAAAACAATATTTTGGCACTAGAAATGCCTCAAAACTGTTGCAAATTTTGATACTCATGAATGATCCATTCATGAGTATTTTGAAGCTTAGTAATAATCATTGAAAGCCTATACTAAGTGACATGTGCTGGCAAAATTAGTTTGTGCTCAAGCTCCTGTGCATTCTAAAACTGCAATTTTTTCTAAAATAAATAATCCTTAAGAGAGCATGATTTTTTTTTTAATTTGTACCTATATGAGAAATAGCCTATGGTATTGTACTTAAAGTTTACATTGATATATAGGCTACACTAAATTCCCCAAACTAACACACATAGGAGCTGGGATACTTGTATGTATAGTACATTAATTACATCTGACAAAAATCAGAATCACGAACCAACAGATGACACCCCATATGAAATAAGTATATCTGAGCCCTACATGAATTCAGGATAGGCAATTATACACTAGCTGATAGGTGACCAATCTCAGATAGGCCTACTAAAGTTGTTTTTATGTAGGATGCAAATCAAGATAGATGTACAGTACCTATAGGTGTTTACAACTCTGGTAATGAAATGCCTTTAAATGAATTCAAATTTACTTTATGACCAGTAAATTTGAGAAGTACCATTTAAAATTTTTGCCAAAGATACATGTCGTGGATATTTTTTTTTTTCTGTAGGTTCATTGGATTCAAGTGCACTTGGAACAGCCCAATTTGTTCATTTCTGCAACAAATTGTTTGATAGCGTGAATGGTGCTACAGTTCGTCCACAAGGTGCTGATGGGATCCGGTGCCAGATTCGAAAAGAGAGAGGCTCTGCACTTAAAGTTTTGGGATGAAGCTATAATTGAAATGAAGCAGTGGAAAGTGGAATCTGGTAGCCCTACATCAGTTCAAGAAGAGGTAGGTTATAGTGTTAAGGGTGTAAAATATTTCCGTCCTCTATGCTTGAGTGGATGGATCATAACACTACAAGGAATGAAGTTGTTGTGGAAAAAACTGAAGGAATTGGAAGTGTCATATGTGAGTACAAGAAGCCTTAATCAGGATCCAATTGAGCACTTGTTTGGGTCAATCCGTGCCCATTGTGGGACTAACGTTAACCCAACTGTGCCCCAGTTTGTTGCTGCCCTTAAAACAGCAATGGTAAATGGACTAGCATTTGTTGATATTAAAAGGTCCAATTGTGAAGAAGAAAGTGGCACAGTTGAGTTACTCGACAACTTGCAAAACTTTGTTGCCAGCCCTACAATTGAATCTGCCTCAAACAACTTGCAACCAACCTTTGTTGCAGCAGAAGACACAAGCTTTTCTGATTTGGGCACAGGTATTTTTTCTCTGGCGTATGTCTGTGGGAGTATTGCCAGGAGAATTGTTATTGGTACTACATGTTCGAATTGTAAATTAGCATTGTTGGCAACAAACCCAAATGTAGATGTCCACAATGGTATTATTTTTAAAGAGTTTTCTGAAAGAAATTATGGGTTGACATACCCATCAGAAGCAATGATACACTGTGTTGGGAGTATTGTGGAAGTTCTAGTTCAAATGTAGATGTCCACAATGGTATTATTTTTAAAGAGTTTTCTGAAAGAAATTCTGGGTTGACATACCCATCAGAAGCAATGATACACTGTGTTGGGAGTATTGTGGAAGTTCTAGAGAAAGTCATTCCACAGGTTGCACACAAGAGTTGTGTGCAGTACACTCTCTTGTTTGTATTGAAGAACTTTGATTAGGATTGGTTGGTGTCTGTATGTCCTCTACATCATGAAAATGTCAGAAGTGCAATTTTGACCTCGGTAATGCTTGTTTGCATACGGTGGTGGTGCACGAGAAAAAACAGAGAATTCGGGAAATTTTACAAACGGAACGCAGACTTGCGTAAAATAAAGATCCTGAAACATCAGTGACAACCAGTCCATGACTTTGTGTAGCAAATATATTTTCAGTCATCTTTGTAGGTTTACTGAGTGGGTTGGCTCAAGGTTATATGTAGGATTCATGATGTAGAGTACACATTTAATATAATGGTCAACTTGATTTCACTTTTCAATGATTTCCTGGATCAGTTAGGTTATTTGGTGAAATAGTTGCATAAGGCTATGGTTAATTACTTCACTTGTTTTCTTTGGTTGTTTAGTTGTGTGAACCAGTTAGTCCCTCTGCTGTATTTTTATATTGCTAATACATGCTGCCCCAGCATTGTGATGATCTCTTTTCTGATGGATGTATTATGAATAGATATTTTTGGATTAATTGATTATAACCCTGTGCCAAACACTAGTGATAATGAAACATACTTGCATGAACTACCTATGTGGCTATTGATAAATGTATGATAGAATAAGGGATTTCATACACATTAATAACAGTGTACAAAGTATAAGAAGACTGGTCTTATTTATAAAATTCTTTATTACATAACATTCTATAACTTCAATGATGAGTGTGGTGTCCAGTAATAGTAATATGTTATTGTTGAGGGTGTTTTCTTGAATTATTGTGTTATTAAAATGTTTCATGTATTACTGCACTTTACAACATTCAGCTAAATGCTTAAGTAGGTAGACTATGTAATATTTTTACCTCTGCATTGTAAGGGTATACAGACTTGTGATCATTTGTTATGTATGTATTTCATTTGATGGTGTTCATGTATGCTATAATTTGGTGATGATAATCATTTTTGTTACACCTTTCATAATTTTTTTCCTACCTGACTCTTTACTACTGTCCCTAATAATTCATTGAGTAAATACAACACAATTACTCATTGCATTGAGTGAACTGTATTACCACTCGCAATAGACTAGAAAACTTTTCTTCTTCTCGCCGCTGAAGAGTTTAAACATTTATTTATATTATATTGGTTGATTTTTTCTCATCATGATATTTAATTTATAAAATTCACTTGTCCAATATATTTGTAAAAAATTGTACTCTGAAATGATCTGGCAGATGTAATAAACTAATTAGTAGAGTAAATTATGTTGGTTGAATCAAGTAAACTAGTAATACACATAAATAGCCTATTCAGGTTACCTTTGCGTGAAATATATTCTGCAATTGAAAATAATCTGGCCCAAGTAGGTCAACCCTGACTTTGGAGCTTTCAGTATACCCTGTGACAGTTATGGCACTACAGCACGACAAAAATGAGTGGGTGAAACCGTAACAACTGGAAAAATTACCTTGGTACATCTTTACACTATTATACAGCACAAAGGCGTTGCCAGCCAATGGCCTAGGGAGGGAGGGCAAGTTGTGGGAAAAGTATGTATTTTTTTTTGCATTTGGCTACTTTTTTTTGAATCTCTAGGGCTCTAGGAGGGGGCAACTGCCCCACCCCCTGGTGACGCCCTTGATACAGCATAAGTTTGTTGTAACAGTGTTGTTTTTGATTGTTGAAATATAATTTTAACATTAATTTTGTAAATATAGGAAAACAAGACAACTATATTTGCAGATTTTATTGGCACCAGTAAACATGGGTTTAGGTTTTGTGTCTTGTGAACAGTTAACTTTTTAATTTATGATCTTGAAATGAAATTTAAATATATTGGTATAACATGTCTGAAGATACATTTTTTATTTACAGCAAATTCAATTTCCCCTTTCCTTTTTTCAGAAAGTATGGCACATAAATGGGACATTCATTAATTCATTCATTGAAATAGGTTTCATATCAAAAATCAGAGTGATCATGGTTAACTGTTTTTGCCAACTTTTGGACAGTCGTTTTTACAGCTTGATCTACTAGGGCTCCCAGAAGCCAGATTTTTGCAAAACAGAGTACACAGAATTATTGATCCGTCTGGCTAAATGTATGCTCATGACTTAGGCAAAAACTGCTATATTTAATTATTCTGCTTTAGTTATCTATATTCTGATTAAAAATCTGAATAGTTCAACAAATATTAACAGTGTTGATTATGTGTCTCTGTTAGCCTACATTATATCCCAACCTTCAACATACTTCTTATTCTGCAAAAAAA
This sequence comes from Bacillus rossius redtenbacheri, assembly GCF_032445375.1. Taxonomy (NCBI): domain Eukaryota; kingdom Metazoa; phylum Arthropoda; class Insecta; order Phasmatodea; family Bacillidae; genus Bacillus; species Bacillus rossius. The sequence goes on along the minus strand of NC_086330.1, from coordinate 299,846,923 downwards.
AAATTCTGAGAAGTGGCGACAGGCAATGCAGAGCAACAGTGCAATTTCACTGAGTAGTTTGTAAAGTATAAACATGTTCTCGCTTCTCAAAATGTTTATGTACAGTCTGTATGGCTACACTGCTACTGCGCCAAGCAGGGGTTTGGTCGGGCTTGCAGTGTGCAGAAAGACGTCATGGTCTGTAGGAACGCCACGTAGTTTGTGGTGAAACTCTCCGTCCCACCTCCTTACGAAGCCAGCTTTATGCACTGGCCAACATTTAAGGCCCATTGTATAAGTGAGAATCTATTATAAAATGCAATTTTGGCCTATTTGTGTACCATGTAATTCAGCATTTTGAGGTGATATGTAATTAATGTTGAACTGTGTATAAAACTACAGAAGGGGGGGGGGGGGGGGTGTGAAACTGTAAACCCAGTCGTGATAAAATTGGTTTTAATGGTAACAATGGGTCATGTCAAATCAACACACCCATTTTACCTCACCATCTCAGGTTTTGATGAAATTTTGCACAGATTACAATGATTGAAGATAAAATAAAAATGTTTTGTTTTTCTTAAAGAAAATTTAACTATCTACAATTTTCTTTCTGCATGACCTTTACGTACGACGAACGGATAAAAGGTTATCTAGTCAAATAGGGCAAAAAACGTAAGAAAAAACATTTCCCCCCTAAAAATTAGCATATTTGAACGCAAATATCTCATAAACTATGCGAGATAGAGAAAAATTGAAACTAATAAATTTTGTGGAAAATTTTCTCAGCTTTATTTTAGTATAGATTGGTCTTTTCACTAGAGCGTATAGTTTCCGAGATATAAGAGAAAAACCGAAAAAAGGGACCTTCTACATGCCCCCCTCCCTCCCGCTCACCACCCAGAAGTTGGGACTTTTAGTATGTTTACCTCCTTACTAGTCCAAACAAAGTCCCGAAGTAAAAAATTGTGTTCCTTTCATTTCCCTCTACAACTTTTCATTGACTGGACTATTGCACAAATTAAGTCTTTTTGATATTTTTGATTTATTTTTATTAGGTTCACTGACTGTTATGCAGTCTTTAACACCAGGCATCGCTCTACTGACTTCATCATTTTCATAAAATAAATGGACAGCTTCAACTACATCTTCTGAGAGGTGTTTGCCTGGTTTGGAGTTAAGACTTTCTAACATTCCTTTTTTAGCCAAGAGTTTTTTTGATTGTCGTACCATGTAGTTTGGCGCATCAAACTATCACATTATTTTTCTAACTCCCCGATTTGGTGGAAAATAGGTTAATTTCATTAACTTCTTGCTCCTACTAGTAGAACTCAAGAAATTGCCTTTGAGGTTTTGCAAAACTGATTCCTCTAAATCTTCATCATCATCCTCAGAGAAATTATCTGGCAACTCAAAAAGTTTCCTTTTGATTGTAGAGTCAATTGTTTTAATTTTTCTGGTTGAATAACTTTTTGATTTTAATTTTTTTCCTATTAATAGGAGATTCTCCTAGCCCTTGTAGTGAAATATTTAATGAACCAATCACCTCTGAGGATGCAGAAAAACTGGGATCTTTATCAGAATCTGAACTTGATTCGTTATCCTGGTGAGTAGAAGAAGAAGAAGCAGCAGCAGTTTGTAATGTTGTAATTTATATTCCACAGCTATCACAAATTTTTGCTCCCTTTGGCAATCCAGAAAACAAACTGCACATCCAACTAGTAACATTCCTTAATTTTCTTTTTTCCCTAATGTTGTGGTTTCTTTTTTTTAATGGATTAAAACACTGTAACTTCAAAAATGATTCACTGAGGGCCATTTCTTACCGTAAACTGCCCACCTTTTCATAGGGTTTCAGTGCAACCCCTGCCTTCAGCAATCTCAATGACCTTGATCGCTACCGGGGTGTACGAAAAACCTTCCACACACACCGCCACAGGGAAGCAAAAGAAAAAGAGAAAAATGTCTTATATGTACCCTTTCCCCATCATGTGTGTATGGGATTCAATAAAAAATTATTCTATAAGCAACAAATAGAAGAGGGTCGATGGGGCTCCACAAGTAAAGTAAGGCTCATACAGACGTACGGTGTATGAATTTAATGCAATACTATCACCGCGAGTGATGACGCCGTACAATAATAATATATATTTAGCACTGACATGAAAAATTAATAAGTGATACAGGGTATATAATAGCAACAGCACCATGCACATGGATTTACTAAAAAAAAGGAACTATTATTATGAAAGTTCTAACAAAAAGTCTATACGGCAATTTTTACCAAACTGTATTTTCCACATTGTTATTGCACCAATATATCGAGCTATACCGAGCACGTTTATTCAGAAGTAATTATAATTTGTTGATAGTATTAATCACGTTAGCACATGACGTTAGTCGCAGTCACGATCGTTTCACGTAGCAATAAGTCAAATTGTAATTTTCTTTTTCCACCTTCCGTGCAGGCGAACCATCACCAGAAAATAAATAAGGGTCTCTAGTCTTACTTTCAGAGTTGCAGCACGTCCGCCGCTGCCGTGGCACTTAACCACCCCGGGGCACCAGCGATGTCCATCGCCTCGCGTCTCTCCAACGCGCCCTGACTGGCGAAACCTCCACACTCGTTCAGCGTAGGCAGCCGCCCCTTGCGGTCCGTCCACTCCGGCGTCAAATCGAGCAGTCCTGTTCCTCGCGGCCTTCACTCGGAGCATTCCACTCGGAAATCTTCGGCTCGGCCCGAACATTACCGAAAGCGTGCAGTTTAGTGTACCAACTTAACACTTGCTAGCTCGACAGTGCAATTTCAGAATAGTTCAAGGAATTATTAAATTTACCAATTAAGTACCAAAAATAAAATAAATTAAATATAAAAAGAAATTAAATAAATATCAAACAATTAAATATTATGACCAGCATGTAATAACACACGGTTGAGGCAGTTACCAACATGGTAACATCAGTCACTATCATGATGAACACATTACCTTTTTAAAAATAAATATCAACATTCTCAATTCAGAATGCATAAACTCCACTAATAATATAGATCAAATGGTCACTTTTTATATAGGTGTAGCACTAATACTTCTCCTAACTAACAACTTTGATACTACATCAGAACAATACCGACTCCTAGCATAAACTAGCTGAAACCACTACTGTACAGTATTCTGTAAGAGCTAGGGGGTAATCCCAGGGCAAAGCAAGGGTATCACAGAGCTAAGGGAATCCCAAGGCAATGCAAGGAGAATCCCAAAGTAAGGGGAATCCCAAAGCTAGGGAAATCCCAAAGCAAATTGAGGGGAATCCCCAGTAGCTGGGTGCTTGTCTGAACTAATCTTTGAAATAATGTATCAGAGACAAGCAAAGTATAGCACTAGAATTAATTACAATTGTGTTATTAGTGATTTTTAATCAATTTTATGTGTTTATACTTTCAACATAACTTATTATAATTATAAAAATGGTTAAATATCATAATTGGGTAAAGTAAAGTATATATATGATTACAAATACTAATTAACTTTACTACGAACCCATTAACTCTCCACTTTGAAACTTTGTAGACTAATATTAGTACAAAACATTTTATAGAATTTTTTGAAATTTTTTTTTCCTAGGCATTATTGTGTTACATATCACATGGAAGGCCATACCAAATGCTTCAAAATGACACCTGTCTCACCTTTCTAACTTAATTTGGAGAAGAGTTATTGTAATTTTAAACTATGCCTGTTATGCATTTTTGAGTGTTTTTTTGAAAATTTACAAAGCAATATTTTCAAAACGGATGGATATATCATTCTAAAATTTTATATTTTTGTTAGTCTGTATGGAGGTAACATCTGTGCAAAATTTCATCAAAATCTGAGATGGTGAGGTAAAAATTTTATTAAAAGTGTGTTGATTTGACATGGAATGACCCCAATGTAGGATTTAGTCAGGCCTACAAGAGAAAAAAAATTTAGTAACGAACATGAACACTAGATTAATTTCATAACAGAACCTTCCTGACCTATGTGTCAAAAGTGTAATTAAATGTATTCACACCTGGGTTAGAGGCCTGTATGTTTTTAAAATATAGGTACGTTTTATACATGCGCATGGTAACTTAAAACCAAACAAAATGCTCACGAAAGTGATTCAATTCTGGCAATATATTTAATATGGTTAACATGGTACAAACCAGATAATATCAGGCTCCTTAACAAGAATATTAGCCTTTCTTTGCAATTGAAAGCTTAAAGAAGGTTAAGTATTTACAGAGTGTAACTTTTAGAAATAAACATGCAGAGATGCAATAGGACCGAATTACGCTTGTTTAGATTTAGTACATAATTATTTGCCAAGAAAATTAATTACAAGTGTTTTATAAGGCAATATCAAAGTAATTGACCAATCTAGTTTCAGAAATATAATATCGTGCTTGCAGCCATGGGAAACATTAATGTTGCAACGACAAATACTACAAAACGCAAAATTAGAGCCTTTTTCACTCTTAGTAATGAAAGGAAATAATTCTGAGTAAGATGACCGAAACACCTGTCCATATTGTTTTTTACTACTCGTAGCCATTATGAAATCATATTATCTTACGTTTCGTACAAGCGCTAACTTATAAAATATTTACAGCACTCGTACATAAACGGTTAAGTCGTTATCACTCGTCTCCAGCCAACCTACTGTGTACCAACAAATTTCAAAAAAATTACTTTCATGACTTCCGCACAAAAGATTAGCAAGATCAGTTTCCATCCAGCCTGCTGTGTACCAACGAACTTACAAAAATTACTTTCTTTTCGGAACAATTTTTCTCTGACTCCATTATTCTCATATTATGTTAAACAATAACAAATGCTGCTCAAACGGTACATTTATATGGGCACTAAAATATTATACTGCATTTTTGAACAGACAAAAATCGTAAGATGTTCCGAATTTCCGTACAATCGTAATATGAATTATTTTCCGTACAAATTACGGGAAAATCGTACAAGTTGGCAAATATGAAATACTAATTAAAATTACAGAAAAAAGTTTCTTATATTTTAAATTTCTTGTATATCTGTTTAACAAAACAAAATACACATGAATACGATAATATCAGAAGGCCTGTTTTTAATAATTATAAAATTTCTAAGTTCTTTCTTAAATTTAATATGATTATTTAAAAGTAGTATGGTTTTAGGTAACTTATCAAAGAGTGTAATTCCTTTATGTTGAATTCCCTTTGCAAATAGTGTAGTTTTATGGCACTTAGGTTTAAGTTTATATTGATTCCTTGTTTCATAATGATCAATAGCATTGGTTTCTCTAAAGTGTTCCATATTCAGAGTAATAAGATAAAAGTTTTAGTTGACGAAAACATTGTTAACAGGTGGAATTTGGTTTCTTATTACAAATAATTTGAATAGCCTTTTTTTGCTATCTGAAGATTTTCACACTGAAACTTCTATTTCCCCACACTTCAATCCCATAAGTCATACTAGAGTGAAATAAATAAAATACGCAGTACGTAAGGATTCCTTATCTAATGTACTGCTTAAAATGATATACTTGTGTAGGCCTTCAAATAGATCTGTGCAGTATGTAGGCCCCACCTCTATGGAGACTAAAATACATAACACGTTGGGCTGTGTTGAACTGTGAAAAATCGATATTATTTATGTAGCTCTCCAATGGTATGTGATGATTTTCTGTAGGCCACAGTTAGGTATTAATTAAATAAAGGTACAAATATCCATAGACATACACTAGGGCAAATGAAATTAGAAATGACATAACACAACACTCATAAATAAAATATATAGTTATTTATTGAGACGAAAAATGAGTTCCAAATTTACCCTTATTAATTATATTTATTTAGTTACTAATTATATTAAAAACCTAACTGGTACTTGGCATCACAGATCACACATGAATTCCAACCATCAGGAGTTATGATGCGCACATTTAATTCTTAAACAAAAGTCTTTATTTGGGGTCGTCGAAAATACACAGTTTTATTATATGTTTTCAGGGATCTTAATTAATTTCCTCGGCTAGTAAGGTTTGAAATATAGTCGGTAGAGCTCAGAGTCTCTCAATCTGTAGGACCTCTGAGTTGATGAAATAGTGTGTATAAAAAATTGAATTTGTATCAAAATATTGTTTATATTGTAGATAATGTCAAATTACTTCACAATATCAATGTTTACAATAGTTTTTGACGGCGATGTGATGGAAAACGAGAGTTACGTGACGATGTGCATAAGTGGAGGAAACAAATTTTTGGCACTTTTAATTACTCACGTTTTACACTCCTAGGTCATTTATCTTTTTTAGATAAATCCTAAATTATGTTCTAGACTCCCTAGATTACATAATTAATCATCCTCGGTTCGGGATGCCTACCGCTAATTAGCTAAATTGTAGGATTTATTACCGTCGACGTCACAAGCTTCAGCTTCCTTAGCTGGCCATTATAGAACTCCCTTTTCTAGCTTCTTAAATTAAGCCAGTTAACTTAACTTTCAAATGGCGGCCCGTGATTGGCCGAAAACCAAAATCAGTTACATTAAATACTTAATAAAACGTGAAATCCGCACGCAACAATAGCGTGGATTACAAAATTTCACGTGAAATATTAAAATAATAATTTATATTACAAAATAACGGCGTTAACTTTACCGTTTACCGTCTTAAAGTTCAATTAGTCCTTAGAGGGGTCTTAACAATACATAATTCAAATTGTCCGAATAAGTCCATAGAGTCACTTTCTCATAGATATACATAAAAATAATTTACCGTTTCTGAAAATAAATAACATATTAGACATAGAGCAAACAATAAATAAATTGTAAATAATAATAATTAATCTGTCAAAACAAATAACATGTTGCAGTACAAAGTGCATAAAATGATTTACTTAATTTCATTACTGTTTGTTCAATGTGCTCTTTTCATGTGAGACTTTTGTCAACTATTAGACCTAGAAATTTAGTTGTATCAGTCAGGTTTGTTTGTTGATTTAAAATTTGCCCTAATACATTGTTTTTATCATTATTAATTCTATTTATTAACATGACAAGCCATATTCCTTGAAATTGTTTCCAATTTTTATTAGATGAAACTGACTCCTACATGCAAGCTAATATTACCAGCTTATTTGTGACATTAAGAATCTAAACTATTGTAATTTTCATAAGTCTGCATTAAATGTTTCTTTGATAAAAAAATACAAAGGGAGACAATTGTATGTAAACACTTATTATATAGCAAAACAGTAACTGAAGTACTTAATAAATATCAACAATTAATTTTGTTATGACTCACTCAAGCCTAGAGGTCTAGAGTTTTAACTGTCTTGTTTGTTAACCACCACTAAACAACTAGAGGGCAAAAAAGAAACCTACTTTGAACTTTCTTGATAATAAACATATTAGTGCATACCTGCCAACTTTCCAAACTCCTCACCAGTAAAACTTTACAATATAATAAATTTTAGCGTAAACTGGACGCGATTATTTTTCACTCAATTGGTTGATGTACTTCAAGCACATTTCTCCTATTGAGACCCATTTCCTTACACTATAAACGAAACCCAATTAACTTATTTACAATAAATATTAAAAACCAGATGTAAAGCAAGCAAAGTGATTAAATAGTAACACAATAATAGGTCTTACCTTCCCTGCAATTGTATCTTAAGGTAAGTCCTATGTAAAAATTCTGGTTCTCTTTATTTCCTACATATTATTTACAACACAGTCACAAATGAAATTTAAAAAACAAATAGTTTAAATTATATCTGTCCCATTATTCAATAAAATTGTTATTAATTTAACACACCTTAAGTAGAAACACTGTTGTTAAGTGAAGCTGCAGTTGTTTTCTTGGCTTTTTTTAAGAAAGTCAACTGAAAATTTTCTTCAAAACAAGCTATTTTTGAAACCTTGCATTTCAGTGCACACAGACTTTCCACTGATTTGTGAGACATAGATGACCTAAATTAGACTGAATATCCTCTCACATTCCGCATTGCTGTGAGGGATAACAAGAACAGCCAACATAACACTTGCTATTTTATCATATTTTAGCACCCCATCCACACCACAAACTTCAGCTAACTTGGACCATTTCTTATCAATGCTGTCATCTTCTGATACAAAGCTTGAGAGGTCATCTACCTGCAAGTTTGCAAACTGCTGCTGAGCTTCATCCTCCATGGCCGTATCAAATGATTCACCTGGCTTTAAGGGCAGAATGAAGGGAAACATATTTACAAAGTACCGAACTGATGTGAAGCTGGATTTTTCAATAGTGCTTAACCTGGCAACCTCTGCATGTTTAAGCACTTCATTAAAAGTGGAAACTTATTCACAATGTAATCGCAAGCTGCTACTAGGTACTTCCTAACACCAAAAAAAAACTCTCTCTTCTTGTGCTCTTCAAGGGTGTTTACCAATTGAAATGTTTTACTTTCAATGATCAAATCCTCATCATTTTTCTGATTTTGAAAATAATGATAATCCAGGTTCTGTGCTGAAACATCACTCTTTAGAACAGATGGTTTAACAAATTTTGTTAAAAGATCTTTCAGTAAACTTTCTAGCAATTCTTTCAAAATATGTATTTGTGGTTCTGCCCTCTGAAGTAATATGTTGATTTTCTCAAAGCCTGGAATAATATGAAGTACAAATAAACAAAATGCCTTATTTAAATTACAGCTTAAAAACAAATTTTCTTCTCGGCTCAAGATACTATTTTTCATTCCTACAGCCTTTATACTCTTGGGAACAACAGTTTTACATTTGGTGACATCTCTTTTGCTACTGGAATTCGGCCCTAAACTTGATAGTGGTTTCAATTTACTTGTTCCGTTTTCTTGAGCTGTCATTTTAGAAATGGTTCCAGTTTCTAGTTTAACTTTCTTGACAATGGTGCTGCCTTCTTGAGTATTTCTTGTGAGATATGGTTTACAGTTAACCTTACCATTGGCAAGTTCTTGTTCTTCAGTCTTCTTTTTGATGTTCCGTTTTGGTATTAGAAAAGAAGAAAGGTCAACATTATCTGAAGTCTTCTGTTGCTTGATTTCTTCTTTAAAGAAGCTAACTAAAGGCTCCCATTCTTCAAAAACCCGTGATAAGCTTCTTTTCAATGACAACCATCTCGTACACACATGTTTAAGAAGAAATTATACAATGATCTTAATAGTATAAACTAGAACTTTTATTGATTCTACAACTGTTTGTTCTAGAATGTCAAATGAAAATTATAATTTTTGTGTATGTGTGTCTGAGGAACACCAAGTCTTCAATTTATAAAATGGTTAAGCCAGGTAATATTTAATGAATCACATTTTGTTTAAAGTCTGTATAGAACAAATTCTAACATATGTTAGTAAAAAAAAATAGGATAGGTAAATTATTATTCAAAAAACATTTATACTGTAATAATTTTCTTTGGGTGCTAAAACTTTATAGATTTTTTTCATTGTTTGGATACGAATAACTTTGTCCTTCAATCCATCCAAAACTCCACACACATAAGTAGCAAACCCTTGAGTTGCGGAGGTTGGTGTTTCCAGAATTTTAACAATGCTCTGGAGTGCTTGGTCAGATTGAGACAAAGAACCAACTTTTTTTACATTTCCCTTGAATTTCTTTGCTGTAGGTGGAGTGTCTCCTACACTGGTGCCACTCACATCCTGGGTTGTTGGTTGAGTATGTATAACACTTGGTTGTGAGTCATCTATGCTAAGGGTGTAGTCCCTGTGGTCTACAATTTCCTCGTAGCATGGCTCTGTTAAGACTGGATCATTACCATACGAGGAACATCTGGGGCGATGTCCCTCCAGAATAATTTGTGATGCTGGTTTTCTACACTGCATGATGGCTGTAAAAAGAGTGTAATAAATCTAAACAATTAAATTCACAAGAAAGCACAATGTGATTGAATGACTTAAGTTTTTTATTGTTTAATAAATATATGTTTTTAAGTCTAAGAGACTGTTTAACATTGTTTTATTGGGATCATAAATTACACCACAACAATTATAACATATCTCAAGAATAACTTCAACTAATTACAGTTTAACACCTATAAATATTTTGTGAAGTATAATAAAGTAAAGTCATTACATTATTACATTAAATTATAAAGAGCAATCTAAAAACGTGGTGCAGAACTGAATGAATCAGGGCTTAACATCTTATCGACATTGAGTACAATATGACATGGATAAGAGGTAATAAGAATGGTGCACTAAAAAAAGCATTGATGTTCCCAGAGATAAACCATGGGCTGGTCGGTCCACAGCAAATTCTGTGACATTTACCACTTCTAAAAAATCCAACTGCACACCCACAGGGAATCAAACCCACATTGGAGGCTACTAATCTGACCATTCAATGACCATGGCCACTTTACATTAAACAAGTTGCATTTGTTGAATAGTGTTGTATACCATACACCAAATTGTGAGAGATCTACACTTTATTTATATTTTTATTATTATTATTATTATTATTATTATTATTATTATTATTATTATTACTGCAATTGGGCACAGAAGTACCCGGTGTACTTGTAATAGAAGCTCTGATAAATCTTAGTATAACCCTTTAATGTACAAGCAAAAAAAAAACTATATTAACTAAGGTTCATTAAACACTCATGTAAACAAAACAAGCAAATGTGATCTTAAGATATTACTTACCTTAACAGTAAGAATTGATAAAAAATGTATAAATAATTTTTAAAAATGTAGCTTCAGTCTTTTATTAACAAGAATACATAATCTGAAGTGCTATTATTAATCTTCTCAACTTGTTTTTGTAATAATTTGAAAAGAGTATTGTAATACTTACCATTTTAATTAGTAAGATTATATTATGTATGTACTTTAAAAATACTGATATATAAGTGGGATCTGTAAACAGTTGATTAGGTTAAATTATAAATTCCTAGAATAGTAATGTTGGATTGGTAAGTTAAGTTAGTTACATTATAAATTGGTAATTCATAACCAAGTATTATTATAATTTTATAGTATATTTAATATAGCTTACCTAACCAACTGATCATCCACACTGTGCTGAAACATGACTGTCCCACGCACAGAAAGTGTTTTGTTTTATTTAAATAACATTTTTTAATTATTATTATTATTTGTTGACATTTTTATGTTTTGTTCTATGGTTATGTATTTGGACGTATCTGCAACTACCATACTCTATGGTGTAATCTGAGTGACGTCGAAGCTCAATTAGCAAGACACCTCTAAGGAGCAATGGACTTAAAACGGCAAATTGAACTTTTTATTCATAATTTGCATAACAAAATTTTCATTGTTGAAAAATCATATTTTAAATTTAAGGAATTTTGGTGTATTAATCTGTATTGTATATTGTGTGTGTTTGAATTTGACGTGATAATTAAGTTAACAATCTTAGTGTTTCGGCCAATCAGAGGCCGTGTTACTTAAGATAAGCGTCACTACTGAATTAACGGTAAGAGTCTTGGAACAACGGCGATGATGGCTACATAGCCCGGGTTGAAATCCCCTCAAAAATCAACGGAATTAATTAGCTGGGTAGATCATCCTACAACTAGGATGTTTAAAACGTCGTATGAACCCATATTACTGATTGTTTAATTAGGGCACGTCCCAATTGACGTGTATTTAGGAGTGATTTACCGTGAGTAAAATACCGACTCATGATGCCATTCTAATTGAACTGTTTTTCTACTTACAAGCATCGTAATATTGCCAACGGACTTATAAACATTGCATTTTATTGTTGAGCACGTTAAAGGCCCTATTGAGACAAACATTTTATTAAAAGCAATTACGTATCCTGTTTCTACACTTGATTTAGTTCAAACACCCAGAGGTGAACTGAGACAGATTTCTCATGATGCTTTACCGCAATTATTTATTGAGTTCAGCCGCGGTATATAAAAATTAACTTTAATCACGAACACAACAAATAAACATTAGTTTTCTCACGCTAATTTCTGATTATAAATTGAGATTTCAACAGGCATAATTAATTTGAATTATATGAACTTTTGTTTTATTCCATCATGTGTGCAACATAACTCCAGTAATTTCAAAAAATATGAATGGTATACCACTGGTCCAACCATAAATTAATTATATTATTATTTGATTAAAGAATATTTGTGTTAACCATATGTTACCCTGTTGTTATTTTTCAGTGCATATGTATGTTTTCCCTATGATTTCAATTTGTCTGTTGTTTATTCTCATGCCCTTTTTGAAGATTTAAAGTGTGAGAATATTTAATCTTTCTCTTATGTACCACACTGCATTAGCCTTGACATATTAAGGAAATTAAGTCGTACATAAGGGTGGCGCCCAGATATCAATTTCAAAAATAATCAAAGAATATATATCTTTGACAGAGCAATAAATAGCCAAAGGGAACTATTTATTATTTAAACCTTATTACACTGAGAGCCTTTCAATAGAGTGTAGGAGAGTGTATGAAATAAAGGAAATATTATTATTAAATATAGTAATAGTAGAAAAAGTAAACTCTTTTTCTCTCTCTAACACCTAACATTAGACTCAGTTTCATACATAGTTCAACACAATTTAGTTAATTTTAACATAACTAACCTAATGAACTGTCAACACTGTTTAAAGTATTTAAAATATATATCGAAACTAATCAAACTGACTATCACAATAGTACAGTATTTTAAATATTTAAACATAATCTACAATCATCACAAAAAAAATACTGGTAAACTACTCTAAATATGAGATGCCCTCTTATAGAATATTTCAAAAACATGTCAGGAAGTATAAAACAAGAATTTCACATTTTAATTCCTCTCATTCACAAAATACACTAACTTTAATTTTTACCTGGTAAATTACTTGATGTTTCAGTGAAACAGCATTGCAATGTTTCAAGTAATACGAAACTCAATAAAAAAACATTGGCATAAATTTACCATTTCTTTTACATATCAGACCCACTTGTTATAAATTTATGTAAGCATAAAAATTAAAATTATTAGAACAGGTAGCCTACTACAATTTATATGTAATTTACCAGTACCTAAAATCGGATCTTCAGAGCAGTAGACTGTATGTAAATTTAGTATAAAGGAGGTATAAAACTGATAATAATATAGAAAATACATACCAAATAGATTGGAGTTTCTTTACTTCTTCTGGCCACCACATGTTCAGACAAAAATCATAAACGCTTGAAGTACCACAGACTCAGAACGTACACCTATTACAAAAAAAAACAATAACGTTAAAGATCCAACACACAATTGTATAATGTTAATCAGCACCAATCTTCGCTAATATACTATGTTACTTCAGAAAATTATTACAAATACTTGCCTCTTCTGAAGCACAACCACTTTTTTTAGAAGCGTTTATTTTGTTGTTTTTTTGCAAAAAATTGCATCCGCAACGAAACAAGTTTTACTTTAACATCACCAACTGTAGTTCCAGGACGAACTTCACTCACGGCTTCTGCAATATCATTCAGTGTACGAAGCCGAATATTTTTGTTGTGATAGTTCATACTTTTCGTATTGTATAAACATGGATATGTTTCATAATTTTTGTCACATAATGCTGTAACTGCTTCAACAGACCACATGTTTACAACGTTGTGTGTTTCAAATTAATAACAAAACGATCCCTCCAAAATAAATTAAAATGTTTATGAAAATAAGATATCTGTCTCATTAAAATTAAGTTTTTCAATAAATGGTACAAGGGCTAGAAAATATCATTTAAGGATTTTAATTTACCTTTAACATTAGGGGCACACTACTTCATTCTGATTGGCTAAAATTTTCACATTTTATGAAACCTTCCACGGAAATTCAAACGTGACCAATTACAAAAACTTCCATGGAAACGATTGATTTAGCATTTTCACTGCCTAGAAACGAGGGGTTGATCAGAGTGAAATGAGCTCGAGAAGAAGAAGTGGTTACCCAATCACGTGTAACTCACCAAAGGACGTGACTTTGTTATCGGCCAAGGGCCAATGAACACTCTGAAAGGGCTTGATTATGTATAGTCATATTTAGTCTAACTTGGAGAGAATGGAATCCGCGAAATAATCGTGGCTCTACCCATCGCCTTTAGGCACAGCGCAATGAAACAGTGTGCAGACTCTCGGTCATAGGGCTGCCTCTGTGAGACAATCAGTGGTAAGGTCTATCACAGTATGTTATGTATTTAAAGTGAAAATAAATGTACGATACATGTCAGACTAGTACTTTTTAAGTTGTGGAATTAAGACTTTCACCTTATAATTTACTGTTTTAGTATTTTTCTTAAAAAATGCAAAGTAATTAATATTAAAATAGATAACCCAATCCAGCAGTTTGGCGTGTAGTGGTTCTGGTTCTTAAATGTTTTTCGTAGCCAAACACCAAGAGCTCAAGCAGTGATGAGTGACGCGAGTGGGTTTCCAAGTAACAATCCTACAACTGATGGCAGCTGAAGTTCTGCACACTGCTTGGCGGCCGGGGCAGACGGCACCCATAAGCAAACTGAAATCACTTCCCTTTATTGCTTAAAGGAATACTGCAAGTCCTCGATTTATATCGGAGTTAAGTTACACATCGGTCGGTCAGCCGGCAGGCACACACAAGCGTGCTGGCGTGCTGATCGCATTAGGCAATTTGAACACTTTACAAGAAGCAATAGCACGATTTATACATGAATGTAAGACAGCAGGCTTTTTTTTTACAATTCTTAACATATTGTTTTAATAATTATTAAATTTAAATATATAATATTTTACTCTAAAGTAAATAATATTTTAATGTATATTTTTCAGGTTCCAGAAATTCCAACAGAGGTTTTCAAAACATCATCAGCAGTAACAGTTCCCGACCCCGAGACATCAGGACCAGCGATTTCCACGACATCTCTAGTACCAGCGGTTTTAGAGACATTACCAGCACTAATAGTTTCACTTGACCTGCTTTAGGTGAAAATGTTAACTTGGAAAATGACATTGGATTGTGGCCAGAGTTTATGACACCAGGTAATGTTGATTACTGCATTAAAATGGACGCCACAGCACTTAAAAATTGTGATAGTGATCTATTTGACCGTAAATATTTCAAACAAAATGATAAAAGTTCTGAAAGAAGTTTTACAAGAAAATGCCAAACAAATTTTTTTGAATGGAAAACATGGAACGACAAATTTATAAAATGTTCATGGCTCTGTTTTTCTCCTAGCAATGGACATGTATATTGTTATGTATGCAAACCTTTTTCTCAAAAACACTCACAGTTTACTCATGGTGGTTATTGTGACTGAAAAAATGCTTCTGCACGTTTGGTTGAACACGAAACTTCTAAAAACCACTTGATTTTGCAAGACGCTCTAAAGAATGGGGCGTATTGAGCAAGAACTGACACAACAAGCAAAAGATGTAGTAAATTGGGGAGAAGTTCTTAAGAGATTGATAAGTGTGATAGTATTTATCAGTGAAAGAGGTCTAGCTTTTGGAGGGGAAAATTAAATACTTGGTTCACCAAGAAATGGTAACTACTTGGGACTACTGTTGCTTATAGCAGAATATGATGACTTCTTGAGCAATCACATAAAGATACATGGTAATCGTGGAAGTGGTCATACAAACTACCTATCATCGACAATTTGCGAGGAAGTTGTGCAGCTAATTGGCAAACGAGTTTTCAATGAAGTTATCTCACGAATCAAGCAGTCAAGGTAATATTCTATATCATTAGACTCAACTCCAGACGAAGATCATGTTGATCAGCTCACTTTAATTTTCAGATATTTAGAGGAACATATCCCTGTTGAAAGATTTGTAATATTCATGCCTAACCAAGACCACAAAGCTAAAGAAATGTTTCAAGGCTTGAGCATGTTTTTGAAAGAGAATGACATAGACATTATGAATTGTCGTGGTCAGTCTTATGATAATGCGCTTTCAATGAGCGGAAAGTACAATGGCCTTCAAGCGCTCGTTCTCGCAGAAAATAATTTAGCAATATGGGTACCTTGCACTGCGCACTCACTTAATCTTGTAGTGCTGTCTGAGTGCTGTAAGCTTTTTTGACTATTTGGAAGAACTTTATGCGTATTTTACAGCTTCAACTAACAGATATGAAGATATAACAAATTGCTTGAAAAAAGCAGAAACTGATAAACCTATTATCGTGCCAAAAAGGACAACAACAACACATTGGTCTTGCAGAGCAGATGCTACAAAGCCCTCTTGCGAGGCTATAAAGAAATTAAAAAAACACTTTTTGAGCTATCGGAGAAGGAAGACGATTCAGGAAAATCACGTGTTACTGCTCTAAGTATGCATAACAAAATGTCAAAAATTGAAACGGGTCTGTACACAGTACTTTGAGATGATATCTTGGGACAAGTAAACAAAACTAGTCAAAGTCTGCAGAATCCAAGATTGTACTTGAACACAGCCGTCTCAGCACTGACATCGCTAACATGCTTCATAGGAACAAAACGGAATAGCTTTGAAGAATATGAGGTGAAAGCTGCTGAGTTAGCGATTGCACTGAGTATGACAGTAAAACACACCTCAAGCACAAAATGAACGTCCGCTTAGCACCTCTTGACTGTGCCCAAGCACAAGCACCCGAAGTTGAACTGACTCCATCAGAAAAATTTCGAACTCAGAGTTTCCTTCTTTGCAACAGAGACTTGAGGAATACAAACTAGTTGATACCCGTTTTGGATTTCTAAACAAGTTTATTCACTTACAAATGAAGAGTTAATTGCATCAGCTCAAACCTTGGTAGAAACATATAACATCGACTTAGACGAACAATTGGGAAATGAATTGATTCAGTTTAAAGCTTTTTATCACGAGTTTCAAAATGAAGCGGAAAAAGAAAAAGTCATTAGTCAAGAGATGTCGATGTATAAACTACTACTAGAAAAAAACGTCAAAGCTTGTTTTCCTAACATCAAGGTTGCGCTAAGAATGTACCTGTCACTTATGGTCTCTAACAGCAGTGGAGAAAGATCATTCTCAAAATTGAAGTTGATCAAAAAATGACTTCGAACCACCATGTTAGAGGACAGACTCAACTTATTGGCTTTGCTAAGCATTGAAAGTGATATTTTAAGACAACTAAGTTTTGACGATATCATAAGTAGCTTTGTTAGTATTAAATGTCGACGCAAACCAATTAGCCACTAAGTACTCAATGGTCTAGATCATTCTTCCGTAACAACTACAATTTAGTAGTAAATTGCATTAAATATTTTTATACATATTAGTATATTGAGAACATTAACATTCAACTAAACTTTGTGTGTTTGTGTATTTATTTTAATATAGTTTTTAAATGAAAGTTTAAAAAGCTGTGTTGACTTGCATAAATATTTTTTGATTATTTTCATTGGTTTTGGTGTCACTTAATTCCTTAACCTCTAAATACTGTTTGGTTAAATTGTCTAGTTTAATAATAAACTAATTTTTTCAAAATAGAAAATAGATCAAAAATGAGTTTTGTAGGTCAATTAAAATAAACTACCCACCCAGACCCAGGCAAGAGGCACCCACTGTTTCACTGGAAGGGGATACTCAATATACCCCCCCCCCCTTCCCCCTACCCATAAAAGAGGGCCCGCACCACAGACTCAGCCTAGGGGTCCACAGGCAGTAAATCCGGCCCTGCGGTTATAGTATATCATACTATTATTTATTGTGTTATTTTATAAATAGTCAGAAATGGTTTTTATTAATACTTTTGAAGTTATATTATTTTTTGTGAACAAAAACATTTATGTGTACAATTGTGACCAACATGCCTGTGGTGAACTGTAAGTACAGGAACTCTAACCTCAAACCTCAACTTGTTTACTTTTTGATAGACTGTTATTTTTTGTTAGTGTTTGCCTTGAACTAGGAATATAATAATAAAATTAGTCTGTAATATATATTTGTACAATGGATTCCATTCCACAATATACCAGGAATGCTGCAAGTATATTAGACATGCTTGAAACCGGAGAGGTTTCCAATTCATGGTTGTCGGATGATGAACAGACTGTTGTAGTTACAGAGAACCCTAACTTTCATCGTATTGGAGCTAATAAAATTAACTGTAGATATGCTGACGACGAGGAACAGGTACCTTCTGTCATCAAAAAGAGTCTCCAGAAAAAGTGACATTTCTTGGCATCATCGCCCTATTTTAGTACGTATTGGTTGAACCATATAGTAGCGTGGATACTGATGATATTGAGTTATTGTCGCCAGTGACCTACTACTATAAATACATCCCTCCAACTTTGTTTGAGAAAATGGCTGATAAAACTAATTTGTATGCAGTTCAGAACAACAAAGGTATAAGCAC
This sequence comes from Bacillus rossius redtenbacheri, assembly GCF_032445375.1. Lineage (NCBI taxonomy): Eukaryota > Metazoa > Arthropoda > Insecta > Phasmatodea > Bacillidae > Bacillus > Bacillus rossius. Next base: position 299,828,572 of record NC_086330.1, on the reverse strand, counting down.
ACCACTTCCGAAGAAATACAAAAATTATTTTGTCTTCACCTTGCAGTAGGGACATTGCAATTTCCAAGCGTCAGTTTGTTTTGGGACACTGCTCTAGGCATTAGAATGTTTCTAGACAGTATGACAAGAGATGGTTTTTTCGAACTACGATCGAACCTCCACGTAGTCAATGGACTATACATGCCAGTAGAATGTGAAGACAAGCTGTTCAAAGTAAGGCCACTCTACAATGCTTCTCGATCTAGGTGTTTAGAGTTGGACCTTGAAGAAGAACTTTGTATAGATGAACAGGTTGTGCCTTTCTGTTGTGTCCTTTCGTAAGTTGGCAGCAGTGGGACATGTAAACAAAGGTGATTATGGCTGGACGCGGCTACGACGGGCGCGTCAGGTTGTGTGTTGTGTGTGAACAACGAGGTGCAATACGAGTACCATGAATGCTGCGATGTGCGGCTTTAGTGTCATCAATTTAACACTTTCACAGGTAAATTTATTTTCAAGCAGGAAAACCTTGTCCGTGGGGCATCAAGATTTTCTATTTATGTGGAAAATCTGGCCTTGCCTACGATTTTATAATTTACCAAGGACAGCTACCTGAGATCGATGCACAAACGCTGAAGACTTATGGCCTAGGTGCTGCTGTTGTGTTGCAGCTTTCCAAGCATATAAACATTGAAAAGGGTCATAAGCTGTACTTTGACAATGATTTCTCCACCTACTACTTATTTCAGCTTCTCCAAAAGAAGAATATATATGCAGCAGGAACTGTGAGGGTGAATAGATCCCTCTTAGCTGACAAGGAGGTAATGAAGAAGGAAAGAGGCTACTCACAAGAGGTAACAAATACCGAAGACAATGTTACTCTTGTGAAATGGGTCAACAATAAAACTGTTGTATTGGCCTCAAATTTTGTTGGCAAGGATACTGCAGACATCGTTGAACGTTGGTCGAAAAAGGAGAAAAGATATGTTCAAGTAGAGCATCCAGAAATAGTGCAGTTGTATAATCACGGCATGGTGGGATCGACATGCTTGACCAAATGATAAGCTACTACAGGACCTTTATCAAATCGAAGAAGTGGACACTGCATCTGACTTGGCTTGGCGGTTGTACTGTCATGGATGGAATACAAGCAAGCTGCTGCAGCACTTGGAGTACCCAGTAAGAAAGTTCTTGACCTGATGCACTTCAAAATGCGTGTCACTGAGGGACTTCTCTACATGGGGAAGAAGGTGCCCAGTAAAAAACGTGGCCGCCCTTCACTTGACAGTTTGTCAACTCAAGTTACCGTGCCAAGAAAGAAGGGAGAAGCAAGGCCAAGTGTATAAGTTCAGATGGACACAGTTGACCATTTACCGGTTCACGACGGTTACGAACCAACTTGGCACGCGGTGTAAAATACTACAGTGTAAGGGTTGGTCACGCATACATTGTCTCAAATGCAAAGTGCATTTGTGCTTGACCAAGGAAAGTAACTGTTTTTTAGCATTTCATACAAAGGTTTTTCTGATTTTAATTTTTTTGTCGATGGTAAATACTAATTATAATTTTATTATGTTCATTGTAAGTACTATTATTTTATTAATTAATATTTTACTTTGTTATTTGTTTAAAGTATGAATGTCTTGCTGCAATAAATAAATTCAGCACTTGTGTAAACCATACTCACAATGTCATGCATAGTGTTGTAAATACAGTACCTAAAATGATAAATATTATTCTCTCTGTAGAGTATTGTCGTTATGTAATTTGTATACTTATTGCTGTTGCTATTATGAATTATTTTATGTGAATTTATGTGTTTGTGTTTATTATAATATTATGTTTTACAAAGTTTAAATTTTGTGGAGTGTATGTTTTAGTTCACCATAGCCGTGATGTGTACAATAGTACACATAAATTTGTTTTCATAAATATTTAAAATTGTAATAAATCAAAATAAGTGTAGTTATTAGAAAAATATGTAGATTATGAAAATGTAAACAGATAATTTTTATTTTTCAATCCAGAAATTCAGTTCTGAAAGGGATAAGTTTTCCATGGTTTCCCTAAATCACTCCAGGCAAATGCTGGGATAGTTTCTAAACAAACACCCTGGCAGATTCCTCCACATGTTCCCAAACATTGTTTAATTTGTGTGTAGGCCTATAACCAACCACCTCTTATGACCTGGGCTGTCGACGAAACATAGAGCAAAATTATCTAAATAGAAAAAAAATTATGAGTAGACCAATAACTTCTGACTTTTTCATGTAGGTATGCAATCTAAATGTTGAAGCAAAAAGGAGCAACAATATTTATTAGGCTATGTTTATTTTTGCAGATGCCAAGGAAGTGACCAAGGCAAACAAAAAAAGCCTCATGGTCTATGGAGACAATGGATGCAGCAAGAAATGCTGTTGCATCTGGAGAGTCAATGAGGAAAGGCTGTTCGTTTCAACATCCCATTTAACAGCTTGAAAGACAGAATAAATGCAGGGAAGTGTTATGCACCAAAACCAGGGACGAAATTTGTGTTCAGCCCACAACAAGAACAATAAATTGAAGATCATGTTTTGCTACTTGCAAAGTTATTCTTCGGAATAACAGCGACTGAGCTGAGAAGACTTGCATTCGACTTTGCTGACAGAAATGAAATCAAGCATAATTTATGTAAAGAAAATAGACAAGCTGGTAATGACTGGCTGTACGGGTTTATGCAGCGTCATCCTGTTTTAAATTTACGTAAGCCAGAGGGCACTCGTGTCAACAGGGTGATGGCATTCAACAAAGAAGCTGTTGAACGTTTCTTCAGTAATTTAGACGAAGTCATTACTAAACACAAATTTCAGGCTTCAAGAATATATAATGTTGATGAAACATGTATAAATACTGTCCACAACCCCTCCAAAATTATTGGTCCGAAGGGTGTTAAACAGTTTGGCTCCCTCACAATCTGGGAAAGAGGAAAGAACATAACAGTCTGCTTTTGCTTCAGTGCAGCAGGGCAATACATTCCCCCATTATTTATATTTCCATGTAAGCATATGTCACCCCTTCTGCAACGAAATGGACTACCAGGATCAATATACCATGCCTCGAAAAATGGTTGGATAAACACTGAGTTGTTTGTAGATTGGCTAAGACATTTTTCTTCCCACACAAATGCTTCACTTCAAAATCCTGTGCTACTCATAATGGATAACTATTCTAGCCACATTTACCCCAATGTATACCGTAAAATGGCTTGACTTTGCACCAAAGCATGAAATGTTATAGTGACCAAAAGGAGGTATAATATTTGAGTTAAATGGGATAATTATTTTTTTTCTGTTGCCTTTGGCAACAATCCTACTAATATTATAAACACGAAAGTTTGTAAGTATGGATGGATGGATGTTTGTTACTCTTTCACGTAAACACTACTGAATGGATTTGAATGAAATTTGGCCTACAGTTAGCTTATAACCTGGATTAAAACATAGACCCCATATTAATATGAATTCCATCCCTAAGGGAGTGAAAAAGTGATAAATTCATTTTATAACAGAAAAAATCATAGGTCATAGACATACAAATAGTGAGTGAGTGAGTGTCATTTCTCTATGTCTGACACACGATCATACACATAGTAAGGTCTGGCAAATTAATATTTTTTCTCTTTGGTGAGACCAGTCCGCTTAGTGGAGCTCGCAGCGGCTAGCAAAATAAAGGCGCTATTAACAGTTTTGTTCTTAACTTCGTCAATAGATAGAGTTGCCTTGAATTTTAAACGCACCATTGTTTGATGCGTATGTCATGTCTTTAATTTTCGTTTGTTTGTGCCATATGCGTTCCTATACCATTCATCCGATTGTGATGAAATTTTGGTGATTTGTTATGCGCATGCCCATGAAGGTTATTGAGACGGTATAACTATTTTTCAATAGTTAGAGCACGAATCTTGTCAAAAAATATGTTTATTTCATTTTATATAGCGGCACTTCGTCTGTTTTTGTTGCATAAGTATGCACGCATGACACAATTTATTTAAATAAAAAAGAGAGATAGATTGATATATATATATATATATATATATATATATATATATATATAGTGAGATAGCGATGGAGAGATAAGTTGAGATAGAGCGAGGTATAGAGAATGAAATGGGTTAGATAAAGAGATATACCTATAGATGTATAGAGCTATATAGAGACATATATAGAAGATATAGAGATAATGGGAAGTATATATGTAGATATTAAGAGATAAATAGAGATAGAGAGATACATAGATGTATATAGATGTAGATAGAGATAAATATGTATAGAGAGATGGATAGATGATTTGTATATGTGGAACTACTTCAAACATATTACAAAACAAAACTGAATAAGGCATTGCAATGCAGGCCGAGTATTAGCAATCTCTTATTTTTCAGCTTTTTTTCTATATTGCTTTATAAAGTCTAAATTACATACAGACCAGGTAAATAATTATAAACTGGCAGAACGTCTGTCGGGATCTGAAAGTGATATAAATTAATTTTCACACTTGACTTTCAAATTAAGAAGACAATTACTAACTACACCCTGTGTTCAGCCCGGGTAACGCCGGGTATTGCAGCTAGTGGATCATAATTTTGAGGACTTCCGCCTTTTTCTCAGTTTTAGTTTGCTTCATAACCTCAATTGGATAACATTAGTTTTGTATGTGTTATTGTGTTGAGCAAAAAGTGTTAAATTTCTAGAAGTATTTGACATGAACCAGAGTAAGCATATCATCCTACTTTTCCATTTTTTATCTGTCTGTCATTAGAATGTTATATGTTTGCTTAAAATTAAGTGTAGAGAGCTGTGTTTCACAATTTTGAGAAAGTGACTTGGTGTTTGTGTTAATAGGGTTGACTTTGCACCATCAAACTTGGTGGTGCAAAGTCACCTCAACTAATGCCCTGACACAGCTGTGTTTGCAAAAATTAATTCCCCTCTTTTTCTATTGATTTGCTTTAAAAATATGTTGCCCGCCTTTTTTCTATGGCTCACTGTAAATTTCAGGTGATCAATAAAGATGCCATCAAAATATAAACGAAAACCAGGAAGCAGGAAGTACATAGATATTACTGAAGATACACTGAATACCTGTATTGAAGAAATTAGAGCAGGGAACATCACTCAGCGTGAGGCAGAGGTGAAGTAAGGAATACCCAGAAGAACTATCAACTATAAACTTCAGCACAAACATCAGAAAAAGGTTGATGGACAAACGGTTTTCTCCATCGATGAAGAAATAGCTTTTGTTACTTGTTTGGAATGAATGAGTACATTTGGATTTCCTGTTACTTCATCTGACTTAGTGGCTGTTATAGCTTGCTTTTTGAACAAATGTGGAAAGAAAGTAAGTAGATTTAAGGAAGGCATTAAGCTGGTTCCCATTGGGTGAACGGTTTTCTGGGAAGGCATAAGGAATTGTCAATCGTTAAAAAACTGAGAGCAGGCTGACAAAAGAAATGGTGCAGGAGTACTTCAGTAATCTGGATAAAGAGTTGGAGGGTATTCCTGAAACTCACATCTTTAACTTCGATGAAACAAACGTCACAGATGACCCTGGTCAGTCAAAGATCATCACAAGACGTGGAACTAAATATCCACACAGAATTCTCAACTCTTCAAAGTCCTCAGTATCATTAATGTTTTGTGGAAGTGCAGCTGGAGAACTTCTTCCTCCCTATGTGGTGTATAAATCTACACAACTGTGGACTACCTGGTGCCAGGGAGGGCCAACTGGTGCCAAATATAATCACACACCATTTGGGTGGTTCGACGGAGCAACCTTTACTGCTTGGATTAGGGATTTGGTGGTTCCTCATCTTCGCAAATTGCCTGGAAAAAAAGTGCTCATTGGGGATAACCTTGCAAGTCATTTCTCGATTACTGCACTAGAACAGTTGGCCGAAAATGAAATTATTCTTATATCTTTGCCACCAAACACCACACATATCACACAGCCACTTGACAAAGACGTGTTTAGACCAGTTAAGGGCTGTTGGCGAGCAATCTTGTTGAGCTGGAAGGAAACAAACTCAGGTGGAAAGGGCACAACAATTGACAAACAAGTATTTTCCATTCCTCCTGAAAAAGCTGTGAGATGCTGTAACTCCACAAGTTGGAAAAAACCTAAAAGCAGGTTTCGAAAGCTGCGGAATCGTGCCCATTGCACAAGATAAAGTAATGCGATTTGTTGACAGTCTTGAAGTTGACAACCACTCTTTGCAAGCTTCTTTTATTAAAGCACTAGAAAGAAAACGACAAGAGTGGATTGGTTTGCCAAAGCCTAGGAAACGAAAGCGAATTAATGTGGTCCCTGGAAAAAGTGTGGATGGTGATGTGGTCATGACAGAAAATGATGGTTCTTTGAGTTCTTCAAAACATTCTGCAAACAAAAGGAGACATCAGGGGAAATCTTTTGATGACAACAAAAATGAGGACGAAATTCAAGGTTTTGCAAGCGACAGCTCTGAAGATGAAACTTTGGAACAAATGGCTACACGGCTATAACAGGAGAAAGAAGAGGAAGAATTCAACACTTTCATCAGTAGTAGAGGGAATAGCAATCTGACACTAAAGAACATCAAAAAAGTTGTTGGCGAGCATGTTGTTGTATATGAAAGATCCTTCATTTTACCTGGAAGAATTACATCAGTTTTAGATAAAACTGTCACTTTTTTCAACCATTGTAATAACTATGAAAGCATGGGAGTGGCCAACCTCAGTAGATAAACTTGAATATGAGTGAGAAGAGGTGTTGGGTGGGATTCAAATTCCCACACCAATTAATAAAAGATGATTTTATTCTGTGCTAGAACTTGGCAATGTATTTGACAATTGAACAGATGTTTTGTCTTTATTTGTGTGTTTTATAACTGTGTTCTTTAAATTTAAGCTTTAAATGTGCCAATTTTGGATATATTTTACTTTTGAATTCTTATATATATTATGATAGTTTAGAATTTCTTTTGTTTTATTTACATTGTTAAATTAAAATTTTTGGGGTACATCTTAAAATAGTCGTTGATTAAAAATTGTGCTTGTGTGATGTGTTAAGGCGTTCATAAAAATGCTTTACAGAATTCCTCAATAGGTTACTTTGCATCTAAACCCATTTATTAGCATTTGTCAATGATGAAAACTTTATGGTGCAAAGTCAGGTAAACTAGGATGACTTTGCACCATGAAATATACAAAATTATTACGTTCGTAAAAATTAACATAGAATAAGTTGGCAATCGATATGTGATTTTACACTTGTTATCACTGTATCTATTAGAATTTTAAAATTTTATACTATTTTTTAGTGGAGTATCACTAGAAATGAATATTGTAAGTGTAAAATATGGTGCAAAGTCAGGCCAGTTGACGGTATGTATTTTGTAGGGAAAATGGAATTCATGTAGTGTCCATACCGCCCCACGCCTCCCATCGGCTACAGCCCCTGGACTTAACTTTCTTTGGCCCATTCAAATCCACTTGCACAAAGAATATGAAGTGTTCATGAAGTGTCATCCATCTCAGAAAATTACCACATATGCCATTGTTTTTTTTGTTTAACAAAGCATATGGAAAAGTTTCTAATTTAGAGAAGGCATACAAAGACTTCGAGAAGAGTGGTATTTGTCCCTTCAACCCACACACATATGATGAAGAAGATTTTATGGCTGCAGCTAATTGTGTTGGTCCCACATCAGGCTCAGTTGAAAACAGAGAAATAAGTTCTCCTGACATGCCTACTAGAGTTTCAACTAAAAACTCTTCGGTTGATCCTATCAGCTTAGAATCTTCAAGAGAAACTCAGAGTAGGAGTGCAATGTCTGCACAAGATCATACCAGTCTTCAACTTCCAAGTGAAACACAAGTCGCAGATGTTTCAGAACTGACTACACCATCAACAGCAGATATTAGCCTCGGGTCTAGATACCCTATGCCTTTAGTTGACATATCTCCAATGCCAGTAACATCGAAAAGCACACCAGGCAGGTCAAGACCTGTCAGACGAGAATCTAGAAAACGAACGTCTTTGATTGTGACTGCAACACCAATGACGCTGCAGTTAGAAGAAAATGAACGATGTCGTCAAAAGAAACGTAGGCCTAAAACTAAAAGAAAAATTTTGTTTGAAAGTTCAGCAAATGAAGAAGCCACATCAAACCGTCGTGTTAAAAACCAAATTAAAGAGTTGTGTTCTGTTTGTGGTGAGTTCGGTATAGTAAGGTGCTGTGTGTCGTGTTCAGGATGGACACATGAACAATGCAGTGGAGCAAACAGTGCAGAGAGGTACATTTGTGATTTTTGTATTAATTGAATGAATTTTTGGTTTTGCTGGTTCATGCCAAGACAGGGTGCAACAACAATGCAGTGACGAAGACAGTGAAAAAGGCTACATTTGGTAGTAAATTTAGTAAATGATGTGTATTTTTTGTGGTATTCCATGTTAAGGATGAATAAATTAACAATTCAGTAAAAAAAGGCAGTGCAAAAGACTACGTAGAAGTTTTTTTGGGTGATTAAATCATTGTAGTACTTTAAATGCCATAGCAATAGCATGCAAAATATTACAAATGGCTGAGCGCCATTGCCCTAACATGTTGGGTTATATTGCTCAAGGTAGTGTTTTCAATTTTGCAACCATGCACAGTATATTTTAGTGGTATTTATAATTTTTATAATGTTTTTTTGTAACAAAAAAAAATTCTTTCAGTATCTCTATGTATTTAAGGTTTATATTTACAAAAACATTTTTATACGCAACAAGACACCTGAAGTGAGCGCCATTACCCTACTTTCCCCTAATTACGAATTGAACAAGCCGAACGGAAAAGTCGAACAGAATGAGACGAACGACGTCATTCGTCACTGTGCAACTGCGTCTTTGGTGTGACAAACATAGTGTGTGCCACAAGTGCATTCGAATCGTGCACCACCAGCCCGGAAGAGGAAGTGAGCAGCGACATTTAGACTGGTGTCACAACCTTTGAATAACCTAAAATAATATTGTAATTTGTTTGTTTTTTACCCCAGTGTTTTGTTTCCACAGCATCCAAAAATATGTCCTGTTGCTATTATTTGTAGTAAATGTTTTTGCAAAGAGGCCATATCCCGAACGTTTACAAATGGAAGCCGAGGGTTTCCGAAGTGAAACACTTTTTAACATTTAATAACTGGCATTATTATTGAGGTTATTTTTATGTATTTGCACATGTATTAATTTTCCTGAATTATAATGCGTTAATTTTCAGATGCATGTGGCACAAATTTGAATACTTGAACTCTAATCACAAGGGTGTGTTAGTCACCAGTATGTGAACCAGTTCCTCATTACTTGACGAGACAGGCAGCATGTGCATGTGCAGACTTAATCATTTGCATTCACCCACTAAATAAATCTGTTTACGTATTTAAATCATCCAAATCATTTTCTTATTTATATCCAGGACTTGAATCGGCTGGCGACCTGCTTTATTTAATTATTTCTACTTCGTAAAGGGTGTTGAAAATCAACATGTGAGAGGTGTCAACCACAAGGGTGGCTAATTTCAAAGTATAACGATTTGTACTACGAGGCTTTTACCTGTTAACTAAATAACTGTACAACAGTCGTGATCGCTAAGTATAAATTGAGTTAACTGTGAAATATTTTTTTTCTGCATTTTGTGATGTGTCCATGGTGGCTCATACCAGGCGTGTAGGATCTATCGAAGGAAACGGTGTAAAAATTTTATGAGCGTGTCCGATGCTAAGAGCAGATAAGGTCAGGAGAATAGAGGCACATATCATGGAGCAGATTTTGAGTTTTGTCACACATATGTGATAAGACGACGCGGTCACACTAGCCTTCGATTATATGCAAAACTTACCCTTGCCACACATAACTGTACAGGTTAAAAACAATAAAAAATTAATAAGACTGTGCAGTATCTAAAAGAATTTGAAAAGTAAAAATTGTTGCAACCAAGCAATGCAAATATTTAGGCCTGATATCACTCACTCATTGTCTTCTTAAAGACTGTATTTCCTTATCAAGAAGAGCAGTTTCTGTTCTTGCACTCTGCATAAGTAGGCATTTTATCTTCTCACTTTTTGCTCTGTCTTCTTCATATTCTCTTGTTTTTTTTTTTCTTTCTGCAGCTTCTTGGTACCGAGTTCTGGAGTTACGGACAGAGTGTATCAATGCCTTCGTAATTGTTACCTTCTCAACTCCACCAATGTTTACAACAGCATCATACACCTGCCTCTGTGCTACGAGAGATTCTCCAGTTTGATTTTTGACAATACATTCCTTATTGATAGAAAATCCTTTTTCTAGTGGTGTATTTCCATGCGAGAGAATAAGAACTTTCTTAACAAATGCTTTGAGTTTCTCCGTTTTTTCTTTACAAGCTGATAACACTTTCATCCATAGGTCATCTAAATGGTCATGTTCTCTTCAAAATTTCTTCATAGTTTCTTTAAAAGAGTCATTTTCACAAACAGATTTAAACTGCCTCTGATTGCAGTCTGCTTCTAAGCCTGTGAAATGCCTTTTTTGAACCAGCTGTTGGAGAGCCATTGCCAATCGTTTGTCCCGGATGTTTGGACGCAGTGCTACTTCAGGATCCAGACAAGAAATTCCTCTGGTAAGGATGTGGATAAGAGGAGACCTTTCCAAAATGTTCAGGCACATTTTCTGAAGACATGTTCTACACTGTTGACGAAACACAATAATTTCAACTTCTTTAACTTTGTCTTTGATTTTTCGCAGAGCTTCCAGTGTTTCAAAGCCTAGATTGACATCTTTGGCAGTAAGTAAATTTTTGTCATCTGAAATCATCATTCTAGTTATAGACTTTGTTCCATTTACAATTCCATCTTTAACAAACCTTGACAGTACAATTTTTCAAAATTTTGCTCAACGATTCATATAGAAAGGGTGCCAAAGGAGTGTTTGTCTGGAATTCTGTAAGAAATTGTTCTACTTCAGATGCCACAGATACAAAGAAAGCCAGCTTGCAAGTCAGAAGAAACATTGTTAAAGCTCTTGCACTTTGGTGTCAATTTGGAATCTCTGGAAACAGCATCAACATATTTTTGAACCATCGGAAGAATCTGAATAGCCCTTTTTGCCACTCTACAGTTTTATATCCAGCGAATACTACAAAACTTGAGAGGAAAAATCTTTGAACCTGAGAAATGAGTGAAATCCCCTCGCCGAGCTGGTACATCCCTGAAAAGTGTATAGAGTGACCGCAAAAAATCGACTATGTCCCAATCAGTGGCTTTAATCCCTGTTTTGAAAGCCCCATGAATACTGTGAAGGCCACAGGTACCAATGTCGAGCAACTGACGAGCCTCTGGATCTGACGACAAAGAAGCACAAAGATCACGGTGAAACTTTAGGTTGACACTGGGACCATCCATAGAGATTTGCAGAATTTTGCACAAATCTATTTCTTACAGTGTCTAGTGAATGCTTTCAGCAGATCTTCAGCTGTGTCATGATTCAAAAATGCTAGTTCAAACCTGGCAGCTCTGTTCTCTCCAAAATCTCACCACTATATCCATTTGTCTATGTTAGGAAGTCTTATTTAGTGATTCACCAAACCCCACAACTATTTCAGTACACTGGAATATGTCTTTCACTAATTCATTATGGAAATAAGGGGCAATGCCATGTAATATAATGTACCCAATTTTTGTTCTTTGCAGTTGCATTTTCTGGCAACTGATGAGTCTGGGAACATCATTTGCATCACAGTCACATCACTTGCTGCACAACGCAAAGACTTATGTGATAAAACTGTTTGCATGCACCACAAAACTTCAGCCCTAGTCACCTCCTCATTTAAAACAAACGTGTTTATCCCAGACAGTGGCATTTTGCAAAGAGCTGTAAATTCCACAACTGACTGTTCACAATTTTTCTCAGGTTGCATTTTACTGACAACCCCCGACTGGTCACCAAGAATAGTACCATCAGAAACAATAGTAGTAGTATACAACATGGAGGATGTCTGTGAATCAGAATTACCACTGGCACTAGTAGAAGGCTTTGGCTTACAAGAAAAGTACATACCCAAGTTACAACTGCTACATTTGGAATATTCTTCTGCTTGCCTGTGTTTTTCACCATTCATGTGACTTATAAGTGCACGTTTTCCCATGTTGCTGAGGGAGAATGTTTTCTGACACAGCGAACAACGAGCATGATTACTTCCGGTTTTAGGTCATTCCAACCACAAACAAAATCTCTCATCTTAAAGCCAATCATCTTTGAAATTTGAAGTCTTTCTTGGAAATACCATGTTTCAGGGTCTCAAATTATTCGCAACTTACCATGAAACTGTTAACGAACTTTCCTTAAATTTTCATTTCTAAACTATGAAAATTTCGTCACACTTTAAATACTGAAACATGAAATTTTACGCAATCTTTTCACGTGTAAACAAACAAATCAAATGTCTGTCACGTCTGTATAAAAATAGGTTAGCTAACTCTCTGAACAGCTAGCCAGCCATGTTAGATGTTTCATAATCCCCATTCACGATTCCTAAGAAGTAGCTCACTGCAGTAATAATCACTTAAAACACTACGTCTAACGAACACTACCCCTACAACTCCATCGTAATGATTTTCGCAACACCAGCAATAGGTACTTTACAAGTGTACACAAAGGCAAATAAGCCAATATGGCGATCCCAGCCGAAACCGAATGAAATAACGTCAAATTTACCCCACCACCATTTACCCATTGCAATGTTTTAACACGTCAATTATTAAACCAATTATTTTAGAAAAATCCCTACGAAATAATATGCATGATATAAGCGAAAATAAGAACTGAAAATATGCTGCTAAACAAAGTAGCCATTTGATTTTGTAGATTTCTTAGAATGTGCTCCAAAACAAGTACATTTGTTGGCAAAACCGAGAGCAGAAAAACCATACACACCAAATTATTATGGTACTGGTGTGCAACATTTAGCATGTAAAAAGAGATCTACGATAGTTATTCATGTTGCACGCAAGCCATTGTTTTCGTACTGTCGAACGAGAACAGCACGTTAGAACTGGTTTACGGTACACATTCTTACATAACATGGCATATTCAAAGTTAATAATGCACGGTAGAAGAGAAAATTTTCCCTGACCTCTCAGGCGATTCCCTGACTTTTCCCGATTTTCTAAAATCCCTGACTTTTCCCGGTCTGTGGCCACCCTGTTTTATTGATACTTTATTTTCTTAAATCTCAATAGTAATTATTTTTAAGTGTTTACTTCTGTTTCAATAGTCATGATGATTTTATGAATAGTTTCTGCCAATTTATAATCCCACAGACTAAGTTCTAGTTAATGATTTTTCTCATTGAAAACTTCAGCTACTACGATTATTTCTTGTTTACTGTTTATCTCTGGGCTTATTATGGCCTCCTTTGTTACCTTGTCAATGGTTTCGAGATAAATTCATCAGATTTTTCTATTTGACAATAAACAGCTTCACTTAAACTGTAATTTGTTGAGATGGCTCATAAAGGATGTGTTACAAGCGAGGAGCCATGTGCTAGCCCACTGCGAAGGCAAGATGCTAATAGTCCTCAGGGTCGTGACATCACCAGTGGCAGTGGCAAAGTCAGCAGGATCGTTGCCCGGCGAGGATATCCTGGCTGTATGGCCATTAAGCAATAACTACACTATACAAACGAACCTGGCACAAAGGTGATGAGCCTTGCAATCTGCATGCAACCATCCCGGTTGAAAGTCGCGGACACGATGTCCCTTCGGCCGAGTTGGACACCTGGGAAGGAAGTTTAATGGCAGGGTCGACCATCGACCTTGTAACCCCTTGGCCATTAGTCGAGCCATTGTCATGCAGCCTTTGAGGGTTGGCATCAATATATAATCCTATTGTTTTAATTTTGATGTCAGGGAACCTCTATACGTTTGTGCTACACAAGAATGGATATTAAATGGTACCATCATGTGGAAGGGCACTTGAACCCAGCAAAACTCTTTGTAGGGTACTGTTGAAATTTTTATGCAAAAGAATCGTAACAAAACTGATAACAACAGAGATCCTATATTTCTCGTTTTAAAATATATTTATAAAATCGCAATCATGGTTGTGTAAATTAAAAAAAATTGTAGTCAGGGAATTTTTTTGCACAGTCAGGGAAAACATGGAAAAGTCAGAGAATTTCATTTCTACATTTCTGTGGCCACCCTGTAAAACAGAATTAGTTGAAATTTAAGAAGCTTAAAATCTTGATAAAGGTAGGGGAAGGCAGGACAAGTTTGGGAGGAGGGTAAGACATTTTTAAAATGGTTGGTTACACAAGAATCGGGCTTTAAGCTACAACTTCAATCGTAATTTTACGTCCAGCATTTCAAGTAATAAATGGATTTATAGCTTTAAAAAAAAATAAATAAATAACCACCGAAATCGAAAACAGGAAAAATCGCTTTGAGGTTGTTGTCGTCCCACCGAAGGCCATAAAGCCCGTAAAATGGGGTTACTTGAAATAGTGGGGAAATTTGAAACACTTTCAGGACTTTTTTTTTGTCTGTGTGGCAGCCTTGATATTTTGTTTATTTTTTATTCTTGTTGTATACATCAGTTTGGTGACATGTGGAGCTGTAATTTATTGCATGTTTAGGGCGAAAATTTCATAGGTATGTATTTGTTTTATTAATAAAACCTTTTGACAATTTCATAACCTAAAAATATAGCATGAGAAACTTCCGTTGTAGAGCCTAACCTATCAAAGAATAATAAAAAAACAATCTTACACAGATAACCTTACTTTTCATTAACATTGTTAAGGCAAAAAGTTCTTGCAATCCGTTTACAGATTTTTTTTTTTTATGTTTATTAAATATGTGTAATGTGGGGTAACTTTAAATGCATGTTTCAAGTATCCCTTGGCATTACAAGTTACCCCAGATGAAGTGTATGCAATGGTTTTCTGTTTTGTACATTAAAAATGTGACTTTAATAGGTACCTAATCAGGTTTTAATATTTTGTTTCGGATCAACCATGCCAAGAACTTACAAGAGGCCACCTGGTGCAAGAAATTATTAAAATTACTCGGAAGTGACTTTGTTGATGGCTACAAAGGAAATAAAGAGTGGGACTATTACTTTAAACAAACCCAGTCAGAAATATGGTATTTCTGCCGCAACACTTAGCAGAAAGTTACGAGGTAAACACCTTCAAAATGTTGGGCATCTATCACCACTTTCACAGGAGGATGAAAAATGCCTTGTAGATGGATTATTACTAGCGAGCGAGTGGGGATTTCCATTAACAACGTTTGATGTATGGCTAATTGTTAAGGGATTTCTGGATCGGCAAGGCATTGAAGAAAAGCGCTTTAAACGCAACATGCCTGGTATCGATTGGGTAAAAGGGTTTCTAGAGAGAAACAAATCAGTTGTGTCCAAGAGATTATGCCAAAATATCACTCGAGCTAGAGCATCTGTTAGTCCTGATGCAATTAAAGAATATTTTGTTAAACTGAAAACTTCTTTGGAAGGGGTGGCATGTGAAGTAATTTTAAATTATGATGAAAGCAACATCAGCAATGATCCTCAAAGAAAAAAAATCATAACACTCAGGGGATGTAAGCATCCAGACAGAATAATTGACCACTCAAAATCAAGTACATCTGTCATGTTCTGCAGAACAGCTTCAGGTGTTCTTCTGCCACCATATGTGTGTTACAGAGCTGAACATCTGTATGACTCTTGGACAGGAGGGCCAGCTGGAACTAGGTATAATAGGTCAAAGAACAGATGGTTCAATTCACTTGTTTTTGAGGACTGGTTTTTTAGTATTGCAGTTCCATACTTCAAGAAATTTGAAAAATGTGCTCCCAAAGTTGTCATTGGCGATAACCTCAGCAGTCACATCTCTTTGAAAGTTATACAAGTTTGCAGAGAGTTTAACATTCGATTTGTTCTACTTCCTCCAAACAGCACACAGTGGTGTCAGTCCCTAGATGCAACATATTTCCACCCACCGAAAAAAAAATGGAGAACCATCCTTGATGACTGGAAGACATCACACCGGGGTCCAATTCAAAAACACTGTTTCCCACATTTGTTAACACTTTGAGTACCATGCCCGAGTATAGCTCGGACTGCCATTTACATGATTTTTGCTAGTCAACCAACGAGTATATCTCGGGTTTGGTAGCTGGGTAATTGCCGTTAAACTCTTGCTGGCTTGTTACAGACTGGTGCTACTATCTTGTGGCTGTTTTGAGAACTAACTGGACATTCATTTATTGCGCTGTCAGAAGGTTGTGCCAGCATTCACTTTGCAGTGCGCGCGGCGTGCGATCTATTTACTTTCGTGTAAAATACTTTTTGCAGTTTTTTCTGTAAGAAACTGAAAAATGGATAAGAGTGGTAAAAGCGGAATACTAAATGAAAACTTTATCGACTCTGGTTCTGAAGGTGATGCAGACGACTCGGATTTAGACCCGGATTTTTTACCGCCAAGAACAGGTTTGTAAATTATATTTACAAGTTTAGTTTACGTTTCTAAATATCTACTACAAGATATAAAAATAAATCATTACTATTTTCCTTCAATGCATTTTTTTAACTTTGAAAATGTACCTAATAATTTTTATATTTTGTTATAGATGCAGAATGCGAGGACTCGGACGACAGTGAGTCAGAAACTGAACAACACAATTTTTCTTTAGGCGAGTCAGCTTCTGGCCCGCCACCAAAAATATCCAAAAAGTCAAGTGACTGTCAGAGTGACACTGCTCTTGGTTGGACACATGAAGACACACAACCACAGTTCCCAGTGTTTCAATAATATACACGAGTGACTGCTAATATTGACAGATCTTCTACTGCATTTGATTGTTTTTCAATTTTTCTTCCTGATTCAATGATCAAACACATGAAAACTGAAACAAATAGATATGCTGCTGCTGTTGTCGATAAACTGAGGCATACAAAACAATTGAAACCTAACAGTCTGCTTTCTAAATGGAAGCCAGTAAAACTATGTGAAATTTATCACTTTTTTGCAGTTGTTTTTCATGTGTGTCTGGTGAAGAAGGGTGATTTCAAGCAGTACTGGTCAACTAACGATTTTTTGTCTACTCCTTTCCCAGCATTTATAATGAGTAGAAATCGTTTCTTTTCTATTCTGTCAAATTTTCACTTGAATGATAATAATACTTACATACAAAGGGGACAGCCAAATCATGATCCTTTGAACAAAGTTCGGCCATTTTTTGATCATCTAGTTCAAACGTTTTCCCATTCATTTGCGCCTTATTGTAATCTGATGATAGATGAAGGCATGTGTGGCTTTCGTGGCCATATTCAGTTTCGTGTTTACATGAAAAATAAACCGCAAAAATATGGCATGAAACTTTATATTGTATGTGATTCATCTACCGGTTATGTACTAAAAATGGAAGTTTGCTGCAGGAAAACGAATGTGGATAACAGCGTTATGTCTATTGTCCGAAGACTTTTATCGGATAATTTTGACAAAGGTTGTGTGGTCTACATGGACAGATTTTACAGTTCTCCAGCACTCTTTGATTTTTTGTGGAGCAAGAAAACTTTAGCTGTAGGGACATGTATGACCAACAGAAAACAGCTACCAAAAGAAATAGTAAAAGCAAGAATTCAGAAAAATGAAATGGTTTTCATGCGGCGTGAGCACTTATTATGTTTGAAGTGGAAAGACACCAGAGATGTTTTGGCACTCACTACTTTGCATAAACCTACAACATCCAAAGTTGATGTCAAGTCAAAAAATGGGAAAGTGACGAAAACAAAACCTCAAGCTATTTTAGATTATAACATTGACAAGACAGGTGTTGATCGAAGTGATCAGATGATTGCTTACTATCCCTTCAACCGAAAACAGTTGAAATGGTGGAAGAAGCTATTTTTTCACATGCTTCTGATGGCAGTTGCAAATGCGTTTATCCTGTACAAGGAAACGAGAAATGGCGAAGAGAAAAAAAATTCCATCTTTCCAACTTTATTTAAGAAGTTGGAGAAGCTTTTGCCGTCAAAGGTAGCATTATGTCGCACAGTGAAACTGTTCAAAATGTTGCGACAAACAGACTGACAGGAAGACATTTCCCGGAAAAGATTCTGGCCACAGAAAAAGATGAACCCAACACGAGTTTGCAAGGTGTGTTCCGAAAAAACTAAAGCATCCACTGGCAAAACAGGAAGAAAGGAAACAACTTGGTGGTGTCCCACATGTGAAGTGCCTCTGTGTTTGCCTGAATGCTTTCACGACTATCTATCACACCAAAGCAAATTATGCATAATTTATCTCTAACTAAGTATAAGAAAATGTCAATGTTCACATTTGAAGCACATGTTTTATTTTACCTAAAACTATTTTTGTTGTGAGAAATGGAATATTTTTGTAAAGGCCGATAGATAAACAGTATCAGTATTGGTTATATAACTTTGTAGATAAACATACAATTATAAATTCATATAGGCCTACTAGTTATTTATATGAATTTTCATGAATCTTGGTTGAACATAACATGTTGGGTAATATCTGTACCCATATTTTCTAATGGAAAGTTAAAATTTATTGTTTGATTCATGTAGGTTATAAATTTGTTTATTTATAAGTATTATTTATTTTTGTATGGACATAATTTTCAGAACATAATTTAAAAAAATTGAATTGTAATGACCAAACCAAAATGGGTGTAGGTAATCAATAATATAAAAGAGTGTATGTAAAATATCTATGCTTGCATGCATATAAACAACATATGTATTCTATAATTATTTATTTGAATATTATAATAATTTAACATTTAAAACATTTTATAATATAATTAAATGTAATTTTAGAAAAAAATAAATGTAATTCATGAATATTTGCATGATTCTAAAAACAATAGAAGGGCCATCTGACTTTTTTTTTCAAATACCGTAGCAAAAACATGACTTATTGAAATAAAAATAAAAATAAGAATTTTTATAACAGTGTTTTAGATATTTTTTCCCTGAATTGTAAAAGCATAAAAATTTATTCATAAAATTTTATATATGGCTAAATTTTTTATTTGAAAATGCCAAACATTTTTAAAAAATACTAAAATAGGCTTGTCTGATCACATATAAATGCATATATTACCATGGTACTCAAAGTGTTAAAGAAATGTTTGACTGAGCTTACAAAAAATTGTTCATCAAAACAGAATCTTATTGCAGGATTCGAAACTACAGGGATTTGTCCATTGAACGAAAACAAAGTTTTGAAACAATTACCTGGAAACTCAGAATCAAATAAAAATTACACAACTGTGCGTGGTTCATCATGGTCTGACTCCCTCAAAGAATTTCTTCAAGAATTCAGGAAATCTGAAACCATTTCACAAATACCAGTATCAGAAAACTCAAAGCAAACAAGTCATAAAGAGAAGAAATGTCTCTCTGTTTTACCAGGGAAGAGTGTTTGCAAAGAATATCTTCAAGCATTATTGTTGATGAACGAGACACAACCAACTACTTCAGTAAACAAAAAGAAAAGGAGCAAGCAAAGGAGAACTCCTGCATGTGAAGTGACGCCCTAGTCTTCAAATGAAGAATACTCTGTTTGGGTCAATCCATATCACTTCACCTAGGCTATGACACCCATCAACTCAGATTTTCTTGAAATTTTTTTAACTGGACCACCCATCAAGTTACTGAAGAACCTAAATTTTTTTTGCTGTAGGATACATAGTTTCCGAGATAAAAATTTCCAAAGGTTTGGAAAATTGTATGTAAGCGACAGTTTCAAGAAACCACTTTTCAAAACTGTGTTATAGAAAAAAATTTGTAGCTCTATGTCTAACTTACATATCATTACAAAATTTTTTCCACATATGAATCAAAGTATGTAGATTTCAGAAAAAATGTTTCATAAATCCTGCGTAACTCTTGGCACACATTAAAATTTAATGTTCGATTAAGAAACAAATTTTTAAGTACAATTGCTTGGTTTTATTGAGTTGGTATTATTTTAGCTGGCATAGAAGATACCAAGTCAATTTTTTTTTTTAAATTGAACCTAAAAGAATGATCTACAAGATTGTGAAAGAAAAATTATGGTAATTTGATGGCTTATATAGCTATTTCAACTATAAATTACATCTTATAATTTAACACATTGCATCACAATATAAGAGAAGTAACTTTACACTTTCAATACATTACAGAATTTAAAAATCTTATAGTAAATGACTACTAAATTTACAAACTGTTGTGAAATTAATAAAGTTTATGGCAAGAAAAGTTTTATGATAATAACTTTAAAAAGGCAAATTGGCCCTTTTCATTGAGAGAAGAAAAATTGCAAATATAGACTGTTAGTTGCCAATTAAGAAAAATAATTGCATACACTAATAATCTTTGATTGTCTCTATATAAATGTTATGGTAAAGCTTAAAAAGTGCATACTAAAGTATTTTTAAGGTAAACATATATGTTAACATCAGCACAAAGCTGGTTCAAACTATAGTGCCACGTGAATGATAATTACATTATTTTGGAAAATTGAGCATGCAAAACTACAGGAAATAAGCTGTAATAAATTTTTTCTTATTACAAAACCAATGCATGGATTATGGATGATTTATTTTCCAAATATTCACGATTTTCCTTTTTTGATTGTTTCACTTTTGATACACAAGGTTCCTAAGGGACCCTAAACTAAGTGTCCCATAAGCCAAGATAATTGCTACCTATGGTAGATGATCTTTTAATTTTAAAACTTAATGTAATGTAAGAAATGAGTGCACAAAAATTATAATTAAGCTAGTTAAAAAAAAAACTTCTAACTTTATACACAGCCTATATGTCCACTGTACCACGATAACATTATGAAACACAAGTTATAAATGTAATTTAAATTATCAGAATTATACACAGCCTAGTAAGTGTCCATTTGTTTTAAAATAACGTAACACAGTTCTCTTACTGAATGGATAAAGCCATTTAAATTCTCAATTTTCAGGCCAACCAGTAGTTTTCATTAGAAAATTAAAACAAGAACAAACATTTTGCCATAGCACATTTTCTTCACTTGCTGAAATGTTGATATTGTTGTTACCTTGTAATTTTTACATTAAATTACAACTTTTTCTCCAGACAATGGTGGGCAAAACTTGGGTTAAATATTTGTATGGGAGGTTGTTACATGAAATGTGTGAGGCATGTGCTCACGTGATAAAATTGCATACACTTATTGGCCGAGAACAGACACCAACAGTTAAATTCATAAGGAGAAAATAAACACACCATTTGTAATTTTACAAAATTGTGGAACTTAGCCCATAGTATTGCCATCAGTAAGCCATTTCATAGGTGAATGAGCACGTTCATCAGCAAGCAAGGCTTTGTGGATACAATCAATTTTTCTTTCCAAGAAAATTATTAAATTAATTTAAAGTCAAAATTACTGAAAATTCTTGTTCCCTGCTCATTTTAAATATCAAAGTTAAATGCTTTCACTTTCAAAAACTGTTAAAGTTTTGATTTCTTTCATACACTGTTTTCTTTTTTAAATTACAGTTCATACCTAAATTAAAATTATTAATTAAAATTGGTTGCTCTGGCATATCAAAAACAGATAGAATAATATTTAATGAAATATAGCTTCAAGTGTTAGCATTAGATGTTAAAGTTCTCAGAATTCTCTTTGGGTGTTTGGCAGTAGGTAATTGTAGTTAAATACTGTATTTCTAATTTTAATCAAAATAATTATTACCTTGTTAAAAATCACACTGAGCACTTGAAATTGTATGGTACTATCACATGCTAATCTGTTAACGGGTGAATTTCAGCTAAACTTCTGGAGCCACCAAACAACTCTGTTTGCAGTTTGCCAACACTGACAATTTCTTGTAGAGCAGAATTCCAGAACTTCAAATGAAGTGACTCTCTCTCCACTCGCAACTGAAAAAAAAAGTGATGGCGACAGATAATAAGAGCTCTAATGAAGTTATAAACAAAATTAGATTTAAGTATGGCGAGATATGTGTAAAATGTAAAAATATCGTTAAAAATGGAGTGCTCTGTGAAACCTGTGATCACTGGTATCATTTTCGCTGTGGACATTTTAAGGAAGATGAAATGAAGACCATTTCTGAAGATGAAATGAAGACCATGTCTGAAGATGAAGCATGGTGCTGTACATCGTGCTTGGAAAATGACGGTAGTGAAACAAACTTTGAACTATCAACTGCTCAAGGAAATGAAGTCAACTACAATGAAAAAGAAAATTTGCTCCAAAAGGTAATTGACGTATTACTAGCAGACATGGAAGATCTTAAAAAACAAAATGAGGCTTTGAATAGACAGGTAGAGAAACTTAGTAACTCAGTGTGTAGAGAACAAAATTTTCTATGTCCAAAAAAAACTACAAAAATTACAGCTTATCATAAAATACCTGTACAAGTAAGTAACAGGTATGTCATTTTACAGTGTGATACGGACAACTTCCCACCTCTTGACCAGAATTTGAGTCGGAATAATGCAAACTACTACAACAAAACAAACGCAAAATTCATGCAAAAACAGAAGTCGAGTAAACATAAGATTAAACTTTACTTGGTGAGTCAAGGTCGAGATTTGGCTAGAAAAGTGCTAAATAAAGTAAATGATAGGCCTATTCAATTTCAAAGTTGGGTAAAACCAAGTGCCTGCATTGAAAACGTGATTCAGGAAGCTCCAATTGAATGTGAACAATTAAATAAGAACAATCTTGTTGTCATCTATGGAGGAGGGAATGATGTGTATAAAAACCAAGCAGCTGATGTGTCTAAATGCCTGAAGCGTTTACTCCCAACTCTAAACCATACAAACGTGGCTGTGTGTAAATCTTGCAATTCATGATAAAAATAACAAAATTAAACACATCAGCTCAAATTACAGTTTTGTGGAAGTAATAGATGTCACTAAATTGCCCAGAGACTGCTTCACAACACACGGGCTACACACAATAATAAGGGAAAAGATACGATTGCAAATATGATTTTAGATGTATATGAGACAAGCACCTTGAAGAATAACTACAGCAAGGAAGCCTTAATTTTACCATTACCTGAATTTGAGCATGTAAAAAACCACTATAAGGCCCTATAAGTGATATATCAAGCCATCCAACATATACTGAAATAGGGCCAAGTATTATTATTAGTAGTAACCCAGGTAATATCTACAATAACATAAACAGATTGCACTGTCAATACCAACAAAAGCTACAAATTCAGAGAAAACAACAACAGCAACAATATTATCAACGGCAGCATCACCATCAGCAGCAGTATTATCAACAGCAGCAGCTTCAAAAACAACAGCTACATAAACATCAGCATCATCATCATGATCAACAACTATAGCAGCAGCAACAACATCAACATCAGCAGCAGCAACAACAGTACTCAAAAGTTCACAAGATAAGTTAAATTAACACACATTCCTTTACTAAAAAAAACAAAAAGGATTCATTTTCTGTCAGCGTTCTGCACCTTAATGTACAATCTCTAAGAAATAAGGCCCCTCAACTTGAAATATTTTTAAACTCAATACACAATACATTTAAACCTCAAATTATATGCCTAACTGAGCACTGGTTAACACAAATTGAAAGTAGAATGAAGGGTCAATCCATATCACTTCACCCAGGCTATGACACCTATGAACTCAGATTTTCTTGAAACTTTTTTAACTGGACCACCCATCAAGTTACTTATCAACCTAAATTTTTTTTGCTGTAGGATACATAGTTTCCGAGATAAAAATTTCCAAAGGTTTGGAAAATTGTATGTAAGCGACAGTTTCAAGAAACCACTTTTCAAAACTGTGTTATAGAAAAAAATTTGTAGCTCTATGTCTAACTTACATATCATTACAAAATTTTTTCCACATATGAATCAAAGTATGTAGATTTCGGAAAAAATGTTTCATAAATCCTGCGTAACTCTTGGCACACATTAAAATTTAATGTTCGATTAAGAAACAAATTTTTAAGTACAATTGCTTGGTTTTATTGAGTTGGTATTATTTTAGCTGGCATAGAAGATACCAAGTCAATTTTTTTTTTTAAATTGAACCTAAAAGAATGATCTACATGATTGTGAAAGAAAAATGGTGGTAATTTAATGGCTTATGCAGTTATTTTCACCTTAATTTATAATTTAACTCGTTCATTATAAAATTGAAAATACCTATTTTTAATTATTCATAGTTAATTATAATATATATATTTGCGATGTTTCAATTGGTGAAATAGATCAAGTGGATTCCGTAAAAATGTTTAGGTCTCCAACGAAAAAAACACCATCTACAACTAATGAACATCAGGAACAGCTGACGTTTAAAATAGCGAAGTTGCAAATTTCTAACATGGATGAACTTGTTAATACGGTGAAGTCTCTTTGCGATAAGGTGGACTAATTAAGGAGTGAAAACGCAGTGCTCAAAACCCTACTCATTGACTCATGCACTGAAACGGCTGAAATAAAACAAGAAATAGCTTAAATAAAACAAGAGCTCCTATTTATCAAGAAAATTAAAAACGACAATCTTAAATCCTAATCAAGTTGTTAAGAAACCCTCCAGCGGCAAGAAGAGTGAACATGTTGCAACGTCTGTTGTCTCCAGTAACGGTAGTCCATCTCCTGACCTACATTTGACGCAGTGGGAAGAACGCGGTGTCGCGAGTGTAAACAACACCATCCAACACGCTGACGAAGACGGATTTACTGTGGTGCAACGTGCACGTAAACCCGCAATCAACGTTTCCTCTGCACCCAACCGGGAACAGGATCGCAAAAGAACGACTATGCAAATCGGCATAAGAAACATTAGTACCCTCAAAACAGTTGGTAAACCTGTTTTAAAAAAAAACAAAAGCCTTGTTTGTAACCCGTTTTGATCCGACCGTTCAGGAGCATGAAATAGTGGACTATATCTCCAGTGAACTCAATCTATCACATGTTAAAGTAGCTAAACTAAAAACAAAATTTAACTCATATGCCTCCTTTCACATTTCGGTTATGGAAGACAATTTCACTCGAATTAACAACATAGTGTTTTGGCCGAGTGGTTGCCTAATTAGCCCATTCTACGGGAAATTACATCATGAACAAATTGCTGGCAATGAGTCTACGTCTGAAAATTCCGGTGTTACAGGTAGGGCCAGTCCCAAACCTGTGACTGCTTCGACCTCTTTCCATGTGCCTGGAAGAGCATCATAAGTGTCGTCCATGTCTTGTATTTCCATTGACCGTGAAGTTCTTTATCAAAACGTTAGAGGTCTTAGAACTAAATCTATTGAATTTTTTGATAATTGTATCAGTTGTCAAAAATATATTATCTGTCTTACAGAAACTTGGTTCAACAAATTTAGTATTAACTCTCACTATTTTACTGACCAATATCACATTTATATAAGTGATAGAAACAAATTACTGACATTGAAAGAACGTGGTGGTGGTGTACTTATAGCAGTGAACAAATCCAACTTTTCATCTGTTCAATCTTTACATAATTTCAACTATCCTGGAATTGAAGCTCTTTGGCTAAAAATTTATTTAACCCCAACAAAATTTTTTATTTTAGGCAATATTTACTTTCCCCCTCAAACATCCCCTATCACTTACCTTTCTTATCTCGAGTTCTTAGAAGATAAACTCACCGTCTATCAAGACAATATTTTGATTTTGGGTGACTTTAATGTATCTGGAGTTGACTGGACCAACAAAAAAACTACCCAGATTTTACACACGCATATTAAAAACAAGGCACAATACCTGATTAACTTTATTTCTAGTCTTGGTTTAACACAATACAATAAAACTCAATCATCCAAAAATCTTTTAGACCTTTGTTTCAGCAATGTTTCTCAGTGTTTAATAACTAAGGCCGATGAAGCTCTTGTTAAGGAAGACCTATATCACCCAGCCTTAAATATCAAATTAACATTTGATAGTCTCTCTCATGTGACCAATTCTTCTGTCAATTTTAAATCGTTCAAAAATGGTGATTATGCTGGTCTTTATAATGGTATTAGAAATCATGATTGGTCTAATTTCTTTCAATCATCTGATGTTAATAATCTTGTTGATGAACTTAATTCTTGTATATGCACAAATATGAACGCCTTCATTCCTACTTTTACAAGAAAGGTTTCCTCCTACCCAACCTAGTTTTCAAAAGATCTAATTCAAGCTCTGAAGTCCAAGAAGAATTTTCACAAACTTTATAAAAGAAACTGTAATTCATTGTATTTCTATAAATTTTTATATTTTCGTAAACAGGCCAAGCACTTAATCAAACATGATAAAAGCAATTGGTTAAGAGCAATTAATAATAATATCAAGAATAACCCGAAGAAATTCTGGCACTTTGTAAAAATAATAAAACATGGATATTATGATCATCTATCTCTTGAAGTTAACGGTAGTGTTTCCAATGATCCTAAAATACTTTCTAATACGCTTGCGGATTATTTTTCTATTGTTTATGTGCCACCTACTCACACAAACAATGTTTCCTGATCATCTGTATCACATGACACAATTTCTGCTCCTATAATATCTGAAAATCTAGTACTTTGGGGCATCAAGACTTTAAAAACATCTATGTCAATGGGTCCAGACGGGATACAAAATTTCATATTGAAAGGCTGTTCTCATCTTTTAGTTCCTCTTTTAACTCACTTATTTAACATGAGTTTAAAAACTCAAGTATTTCCTGATGTATAGAAAATTGCCAAAGTTATCCCGATTCACAAAAGTGGTTCTAAATTAAAGGTATCAAACTATCGACCTATATCTCTATTAAATGGCTTTTCTAAAATCTTTGAAAAAATTATATTCAAAATTATCAACTTTCCCTTAAAAAATAGACTCTCTGTAAATCAACATGGCTTTAGAATTGGAATGTCTACTGCTACAAATTTAATTACCTTACTCAATCCTATCTACTATGAAGTCACTAACAGGGGCCAGGTTGATGCCTGTTACTTTGATCTAGCCAAAGCTTTCGATTCTGTTAGTCATCCACTTCTACTTGTTAAACTATCCAATTTTGGTTTATCTGACAACTTTGTTAATTGGTTTTCGAGTTACCTCAGTAACAGAAGTTTCTTTGTCTCTATTAACAACTGTACTTCAACTCTTCACAATGCCTGTTCTGGTGTTCCTCAGGGCGGTACTTTATCTCCTTTACTTTTTAATCTATATATCGATGATATCACACATGTCTTGTCCCACTCTACTGGTGTTCTGTTTGCAGATGATCTTAAAATCTGTAGAAAAATCATCTCAGTCAATGATTGCATTTTATTGCAATCCGACATCAAGGCAGTTAATCTTTGGTGCAAATCAAATCTTGTCCGTCTTAATCATGATAAAACAAAAATAATTTAATTTACCAGGAAATATTTTCCTATAAACTATGAGTAAAAATTAGAGAATTTAATTCCAAAAACGACTGCTTTAAAAGATCTTGGAATTATTCTTGATTCTAAATTCTTATTAACAACTGTACTTCAACTCTTCACAATGCCTGTTCTGGTGTTCCTCAGGGCGGTACTTTATCTAGCCTATCTAGCCTTTACAAACCTGTTTACAGACACTTTTCTCAGAAGAGAAATGTCAAAATCTAGAAACCTTACGTGGAATTTACGTGAAATTTAAGCGAACTGTATTCTGCTTTCAAATTTGAATATCCCAACATTAAAGTTGGTATTTCGAAATTCTGCATGTTGTGCCCAAAATGGTGTGTTTTAGCAGGGTCTTCTGGCACACATTCTGTTTGTGTTTGCACAATCCATCAAAATGTAATTCTTCTGCTTCATGCTTGTCATATAGAAGAGACATACCAGGATTTGATTGGTTATTTAGTGTGTTCTAAAGATAACAGAGACTGCATGCTACGACACTGCTCTCAATGTCCATCAAATGAAAACTTGAATAGTTTTCTACTTGAAAAATTTGAGGAGTGGGACCCTGAAGATGAAGTCTCATATAATTCATGGGTGTCGACAGACAGGACACAACAGGTGAAATTCACAGTGACATTTTATGAATATGTAACAACTTTAATTGAGAAACTACAGATACTTGAGCCCCATGCATTTATAACTAAAGCCCAGGCAAATTTTTAAAATAAATTTAAAGCGGAACTTGAACTGGATACAGCTGTAATTCTCCTAGACTTTAGTGAAAACTACACGTGTATCATTCAAGATGCAGCACAAGGGTATCACTGGACAAATGCTAGTTGTTCACTACACCCAGATGTATTTTACACACGTGTCCAACAATCAGAAGACCTACTTGTCTCAAGTATCTGCATCTTGTTTGATGATTTGGAGCATGATGTAGCATTTGTGTATGAAATGCAAAAAATAATCACTCAGTATATAAAGAAAATGTTTCTAATAGTAAAAAATGTACTTTAGTGATGGATGTGCTGCACAGTACAAAAACTGCAAAAACTTTCTCAATCTCTGCCACCACAGCCACGACTTTGCATTAACTGCTTCATGGGCATTTTTTGCTACTAGTCATGGCAAATCACCTTGTGACAGCATTGGTGGTACAGTTAAGCGGCTGGTTACCAAAGCTAGTCTTCAAGCATCTCCTAGTGATGTAATAGACTCTGCTGAAAAAGTGTCAACTTCTGCAAGGAACGAATCCAAAACATAAAATTCTGGATGGTTAAAAAAGAGACACTATTAGAAACATGTCAGCAACTGAATGCAAGGTTCTCCACAGCAAAAACAATTCCAGGTACACGCAACTTTCACCATTTCATCCCTGTTTCTGAAAGATTGATTGTAACGAAGCGAATCAGTTTTGATGAAGAATTCAGCACTGTTTTCCATTTTACTGAAGAGCAGCTACCTGACACAGGCAAAATGACAGATTTATCAACAAACTGATACTTTGCATGTATTTATGACTCCTCCTGGTTTTTCGGCTAGTTCTTTCAAAACATGAAGAGGAAGGTGACGTAAAAGTGAAATTCATGCACCCTTATGCCCTGCACCATCGTTTCACTGGTCTCCACAGAATGTAATCTGTCACGTTCCTCTTTGCAACATCATTTGTTCTGTTAGTACTCCCATCAAGAGTGTACTACTTCTCTGAAAAGGAAGTTGATTTCGTACAACACCAATACAAGAAGTCACGACAGGTCAAATGAAAAGTACTTTTAAGCATTATTCCGTAAGTTTAAAAACTTTATTTTATCAGTTATTTTTCTTAATTGGCAACTAACTTTTTCGTCACAGATTGTTCAACTCTGGTAATTATATTTTATCAAATTAAATCCTTTCCTTTTTTACTTCCCATGTACTCCCGTGCCCTCTTTATGGTGCAGGGCTTAACCCGGCCGCTTGTAACTTTGCTCGTTGCGCGACACAGGTCCGCGACGTAGTCATTATACGGACCGAGCCGACTCCCGCCTACAGAACTTTAGCTATTCTGTCGACAGGCCTCGAAGTCGGTCACTTTTTGTTGTCATTGTCACTAAAAGTCACTTTTTCCAGTAACTGGTCACTTTTTCCAATTTTTTCACATATTTGGTTGGTATTCTCATGTTCTTATAAACAAAATTACAGTAAAACCCCGATTTTACGTTACAGCTTTTTACATTTTCCCGTTATTTGCACCAGTTTTTTTCGGACCCGTTTTATCCTCATTTGATACAATGCAATTAATTCCCGTGGTTTACAATGCGCCTATAATCTGCTTCCTGCAATTTATGCTGTTCTTTCGGATAATACCGCTTACTTTTTTAATTAATAGTTAGTAACATTAAAATTTCTGTTGTGTGAGTCATCTTATAAAGCCGTTTTTAAAAGTAATAACTTCATCTGTAACGTCTTCTTCGCTGCGGTATACTGCTTGTAAAAACGTAACCAGCGCCTGTTGACATCATTCCTGTTTGGTTTATGTTGACTACCGTATAGAGCGCGCGCAGGTAGTGAAATATCGATATAGATAGCTTGCCGACTACATACGAGAGCGCTATTAACTACAACTGATTGCCAGCACTCTTTCATAGTCATTGCATGGTTATGCGTTTATTTAGAACTCACGTTCGTGTTACGGTTTTCTTTTCCTTAAGCCATAAAACACGGTGAATTCATTATTTTTTTGTACACATTTCTTATGCTTTGTGATATTTTTTATTAATAAAGTATGAAAGTATGAAATACTTATCTATACTCTGTACCGAATGTAAATATGGGATATAATGTTAATAATTATTTTTTAATAGGTTTCAGGCCCTCATAATTAATTATTACGTGTACATCAGAGTACGATGCATTTAGGATACAGTTAACCCTCGATTAGTCGGACCTCGATGTTCCGGACATCGGATAAGTCGGACAACTATTAAAAATAAATAAATTAATTAAAAAAATTTGCAACAGACTATATTAATTTCTTTAACATATAAGACACCACAATAGCAATGGCGGTGTTCAATAATGTGCAAAAAAACAAAGTATGTACAGCTAGGTATGGGCAGATTCTTTGAAGGGGAAAAAAGTGGCAAATCGGATATCAGAGACTTGACAACGCTGCCGGCCGGCCGCTAGCTAGAACACGTCCTTCTCTTCCCCTCTTTCACGGTCTTGGCGGCCGGTGCACGGACTACTGTGCGTCACGTGCTGTTAAACAGCAGGTGTACATGTCAGTATGCGGCTAGCTTATTGTTAACACTCGTTACACTTCCCCAGTTTTGCACGCAGTGATTTTTTCGTGTTATGAACATTCACATTTCACAATGGGGCCTAAAAGAAAGTGCGTGACTATGACTGTTGCTGAAAAATTAAAATTGATAAAAAAACTTGAGTCTGGTGTTTCTGTGGCGAATCTATGTCTCGAGTACGGTATCGCGAAACAAACAGCGTCGGACATAAAAAAAAAATGAAGACAAGTTTAAGCAGTTTGTGTTCAAGTGTGACTCGGAAAAAATTGTTTCCAGCAGAAAAAGGCTTAAGCAGCCTATAGAAACAGATCTTGAAGAAGCAGTTTACAAATGGTATGTACAGCAACGATCAAGTGGCGTCGCAGTGCGTGGTGTAGAGCTGCAAGCAGCCGCTGAAAGACTAGCGATGCACCTGAACACAGAGTTCCAAGCAAGTGATGGCTGGTTGTGGCGTTTTTGCAATAGACACGGCATAATCTACAAGAGAATGTTTGGCGAAGCCCTAAGTGCTGATACTGCTAGTGTTGAGCCATTTAGAAAGCGGCTTAATGATCTACTTGAAGAAGAAAACCTATCTCGTGCACAACTATACAACGCTGACGAGACGGGGCTGTTTTGGAGATCACTACCAGAAAACACACAGGCCTACAAGCATGAGGGTACTGCACCTGGACGAAAACTTAGTAAGGAGAGACTTTCGGTTTTACTGTGTGCAAACGCTGATGGAAGTCACCGCCTTAAATCAGTTGTTGTGGGAAAATCTTACAAGCAGCGTGTCCTCAAAGACATTATGAATAACCTGCCTGTTCACTATTACAACTCAAAGAATGCGTGGTTCACACAAGAAATCACAAACTACTGGTTTCAAAACCACTTTGTACCTGAAGTGTGTCGATTCCAGGAGGATGTTTTGAAGATTTCTCCCGATGAAGTCAAAGCTTTGTTGCTCGTCGATAATGCCCCTTCCCACCCCCAAAGTGAGAAGATGTGTAGTAGTGACAGCAAAATTAAGTGTATGGCACTGCCTCCAAACACAACATCCCTGATTCAGCCTATGGATCAGGGAATTATCTTGGCCTCGAAGAGATTATATAAAAAAAATTTATTTTTGAGGTGATAGTTGTATTGGAGGAACCACAAGATGAAAAAGAGGACACACGGGGCCTGAAAACACTGCAAAAACTTCGGGCTTACAACATAAAGTCAGCCATTTTCAATTGGGCCTCGGCTTGGAGGGAAATAAAAACGTCCACGCTAGTCAATGGATGGAATAAGCTTCTCTTCGACAAAGACGTAGAGCACGACTTTAAAGGGTTCGAGGCCACTGATTACCAGGAGACATTGTTGGTATGTGGCGAAACTGGCCCCACAGAAGCAGATATCCGCGAGTGGTTAGATGCTGACGAGGCAAAACTTCGTTGTCAGATACTGCCTGAAGAAGAAACTGTTCGAGAGGTTATGTATCCTAACACAGACATAGCACAAATGAAGAAGAGGAATTAGAACCCCTCTCAAAATCAAAATTATCAAGTGCCAGATGCGTTAGATATTCTAATTAGCATTATTGATTTAACCACTGACACTAAACTGCAGCCATTCTATCATCATTTCCGGTCAGCACGAGAAATTGTGATTCGAAAGCAGCACCACAAGACCACGCAGCTGAAGATTGACAGTTTCTTCCAGGCAACACATCTGTAAACTCTGACAGCTCCCACCACAGTGCCACAAAGTGTAAACGAGTTTCCATCATGTTCGTACAGTAGACCTAAGGAAAGTGTAGTGTTCCCAATCCCGAAAAGTGTTACTGATTCCAACAGTGATTAAATTGCTACTCGTATTAAATGAAGGTCCGAAAGTTTGTGGTAGCCCAAAATTCACAGTTTTTATACCGTATATTGGTATGTATAAGCAGCGCCAATATTTTGAGCCTTCAAAATTGGAAATACTTTAAATTTTTTATGCCCGGTGTTGTGTACGAGGTACGTGTGGCGGCAACGCAGCAACAGCTGAGTTGATAGATACACAAAGCGCGCCGGCAGACTACTGTGACTGTCTCGTGCTCGCTGCTCACAGTTGACCTTGCTAGCGGCCATACGCAGCTACGGACTTGTGTTTCGCTGCAGAATGTTTGCCGTGCTTTACTTAAAAGATGCTGGATAATAAATTATGTATTACATTGCAACTGTCTTTAAACTGATACCACTTTGTACACTTCTATTTCGTAACACTGGTATGTAGTTATCTTAGGGTGTAACCTAAAATTATCCACTCGATAACTCAGACAAATCATAACTCGCACAACTTCTCCCCCCTTTTAGTCCAACTTATCAAGGGTTTACTGTATTATAGTTCTCTGAGCAAAAAAAAAAGGATTTTGTATACATTTCCCTTAATTTACACTTTCCCGCATTTTACATTTCTTGATACACGCACGCATGCGCACACACACACACAGAGAGAGAGAGATATCTTCATTCCGCTTAGAAGAAAATGCCGTCAGTGCCAGTGTTAAATATCTGTTTGTGGGGATGTGTTTGGCAACAGCGCCTTGTAACAAAGAGGGAAGTGCATATGAGAGGTTGCGAGCCGGCCTATATTTAGTTCCAGTCTCTCGTTTCTACGGCACGTGCGAGTGTAGTGTTTCGCCGGTACCTTTGTAGTATTGCGTGTGAAGTGATTGTGCAGTGAAAATATGTGTGAAAACATGCACATTACTCATCAATTTTGAAAAATTACGTGAATTTGCAATAATTATCAATAGGCAAAAATGCCAGTGTAGTATATTTAATAGCGATGGGAAAGTGCAAACTCCAAGTTGAGTGACTTGAATTGAAGGATGAAAATTGCTTCGTGATCAAGGAATGGGCAAGAAAACATATTGATCGTAAAGTTTTTTGTGTTTTGTTCAATGTAACATTTAACGTTGATAAAGGATTTCAGCCATTTCTCAGCATGCTAGTTCAGTGCGCCACAAGACCTTATCGGAAACAAAGTTGCACCGAAGTCAGCTGAGACTTGCTGCTGTGAGGCCGAGTTGCTCAACTGCACCCAGTAGTACATTAGATAAAAATGTAGTTGTTCCAGGCAAGACTTTACAACTGTTCAGTGTGTATGAAAATTGTATTTTGAAATGTGTTTCTTCAAATTATTCGTTCAATTCATGTGACGGTATCTCTTAACTTTTTGATTGTATGTTTGGAACCCATTGTGGCTTGAAAGTGTCTGAAAATTTGAGTTTGTCAAGCACCAAAGCAAGATACCTTCTCACAGATGCTTTGGCTCCACATGTAAAGAAACTCCTTGTGGAAGATATGTCTGGGGTATATTACAGCATCTGTTATGATGAAACCACGAACAATTCCAACCGCAAGGAACTCCAGGTTGCTGTCAGATATTGGTCTGAAAGGAAAAAACAGATTGTCTGCCACCATCTTCAGACCTTTTTCATTGGCTCGGCTACAGGGGAAGTTCTTGTTGAGAAGATTAACACAGCTTTGGATGATGCATCATTGCCCCATC
The DNA here is from genome assembly GCF_032445375.1 of Bacillus rossius redtenbacheri. NCBI lineage: Eukaryota > Metazoa > Arthropoda > Insecta > Phasmatodea > Bacillidae > Bacillus > Bacillus rossius. The sequence goes on along the minus strand of NC_086330.1, from coordinate 299,794,324 downwards.
AAAAATTAGTTGCTCTTGGTAGTGATGGCCCTAATGTAAAGAAAAAAGTTGAGCGGCTAATGAATGACGAGTTGATTGCCATCAGGAACAAGAACCTCTTTAACATTGGCACATGTATCATACATTTTTAAGTGGCATTTCACAATTAGGAGAAAGTGCTTCTGAGTTGGTGACATCAATCCATGATTTTTTTTAGTGGCTGGCCATCAAGGTGTGAAGATTTGTGTACATTGAAAACAGAAATGAATGTTCCTCAGCGCAACTTCATTAAACATGTATCGTCAAGGTGGCTTTCATTGGAAGGAGCAGCTATGCGTCTGATAGAACAGTGGGAAGTTGTTTTGAAATACTTCTTGTCATTTGTTCCCAAGAAAAGGAGTGAGCTCGGTATAGTTTGAGTGTCCACTTGTTCACTCGTTTTACAGGAATGTTTCAAGAAGAAGCGCCAATGATACATGTAATGTATGATGAACTTTGCACATTGACCAAGATGCTGATGGGTAAAGTTTGTAAACCTGCTTCACTGAAGGAATTTGGAATGAGTGAGGAAATACTGAAATCAGAACATATTCTCCCTTCCAGCAAAGTTCAAGTGTCTGAAGATGTTTCCAAGGAATTGTCAAAGGCGTGTTCTCATTTTACTACGCGTACAGTTTATTTTCTTTGCATGTTTAACAGTTGTAAGTTATTTTTATGATTAAAGTTTGTAATTAAAGTAGGTGGTGAGAGGAAGGTGTTTTAAAATAGTTAAATATTTCAGTTATGTACCTAAGAATTTTATATGTATTGGGTACAATTTTTTTGTACTAAACAATGTCACCACCTCCCACCTCCGGCTAGCTCAAATTGGTGATGAGTGGAACATACAGGTTAGAAGCAGGTCACAAAGAAATTACTGCACAATTTTCGATGGTATACCTGTTTCTTTTATTCATGATAAAATAAAAATATATTTAGCACAACCGAACAAATAAAAATGAAATGTACATTAAAAAGAAGATAAAACTGGGAGCCATCGCCCAGCCACAGACTGCTTGGCCCGCCGCCCGAACAACGACCGCTTGGCCTGGTGCTCGGACAATGACTGATTTTACAGCCTTCCTTTCCTTCGTGCGGGCAGTGTCCTGGGCTCGCCGACGTAATTTTCAGCCAATCACGGCGTATAGTAACAGAAGCTCCCACGAAATGCTTACTTCTTTTCCCACGACGCAGCGATTTTGTATCTTTCTTGCACTCCCGTGATCGTGACTCACACGCCTAGCGTGTGAAACAAACCTCTGTCATGGAAATAACGAAGGAAAATCACGTCAGCACGCCTTCCCATACAAAGAAGCCAGCAAAAAAATTACTTCAAAAATAAATTAATGAATTTTAAAAAATAAAAACAATAAACCCAGAGAATTACATTTACAATAACTTTTAAAAGGAAAAACTTTAAATCCAACCTGAAATATGACAAAAAATTTATGACAAAAGATTATTACTGGATTGCATCAGGAAGGCTGTAATCTGGGTTGTTACAACAGATTATTTAATATTGTTGTATTTGGACTTTGCATTTTAGTCCAGTACTTGTCTGTATTTCAGCACTACGGAAACATTGCTTTATTCTTTGCAGTTGGCTGAGACAGACCGTCTGGAATTTATGTTTTTGGCTCAGAAACATTTTGTGCAAGCCTGCTCCTACATCCTTGCCAAATCTTCTTAGAGAACAAAGCCACTGCTCAAACATCTCCGTTTCCTTCAGCCAGAAGAGAAAAATTCTCAGCAGAGTTGTTTGGACATTGTTGCTGTTTTGAAGGCCCTGCCTATGGATATTGATGCAGATGTCCTACAAGATGAGTGGAAACTTTTCCAGCATGAGAAAGGGTGCAACAGTAATGGTCGTATTGATGATTACTGGGCACAATTTTTCGACCTCAAAAGTAGTTTAGGTATGGTGAAATATCCAAATGTTGCGCAGTTGTTAAAGCTGTGCTGTCCCTACCCCATGGCAATGCAGATGTAGAGCGTGGATTTTCAGTTTCATGTAGGTTTTTGACTGAAGAAAAAGGGTCAGTGTCTGAAAGGACATTAAATGCTGCCCTTGTAGTGAAGAGTGCCATGAGGATGTATGAGATGAAACCACAGCTATTTCCAATCACAAAAGAACTGTTAGCTATGGCACGCCGTGCCCATGCAAGTTACCAGGCATACTTTGGAAGGAATTAGAAGAATACGCAAACCAAAAAGCAGAGTTGGAGGACAAAAGAGAAAAAGTATGATTAAAGAGAAGGAAACCATAACAGCTGCAGAACATAAATTGAAAATTTTGAAAAAAACAGAACAGGAGAAACAAAAAGCTTCAGATAAACTCTTAGATGAAACAAACAAAAGATTGAAGAAGGCAATTGAACAGAAAAACATGAGTGAAATTTTGCTAGCACAAGCTAGCACAAGGCATGTTGCAAGGTGTGTTAAGTGTAAGGAAAGAGGTAAATGACAAAACAAGAAGTTGAAGCTGTTCAACACACTATCGAAAAGAGGAAAACAATTATATCAGACTTTTTCTCAAAAAAACCAAATATTTAGAATAATTTTTATAAAAATCACACATATTTCTTGAAGGACATGAGTCTTTGAACTTAAAAATGTATATAAGTATATTGCTTAGTATTAGGTGTCTATTATTACTTTTTCGTACTTGTTTGCAATGTTTAGGCAGATACGTTTGTGCTGGTCTTTCAATATATCTACAATAGTAACGGTTCACTCGAGTTAATATGGACCAACAGCTTGATTCCTGTACCAAGAGCATGTAGAGGTAGGATCTCGTTTTTTTTATGTCATAGTTTTACAGTGTTGTTATTGTGAATTTAAAAATGATAATTAATTTTATTATAGCATAATGTTATTTTCATCATTTTAACAGGTAGTTTTTTGTGTCACTTTTAGTCACTTTTTAACCAGAAAAGTCACTTTTTTCACTATTTTGTAAGAATGTAACCACTTTGAGACCTATGTCGAGCATACACCTGCCGACCTCAACGTAATGAGAACATTTGCTGAATTTAGTGTGAACCTGCATCTCACACAGGTGAGCCCGGCCATGAAATAAATGATGATTGTCCTCTAAACTTAACGTGTGTCCGCGACTCACACAGGTGAGCCCGATCACGGACTAGTTTTCAGCTATTAACGGGATTGGCCGTCCAACCAATCAAAGCACCCTTTCTTACCAGACTGTTCGTTAGGGCTATAAAGGGCAACCTTAATTGAATATACGTATGTCATGTTTATATTAATATTGTTTAATATCATTGATGTGTTAGTTATAATTTGTGTATTATCATCAATCTCTATGGTTGTTTAAAATTTATAATCAATGTTGTTGTCTAATATAATTTTTTATCTTTGTAAAAAGAATAGAGGGATAATAAGAATGTTTGGCAGAGCCATTAGCTTGTTAAGGTGGGACATCCGCACGGATTTTATATGGAGAAATCTTACGACTTTCGTGACTTATAGCTCAAAGCTGGATTATCCTATTAAAACAAAAAAATTTCCTATCAAAGACAACGATAGGGAAAATAAAGCTATTGTCGAATTTTTAATGTTACACAATTAGAGAAATAATAAAAAAATATCAAACTTGTTAAATTTTCAATTAGCGAAAATTCGATTTTCGATACCATAGCTTCATTGGAATTCAAATAACTTTTTAAAATATATACGTGATTGCATGTGTTTAAGTAACCGTTTTGATACAAACAGGCACGTAAAATTTAACTTTTAGTTCCAGGTTTTATCGGAAGAGAGCGCATTCTAAAGATGCTTCCCCCACCACCGGCGAGCTCATTCTCCTCCTGCGCTCTGTGGGGGTAATAAATTGGCAGGTATGTTAAGTTCGCGTTCCTTCCGTTCCTGGAACCGCTCCAAGGGAAACTATGCCTTCACCTTGTCACACATTTACCTAGATTCGTGTTTCACAAAGCGCCCGTTTCATTTTGATCATACAGATTTTTCGTCAGCTATCCTATTCTGTGCTTTGTTTTTCACTACTGAGTGTGCGGGTAATGAGAATAGAAGGAAAACAAAAGTTCTGAATCTCTAAAAGGGAAGACCACAGTTTATAGTCGCTGGTCGACTAAAGGTACACGGCAATTGAAACTGTCAACAAAACGGAAAAAAATTAGGCCAAATAAGAATTTACTGGATTCTTGCAAGAGACGAAGGTTAGCTATAATACGGTTACGTAAAATAAACGTGCAAGTATCAAGTTTTATAAGCGGCAAAAATGTAACGGCTATTCCAATTTTTCAGGTTGTCAGATGAAGCAAACACAGCTCATGGTAGACCCAAATGTACAGTTGTGAAAACAAACGAACTCGTGGAAATCCGAACGACTTACGTTAATTCGTCTCAATACTCTCCAGCGTCGGAGACGAACGAACTCAATGAAGAACAAGATAACTGCGCAAATAAAACGTATTTTCAGGCAATTTTTAGTTAGATTTTGTGTGATGTAAAACTTATTAACTTTTTTATGCGTAGCCAGTAAAACCAAAATGTTGATGTAAGTTTTAGACTACTCTGGGCCTCCCCCCTCGTTCCGCCACTGCCACCACCTAAACGTCAATCGGTGAGAGCGTTCGTCTTCCACCAAGGCAATCGGGTTTAGATTCTCGGCGCGGAAGGTTCGCTACTAGAATAATTTTTCCTATTCACGATTATCGGTTATCTTCCATTTTCCCCGCTCTTGCATAATGTGGCTACTCCGCATACACATCATTTTGTCCACATCGGTTGTGTGCAGTTGCCGAAATATTTAAATGATCAACATATAATGAGTTAACGACACTGCGTGGTATAATGTAATTTTACCATACTAACTTTTGCAAGAAATAACAACCTATTAAATAAATAGCATCACTGAGAGAAACGTTTAATTGTAAATGCTAACTATATTTTTTTCCGCTAAACAAGACTGTCTTCCCTATTCTAAACTGCTCTGTTCATTCCCGTGAAACAAACAATAAACATATTTTTAAAAATACTGTTGTTCAGTTTATTTTGTAATCCGCTGTGTATAAGTAGCTTAGCCCAACTGGAAATCTTGTCCAAAATTCGTGGTAATCAAGTTGAGTGTTGTATAGTCAAATTAGCCGTTTGAAGCAAATGAACGTAGGGTTAATTAGAACAATGTAATTTCAAAATTTAAATGACAACAAAATCGGATTTGTGAGCAATGATATACTGTTTGTTAGCCATGTCATAATTTATGATGTTATAAAGTAAGTACAGGATGAGAATATATTTTTTAATTATAACAATGGTAAAATTGTGAAACAAAGTGTGAAAATTTTTGGATTTTACATAGGTATAGTCGACATACACAACAAAAAATTACAAAATGTTAAAGACTAAAGTGTAGCTGCATAAACGATCTACAAAGGGGGGAAAAATTGACACTATGACTCTGTAAAAGACGAAATATTCTCCACAATAGAAATGCATATCCGTTATTTGTAATATAAAATGGACAGCTTGGCAGGTTACCAATTTTGCAACATGACTTTTATATTTATTATGATATGCTCTTTTATATCGTCGAATTATTAATAAAGCACTATTTAAACGTTAAGTGCTTTTTACTAGAAAACATATTAATTCAATTATTTATCTCTCTCGGTGAATTTCCGTTACAATGGTTTGCACTGCATGTACAATACTTTTGTTGCAATTGAAATTGAACTATTACTATATCACCGGCTTAGGTTTCGTACTAGTTAACATAATGCATGTAAAATAATTGAGTGCTCTATTTATTGTAAATAAATGCGGAATAAAATAAATAATAAATATTATTTAGATACGTACACAGTTTTTGGTGTATTTGAATGGAGAGAGCCTTTAATTTATAATACTGTACCTTACGGTATTACTTTCCATAGTGTAATTTGTAACAATTTTAAAATTTCAAAATTTTAAATGGTAATGTTTTATCATAGGAAAAAAATTGCAATGTTACAAAATAAGGCCCTTCTTCGTTCAAATACACCATAAATAGCACACATTTGGTTATATTTAAATATTCCTGGCTGTAGTACAGTAGTCTATCTAAAACAAACCCATATTTAATACATCCGATAATGATTGAAGGTTTTATTGGTACATAATATGTAAGACTAGGTTTTTAGGATTAGGTCCAGTTGTATTCTTGTACATATTTATAAATAATATGTTGTAGTCTAACGAATTTTCAGAAAACATTACAGACAGACAAGAAAGCGAACCTAGTAAAGTTGAGTCCGATTTCATGCTTCAGGGAAGGAGAATTGTTGATATCAACTCATTTCTAAAGCAAATTCAAGCGATTGATGACCATGAACCTTTCCATTGTTCATTCAAAGACATGGTTCCTGTCCGTGAAGAGAGAAAAGGGTTGAATTCGAAGATCACTTTCAAGTGCATGATGTGCAGCTTGGAATCTTTCGTGTGGTTGGACCCTATTGGTAAACTTAATTATATGGACGTTGATGTAGCAGCAGTGTCTGGTACTTTGAGCACAGGGGGAGGACATGCACAACTGGAAGAAATCACGTCCACTCTTGACATCCCGGCTATGTCTGGCAATACATTTAAAAGGTACCACGATAGACTCGGTAAGGACTGGGGAAAAACTGCAAGCACTGAAATGGAAAAGGCAGCGCGTCTTGAAGCTGAAGAGGCAATAAAGAAAGACCATGTAGCAGCTGACGGAACTCCATTACTTACTGTTACAGCCGATGGCAGCTGGGCTAAACGGACGAACAAACATCAGTAAAACTCATTGTCTGGTGTAGTAAGTTTATTAAACCAAGTTATACTAACTTTTCATTACCTCAACTTTTTTTTACGAACTCCTTCCTTGGCTTCAGTACTATTACAGATTGCTTTCAACTTCCATGGAGAATTGCACGATATCCTAATTTTTTGCACGAGTATTTATTGTAACAAATTTCAGATTTTCACAATAATTGTGAAATAGGTTTTAGTTCTACACACTTCAATACCTTCATGTGTGTTATGGCACAGTAAAACTTGAGAGTAACGACTGTTTGGGCTGCATTGTGAACCACTTTGCCAGTAATTAGACTACGGTTTTATTTATTCAGTGGGAAAGTATTAAACATTAAAAATACAGTTGTAAGGGCTATTTAAGTTTTTCATAACGATTGCAAGTATGGTTAAGTTGTTTTTATACACGTGTCCACACTTAGAAGTATTATTTTTGTTACGTTTGCTTGTAAATAACACCTTGAGCGTACTCCAGCTAATTCTTCTCATTTGTGTTACTGTTGAAGGCAGCTTTTTATTGCCATATTCTATTCCCATCATTACTTTTTGATCGTTAACAAAACTTGGGCACCTAGTAATAAATGAACAAATTAACAATTAGAACGAAACATTTTATGAAAAGTGAAAAATGCAAGATATATTTTCGTCTTATTTTTTTCCGTGAGGAACACGCATGCAGACTTTGTCCCCCTATTTAAGAAATATCCTGTAGGTATGCTTATATATATTTGCTTATATATATTTATGCTTATACATGTCTCTTGGTGCAGTTAACATCTTACTACACATCAGCTATTTCATTACTTCCTGTGTACCTCTCGTTGATTTACATGACATTAGCATTGCAGTATTATATAGCTGACTGTATACAAATTGTTAAAATTATGAACTGAAAGTTTACAACGTGCCATTATTTTATTTTTTATTTTACTGTTTTCTGTACAAATATTATTGAAATGTAAATTTGCAATGTACAACTTTTTCTTTATATTTTTTTGTCGTTTGTTCTTGTTATATTTATCGACAACTATAACTTTTTTGTAGGCTTCTATTGTTGGATACTACACGAAGAAGGTGCTCTTCATTGGAATGAAAAAAAAGTACTGCACGATTTGCGATCGCGCAGAGAAGAAAGGTGCAACTGCTGCCGATCATGCTTGTAGTAGGAACTGGGGTGTTCACCAAACATCAACAAGCATGAAATCGGCTATCATTCTTGAAGGTTTTCTTGCAAGTGAGGAAATGTATTCGGTGAGATACGCTAAAATGGTTGCAGATGGAGACAGCAGTGTATATAAAAATATTCTAGACATAAGACCTTACAAATCATTGACTGTAGAAAAAATTGAGTGCTGGAACCTCCTTTTAAGGAATTATTGTAATAAATTGAGAGACATTGCAGCAACAAGTGATGGAGGCCGTTATCCTATTTGTTTTAGGAAGAAAATTGGAAATTCTATTTTGCGACTTCGAATGGCAGTGAAGAAGGCTGCAGAATACAGGAATAAGACCATGACAGATGACATTGAGCTAAGAATTTCCGAGCTAAGAAAGTATATTTTGAATGGGCCAAATCGTGTATTTGGGAGCCATAGAAACTTTTGTAGAGGAAATAGTTACCAAAAAAGATGTGCTAGAGCAGTAGTACAGCATAACACAGGAACAGCTCACTACACGATACACAAGCAAATGTATGGCAGAAGTCCTGGATTTTTCTGGAAAAACGTCCAACTTATAAGGAAACGGCCAGATTTGAAGAGACATTCAAGAAAAGTACAGAAGAAATATCCAAAGCAGTCCAAGAAATGCTCAAAGAAGTTTTTTTTTTCGGGTTTTTGTGACAAAGATAGTTTTTATGGACCAAATGCACAACGACCAGACATGGATGATCAAGAGTTTGAGAAAGAACGCTCTTTATTTCTTGATTCACTGAGAAGAAGTGATGAACAAAGAAAAAACTTAAAAAAAATTACAGTACTTCAAAGTGGGAGTGGAGTGTGGTCAGTTTGTAAACGCCGCAAAACAACTAAATGTGATTCGCTTGTGAAAAGTATTCTGTAGGAACATCTCTACGGAATGAAGCAATCATGCATGGTCGAGAAAACGAGAAAGTATCACTAGAAGATTTGCAGAATTCTTTAGGAATATCTATTCGTCCATGTGGTCTGTTTGTGAACGAGCAACTGGAATTTTTGGGAGCCACTCCAGACGGTGTCATATATGATGATGGTATAGTGGAAGTTAAATGCCCATTTTCTTCAGCAGACTTACATCCAGAAGATGCGATAGCTCAGGGAAAGATCAAATCATTTAAGTGCCAAGATGGAAAAATTGTACTCAACAAAAACCATGATCGTTTCTTTCAAGTGCAGGGACAGCTACACATTACAAAAATAAATTATTGCATGTACATTGTATGGACTAGGAAGGGTATGTATTATCAAAGGATAAAAAGGGACGACAATTACTGGCAGAAAGATATGAAGGATAAACTTGTTAAGTTTTACATGGATTGTCTATTACCAGAGATAATTGACCCTAGATACACACGTTCTATGTCAATAAGAAATCCTGATTACATACTGAATACTGGGAAGCAGTGCCCAGCAATTTCATAATCAGCAGTGAGTTCAGTAAAACAAAACAAAACAAAACACTATATTTGTGATTATGGTGAGATATATTTCATAGTGACAGGTGTTCATAAATAAAGGTAATAATTTAAAAGTTTTATTTTTAGGTGTGCATACTTTTTTACTGTTACGTATATGTTTATATAGGTACAAATACTTATCAATCAACTACTTTGTTAATTTTTTTCAGAATCATTAAACTCAATATACCAATGAAAACACTTTATAAACTTTCTCTAGTGCTTACTCGCATTATATTTATATGGTTATTAATATTTGTGGAATATAATGAAATCGAATGCACATGATGAAGTGCATTATACTTAAATCATGTTTGTGATAGTTGAATTATATGTTGTAAATGTGTGTTCAAATGAATACAATGTGCAAACTGAATTTATTACTTTATACAGTACTTCAGTGTTTGCCAGTTTTTGTATTATTTGCTGTAAATATGTATTGAAACGATGACTAAATATACAAATTGAATTTACCTATGCTCCAACAAAAAATTACGGTTAATGTTGATTATTTTTCTAATGTTTCGGAAAGGACGTGTAATATTTAGAAATAATAATAATATAAACGAAAAGTCATTAATTATTTAATATAACAGAAATTTGTAACTACGATTTGCAATATTTTTTTAAGGCAATGATCTTCAAATATCACATTTTTTTGGGGATATTTCATAGCAGACGGTATTGAAAATTTATTGTTGGTCATGTTGTTCCTAATTAGTTTTACTAAATTGTCCTATTCTTTCATGAGATTAAACCGTGATTTTAACTAAATTTATTGAATGAAAATGTATGACGAATTCAAAATTTGTCAATTTACAAATTAGCCTATATCATTTAGGCCTAACCCTACATTGACATAGTTACAGTTATCGACATTTAAAAATTTGCTACTATGTAAAATCCGATTTGAAAGAACACAGTAAAATGAAATGTACAATATAGGCTACTGTTTGCGTTTTAAGTTTTCACGAAAACTGTACAAGTGTAATATCTTCGCCTTGAATGTATTTGTATTGAGTTTATTACAGTGTTCCTTTACTTTCTTTGAGAACTGAACACAATGAAGCGTTTATGTCGAATTTTTTTAGGTTCATTGTCATTTAAATTATTTTCGGTTTTAACAAGACACCAAAGAATCTTAAAATACAGAGTAGGAACTGAGATATGCTGTGAGAATTAATGTTAACAATGATTTCGTTTCTGTCAACAAAATTGCAGGCAGGTGAGTTTTAATATGTACAATACCAAAACATATATTTAGTTGCTACATTGAGATAGTTTTTTTGTTACTTTTATTTGTTTGTCTGAAAACTGTTTTATAGAGGTGTAAAGGTTTGCTAGACTGCAACAATTCCCATGATTAAATATTATAATTAGCTGAAATGAGCACTAATCATAACAATTAACAGTGTATAATTACACTGTTATTGTTATGTAAAGTACTGTTTCGTATTACGAATGAAACAGTATTTTACCTATCTCAAACAGCTCGCTAAACCTCTGAAGAACTTGCCAAGCATCATATCTACGATCCTATGCTTGAGATACACTGCATTTGCAATCATGTTTACAATATGAGTGAACATTATTACTAACTTATTTATCGAATGGTTTGCAGTTCGTGATTCTTCAGATTCCATGTTTACCTCAAATGTTTTGCTACCTACTGAAACGACTTAATTTGATATGTTTTGTCATGAAATACAATGACGAACACTAAAATATTCTTACCGCACCAGAACTTAACTAACTTTTGAGAAGTATATTCCTGTCAAGGTACACACAATAGCCTACACATTTCCAACCAAATTGATAGGATATCTATGTGAGTTTATTGGAAAAATGAATATGAAAATAGGTAGTATGGTTAATTACATTTAATTGTATCTAATGATCAATCACGTATTTAAATCTGAATTCAGTTTCAGGGCGAGTACAGATCAAAGCCTGCCTACAACCTACTGCTTATAGTACAACAGACGCGGCCGACAAGTACTCTTACGATACAAACAAATATGCCAGTTAACTACTCTGCCTACCACAGACAGCTGCAGATAAAAATGAATTCACGTAAACACAACTGGTTTTGTTGCTGATACAAATGCTTAAGTAATTATTGTTTCAGGTATTCACACGATTATTTTCTACAAGTTAGACATTAACTTCAGTTTATACTTTCATTTTATCCATTTTATTTTATGTATATTAAATACCTAGTGATGATATTGGAGCAACTAAGTAGCTCAATAGTGAGGTCTCGACAGTCGATGAAGGCAGAGATTCGGTTATTAACTTACCTAATATTTTGCGCGTTGCATTGAAAATCGCGCTCTTTACTTATTACCCTAAACAAATAACTTTTGTCCGCACGAATATGAGCTGCAAAGCATGTTTTCAAGATAATTAATTAAATAAATAATTTTATCGATGTTAATTAAACATTTATTTCAAAACTGGTACACATTTTGTGTACGATAAATTCTCACTGACAGTTTACCAGTAGTTTGCAAGTAAACGCTCCACGGTCAGCTTATTGACGCAGCGCTTTCAAGGTCACTGGCCTATGAACAAGGGATGACTCCGCGTCTCCGCCTGTTTAAGGGACAGAGGAAGAGCGAGTCCACGCCAAATACCACACGGCCTCCTTCGCAACCCCCTTCCCCCCGGCCAATCTCCTACAGAATAACCGGTTTGGGGTGGCAAACAGCGACTCCGTCCACCACCCCAGGCGGCTAGTAGTGGGGGTAGCTAAGAGTTTGGGTTTTCCACTTCCCCTCGCACCGCGTTTCTCAGACACTGCGACAGCTTGCTAACGTGTGCCCGGATGTCCCACCTTAAAGGGATTTCATGAATAAATGTCAAGTCTGAGGTCAGCAATATTAAATGTTCGTAAGTTACTGAAGTTGCATCATAAAATTATTTAGTAGAATTATAGAAATAGACTATAAAATTACTTCAGTATTTTGAGTGAACTCTCAAGATTACTATATACTTTTGTCGTGGATGGATTCATCCATGTCGGTACGATTGATTTTTCACGCTAAAGAAGAAACTACCGACTTTACAAGTTAATTAATCGTGTGATTATACATACCAACAGACACACTATTAAAATTTGATCTACCTTAACATGAGAGTCTTTGAGAACTGATGGTGTGCGTGTAATCACTTCAAGAGCCGCACCTTTACCATTCTATGAATCAAAGGAAGAGTCTCTGAAACCAGCACCAGTCCTTCGAAAACTACGACCACCAACCTATAGAAGCCGGATTCGAGCATCATCCGTGTTAAAGATCATCAAACTGTGATAGACGACGCGAATTACATTCACTTTTGGTGACGTCGGCGATTAGATTGTCCGAAACGAATATACAGACTTTGGTATTGATATGCAGTAAGTGCAACATGTAAATACCAGAAGACGGAACAGGTTCGAGGTTCTAACCCCGGGAATATCTACAGGAAACTACGACCGATACAGAGACTATAACGTCAACGATTGTGCGAACGCTGGACATCCTTGAACTAGAGATTTTTTTTTTTCGTAATCCTGAAGTAATATTGAAAAGATATGAACTGAGTAAGTAATTAATTTTAAGTCTAGAGTCTTGTTAATATTGAGTTCAAATTATAAATAAGCCTAACTTCTCGAACTTTAATAATTTAAGAATTTATTAAAGTACAGAACCTAGCTTCTAAAATTTGCCCACGAATACCCTGCTCTTTAACTAGCCGATGGCAGATATAATTATATCTATAGGAATATTTTACCGATTGAGTTTAAAATTTTCAAATAGTTATGTAGATAAACAACTCTCAACAAATTACTCGTTACAGTGGGACTCGTTACAGGGCTTAACTTAGTAACCAGTGCCACAGTGTAATTTTTGTAATTGTATCGTGTGTATTATATAACCTCATCATGTCCCTGTCGTACCACGTCAACTGTGCAACGTACGATTAAACGCAAAGTAATTTGAAGATAGTGTTTTCTTTGGTAGTTAGTTTACATACAACCAGCTAGGAATCAGCGCACTATGCTGTTTAGGGCCAGTGTTCCCTATCTAGAGCAGCACTCCCACACTCCAGTAACACCGCCGACGACCCTAGTGGAACACGCGGGGGTGAAGCACCAACGACCCTATTTGGTTAGACTACGAGCTAGCCTGGCGCCCTCCGGAAACCTTCTTAATAAGGCTCGCTCAAACCAACGCGGGAGAAGGGAGCGGGAATGGGAGGCGGGAAGGCGGGATGCGGGAGCGTTACAACCTGCACACACCAACACGTCCGTTCGCTCGCGATACCCTGCGACTGCTCGTCAGTACATCGTGGATTGTGTTGGATGATGATGTTGGTGCAAGAAACGGACTTATCTTCAGATGAAGAACTACTATTACTTGCAGTTGCCCAGGACGAAGATGTCAACAAACGAAACACACGGCAGTGGATTCATCCAATAAATGTTGAACGTGGAAAATATGGAGAATTTGCAACACTTATGCCACGATTGATTGCAAATGAAATCGCTTCTATGTTTACTTCAGAATGACTAAAGATAGTTTTTACGACATTCTTGGTCACATTGAAAAAGAAATATGCAAGGAACACACCAACTTTCGAGAACCAATCACACCTGAACAACGCCTAGCAATCACCTTAAGGTAAGCTCTACTTCTACGAGAGAAAGTTATGTTTGAGTCAGCAATATGTGTTTGCATATGGCTAAACGAATGTGTGGTGTTAGTGACAACATATTTAGGTAAATTAAGAGTGAAAGGAAAACGAAATATGCTCAATTATTGTAGGCTTTTATAATATATCATTGCTGAATTATGCATTGTATAATAGACTCAAATATATGCAATATAAAAAGTAAATTCAAATGGAAATGCTCATATATCATTCACTAAATGCAGTGTTTACAAATAATGCTGTAACTACACCCATAGAACATAATGGCAATACATGCATTAACATTGTACACAAAATATATAAACCACAAAGCTCAGTCAAAATGAAAAATAAACCTATGTCCAAGGTTCAAGACATATTGTTTCTATATGACATGTCTGATGCTGATAGCTCATAGTCACCACTACCAACACTTGCAACAGATGAACTAGTCTCGGCTGTAGGCCACTCTGATGGACTGTGGATGATTGATGAAGAAATTTGGGTTTGCGAAATGCTGTGTAAACCTTGAATTTCCTGGACATGTTCCACTTCTTGCTGCATGAGTAACTCAGCTATTTTCATTTTTGTCACGGCCTGTCTGTATGGAGAAAATGTTTCCACAGTTTTTGCATACCCGAGAAACAAATATTCAATAGCACTAAACTCTCTCTTCACACGTTTGTTATCCAAGTATTCAATAACTTTGTCAACAGAAGTGGAAGTGCATGGTTTTTCCTTCAATGGTCTCTTGCGCCCGGAAGTAGTGATTCCTTGTCGAGGCATGCCAGGTAGGTACTGAGTTACTATTGCCTAGGTTGCCGACATTCACTGTCGATTGTTCACACGGTGTATCGCATGCAGGTTCATCCTCATGTTCACTTTGGCTTTCGTCTTCATTGTCAGGAAACGTTTTCGTTTCATCTGGTTGACATGGAGTGACATCTTGTGGCACATTTGACAAGGTCTTTGCAAATGACATAAACGGGCGGAAGAAAGACATGGTATCGGCCCAATGCCAATGTTGGTAGTTCTTTTTAGCTGATTGACCTGTTGTTGTTTTCAGGCTCTTCAGATACTTTGCATACGTATCCCGGAGATTTTTCCACTTTCTTTTTAACTCAGCTCCTAAAACATAAATAACAGATGGCACTGTAATATATTTCGCAATTAAGTAAATATTATTTGTATTCTAAAATAATATTACACAGCAGTTATTATTATATGATTTTCTCAATGAACAACAGTAACTAGACATGCTTATTTTTTAAGGTGGACCGGGATACATTATTTTTACAAATAGTTATCTTTATATGTATTTTGTATACATAGTGAACAACTATTTGTATTTTTCATTTTCAGGTTTCTTGCAACTGGTGACACGTTCAAGATGATTGGGCACAGTTACAGAGTTGGATTTACAACTGTTAGCGCTATTGTAAAAGAAGTATGTGCTGCTATTTGTGAGAAATTGCAACCTTTATACTTGCCAGAACGAACTACGTACAGAGATTTGGGAAGAATCTGCCCATGGATTCATGAATGATTGGCAATTTCCGAATTGCGTAGCAAGTATCGACGGAAAACATGTCACTGTAAAGTGTCCTACGAAAAGTGGATCCAGAAACTTCTGTTATTTGAAGAAGTTTTCAGTAGTACGGTTGGCTATTGTTGGGGCTGACTATAGGTTCATATGTGTGGATGTAGGGGGATTTGGAAAAAACAGTGATGGCGAAATATTCGCAGAGTCATCATTTGGGAAGAAACTAGAGGCTGGGCAATTACATCTCCCTGATGACAAGCCACTTCCTTTACAAGACAAGACAACTCCCCATGTCATTATAGGTGATCAGGCCTTCAGTTTAAGACACTACTTAATGCGACCATTTCCAGAAAGACAGGCGAGGAATGATCAGCTAAAACACAAATTCGATGAATGTCTCTCGAAGGCTAGACGAGTTGTCGAGAATGCCTTCGGTATTCTGGTACAGAAATGGAGGATTTTTTTGCGACCTATTGAGGTGTCTGAAGTATTTGTCAACTTAATCGTGCTAACCACGTGCGTTTACATAATATATTAAGGACAAAAGAAAATTATTCAGATTTACGTAATTTGTTGCGAGAAGAGCCTCCGTCATCGGGTTCTGTACAGCTTGGTAATTTGGGTCGTGTGCCTGCAAGACGTGCCTGTAGAGAAGCATTTCACATAAGGGAACGGTTTGTCGAGTATTTCAATTCAGAAAACCCAACTTGAATGGTGAACTTAATGAGACACATTAGCGTATTATGTAATATTTAATTGATAACAATAATACACATAATCATTGGCAATGGACTAAAAATGAAACACAATTCGCATAGGTCACTCCTACATTTGTTTGAATGTCAAGTTTTGAAAGGTAGTAGTAGTAATAAAAGACTTACCATCTAGCTTGTAAGAATCCCCTATTTCCTTCCACAAAATATCTTTCTTCTTATTGTTTTTGTACTCTGGATGTGTTAGATCATAAAGGACTGTATGTACTTTGACTACGTCGATCAGCACTTCTGTGTCCATCCTGGCACATGCAAGGGCTGCCTGAAGGTAACTGCAGGCTCGGGCGTGAGGCGACTGGCTAGCGGGACGCGGGAAAACCCGACGTGTCGCGAACCCACTGCTGTTCGCTGCAGTCCTGCTTCCCGCTTCCCGCCTCCCACTCTGGTTTGCATCAGTTCATTAGACTACATGTGTTCGTTGTTTCGCATTTATTTCGCTCCCGCTCCCGCCTCCCGCGTTGGTTTGAGCGAGCCTTAAAGCCACCAGTCTCTACTTGGGTCTCGAGCTCAAGACTCCAGGTGACTGCAACATCCGAAATCGAAAACAGGAAAAAACGCTTCGAGGTGTTTTGCAGCATAACCGAAGGTATCCGAGTACTAAATATGAAATTTCTGCGATTTCTGATTACTGCACCACACTCTCCACAAACACACACACACAAAGCCAGGCATTACAAATTCATTTATACAAATATAACATGTATTATTAAGTGTAATCCTCGTGTATTCTGTGATCGATGTGTTTTGTTTCAGATGGTTCACAAGTATCAACAGAAATACCCCCAAGGCAAGAATGGTCACTGGAGTCCATGTAATAAACTAAAATTGCTGTTTTACAAGGCCAAATGGGTTCTTTGAAGGCTGCTCGACAGTTTAAAGTGTCTCAAACTGCAATTGAACGACATGTGGCAAAGAAGTGTGCTAATCCTGGGTATACTGTTGTGAAAAAATTAGCACCAATAACTAGTGTATTTACCATGGAACAAGAGGCAGAACTTAAAGACTACCTATCTCACACAAATGGAAGGATAGTTTTTTTTGCTTAACTAGTAAATAACTTTATGAACTTGCTTCTCAGCTTGCTGAAAGGAACATCAAACATCTGTTTAATGCTGCATCCAAATCTGCTGAAAGAGATTGGGTAAAAGTTTTTCTTACTTATAATATCACTTTAGCAGAAAAAACAGGAGTCTGCATCAGTCGCACGAGCTATAGGTTTTAATCAAGTTGTTGTAGGCAAGTTTTTCGATCTTTTAGAAAGTTGAGTAGACAAACTTAAGTTAACTGGGGAGAGAATCTTAAATTGTGATGAGACTAGTTTAATAGTCAATCCTAAAGGTCACACACAAGTTATTGCTTTGAAAGGGCGTAGACAAGTAGGAAAGAGGCCACACTGTGGCTGCACAGATGTTTTTGGGTCATTCTCAAGATAAGGGACAATTGACCTGACCACATAAAACAAAAATGAAAATGGTCTTTTCTTTGTTTGATTTTTTTACTTATCAAAAACAAAATGTTAGTCATCACCCAATTAGCAGCAGTAATCAACGATCAATATTTATCATTTTACGTCGGGTAATACAAGTGTGCTTGGCACGGAGTTGATGCTCAATGGCATGGAGTTGAAATCACTGTATATTTACTTCAAATTACTGAAAATATACCATTAGGTATATATTAGGTTAAATCAAAATTTGGTACCATTTTAATAATATAATCATTTACCCTGTAGGGACTACTTATAAACAGCTTAAAAATTTTAACTGGTTCAACAGTTTCAGTTCTGGTTCATCAAGAACTTTTTAAATGTCACATAACTTACACTGTGAAAGTTAGGTAAACATTAGTAAATCATTAATTTCAAAATATTTAATAATGACAACATTGATACTATCTGAGTGCAAATTTTAGAATGTGGTGTTTCGAAGATTCTTTTATTTGTTCTAACAATGCTTCGTTAAGAACTAGCTTACAACGAACATTTTCAGACACTATTTGCCCAGAAAGTAAATTCTTTGCATTCGTTTTAGGAGAATCAACAAACTGTTTATATTTTTGAACAGCTCTATAAGGTAATTCCACCCAAATTAAAACCAAAACAAGAAAATTCTAATTTTTAATAAACCCCACTTGTTATATACCATAGGAAAGATTGAGATGTGCACTATAATGTGCACAACATCAATGTTTTATGTTTCATGTTGGCAAAATGTTTGTTAGCTTTGAGTGTATGTATGTCATGTGTGGTAAAAATTTCCTAAAAATTAAAATAAATAAATTAATTAAAAAATGATATTAACATTATGTTTGAAGTAATAGAACTTGGTTAATTCACTATGGATAGGTGTTATTTAATTATATTTGTACCTTTTATTTAGTTATGTTTTTTTTTATATGGTAAAGATGAAATATTCTTACACAGTGTGCTTAATGTTACGTCCGTAACATAATTTTTAAAAAACTTTGCATAGCAGTTGAATTTAGTAAAATATTTTAATAATATGTATGCTGCTCTTTTGGCTTGAGTTTAGTAACATACCTAATTTTTATTTTTAATTTAATAAATTTTGTTTTTGCAAAAAACAGTGTTACAGACGTAACAAGTATTTTTAAAGTAAAGAAAAAAAGGATATTTTCATCCCACAAAAGGAAGAATTTTTATAACTTATGTTGACAACCATGTATTACAGGGATATTTAAACTGTACTGAAGGAATATTTTGACTATCTATTTTGGCAGCAATGCTTTTGATTAATTTGGAGGGAAGATTGATCTCTTTGGTGCCAAGTTCTCTCCTCGTTTTCTGATAGTGAATCTTGTGTTTGATTTCTCCTGTGCACAAAAACCAGCAGGTAAATATTTAAAAAAAATGTTATTAAAGAATGTTGTATTAAAGTTGTTAGAATTAATTAGGCCCCATCCAGCACCATCCAAAATTAACAATCTGAATATCAACATAACCTAAAATGAATCATCCTGGACAGTAGTCTCTGTTTCCAAACTCCTATATCATATACAAAATGTACAGTTAAAGACATGTCCACCACTCTTTACACTTCTATTCAATTGAAAAAATATTTATTATGTCTGGTACGATCACTGTGCTACGATTATGTTGACAGCTGCTCATTAAAAATAATATTTAATTGACTGTGAACTGCTGACAACTTATTCTGGATGGGGCCTGATTTAATTTAATAAAACTTAATTGTTAAGATGTGAACTTGAGTATTTTAGTTAGTTACAGATTCAGGGGGTTTTCAATGAAATGGCACCTGTGAAAGAGCGTGTTAGAAAACACCGTCAAAAACAGAGGAGCAAAAAGCTTATTCTAAGGAAAAAGATAAATTAAGGAAAAGATCAGCTCGCCAAAAAATTTCTCTCAGCCAAAGAAAAGAAGAGTCAGTCAAATCTTCCAGAAGAGTAAGAAAACAGCGTAACCGTAAAAAGGTCATACATTTCGAACTGGAATCACCAATGAAGGTTTATAAATCTCCTCAGGCCCTGGGAAAAGCAGTTGCCAAAGTGCAACGATCACTACCTAAAAGCCCTATGAAAAAGAGAGTAGTAGTGGCAACATTTGCTAAAAGGCATGGATTGCTGGCAAAAAAAAAAAAGTTCCACGAGATACAAATGTTTTATCTGACACGAGAAATTTAATAACAGGTTACTATGAGCGAGATGACGTCTTATCAAGCACCTGGTAGAAAAAACAGCATCACTGTAAGAGTTGGAATGCATAAAGAAAAGCAACGAAAGAAGTATCTATAAATGAATGTGTCAGAAGTATATGAAACTTTTAAAACAGAATATCCTGAAGTTAAGGTTGGACTGTCGACCTTTGCTTCTCTTCGGCCTCAACATGTGCTACTTTCATCACAAACACCAGCTAATGTTTATGTATGCAGTTACCATGCTAATATTGACTTTCTTCTCAGTGCCATAAATAAGTGTATTCCTAATTTTCCACAAACAAAGCAGAAAACTTGTCGAGACATTGGTTTGTAATCGTCAAAACAAGCCGTGTATGCTGGGCACATGCCAGCAGTGTGGAAATTTGAAGAAATACGAAGAAGCAATTGAAAAAACTGATGAAAATTTCCTACAAAAAAATACAAAATGGTATCAGTGGACTAGTATTCATCAGGGCATGCAGTTAAAGAACTTCGAGAAGGTACTGTACTAGATGCTCTAAATGAGCTGGAGAAGAAACTTCCAACATTTCTGAGCCACTGTTTTGTGAAGGAAAAGCAGGTTATGTACTTTGAACATGCTAAATCTGATTTACCTGATTTAGTAAATGAAACTGTTTGTGTTCTACAAGTAGATTTTAGTGAAAATTTCAGTATTTTTCAGCAAGATGAGATACAAACTGCACACTGGAATAACAGTCAAATCACTATCTACACAGCAGTGGCATACACTCAAGCAGGAGTAATATCATATGCAATTATTTCAGATTTCATGCATCATGATAAAGTAGCAGTTCATGCTTTCAACCAAACAATATTTGCAGATTTGAAATCCAAACTCTGCAGCTTGGAACAGGTCCATATTTTCTCTGATGGAGCAAGTCAGCATTTCAAGCAAAGGTACACACTTGCAAATATCACATTCGGAAAAGAAGACTGTGACTTATTGTTGAATCGGCATTTCTTCTGCACATCACACGGTAAAGGTGCAGTTGATGGTGTGGGAGGAATGCTGAAACATCACGTGTGGCAAAAGGTAAAATCTAGAAGGGCATTTGTAACTGACTGTGAATCATTTATGAAGTGTGCGCAATCTGTTACTTCAAAAGTTAATTTGATATATGTCCCAGCAACAGAAGTTCTTAGTCATTGTGCAAAGTTGGAGGAACGCTGGAAGTCCATTCAAGCAATTCCAAATACTCACGGAGTGCATTGTTTCCGTACTGTAGATAAATACAAAGTAACAAGTGGAATGTTGTCGGAAGAAGATGGCAAAACCTTCGATTTCAGAATAATTGAAGAGGAGCAAGTGCTGCAAATAAAGAAAATGAAACTACTTCAAGTGCTATTGTGTCAGTGTCATTTGGACAGTGGGTTAATGTAAAATTTCAATCAGAGTGGGGAATTAAACATAACCTTGTTGGACAGGTTGTTGGTGAATCTGAAGAAACTGTGTCTGTTAAATTTGTTAAGAAAATTTGAAACAAGCCGTATGTATGGCCAGAAAAATATGATGTATGTGATGTTGACATTTCACAAATTGTATGTGTTCTAAACGAACCTTCACTAGATATTCGAGAAAGGCTACTCTTTCCAGATCATCCCACTTTATTTTAAATTTAAAATCCTTTAAATAAGGTTTTATGTGCAAGATAAGTGTAATTACTGAAATTAGACATTTCTCTGAAGAGAAAAAATAAGCAACATTAACATTTACTGAACTATTTCCTTTATTTGAGAACTAAAATTTAAAAAAATTTGCTTAGGAAGTTAAGATATTAAACTAAAGTTAGTAATTATTTTTTTTAATTGTTGGTTTGCTTAATGTTAGTAACAATTGTTTTATAAATTTTTAGTAACGATGTATTTTATGTATTCATAAGATTTTCTTGGTTAATTTTAAATCAATAAGACGTCAGATTACAAATGTTACGTCCGTAACACAACATGTAACGTCCGTAACAAATACAAATATATTTTTAATAAAAAAAGTAGGGAAACTACTTAAACTTTAAGAATGTTATTTTGAAGTCTGGAACTTTCTTAACGTGTTTATATTATCTTTTTTCTAAAATAGTACCATTACTCAGAGAAATTAAAAAGTTTCCAAAACAAAGCGTATTTCCCTTATTTTTCTGAGTTACGTACGTAACAGCCACTTAATAATTCATAATAATTATCTATGCAATGCTAAAATTCTATAAATTTATATAAATAACTAGCAAGGCTAGACTATTGTACAAAAAAAATATGAGGGGTTACACTATGTTTCTATTATGAATTAAAATCAGTATAACATGTGCAATTGTTACATCCGTAACAATGGAATTGCCCTATACCTTGTTTTAAATTTATTGTATTTTTAATTTGAACTTTGCTAATTCTTTTTCTAGTTTACTTATTTTTCTGTAAGCTTTTGCTCTGTCTTTCCTTACTTACTTTTCTCCTTCCTGATAATGTTTTTGTGGCAGATGATGTACTGGGGCAACGTACACAGTGATCACTATTTTATAACACAGATGGACTATTAGGAGGACTGTTTTCACTTAAACAGTCACCAACATTTTGTTCTTTTTTCTGGTTTTCTCTGTACTTCTTTGCAGACAGTTTCCACATTTTTTTTTTTTCCTTTTATCTCTATTGGACAGCTCACAAATCGTTACAATTTTCTCTTCTTTGACGTGTCCCGGCAACAGCGTCCAGTGCTGGGGTGGCTTGAGGTGGGGTGTGACTTCCTCAGTCGTCACTTGAACAGCTCCTGTAGTCGGCAATCTGCCGTGCAGAGAGGGGCTGGTCCTCTTGCTGTGCAGGGATCAAGGAAGAGGAGGGAGGGAAAGGTCCTAGAGCGATATCCTCGAAAGGCCGCTCCAGGGGAAGAGGGATGCTAGAACGAAATCCCGAAGGCCGCTCCAGCGAAGGATTCCAGAGCGTAATCCCGAAGGCCGCTCCAGCGAAGGATTCCAGAGCGTAATCCCGAAGGCCGCTCCGGAGGAAGAAGAGAGAGAGAAGGATGAGAGGGGAGTAGAGGGATGCTAGAGCGAAATCCCGAAGGCCGCTCCAGCGAAGGATTTCAGAGCATAATCCCGAAGGCCGCTCCGGAGGAAGGAGAGAGAAGGAATGAGAGAAGAGGAGAGCAGAAAATAATACACCCAATTCTAGATTTCTGCTGTATTTCCCCAGATTTCTCTGGGGTAAGGATTTCTGTCTGGTACAGTACAAGCCAAGCTTATATACAAATCGGGTACAATATCATTACAGTCAATATTTACAGATTTAGCCTTTGTAGCATGTTCCATAAGATGTCACTGACTGTCCTAATCATATGTTAATTTATGACTCTCGGGATGCTCCCAACACGAGCGGAAGCCTGCTCCTTCCCTGAGTAATGACACAATGAATCCCACTTATTTGCATTCTACAGCAGGCGCCATCTATCGGTGCCGGGTGCATCACCATCTTACAGGATACGAGCGTAGTCATAGAGATTTAGGTAAAAAATATCCTGCGGTGTCGGGGCAGCCATGTTTGTTTCAGGGATGAGCATGTAACACTCGCACAAGGTGGCAGAGGCCAAATGCAGGACACGACATCTTGTTTACATTTGTGATATTGTTCCATCTCTTTTCATTTTACTTCTTCATATAAGTCTGGATTGTTCTTGATGTTCTCTTCGTTTTCTATCTGTTTCTCTCTTTTTATTACGCCTATCCTCAATTGATTTCTGTGTTTTTTTTATTGGTTTTTGTCATGTTTTTCTAGGTTCTTATATTTTTAACAAACCTGAAACAAAATGTAACCTTTTACTAACTACTAGCTCATTTGGCTCAAGAAATGATCTGACATCGTCAAATTGTAAAATCAGAAATATTTAAGCTACATGAAGTTAAATTTATTGTATGCTGTGGCTAACTTCTCAAGTGAAGTCAGGTTGAGTACCGGTAGGTACCTACATGTTTCAATATCATTACTTACACTCTTGAACATCGTTGTCCAACTCTATTCAGTAGAAGATGCCAAGTGATATACAGAAAATAAATTTAAGTTAGTTATAAAATTACTATTTGTGAGTAGAAACATACTTTAAATATGTTTTCATAGGAAAATAAAATGTTAGTGTACAATGGAAGTAGCAATACAATGCTTTGCTAATTTTCTTACAATTTACACATTCTAGAGAACATATTCAACTAGATTGCTTATGCTAAAAATAGATACAATGGTACGTAATATTAGGTTCTGCAAAGCCTAAAATATTTAATATGTTCCAAACAAACAGTAGGGAATGTATTGTATACATCAACACCGTGCAGTTCATCAACTCCATGGCCAGGACATTCCATGGAGTTGATGAAATGGTGTTAGTAATTTTGCCATAATTAAGATTTTTAGGTTAGGAAGGCGTTTTATATTTTACAAGTATTCTTTCTTTGCTTTTAATTCACATTAATCTGGATGCTTTCAGCAATTTATTACCTACTATTCAGAAAGCATGGAGTTGATAGGTAATAAACCTACTCACCTAATATCTCATTTCAAATAACTTAATCCTACTAAATCACTCACTAACCACCAGAGAATCACTTTTCCACATGATACATAATGGCTTAATCTATGGAACTGTTGCAATTAAAACATTGTTGCCAATGCCATCTTGTGATTTTTTTTTTACAATTTCTTGTTTTCTATGGAGTTGACGGCTACTTTGGGAACAGAACTAGATACATTAAAAAGAGTACCACAATTTTTTTTTTTTTTGTTATTTTATATATGTAGTACAGAACTACTCATTTATATTTATTGCATTTTCATACAGTATTTTAATTGTTACTAAAAAAACTGTCAATTCCAGTACTTAAACTACATATAGATGTAGTGAGCTGCAGTCCACGGAGTTGATATTTCAAGAACTTTAAGGGTTTCATTAATTCTAATACTGATCATTTTCATATTTTGTGAAATGGCACATATTTAAAAGATTACATTGAAGTTAAGTTATATAAAAGCTGTAAATTTACTCAGACAATATAATAAGACTAAAGTAGTTGGTTTCATCAATTGTCCCTTTTTCTGAGAACAACCCTTTTACGCTCTAGGGCGCTATGTCCCACCGATGTTGAACTATCCCTGAAAAAGAATGCAACTAGAGTTTGAGACTAAACTTCCTCCTGGTGCCCGGCCAAAAGTCCAAGAAACTGGTTGGATGACAAAAGAACTATTTTTGACTTGGTTCGAAAATTATTATTGAATTTACTGGAGCGTTAAAGGAAAGACCAATACTTCTTGTAATAGATGGCCACAAAACACACACCAAGAACTTAGAATTGATTTGGCACATGAAAAAGGGGTCGTCTTACTTTGTTTGCCACCAGATAGCTCACACCGTCTTCAATCTTTGGATGTTGTATTTATGAAACCTCTGAGTAAGTTTTACGACGATGAGGTAAGAACATGGCTTCACACCAATCCTGGCAAAGTGGTTACTCTGTATCAGATCTCCAGTTTATTCGGTAAAGCTTTCATCTGTTCAGCTACCATTAGCACAGCAGTATAGATTCTATAAGATCTAAAAACAAATGTTTCATTAGAATTATTCAATGGAAAACAAGCAATTATGTAAAGGTGTAAAACACCAGAAAAATCTCCAGATGAACAAGTGGCCACGTGTTCTAACTTTCAAGTTATCAACCCTGAATTCATTCTAGCTATTCCAAAAGTGGATAAAAAAAATAAAAAGAAAGCCATGCAACAGACATGGAAAAACTGTTTTTTTTAACTGAATCACCTTATAAGAGTGACTTGGTTGAAGAAATTAAAAGAAAACAGTAAAAAAAAATAAACTTACTGCCAAGAAAAATGTAGTGTTTTCTGATTTCTTAAACAAGCCCTTATACTCAAAACACCATAAAATAAGGTCCAGTGTTACAAAAGAGGACATGATGAACAATGTGTTATATTGCTACGATTTCTCCGAAGAAT
The DNA here is from genome assembly GCF_032445375.1 of Bacillus rossius redtenbacheri. Classification (NCBI taxonomy): domain Eukaryota; kingdom Metazoa; phylum Arthropoda; class Insecta; order Phasmatodea; family Bacillidae; genus Bacillus; species Bacillus rossius. The sequence goes on along the minus strand of NC_086330.1, from coordinate 299,768,194 downwards.
GTTGGATATGGTGCATTGTGCCCACAATTCCTGTGCAGGGATATAAAGTGAAGACAAGGCAGTTCACATGTGTGTGCTATGCAGAAGTCATAAATAAGATTCAATAAGACAGTGATAAAAACATACGTGGCTTTAAAGTGCCTGCATATGGGGCAAGATGGACAAACAGTACATTTTTAAATTATTATATATATGAATAAATGTACCAAAATTTCAAGTTTATTTCTGTATTATTATAGTTTAATTGTTGAACCAAAAAAATGTAATTAAATAGGTTTTGATTTGTTCATTTTTACCCATTTTGTAAGGAGTTAAAGCTAGCTTGCCCCACCTTCCCTTATGTCAAGTTATTCTGTAACCCAAAAGGAAGATATCAAGTAACCAAGGTAAAGAATACTAATGGAAAAGAGTTACATAGAAAAGTCACTGGATTATTAGTAGGCATTACAGAATGACAAAAGATTTAGGGCCTATATTCATGTGCCAGCTGGCTTTATAGAGGTTTGAAAAATGTTAAAACTATCCTGGACCTTATTAATTAGTTAATTTAAAACATAATTATAATCAAAAAACATCCAAAACCAATAGGGGAGAGGGGGGTACATGTGGACAGATTTGACTCAATAATATTGCAATAAGCGAATTTTTTCTACTATTCATTAAATAATGCATTAGTTGCAGTGGACAGTACTATAAGTGTGTTAACTTGGCCTCACCTACTCAGATTACACTTATAATTACATACTTTGTCACTGAGAAATTATTTTGTCAAACTGAGTGTTTTGTCCACATGTACCCCATGCTGGGGCACTTGTGGACAAATGTGGGGCAGTTGTGGACGCTGATTTGAGTGACTGACCACTTGCAATAAAATTACACTTTGGCATGGAATTTATTAACTAAGTATTATTAGATTTTTAATTTAGCAAAAATATAAATTAAAATTGTATAATAATATTATATTTGCATATTGAGTTCAAGTTAATTCCATTTATGCCTACAGTCTTAACTACAACTGCACTAATAAACAAAATAATAATCATGCACATCAAAATAATATGATAAGGAAATAGTAATCTACAATTCAAAATGGTTTTTCATTGCTATTCTTAACCCAAGTTGTAGCTCTCAGTGTCAATTGAAAAAGTTAGAAAGCCACTTGCTCGCATTGTGCCACCAATTAAACCCATTCTTGGTTTTGGCAATTTCATGACAACGTCCTTTATAAGCACTTCACTTTTGTCAACTTCATTTGGGAAAACAAATTTTCCATCACTTTTCCATTTTAAAAAGTTAATTTCAAAACTATTCTCATCTATTTTCTCGTCAACTTGACCAACATAATGTTTAACCATTTTTTTAGACTGAAATTTTACTATAACATAGTCATTCACTTTAATTTCACCCGAACATCCAGCTGAATCCATAACGTCATTGTCAATTTCATTTTCGCTGGTGCTGTCAAATGTTGTGGTATCAGAGTCAGTAGAGTCATTTTCATTTGATTTAAGTTTTGATCTAAGTAGGCCTAAACTGCTAGGAAAATTAGTTTTGATGGTTTGATTATTTTTACTGCATCTTTTCTTAGTAGTTCTTGACTTGCCCTTGTCTTTTTCCTGTAGGCGTAGGAATTCTTCTTCAAGTCTAATTTTTTCCGGCGTATCAGTCAATACTGTAGATTTTCTTTTTCTCTTACAATTTTTTGGTTTTTGTCTGTCTGCCTTTGGGAATGGTCTTACCATTTCTGGTGACAATGTTTGTACAGACCTTCTAGTTCCGCTGTTCAGTTGAGATAAAGTAGACCTACAGTTCTCGTTTGATGCTGTTGAAACAGAATCAGAAACATTATAGCACTGATTTGAAGTGGATGGATGAATAGCTTTCACGAAGCCAGGATTATTGTCTGGATGAGAAGAACAAGTCGCTGTGCTTGACTCAATTGAAGTAGGATCTGGAGAAAATCTCATACTTGACGTGGACGACTAAATGTCCGACTGAATTGAAGCAAGATCAAGCCTACTTGAAGGCCCAGGAATGGTTGATTTTTCTAAATTACCATCAGTAGAAATACTAACCATGTGTATCTCGGTAACATTAGAAGGCATGAAATCTTCGTCAGTAAAAACATCCCTATTCAGAGGAAAAATTCCTGACTTCTCAAAACCAGCACAAATGTTATTTTGTGAGAATGATTCAATGAAGGGTTTTTCACTCAAATAACCAATGTTGTAAATTGTAATCGGCTTTCCGGGATTAGAAGCCATCCAGGAATTGAATGCAGTCTTGCACCTAGACTTAAAAGGACCAAAAACTGCTATATCAAGGGGCTGGATTCGGTGGGTGCAATGTGGAGGGAATGTTAATAGAACTATTCCATTCTCTCTACAGAATACAACTAAATCAAGACTTGTGTGAGAGTCATGATTGTCAAGAAGAACCAGAATTGGATTTTCTTTGGAAGCTGCAGTGACCTCTTGAATGTGTTTCATAACCTGCAGAAAACCGTCTCTTGTCATCCATCCATTTTGGATTGCCAAGCCGATGCTACCTGGAGGAGATCCTGTGAGGAATGCTTCCTTGAAACGAACTCTAGGAAATATGTACACTGGAGGGAAAGCTTTGCCTGCCGCTGAAACTATTCCCACAAAAGTAACTTGCTCACCCCTCTCACCAGACACTGTTTGGCCCACTTGCTTGCAGCCAGTTGGAGCAACCACTTTAGGAGCTGGTAAGACAGTGCTGATTCCACTTTCATCAACATTGATGATCCTGCTGCTACTAAATTTGTGTTTGGATAACACCTTATCTAAATTGTCAAAAAATGAACTAATATTATATTGATTAAAACTGATATTTCTGCCAATACTGGTCGACTCTGGTTTACGAAGAGATAAAGCAGGATGACGTTTCATAAATGACTTCATCCAGTCAGTCCCGGCCATTTTCTGTGTTGTCCAGTTGCTCGGCAGAGGACGACATAGCTTAACAGCATAAGAATATGCAAATTCTCGGATTAGAAGATATGTGAGCCCAAACTGCATTTTAGACGACTGAATAAGGTACTCTTCTAACATAGCTTCCTCTTCTTTTGTAAATATTTGCTTGCTCGTGTATTTTGAATCATGGGGTTGTATTTTTTCTTTATTTTTATGTGAAGTAGTTCCTGGTACACTTACACAAATTTCACTGTTTTCACTACTTGCTTTCATTTTTGACATTCTTTTGTGTAGCATTGATTTTGTTAGATCATACTTTGCAGCTGCTGATCGGATAGAAGCACCACCTAATATTTCTTCAATTTCTTTTGATATGTTATCTTCAGGAATTTCTGCACGGCTGGTTTTTCGTTTATATGTTCGTACCATTTTTATTCACTGAAAAGAAATATAAAAATTAATATAATAATCATGCACATCAAAATAATATGATAAGGACATAGTAATCTACCATTCAAAGTGGTTTTCATAAGGCTACATAACCTAAAAATGGAAAATTTATAGGATAGGGCACATGTGGACAGTGTCCACATGTGCCCCCTGTGCACTGTACACATGTGCCCCAGCATCAGTTTAAACATACATGAAAATAAAAAGTGCATTTAGATTATGATCTGAATTTCATTGTTTATTTTAACAGTTAGATAAAATTACACTCTTTCATCAGGCAAATAATTGTAAATATATAAATGCATACAATATTTGTATTTTCCCAAGATATAAAGTTCTGAAAACTTACCTTTCATGAGTAAATCTGATTATTCAGCAATAGAAAACAAACAACAGATCTCAACAGGTTGAAATTTCATGTAAACATAGTGTGAATAGAAGCCACAGTAACATTTAATAAAAATAAAGGCGGGAAATCTGAACTGTCCACAACTACCCCATGTCCACATGTGCCCCTCTCTCCCCTTCTGTAAATATCCATCTGTCATGGATTGTAGAAAACGCTAAATGTACGGACATCGCTGTAATATGTTACAGTAAAACCTCCATTAACGAATATTCTATTAAACGAAAAACCCCATGCAACGAAATAAAATTTTGGTCACACTGAACCTCCATAAGATCAATGTTATTTTAACCTCTAAGTTCCGAATTTTATTTGTTCCGAAATAGTGAAATTCCCTTTACAACGAACTGCCGCTATTGAAAAACACGCAAAAATAAACAACTCCCACAAGACATACACTAATTTTTTGCATTCACTGCTAAAAAAACGTGCGTATAACCTTGAAATAATATGCACCATCGGGGAAAACAATAAATAAACAAAGCATCATGGATAACACACATCGTGTATACATGCCACACTTTGTTCAAAATGGCGGAAACCTCCCGTACCATCTCTCTGGCAAGACGAACATCTAGTATATTTTGCGTTTCTATGATTAAAGATGCGCACAAGCAAATATTTTTAACTATGATGTAGTACAATTTCCATTTTTTCTGTTTACACTGTTGTTTATTTATTTCCGCACGTAGTTACGGAAATCAACACAGTACTACTGTAAAATGAATTTTAATCCTAAAAAGCGGCGACAGATAGACTGTCGTCGTCCAGGCTATTCCCCGGGAAAGGTGCAGCTGCCCGACTGCTCGAGGTAGAGGGGGGTTCCGGCCTCGTGGCCTCCGGGGGATGTTAACCTGGTGCTCGTAATCACAACGTCCAAGTTCAATGGGCGACTGCTGGTTTATTTACACACCGACCCTGATACATGGGGCTGATTCCGTTCCCGCCTGTGCACGTCTTAGGGGGAAGCCCGGCTCCGTGAGCTGTGCCACGCCGATCTGTGCCGCACTGCAAATCAATGCGCTACTGGCTCTGACACGAAGTCTACTGGCTACACGATGTTCAGGATATGCTCCAAATCTCTGTGGGTTGCGAGGCGTGTCTCTCGCGCCTGACTCGTGACTGTCTGTTAGGACGCCCGCGCCACGAGGGCCAATCGCGGTTCTCACAACCTATATTTGTATACAAAATTAATTATGACAGCCGAGATTTTACTGGCGATGCCACGTAGTTCCGCACATCTAGCAACAGGCCTATCCTCGTTCTGACCAGCGACGCTGAATGACTATGCTTAACCGCGCTGGGAAATAAACCGCGACCTCTCCACTCCCGTGACCGACCGGGCCCGTGGCTCGCTCGCGACTGCCGCGTGCCACCGTCCGCGCGCTGCGCTACCCCTCCTGACACGTCTCCCCCTCCCCTCACCCTACCCCCACGGAGCTCGTGACGTGTCGCAGGCGGGGCGGAACCTAAGTCGCCCAGTGCACAATCAGAACAAGACCCTTCAAATAATAGTAAAAAATATATATACAAATTCAGTCTCTCTTCTGCGATACATAAATTGTCTGCTGAAAAATAAAACACATCACCCTCATCGCCGGGAAGTACTGTCGTACTTGTTGGTACCACTGCGCCTAACTGGCCCCTACACCTACCCCCCCCCCCCCCCAGCTACACTGCACCACACACGCATAACTGGCAGGAGGGGCGTTGCCTCGTCATAACGGCCTGTAGGGAGCTATGTAGGCACTTGGTGCGACGTCAAATGCCCCCCCTCCCACAAGGCCGTAATGCGCGGCTACGTCTCTCAGTTAGGCACCACTCGATGCACTTGGGGACAAGTCGAACACTGTGTGGTCAAATCTGGGGGGCCAACCTCGCGCTGCTCCCAGGAGGGTAACAGGCTCATCACGCTGCACCTGGGTCTGGGAACGTCGCGGCGCACTGGAATGGTCAGGGTGGGGCACACGTAGTCGTTCAGATACTCAGGGGCCCTGCGGGTCCTGGAGGGGCGAATTGGGGTAGCGGGTTTGCTCACCACGAGTGCCGCGGGGTCTGCCTGAGGGGGGGCAGCTATGGGCGGACTCGCCTTAGGTGTGGATGCCGCCTGTGGGAATATGTCGAACAGTGTGGGGGTTTGGTCGTCCGAACAGCACTCACTCCCGGTCAACCACCTCTGTTGGCGCGGGCGACGCTCCTCCTCGTCCCCTGTGTCCGCCTCGACATCAGACCCAAGACACTTAGAGATGTTGCAACCGACCGCAGAGATCTGGCAGGAAAGGCCCTGCTCCTCACTGACCTCCCCTTCATCCTCCGAATCCGGTTCCGTGACGATTTCCCGTGACCCGTCTGCCCCCGGCCTGGGGCTCCCAGATCGAAGAGGCGCTTGAGCTACCCGCCCCTTCTGACCCTCCCACTTCCTGTTGTTGGGCACCGCCACTGACTGCTCCCGGTACACCTGCCGTCCCGTGTCCAGGGCGGGCCACCCCTTCCATCCCTCTCCAGAGAGTCCAACGTTGTCTCCAAATACTGCCACAGCTCCTGGCTATAAGGCCACTGCTCTGCCTCCTCCCATTCGGCCCTGCCTGGAGTTCTGTCTCCCACAGCCGCGGGAGTCACTTCTCGTGCCGCGTCACCCCGGGGTGCCACGTCCTCTGTCGCATCTGTCAGCCTCGGGTCTGTTATGTCCATGGACGTTGGTGCACGAGTAACTTCTGTGGGTGTAGCAACTGACACATTGCCCCTTGCTTCCCCTGGGGCCTGTGGGCATACTGGACCACGTGGCTCTGACGTTCTGGATGCTCCTGGGGGCGTAGTCGCCGGATATGCTGGCGGCCCATCCCAACTCCTGTGCTGCCCAGTGTCCGTCTCCACGTCCGTTGCACGTCTGAGGTCATCCCTGTGAATTTTGGCTCGTCCTCCGTTGGGTGTCCGTACTATGTAAGACGTTGGTCCAGCCTGACGCAGAATTAGCCGGGGCCCTGCCCATTTCGGCACTAACCCAGCGCAGAACTTCTTGGCTCCGGATGACAGGTGATGTTGGCGCACAAACACCTGCTCTCCGGGTGCCAGCGGCGGCGGCGGTCTGTCCGTCTGTGGCGTGTGCTTGCGGAGGTAGGTTTCTTGATGTTGCCTGGCCTGCTCCCACTTCTCTGATAACTCCGCCCGCAGCGACTCGCCCCACTCACCCGCCGTAGTGGCCGCCACCACGCGACACTCGCCCGGCAACGCCAAGTTCTGCCCCTGGACTAGTTCTGCTGGTGTGTACCCCGTGACCGCGCTCGTCCTTCGTCTCAGACTGTACAGGAGGGCCGGAATATGCATGTCCCACTTGCTATGGTCCTCGCCCAACCAGAGATGGAGCTGCGTCTTGATTTCCTGGTTCCGTCTCTCGGTTGGGTTGGCCCTTGGGTGGTATGTGGGGGTAGTATGATGGTCCACCCCCCACCTCCGACACGCCTGCTTCCACCTGGCCCCCGTGAACTGGCATCCATTATCACTTAAGACCACTGCCGGGTATCCAAATTGGGGAAAAACCTCCCCGTCCAACAGAGCGACTAGTGTACCCGAACGGACGTTGGAGACAGGGTAGGCCTCCACCCACCCGGTGGTCCGTAACTACCACGAGAAACCTTTTCCCCCTGCTGCTCCGGGGATAAGGGCCCATGAAATCCAGCGTTATGGTGTGGAAGGGGTACTGGGGCCACCTGGGTCGTTGCTGCTCCTCGCCATCTGCCCTCCTCGCCTTGCAGTGTTGACAGCGGAGACAATTCCTCACATATTCCCGGACGTCCCTGGTCACCCCCGGCCAGTGAAATGTGGTGCGCAGCGCCTCCGCCGTCTGCTCTGCGCCGGGGTGGCCCGCGAGCTGGTGGTCATGGAAGTAGGCGAGGATGGCGGCTCGAGCTCCCTCCGGGGCGTAGATTCGCCATGAAGCCATATCCCCAGGTGCCCTACCCTGCAGGACTCCATCTACCACCCTCTGGTACGGTGTTACCTGGGTGCCACAGGCCTCAAAAACAGCCCTGGTGGCAGCGTCTCCCAGCTGTACCTGCTTGACAGCACTGATGAGGTCGGCTAGAGTGTCTACGGACTCGGGACTGGGGCTCTGGGGCTGGTGGGTCACAGTGTACAGGGCGGCACGCCTGGATGACTCCCCTATGGCAGAGGAGTGGCCTTGTGGAGGAACCAGGTCCTCCCAGAATCCTCCGTCCTCGTAGACGTTTGTCGGGTCAGGGTGCCCGGAAAGCTCGTCCGCGAGCTGGTTCACCTTCCCCGGCACATGCTCGACTTGGAAGGCATAGTTCTGGAGCATCATGGCCCACCTGGTAAACTTAGACTTGCGGCCCTGCATCGTGTTTAGCCATTTGAGGCATTGACTATCTGTCCTCAGGGTGAACTCTTTGCCCTCAAGGTAGTGCCGGTAGCGACTGACTGCCCACACTACCACCAAGCACTCCTGCTCATTTACGTCATAGTTCCTCGCGGCCAGCCCGAATTTGGAGCTAGCATACTCCAACACTCTCCGCTCGCCGTCGGGGCCGACCTGGTATAGCACCGCCCCCATACCCACCTTGCTGGCATCCGTCTGGAGGTACAGAGGCTCCCCTGTACCATGCGGGTGAGAACATGACTTCTCCGGAACAGGCGCTTGACGGCAGCCAGGGCGCCGTCTGCCTCGGCTGTCCACCTATACTTCGTCTTGGGCGAGAGCAAGTCTGTGATAGAAGCAGTCACCGTCGCGAAATCCGGAATGAAGGAGCGTAACCAATTCAAGAGGCCCATTAGGCACTGCAACTCCTTCCTCGTGCGTGGTGCTGGCTTGGTTTCAATCAGGTCTAAGTGCTTTTGCAGCAGTCAGCAGCCCTCGGCATCAACAATATGCCCCAGGTATTCGAGCTCTGCCGCCCCGATGTGACACTTACGTGGCGCATATGTGAGGCCGTGCCTGGCCACCCGTTCGAGGACCAAGGCAAGGTGTTGTGCATGGTCTTCCCACGACCTGGACCAGACGATCACGTCGTCCAGATAGGCTGTGACGAATTCGCCCACGAACCCATCCAGGATGCGGACCATCATGGTCTGAAATGTCGTGGGGGCATCCATCAGCCCGAACGGCATAGCGCAGAACTGGAATCGGCGGCCATCCGGGGCGGTGAAGGCTGTCTTGGGGCGGTCCTCAGGTTTAACAGGGACCTGCCAGTACCCGCTCTTTAGGTCTAGTGATGTAAATATAGTGGCGTCCCCCAGCCCCGCGAGGGAATCTGCAATGTTTATGAGGGGTGGGGGTGCAGGGATTGTTACTGAGTTCACCGGCTTAAAGTTCACACAAAAACAAAGAGACCCGTCCTTCTTGATTGCCATAACCACTTGGCTGTTGTAAGGGGACTCGCTTGGCTCGATCACCCCGTCCCTGAGCATCTCTGTAATCTGCTCCTGTATGGCCACCCGCTCGACTGGTCCAAAACCATGGGGCTTTACAAAAATGGGTTGGTGGGGCCGGGTACGTATAGAATGCTCTGCCATTGTCGTGCATCTTAGCATGTCTGTGGCTGCGAAGACTTGAGGGTGCTGTGACAACACGTCCTCGAACAGGGTGACATATTCAGGGGGCACATCATTGGTAATGTCCGCCAGTCGGACTGGGTTGGCTGGAGGGGCGGGAACTGCTCGACCCACGCCGTACACCGTGCGACGGCCCCGTTGACCCACGTGCAGCCTACCTTGTCTGATGTCGATGATGGCGTCCTCCTGGACCAACCAGGGTAGGCCCAGGATCAGGTCATCTAGGAGTCCTTGGATGACCAGGGCGCTCGTCTGACTAGACTGGTCACGTATGCCGATGGTTACCTGGGCGCGCCCAGAGGTGGGCGCGCTGGTCCCCTCGGTGGCCAGTAGGACGGTCCCCTCGTACTGCTCCAGGTCCCCCTCCTGCACCAGGTGGGCAGCGACGTACGAGTGGCTCGCCGCCATGTCCACCAGAGCATGGACGGGGTGCCCGTTCAGGAGCACTGGGACTCGGAGCAGAGTAGCCTCGTCGTCCCCCAGCCGTCCTAGGCAAGCAGGTGCGGCCCAGCTTGCTGCAGGGGCTGCCGATGCGCCTGGCGGCCGGGTGGGTTCGGCCGTGCGAGCCAGTGACGTGATGCCGGCGGCTGCTGGTACCGGCACGTCGCTGACGTCCTCTGGTGGTGCCAGCTGCGCTGGTACGCCCTGATGTGCTGCGGATGACGTCATGACCTCTGATGGCGTTTCCCCGTTCGTCCTGTTCCCTGTGAATCTGGCTGAAGATTCCTGTCGGCGACCCCTCTCTCTGTCCACCGGCAGTAACTGATTCGTGATCGTCGGGCGGGTGCGTTGGGGACAGTGGCCGACTAAATCGCTGCCCCCTACTGGAAGTTTCCCGGCCGGCGTCCCTCGGCCTGCATCTTCCGCCACACTTGTTCCTGTGTCGGACAGTCCACGTGCCAGTGGTATTGCTCAGAGGTGCAATATTGACACCGCGGTGGCCTGCTGTCACTCGCCCTTCTGTCCGCGCACCGCCTGTCCCGCCTGGCTGCTTGTTCCGGTCTGGCCTCGAGTTGCGGTCTTGAGTGACGTGGGGGAGGCTGGCCCCCGTAAGGCACCAAGGCCATAGCGTCCCCTGGCGCCACCTGTCCCTGAACACGAGTCTCACGCCTCGGGCGCAACGGCGTCCTCTCCTCCCGGTTGGCACGCAAGTCGCCTTCCACCTCCCTTGCACGCTCGACAAACTCGGACAGCTCCAAATCGGTCGCGCCTTGCATGAATGGTCTCAAGTCCGGTGACAGCTGCTCGCAGATGAGTGGAAGGTTCTCGCTCGTCGGCCTCCCAGTGTCCAAACGGCGATAGAGTCGCATTTTCATGTGCACAAATGCCTCGATGCTTTCACTGTCAGCCTGCGTCGTGCAGTACAGCTGCCGATGACAGCTGGCCCGCACCTGTGGCCCGTTGAAGCACCTCTCGAATGTCCGCACAAACTCCTCCCATCCTGTGAGTTAATCGCCGGTGTCCGTCCACCAGGTTCGTGCACGGCCCCGTAGCTGCCCGCTGACCTTGGGCACCCAACTGTCCCTCGGCACACTCGCCAATCTGTCCCGGCATGCGGCTAGGAAGGCCCGCGGACATTCGTATAATTCTCCCGAAAACTCCGGCAACACGACGGCGACCTCTGTCACTCGCATCACTATAGGTGAATGTCCGAGATTCTGTCCGTCACTCTCCCGCGTCACTCCCGGATTCCCTGTCTTGTTCCACGGACAGGTGCACACTTCACTGTCCTCAGTTTTAACGCCGCCCAGTTTCGCGGTAAAAACTAGCCCGCACCACGCGCACCTATCTCCCTCTTCCATCTTTGTTGCTCCATGCCGCCACTGCGTCCCTCCGACCCGGCTGAACCGGCAGGCCCGTCTATTATCGCTCGCGCGATAAGATTTGTAAGCGAATATGCGCCGACACTCAACACCGCCGTGCGACACTTCACTTGCAGCTCACTATCTCGCCGCGCGATCTGATCCCTGCGTGAGACGCGACGTGCTATCGGCCGCAGCTCGCTATCTTGCCGCGCGATCTGATCCCGGCGTGAGACGCGACGTGCTTTCGCCCGCTGTCGCGCCGCACTGGCGCGCCTGCTTCCACTCCCCGTGTCTCTTGCTTCCCTGCGTACTTTGACGGCCCGTCCTACGACTCTGCACGTCACTGAAATTACTCACTACTGTTCGTTGCCCTGTGTAAAGTTTGTAGCCACACAAGTTAAGCGCCACCTGTCATCGTCCAGGCCATTCCCCGGGAAAGGTGCAGCTGCCCGACTGCTCGAGATAGAGGGGGGTTCCGGCCTCGTGGCCTCCGGGGGATGCTAACCTGGTGCTCGTAATCACAACATCCAAGTTCAATGGGCGACTGCTGGTTTATTAACACACCGACCCTGATACATGGGGCTGATTCCGTCCCCGCCTGTGCACGTCTTAGGGGGAAGCCTGGCTCCGTGAGCTGTGCCACGCCGATCTGTGCCGCACTGCAAATCAATGCGCTACTGGCTCTGACACGAAGCCTACTGGCTACACGATGTTCAGGATATGCTCCAAATCTCTGTGGGTTGCGAGGCGTGTCTCTCGCGTCTGACTCGTGACTGTCTGTTAGGACGCCCGCGCCACGAGGGCCAATCGCGGTTCTCACAACCTATATTTGTATACAAAATTAATTATGACAGCCAAGATTTTACTGGCGATGCCACGTAGTTCCGCGCGTCTAGCAACAGGCCTATCCTCGTCCTGACCAGCGACGCTGAATGACTATGCTTACCCGTGCTGGGAAATAAACCGCGACCGCTCCACTCCCGTGACCGACCGGGCCCGTGACTCGCTCGCGACTGCCGCGTGCTGCCGTCCGCGCGCTGCGCTACCCCTCCTGACACGTCTCCCCCTCCCCTCACCGTCCCCCACGGAGCTCGTGACGTGTCGCAGGTGGGGCGGAACCTAAGTCGCCCAGTGCACAATCAGAACAAGACCCTTCAAATAAAAGTAAAAAAATATATACAAATTCAGTCTCTCTTCTGCGATACATAAATTGTCTGCTGAAAAATAAAACACATCACCCTCGTCGCCGGGAAGTACTGTCGTACTTGTTGGTACCACTGCGCCTAACTGGCCCCTACACCTCCCCCCCCCCCCCGCCTTAGCTACACTGCACCACACACGCATAACTGGCAGGAGGGGCGTTGCCTTGTCATAACGGCCTGTAGGGAGATAGGTAGGCACTTGGTGCGACGTCAAGACATTAAAATAAAATTAAAAATTTTAAATGCTGTTGATGAAGGTGGAAAAATATATGATATAGCTAAACGTTTTGACATCCCGGAGTCTACACATTCGACCATATTATTTAGAGATGAGTGAAATCGTTACTTTCCAGTACCGGTAATTGCAGTTATGGTTCTATCTCAATAACCGGTTATTTAAATGGTTATCGTTACCAGTTATTAAACGTAATAATCTGTCTTCCATCCCACACTAATCTATCAAATTATGGTAATTTTTTAATGAAAATTTTAATTACGATTATATATGAAATTATATACAATTTGATTCAAGCACATTGATTATTTGCATGATTCTGAAGCATTGTCAGAATGACAATGATTGAAACCTTTGACATAATGTAACTCATATTTCGCTAAAATTTGTTGTGTATACGCTTTATTTTAACCTACCTGCCACTTCTTAATAGTGTTAGATAATCAACAATTGGTTAAAATGTCGACCGCGAGCAGATAACTCCGTCGTTCGCCAATAAAGAACTATTTCGGGCTATCGGGAATTAAGAACTGTTTCGGTGGATCGCGCAAAAAGAACCCTTTTGGGCAATCGGGAATAAAGAACTGTTTCGGTGGATCGCAAATAAAGAATACTTTCGGGCTATCGGGAAATAAGAACTGTTTCGGTCGATCGTGAATCGAGACCTATTTCTGTCGATCTCGAAATTATAACTGTTTATGTGATTGCGAGTACAAAAATGTTTACTTCGAATATTAGCAGCAGGGATGTTAGACGTACCAACTTGTTGGTACACATACCATTTTTCAGGGTCTTGTACCATGTACCAAGTAGAAATTGTGCTGGTATGCAGAAATACCAACTTTGAACATCGACCATGCGCGATGCGCCATGCATGAACAATTAACATTAGGCGTGGACGAATAATTCGAATAGTTGCGTTTTAATAATAAATTCCATCTGTATACTATTAATAAAACGGCATTTTAAGAGAAATTTTTAAGTGCTAATTTAATTGAAAGTATTCATACTAGGTGCTAAGGTTTTTATGGCCATCTTATAATTTCAGAAGCTAGTTCTCTAGAAATTCAACTGCAGATTGAGAAAGAGCTTTCAGCAAATACAATCTGGTAAAAACTAAAACCAGAAATAGACTTAATATCAAAAATATTGAAGGATCGATGTTGGCATCACAATGTGTCAAGTAAATTAAAAACTGCTGCACAAAATTTGAGCCTGATAAGGATATGCACAACAGAATGACTTCTGGATATTATATAATAATAATAACCCGAATGCTAGAGAAGACGATAGGAGTATTAATGACCTTGATTTTACTTTTGATGAAAACTAATCAAAAAATACTAGAATTGTATGTGATATTAATGACTAAGGATCTCCAGTGAGTGCAAAGTTGGTGTTTAATTATACATTTATATTTTTATTAACAATTTTATAACTTTACTTTAAATGAGATGGCCTCAATATTTATAAATATGTGTGTTTATTTTGTTGAATGATTAAAATTATAATCACATTTATATAACTTCAATATATTATGTGATTGATACCTTGAGTTTCTTATGAATATTGGTATCGAAACTATTTCAGTTCAGATAGAAAATTTTGTGCCGATTGAATAAAAAATAAGTTACCAACCTTACCATACTTTATTTGTTGACAAGTGTGTAACTTTTTATGTTTCCATAGTATATATCGTATTAAAGCAGTTTATATAAATATAATTATATATATATATATAAATCTATGAAACAAAATCTACAGGATCTTTGTCAGTGTAAAATCTTGGAGCGTACCAGTTTTTTTTTTCAGATACCAGCTTTTAGTGACATCTGTACCAGGTTCATTGAGCCACTGTCTAACATCCCTGATTAGCAGATAGATCTGTTAGAAAACACAAGTGCTACAGAATAGGTGTATTTCTTCGAAATCTACATAATACCTAGTAATTTCCAAGCATCAAATGGTTGGCCATTAAACAAGTGTATTCTATGTACTTTTTCATGTTTAGTTCCTCATATCATATTAAACAATCAGAAATACAGTTCTAGCCATTTATGTGAAGCTTTATGACGACTAGAAATATATTATGCGAAACCAACATTTAACAAACCCCTTTACATCAAACACAACAAATTTTAGTCCCTTGAGATTTGTTAAATAGAGGTTTCACTGTATTGGGGAAAATTATAAAAAAATACATCTTTTAAGATTTACTTTTGACGCCAACCATTAGTACTCCTCAAATCCACACAGACCGCTATGGCACGTCGCCCCTTCGCCCTGAGCCTGTGCGACGTGAATGCACCTGGGTGCAGGGTGGTGCAACACCTCGAACATAAGCTGCCCCGCCTAATCGACAGTCGCCCGCGCGATAGTCGACCACGGGGATACCATGAGGTGACCTCATTATCTGGACATTGTAATTAATTTTCAGCTCTCTTGAAAACAATCTTAATTGAGTAACGGCTATGGTTAAATGTTATTGTAATTCTGGACTTTAGCTTGATCAGGCGGCGTGCATGGCCCAGGATTACTTTTGCACACGACACGTTTTCGCGGGAGCGAGGCTGGGGAGTCGTGCGGACGCCACAGCCATCGCCAGTTGATCACCGCCCTCCAAGGAGACTAGTCGCCGGTCGCCCACGGGGCCTCTCGACCTCTGCCCTTGCCATCTCTACCGGAATTGCGTGAGTTTTTAAACCAGTCAGCTCCGAGCCTCACGGAGAGCCCGGCTAGTCGACCTGAGTTCACTGATAGCCTTAGGTACCTAATTTGTGCTCATCAACGGAACTCCTTGTGTTACATGGATCCCTCAACTGTGTGTAACTTCAATGTAGTATTACTTAAATTTCGGAACTGTTTAAGGTTAGTGTAGTGTGAAGTGTGCACGGAACATTAGGGTAGCGCGGCACAAGTCCATCAGAAACGTGGCCTGTAGAGCCCTGCTCCCAGTAAGCGGGCCATGCACGACGCAGCGCATGTATAGCATACCTTGTAATAAAACACTCTAAATTGAGCCTCCGCGTATCTGTTACGATGCCCGTAGCATAGTGTCCCTGTTGGCTAAAACACCCGGGGGTAACTGGCGGAACGACCCTTACTGCCTGCCGGCCACGTGGCGACGTCACGCCCTGAGCCAAGAGTCTCTGCTACGCACTAGCACATAGTTAATATTGTTAGTTGGCGCCCAAAAGCAACACCACACCCTTAATATCTCCTCGGCAAAAGGCAGAAGGCTCAACTGGCGCCCACCTAGTGTGGCAACATAACAACGCCGCAAATACTATCAAATCGCAGAAATCCGGGCATAGTTTCGCGTAGCAATGGCACAAGGGGAAAAAAAGTGCGCGTAGACGGACAGGTGCCGCGGAACGGGACGCGTCGGGGTACACAGGCCACGCCACCCCCCTCCTGCCCGCAGATCGTTCGCTCACTCCCTCCCTCATTCCACGGTTCTGCCAAACCCCTCGCGGGAGAGTGGACGGCCTCGACCGACCTCGCGCTAAGGACAAATGAGCGCGCCTGAAGCTCACCGAGATGCCAGAGTACGTCACCAGCCACGGAAGCATAAACAACCGCGAGGCGTGTGTGTGCGGGCAAGACCGCTCGGTTGTAAGCGCAAGGGGGCACACCCCCGGATCTGTCCGCGACCGCCAACGACGCTTCAACCCGACGCTCGGAACGGATAGCCGCGGATCGCCCATGGACAAGAGGCCGGACATAGCCATCACCATGGAGAGCTATTGCGCCGGGTGCAGCAAGCCGCACACCACCAGCCACAGCACCGGTACTGAACCTGCGAAACGGTATGCGTCAAGACGGAGGGGCAGCCAAGAACCCAAGCAGGTTCCCAGTGCGCCGCTGTCCACTGTCCCGGTTACCTAGGCGAGGTAGCGAAATCCCAGCAGTGCGGAACAATCAAACACCGCGCATGCGCAGACGCGATGGAGTTCGTAAATTTCCGGGATGGACTTTTTTCTGTGTGGGGGGTGCGAGCGGTGCGCACGAGGGCACCCAGGGGGTCAGATAGCTACCACGTTCCACCCTCCCACCGGGCCTATTACCCTCCCGGAGTTCGCGGGCCACAAACCACGAGGATTTTGTGAGCATGCGAGGCGAGACTCGTGCGGCACCAGATACTGCGGTAAGAGCGGGCGGAACACATAAGCGCGCAGCTGCGCGGGGAGGCGCGCGAGTGATTACCCAGGCAGGCAGCTATGACACAGACTGGAAGGACTTCACCAGCCAGCTGGAGGCACACTTCCATGACACCCAAGCCCTGAACACATGTCGGAGTGAGATATTCAGCCGTTGCCAAGGGGACAGGGAGCCGGTGGAGATGTTTGTTTATAACAAGTTCGAACTATACCACCGCCTAAAACCCGGGGGTCAAACTAGCGACATACTTCTCTTCATAGTTGAGCTAGTGTCCCCCAAACTTCGCCTATTCTTTCGCGAATCAGTGACTCGTGGGCTGGACATTTTCCTCGCACGAGCCGTAGAGCATGACCTCAAATTAACTCGCAGCGCCAAGGGCGTCGCGACGCCTCGGTCAGCCCCTTCCACCAAGAAGGTGGCGCGCGCTGACGACCAACATGCACGGGCCCACCGCTGCCGAGGGGCAACTACTGGCCCACCGACCCATCCACAGTGGGGGAAGGGATGCCCCTACTGGGCCCTCTTCATCGTGGCGTGGTACAGATACGTCGCGACGACCACCGCGGGGAACACATGGCACCCAGGACAGCCGAGCACCCCACTGCCACTACTTTGCGACAGAGCAGTACCACTGGCACACGCTGTGCCCGACCCGCGAGGCAGTCTGGCGAACGTGAGGGGATGAGGTAAATCTACCTGGAAACTCTGTCTAGGGGGCGGTGACGCAGCTGGCCACCCCCCCCCCCCCCAATTAGCCGCCCAGCTCCGCCGAGAGACACACCCCGGCGCT
Organism: Bacillus rossius redtenbacheri; assembly: GCF_032445375.1. NCBI lineage: Eukaryota > Metazoa > Arthropoda > Insecta > Phasmatodea > Bacillidae > Bacillus > Bacillus rossius. Next base: position 299,750,644 of record NC_086330.1, on the reverse strand, counting down.
GCGGAACCACCCAGCCGCTGCCCCGCCCACCTATCACAGCTGGGGGGCCCGCCGCACCTGTTCGCGATGTTAGCGGCCCGCCCTAGGTCGCCGGCGAGCGATGCCGCCCACATGGTTTCGAAGCCGCCCCCGCACGCTGCTGCAGGGGCCACCCAGGAGTGTCGGCCCAGGCTGGGCCGAGTGGGGCCCGAGGCTGTTGTGCTGATCCGCATCCTGGTGGAGCTGAACGGCCAGCCCATCACCATGCTGGTGGACACCGCGGTCATGCATACCTACGTCGCTGCCCACCTCATCCCTGAGGCGGACCTGGTGCAGGTGGTCGACACCATCCAGCTGGCCATCACTGGAGCCAGCATGTTCATGACGGGGCATGCCCAGGTAAGGTTCGGCATAAGGGATTTTGTGAGTAGCACCAGTGCCCTAGTGGTGCTCGACCTCCGCGACGACCTGATCCTGGGGCTGCCCTGGTTGGAAAAAGGAGGACGCCATGGTCGAGGTCCGTGGGATGCGGGTCCATGTGGGGACCAGGGGCCGACGGGCGGTATATGGACTCAACCACAGGTCCCCACCACCGCGGGGCGAGCCCCTCCACCTGGTGGACCTCCGTCATGATGTACCCCCCGTACATGTGACGCGGTCTTGGGGCAGCAGCCCGAGGTGTTTGCCGCCGCGGACCTACAGAACCGCACCACGATCACAGAACACTGCATACCAACCATACCACACCGCCCCCCCTTTCAAGAAGCTGTTTGGGTTTGGACATTGCGAGCGGCTCGCTATCAGGGACCAAATCACAGAGATGTTAGAGGATGGCGTCACCGAGCCAACAAAATCCCCATACAAGTGCCGGATCGTCATGGCTGACAAAAAGGATGGATCTCTCCGTTTTTGCATTAACTTCAAGCCCATCAACAACATCTCCATCCCAGCACCACCACCTCTCATTAATATCACTGAGGCACTCACCGGGCTGGGGGATGCCTGCATCTTTTCGTCTCTCGACCTCAAGTCGGGGTACTGGCAAGTCCCAGTACGTCCCGAGGACCGCACCAAGACAGCGTTCACGGCCCCCAATGGGCGGTACTTCCAGTTCTCTGCGATGCTGTTCGGGGTGATGGACGCCCCCGCGACATTTCAGACCATGATGGTCCTCATCCTGGACGGGTACATCGGCAAGTTTTCCACCGCGTCCCTGGACGATGTGATCATCTGGTTACGGATGTGGGAGGACCATGCCCACCATCTAGCGCTGGTTCTCAAACAGCTCACCACACACTGACTCACATGCTCGCCGCCCAAGTGTCACATCGGTGCCGCTGAGCTAGAGTTCTTGGGGCATATTGTCAGCGCTGAGGGATGCCGGCCCATTCCCGCCCAGCTGGATCTCGACAGCAAACAGGCACCCCACACCAGGAAGCAGCTCCAGAAACTGATGTTGCTGCTCAACTGGTTGCGGTCGTTCATACCCCATTTCACCACTATCACAACACCCATGACCGACCTTCTATCGCCCAAGTCAAAGTTCCGGTGGACGACCGCCACCGAGCAGGCCCTGACCGCAGTCAAGCAGTGATTCCGAGAGTGATACACCCTATCGCGCATGAGCCCAGACGAACCCATCTTCGTTCAGACTGACGCCAGCCAAGAGGGCATGGGGGCGGTGCTCTACCATGAAGGGGGAGACGGGGAGCGGCGAGTGGCCGAGTATGCCAGCGCCAAGTTCGGCCCTGCAGAACGCTGCTATCATGCAAATGAGCAGGAGTGCCTTGCGGTGGTGTGGGCCCTAGGGCGCTAATGGCACCACCTCGAGGGGAGGCCGTTCACCCTGCACACTGATAGCCAGTGTCTGCGGTGGCTGGACTCCGCCCAGGGGCAGAAGTCCAAATTTACCCACTGGGCGCTCATGCTCCAGGGTTTCACATTTCACATACAACACGTCCCTGGGCGGGAGAACCAGCTGGCAGACGAGCTGTCCTGTCACCCTGACCCCACTACTGTCTTCCAGAACCCCGCACTCTTCTCACTCAACTCGCTCATTCTCTCACACTATTTCAATAAATCTTTTCAAATCTTCAACATCAATACTTTAAACCATTGCGCTTCCTACGGATTAATTATATTTCATGCAAGTGCCCGAATTCAGCTGCAAAAAAATAAAACGCGTAGTCAATTTTTTTCATCAAAAACCTTCCCAAACACTGTGTGTTAAAAAACATTCTGAAAGCCCATTTTTCTAGATAAATGGTAATTCTAAATCACCTACGCCACAAGGAAACATTGTGCTTTAATATTATGTAAAGAAAACACCTCTTAGTTTTATAGTTATGTAAAGGTGGTGTGATATGTTTTAGATGTCGCACCATCTTATCATCCATGTAGAAGAGTTACCCGAAAAGCTAACAAGACTATTGCCATGGAAATGGAAATATGGTTAATGAAATATTTTTCAAATGTTTGTAAACAGTAAACAACATATAAAAAATCTTATAACTGTAAAATTAAAATACAAACAACCCTATAGCAAATTTAATTTCAATATGAAAAAGTCTACAATAATGTTTACAAGAAACGAAATTGCAATAGCAATACAAAAATATCGCAATTTTGTTACATTGTTAATATATATATTATTTTTAATAAAGGCAATAAAAATGACATACTCAATATTTGGAATACAATAAATACCTTAAGCCCTACATAACTGCTGCGATATTCACAATAAATGCTTTTCTTAAATATAGTAATTAAAAAACATCGTAAATAAATTATGAACATACATATTATGGTGAAGGAAAGTGGACACTATCACACTGAAAAATCTTAGAGGGTAGTTTTCCTCATCTTATTTCTTTCTTTGCATTTTTGGTCTTGTTCGTTAAAATATTTCATGTTCAAATACTTGATACGCATATACGTTCTTGTCCTGACAAAACAGTATATAACTTCTTCTGGATATTTATTTTCAGTAGTTCCGCAAATAATTTTAGTCAGTGATTCAAAAATCCGCTCTTTTTTGCACAAATTGTTGCCATGAATATTATCAAAACACATTTCAGCGATCTTTATTAATTCAAAAAATTCATTAGTGGGACATTTTAAGTTACCCTTTGATTGTACATGTATCCAGCTATCGTCCTCCGAATTGAAATCCGTAGTGCCAAGGTCAGGATATTTATTTCTGAAACGGTGAGCTATATAGCCAGAAACATATTTCAGCCCTTCAAGAGAAATTTCGTCACTTGAAAGGGGCCTGGCCTCTAAATCTAAGTCTATTTCTTCCATGTCAGCAAGATCTATTTCATTTAAAGGTGATTTCTCTTGAAATGTCTTTGTAAAATACATTTCCTTGCACAAAAGTAGTTCTGTAATTTCATTCTGATAAGCACTGTCCTGTTCCATTTCATTTGACGAAAAATCACTTACCAAACACATTTCGTCTGTCTTCTCATCCGTGTTTTTCCGTTCAGCAAAAACTGCTGCAGAATGTTTTCACAATATGTAGTTTATAATTCTGTATTTAAAGTAAATGGGCGACAGATGCGTATTTTATTACATGCTTTATATTAGCTTCACCTGTATGTTTGTTTGTCTGTCCGTCTGTAACTCTTTCGACTAAGAGTGAGTGGCTCATCACAGTAAAATGTCCCACCAATTTCATCACGTTCGTTAGCCGAGCGGTCTAAGGCGCGCGACTTCTGAGACGTCAGCTTTCGTATTGAGCGATCGTGGGTTCTACTCCCGGCCACGCCGGAAAAATAAATGTTTTTTTTTTTTTTTCTGGTAAATTCTAAGATTATATCCATACATCTAACTGTAAATGATTCGGAGAGACTTTACCATTTCTTTGTGACGTTGCAACTCCAAATAGTTATCTCAGATGGTAATAGGTAGTGTCGGTAACTCATTTCCCTATGATAATTATACATTAATATAGTTTAAAAAACTAAAAAAACATGCTTTTAAAGAATATCAAACTAAAAAGTTAAAAATAAATATAGTTTAAAAAACTAAAGAAACATGCTTTTAAAGATTATCAAACTAAAAAGTTAAAAATAATTTTAAAATTTAATTTATGACAATAGTATATAAGCAATACTAGTATAAATGAGAAAAAAGCATGGGGCGCTTAATATACAAAAAATATGGCACAAAGCGCCTCAAGTTTTTTTTCTCATTTATACTAGTATTGCTTATATACTATTGTCATAAATTAAATTTTAAAATTATTTTTAACTTTTTTAGTTTGATAATCTTTAAAAGCATGTTTCTTTAGTTTTTTAAACTATATTTATTGATGTTCCATACCTCTAATATACGGACAGAGAAAAAACCACTCTAACACATCTTAGTTCAGTTTAACTGTTAACAAATATTTAGGTTAACAGGTCCTATACATATTTACGAATGTTTTACTGACTGAGTTATACTGGACATTAATTAAATTGATCGCTGATATTTATACTTTTAAACAAAATTTTGAATTTATCATTTTATGTAAACTCTAATGCGTTAAAAAGTGTAACGCAACACTACACACAGGTAGTGATGTCTAGTGCACTGCCCTATGCACATTAGTTAACAAAAAAATAAAATGAAATATTAATTACTGATAAATAATACCTTGATGTCGTGATACAAGTAACACATGCTTATCTGATATTTATTTCAATTAGAATACGAAATAGGAAGATAAAATAATTAACTGATTTTAAGACTGATTTATTACTTACACAGTACAGTGCATTTTGAAGACAAATGGGTCTTAAGAAGCGAAAATCATACTCGATTAAAGGATGGTATGGTGTTCGGTATATTAAGGTTTCCCTCAAAGTAACGGTTTCAGAATGCTTTTAAGATATTATTTACATCCCAACATTAGTTTAAAACATTTCTCTTAAGAGTGTGCTTTTAGCATTAAAAAATGTGCCTTAATTATATTGCAAATTTATCATTGTTATGGTGACGATGTCAGGGGTTTTCGTAATTTTTTTTTAGAAATATAGTACAGTATTAGCAACTACGTTAAGAACTGTTATTTTATTCACACAGAGAAAAGAAATACAAAATGCTAAAATTTGGCGTTTGTCTTTTTATATACTATATAGGTTTGTTATTATGTGTGTGTTGTAACATGTATAAAAATGTTAAATATATTCAACAATATTTGGTAATTATATATATTAATAGATTAAATGAGGTAAGTAAGAATTCGTTTTTATAAACATTGTGTATGAAATTATAAATTTTGAGATGTACAATAACAAAAAGAAGTGCGTTCCGAAGACATGTCGGTAGTGTTACCCACTGAAACATTATTCCCACTTCAACTCTCTGTAAAAATAAAAGTATGGGGTTGAATGCGTCAAAAGGGGTATATAAATAAAATTTGAGGCTTCTTCCTTATTTCATTTTTCCTCGATGTTGTAATTTACTCTGCGTAATCACAAACAATTTTGGCAGTAAATAAGTATTTAATTTTTAAAAATGAAAGCATTCATGTTTCGAAAAAAAATATTAAAGCGATGGGGGGGAAAATGTTTATAGATACTCCAGTAAAATTTTCAGTTTGATTGTTTTGATAGTTTCGGAGCTGTTGCGAGTTTAGTTTGGAGGATTCTTCGGCTGCGTGAGGCGTGTTTGGCTCTTTTTCATTTTCTTCCAGCGTAGGAAGCCGATACCCGGCTTCACCTCGCATCCTCTGCTGGTCTTCCCTTGTCCTCTCCAGATGTATTACTGTACATTAGCTCCATGAGCGCGACCTTGACAGACCGTTTCTTCGGTCTCCTCTCTCGTCATCCCTCTACACCCCATTCTTCCCCCTCCCCACCCGCAGGCTGCGGCCCGCTGGCTGGAGCTCCGCCGGACTACCTGGTTGCGACAAGCGCCGCCCTCAGCGCCACGTCGCGGGGACATTCTTCCCGGTGGCGAGAGTTTTACACGCAGCACTAGAACTGTCACTCCAGAGGGCATGTTTTGAGTCGGATCGTATCAAAAACAAAAGGATATGAAAATATATACATAACTCAATAGTGTTCTGCCAATTATGTTTTCATTTTCATTTAAATTTATTCTTTAAATCGCTCCTGAAGTAGTCCAGCAGTGATCAATGGAAATTGTCAATATTAAACTGTAATTTTGACGATGAAAATTTTTTCTTCTTACTTTTATATGTGCAGAAACCTATTCGTACACTCGTTTCTTGAACTATACTTAAGTTTAACATAATTATGTGTTTTCTAAATAATTCTGGCTTGGAATAAAAATAAATGCATTTAAAATGACATAACTCAGTAAAAAAAAGTTTATTAAAAATATCCTAGGTATATTATGTCTTAAAAAGAAGCATCAAAAATAAATATGTACAGTTAAATTAGTTAATATTTTCCATGCACCAATCACCTTAAGCCCGATGTCTCACCCGACCCTCCTCCTCCCTACCATCTTCCTGTTTCAAACCGCCCGCCGAGTGTGTGCGCATGTGCGTGCATGTTTGTCTGCCTTGCAAGAAGCGGTTGGAGTCGGTGCCACGCACCCCTAAAATAATACTTTAATCAAAACAGTTTGTAATTTCACTTCTATTTTATTCCCTGAGTGTTTTGTTTTCTTTCAGCTTAAGTAAGGATTGAGCAGCTCAATGCGCAAACACTTTCACAATGCACTCAGGCAGGTAGTTTATGTTTTGACCTTAATAATTAATTGCCAATACAAGTAAATGTAATTATTCAATAATAAATAATTGTTTGTTATTCAGTGCGTGAGAGGTTCTGTTGTGTTATCTGTTTCATCACGTAAATATGAATGCCTAACAGTATCTAAACTGCTTCCTGCCGCCATGATACCTAGACGACCGTGATCGCCACCCGGAGCAGGACGCAGCGACGTGATTCCTTCCCATCCTCAGGCGTGTGGGGACACCTAGAAACCACTCTGGTTTCTTCTCGTGAGTTAAGGAGCGTGCCCGTCGCTGAGAGCGGGCGGTTAGGCCAGATTTGAAAAGTTAGGGGGTTGAGAGCTTCGTCACATTTGGACTACCACCTTAAGTAAATTTAAATATCCTCTAAATGCATAAACCAAAATTGTTTAGTGGTTTCAAGACAAAACAAATATAATGTTTGTTTAGCTTTCTACAGTAGGATATGATTTTCTCATTAAATGCAAACTGATGGAACCTTTTCCTATAATCATTTATTGTTTGGATGGTAGTTTACTAATTAGTATTTTGGAAATTTTACTTTAGGCTTTATACTTCTAAAGCATTCTTTAGTATTAGGCGACTGGATAAAATTGACTCACTCTGCCCTATGTAAGAGCCTCAATTTATTTCAGTCTTTTTGCCTCAGGCTTATTCAACTGTCTGTAGTAACTCATGAGTGCTTTAACTTTTAAATTAAGAGTTTAGCTAATTAAATACATACTTAGAAATGGACAGTAGGTGTCATGATTACATATAAAATAAAATAAAGAATGAATAGTAATTTTGAAAATTTAATCCAGCACTTAATGATTGCTAAACAATTAAATTGTACAAATATTTTTTTCTTTTGTAATTTTATGTATACACCTGTGTTTTGCCAAACTTTTAAAGTAACAAAAATAATCTGATACATATCTTGTAGGCAAAGGTAAATTAATTGTATCAAACTAATACTTCTCCCTGTCACCGGGGTCATTAGACAGTGAGGAAGAACATACAAAACAGGGCATTGACGAAATGACCCCAAAGGGAAGAGGAACAGGAGAAAACAAAGAAAATCCATCCACTTACAACGGGCACTATTTGTGAATAATAAGACAAAAAATATGACTTAAATTAACACTGGTGCATATACCCAACACAAAACCCAAAATCTGTGCTACTCGGTCGGCACAATGACTACCTAAGGCTCTGCCTCACCCACTATCTTGGGTGTTCTGCAATTTCTTTATGATGTTTTTGTTTTCCAATGGATGTTAAACTATAAAGGTTGTTTCTGAAAAATGCCCATCAATGTGATAACTTACAAGAAAATAAAACTATAACACATTTACAACTTTTGTTAATGTGTGTACAAATACCTAACATACCAATTTCAGGTTTTTTCAAGGACCTCTAAATAAAATATTTTTTAACAACTTTTTTGTATAACAGGGTCATTTTTATATAAAATAAAATATGGATCCACTATTCACAGAAATGTAATGATATTTATGTTAAAAACTGAAACCCTTACAGAGATAATTTCCACATGTTATAAATAGTCACCTGTTTTTCGCGATGCACGAAATTGCGAAATTTTTGCTGAAACAGAACGTTTTTCACGAAATTTGCTTATTTGCCAAAAATTCACAAAAAAGTAACGAAACATATAGATTTGTAGCGATATATGTCGACCTTTTGCCATATATATCGAATTGTGTACCAATGATCTATATTTATGTAACTACTAACTATTGGTTGTTACGATGCTACATTCGATGTTTCAATGTCACGTTGGCACAAAACAAATGAAAATAGAAAGTGATGTTCTGTTTACTTTGTAGCATTTCAAAATGACGATTTGTTATATACATATATTTTTTTTTGGGTCATAAGAATATTGATTAAGAATAACTTTGATATGAAGGATAATAATTATTTCATACGTAGATAAGGATAATGGTTCAGAGCTGTTATTAATTACTTTGGTCAAATTTCATGGAAAGCCTTAAAATACTTATTTCCTTGAGATACTTAATTATTAATTTGAGGGTCAATTCCAGTCCATAATAACTAATTTGATATTTGATAATTAATTTCAGTAATTGTTTTGTTTAAAGCAGTGTAGACTATAATTTTACAGGCCATCATTTTTAAACTAAAATTTCTAATACGGTATGAATTTCAACATTGATTACTAAATTTTGAACATTGTATTTAAATTTGTTGGGTAATTTTAAATTCTATTGGATATTGCTAGTGAAATACTTCGAGAATAGTCTGGAAGGTACAGAAGGAAGAGCGGACAGGCGCGACACCCTGGCGCCAGAAAGTTATTTTTCACTTTGTAAATGCGTGTTTGGGATTTACGCGTCACGTGGACGCACAGCTGTAGCGGCCGTCTGGAAGGGTCTCTAGAGGCTACCACTAGCCAGCCAATCAGGGCGAGCCCTGGCATGGAATGATGCGCCCGTCCGAATTTCCTCATATGGTCATGTTTCTGAATTCTGTACTCTGATTGGTCAGTTGGCCCACGGGGTTGCCTCCCTTGTTTTCACCTTTACAAGGGAAGGTGGTCTCGTCGACCAAGTCACTTGTTGCTCGATCGTCGCCGAACTCGGTCGCGTCGTCTGCAAGTCACGACACAATGGAAAGTTACTAAGGGGGAATTTAACGCCTAGGGGCTGAGGCCAGGCAGTATTTTTTTAACTTAAGTTCTTCATTTTCTCGGACTAATTAATTAGAAATTTAGGCCCTAGGCGTCGGCATCGGCCCAACTTCGTGTGATTACGGTCCGCGATCGACGGTACCTTGAGTTATGTAGTTAACCAAGGGACATTACTAAAGTATATTTTTTTTTGGCGAGTGACAAGACTCCTCAACCGTCAACGGCAAGATGTATGGTGTTGTATATGTATTTGGACCTCATCCTATCAAAATTCAAAGACATCGTAAAAATTTGTACAAGAAAAGACAAAAAACTGTGCAAGTAACAAAGTTTTCTAACTAAATTCATTTGTAAAATTGTGTATGAGGCCATGTAACGATGAGAAAAAACATTTTTTTTTGAAAGAAATAAACAAAGGTAATTCAATAAACATTTTATTTCCAAATAACGTAGAACGCAACCATCGTAATGAAAAATTCCTAAAGAACATTGTTTGTCTTTGTTTTGTTACGTTTCTCTGTGTGCTTAGCCGGGCCACACATACAACGTAACAACTTGCTTCTCGCGCGTATTGGAGTAGGTTTTCTTTTGAGCGCTATAGTATAGATTATTAAAGAACTGTGACCCTAAAATTGTATGTTGATTACTGGCAGTTAAGTTCACGTTCGCGAAAAATGGTTGTCACAGTATACCACCGTGCTAAAGAATTAGCGCATGGGGGATTTTATGTTTTTGACAAATTCAACAAAATTTTAATGTGTAAGTTTTGTAATGTCCGAATCGAGTGGGCAAGAAAAGATATGTGTGTGAAGCATATTCATGGGAGCGTCACCCATAAAAAGAATAAGGCGTTAGCACGGGAAATGAATGAAGCGGGCCCATCGTCAGGAATAAAACAAGTTTCGCTCACTGACATGGTCTCCCGGGCAAAAAAAAAGCCAAAGTTGACAAACAAGAATTTTGTTTTGTCTACTGTTCGCGCATTCATGGGCGCGAATATCCCGTTGGAAAAAAATTGATCACCCGAAAGTACGAGATTGGATGAACAAGTTGATAGAAGGTGGTATTGGTATTATGCTTCTGTTTATTCTGTAAGAAAATATGTCACTCTTTTCTGTCATTCAATTTTCAATAAATAAGTTTCTGCATGCGATATATTTTCAATTATGCACAATCCCGCAACCCTAAAAAAAATAGTCCTTTAACCTAACCTCATGTTCCAAATGCAAAACATACTTTTTTTAACTTAAAATCCCTTGAATTGTTAATAAACTACAATTTATTTTAGGCCTAACAATGACTCGTTCAAATTTCACAGGTGCTGGTGACTTACCTACAGCAAGTAGGCTTCGAGAAGGGTACGTGCCACATTTAATTCAGGACGAGGAAGAAAGGATGAAGGAAGCTGTTTGAGATAGACTGATTTCTATATTATGTGATAAAACTACAGACAGAAAAGGCCAATGTGTATTTATGGTGCTCATCAAAGTGCTCACATGTGGTGACAGTTCCCTTCAAAAACTGTACGTAGGTGGGGTGAAAGTTTTGCAGAATGGTAATGCAACAGAGTGCTCTCAAGCTATTGTTTCTGTAATTCAGAAACTAGGTTATTTTGTATAACAATATAGTTTCAATTACATTAGATTCTGCTCGGTACATGCAATTAGAGTGTTAGTTTCTGAGGGACTCTTACACACACAATGTTGGGCACATAAAATTAACTTGGTAGCGAATTTGTGGGCAAGTGAACTCAAAGAACTCAATGAGTGTGTGAGGCAAACAAAACATCTTTTCTTGAACACACGCAAAAGAAAACATGCATATTTAACATTTCTCCAACAAAAAAATACCCTGATCAACCTGAAAAGGTAAAACTGTTCCCAATGCCAGTTATCACTCGGTGGAATTCTTGGTTTAGAAGCGTTGATTACCTGAAAGGCCACTTGTGTGACATTGTCGAGTTTGTCCAAACTTCCCAGGATGACAATTCAGCAGTGCAGTATTTCCAAAGTTCTTCATCACCACAAGTGAAAGTAATCCAGTGTCAAGCTGTATTCATTGTCGAACACTTCAGCAAATTTTTCAATTTACTGCAACTATTAGAAAGCTCTTCAATTCCTCTTGCTCATACACTTGAGTCAAAACTAAATGATATGTCCAATGATATGTACTTTGCTCTCTGATGGTTTTTTTTTCCAAAGCACATCAGAAGTACTGTAGACCATATCCAAGCAATTCAGGGATGGTTTGTCATCCCAGTTCAAATCTGTTTCTGTAAAGTGCCTGAACAAACTATCAGGTCTCAGGGAAAATGACACTGCAAAAACATTCACCTCAGCCATTGGAACACTTTTTGATCCAAGGAATGTTATTAAAAGTGTTCCTTGTGACATTTCTTGCTTGATAAAGTGTGTGCCCATTTTAGAACAACTTGCTTCAACCAGTATCTTGAAGCGTACAGTGTGTTCAGAGATACCGTAAAAAAAGAAGCTAAGAGTGGGATTGATGTAGATGTTTTGAATATTTTGTTGTCATTGAAGTGTGATTTTCAGTGTTTAGTTGAGTGTGCTGTAAAGGCTTTGTGGATTCCCATTAGTAATGTGGATAGTGAAAGAGGATTCTAGTCTTATGGAATTAATGGCTACAATGGCTTTCCCATCAAGCTAGATAGCAGTAGTCAATATTTCTAGCAAAATATCAAGCCTAAACATTTTTTTATATGCAGAACATCTCCAATTAAAAATATATAAACAGTTTTTTTTTTCAAAAATGCATTTTTAATTTTTAAAACTTATTTCTTAACAAAACTGCCGAAAAGCGCCAAAAAAAGTTTTAGAAACAATGAAAAAATTACAGAAATTCACTTTAAAATCGACGAAAAATACACCAAAATCAACAAAAAAAAATGACGAAATTTGTCTTTACTTTTCACCGTAAACAGGTGAATCTAGTTATACTGGACAGTCTCCAACTAAGTATATATATTTGATGTGCAACTAAAAACTTTAGTGAGGCATAAAAAAAACAAAATTCAGGTTAGCGATAGGCTGCTTGAAATAAAAATTAAAGTTTTGTGACAACAAAATTACTGCAAATTTCATGACATTGTGATTAGAAGACAAAATTGGTTTACATTAAAAACTATTTGCAGCTAAGCAACAGATCTGAAAATAACATTTCTTATAACAAATCATACACCAGCGAAACCATGGTCAATAATATCTTTTCTCCTTCAGTAGTAATTAAATAGGGGTGGCCACTTTTTTTTTACAGGTAATTCAATAGCACAAAGCTACCCAGATTCAATTAATGAAAGGGAATGGTACTGTTGACCATGTTTTAACTCATATAAAATCTCCATTATATAAAAAAATTAACAGCAGATTTAATCATTGGGTGTGAGTAGTGGACAATATTTTATTTTTAAATGTCTTGAGATATACATGAATATCAATAATTTATTTTTTCAATCATAGTTTACCATAAGTAAAAGTATTATTATTAAATTGAATCAGCTGCTTCATCATTGACAAAATAAACATAGACACAAAAATATTGTGAAACACTCACAAAGTGCATGTGGGAAGCACTGCTTTGTTGCAACAGTTAAACAAAATAATAAAAACAACACAAAACACAATGTGTTTACTTTTTATTAGACTTAAATAACATGTTTATCAAGGAGTCTTATAAGATTCATGGTGAAATTTAAGGGCATTTAAGAGCCTTGAGCAATAAAAATTCAAAATTAAAGGTCTCTTTACAGAAATTAATGAGGCATATTAACCCCGGATAAGTGAGTTCCCGCATATCTAGATTACATGCAAAATAGTGGTTTAGTCTCATTTCTTAATATCATAAAAATTGGGGGGGGAGGGGGGGAAAAAAGCAAATGAATTAAGTAAGACACAGAAGCCATTTTCTTACACTTCGAGGAAACTTGTTGAGAACATTATCTCAAAATCAGGTAACACTTTAGTTTTAGCCTGACATGTGAAAATGCCAGATCCAGGAACTTATGTTTCAACATCACACTAACATAAAATGAACCTTCTCATTTTCTTTTATCTTCAATGTGTACCTACATTTCTGGTGTGACAAGATCAAAAATAACAATAACTCTGTAAGCAAGCCTTCTTATTGTCCATCATAGAAATAATATCATCTATAACTAGCAAAAAAAAAAAAAGTATATATCCTTTTTTAACTGGACAGATTACAATCCCATCCCCATGTAGTATAATCTACTGATAGTATTTTGAATAATTTTACAAAATACAATAACATAAGTTCAATTTACATTTAATAAATTCACACTGTCTTTTGCAAACTTTCTGATCTCTACCATTTAGCTGTATATTTTACCACTACAATACCCTGCAAACATGTGACTTTCTATGTCCTGTGCTACTGTACCATTGCTAACCTGAAACGCGCTAGAAAACCTCAAGCCACAGCCAGTCATCAGCCATCGGTGGAGCTAATCCCTTGTGTGTCAGTGAGAGACGGAGAAGTTCAACACAAGCGACAGTCAATGAAAAGTTTACCATCCCTCAAAAAGAGCATGGTGGTTGAATATACAGTAAAATGATATATTTATAATCAGTTTTATCAGGAAGGTGCAGTTTCCAAAATCTTAACCAACATTACTGCGGAAATTGCTCTGTTAACAACTAACAAACAATTTTCAGTGAAAAGATAACATCACTATATTTAATAAATAGTTAACATGGCACTGGCCCAGCCGGTGACTACAAGGAGTACATGACAAACAGAGAATACAAACAAAAATGTATACTATTTAACTATTTTAACATTTTTATTAGACAAAGATAATCTTAACATGCCTTCCTAACTAAAAAGTACCCATGACTATACACGATACTACAAAAACAAAACCTTTGGCAAAACAAATTTTGGTAACTAGTACAAATAACATTCTTATTTATCTGATTGTAAAATACAAGATTTACTTTAATAGTTTTCAGATTGGTATATCTTCTTTCAGCTTCTCAGAAAAAGATCACCACAAACACATAAGAAGCAATCATTTTGAAACAAAGCAACTGGAAACTATAATTATTTCTAGAATGAAATAACATGGCTATGTGTTTTTTTTAATGACAACTTAATTTTCTGTTTAATAAACATAGACAAAATTTCAAAATAAAAATTAAATATAATAATACATGATTAGTTTTCCTCTAGGGGAAAAATTCACATTGACTACCACTAGCCACAACAATCTTGCGAAAAAATATTGCATACCACATCAGTGTTGAATAAAAGCAGCACTCACATCCCTAAATAGTCCTTAGAAATGCGGCAGTTTATGACAAATTTTGACAGGAAATGCCTGACTGCCTGGAGCCCAAGTCGTATGTCGGGTTAGGGTATTACATGTTTAATATTAGGTATTTGATGGAATCAAGCTTCCAAACAAAAACTGCACTGTGCACTACCAAGAGAAGAACATGGCTGTAAGAGAAAAAGTGTTTGTATGAAGGGCGCCTACAGAACCAATTTCAGGAGTTTTTCAAAACTTTTAACAAATTTTCCTATAATTTTTTCTATAAATTGTGTTTTTAAATCTAGATATACAGTATGTTCATAAAAGATCCTAGTTATAAAATTTAGTGTCAACTGTAATTGTTTTAGTTATGTTTGTTCAAGGTCACAATGAAAGAGTATGTAACTCAAAAGAGTTTTAGATAAACGCATGCGTGAAAGACTGTTTTTTTCTTGCTTGCGGGCAAAATAATGGCTCTTTCCCCAATTAGCAGAGGGTGAATCGATATACTTTATTTGGCAATAGGATGGAGCCCCTCCCCATTGAAATCTCTTTGTACGAGAGTAGTTAAATGTCAAAGAACCTGACCGTTGGATTGGTCGTAGTGGTCGAGACGAAGGAGACCTTTTTTGCTGGCCACCATGTTCACCTTACATAAAGCCACACAATTTTTTTCCTTTGGAGCTTTATAAAAGATTGTGTTCACATTCCACTGCTACCTAATAATTTGCCAGAATTAAACAGGCTATTGCTTCTATTAATCCGATGTATTAAACAAATTGTGGGAAGAATTGGACTTTAAGTTGGATGTGTGTCAACTAAAGGTGCACTTATTAAACATTTGTTTAAAAAAAGAAGAAAAAGTTAGTTTACTTTCAATTTGATGTATGATTTGTTGTAAATAGTTTAAATTAAACTGTTATAGTACATAATTGAAAGAGAGACATTCTTTTATGGACATTATGTAAAACCAACATTAAACATGAGAAAATGCAATACAACATTTTCGACAATTCACAGGAACAAACCAAATTTTAAGTTAAAAAGCTAAAAAATTTTCAGAGATAATGTCCTCGTGTGACAATAAACTGAAGTGTGGTGTTCAAAAATAAAATGCAAGTTAGCAAAAGGCAGCTGGAAATCAAAGTATCCTGACTTCCAGTACAAATGCTGCTTGTTTAGGGACTTTTGAGACCAATCTGTTTCCTTACTTTTTCATGACATGAAGACACTTGATATGATTTTATTTTTCAGTTTTAAACATTTAAACATATAATAAATGTTTAATACTTTTTCCTTAAAGCAATGTTCTTCTCTCCATACTGCACAGTGTGATATTTGAAAGCGATATTATGAAAAATGGCTTAATTACACCTGATCGAGGCACCCGGCAGGCTTCAGGCCCCACCTTGCTCCAGGTGTACTGGAGAATGACAGTAGTCAACAACAACGTGCAACAAGAACACTTAAGAGCTTGTGCAGCCTGCACTAGAGACCTTTTAGTTTAAAATTCCTACATTTGGAAAGAAAGAAGAAAAAAACCAATGTTCCACCAATTAATGTGGAGATATATACCCTTTGTGCAATTTATCAGTATTTAAGATGCACTAATTATTTACAATTACAACTGAAGCAGCAAAGCATGAAAGTAACTATTTAGTTATTATAAGTCTTAGTTATTATTAGTCTTAGGTGGAATTCAAAGGCAAGACATAAATCCTTTATTAAATGTCACCTCAACTGTTAAGACACACATGAACATCATATACTAAAAATTCTCAGAAAATCTATTATTTGTGACAAAAGCACAATCATATAGACAAATGTCTACAAATACTCAGTGAACCAATTTAGAGAATTATTAAGGAACTCTTCAAAGGAAAAATTATTTTTTCAAAATATATCTCTCTCTCGCTCTCTCTCTCTCTCTGTGTGTGTGTGTGTGTGTGTGTGTGTGAGCGCGTGCGCGCGCACACGCGTACATGAGTATGCTAAACTAAACATAATACGACATACATTCAAAATTCGCAACATGCAGATTTTTGTCAGAAAGCTAAAACTTTTAGAGATAATTTTCATTTAATCTAAATGGACAGCCCCAGCTATTTATACTTAATGAGAAACTATTAACTAAAGTGAGACCACAAAAAAAAAATGCAGTTAGCAAACGACTGCTGTAAAATTCAAAGTTTTGTGAATTCCAGCAGAGTTACTGTTTATTTCAGGACTTATTCATGACATTCATGAACAGAAGACCCTGGTATTTCATTACATTCAAGTAAGCCACCATTATTCTATATTAGAGCATTATCAAAAAAAAGTGGGAAAAAAGATTTTTATTTTTACGATACTGAGTGTTATTTTAAGATGTGTGGCAAAGTTAACTCTAATATGAACCATTAACACAAGTTTAATCTACCCATCAAATCCAACCCCCAAATCATTGAGTCTTGGAGACAGTAACTTTGTTTCTCCACCTACAATATGACTAATTCTTAGTTTGCAGTTTACACTCTTACCAAAGTAAGATTTCTGCCATTAGTGCTGTCCGTGTTTTGGTGTATTGTGTTGCCAGATATACACTATAGAGCACAACAGCTTTAGAAAAACCTTTTTATAATGTAATTTAATTTTTTTTTGTATCTGAACCATTGAATTTTTAAAAGGAAAATATGTGATGAGAATTTTCTAAATAAATTTTCTTGTATTCATCATGAGCATCATGATAATATTCAATTTTTACTTCTAAGGAGACATAACAGAAAGATGCCATCAAATTATTGCACATAATTTAATGGAATGACTTATTAATAGTGACAGACTGCTACAAATAATATTGGTGTTTAGCATTAAATTATTCTTTTTTCTTTATGATGACTACAACCATAATAATACTGTCAATACACACAATTTATGGTTACAAATAGCAAAATTTTTTAAAAAATAAAACTTATGATTACATATGGTAAAAAAATAAGATATTAAATGTTAACAAGCCGAACAGCATCACTCTGACAACAATGGACCCCATTTACTCTGTACTGCAATCTAAGTGTGAGTCACACTATAGTTATGTTCTTTCGGGCACACACATAAATTGATGGATACATAGGAAACATTTGCAGTAGGTGTGTGTGTGTGTGTGTGTATCTATATATATATATAAATTCCCATGCACATTTTTAATACAGATTATTGCAGGTAAAAACTGCATTCTTATAAAAACATCACATATTTAATAACATTTGTTATTTTGAAGGTGAATGAAAATTTAAAACTGAGAGCAGCACACTTAAGAGAATTTCTCCCTATTCTATAGCTGCCAGCTTAGAATATAACATAAAATTTACAAAGATATACCCAATATTAAGAAAGAATGTTTAAAGTTATGGGTTTTAGGCCTGTTAGCAATGAAAAGAATCTGGATTCTATGTTTGCACAATTTAACAGTTTACAAACAACTACAATGGTTCTCTGAGGTCAAACGAAAGATACATCAAGTTTTTTCGAGATGTGCCAATATTATTCAGGGTTAAAAGCACACTAAGTTGCATAAGTGCAGATACAACTGTCAAAACAAATGCAGCGGTATATTTATTTGTAGGGGTGTGCAAATATTTGAAATTGCAAATATTCGTGCAAATCAAATATTTGATTCAATTCACATTTGAAACCAAATTAGTTATTTTAAATTTCAAATATTCAAAAGTTTTTGAATGTATTAAAATATTACTTTTATTTGACAAAACATGTGACACAATAATATGTCGAACCTCGAGAAATCATTTTCCGAGAGACTTAATGGAAGAAAAAAAACTGTAAGCGGACCTTTACTTACATCAAATTTTAGGTTAGGTAAATGGGCACCACTTACCCAAAAAAGCAGCGTGAAGTCATGTAGCCTGGCTCCAGGAGCAGAGAAGGCAGCTCCCAGCACGGAAGTTCGCGGTTGTCATGATGAGAGATAATGAAATAATTTAGATTAACAAAAAACTATTACGGGCAGCCAAATTTAAAAATAAGATAATTGAGGCCTCTATGCTTGACGTTGGCGACTACATGACGTAGTGTCGAGTCTTGGACGAACAACACAGATTGACTCTCGCGGATCGCGACGCGTGGTCCGCACAGACAAGATGCTGCCCGCCGAATCTCCGAAAATGGCGTCGGGTGCCTAATTAAAGGAAGCAACTGCCCCCATCCAAAGAAGGGGGGGTGGTCATTGCCAGAAAGTGTCCGGAAATGCCCGAAGGGGCGAAGCAGACTGCAAAACGCTCGCCGCGCTCTCACGCGAGTCACAGGCGAACTAAGATCGCAATCGCACTGCCACTGCTGACAAGGTTGATTATGACATGCTGTCTCTTATGGGAGGGATGAGTAGTGCGCTCAGGTGGCCAAAATGAGAACCTGTCTGGAGGGTCACAGAAACGTCCGCTAGAGTGCACTGAAGGCACTCGCCACCGGCGGACAGAGCGAGGTTAGGGATTTTTCTGGCCGCTAGACTTTGCTGAGGGCTCTTATTGACAAGGGCAAATGTCCTTGAAGAGCCAATGTCCCCCCGCCTGGGTTCACTGGGGGTCGATGCTCTGAGTGGAAGTTCTCGTGAATCCACAGGTGGGTGATGAGGGGAGGGGGTCTAAACTTGCTAAGTCGCCTGGGAAAGGCGTCGTGTGGACTGTCCCGAGGCGTCGCCGAGGGCTGTAACCTAGTTCTGTACGTGCTGGCAAAAGGCTTACCTTTGCTTGCCTCCGAGAAATGAAAGTTGCTAGCAGTGGGCTTGGGGTAGCGTTCGCTAGCACGAAAAGTCATACTGTTACAGGGAGAAAACGTGATTCAAACCGCGGTTGAGATGCTGCGATCACAAATCGTCAGCAAACAGTATCTAATTAAAGCCTGCGAACAAGCGCAGGTGCACTGGGTTGCACAAGATTACGTCGGAGTGTACAGTAATGGAAACAAAATTATATGAAATTAAAAATGCAAATTTATTATTTTGTTTCCTTATTTAAAAATTAAAAAAACAAATTTAAAATTCAAAATTTGTGCCCAAATATTATGATAAACGGCACAATAGAAATTGTTCAAAATGAGTGTTTCCGACAGTAAAGGAAGCGACGTGAGTGATTTTGATAAATCGGGATCTGATAGTAGCGACAATTATAATGACATTTCAAGCTCAGAAGAATCAGGTAGTCAAGAGATATCTGGCAGTACGTGGTGTGAGATAAACTGTAGTGTGCCAACTATCTCTCCTCCAAGATACCCATTTACAGGTAAACCAGGCGTCAATGTAAATGTAAATGTTGACAATAATTTTCTTCGTTATTTTCTCTTATTTTTTGATAATGATTTGGTTTAACTCATAGCTACAGAAACGAACCGTTTTGCATCACAGTACATTCAAATACATCCTCAAACCAAATGGAAACCAACAAACAAAGAGGAAATCTATGTTTTTCTTACACTAGTTGTGGCACAAAGCATAGTCAAAAAACCTACACATCAAATGTACTGGGCTAAGAACCCAATATTTGACACACCATTTTTTAGGAAAACCATGCCATTTCGCAGATTTGTTCAGCTGAAACAGTTTCTTCATTTTGTGGATAATGAGTCATATGATGCAGCCACCCATCCAAACCCTAAAATGAACAAAATATGGCTTATATATATATTAATTTGCAAAATAAATTTTCTGAACTTTACACTCCATAAAAAGATGTCACAGTATATGAAAGCCTTATGTTATATAAAGGGTTTCTAGGTTGGAAACAGTACTTACCTCTCAAAAGGGCGCGGTTCAGAATAAAGTCATTCATGTTATGTGAATAGTCAAGTGGGCATGTATATTCCTTCGTAATTTACACCGGACGAGGAACAAATTTTGATGATGAATACAAAGGCATGCCAATGTCGTCACAAGTAGTTATGTCATTAGTGAAACCTCTTCTTAGGAAAGGTTATTGTGTCATTACTGACAATTTTTATACCTCACCACAGCTATCAGATATGTTGCTATCACATTGAACCGATTCTTATGGGACTGTGAAAACTACAAGAAAATAAATGCCACCAGAATTGCAGAAACAAAAATTGCCAAAAGGCAGTGTCATGGCTTTCCAAAGAGGGAAACTATTGGCATTGAAGTGGATGGACAAAAAACCAGTCACAATGTTGTCTACAATCCACAATTCTGAAATGAAAAGTGTTACAATCTATGGACAACGGCACATGAAACCACAAGTTGTGTTAGATTACAACTAACAGTACAATGGGAGGTGTGGACATTGTTGACCAGCACACAACAGACTATGCAGTACCCAGGAAGAGGGGGGAAAAATACTATAAGAAGATTTTTTTCCATTTAGTGGACCTAGCAATATGGAATTCATTTTTGTTATATTTAAAGTTGGGAGGAAAGCAGTCACATTTGGAGTACAGAGAGGCTGTTGTCAAAAATTTTATTGAACAATTTCACAAGCCAGAAATGTCGCCAGGACGAGGTAGGCCAGGAAAATCAACAAATCCACTGAGAATGACTGAACGTCACTTTCCAGCCACCTTCCCTTCAACTTACAAAAAAAGCAATGTGCAGCAGGGTGACAGATGCACGGGGGAGGGGGAGGGGGGGAATACGGCGTGAAACATGGTACATGTGTGAAGACTGTGGTATGCCACTGTGTGTAGTGCCGTGCTTCAGAGTTTATCATACAACAGCAGACATTTAGGCAGAAATTAGTTAGGCCTACAGTCAGAGTGAAATGCATTCAAGAATAACTCCACAAATGTCAATAGACTCGTGACATTATTCAGCTACTGTATTCAAATAAACATTCTTTTATTTATTGTGCTGTGAAAAAAACTGAATGTCTCACATAAAAACTTTTGTTTTTTGTAAAGAATGAAATCCTTGACATTACAATGATTTTTGTGTATTTGTGAATGTTCAGCTATTGCAATTAGTGTATACTGTACAAACCTTGTGAGGTAAATTTTTATACGAAGATCTATTCAGACTGACAACATTTACATATCATATGTACATATTTTGTTTTTCATGTTATTCAGGCAATTTTATAAAAGTAGATGTGTTTTTGTAAAAGAAATATGGTATGTTGCAAAAGTTATTTCATTGGTTTCTATGTAAGCTAATACAAAATCTGGCTAATGTTATAAATATTTTTAGTAATCTTAGTGAATATTAGCACTGACGAGTATACATGGGTTAGTAAACCAGTGTCCATTCAAAATGACATGATGTTGTGATAAACGTTAATTTTAATGTATTTTGTGTGGTATGTCTATTTGCATATTGAATAGGTACATTATATTGCTGCATAAATGTGATTTTCAGATAACTACTTTTAAGAAATAATTCTATTCATGCTGAACATTACTAATGTTGTTATAATAACTGTTCAACTTCCAATATGTGTTAAATGTTTTTTATCTAAATATTTATCTATTTGATTATATTCCATAAATATTTATAATGTATTTACATATATTTCAACAATGATGAGTATACTTGGGTTAGTAAAACAGTGTGCATTAAAAATTACATAATTTTGTAAAAAATTTAAAAATGTAATTTACATGTGGTACGTTTATTTGCATATTGACAATACATTACTGCAAAAAAAAACATCTCAAAAAATGTTTTTTTGGACACATATATCTAGCCATAATATATATGTTAAGGGGTTAAAAGGGTTATGGTAGCATATCTGGATTGATATACAACATTGAACAACATCCTGTATTGAAAAGGAAATTTCTTACTCAAGAAAAACATGAACAAGAATAAAAAAAGATCTTAACAAGTTTGTATGTTTTAATATCTTAATTTTAAACGTGGGCCTAACTTATATTTCAATTTGGTTGAGGATGTATATATATATAAAAAAAATGGTAGATGGCGTGTATTTCAAATGATTTTATTCCCCAATCCCGTTTCTGTTTCCTGTAGAAAAAATCTTTTCCCGCCCAAAAATTTACTGAATCCAAAAAAATTTCTTTCCCGCATACCACAATTTTAAACATTAACGCTTGTGTGCATTTCTTCTTGCCATTGAGCAGCTTATCAATAAGGCCATTCATTTATTACAGTTCCAAAGCTATTTTTTTTTACATGAATTCTGTGTTGTTTTTTTTTGGGTGAAAACACAATTTTCAAACTTTTTATAAAATACTAAGAATTCTCTTCCAAAAATTTGGAATACTGCAAAAATGAGGTTAAAAAATCAAATTATATCAATTAAAACTATAAAATGGATCAGGTAACTGCATGAAAATATGACAAAATTTTCTATATATTATTTTTCTGATTTTCTGACTGTTTAGTTTTTATCTGTCCATACCATCTGTAGTTTAAAAACAGTGCACCATCACCAAAGATAATATGCTTCAATACTTAACTACTTGAATACAAGCCGCCGCACACTGAAAGATAGACGATCGATAGTTCTGTCAATGTTTCGAGTTCTCTATGCCCTATTTATTTTATGACCAGCAACCATTTGACTAGAAGTGGTTCTTCTGTATAAGTAGTTCTATGAAAACCTTTTTCTCATTTCGTGATCATGTTTCTTCAAGTATTTAAGAATTCTGTTATGTTCATAAATAATTAGCATTTGTTTCTGGTGTGTGTGTGTGTACATATGTATATGTATATATATATATATATATATATATACATATACATATACATATATATATATATATATATATATATATATGTATGTATGTATGTGTGTATATATGTATATATATATATATATATATATATATATATATAGAGAGAGAGAGAGAGAGAGAGAGAGAGAGAAATAACCTGCACTATTATTGTGATGTACTATGTGCTGGTGTTCTTTAAGCTTTGTGATCATGACTCAGCCTTCAAAAGAAGTGATAAATCAGGATGACAATTAAGAATGAGTTATTTACTAAGCAGTGTTTTTTTTTATTTCTGCACCTAAAAACGTTTTTGAGATTAGTTCTACCCTAAAGCAAAAGCGAAACAATTTGTTTCCTCACACAAAATTAATTTTTCGCTGGTTCCCTAGAGTAAGATGGATAGAGGTTTTACTTATACACCCAGCCTCCAGTTTACAACACAAATATTTTTTAACAGAATAACATTTAAAATGCTTTAAATTCAGTACTTGGTTCCTTCTCATATAGTTAAGTTTGCCTTCTACCAAATCCAAAAGATCAACATTTTGCATTATTTAGCAAATTCACAGTTATGCCTTTTTAAAAATTATATTATAGTATATGTAGATATTTCACAGAGCGAATATTACTTAATATTGCTGGTACTAGTGATAACCTTTGGTGCTGTATAAATTACATAATTATATTCGTATTTTGAAAAGAAAAAAATAGATTTGTGTAAAAGTTGACATAAATGTGCAAAATACCTGGGTAAAAAAACACCACTTAGGGCTAAAAAATAACACCACTATGTGACATAACAAAAAAAATTCATGTTTACTTATTACAATTTTATTGTAAATGATTTTTTCTTTGGTATTCCCACTAAAACTGTATTGATATTCGATAACCCAACAAAATAGGTAATCCAGCATTGCAGTTGCCTGAATGTACCCGGTAAAAGTACCTTTATGCACACAGTATCAGGCCAAGATACTAGAAAAAAAAATCAAGTTGGCAGCTATTGCAATTCAAAACATTTAGGACCCTATAGACACCCTCAGGCGATGAAGCATAAAGAGTTGAAGAGTTTACTTCTCTGCCCACGTGGCTGGGTTCGAGATGGGCGTCGCACTAGTCGGACCGCAGCGCCAGGACTGGCTCAGCACGTAGTGCCATTGAGATTTCCTCGTCGCTCATGACGCCCAGCTTCTTGAGAGCGAGCAAAAGCTGCTCACGAGCGTTGCCCACGAACACGTTGCAGAGGAAGGCGGGGAAGCCACGGAAACCATCGCCCATCGTGTAGAGAGGGACCCGCAAGGTGCCCAGCACCTGAGCAGACCACACTCCGTACTACATCAGTCAGAAGGCTTTGAGTTACAGTGGAAGAAGTACAAAACAGCTGCACAGCAGGGCATATGGAGATTTGCCAATAAAATTTTAACAGTTAAAAATACAATAAATTTAATAGAGACCTTTTTGTTCATAATTAAATTTGTAAAAAAAATTTTTATGCAATTTTCCTCTACAGTGCAATTTTTAGATACTTTTGCCAAGCGAGTCATACAATATTAGCATTCATTAAATGAGAGTCTATTTTGTAGGAATTTGTGTTAAAAATAAAAAAAAAATTAGAAAATTGTGTTTCAACTACAAAGCATCAGAAATCATGTCTTTTTACGAGTTTATTTTGATTGCAAATTTTTCCTGTGTCTAGGGATGATAAGATGAGAACAGTCTCAACAACTTTTAGGGAGGGGGGGGGGGGGGGAATATCCTGAAAAAACTCACTGGTTCATGGCAACATGTTTTCCACTTGAGTATAATCTGGATATGACACTACCTGGAATTGAACCAGGATCACCACTCAGCCACCGTGACCTCTTCCCCATGAATGCTGACTGCTAAAACTGTTTCTGACTCATTAAAATCACATTAACTGAGTCAGGAGGCACAACAGTAATTAAGTGTTTAATATTCACTCAGAAAGACCCAAGTTTGAAATCAGTCTAACAAAATAATTTTTGGTTTGCTGTCAATTCCCGAACACACTCAAATGCTGGAGTGGTTGGTTCACTAGGCCATGGCTTGACTTGCATGGCACTTGCCCGATTCTAATGATCTTATCGTCAACAAAGTCTACATACCAAAGTACACTGATGTAAAGGATTGATCTTAATATCTTGATAAAATCTGGGTTATTAGTATTAATGGAAGATGATGCAATATTAATGGAGCACAGATTGGGTGGAGGCAATAGGAAGTGCTCAAGAAAACCCACCAGCATACTGCAACTTTTGCCACATCTACAACTTACAAAAAAAAACCCACCAACAATGAACTCAGAATGTATGGTGAAAGTCAAATGATCTGACTACTAAACCACTGTATCATACCCTCCTTCCCAATCCAAAGTTAAGTTTAAATACAGTCATTCAGGGTAACTTTGAACCATCGGGGTCAAATTTGCACCACCGCATAGAAAACAATGTGTTTGTTTTTCAAAAACAAGCTTATTTTTGCCTCTGCCACTTGTTGTGGATATAGTGAAACTGATTTTTTTCTCTATCTTTAAGATATGAAGTGGGTATCCATTGTGTTAAACCTTTTTGTTCTATGAACAGTTATTAAAGCATTTTTACAAGCCCACTATAAAAGTGCTGATTTTAAGTGGTTGTAAAACAATATTTTCATGCCTGTAAGTTATTTTGTAATGATTATTATTTGTTCTTTCTATTCTAATTGATGAATTTACTAAAGGTTATAACATTGTCTATGCAAATAAAACAAAAAAGTGTAACTTTGAGCCGGCTCAATGTTAAGCCGCGTCCACTCTTGTACCAGATCACCATATCTGTATCATGATCGCTGTGCGAAAACAGAGTTGTGTAACATGCACACGTATCATTTTGATACAATGATAGGATCGGGGATGATCCCACCAAGAGTCGGTTTTATGCCGTCACATCAAAGGAAAGATACGTGATACAGATTAAGACAGTGCAGACGGGCCGTCCGATCATCAGTATGTATCATCGCCGCGTGTGCCTCCTCCCGCGCCCCCTTTCACAAACATGTAACACGCATGCGTCGAATTCCACACCGCAGTACGTAATTCATATATGCATTTAAACCTACTGCAGTTGACAAGTAACCTTTGTAGAGGAGCTACTTACTGCTAGTGGCATGGCAATAATGGATTCGCACTGGTCCAAGGAAATGGTTCAGGAACTGATAAGCTGCTATAAAAAAAAGAGTGTTTTGTGGGACCCAAAGAATCCTCATCATTTTAATAAGCTGAAAAAGAATGACGCATGCGAGGAAATTGCGAAAAATGTTGGCAATTCGATTAACAGGTGTAAAAAGAAAATGGAGTATCTGCTGTCGGCTCTTAGGTGAGAGAAACAGACGATGAAAAAGTCACAAGGAACCGGAAAAGGTTAGTCTTAATGAAATATTAACAAGGTAGATATTTAAAATAAAATTTATTTTAAATTAATTAACAAATTTAAATAATGAAAGTAGTTGTGGTTACAAACAAATACTATTATAAATGAATAGGTGTGATTTTAAGTAACGTGCGTAATAATTATATTAAGCATTGTGCGATTATTAACTAAACTTATTAAAGGACTGTAAATAATCACGTTTTTGTTACAGGTGCAGACGATGTATACAAGAGCACATGGTTTGCTTTTGACAGTTTGAAATTTCTTTTGGACAAGAACAAACAACCCACGCCAGACATTGAGCACGGTAAGTACATAATAACTTTAAGCATAATAATATCCTTGTTTGTTACCTACACACTTGGTAATGCTTGACAATTGTTTATGCGTACTTCTCCTGCCACTCAACTCTTCCCTCGTTTAGGAAATAGTCAGTTAGTTCCTGCCGTATTTCCTTAGCTTTTAAAGACGACCGCCTAGGGACTCTTCTGAGTGCGACAAATGACGCAGATGCTTCACTTGTTTGTACTCGCCAGCTTCCCTCAATCACATTACCATTTTCTTCGACATCAAAGGTTCCAGGAGGGGTGTATTGCGAAGATGACAAAGACTGTCGTCTCAAGAAATTATGTTGACATGCAATCGTCATCACAACTAGCTGATCCTTTTCGGGTTCCAGAAGCATTGGTTTTCTCAAGACATGGAAAATTGACAATACCACACCAAATACATTTTACACTATTCTTCGTGTTATACTTAGCCTGTAGTTGTAAATGCACTCTTTAGACCCTATGCGATAAAATCCTGGGTATGGTTTCATCATATAATCCGTCAGGGCAACAGCGTCATTACCTACGGGAAAAAAATGGAATATATTTTTTGTTTGAAACATTAGTAGGTAAAAGGTTTGGGATGAGGAAGGTTTAAAGAATTGTCCTCTAATTGTTTAACAGATTGGTGTTAGCGAATACCCCTCTGTCTGAAATCCGTCCTTGGCAACCCACATCTACATACAAAAAGTTGTAGTTTGCATCTACCACTGCAAACAACACAATACTAAATAGATCTTTGTATGAATAAAAATCGCTTCCACTTTTGATCGGACACTGTATCAACACATGTTTTCCATCAATAGCTCTCACTGTATGAGGGCAGTTCCACATTTCTTCGAACTGATTCGACACTTCCAACCATTTCTCCTCGAATTCTGGCACCTAGAAAGATAAAATGTATTTGGCTCATAAATGACAAACATTACAATAAGTAAATATTGCCTATATTTGAGGAAAGCACAAAACAGAAACAAGTGAGAAAATTTTTACAGTCTAAATGTAGGGCAAATGTAGCTATACGTAAATGTTCCCTATATGTGAGGAACGCAAATAACCGAACAAGTGAGGAAACTGTGACCATACAAATTATAGGGCTAATGTAGTTGGTCACAGTAAAGTAGGTACACACGAAAACTATTCTAAAAAGGAAGGGAAAATTAACAAATAAAAGTAACCGACAGTGCGACCTACCCACACACTACGAAAACCAATTACTAGTAGTAATAGAGCGAGGTTACGCAACATTTAGCACGTTGGACTCGCTTTCGAAAGGACTCGGGTTCGATTCCCGGCTCTGGCCATCCTGATTTCGGTTTTGCAGTCCTTTGCCGAAATCACTCCAGGCGAATGCTGGAATGGAGTACTTAACATAAATGACATGGCCTATTCCAGCCACAGTTCCCTTTTAGTTGTATATGTTGCCGTCTGTTGTACACTGTCAACTTTATACTGCTCCTGTAGTGTAGTACAAGTTGGCTCCAAGTTGTGGTAGCCACTCTAACTAATATGGTGTGTTCTTGCGGGGTTTTGGGCGCCTAACCCCTTCGCAGTAAATACCAGGAACGCTGCTACTGGATTGACTACCAGACTGATAATCCAGCTAGCACGTCACTGCACTGTGTTACTGCCCAGAGAGTAATTATTAAAAGGAAATTTGGTATTGTTGTGTGACTAGTGGAAATTTGCATTACTTAACTGACGTTTGTTATAAATGAAATAGTAATAACTGAAAAACATATGATTTTAATGGGTCCTTGAATATGGGCGTGAAGTTACTGTTAACATGTGATTAAGCGAGAACAACCAAAATAATATATTTTGTACGTTAACTTCTGTTCAAACCTAGGTGTCGGTAATTAGCTGCAAATGACGTCTCTGGAACACATTGAATACCATGCCGGATCTAGCTATACGCCGTCGGAGGCTTGAGGCTCTCTTCCCAGGACCTCCAGGTGGTCTGCTGCTATGCTGGAACACTGGACACTGTAAGCTGTAATTGGCGAACTACAGAAGATCTGAGGTAGCCGGGCGTCGGGCTGAAGAATCGACTTCCCTCTCGTCCTAGGTCGTCCGGAACCACTACGGGACGAAACGGGACTGACGCGGAAGTTGGCACTCGATGGTCGCCGATACTCCCTATCTAAGACTTATTCAATCTAGATACTATTCTCCCAACTCGTAGAATGGTGAATTCTAGATAGTACACGACCGCGGATGACGCGAATCTTCAATTCCTCGGGCGGCAACCAAGGCTTTGGTTCGCCCCAGCCCGAGAAACGTCTTCCCGCTGCAAGATGGCGATGGCGTCTCTCTTCTTCCTCCTTATAACTATTTACTTTCAGTCCCTAGCAACCAAGGAGCTATAGCTATCAGCAAACCGAATTAACTGCATAGTGAAATAAAACTTGGATGTTAGCGTGTAAGATTATCGAACTAAGACCAAATGAATAAAGTTTCCAAAGAATAATGCTTAGAAGACCCTGACGTTAAAAGTGTGTTGTCTCTGGCAATCATATGTGTAATATCTATTATACTTTGGTTGTCCTCTTTACAATAAAATAATTAAATACATAATATTGGCTCATGAAATATACAATTAATGTTACAATAATAATAATAATAATAATAATAATAATATAACTGTAAACAGTTGGACTGGTTACAGAGCCGCTTCAATGTTTGTTGTGATCTTTTCTTCCAGAAAAATCAAAATAAACTTTCTAAATATACATTAAATTAACATGACTATGTTTTTCTTAAATAACAATTCTTAAATTTCTCACTTCTCTTTGTTGAAAGTCTATCAGAGTCTGTGTGAGGTAAATTTCACGAAGTTACATTTAACATATTATAAAAGCAATAATTATTAACATAATATTCAAGATAATAAAATTAAACATATCCCTTTTTAATCTTATACGTAACAAGTTGTTATCTTTTCAATCCACATCATTGATTATTTAAAACAAATCAAATTATCATAATATATATACATAATATCACATATCATCAGTATCTAGTCCTGAATAAAGTGACTTAGTGTTTCTTTCTTTTGTAGATAAAGATTAATAAAATATTTAGCTGAGAATAAACATGTACATATGCACAAGTACGTTGAAATGTTATTGACAAATTCGTAGATCGTTGACAAAATACCTGACAATGTTTTCAGTTCAGATAATGCACGAAGTTCCAAATCACAAATAAAACATTACGTAATCATCACGTACACACTCGTGTTCTTGAACAATTTCTCTTTGTCGACGAAAATGCACTCGCTAGTGTTCACTTTCTTTAGTTTGACTGACAAAAATATTTGAATTAAATGGTTGTCCTCTGCTTACGCAAAATTGCTCATAATTGTATTGAAATGTCTTTCTTACAAGCTCAATACTAATGGTTGAGTATAATGATCCTCAAAATTAGCTCATAAGGCAAGCTTTTTCTTTTGTAAGAAGCATGTGTCAAATGACAAATTCAGTTAAATGAAATCTCATCCGATTCATATATTCATAACCAGAGTAATGAAATACTGGCTTCTTTGTTTACCTTAACGTGTAGAGTAGGAACAATTCCTAAATAGAAAAGAATATGAATGTCGAAGCTAGGAGAAATGAAACGAAGTAGTGTATGTGTAAGTGCGATAGTGACAGAACGGTGTTCAGATATGTAAGTAGGTTGAAGGACGGATGGTAATGTGAACTATATCTCAAAAGAATCTCAGGTATTAATGATTGTGTATGTGACAGTGACGTGTTTCGCCTGACTAACAGCTGGCTCTTCTCTCTTAAATGACGCCTCTCGACAAACGCTGCTGGATCTTAACGAGTCATCTTCATGATCTTCAAATCTTCCATGATGTAGAAATACAGCAGATATCAAATTCTTTAATAATTTCAAAGATAAAATAATTATGTGGCATGGCTCAAATCTTACGCACTGGCTAATAAAAATTCACACCACCTATAGATGTGACAAACATCGACGACGAAAATCGCATATCCGCGAGAAATGTCCGCACTGGCCTACATGCTCAGTGGACAAAAAAAATCGTCGATAAGTGCTCTACACACAGAAATGTCCTCACTGGTACTCTGACACAGTGGACACTAAATTAGCCTCAAACATGCGTGCTTGTATTAGCGATGCAACATAGTGCTCCCTTATACTGTTGGGATAAACATTAATTAAAGCCAAACAATAAATCTACTTCATGTCGAATGTCACTGATGACTTGACCAAACATCATCTCTTACATATACGTTATAGATCAGCGTATCTAAGCCTTAGGTTGCTTATAAAGCCTTAGCTGTGTTAAATTAAATCTTCCGATGACCTTGTCACTGTCAGTTTCCTTGAGAGTGTAACAGTTCTCATTTACTCGTTCACAAACTTGAAATGGTCCTTCGTATAATAAAAACAACTTCTTCGTCACCTGTTTCCACATGTCACTAACAGGATTAGTTCGTTTAAGTACTAGGTCTCCTATATTTAACTTCGTTATTCGTTTCGGCTTCTGTAGCTTACTTTGACGTTCTGCAGCTAGATGTAGATGAGCTGTAACAAACTTCTCTATTTGTTCCCTCATATCTTCGCTTATCGATTCTTGTTCTTTCGAGTCTTTATCATGGTCGGGTAATATGGTAATCGGTAACGCCTCTGATCGTTCCGCAGTAATTATCTCATGGGGTGTTAATCCTGTCGAACTGTGTACTGTATGATTAAGGATGCATTCTACCAATAATCTCGCCAGCTCTGTTGTGCATTGTGACAATACGCCCTAAGCATATTTCCTAGATTCCTCATCTGCCGCTCCACAGGATTACTTTGAGGATGACGGACAGAAGAAGTAGTAGGGATCACACCTAAACTTTGCATACCTCGCTGCCACTTAGCGCTGGTAAATTGAGTTCCACGGTCTGACAAAACGCACTCTACTTTTCCTATTTGCGAAATGAATGATTTCATCTTCATCAACACGGTCTCAGCGTTTGCCTGTTTAATAGCAAAAAGCTTAGTATATTTGGAAAATATATCCATAATTACTACAACGAATTTTACGCCTGCCTTGGATGTGGGTAGGGGTCCATACAGGTCAATAGAGACTAGCTGTAGTGGCTTTTCAGGTAAAATTGGCTGAAATGTCCCTTCCATACTTTCGTTAGTGTTTGGATTTTTGACATAGGTCACACGTAGACACTATTCTTAATATACATTTCTGCATATTATTCCAGTAAACTTGTGTTCGTAGCATTTCGTAGAGCTTAGGAGAACCATTGTGACCTACCAATTCGTGTATTTCTCGAACGATAGTGTTTTGCATGCTAGCTGGTATCACTGGTTTCCAATACTTCTCCACGGGTGTTTTAGGTGCATTATTCCTAAAGAGAATACCTCCTTCTGATATACTATACAATAGATGTATCTTGTGAGTTTGTGGTAATTCCAATAATTTAGTTTTGACAGCTCGGCAAAAATCGTCCGTTTCTTGCGCTCCCTTAAGATTGTGAAATATATCCTGTAACTCAGGATTTTCCTCTATGGCTTGCGTGATTAATTTCGCTACCAGGTACTCCTTGCTATTTCTGTTTTGAATTGACGACTCGCCTAACATGTCCGGAGCTCGGCTCAAATAGTCAGCTGCTATGTTGTCTTGACCTTTCACGTGGTGTATTTCAATGTCGTATTCCTGGATCGGTAAACACCAGCGCGTTAATCTGCTACCGAATGTCTTGCCAGTTTTTAGACACGTCAGTGCCTGATGATCTGTCATTAATTTTATTTTCTCGCCAAGGAGTAAATCTCTAAACTTCTGCAAAGACCAGACGATTGCCAACGCTTCCCGCTCGGTTACTGTATAATTCCTTTCCGCTGCGTTCATAGTACGACTCGCCATAGCAACTATGCCCAATTCATCACATTGCGCTAGTTTAACGCCTAATGCATACGCTGATGCGTCAGTGTACAGAATAAACGTTTGCCCTTGGATTGGATGGTGTATTACATGTTCGTTCAAAAATATGCCTTTTAACGATTCAAACGCTTGCTGTTCAATTTCAGTCCAGTTCCATTCTTTACTTTTCTTGAGTAACGCGAAAAGTGGTAATGCGATCTTAGCAACTTGATCCGAATAATTTCTGTAGAAGCCTATCACTCCGATAAAAGCTCTGAGCTGCTTTGCATTCCTCGGTGTAGGAAAATTCACAATAGCATTTAGCTTATCAGGTGCAGTTCTAATACCTGAAGGTGTGAGTATATGACCTAAGAAAGGTACTTCTTCCCTGCAAAATAGCGATTTCTTTAGCTTGATTGTCATTCCTGCGGCTCTCAGTTTCGATATTACCATGTGCAGATGTTGCATGTGTTCTTCAAACGTAATGGAAGTTATCAATATGTCGTCCACGTATGCGCGCGCAAAACTCTTGCATTCCGGACCCAATATCGCATCTAAACAACGAGTGAACTCCGCCACCGCATTGCAAAGTCCGAATGGCATGATTAAAGACATAATATTGGCTCATGAAATATACAATTAATGTTACAATAATAATAAAAATAATAATAATATAACTGTAAACAGTTGGACTGGTTACAACACCATCTTTCTTCAAATCGTTGCTAATACAAATTAACAAATCTAGCAACTAACAAACACAACATAAACATTATTGTCAAAGGAATATTGTACGACGTTGTGGAGATCATTGATAATATATTACAACTAGTTTTGTTTTCTCAGATGGCAATCGGTGCCGAAAATGCGACTGGACCTGAAAATGAACAAGCGCCACAATCCCCTGGCAGCAGTTTTTCCGAACGCTCGGGAATTACTTCAACGCCACAGCCCACACCGAATAACCGCAAGAGAAAAGCTGTCAATGATGATCGTCTTGACAAAGTGTTCAGTATTATTGAAGCTTGAAGCAATGAACGGAATGATGAATGCCAGTCATTTGGTAATTTTGTCGTGATGAAACTTCGATCATTCACTGACGACAAGAGGACGCAGCTACAAGCGGACATAATGGCATTGTTTGTTAAGGCAAAACGCGGATTCTACAGCCAACCTGCCATGGCCAACCCCCCTTCAAAATTACAAACCTCGTATCAACGTGGATGTTTCAATGAACCTTTCATAAGCACTGTGCAACCACTTCAGTCTTTTGCAAACATTTCTGCTGCGGCCAGTCTTGCATCCGATTCTTACTCTGTTTCAGAGGACAGCTTGACCATTACAGACCTGCTGTAAATAGGTTTTCGACCATTGGCGTGTATGTCTAGCATAATTATTATACAACATGGGTAATAAATAATCAAACATGATAATGTAAACCTGTTATTTGGTTTGTGCAAACTAATTTACCTCTCCTACGCCTAACTGCAAGGCAAATAAATTTTGTACTCACTTGTAGTTGCTATGAGAATAATGTTTGATACCATTTTATAAAGAACAATACTTTTATTTCTCTGTGTATTTATTTTGTAAAGACAGATTAAAAATTAATAACCTGATGTTAAACATATTTTAATTTCATTGCATAATGTTCAAATACATACCTTGATCAACTCTATACATTCTTCTACGAGTGCCATGCAAACTTCGGGGATGATTGTGCTGATAGCTTGCTTGCTTACTCTGAACCTGTTGCCAGGAAGCACAAGGTTATGGCTAACCTATCTTGCGCTGGGATCACTTTTCTGAATGCTGTGTCCTACTTCGTAATCCGTTCTCCAATTTTGGTTAACGGGTATTCAAACTCTGTAAGCGACATGCGGGTGAAGTTTTTATACTGCCCACTTACAGACTGAAAATTCAAGTTGCGTAATAAACTTGAACCGCCATGATTTTCTCTGTTGACAAACACACATTTCATCCACCACCTTCGTGAACATTTCGACTTATTTTTTAATAAGCAATGTATTAAAATATAGCTGGCAGTAGCCAACTGCAGCTGGTGCGACATTGTCACTACACTGACTTACAGATGATACAAGGTTAGTAGGTGGAAAACTGAATAGATACGCGTCCAAGATACAGATACGTGATACAGAGTGGGCTGACTTGACTTCAGACGGCCGTATCATGATCGCGTATCATTTCGCGATACAGATATGGTGATCTGATACAAGTGTGGACACGGCTTGACTTATTTTTATTTACACACTTATATTACCCAACTGTAGCCTATGTTTACAATGCTATTTATTAATTGCCATGGAATATAAGCATGTACAATGTACCTAACGATTCACTCAACATTTATATTACTGAAATATTTTAATAATTAAAATATTTCACAAATAACTTTGAATTTATTATTATTATTATTATTGAGCAAGACTTCAGATATGTAAAGTTTCACTTGGTTATGTCCTTGTACATTGATTTGAATTATAAGTGATTATACAAGTGATTAAAATTGCACTAATATGTATTGCATTTTATTATTAGGTGTTTCTATGAACTAAAAATACCAAAGAATTCCAAAGCTTCACCCGTTCTAAGAATTTGGCGATATGGAACGAAAAGCCAATACACTTGTGAGGAACTAAGCAGTATCCTCGAGGACATAAAAAATGGTAATTAAAAAAATTTAAAAAAATGTCATACCACGAAACATGCTACACAATAAATTGTTAGGACAGCACATGAAGAACGTAGGTCAACCAACTGTATTTTCGGAAGATGAGGAGAGCTCCTTTGTTCCACTTATTGCTTATCTAAGTGATCTTGGGATACCAGTTTCTCTTCTTGATGTCCGCTGTATGGCAAAAAGCTACTTAGATTCACAAAGTCGTAAAGTACCTCAATTCAAGGGAAACTTTCCAGGCTGTGATTGGGGACAGTCTTTTCTTAATAGGGACTGCTTTGAACAAAAGATTTGAAACTAACATTAGTCGCAAAAGGGCCCAGGTCAATGAAGATGTGTTGAACCAGTCCTTTGAAAATTTGAAAAACGAAGTAATTGGAGTTCCCCCAAGTAATCTCTTTAATTACAATGAAACTGGTGTTCATGATTTACCACAAAAAAAGAAACTCCTTTTTAGAAAAGGTTCTTGCCACGCATGTGAGAAATTTAACTAAGAGCTGCTATACTACCATGTTCTGTGGCAGTGCCGATGGAAAATTTATCCCACCCTATGTCGTGATGAAAAAACACAGAAATGGTCAGATTGGATATATGGCGCACCTGAAGGAACGCGACTTAACACTTCGAAATCAGGGTGGGTTGATTAACAAGTTTTTGATGACTGGTTGGAAAACCACTTTCTCCCAATTGCAAGACAAAATGAGGGCAGGAAGATTCTCATAGATAATAACATGTCAGCTCATATTTCAATGAAGACCTTGCAGTGTGCTCAGGAAAATAACATTCACTTGGTATTTTTTCCTCCTAATTAAACTACCTTTTGCAGCCCTTAGATGTAGCATATTTCTCAAGCTTGAAATCAAATTGGCGCAAAGTCTTGGCTAGCTGGCGGGAAACAAAAGTGTGGGCCATTCCTAAAGTTGTATTCTGTCAGTTGCTGAAAAAATACTCTTCAACTAGGGGAAGAAACAGTATCCAAGAATCCAATAAAAAGATTTCAGTGCACAGGAATCTATCCGCTCAATAAGAAAACAGTCTTACAAAAACTTCCGCTGCACAGCAAATCTGCTGAAGTGAATAAAAAGATTGGGAATAAATTCAAGCAGTACTTGGAAAAAATTCGCACAAATGATCTAGCAGTTGTCCACCGCGCTAGGAAGTTCTGTCTGCCTGTAACCGCTGGAAAGAGTGTATCAGTTGAGGAAATGGAACAGTTTAATGAAAACAAAGCAACAGCGGAATCACAAAACAAGAGTACTATAGGAAGAGGCAGAGCAAGAGTACGAGGTGGTCGACCAAAGTCTACTGTTGTGCAGACACTTGGAAGACAGTTGAATATAAGCGAGAGCCCTGCTGTAGATGATGTCCATGACTATGACAGAGCATCTTTAGAAGAAGAAAGAAATGCTGAAGTCATGTTGGATTATAGAGATCTGACAGGAGTTTGCATTAGGTGGATGTGGAGGCTGATCCTGCAGAATCAAGGAATGTCCCTGTCATAATACTCAATAATTGTACTAATGTAGAAGAAGCATCCCACATTAAATATGTAAGTGGTTCTAATTGTTCAAGTTGTGACACCCGTTTCTGGTTGTCACATTTTGTTTTGCGCTGCGCGCAAATGTGTTTGTGTGACGTGGGCGGGTCATTGAGCTCCGCGACTTTCTGTCAGCGCAGGTTGGTCATAGCGCTAGAGTCGGGGTGTAGCGGAACCAGCGCCGCGGGGGAGTGGGAGTCGAAGCTGTGTCACGTGCATGCGTAGCGGACGGCGCGGAGGAGAGGGGAAGTTGGGTCGAGCATCTAGGGGAGAGGAGAGAGACGTGATGACAGGAGGTCAAGTGGTTGACCGCAATGAGAGGGGACCTCTGTGAGCTGTCAGGAATTGGTACTGTGACATCAAGTTAATGATATGCGCTGTGAAGCTACATAAGCAAAGGTGGTCTACAGCGCGACGAAGTTTGGGACGGATGCGTCGGGAAGAAGATCGGCGGTGTTTAGTTTTAAAACACGAAGTTGGCTCGCAGGGAGGCGGGTGATGAGTCTCGCGGACAGTCGAGGGCTCGGTTGGCTGGTAGAAATCGTTGAAGCGGGCCTGCAATGAAGTATTAGACAAGCAGCACCAAAAAACTTGTTTGGAATAGCATTTTCCAGTAATGCAAGAAGGGTCAGCTACGTAAATAATGTAATAACATCGGGGCCTCTACATTACGATGCAGTATTACTAAATTTTATTATTAATAAAATTTTGAATATTGATCAAGAGCAAAACATAAATTTTTTTGTGAACGAGGTATTAGGGTAACATACGACTTAGCTAGAAATGACAAGAATTTTGTCGAAGAGCAGGCAGAGTTGAACAACTTCAACATCGTTGAGTTAATTTTTTTTAACTTTAATTTTTTAGCAATTTTTCTTCAGTATTGCAGTCATAGTTTAGTACAAATGAATTTAATTTCTTTTGTCGAGTCGTCCTGAATCTAATGAAGATCGGCAATGAATCGGTGGTTGTTTGTAAGAACTGTGTCAACATGATCGTCAGTGCTGAAGTAGTGGGCAAGAGAGGTCGGCAATTGCAGTTTTCCAGTTCAGTATCAGCTGTCGCAGAATAAGTGTTTGTGCTTCTGTTTTTTTTTAATATATATATACGTGTTGCGCAAATTATTAGTGCATCGTCTGAATCCTGTAGATGGCATCTGAAACAGTAAGTGTTGGTTTGTCTTCAATTATTCTTGGTGCTAGGTAAATTTTCTTGTGAAGATTTTGTTTGGTAAAATCATTAAATCTGCCCTTGTTTTTTTTTAAATGTAATTTTGTTCCCTGCGGCATATAAGCGTGTTCAACGTCCTGGTCAGTTGAGGTTAAGATAGTGCAATCTAGTCTCAAGTAAAGTAGGTTGATTTTGAAAATTATTTTTTGTGTCATACTTTTTTTTGTATTGGCGTTGTTACCACGCAGTAGGCTGGCAGGCGCAAATTACGATACCCGCAGCTTTGAAGTGTTTTCTTGAAAAGAAAAGCCTTGAGTTTATAAATCTAAAATTATAAATTGCAATGATTTTGCGTAACGATTGCTGAACTAAACATTTTCAGCATAGTTCTGAAACAGTATTTTGAGGAAACACATATAGGCATTTATTTAATACGAAATGGAATTTTTCTATGTAAATCTGTTTGGAAGTTTTTTTAAAGACACTTAGTGTGCGTGTCATGAACTGTAACAGATTCTTGAACGTTAGAGATTTTAGCATGATAACTTGATAAGTTATAATTAAAATCCCTGTAATTTATTATTTTTCTTGGAGGCAACTTGTAAATGTTAATCTTTTAGAAAGGTTTGCTTGGTGTTAATAGTGCCACCAGTACGTGCGGGTCATAGTAATTTTTCATTGATGAGTGAATTTGGATTAAGATATATAATACTGTGATTTTCCTTTTAAAAGGTTGTATAAAGTTTCATTATTATTTAATCAATTTGGCGGTTTAAGCTCATAGGTTAGAATATGTACGAATTAAGGTGTTGAAACCAGTTCAGTGTGAGATTTCCTGCCTAGGTTTTCGTATATCTGTTTTGCACATGTTTTTTTGTATTTTATATTATTGTAAGTTTTTATTATATTTTTTGGGGAGTCAAGTGGTTGCTGCTTGGGCACCGAGAGCTCTCGGGGTGGTTGGGATCAAAGTTTTTTTTGCGAGCTGTTTTATAAGGTCCAAAGGACTACTGATGATGCTGAAATCATCCGACGAAATCCAAAAGCCAGGGAGAGTGGCGAGTCTGTAAACAACCAAACCACTGGCCCCCAAAGCCTTATCTTTTATTATATTAGCCCGGTTTGTTTCATTATAGTTTTGGCGAAAGTCAATGATATGCCTTTTTTTCTTTGTGTCTTTTGGATGGTGTGCTTTTCTTTGTAATGTTGTATATCTTTTTATTGAGAATTATAGTCACTCCTAAGACCTCACTCTATGTTTTTCCTTTACGTACCCTGCCTTCTGCTTGGGCTCAGGGGAGGTGTTGCTGAATAAGTTGATAGGTTGTCCAAGTGCGGAGGTACAAGGTTACAAAGTGTGTACAATTTTGAAGACTATGTTATTGTGCAATATGATGGTGAAATGTATCCAAGGCAAATTATTGATGTTAAGGAAGAATTGTTTTTAGTGCGGTGCATGACAAAGTCTGGAGCTTATTGGAAATAGCCTGAACTAAATGATGGATTATGGTATGAAAAGTCAGATGTATTTAAGAAATTGTTTTCTGACTTGATTATTCCAGCAAGTAACAGGGAGTTTTTTCTTTTTAACAATTCCTTACTTAAAGCCAAACTTATGGAGAAAAAAATGAGGAAAATAATCTAGGAATTCATTGTAAATAACTTAAATGTTCATACATACATCCCAAAGGAAGTGAAAATAACTATCATGTAATGACTTAAATGTACAGTTGGCATATGCAAGTCTCACATTACTACAGGAAAGCACCAGTACAACGAACTTAAATTAAATGAACACTTCACTTAACTGAACTCATTGTTTGGTCCCACCAAAAACGTATATAATAACCTTGAATTTTATTTCATCTTAACAAATTTTACGACGGTCTGTTTCTTCCTGAAACAAAAGTATTCACTTGAATGAACAACCTTGAGGCAAATTTTGAAAAAAATTACTATCCAAAAACTTGTACTTTATTTTTAATTTTCTTATTCAAACGTAACAGCGTGTATGTAAACAAAAACATAACCTACAACATGTCTCCTGACCATAGACAAAGCATCAGCAGAGAGTATGTGAACAGGTGCTTCAATCAATTAACAATAAATTAACAACACTTGAGGTCCTGTCAACATCGGGATCATTCAACACGCTGTGGGAAGTCATGGGACGAGAATGAAGCATTGCCGGAATGCATGCGAGCATAAAGCGGGAGTAACCCAGAAAAACAACTCGCTCATATCAACATCCACCACATTTGCCACTTGCGAAAAATCCTGGTTTTTGGCCTTGCCAGGAATCGAACCCTAATGACTGAGATACTGTACTGTACGATTCTATCGAAGCTGTGTATCAATAGGTCCGACTACTAAACTTTACGATCTGAAAGTTGACACATCTTTTTTAGTTTTGTTTTAAAATTCATACAATCTAGACTAACTTTATGTAATTGAATTTACAGTTAAAGTTCATTGAATTTACACTTGTAGCAAAACTAAATTTCTCTTGTAGACAATTTTTATAGCGACAAATATTTTTGTGCGAGTTGGCTGCAGTGTGATAATCGGAAAAGTGTTATACTGTAGTAGTTCCGGCTGTATCGTTTTCCGAGAGAACACGTTTACGTTATCTCATAACCTTTTGTGCTCGTAGTTCAGACTAAAAATTCAATTTTTTTGTATTCTTAGCAAAATGTCTGGTGTTCGTAAAAGAAAAGCAATAGACCTGAAAACAAAACAACAGATTCTGCAGGCTGTAGAAAGGGGTGAAAAAAAAAATGTACGTTCAGAAAAATTTGGAATCGCAAAATCAACTCTGTCTACTATTCTTTCACAGCGGGTTACATATGAAAACCAAGATCTTGCGTTGCCTGATAGCCGGAAGAGAGTTTGTACGGCACCAAACGAAGGCCTGGAGAAAAATCTTTTCGACTGGCTTATGCATTCCAGAGCTTCAAATATTCCAGTCTCTGGAATTGTTCTACAAGAAAAAGCTCGTAAGTTAGCTCTTAAGATGGGCATCGAAGATTTTCAGGCGTCAGAGGGTTGGCTGCATAGATTCAAAGCCCGATGGAACCTTAGTACACAAGGAAGGTTCAGTAGACCCGAAAATTCAAGATGACTGGATTGAATGCTTGGCAGACATTACTTCGGGTTATGATAAAAAAGACATATTTAATGCTGACGAGGCTAGCTTGTTTTTTAATCTTCTGCCTGACAGGACATTAGGAGTGAAAGGTGAGACTTGCCATGGAGGTAAGAAGAGTAAGGACAGGCTAAGTGTGCTATTCTGTACAAATAGTGATGGCACACAAAAACTGGACTTGCTTGTTATTGGTAAATTTGCCAAGCCCAGGTGTTTTAAGAATATTAAACACGTGCCCTGTACCTACAGGAACAATACTAATTCCTGGATGACATTGTCTATATTTCAGACCTGGCTAAATTCACTTGATTCTCGTATTGGTCTTAAAAACAGAAAAATTTTGTTGTTTTTGGACAGATACCCAGCACACAATGTTGAAACCTCCAAACTAAAAAATGTAAAAGTTGTGTTTTCCCCCCTAATTGCACCAGCAAGTTGCAGCCCATGGACCAGGGTGTCATAGCCCAGGTAAAACACCATTACAGGAAGCAACTGGTTCAGTACCTTCTGTGGCAGATGGACAACAAAGAAAGTGGATCAGTTGTCCCAAAATGAAACATCCTGGAAGCAATGCACAGGTTCTGCTTTTCATGGAACAGCATTCCTCCATCTGTTATTGCTAACTGCTTTTGTAAAGCAGGCTTTCGCTCTAGCAGCCCTCCACCTGCTAGTGCTGAAAATACTGAAGTTGAAATGACCCACTGTGAATCTCTGTGGGCACAAATCAGCCAAACATCGTCAGAGGTAACCTTTGAAGAGTTTGCTGTGATTGACGATAATCTCGCAACCTGCCCACCCCAATCGGACGAAGCTACGTGTGAAGAAACATGTGAATCAGAGGTGGATGAACCTGAAGCGGCTGAAGAGGACAAAATCATTCGCCCAGATAAGAAAGAAGTGAGCAGTGCTATATCTGTGCTTTGTGCTTAAAAGACTTTTTATGACATGTGATGAACTTGTGCATCATATGCCTAAGCTTCAAGAAATCGAAAAGGACGTGTTAACATACATGAACAATAATTTCAAAAAACAAAAAGTGATTGAATGGATTGGATGGATTGGTATATACATATGTTTATGTACTTTACAGCTGTTTGTTTTCTTTATTTATTGGTTTGAAATTGTGATCAACAATGTGTTATGTACTTCTTTTAAGTTCATATACATCCTAGTAATGTTGTTTCATGTGTTTATCGGTATACATATTTATAACAATGCTTATGTTTCAGTATAACAAACTCAACTATTTTTTGGTCCCTTCATGTTCTTTATAGTGAAGCTTTCCTGTATGTAGGTTACAAAAAATGGTTTCAGAATTTATAATCAAAATGTGATGTGGTATGTATGAAATTTATTTTCTACAAAAGTATTTTATCCAAATGTAACATGTATGTACTTAGGTCTAGATCACGTACATATATTTGTTTTCAGTGTTTTGGTGCATATACTAGTATAATTTGTGTGTTTGTATTCATAAATAGTAAACTCAGAATATTGTTTTGCAATTAATTCTTATGTGTTTTGAGTTTTCTTAATAATTATTATGCAATTACCTTTACACTAAATCATAACCTATCTGGCCAAAGATTTGTATTACAGTTTTATTTAACTTATCCAAGCCTTTCGATGCTGAACATTGCTGATTGTGAAAATTGTAACACTTTAGAACTGAAATGTACAGGTGCAATGTTATCTTGACCTTAAATTAGAATAAAATAAGGCATTTTTTATAGAATCTGTAGTACTGGTTCAAAGTTACCCTGCACGATGCTAACTTTGCACCAGGATAAAAAACATATTTTGTATATTTAAGTCCACATAAATTG
Source organism: Bacillus rossius redtenbacheri (assembly GCF_032445375.1). Lineage (NCBI taxonomy): Eukaryota > Metazoa > Arthropoda > Insecta > Phasmatodea > Bacillidae > Bacillus > Bacillus rossius. The sequence continues at coordinate 299,707,305 of NC_086330.1, read as the reverse complement.
AATTGTTACATAGAACCAGGCATTATAAATGTCAGGGGTATATATTTTATTCTGAGAGATTAAGAAAATTTATTGTTATTAAATCTGCACAGAAGGAAATATAGGAAATGTGGTTCAATTTTACCCTGAATGACTGTAAATAAGTTTAGGGTGATAAAAAAATAAATATTAAAATTATTAACTAAGGAAGCTTCCTGGTAGACTCTTAAATTGCATGGTTTCGTTAAACTTATGAACTTTCAGCAATACCAGATTAAGGGTAGATCACACTACAGAAATTCTAAAAATCTGAAACGGGTAGTACAGTATACTTCCGATAATCCGGTGTTTGGAACTCTTCTGGCGCCGGACGACCAAAAATGCAGAATCAACACACAGTATATCCCTTTATCGATAAATGAAGTTGTAGAGAAAATGTAAATTACTTGCAGTATTGCAAACAGAAGCATATTCTGGGGGGAGATGGGAGGGACATAACCACCCCCCCCCCCCCCCGCAACGTGAATACCATTACGTCTATCATTCCCACAAACCAATCAAAATCAATTTGAAATCAAACAGTGGTTCAACCCCCTCCCCACAAAACAAATTAATTCTGTGTCCATTCCTGACTGCGACACACTCACAGAATAGTTTACCTGTAACTATGTAATGAAAGTGATATCATTTTAAGATTTTTAGAATTTTTATTTTGCACGAATTGACTTTCACTAACTTTCCTCTACAATTTGAGACTTTTTGGGGACTTCAGTACTTCAATGAACCAGTAAACTCTACGAAAGTCTAACTAAACTGGTATTCTTCAGCCTGGAGGGCATTGTGCTCGACGCAGGTTAATTCCACTACATGTTGGGAAGATCAATATTCTAAGTTTGGCATACTAAATGGTTTCGCCGCTAGACAGCAGTGAGGTTCAATCAGTCACATATGCATTTGTTTTAATTCTATTAAATCGGATGTTTGTGAACCTTCAATTAAAATATTTAATGTGTGTTAATCCTTCAAATACTTTTGGTTTTTGAACTACAAAGTATTAATCTTTTTCTCTTAGCGGTTTTAAATTATACTTTGAAGTATGCCTAGAGTTGTTTTACGTCTGTGTGCTAAAATCGGTGTAGTGGAACTACAATGCTAACATTTTGATATTAATAGCTCTCTTATATGAACAATATAAAAATAGGAGAATTATGTAACAGAAATATTCCAAAAGTGAACTTTATATATATATATATATATATATATATATATATATATATATATGTGTGTGCGTGTGTGTGTGTGAAAAAAACTTTGATATACATGATTGTAACAAACTGTACACACTAAACTTAAATACCAACCCCACTGCCTGGTTATAGACATTAAGCATTCTGTATTAAAGGTAGGTTTACAATTTAATAAAAATCATTTAACAATTGCAGTTTTCTCTCCATATATATCATAGTACATTTAACGGTTTTTCCTTGCTTTGTGCTCGGTTGCTGCGCCACCGCACCTAAATGCAAAATTTTTCACTGTGCCAAACTCGCCCATAAGAAAACCCGTTTTCTTCCTAACCTGTAGTAGAATTAACCTTAACGCAGGACAGGTCGTCCAAAATCTGCTCGTGGGCGTACAGGTGCACGTAGAGGTGGAGGTCGGGACAAACTGGCACTCACCTCCGAGCCGTAGTCTTCAGCCTGGAGAGCGTCGCGCTCGACGCAGAACAGGTCGTCCAAAGACAGCTCGCGGGCGTACAGGTGCAGGCAGAGGCGGAGGTCGGGACAATAGTGACTGGCGACGAGATCGCCCGCGTGCACTCCATGCCGAGCCACATTGAGGTTCATTTCCTCTGCCAGCTCACGGTTCAGGCCTGCGACCACTTCCTCGCCGGGGTCGACCCCGCCCCCGGGAAAGCCCAGGTACCCATCGAATCGCATCTGCATCTGCAAAGTTAAAATAATACACTGAAGTTATGAAAATATTATGTAAAAAAAATTCTGAAAATGTTTATATAACACTATTAGTAACCATTCCTAGCTTCGCACCGATATGTTCTACTAATGTGGCACATAGGAGGACTGACAGGACCTAAATTCTAACTAATTTCAATCATAAATTAGGAAGGTATAACAGATAAAATGACAAAGATAAAAAAGTACTATTAAATAATATTGTGCTAAAACAAGCACACGTTAATGGATTGCATATGATACGGTGTTAAGGTCAATTTTGATATTGAAACACCCCCAGAGCTTAACCTAAAAAAAAATCAAACTAAAGGGAGGTAACGATGTAATAAAGGAAAAAAAGGAATAGAGTGCGATGCTAGTTGTAATTGGCCAAATAAAAATCAACGTTGACATCTTCCGCTTCCTCAACAAATTACAAGACAAAACAAATAAAAAAAAATTTAAGGAAGGAAAAACGAAGGGCATTAAACTCTGAGCGGGTTCGGGCGGTTCCACTGCATAGATTTAATCTCAGCTGGTAATTTTAAATCAAGCACATTTTTTTTTTCCATCTTCTCATCTACTTCTATTCTCTCCTTTTTATCTTCAGAACAAAGCCCGACTAGCTTACTAAATAATACTGAAAACCTGTACACGCCACTATTCAAAATGTTTACACAAAGAGGACAGCAAAATAAAATAAATAGTACATCTGAAAAGTAAAACGTAGAGAAGCACTACACGACTGGGAACAAAAAAAAAAAAAAAAAAAAGCACACACGTTTTCATCCCAAAACGTTCGTGTACTTGTACCACAGTTGCCAATAATACGAGAAACAAAAATAAAACTATCTCAGTCATCTCGGTGTACTATGAGCTATAAAACTAGTAAACATAGAATAATTTGGTACACGTACCATGACTATGGTGGCAATACAATGATGCTTGCGCGCGCGCGCGCCAGCCAGTTGTTATCAGCAATGCAAACACAGCAAAAAGTTTTTCATGGACCCGCGACATCAAAAATGGCTTCATTAAAATGTCAAACTTCGTATAAATTATAGTATTCAGAATTTCAGTTAATAATTCGCTACATACAATTAACAAAGACTATGAATAATATTAAGCTGTAAAATGCTGCAGCAGGAACTTTAAACCAGATTAATTTTTTTCCTTGACTATTTGAAAAATTTCCTGACTTTTCCATGACTTTTCCCTGCTGGCAAAATTCCCTGACTTTTACGTGTTTTCCCGGTTGGTCGCCACCCTGGATGTGGATTTTGAAATCAATAATCTTATTCATTGAAAAATTATTTATTTACAAAAAAATATTTATGTTTATATTGCTTTTAGGTGATGACAGCAATGATGATGATATTTCTGACACTTCAGTCGATTAAATATCACATGACACGCCTTCCACTTCGGCTAAAAAAAGACCTTCACAGCCAAGCAGTCAACAAAAAACCTTCGCTCAGCCAAGGCATGATTCTGATTGGCGTAAAGATGATAATCAACCAGCGCTGCCAATATTTGAGGAAAACTGTGGTGTCTTAGCTGATCTCACCAGTGACTGAACAGAGTTGGAATGTTTCTCTCTTTTCTTTGATGACAATTTGTTCAAACTCATAAAGAAAGAGACAAATCGTTATGCTGCAACTGATATTGGTGCACTCAGACGTCAGCAAAAGTTGAAACCACATTCAATGTGGAATAAGTGGGTTCCTGTGAAGCTTCACGAAATAAAGTGTTTTTTCGCGATTGTTTCACACATATGTTTGTTGAAAAAGCCGAACATAAGCGATTACTGGAGCACCGACCCAGTCCTTCACTCTTCTTTTGCAGGCAAGCTCATGAGCAGAGACCGATTTCTTTCTATACTGAGTATGCTGCACCTGAATGACAACAACCAGTATGCTCCAAAAAATGACCCCAATCACGACCCTGTGTTCAAAATTAGGCCAATGCCGTACTAGATTTTTTCAACAAGCAAAGTAAAGGATCATTGTCTCCAGACAAAGAACTTACAGTTGATGAGGGGATGTGACCATTTCGAGGAAGGATTGGATTCAGAGTGTACATAAAAAATAAACCACACAAATATGGACTGAAACTGTACATACTGGCTGAAGCAAAATCTGGTTATGTCTTGAACACAGAGCTGTATTCTGGAGCAGCTGCAGGACACAGCAATGCGGTTAAGCCTCTCATTTACAGATTGTGTAATAATTATTTGGGAAAGGGATATGTTATATACATGGACAGATTTTACACGAGTCCTTCTCTCTTGAGGAAACTCCGGCACGATGATAGTTTGGGTGTTGGGACCGTAATGAAGAACAGGAAAGGACTATGTAAGCAGTTAGTGAACACACCCTTGAAGAAAGGAGAGTTTTCTTTTCGACGTTCCGAAGAACTCTATTTTTCTGAAGTGGAAGGATACACGTGATGTATTCATGTTATCTTCATTGCACAAGAATGGTGCCACTGTACTTCAAACCAAAGCAAAAGGAGGTCATGTGTTGAAAGCAAAGCCAAATGTTGTAGTTGACTACAATCTCTACAAATGTGGGGTGGATCGTGGATATCAGCTGCAGGGTTATTACCCATTTGCACGACGCACTCTAAAATGGTGGAAGAAACTTTTTTCACTACCTCATCATGTCAGCAGCCAATGCTTATCTTGTTTACAAAAGACTACAGGCACAGAACAGTCGCTTACATTTTGCTGACTTTATAAGGACCGTAGCAAGTTCTCTAGCAGAGTGTGCTACAGTGGAGTGAGAGAGTTCATTGCCAGAGCCTTCTTGTGCATCAAGACTCACCTCAAAGCACTTTCCTTCAAAGATTCCTGCAACGGAGAAGAAGGAACGGCCCACTAGAGTGTGCAAGGTGTGTGCCGACACAAGCAAGAAAAACACAGGCAAAAAAGTACGGAAAGAAACAAGATGGATGTGCTCATCTTGCAGTGTAGCATTATGCCTTCCTGAGTGTTTTATTAATTTTATTATGTATAATCACTACTGAAATGTGGAAATTTGCTATACAATAATTGAAAAGTATGTCACAAGGGTCATTTCATGTCAAATCACATAATTAAAATACACTATCCTGCTTCAATGTTACAGATTTTGTTCATATTTTTTTTATGCATACATATCTATAACATGAGTAACTGTGAATTATTTTTGAATTTTTAAATTAAAACTGAAAGAATGAGAAATTTTCGAAACTTTCAGTTTTTGAGCGAATAATGTTCTCCGACGATCTTCACCAGAACACTTAAATTACTATACCTAAAACCCACAATTTTCATGCTATCTAGCACATTTAAATTGCAAATAAAAGCTAATATTCCATACTTTGTATATCTGGACATAGAAGTAACAAATTCCATCACAAAAATTTTACACTGAGCATGGAATAGAATTTTAAGCTATTTTGCACCTTTGCTCGCGCTCAATACCATAACTCAACAACCACAATGAGCACTAGCTTGAAAATTTATTTTTACATACACATTAGCATTAGGTAAGTATATTTTAAAAATGAAAAGGGTGTTTTTTGTGGTTTTTAAATAATTTTTTTTAATGTATCTTACCAAGGTTGTTGTGGGTAGGATCTACCCCCAACTGTACTTTGTCTTTCGCATTAATTTTTATTCTCAATTTAGCACTTTATATGTTTTTTTTTTGGTATGTATCTATGATTATGGATAGCCTGAAGTGGACTTGTAAAGAGAAAAGAGGGAGATTGTTGTGAGAGTCGGGGAGGTTTCCCCTATCGACGAATTGAGGAGGAGAACACATAGGAGCATACTCTTGGCAACAGCGCCGAAGTTGCGGCGGAGAAGAAGTTTCCTCCCCTCGTCAGTATAACCTGATTGGGAATTGATTACCTCATAAGAGGGGTAGTCAGTTCCTCCCTCCTGGACGGAGGGGAAACTAAGATTCGCGACTGCCTTCCCCTGAGGAGGGAAGAGAGGAGAAATGTTTTGCCCCTACATTGGCGACTCGCCCCTCCGTGGCGTGAGAGGGGAAATCGTCGCGCCGATCTTGATGCGGTTAATGATTGATCGATGAGGAGAGGTTGGAGGGGGAAACAAGCCCAGCCCGAGAAGGGTTGGTCCCCTCTCCTCTAGCGCTCGCTACTTCGTGCTGGGATGTTCTGGTCGTTTCCAGCACCTGAGAGCCCCCCTTTCTGGCGAGTATAAATAGGGGAAAGTGAAGCAGTCAAAGGGAGAAGTCGTCTGACCATCGGAAGAACGTCACCCTGCCGCCGCCCTGCCTGCCCAGCCAATCAAGACTGCCACGCTGCCTGAACGCCCACTGGGAACTCACGAAGAAGAAGATCGCCACTCTGGGTGAGTGCGAATCGGACCTAAGTGATATAATAGGACCAACACAGCTAATTTTGAAAGCATCACTCCCAACACGGCTGAAATACTGAGAGTCTGATCTGGCCAGACTCTAAGCAGTGAAGATCGCGGTAATTGATAACAGGGGGAAAGAAGTAGTTCTGGACTTCTCCCCTTTTTGAGTCAGCTTTCTTGCGCAAGTTTGCTTGTGGAGCTGGCAGGTCGAGGGGTGGGAAAAGGCAGCGGGAATGTTAACAATTTGGCCATAACCCTGGACATACCTGTGTGGTCCCAACAGAGACTTGTTTTCCAATATTCACTTTTGTGTTCACCGAACTTTGATTCTGTTACAAGGCCGGGAGCAGATCTTTAGTGCACATTGACGCCGACTATTGGACCGACTCGCTCAGCTTCTCGCAGGCTGTCACCCAAGGACAAAATAGCGCCCGGAATTGGAGGACTTCCAGTCGCCTGCGGCTTCGTTGGCGGATCATGCCCTGTGAGGGGCGCTATCGGCTGATGTCGGAGGGCAAGAAGAACAGTGACGGGGGTCGTCAAAGCAAGAAGCCAGTGATGAATTTCCTTGAATTTATATTTGTCAAAGAGAGTTGGGTCAAATCCCTGTGAGACCATAGTACCTTTGGTAAACATCGAAGCTCCTGTAAAAACATTGGGTAGTCTTTACCTTGAGTCATGAAGGTTCTATGATAATGTGTAAATTAGCTATTGTCAAGGAAGTTGATTTTTGGTTTGCGAGATTCCTTAGTTTATATGACAATTGCATTTGTGCAATTATGTAATTAAGATGTTTGGAAAGGATAAGTAATGTGAAATTTCTGCCAATAGGGTTTGCATGAATGTTTAGTCAGCGAACCTTAGTTACTGGACTTGTTGACATAATAAACTGTATTGTGATTTAGGTTTAGACGATAAATGAAAGCATGGTCAAAATTTCCCTTTAGTTCTTAAATAATAACGTTGTATTGTATCTTCATTTATGCTGTTGGAGTTGTTTATATATATGTGTGTGTGTCTATATATATATATATATATATATGTGTGTCTATATATATGTGTGTCTATATATATATATATATGTTTAAAGATGAATGGAGTATAACTCTTCCCAGTGATACCTATGAAGATGTTGTTGGAACACATGAATGATTACTGTGTCTATTTATGTACACTGTGTGTCTTGAATAAAATAGGTCTCTGGCACAACACGATACATGTGTCGCTCTAGTTCTAACCCTCTTTCCTATTACCCCTCTCCTGGGAGTGGTAATAAGGTAATACAGTATATGAAACACTATTGTGTTGCTTTACAATACATATGGCCCAAATTTTAAGAGTTAAAACTTCCTTAATCTTGCAATGTACTATGTTTATCAGGAATATTTAATATTATTTACAATATTAAATACAAGCAATTTATTATATTATTTTTTAATTTTTATCAAGCTATCCTTAGACTTTTAATTTCATTATATTGATGCACATTTCACACCTTTAATACTTTTCCATGCATTAAATGTATTAAGCTTTTATTCTGTTTATTTAACTAGCTAATGCATATTATAAAGTATTTTTAAATCAACTTTGTGACTTCCAATTTCATATGCAAATCAGTAAAACCTAGTTTATTCTAAAAAAAATAAAAAATTTGAACGTATTGTAATGTTGGTCTAGCATTAATTTGTGAATGAGCTGCTACTACATCACAATTCAGTAATATGTGAGAGGAAATGATGTGTTTCCATACATTTGAGTCACCCAGTGATCCTTCACTTTTATCTCTAGCTGTGCTGGCTCTCTCCTGCTGGCTAAACAGAAAACATGATAACTGTGCTGATAAGTAATGTGCCAGAAATTAGGCATTTCATCACCTTTTTTTAATTTTTCTATAATTTTAAAATTTTTTGGGATTTCTTATTTTTTTAAATTTATCTGGTTGTTAATGGGAGCGATTTACTTTTTGTTAGGCCGGTGTACGCCACGGATTTAAACTTTGTGCCAGTGGACCGAAGCCCCTTCCCAGGGGGCCAATCTGATATTTTGCTGTCTAATGTGGACATGGTCAGCCCGGTTGAAATTTCTCTCGCCTGCAGTCACGTCCCGAGTTTGTAATTTTAATTCCCTGCATGACCAAAATTGCATAGAGCAGCTCCTGGGCTGCAAGCTGCTACCTTGTAGAGGCCTGCTGAGAATAGCATGTCTCGTCACGAATGGGGCTCCAGTGGAGCTGTGTCCTCAGCGGAGTGGCGTTTTCTGTCCCCCCCCCTTCCTCTCTCTCCACCACACATGAGTTCTGAGAAATCAAGCTAGGAGCAGTGACCTGACGGGACGATGGCCTAATTCAAGGACCTTCTCCCTGGTCCGACAGAGACATCCCCGACATCTAGCGGAGGAAAAAGTAACCGCGGGCCTGGTCGCCAGCGTGCAGAGCTCACCCTCGTGACACTGTAAATACACTTCATAAATTTGAAAACTAATAAAATATATATATATACATAAACTTATATCATATTTTCAAATAATGCAACAACTATTTCACATATAAAATTTTAATATTTTCTTGAAAACATGATAATATAAAATTATTTTCAGTAATATATAAATTAAAACACTTTTTATAATTTTTTTATAAAAAAGTAAATGTTTCAAAAAACAAAAAAATATATTATACACATTATTTAAAGTACCACTAATTTTAGAAATAACATCACCAATTAACCTTAAATGGTACAGTATACAGATACTTTTGGTTAAAATGTGGCTTCAGTGTGCTAAGTGTTAATAAACAGAGTTTATGTAACAACGATAATGTGATTATTACTATCCACGTACCTTAATATATTCATTAAGTGCCTCGATTATAGCTGCACACACATTTGGAATGACGTGAGAAATACTACTTATGGACACTTTGAAAATATAGACTCCCCCTTGCTAGAAATCTCAGTGAGATAGCCAGTCATTCCTTCACAGTTATAGCTTCTCTCATGCTCGTATTCATTTTGCCCACATTATGTCCTACTAAATTCGAGAGATCGTCAAAATCCTCGGGCATCACGTGCGTGAAATTCTTGATAGTATCAAATATTTGTTCACTTGCCATAAAAATCATAAGTCTGTTTCCGTACTGCAATCGTTTGCGAAATATTTCTCGGACCCACCAACGGAATTTATGTCGACCTTCTCTTCTCCTCATAACATGCATAGCAATTACTGCGAACACAGTCGCTGCTCGCGGAATTACGCAACCGGACAAACTCCCGCCATGACTGTCTCGCGCATCTTGATGGCTCACCCTGCTCTACGTTTACTCGCGCATCTGATTCGCGACTCAAAAGAGAGTTTGATTCGCGAGGCAAACTCGTGCCGTTTAAAGCCACCTTAAGACCTACAATTAATTAGTACATTAATTTAATGTATCAGTCATGTATAAATCAGCATGAGCCATGTAAGTGCCCTAAAAGAGTCTTTTTACGTATAGATAACAACATCAAGATTTCTCTACTAAATTTATATTTGACACACACACCTTCTGGGTGAAATTCTCTAAATGATGGTGAAAACTGCATCAAAATCCATTGTGTAGTTTAGAAGAAGCAAGCAAACAGACAGACAGATGTGTATAGAAACTTTATTTTATACTATTTAGAGAATAACATTCCTTTAATATTCTGCTGACACATTTTGGTAAAAGTTCTGTATCATGTATCCAAGTTAATCTTGTGATCCCGATGGCATGATCCAGTCTGTATGCAGTAATCCTATGGTATATTATGTTTGCTGTTTTAATTTAGTACATGTGTCGAAGATCCTGGCCCGACAAAAAAACTTATAAAAAAAATAAATGATAGTAAGTTGAAGATTTTCCTTTATATTCAACTCAAGATCATAATTTATTGTTCTATCACAAGTTTTTGTTATGTCAGTATCTTTTGATGTACTAAATTAAAACTGCAAGCATCACGTACCACAGGATCAAAATGTACACGATCATGCCATCAAGATCAAGGAATGAACTTGGATATGTGATACGGAACTTTTACCCACATTTTTAAATACTGACTGGATTGTAAGAAAGAAACCTAATTGGTCAGGAAGTCTAACAAGCCACTCCACACAAGTGGAGGGAGTACAAGTGGAGGGAGTACAAGTGGAGGGAGTACAGAGAGCACAAAAATCTACCTGCAGTTTTTTTTTATCCCCAGAGTTGAACAATTTATTAAACAGGCAGAAACAAGGGCACTATACACAAAAGATCAGTGGCACCTATTTACAATTAAGTCTCGATAGAAAAAACTGCCAGATAAATTTTATAGAATGCTGTGGTGGTGAGGGATTCATGCCTCACGATAAAGTACGCAAGTTCGAAGGGAAGGCCTTCGAATGGGAAGGCCTATGTCGAAGAGAAAAAATAATGATAAAATGAGACCCAAAGACCATCCATAATGGACACAGACTTGGAGTGAAGCATGCTTCAGGGCAGACAGGTGGAAAGACTGTTTGTTCACTGTAGTCAAGAGGTAAGGAAACAAGAAAGCTAGGCAACAGACAGGTGCATATGGTGTATAGGGAAGAGATGGGTAACACACTCGTTTTTACAAGGACCGGGTGGGAGAATAATTGGCTTGGATTAACATATTGTAATTGGAAGGAAAGAGAAAGAAAGAAAAAGGGGGGGGAGGGGGAAGATTTATGAAGATGCTGAAATATTTGGTTAAATAAAATAGGTGAGTGAGTCCTTGCCAATGGAAAGAAACCCAATCCCAAGAGTACCAATCAAATCAACTCAAATTTAAACACACACTTTGGCAGAACAAATAATATTCACTGTCAGGACCCAGAAAAATACTAAATCCATTTTTACAGAAAATCATCAAAGATCCATTCTACAATGACAGAGAAATCACAGAACTGAATATCTATAATGGCATGCATTAGAACATAAGCCCGTACGGATTAGTTCAGCAATGCCCAGTTCGTTTTTGTTTATGTTAATATATACGACCAATAGAAGTAGGGCATTTTGTGGTAACTGTTCAGTACCACATATCCAATTTCATTCTTTCATCCTGATGGCATGATCTTGTATCAGGGGCATACCCAGCTTTGAAAACTGGGAGGGGCTATTTGCAAGGGAGGAGGGGAAGGGGATCATATGACCAGAGGGTTTTAGGTGGGAGGTTTTAAAACGTCCCAGTTAAATGGCGAGGCCGAAATCAGACATTTAGAAATGTAATAGCCCCTTATTTTAATGCAATTTTTTTTTAATATCTAGTTATTTTTCTTATGTTGGGACAAGGAGAAAAAAAAGGGGTAGGGGTGGGAAATTGCCTCCATCATCCCTCCCATTGCACCACCATTGTCTTGTATATATTGATCCTGTCGTAGATGATGCTTGCTGTTTAAATTTAGTACATGAATGATCCTGGTGCACAAAAATGTTAATATCACGATACAAACAAATTATGTTAGAGTGTGTGGATTTTTTAAATTTGTATTTAACTTAATACCATAATTCATTGTTTTATCACATTATTTTTTTTAAATCAACATGATCTTTTGACCTACTGAATTAAAACAGCATCATATACCACTGTATATCAATGTATAGAGTAGCATTCAATCAGGATCAAGGGATACACTTTGATATATGATACTGAACAGTAAATTTTCAATGTAGCTGCTTTTCCATAAATAAAATTGTATAATTCCAATTTTTTTAAAACATTACAGACGTTCCTATTTTTACCCTTAAGTGTGTTGCGAAATTCCTACTGGTTTTGGAGAAATTAACATTAAATTAGGTACAGAAGAGATTGGCCTGATCGCCTATGCTTTCTATAGTGATGTAAATTTATTTTTTGCATTACAGCCATTCCACAAAAAGTGAAACCAAAGCATGAAATGTAAAATAATTTGCTCATAATTTTATACATGCTGTATATGGTAAAAGTGCAAAGCTGATGAAAGTAATCATAAAAAGTTTTTAAAACTTTTTTTTCAGGTTTCCGTTATGTTGGTATGTTGTGCAACATATGAACTGCAAGAAACCTCTTTGATAATAGCATATTTGAATAGCTATAATGTCTATGGGGTGGTCAGCTGTGAAAGTTAAGGTTATATTCCAGGTAGCCTGAATCGTGTAGTTTTCTGTGGGACTAAATTCAAGCAGGAAAAGGTAAGTTTAGTTAATTATTTTGACAGTCATTCTTAAACAACTTTCATGTCACATCCATTACCATAAACTTGTAAAAGTTTATTTTCTGGTTACTTCGTTAAGTTTGCATTCATATAATTTGGAAATATAAATAATCATCTCAAAAACATTTAGGTTAAATTTTATAAAAAAATTTAAAAGCTGTTTTTAATGTAAAATGTTGGTAACGGACGTTACACCTTTAATTTGGTAACACATGTGAAAAGTATTTATAAGCCAAAACTTGCCCAGTAAAAAAATAAAACATTCTCAAAAACCATTGTTAGGATTGGTACCTTGATCTAGGTGGCTATGAGTTAATACAAACTCCTTTGTTTTTGTTCAAAAAGCTTTTCTAAGAAAAACATGAATGCTAATGTTGAAAATTACAATATGTATTTCTAACAAGAGCTTGAATAAGGACCTTAAATTTTGTAGGAAGTTGAGTGTGTCATTGTTTTGCTTATCATCTTGAATTGTTGTGTGACATTTGGTCAAAAAATTTGGTTCCATAAATGATATACTTTTCAGTTTCATGTTAATCAATCACTTTCTAGTGTTGTAGCCAAAGAAAAACCTTTGGCAGTAGAATTTTTCAAAAGTCACTAACTTGATTCTTATATTTAGCCAGCCAGCACCCTCTAATAATTTATTTCCTTTCTTTTTTCAGGCAATGGGAAAACCAAAAGGCTTACTGATGGCAGAGTCTAGGAAGTGGAAAAAAGAATATCCAGAAAAGTGGGCCTTGTACTCTCAGAAAGATCATGATAGGAAAAAGAAAGCCAGAAAAAAAAAACTTGTCAGGTCATACTATTGACAAAAATGAAATAGAAAAGAAGAGGACAAAGGCTAGAGCTTGATAGCAAAAGTGTAGATTACGAAAAAGATTAGCAGCCACTGAACATGATTCCCCAATTTCCAAGTTTGAATCTTATCAACAACCACAAACTCTTGGGAAAGCTGTTTCAGCACTGCCATCCAGTCCACGAAAACGTATAGCAGTAGTTCAAGAGCTAGAAGTACATTTAGCCCTGAAGTATGCAAGATCTTCCAAAACACAAAAAATGCACCTGTGAGTCGGAATGAAGATATATGGGTCATTCTCAGCTAATCACTGAAAATGCATTCCCCCTTCATTTTTGGTTAGGTACTGTGAGGAGTGCTAGGTTGGTATGGCAACGAGTGCAAGGTTGGTATGGCAACGAGTGCAAGGTTGGCAGCAGTGTGATATGTAAGATGGCGGAGAATAAAGGCTGATGTTAATGTAAAGGAAGTGTTTTATCATTTCACAGTAGCCTACATGGTGCAGTCGGTAAAAACTTAGGTCAAAATGGATTCTCTAACTAAACCTATCAAGAAACTGCAGCGAGATGGCGATGTAGCCAGTAATTAGTTGCAATGGCGAAAAAAGTTCAAGTACTACCACGAGGCGGTCGGCGGTAATAGTTTCCCGGTGCCGCGATAAATAGCTATTTTGGTGAACTTGATTGGCCACGACGCTGAAGATATCTATGAAGGTTTTGTTTTTGGCGAAAACGAAGAACGGACATTGGCAGCTGTGCTAAATAAGTTTGATTCGTATTTTCTCCCGCGACGTAACCTTACTTACGAGAGGCATGTGTTTTTGACATGCTCTCAAAAAGAGGGTCAAACTTTTGATATGTATCTGACCGAATTGAGGAAGAAGTCAGAAACTTGCGAATTTGGTACTATGAAAGAGGATCTCATCAAAGATTGCATCGTGTGTGGTATCAGAGACAATGCCGTACGGCAGCGACTGTTGAGGGAACATAACCTCACGCTGGCACAAGCCACGGATATCCGCCGAACTGCTGAAGTGACCGAAAAAGACTAGAAAAATTTCAAGAAGAATCTGCTGCAGTTCAAGAAGTGTCATGCCACAGTTGTGTCGGTACAGCAACAATCATCACGTTCCTTGGCAGAGCACAAGTGACTCAAATAGTCATGAAACAAAGGAGAACGAGTATTGGCGTTTTGATTGTGACAGGTGTGGCAGGAAGCATGAACGTCGTAAGTGTCCTGCATATGGAGCAGTGTGTCGAAAGTGTAGTGGAAAAAATCATTTTGCGAAAAGGTGCCGCTCTCAGAAGAAAGTCAGGGAAGTGACAAAGCAATCTTCATGTGCGATGTCTAGTTCCTCTGAGGATGAAATGGTGGTGGCGGAAGTCAAATTGAAGGAACTTCATGACACTCCAGCATCAAATTCAACAAGTTGTCGGCAGGAGAATTTGTGTGTTCATACTATCTCTCACACAAGCACTATATCTGAGTGGACTGCAAAAATTGAGGTAACAAATTCTCATTTCATCAAATTTAAGTTAGATACTGGAGCTCAAGCCACCCTCATAACTAGGAAGATGTTTGAGAAACTTAATATTAGCCAGAAGAACCTTTTAAGTTCTAGAGTTAAGCTCGTTAATTACTTGGGAGAGAAAATACCCTTCTTGGGTAAGTGTTACCTGAAATGTTCATACAATGGGAGAACTAGAGTTCTCGAATTTTATGTTGTTGACAATAGCAGTTCACTCATTCTGGGACTTGCAGCATGCGTGTTGCTGGACCTGATACGCAAGGTTGATTGTGTGCAATCCAGTACCACAAGTCCTAAGCTTACAGATTTAGTCACCCAGTATCCTAAGTGCTTCACAGGAATTGGGGAGTTGCCTGGTAGCTATAAGATGGTTCTTAAGGAGGGTGCAAAGCCAAAGATTCATGCTCCTCGTAAAGTTGTGGCTGCCCTCAGGGAACCCTTGAAGGAGGAGTTGAATAGGTTGGTGAAGGAAAGAATAATCGCTAAAGTGGTCGAGCCCACAGAATGGGTAAACTCTCTTGTAATGGTCCACAAACGAGATGGTAGCATAATAATTTGCCTAGATCCACAAGATCTTAATAATGCATTAATGAGGGAGCACTTTCCACTACCCACGTTTGAGCAAATTACATCTCAAATGGCAGGTGCTAGTTATTTCACTGTCCTAGATGCGGCACAAGGATTTAGGCAAATTAAACTGCACGATAGCAGCACTGACAACTGCACTTTTAACACTCCATGGGGGCGTTATAAGTTTTAGAGGCTACCCTATGGCATATGTGCAGCTCCTTAAGTTTTTCATCGTAAATTCAGCGAAGTATTTGAGGGCTTACCAGGAGTGCTCACCATAATTGATGACATTATCTGTTAGGGAAGTTCCAAACAGGAGCATGATCTGAGGCTTAAAGTTGTGATGGAGAGAGCTGTTGTAAATAATTTTAGGTTTAATAAACGTAAATGTGTTATTAGTGTTCAGGAGGTACGTTATTTAGGACACATTTTCACTGCACATGGTGTCAAACCTGATGGTACCAAAGTAGATGCCATTCAAAATATAGATGTTCCATCCTGCAAAAAAGATGTCGAGAGATTTTTGGGTATTGTCACATATTTGTCAAGATTTTGTCCCAACCTTTCAGAGGCTACAGCTCCACTCAGGGTTCTTTTGAAGAGAGATGTTGACTGGCATTGGGAGCACGAGCAAAAGGTAGCTTTTGAGAGGTTGAAAGACCTGTTGTGTGAAAGCCCTGTGCTTAAATATTACGATGTGAGTAAACCAGCTACCCTTTCTGTCGATGCGTCCCAAGCAGGTTTAGGTGCAGTGCTACTACAGGAGGGTCATCCGGTTGCCTATGCTTCTAAAGCACTTACGGAGACAGAGCGAAGGTATGCACAGATAGAGAAAGAAATGTTGGCCATTGTGTTTGGGGTCGAGCATTTTTACCAGTGCATTTACAATAAACAAGTAAAGGTGGAAACCGACCACAAGGCATTGGTAACTATCTTCAAAAAGAATTTGGTAGATTGCCCAGCTAGGTTGCAGAGACTGCAGCTGCGGCTGCAGCGATTTTCACTTACGGTTATTTATAAACCAGGCTCACAGATGTACATTCCTGACACACTTTCACGTGCATGCCACACTAGCGCTAAACCTCGTGGGTTTACGGACCTGGAAAAGGAAATGGAGTTGCAGGTATGTTGTTTGGTAGTTAATTACAGAATATTGGATGCCAAATTGCTAGCATTGCAGCAATCAACTGATCGGGACGACGTCCTGCGAAGTTTGCGTACAGTGGTTAGTGAAGGGTGGCCTGAAAGGCTTCAGGATGTATCTCCTGAACTGAAACCATACTGGACATACAGAGAAGACATTAGCTGTAACTATGGTTTAGTTCTCAAGGGTAATGCTATAGTGGTCCCTAAATTGTTAAGGTTGGAAATTCTTGGTTCCATTCATGCAGCTCATCAGGGCTCGGAAAAGTGTACTCAAAGAGCACGTGGTACGGTGTTTTGGCCAGGGATGGCTTCAGATATCAAACAATTTGTTGATACTTGCGAGACTAGCAGGGAGTTCCAGAACTCAAAACGTCGATATCCACTTCTTCCGCACCCAGTTCCAGACAGACCTTGGCAGAAGGTAGGCATTGATATATTTTTTCTTCATAATCGGCCATACTTACTTCTAGTAGATTACTACACTAAATGGGTGGAGCTTCAAAGGCTCAAAAACCAAACAAGCAAATGTGTTATTCAATGCTTAAAAGCCATTTTTGCTAGGTAGGCATCCCAGTAGTAGTTATGTCTGATGGGGGTAGTAATGTCATTTCATCGCAGTTTGACCAATTTGCTCGCGAGTGGAATTTTAGTCACCACACATCTAGCCCTCATTACCCTCAGTCGAATGGCATGGCCGAACGGCATATTCAGACAGTAAAAAAATTGCTCAAAAAAGCGATCAAAGAACAGAAAGACATGGACATGGTCCTCCTTGAGTTACGCAACACTCTGGTCATAACAGAGTACTCACCTGCCCAATTGCTCATGGGTCGTAGAGGATGTATTCCCGTTGTCCCTAAGTTACTTGATCCTTTGCTTCCAAACCATCAGGTTGTTCGTGACGCTCTTCTTGTACGGCAGAAGGAACAAAAGGCATTCTATGATAGGAGAGCATGTCACGCGGAAGCGGACACATTGTCTGGAGCAGTAAGGGTACAGACTTCTAACGGTTGGGTGAAAGGTGCTGTGATAGTAGGGCCAGCTACTCGCCCACGTTCGTATGTGGTGAAAATGCCCAATGGTAACATTCTAGAACGTTCTTCTAGGGTACTTCGCCAAGATGATTGTATAGCGGATGTGCCGGTTAAATACAAGGACATGTCAGTGATAGGTGGTGGGAATATCAGTACCAGTAATAGGGGGCTATTCCAGAACTTGGAGAGGATGCTACACCTAACATAGGTGGTCACAATGATACAAAATTCGAGGGCTTTCGAGGATTCACAGAAGATGACTGTAGGAGTAGTGCCCAGGACACATTACACACAAACCCCACATCAGTAGACACGCAAGATTCTGTGAACCCAACAGCAAATGTATCTGATGCAGATTGTGTTAGTGCTGAATGTAGATTGAGGTTTGGTAGGTTACTGAAACCATCCGAAAGATATAATCGTGCAGAGTATGTTTTCAAGTAATATAAACTAGAAGGGCCTAAGTTTATTTTGGCTCCCAATAATATTGTCATTGTTTGTAATGTGCTGATATGTATTTTCAATGTAAAATGAAAAATGTGGAATTTGTATGTTGCTTTAGTTAGTGTCAATTTGTATGTTCCTTACTGCAACTGGAACAGCGTAGAATGTGTATGTTATTCTATTGAAAAAGGGAGATGTGAGGAGTGCTAGGTTGGTATGGCAACGAGTGCAAGGTTGGCAGCAGTGTGATATGTAAGATGGCGGAGAATAAAGGCTGATGTTAATGTAGTGTTTTATCATTTCACACTGGCCTACAGGTACTGAAAATATATTACTGCTAATTTTTTTTCTACATTACATTAGTTTTACTTGCACTCATTATGAAATATTTATAAATTTACAATTACTTATATTTAAAAAATATTTTATATGCTAAATATCATTCCCTCACTGTTCCCCACCTACAGGTTTAATACACAAAAATTTTTCCTGAAAGAAGATGAAGACAAACGTCCATGATTAATAGAACTTCTTATTGAGTATTTTAGCATTTTCAAAATGCCTAAGTTTAGATTTAATTGTTCAATTCCAAGCATATAATTTATACATAAACGTATTTTCCCCATGCTCTGGCATCATTCCCTCACTCTAATATGTATGTTCCGATTACTGCCACCAGGGTGCACTGACATCATCCTTATTTGTTGGTTTGGTAGCCATTTTGGGTTATAGTAATCTACAAAGAGTCTCATGGTGGTTGTATTATTGTAAGATGGTGTTTTTTTTTTAAATTGAAACACAAAAAACAGGTAAGAGTTTTTTATCACATCATTCCCTCATGACATAATTTCAAAACTACTATTCTTTAAAAAGTAAAACCTACATCACACGTTAGTATGTGTGGGCAGTTTCTTGTAAAAGTTTTCAAACCTCAAAGCTAAAACAACATGGGAGATATTGCAACATATATTTATTTTTATCATTCCCTCACCATAATTCCCTCATAATGAGGGAAATACACATTAAATGAGGGAATGACATAATTTATAAATTACTGTTATTGTTCATTTTGGGGTTATATATTTCAAATATTATAATCATAAAGTGTTTTGGTAATTTATGAACTGTATATTTCCTTCACAGATTGTTTTAAATAATCATGAATGGAAAACAAAGTGATGCAAAAGCAAGAAAAAAGAGTATGACAGGTGACGGCGTGAAGAAAAAAAGAAAAACCCACAACAATTAGAAATAATGAGAGAAAAAGAAAGGCTAAAATATGCTAATAAAAGGGCTTCAGGAAATGTTAAGTGTGTATCAGAAATGACATCAAGAGAACACAGAGCCAAGAAAAAGCAATGGAAGACCAATTCGAAGAAATTTAGAAATAGTATAAACTATATACGAGAATCATTACAGGTAATATTGAGAAACTCTTCACCGCCACCGAGTCCAGATGACCCACACCAGGCAATGATACAGCATGATTCTTAACCACCTTCATCAAGAAAGGAATGTGGACGGATGACTGTTAAAAGGAACAGAAGTGTCATGTATAAAAGAATCAAAGAACTTGAAAAAAAAACTCAAGACAGCAGAAAACCGTGCTCAAAGATACAAAAAAAAGGTACCAAAAATCAGAGAAGCATTACAAAAAGAATGCTGAATTACCATAACTCCTCGAACTAAAGTTACAATGATAATAGGAAAGGAGAAAGTATCATCAGAAGTCAGAAAGAGATTATTATTTGGGGAAGTCATGAGTACTGAATTAAAAGAAAGTGTGAAGAGTCACAATAGTAAAAAGATGCTTCAAAGAGTTGTTGCAGGAAGAGTGTTAAAGAAATACAGGATGTTATCTGTGACTAAAAAGCACTGTAATTTAAGTTACTTGGCTGGTCCAGTTCACAAGAACATTAGATCACAGTCGAAAAGAATTCAGTGTCAGGCAAGAGGGAAAGTGTTAACCGACTACATGAAGAACGATGTTACGAGATTTTTTGAAAATGACGATGTCTCTCGTATATATCCCGGTAAAAAGGACTGTCTTACCAAAAATGGAGTCAAGAAGCAGAAGGGCAATTACATTTGAAATGAACCTTAGAACCAAAATGTGAAATTATTATTAGGAAAACAGTTTGTCAATAAATAGTTTAAAAACAAATTATATTTCACAAAATTGAAGAGTATTTGTTGAAATACATTCATATATAATTTTTACAAGCTCTTAAAGTTTGTGGTAATTGTTAATTGTAAAGAGTGTTATATTGTGAGTATGTTAGCAACCCTGCTTTACACACCATGAGACAAACATCCATTTTGTTTTGTTTGTGCTGCAATAGCAAGAGTGGACATTGCCTTCTGTACTTCCACAAAATTACATTTACAGGTAAGTAATACTAATATGGTAAACATTTTAAGATGATAATATGTTCTAGTCACACCCGTAACAGATATCTCACAAAAGTTAATGTAGTAATTAATACAATCGCACCAAAATAGTTAGATGTTGTCAAAGTGAGGTTATGTGTTCTTTTTTTGACCAGATGTATAAAAATGCCTGTTAATTAAATTAATTTAGGAAAAAACTGTGTTACGGGTGTGACAGTAGATATGTTATGGGTGTGACAAGATAATTCAACGTACAGACTGTGGTTCTAGGATGACTATAACAATTTTTTATTTAGGTTAAACTTTCAAATTTAAGGACTAGTACATCACATTTATTTTGTTCCAGATGCTGAAATGCCTCTCACAGTGATGGATCGTGTTAGGAAATTCAGGGAAAAAACAAAATCAGACCCAAATAAAAGGAAAGAGTATCTCAAGAAAGAAAGGGAACGAGATAAGAAAAGGCGAGAAGCTAGAAAACGTGAGCTGCTAACAAACGATAAAAAGCTCAATTCAAAAAGAAGAAATGATAGAGAACGTCGAAGATCATGCAGGCAAAGGAAGAAGGACTTGATGACTGTAACAAAGGTACACATTACATCCCCTATTGGTTCATATAAATGTCCTCAATCATTTGGGAAAGCTGTGGCAAAAGTAAAAAAATTACTTCCTAACAGCCCAAGCAAAAAGCAAGCTGTTCTAAATAAAATTTTACTAGAAACATTTGACCCTCAAACATCTAAAAATATTTATAAAAGAGTGAAGAAAGGTTCCAGGAACATATCTCATGCCAACAACAAAACTGAAGTTGAGAATTTCTATTGCCGGGATAATGTGAGTCGTCAGGCTCCTGGCATTAGAGATGTCAAGTCTGTGAAAGATAAAATAACTGGTACAAGACAACTGGTTCAGAAACGTTACATGGTTTTGACAGTGGGAGAAGCTTATGAGGAATTCAAGAAACATAACCCTGACATAAAAATAAAGAAATCTAAGTTTCATTCTCTTCAGCCGCAGTACATTTTGCATGGATCTCAAATACCCCACAATGTTTGCATTTGTAAACATCATGCAAATTTCAACTTTTTGACTGATACTTTGGTAAATTTGATACCAAACTTTCCAAAAACTTCAAAAGATCTCCTAAGTAATGCAAGTTGTGATGTAAACAATGAAAAGTGCATGACAGGAGTATGTGGTAGTTGCCCAGATCTTCAGTTACCACAAACGGTTAACCTGGAAGAGTCTGTTTCATGGAAACAATGGAAGGACATCAATGGTTACCTAAAAATAATTGAAAACATATCATCATTACGAGATGCATTTAAAGAGCTGAAAATGCTGATTCCATCATTTAAACTTCACTATTATGTTAGGAAAATCCAATCTGATTTTTTTGAAAGGAAAAAAAGAGGGTGAAAATGAAGCATTGTGCAGATCGATTTTGCGGAAAATTATGCTTTGATTTGTTAGGATGAAATCCAAAGTGCCCACTGGAGCCACTCCCAGGTTACCTTATTCACGTGTTGTGTGTGGCAAAAACATTGTGTGCAATCATACGCAGTGGTAAGTGATGACCTGTCTCATGACAAGTATTCTGTGTAGTGCTTTCTCAAAGAAATAATTTCAGAAGTAAAAGCTGCTAATCCTAACATTAGTTACATCTACATATTTTCAGATAATTGTGCTGCACAGTTTAAAACTAAATTTACATTGTCAAACTTGTGCAAAATGGAAAAGGATTTTGGGGTTACAGGAGTATGGATTTTTTTTTGCTACCTCCCACGGTATTGGTGGGTCAGTGAAGCGGTGTGTCTGGAGAACAGTGAGGGCAAGAAAGGCAATTGTAAATACAGCTGAGCAGTTTTACATTGTTGCACAAGGAAAACTAAAAGGTATAAAAATTCTCTTTGTATCACATAACCATGTGGACAAAAACAAAGCTATGTTGGGTAAAAGGTGGAATGGTGCCAAAAAAATACCTAGAATCCAAATGTGCCATTACTTTATGGGATACGATGATAACATTCTTGCAGGGAGAACAGCTGTATCAGAAATGGAAAAGGTAACCGTTTTCCCAAAAGAAGTCCACACAAAACGTATACACTACAGTGATGTCTATGGTGATTCCAGCGACGACTTTGATAGCAACCAAAATCCTGGACCATTGACTAATGTTTTAAATTATAGACTGCTCACGCCAGTAAACATTAGACCTGACGTTTACTATGTTGTCGTTGAATTACATTCGACAAATAAAAAGTTGGTCTACAAATATGTAGCAGTGTGTCAAAGTGAAGTTTGTGAAACTGATGGGGATGTGAGAGTAATGTTTCTCAAAATGTATGGAAACAATAGGAAAGTGTTCAAAACAGACAAAAATTACATTGCTGATGTACCTTTACAACAGATTGTGAAAATATTGCCCTCTCCAAAATTGCAGTTTCGAGGTGCAAGAGTTGTTAATGAATTTCCGGATTGTGTAGATGTTTATGAGAGGGGTTGATCATTATGTCACAAATAGTTAAGAAATGAAATGCATTAGTGTCAAAGGTTAGGAATTGTGTGCAATTATAGATATGTTTTAGTAAGTTTAATGTTGATGAGAATATATGCATACCCAGACATATTTGTTTTGCTGTTGTATACATTTATTAAGTGACATGTTTGCATGTGGTCACACCCGTAACAGAGCTCTGTCACACCCATAACATTCAAAAGTGTTGTGAATATGAATAAATAAAAAAAAAATATTTTTTTAACTAGCTAATGCTTAGTTAATTCCAATATATTTAGCCAATTGCAAAAGAGAATTAATAACTGAATGTACAATACTTTCACAGAATTTTATGTATATCTTCATGCTTGCTAAAGTGTTTGTCCAAAATGAGTCACACCCATAACAGGGTCTTTTAAGGCAACGTTGCTTGATTATCATTTATGTTTTCTAACTCAAATGGAGGTATGCGTTCTTTGGGACAAAACTTTTCGGGCTAACTAAACATTTAAAACTGATTATTTATTACTTACAAGTTATTTTAATTTTTGTGTGTACAAGTATCACACCCGTAACAATGGAATTGCCCAGAAGCGTCTACTAAGTAATACCTTGCAGAATTTACACAATAAATTTTCTGACACTGTTTCTTATGGGATAAGTTATGCATCATTTTGCAGATTGAAACCATTTTGGATAGTAACCCCAAAGCATTCCGATAGAGAAATGTGCAAATGCATCATCCATGCCAACACTGAGCTGCTTGTTGCGAAATTGTATGAAGAGAAGATTTTTCAATATAAAAATCCAGATGAAATTCTCCCATCTCTGTGCTGCGATAGTTCTTATCCCAAGTGCTTGAAGAGGGAGTGTAACAATTGTAAAGAAAAATGTATATTGTATGAAGTTCCAGATGCAGAGAAACAAATAACTTAAAAAAAAATGGGGTAATGAAGAAGTTACATACTTAAGTAAAGGAGCGAAAGAAAAATTAAGAAAACTATAAAAAAGGAAGTTGCAACTATGTGTAAGGATTTAGTTATCCAACTAGAAACAACATTTAATAAATACATGAATCATGTAGCAAACATTGTTAACCAGTATAAAGAATATTCCAAGGTAAAGAGTGAATTAACACCAGGGACTGTAGTTTTACACGTAGACTTCAGAGAAAATTATGCATGTAAGTACAATGAAGAAATTCAGTCTCTGCATTTTGGGGGTGGAAGGCAACAGAGAACATTACACACTGGTGTTGTTTATTCTGCTGGTGAATCTGGTACATCAGTAAAATCGTTTTGTTCCATTGTAACGGTTCGTTACATACAAAAATAAACAGATGTTCAACGCCGATTGTAATTTTTGTTGTTTTTATTTTTCAAATAGAATATTGCACAGACGAATCCAAACACTTTCAATAATTTGCTCACTCATTCCAGTCGTACATTCGCCTGTCGAGAAATACTCGCAGCCCGGGCGATGAAAATTAATAAAAAATATAACTTCGCTTAAATCTTTCAGTATCTGAAATCTGTAATTATATAAAAATCAGTATGGCCTCAAATGCGGCCGCACCTGGTGAAAAAAATCACGAGGCGCCGAAACGCAGCCTCGCCTGGCAGCGATTGTCCGACGACAACTGAAGTCCTGCCACTGTCTCCTCCACGCAGGGAGGAAAAATCACATGACCTCACTGACCAATCACACGCACACTTCATCCACACTACACATTACAAGCCAATAGGAACACAGAACACACATTGAAAACAGTTTTCTCTCCATAGAGCCAGGGACTTTACATTCTCCTTCTCTCTCCCACACCGTGAGACAGCAGTTATCACACATTTCCCACGACCCGTGGTGAATCCAAGCTTTTATCTCGGTTGGCGGGGAATCACTGTTTCTTTCTCACTCCCACTTACAGGCCTCTCATGCCTCTCTTTCTAACCATCACTTCAGACACAGTCCCGTGTTCTATAATTATATTGCAATACGTTAATGATAATTAGAACAGCAACCATAATACAAATTACTTTAAAAAATTAAACTTAATTAGAAAAAACCTGAAAAAGTAGGCCAAAATAGGCAAAATTCTAGTACAGCGACTTCTTTGTGAATAATTACATAAAAAATAGTACTGATTGAAAACGTCTGTTAGAATACAAGGTACATTCTTAAAGCATACAGCAAGTGAAATATCAACCCTTAAATACAAAAAAACGGTAAAATATCATTAGAAAGACTTTTTAAGAAATATTTACATGCATAAAAAATAGTTAAAAGGAAAAATATTGAGCTAGGAGGGCAGGGATCTTGCAACGTTACACCATTAGTCCAAGTTTGCAACATGACATTGTAGCAGTTTGGTCTCATCTACAGCCTGTTTTCCAGTGGGCACAAGACAAAGAGAATTTGCATACTGTACATATTCTAAGTGATGGCGCTGGAAGCCAGTACAAATATAAAACAGCTTTCTACATAATGTCAAACTTTCTTGACCGTTTTTTGCCAACAATAGAAAACTACACTTGGAACTTTAGTGAATCAGGACATGGTAAGGGTGCTCCTGATGGTGTGGGTGGATGCCTTAAGCAAACTGCTGATAGATTAGTTGCAGAAGGTAAGGATGTTTCAAATTTTGAAACATTTGTTAGGCCGTGTCAATGATGAAAGTGGCTTTGAGAATACACATTATGAAGGAATAACCGAAAATGTACACAATTACAAGATTGGAGGTAAGTTTTTTAGACGGCTTACTAAAATGAATAACATATTATAAAGTTATAATTCTTGTGATTATTTTTATATTTTTATTTACAGGTGTGACTGACAACACTTACTGTGTTGAAGAATGGGTTTTGGTAAATTACGATGGCATCAAATATCCTGGTAAAATAACCTCTATAGTATTTGAACATGCAGTTGGAAGTATCTGTGATGCATCCAGCAGCTGGGGGGACTTACAAATGGCCGGCATTGCCTGATAGACTGCTTTATAACTTGAAGGATGTCGTGAAGAAGATAAGCGGGCCATGACCATCAGGCTCCAGAGCAGCCTTCTTTGTTTTCAAAGACTTGTGAAAAACTATGTTAAAATATTTTTGCAACGTTTCTTTTTTCATTAACATGTTTTTAAAAGTAATTTTATGTTTTTAATATAACAAATATGCTATAGTCCTCTTGATTTAAGTTTGTTGTGTGCTTTTCCAACTATTGAACAAATGAGTAAGTTAAAATTTTGTATCACAGTTTCATTTCTTTAAACGTCAGAATTTTTAAAATGTAATATGCTCTACACTTCTACGTGAATTGGTTTGTATTAAATTGTAAATAAAAAAAGTTAAAATGTTTGTAATTATTTGATTTTGTCGTTCCCTCATATCAGAAAATCATCATTCCCTCATTTCACAATATTAAATTTTTATTTTTTTCCCCATCAAAATTGTGGAAACGACTTCGGCCATAGCATAATTTCTATTTCTAGACACATTATCTAGCACATAAATATTATTAGCCTCTACTTATAAATATTAATGACATCAGATTTTAACTATCAGAAATTAATAATTTATATGAGAATCACCCATATGCTCTTTAGTGGCAGATTTTTATAATTCTGATGAGATAAGTAGCCAAGCTCCTGGTAAAAGAGATGTAAAGTCCATTAGATCTCCCATTACTGTGACGTCGTCCGGGCCTG
The DNA here is from genome assembly GCF_032445375.1 of Bacillus rossius redtenbacheri. NCBI lineage: Eukaryota > Metazoa > Arthropoda > Insecta > Phasmatodea > Bacillidae > Bacillus > Bacillus rossius. The sequence goes on along the minus strand of NC_086330.1, from coordinate 299,680,689 downwards.
CGGCCCCTTTGAGCCCGATATGACACCGCCCAACCACCGTTTCAGTTCAAACCTCCCGCTCGTGCGTGCGTGTGTGCGTGTGTGTCTAGCCCGGCAAGAGGGCGCTTAGCTGCAGTGCGCCGCACCCCTAATTTGCTACGTTTTAATATTATTTGTAAACCCTTTTTGTTTTCATTCGTCTTTGCCCCAGTGTTGTGCAATTTACTTGTGTTTTCTGTAATTTAAATAGGTTACCTTAAATAACTATAGACGTTGCCCGGGCGGACCCGAACAGGCACGGACTTGGACGAGGATAGGAATGCTTTTATATGAATTATCATTAAATAAGTAAATAGTAACAAACTTTCCATTGTCAGTAATTTTTATATATTTTTAATGTTTATCTGTAATTTACTCAACTTTCGCCGGGGCACGGAGTCGTAGAATACAGTAACGGTAATTGTGTTGGCGCGAAGGGCGCCATGTTGCCACCTGCGAGCGATGAGCTCAGCCCAGTCGATCTTCATCACTGACCGAGAGCAGACGCGCCAGCACCCCGGGGACTTCAACCTTTGTTCTGCACTGACCAAGTAATTCTGTCTCGTTAAGTATTTCTGAATCTCTTTCGCTCGTCATCCTCGGGGCAGCTCTCGGCCAGCGGGCTGTTTAATTAATTAATTGTCTCAGTCGAGTTTTTTCATCACCGTGTAATAAGTATACTTTGCAGCATGGCCACGTGTGTGGACCATGCCCTCACCTAAACCGATTCGTGCCTCAGGCTTTTTAACCGTGTAATGTGTAACGTGTAACGGGCGTGTAGAGAGACGTGTTAGTGAAATTAAATCTGGAGAATAAATATAAAGTGAGTACTTATTTAATCACGTGGTGAGTGAGTCTAGGAGTGTGGCGTGCCCGACGCCTAGAGCGGGCCAGGTCTGGGTAGCTAGGATAGAAAGGGCTGGTAACTCGTCCCCACTTGGGCTACGTCACGCCCTGAGTGAGAGACTCCGCCGGGTCCACGTGCCCTTCCACGTGGTGGCGCCCATAGTTAACATCGCGAAATCACCGGCAATGCGCGATCAGCCCTCAAATGGCGCCCAAGAGCGTGGGGCGAGTTACATCTTCCGCGAAAACCAGACCTGTACGAGCGTGTGAGATAGGCGGTTGTTACGCGGAGCGCGCGGAACTAAAGTTCGCGCTGGAACTATTGTTCGCGCGGAGCGCATAGCGGGACTCTGGCGCGCCAGCATCGTGATCAGCCAAGCGCACGCTTCCAGGAATCCGCGCACAAACAACGGACTCCGAGCGCAGTAAGTAACACAGTGCTGATGTGTTCGTGAGGACTGTTCGCGTGTAGAGTACCACGTGCGTAGACATGTATCCGTATCCGGACGAGTGTATCGGGTGTTACTTTCCCTGCCCGAGTTGGGACTTGTATGGCAGGACCGCCGCCGGATATGAGTGTGGCTACTGTACGGAGTACCGCATACACGGCGTGACGAAGTGTGGAGCGAGGTCGTGTCCCGGAGGTAGTAGCGAGGGCTACCGCTGCCAGGAATGTGCCGGCCTGTGGCATCGTGGCTGTATCGGCGAGCGTGAATGGACCATACTGCGCAAGTTTTTTACCTTCACGTGCGCACGATGCACTGCCGACCTAGCCACCCAGGCGCAGTACGAGGCAGAGACGCCGAAAAAGACGCCGCTCACGTCGACGCCAACGCCGCTCACGCCGACGACGCCAACCACACCGAAAAAGACGCCAACCACGCCGAAAAAGACGCCACTCACGCCGACGCCAACCACGCCGGAAAAGACGCCACTCACGCCGACGCCAACCACGCCGAAAAAGACGCCGCTCACTCCGACGCCGACGACGCCTCTCACGCCGAAGCCAACCACGCCGAAAACGCCGACACAGCACGTGCCAGGGACGCCGCCCGTTGCCGGAACGTCACCGCAGCACCAAGCCGACTCCTCACGCACGACGCCGACACCAGCACCACGAAGGTACGTCCTGACGCCACCCGCACCGTCACGTGTTACGCTACCGACGCCTACCGCCCTGACAAAGACGCCAGTCGTCCCGACGCCGACGCCCGCCGTGCCGACGCTCATCGACTTGACGTCTCCCGACACAAGTCCGATCCCGCCGCCGCCTGCCACACTGCGTTTCGTCGACCCGACGCCACTTATCCCGACGCCGACGCTCGCCGTCCCGACGCCGACAATTCCGCTTCCGCCACCTCCTGTCCTGGAGCCGCCAACCTCGGCACCTCTCGTCGACCTGACGTCTCCCGACGCTGGTCCTAACGCATCATCGCCAGCAAGACCTCGTTTCGCCGACCTGACGCCACTCATCCCGACTATGATGACGCCTGACTCGCCGAAGCCAACCGAGCGACGCCCGACAACGACCGTCCCGCCGCAGTCTGATACGCCGTCCAGCACCCGCCTCGTGTCGGAGACACCTCCCGACGCCGGAATGACCTCGCCACCGCACCGAACCGCTGTCCCGACGCCACCAAGGTCATTTCCGGCGAAACCCGCATCGTCTCCGCCACACGACTCGCCACGGACGCCTCCAGACTCGACGCCGACGCTTCGTGTCACCCTGTCGCCACCACCTGGCTTCGACGTCATCATGCCGTCGTCACCGCCACCAGAGTGCGCAGTAGCAAACAGGACGCTTTGCGACACGATGTCCAGGGCCCTGACGCCGAGACGCCTGAGCGCCGCCCCGCCGCCTGGGTTCGCTCCTCTGTGCCCGCCCGGATTCGCCCCGCTGTGCCCGCCTGGCTTCGAAGCACAGCCAGTTGATCATGCCCGAGTGAGACAGACGCGCGCGACGCCGACACTGACGCCGCCTCCATGCCCACCTGACGCGACGCCCGGAACGACCGAGACGCCACGACGCCCGATTCCGACGCCGATCGCCGCAGTACCGGAACACCGGTCAAGTGCCCTGCCGCACGAGACGCCACCCAAATGTCGCAAGTTGGCAACATTGGGACGCCGCACCGTGAAGAATCGCCTGAGCTCCCTGCGTCCGCCTGTCGCGATGCAGGTCGACGCCACGACGCCGGGACGCCCGACCGTCCCACCACCGAACGTGACCACCACCCGGACTTCGACACCTGTCACCCGTCTGTCACGACGGGCCGCGAAGCGCCCGCCTGTCGGCGAGGCTGAGCCGGGCCGTGCCGAGCGCCGCCCGCGCTTGCTGCCCGCCTGCCACGAGCCGCCTGACCTTGGCCGCCGCCGCCCCTGCCGGCCGGCGCCCTGGCCACCGCCACGCTATCACACGCAGCAGCCGCCGCAGCCGCAGCTGACGCAGATTTGGGGCTCGGGACAACTGGTGGGTCACCACCCACAAGGTTAGTCAGCCAGCGCCCATTCTGTCCGTGTGTATCGTCCTCCATAGTGTAAATATTGCTCAACTGTCATTTTGTAAACATTGCTCGCCGCCATCATGTAAACATTGCTCGCCCTTCCATCGTGTAAACATTGCTTGTCCGTCCGTCATGTCAACATTGCCACCTGCCCGCACAAACATAAACATCAACATTGCCACGTGGGAGTGCGCGACGTAAACACCACAGGCAACGCCCCCCAACCATCTGTCAAACGGCGCTGTCATATCGGCCTACTTTCGGAGGGGGCAATTGACGTCGTCCGGGCCTGCGGCCCCTTTGAGCCCGATATGACACCGCCCAACCACCGTTTCAGTTCAAACCTCCCGCTCGTGCGTGCGTGTGTGCGTGTGTGTCTAGCCCGGCAAGAGGGCGCTTAGCTGCAGTGCGCCGCACCCCTAATTTGCTACGTTTTAATATTATTTGTAAACCCTTTTTGTTTTCATTCGTCTTTGCCCCAGTGTTGTGCAATTTACTTGTGTTTTCTGTAATTTAAATAGGTTACCTTAAATAACTATAGACGTTGCCCGGGCGGACCCGAACAGGCACGGACTTGGACGAGGATAGGAATGCTTTTATATGAATTATCATTAAATAAGTAAATAGTAACAAACTTTCCATTGTCAGTAATTTTTATATATTTTTAATGTTTATCTGTAATTTACTCAACTTTCGCCGGGGCACGGAGTCGTAGAATACAGTAACGGTAATTGTGTTGGCGCGAAGGGCGCCATGTTGCCACCTGCGAGCGATGAGCTCAGCCCAGTCGATCTTCATCACTGACCGAGAGCAGACGCGCCAGCACCCCGGGGACTTCAACCTTTGTTCTGCACTGACCAAGTAATTCTGTCTCGTTAAGTATTTCTGAATCTCTTTCGCTCGTCATCCTCGGGGCAGCTCTCGGCCAGCGGGCTGTTTAATTAATTAATTGTCTCAGTCGAGTTTTTTCATCACCGTGTAATAAGTATACTTTGCAGCATGGCCACGTGTGTGGACCATGCCCTCACCTAAACCGATTCGTGCCTCAGGCTTTTTAACCGTGTAATGTGTAACGTGTAACGGGCGTGTAGAGAGACGTGTTAGTGAAATTAAATCTGGAGAATAAATATAAAGTGAGTACTTATTTAATCACGTGGTGAGTGAGTCTAGGAGTGTGGCGTGCCCGACGCCTAGAGCGGGCCAGGTCTGGGTAGCTAGGATAGAAAGGGCTGGTAACTCGTCCCCACTTGGGCTACGTCACGCCCTGAGTGAGAGACTCCGCCGGGTCCACGTGCCCTTCCACGTGGTGGCGCCCATAGTTAACATCGCGAAATCACCGGCAATGCGCGATCAGCCCTCAACTGGAAAAAGGGAACACGTTCCGATCCTTCACATGCTTATGAATATTGGTGAAGCATACACTGAATTTACTGAAAAATACCCAGAAATAAAGATGTCTCGTACCAGATTTTTCATGCTTCGACCACCTCAAGTCCTTCCAGCTAGTATGAATCCTCATAATGTTTGCATATGCAGACAACATCTGAATTTTTCATTCATGGTTGAGCACTTGTTCACAAGTGGGTGAATTTCCATCAAACACTAAAAAAGTGCTGTGTTCTGTGTGTTGTAACACTGAAAATGAAAACTGCATGCTCAATTACTGCAGGGACTGTTTGTATTATTTAAAGCAGTTGTTACCAAATACCCTAAATCCAAGCACTATAATTAAGTGCCAGAAATGGGAAATTATAGAGCCATTCCACCTCAATTCAGGCAGTTAGCAAGATAATGTGTCAGGTCACCATCTCAGATTTGCTTTAAAAAATTACAGCAGTTACAACCAGTGCAGACAAGAAGTATGCCAAAAGGATTTTGTCCCAAAAAATTTTTTCCCCATGTTATAGCCTTTTGAAGTTGGTTCAAAATCAAAAAAGGTGGAAAAAGGGGTGTTTTTTAAATGAGCGGCATTTCAAAACTATTTTACTGATTTTGTTGATTTTTTTTTATTTTGTACCTATTATAGTGAACTACAGAGTGGAATAGTTCCAATGAGCCCAACGACAATATCTTTAAGGGGGGGAAACTAAAAAATTTGGCAAAAAATTTAGATTTTTTTGGATTTTCAAAAAAAAATTTTTATGTGGAATAATCAATTTTCATAAAAAGTAATTCTGGTAATATGTAGACCTATTACAGTAGTTTTACAGGAAAAATTGTTTTTAAGTCTATGATGCATGGAATTATTAAAATTTAACTTTAAAACTTTCAAAATTTGACAAAAGTGCCATTTTTGATTGAAAATTACTGAAAAACCCCATATTTTAAAAATCTGAAAATTTGTAACTTTGTAGTCCTCACCTTTATTAATAGCATGCACTTTGTTGGATAGTGTGTTTTTGCCTGTAAACATTTCTAGAATTTTTTGAAAATGTAATGTCATTACCTTTTGTATGTTGTGCATGCTCAATTAATAAATGTTTTGTTGGTATCTAAATAGTATGTGATAATTTGTAACTGGTTTTGTATGAGGGGAAACCTTGGGAAATATGAAGGGGGAGTCCCTATCTGAATATTCCCAGGCGCTTGCTGTAAGGGGAATCCCTGGTAGCTTGAGGGAAATCCCTGGTGACCATAGGGGGAATCAACTACAAGACTACAAGGGAATTCCAAAACTTTTGCTGTTACAGTTGTGTTATGTGTGTTCATGGGTGATGTTCAGCTAGTGAACTAAATCATGTCTGACTTTCATAGTACGGAGAGAATTAAATGTGTGGACTACATTAAAAGGCACAAAAAAAGTGTGTATAAAAGTAAATGTGTGAGGATGTGTAAGGTGAATGATTTAGCAGATGATATTCAAAAGTTTGTGGGTGTATCTGTTTCAGTAAATAAAAATGATATTGATGAGTTAAAAACTTCTGCTGTGAACAAATTACAAGACATATATCACGTGCATCTTTCAAGTGAGTCTGATGATGAAATGCCTGTGTGTGTCAATTGTAGTCTATGGTTTTCGAATATTGACTCAGCTCTTCATACTTGTAACTACAATGGAAAAGTACAGCTACTAACATTGGTACCACAAACATTTAGTAAAACTGTATTGAAGGAAAAATTACCTTCAGTGTCAAAGTACCTCATTGATAAATGTCGCACAGTTATAAAAAATAAGGGAATTTATGCTCAACCTGACCCCTATAGTGGACATCCTTTACCTACACAGGTACAAGATCTAGCATTATCATATTACCTAGAAGATAGTAAAGACTGTTCAAGGGAAAGTCCAAACAAAAAAGATGTTATTTGCATTAAGGATGGTAATGGCGAGAAAGTAAAAAAGGTTAAAAGATTCATGACAAGGTCCATCAAAGAGGCATACAAAGCATTCAAAAAAGATAATCCTCTTATAGAAATTAGTCTTTCAAAGTTTTATGCCTTACGACCAAGATGGGTGAAAATTCAGCCAGAACAGACTGTGTGTTCTTGTATTTACTGCAGTAACATGCAACTTATCTGTGTAGCTCTTCGAAATGTAACAAATAACCAAATTGATGAAGACTATCTTCTACTGAAGTGTTTGTGTGACGAAACAAGGAATGAAGATTGCTGGCTCGAGGAGTGTGGTGACTGTCCTGGCACAGAAACATTAACTGTTGAAAACTTTGGCTTGGATGAAGGGGAAGAAGTTACATTTGCGATTTGGGAACATGGTGACCTCATAAAAAAAACTGTATCTGTAAATAATTTTCTGGAACATGTAAGGCATTGGGTTAAAAAAGCTATTCCTCACAGTTACATTAGGAAAATACAAAGGGAAGGAATAGCTGAAGCAAGAAGTTCTGTCCAAAAAAATAATGCTCTTGTTTTACATTTTGATTTTGCTGAGAACTGGTCAGTTGTATTGCCTGATGAAATCCAAACTTACCACTGGCAAACTGATCAGCTTTCACTGTTTACCTGTGTTGCATACTTTGGTGCGTAAATAAGAAGTTTTGTTATAGTATCTGATGATATAGCTCACGACTCTGCTCACGTTCTCTGTGCTTTAGAGGTTATAAAACTGGAAATTTCAAAATTTTGTCAGTTAGAACTTTTGAGTTCAATAGTGTACATTACAGATGGGGCAGCTGGACATTTCAAAAATAGGTTTCAGCTGTATGAACTATGTAAAAATACTCAAACTGTTGAAAAAAAAATGGATTTTTTCTGCTACAGGGCATGGCAAAAGTGCATGTGATGCAATAGGTGGTTTGTGTAAACACTTTGCAACTAAGTTCAATCTTCGGGCAGAGTGTGTTAATGCCATTAGAGATTCTGCTTCATTTGTTGCTGAAGTAGGTAACCTTGTACCAAAGATAACTCTATTGGCTCTTGAAAGTAAAACAATTCAAACGTATAGGTCATCTAAGGAAAAAGAATAGGCTACTGTAAAACCAGTTGTTGGAATACAATCTAAACATTACTGGCTGATTAAAAATGAGACATACATGGGACGCACAATTAAAGATAAAATAGAAATAGTTGTACAATCTAACCAGATTAAAACACATTATTCAATAAATGATTTCCAAGTAGGCCAGTTTGTTGCTTGTGTATACAATCAGAATTGGTGGATGGGACAGATCACTGGTATATCTAAAGAGCTGAACGACATGACAGTGTCTTTTATGCATCCCCATGGTCCAGCTAAAGGGTTTCAGTGGCCACAGGAATCTGGAAAGAAGAAGGATGAATGTCCGGTGCCACTACAAAATGTTTTGTTAGCAGTAAGCAATCCTACTCCACTTGGACAATCAGCAAGACTCCACACTTTCGACAAAGCTGAGTTGATGAAGATCCAGCAAATCTACTGTCTTTAATCAGCCAAATAATATTTTAGGAAGTTTGTCAATATATGTTACATATAGTTGAGGAAGGGTAAGCAGTCTAAATATAATTAATTATAGGTACATATTGTTGGTTTAAATTTTACTTTGAAATTTTGGTTTTCATGCAAGTTAAAGTAAAGAGTATACATATGTATTATATGTGTGTATATGTATTGTGCATATTATGTTAATGTGATAATGTATACACAGACTCTCCTTTTGTAATTCCCAAGGTTTCCCCAATTTACAAATTACATCTCACTTTTTGGAAACTAACAAAACATTTGTTAATTGAGTGTGCAGACCTTAGAAAATGTAAGAAAATTACATTTTCAAAAAATTCTAGAAATGTTTACAGGCAAAAACACACTATCCAACAAAGTGCATGCTATTACTAAAGGTGAGGACTACAAAGTTACAAATTTTCAGATTTTTAAAATATGGGATTTTTGAGTAATTTTCAATCAAAAATGGCACTTTTGTCAAATTTTGAAAGTTTTAAAGTTAAATTTTAATAATTCCATGCATCATAGAATTAAAAACAATTTTTCCTGTAAAACTAGTGTAATAGGTCCACATATTACCAGAATTACTTTTTATGAAAATTGATTATTCCACATAAAAATTTTTTTTTGAAAATTCAAAAAAATTCAAATTTTTTGCCAAATTCTTTAGTTTCCCCCCCTTAAAGATATTGTCGTTGGGCTCATTGGAACTATTCCACTCTGTAGTTCACTATAATAGTGACGCCGACCGCCAATGCTCCTCTGTCGCATAGACCGCTATGCCTCATCAACGTCTCGTAAAAACGTGTGCATCGAACGCGCTCGTGCGCGCAGCAAAGTGCAGTGCGTGCGACGAGGCGAACACCATGCAACGAGTGCTGCGCCGGCGGAAGGATCCGGCCGGGTGTGGCATGTCCCTCCGCCGCACTACAACAAATTATTTTAATTATGTTTTCCACAGGTTTTATTAAACATTATTTTCCATTAATTAATAATTAAGTCTTTGCAAAATCATGTGTCACTGTGCGATTTGTCCCGAACCTGGCCGGTTCAGTTTCCCGCGAAATTCACACGTTTCCGCGGGAGGGCTGGCGGGGGAGGGGGGTCGCACGCGGCGACACCGTCAGTGTCCTTCCGGGAGCTCGAGAGGCCGGCAGCCTGCGCGCAACGTGGAACCTTCAACCTTTGCATTCACCGACATGTAGTTTTTCAATAGTGTAGTTTCTCTTAAACCTTTTACGTACAGTTCCGCGGTCGGCCTACATTTACCATGAGGTACCTAACTTAATTCATCAGTGCTCCGAAATGAGAGTTCTACGTCATACGTAAGTACTGTGGGGAGATGATGTGGATTTACGTCGGCGCTTCACGCCCAACCTAGCCTACCGGCTACCTAGTTTTGGCCCGCACGGGGCAGCCAGCAGGCGACGCGTGCCATCAAACTTTATAACGAGTAAGTCCCTGGGACACACCTAGGCACCACGTAGAGTCGCCGGAGACACGGGCCTACGTGTTGCTAGCCCAGTTTAATTAGAGTTAGGTCATAGTGTAGTGTATTGTGCGTCAGAAATCATGTGCCATATCAGAGTGTATTTTTTGTAACTATCGCATCACGTGTACAAGTCCGCCCCTCACGCGCATAACAATCGTGAGCCGCCACTGAGGAAGTGAGCTGCGCGTGTGACTAGTCGCGTCGGGCAAACAGTTACGGCCAGAACGGGCAGCACCATGTATTGGGCTGTGCTGTATTAAATTCACCAACTATCTTCAGAAGCTTTATGTGATTATTCAGGCGTCCCGAGCGGCCATAACAGCTCGGGGGGCCCTACTGCGTTGACCCCTACCTCTAGCCACAAGGCCGAACCTTCCCTGAGATCTCGAACTGAACAAAAATCACGTCTAAATAATCGGAGGTAGTGGGGACGGCGTCAAAATGGCGCCCGACTAGTGTGGCTTTCATTTTCTAAAAATTAACTTCCAATTTTGTTTCAAATTTTTCAAATTTTCTCTCAAATCTTTCAAATTTTGTGCTTCAAATTAGTGTACCAGTAAGGGCTCGCGTAGGAAGTCAGGAATCGCGCGGAAACGGACGCGACGCGCAGACAGCCAAAGGAGCGGGCACCTGGCGATAGGCGCGCGTGAAGTTACACGCCAGACGCGCATCAAGTTACGCGCCAGGCGCGATAACGGCTGTGAGAGCGGAAGTCCGCGCGCCTCACACAGGGATCGGGTGCTACAGCTGCGCAGCTGCTACGCGCATGAACATGAGCCGTGACGGAGCGGTAAGCATAGACATGGAAGGGGTATGCCACGCGTGCCTTCTGCCAGGGTTGCCAATAAATCATGCCGCGGCAGGGATTTTCGCCACCTGTACCTGCGACACGGAGAGGAAGCACAAAACAGACTTTGACGACGGAAAACCAGGGCCGACGTCTACAATTAAGTGCGGCGCGAGGGGATGTCATCGGCGGCCCGATGAGGTGGCGTTCTGCCATCAGTGCGGCACCGTGAGGCACCGCTCGTGCACCGAGGCCCGGGAGTTCCTCAACTTTAGGAATGGGCTGTTCAGGTGCTGCGCGTGCGAACTCGCGCTGGACAGACCGTCAGCGATGCCGGCGCCTCCTATAGCACCGCGCCCCGGCGGCACTCTCAAACTACCGGAGTACAGAGGGCAGGAGCACGAAGAGTCCGTAAAATTCCTACAACGATACCGGGACAGGCTGGCTCGATATGCAGTCCCCACGTACGCACCAGCACGCCCCGTCAGGACGGACGGGCGCGGCTCACATCGCCCGTCAACGGCCCGCACCGGGTCGTCGGCGAGCTGCACCGTACCCCAGGTGGCCCCGGCGACACCGGCAGCACCTGCGGTACCCACGTACGCACCAGCACGCCCCGTCAGGACGGACGGGCGCGGCTCACATCGCCCGTCAACGGCCCGCACCGGGTCGTCGGCGAGCTGCACCGTACCCCAGGTGGCCCCGGCGACACCGGCAGCACCTGCGGTACCCACGTACGCACCAGCACACCCCGTCAGGACGGACGGGCGCGGCTCACATCGCCCGTCAACAGCCCGCACCGGGTCGTCGGCGAGCTGCACCGTACCCCAGGTGGCCCCGGCGACACCGGCAGCACCTGCGGTACCCACGTACGCACCAGCACGCCCCGTCAGGACGGACGGGCGCGGCTCACCCGACTCGTCAGCGGCCCGCACCGGGTCGTCGGCGAGCTGCACCGTACCCCAGGTGGCCTCGGCGACACCGGCAGCACCTGCGGTACCCACGTACGCACCAGCGCGCCCCGTCAGGACGGACGGGCGCGGCTCACCCGACTCGTCAGCGGCCCGCACCGGGTCGTCGGCGAGCCGCACCGGACACCAGGTGGCCCCGGCGACACCGGCAGCACCTGCGGACCGCCTGACGGCAGCGGCAGCGCCCCGGGAGCAGTGTGGTGTGTCGTTCCAATTAGGGCAGTTGGGACCTGGGGCGGGGCATTTACTCCGGATTCCCGTCAGGATGGATGGACAGCCAGTGCATGCTCTTGTCGACACGGCCGCCAGCCACACGTATGTGTCGGCTCAATGCTCGAGCGTACGGGACATTGACTCAGGGGCGGAGGAGGTACAGTTAGCGACGCAGGGGGCGACAGCGCGTATTGTCGGCCGCTCGAACATCACCCTCTCCATCAGGGACCATGTTAGTCACACAACAGCACTAGTAGTAGAGGGACTACGGGAGACGCTGATCCTAGGTCTGCCTTGGCTGGCGCAGGAGGACGCCACTGTGGAAGTCAGGGAGGGGAGGTTGCACGTTGGCCACCACGAGCAGCGCACAGTTTACAGCCTGGGCTATCGGCCACCCGCCGAGCAGGGGACACCCATCACGCTCGCGGACTTGAGGAACGGTGTGCCCGCTGCCCATGTAGAGCTCATAAACAATGTCTTGTCTCAACAGCCACAGGTGTTTGCGGCCACAGATATGCTCCGCCGTACCACAACCACGGAAAACACCATCCCCACTCGACCTCACCAACCCCAGTTCGTAAAACCATACGGGTTCGGACCCACTGAAAGGCACGTCATCCAGACCCAGATCACGGAAATGTTACGCGATGGAGTCATCGAACCCAGTGAGTCGCCATACAACTGCCAGATTGTCATGGCGAACAAGAAAGATGGCTCCATGCGTTTTTGTGTGAATTTCAAACCAGTCAATTCAGTAACCATACCCGCCCCACCGCCGCTCATTAACATAACAGACGCTTTGGCAGGGCTGGGCGACGCCCGCATCTTCACGTCCCTGGACCTCAAGTCCAGGTACTGGCAGGTGCCCGTACGTCCAGAGGACCGCCCGAAGACCGCGTTCACTGCCCCTGACGGCCGGCGTTTCCAGTTCTGTGCCATGCCGTTCGGGCTGATGGACGCTCCCGCGACCTTCCAGGCCATGATGGTGCGTGTGTTAGACGGGTACGCGGGCGAGTTCGCCGCCGCGTACCTGGATGACGTCATCATCTGGTCACGGTCGTGGGAGGACCACGCCCAGCACCTCGGCCTGGTCCTTGAGCGGCTGGCCAGACACGGCCTCACGTGCGCCCCCCAGAAATGCCACGTGGGCGCGGCTGAACTGGAGTACCTAGGGCACATGGTGGACGCGGAGGGTTGCCGCCCTCTGCCAAAGCACCTGAACCTTATTGAGTCCAAACCCGCCCCACGAACCCGCAAGCAGCTGCAGAAGTTGATGGGCCTTCTCAACTGGCTGCGCTCGTTCATCCCGCATTTTGCCAGCGTCACCGCCCCGATGACGGACTTGCTGTCACCCAAGCTCCGGTTTCAGTGGACCAGCGAGGCGGACGCCGCCCTGGACGTGGTGAAACTGCAGTTCCGCGAGTGCCACAAGCTCGCCCGTCTGCAGCCTGACCTTCCCCTGTTCCTTCAGACAGACGCCAGTCAGGAGGGGATGGGGGCCGTCCTATACCAGGTGGGGGACAAAGGCGTGCGCCGGGTGGTGGAGTACGCCAGCGCCAAGTTCGGCCAGCCCGAACGGCGGTACCATGTGAACGAGCAGGAGTGCATGGCCGTCGTTTGGGCTATGCGCCGCTACCGCCACCACCTGGAGGGCCGCCGGTTCACGCTGCGGACGGACAGCCAGTGTCTCCGCTGGCTGGACTCCGCCCAGGGCCGCAAGTCGAAGTTCACGAGGTGGGCGTTGATGCTCCAGAACTTCGACTTCGCGGTCGAGCACGTCCCTGGACGGGACAACCAGTTCGCCGACGAGTTGTCGCGCCATCCCGACCCACACAACACGTTTCAGGATGACCAGGACTGGGAGGGGCTGTTGCCGCCAGGGGGAGTCGCGCGGCCGGTCACTCCAGGGGAGGCGCCCGCAACTTTATTACACATCCCAAGGGCCCCCGATCATCCCGCCGTCTTGCCTGTGGAGACCCTGAGCGAATTAGTGGAATTCGTGAAACAGGCCCAGCGGACAGACGACCCCACACAGGCCGAGGTGCGGTCATGTGGGGAGCAGGTTCACCCCTACCACAGGTGCGTAGACGGGGTGTTGGAGACCCGGGTACCAGGGGACATGGACGCCTGGCGCCTTCATGTGCCGCTCGGTGCCCGCGAGCAGGTCATGGGCTTCCACCACACGCACGAGCTGGCGGGACACCCAGGTGCGCACCAAACCCAGTTAGACATCCGTAAGACCTTCCATTGGCCGGGGGTGACGCGGGACGTACGGGACCTGGTGCGGCGCTGCCAGCAGTGCCAGCAGAGGAAGACGAGGCGGTCTGACGGGGTAGAGCAGCAGCGCCCCCGACGGCCCCACGACCCGTTTCACACCCTGGCCCTGGACATAATGGGGCCCTACCCGCGGACTACCCGGGGGAAGAGGTTCTTGGTCGTCATCACCGACATTTTCACCCGGTGGGTCGAGGCCTTCCCGGTGTCCAACGTGCGCGCCGGAACCATAGCCGCCCTGCTGGACCACGAGATATTCCCGCGGTATGGTTTCGCGCGCGTGCTGTTGACGGACAACGGCTGTCAGTTCAGCGGGAGGCGCTGGAGAGCTGACTGTCGCCGATGGGGTATCGACCACCACACCACCCCCATTTACCATCCCCAGGCCAACCCCACTGAGAGGCGGAACCAGGAGGTCAAGGCGCAGCTGCGGCTGAGGTTGGGGGACGACCACTCCAAGTGGGACGTCCACCTGCCGAAGCTGTTGTATTGCCTCCGGCGCCGCACCAACGCAGTCACCGGTCATTCCCCTGCCGAGCTCCTGTACGGGAAGAACTTGGCGTTGCCCGGGGAAAGCAGGGTGGCCGATGTCGCCATGGGCACGGTGGCGCGCCCCAATCATGAGGAGGGGAGAGAGCACGCCCGACAACAGCAGGCCCAATTCCTGGCGGCCCACAGGCCCATGAGTAGTCACCCCCCACCCCCCATCCAGCCAGGTCAGCTGGTATATGTCAGGCAGCACCACTTGTCTTCCGGGGCGCGTAACTTTTGTGCGGGGTTGGCGCCCCGATGGTCGGAGCCACGGGAGGTCCTGTGGAGGACGGGCCCCTCATCCTATGCGGTCCGGACGCCAAGGGGGCGGCCCGCTAAAGTGCACCGGGACGACCTGCGCGTAGTCGCGCACGGGGTCAGAGTTGGCCCAACGACCCCCTCTTCACCATTCCCCACACTCCAGGAAGCCACAGATACGCCGCGGGAAGGAGCAGCACCTGAACCCACCACCCGGGGGGACATGCACACGGGCGACACAGACGGGGGTAGCCCCGATCAGGCACATGAGTGCACCCAACCCGACCTCCGGGACACCCCTAGCAGGTCCCCGGTGCCGCTGGCCACAGTTCCGCACGTCCCCGAGGAGGTGGGGAGTCCGTTGGTCTGGTTTCCTGACGAGGAGGGGGAGGAGGTCTGTGAGGAGGAGGACGACGAGCCACTGTGGCCGCTGGACCTCAGCCTGGCGGACGCCACGTTCCGGGTGTCCGTGGACGAGCCCGAGGATGGGGAGGAGGAGCCGGACAGTAGGGATAGGCGCCCCACCCGCAGACGTCCGGCCTGGTCAGGACGTGCTGCGCGGACGACAGCGAGCTGGTGGAGTTCGCTCCTGTCCCCACCGTGGAGGCAAGTTGCCCGACCAACCAACCGGACACGAGGGAACCTACCACACTCTGCCCAGTGGAGACCCCTACCAGCACAGTCCCCACCACACGACCACAGAGGGCCCGCCGACCCCCGGCCTACCTGGCGGAGTACGAGTGGTCCAGGTCCCCGTCGAGCTACTCCACCCGGGCGCGGCCCGTAAGGGGCGATCCAAGGGTGCCAACACTCGTGGCCGGACCCCTATCATTCCCCCCGCCCACGTCATCCATTCCACCACCCTGCCACACCCCGAAAACACTGACCCCCCCACCCACTTGTCACCATATTGAGTTAGAAGAGGCGCACGTCGCTGCCCAGTCCCAGGGGGGGAAAGGACACGGGTCAGGGCGTAACCCCTTAGCATTCATTGAGTGGGAGAGGTATTCAGGGTAGAATATTTGCATCACAACACACCACCACTCCACCGCGTAGTGTAGGGCTCGCAGTGCGGCGAACGTCAGTGAAGTGCTCAGCGTGTGAAGCGAGGCGTTGATGCACATAGCGGTCTCAGAGAAGGGGGGGTCTTTTATGCATCCCCATGGTCCAGCTAAAGGGTTTCAGTGGCCACAGGAATCTGGAAAGAAGAAGGATGAATGTCCGGTGCCACTACAAAATGTTTTGTTAGCAGTAAGCAATCCTACTCCACTTGGACAATCAGCAAGACTCCACACTTTCGACAAAGCTGAGTTGATGAAGATCCAGCAGATCTACTGTCTTTAATCAGCCAAATAATATTTTAGGAAGTTTGTCAATATATTGTTACGATTTCCCTGCGGGTTCGTAAAGGATAGCCCAATTAATAGATTTTATTTCACACACACAGTTTTATTTATTACCACTACTTGTTCCTTACAATTAATCTTCTAAGATGGCAAATAATTAACTACACTTAAAGAAATGTCTATTCCCCAGTCACTTGTTTCACACACCTCGCTGGGCCGCACTTCCCGCCGCAGCACCCCTCGTGGGTCTCCGCCGCGGGACTCCGTCGCCGCACTCCGCCGCCGCCGTTGCACCCTTCGCCGAGATCCCACACGACGACTCGCTCGCCTCTTCACTCGGGACTCCGCCGCGCCCGCGACTCTATCGCCCGGAAACTCCCGACTCCACTGAACTCACTCACTCCCTGCCCTGGAACCTTCGTCCAGGGACTTCGCCACTCTGCCGCACCCGCGGCACTATCGCCCGGAAACTCCGCCGCGGGAGAACTCCCCACTCGCTCACTCAGACTCTCTGCCCTGGAACCTTCGTCCAAGGACTTCGCCACTCTGCCGCACCCGCGGCACTATCGCCCGGAAACTCCGCCGCGGGAGAACTCCCCACTGAACTCCTTACTGACTCGAAGGTCGGCCCAAACTCCTTAAATAGCCCTTGGGTTCCCGTCCAGAACAATCGGGCATGTCTCCGAGATATCGCGCGACCTTCGCCGTCGAAATGCCCAGAAACGCATCGTGAGTCCTCGAAGGACGCGGTGGCTGCTCTAAGAACGCCGATAAAGGCGTCTGAGTCCTTTTATTCCGCAGTGCGGCCTCTTTTAAGTAACCCGATCTGAGGCAGGTGCGCGCTGCGACGGTCAGGATGTCGCGCGATAGTATGACACGATATACCAGGGAGAGGATGCAGGTGGAAGGGGGCGCAGACAGGCCGAACGAGCGTGGCGACGCCAGCACTGCAGCCAAGCGCGATCGTAACATTGCCCCCTCCTTAAACCTGTTCGTCCCGAACAGGTAATGCATCTCCTCCTGGAGGTCCCCATGCTACTCGAAGTTTAGGCCTCCTGCCTTTTCTCCATCGCGGGCTGTACAGTCTCACCAGGTAACCCTCTCTCGCAGTAGATGTAGCTTCCCTCGTCACCCAGTGACACTTCTGCGTTGCTGATGCCCAATGTCGTTCAGTCAGCTGCCCGAGACGGGCCGACCGTTGCCTTGGACGGACCCGATTCTCTTGAGAGCATTGCTCGTTGCCTCCCAATGGTTCGCTTGTTTCTTCCCAGCTCTTCTTCGTCTCTTCTTGGTTCCTCATTCCCTCTTTGTTCTTATGAATATCGTCTGGACTGCTTTCAGTTACTCCTTGCACCATTTTCTTCACTCTTTGTGTTCTCATTTTCTCTTCTCGGTCTTTATTCCCCTGTTCTTGGTCCTTCTTCACCTCTTCTTGGTCTTCCTGTGTTTCTTCTTGGTCTTCCTTCGTTTCTTCTTTGCACTTCTCTATCTCTTCTTGACTCATGTACATCTCTTCTCGGCTTTTCTTCAGCTCTTTTGTGAATTTTGCCCTCTCTCTTTGGTTTATCTTCATTTCTTCTTGTTCAATATTCTTTACTTTGTAACTCATCTTCACTACTTCTATGCTTTTCTTCAGCTCTTCTTTCATCTTCATGTCCTGGCTGAACTCCTCTCCTTGGCTAATGTCCTCTTCGCAGTGTTCTTCACTGTTCTCTTCGCTGTTCTCTTCGCTGTTCTCTTGACTGGTCTCCTCTCGGCAGGTCTCCTCTTCGCTGGTCTTCTCTTCGCTAGTCTTCTCTTCGCTAGTCTTCTCTTTGTGGTTCTTCTCTTCACTGTTATTCTCTTCACTGTTCTCTTCTTGGCTGGTCTCTTCTTGGCTGGTCTCCTCTTGGCTGGTATCTTCTTGGCTGGTCTTCATTTCTCTGTTCTTCTCTTCGCTGTGCTTCTCCTGACCGGTCTTCTGTTCGCCGTTCTTCTCTTCGCTGTTTTTCTCTTGGCTGTTCTTCCCTTCTATGCTTATCTTCACTTCGGTCTTCATATCATTCCTCATTTCTTCTTGGCCATGCTTCAGTTCTTCCTGAACCTTCTTCATTTCCTCTAGGCTATTATTTTACCCGCTCTTCTTTTCTTCATGGTGGTTCTTACTCTCCTTCCTTCCACTCTTCATTTCTTCCGTAAATTTCTTTATACTGGTTACCATTTCTTCCTTAAAGTTCTTCATACTAGCTAACATTTCTTCCTGACCCTTATTTATACTGGCTAACATTTCTTCCTGACCCTTCTTCATACTGGCTAACATTTCTTCCTGACCCTTCTTCATACTGGCTAACATTTCTTCCTGACCCTTCTTCATCTCGTCCAGCCTATTCTCCATTTTCTCCTGGCTATTCTTCATTTCATTCTTCATTTCTTCCTGGCTACTCTTCATCTCGTCCAGCCTATTCTCCATTTTCTCCTGGCCATTCTTCATTTCTTCCCTGTTACTCTTCATTTCATTCTTCATTTCTTCCCTGTTACTCTTCATTTCATTCTTCATTTCTTCCTGGCCACTCTTCAGTTCGGCCAAGAATGCCAGGACATTCTTAAGCTCATCGGCAGCCTTCTTTCTTGTCCACATATACTACAAGCCTAAATAATTTTTTTTCTAATACTGTTCTTAATTTTAAATGACCTAGCCGAACTTTCTAATTTAACTAACAATAACTCTATTACATTCAAAACTAACACTGACTACAGTATACTCAAACTAACTGTAGAAAATTTCAAATTCACTAAAGTTCTAAACACTAACTATTCTCGTAAACTAAATTCTATCCTTAACTATTATTCTAATAATGTAACAAAATCCAAAATCTGTTAATTAGGGCTATCCCACTTCTGACACCAAAATGTTACGATTTCCCTGCGGGTTCGTAAAGGATAGCCCAATTAATAGATTTTATTTCACACACACAGTTTTATTTATTACCACTACTTGTTCCTTACAATTAATCTTCTAAGATGGCAAATAATTAACTACACTTAAAGAAATGTCTATTCCCCAGTCACTTGTTTCACACACCTCGCTGGGCCGCACTTCCGGCGCAACTCTCGCCGCAGCACCCCTCGTGGGTCTCCGCCGCGGGACTCTGTCGCCGCACTCCGCCGCCGCCGTCGCACCCTTCGCCGAGATCCCACACGACGACTCGCTCGCCTCTTCACTCGGGACTCCGCCGCGCCCGCGACTCTATCGCCCGGAAACTCCCGACTCCACTGAACTCACTCACTCCCTGCCCTGGAACCTTCGTCCAGGGACTTCGCCACTCTGCCGCACCCGCGGCACTATCGCCCGGAAACTCCGCCACGGGAGAACTCCCCACTCGCTCACTCAGACTCTCTGCCCTGGAACCTTCGTCCAAGGACTTCGCCACTCTGCCGCACCCGCGGCACTATCGCCCGGAAACTCCGCCGCGGGAGAACTCCCCACTGAACTCCTTACTGACTCGAAGGTCGGCCCAAACTCCTTAAATAGCCCTTAGGTTCCCGTCCAGAACAATCGGGCATGTCTCCGAGATATCGCGCGACCTTCGCCGTCGAAATGCCCAGAAACGCATCGTGAGTCCTCGAAGGACGCGGTGGCTGCTCTAAGAACGCCGATAAAGGCGTCTGAGTCCTTTTATTCCGCAGTGCGGCCTCTTTTAAGTAACCCAATCTGAGGCAGGTGCGCGCTGCGACGGTCAGGATGTCGCGCGATAGTATGACACGATATACCAGGGAGAGGATGCAGGTGGAAGGGGGCGCAGACAGGCCGAACGAGCGTGGCGACGCCAGCACTGCAGCCAAGCGCGATCGTAACAATATGTTACATATAGTTGAGGAAGGGTAAGCAGTCTACATATAATTAATTATAGGTACATATTGTTGGTTTCAATTTTACTTTGAAATTTTGGTTTTCATGCAAGTTAAAGAGTATGCATATGTATTATATGTGTGTATATGTATTGTGCATATTATGTTAATGTGATAATGTATACACAGACTCTCCTTTTGTAATTCCCAAGGTTTCCCCAATTTACAAATTACATCTCACTTTTTGGAAACTAACAAAACATTTGTTAATTGAGTGTGCAGACCTTAGAAAATGTAAGAAAATTACATTTTCAAAAAATTCTAGAAATGTTTACAGGCAAAAACACACTATCCAACAAAGTGCATGCTATTACTAAAGGTGAGGACTACAAAGTTACAAATTTTCAGATTTTTAAAATATGGGATTTTTGAGTAATTTTCAATCAAAAATTGCACTTTTGTCAAATTTTGAAAGTTTTAAAGTTAAATTTTAATAATTCCATGCATCATAGAATTAAAAACAATTTTTCCTGTAAAACTACTGTAATAGGTCCACATATTACCAGAATTACTTTTTATGAAAATTGATTATTCCACATAAAAATTTTTTTTTGAAAATTCAAAAAAATTCAAATTTTTTGCCAAATTCTTTAGTTTCCCCCCCTTAAAGATATTGTCGTTGGGCTCATTGGAACTATTCCACTCTGTAGTTCACTATAATAGTGACGCCGACCGCCAATGCTCCTCTGTCGCATAGACCGCTATGCCTCATCAACGTCTCGTAAAAACGTGTGCATCGAACGCGCTCGTGCGCGCAGCAAAGTGCAGTGCGTGCGACGAGGCGAACACCATGCAACGAGTGCTGCGCCGGCGGAAGGATCCGGCCGGGTGTGGCATGTCCCTCCGCCGCACTACAACAAATTATTTTAATTATGTTTTCCACAGGTTTTATTAAACATTATTTTCCATTAATTAATAATTAAGTCTTTGCAAAATCATGTGTCACTGTGCGATTTGTCCCGAACCAGGCTGGTTCAGTTTCCCGTGAAATTCACACGTTTCCGCGGGAGGGCTGGCGGGGGAGGGGGGTCGCACGCGGCGACACCGTCAGTGTCCTTCCGGGAGCTCGAGAGGCCGGCAGCCTGCGCGCAACGTGGAACCTTCAACCTTTGCATTCACCGACATGTAGTTTTTCAATAGTGTAGTTTCTCTTAAACCTTTTACGTACAGTTCCGCGGTCGGCCTACATTTACCATGAGGTACTTAACTTAATTCATCAGTGCTCCGAAATGAGAGTTCTACGTCATACGTAAGTACTGTGGGGAGATGATGTGGATTTACGTCGGCGCTTCACGCCCAACCTAGCCTACCGGCTACCTAGTTTTGGCCCGCACGGGGCAGCCAGCAGGCGACGCGTGCCATCAAACTTTATAACGAGTAAGTCCCTGGGACACACCTAGGCACCACGTAGAGTCGCCGGAGACACGGGCCTACGTGTTGCTAGCCCAGTTTAATTAGAGTTAGGTCATAGTGTAGTGTATTGTGCGTCAGAAATCATGTGCCATATCAGAGTGTATTTTTTGTAACTATCGCATCACGTGTACAAGTCCGCCCCTCACGCGCATAACAATCGTGAGCCGCCACTGAGGAAGTGAGCTGCGCGTGTGACTAGTCGCGTCGGGCAAACAGTTACGGCCAGAACGGGCAGCACCATGTATTGGGCTGTGCTGTATTAAATTCACCAACTATCTTCAGAAGCTTTATGTGATTATTCAGGCGTCCCGAGCGGCCATAACAGCTCGGGGGGCCCTACTGCGTTGACCCCTACCTCTAGCCACAAGGCCGAACCTTCCCTGAGATCTCGAACTGAACAAAAATCACGTCTAAATAATCGGAGGTAGTGGGGACGGCGTCAATAGGTACAAAATAAAAAAAAATCAACAAAATCAGTATAATAGTTTTTAAATGCCGCTCATTTAAAAAACACCCCTTTTTCCACCTTTTTTGATTTCGAACCAACTTCAAAAGGCTATAACATGGGGAAAAAATTTTTTGGGACAAAATCCTTTTGGCATACTTCTTGTCTGCACTGGTTGTAACTGCTGTAATTTTTTAAAGCAAATCCGATATGGTGACCTGACACGCTCCTGCCTGAATTGAAATGGAATGGCTCTATAGAAGGATATGGATAAGTCACTGAAAAGGAGTTTACAATTATGGAGCTTGTTTGTGAACTAAATAGTAAACTTCCAAAGTTTAAAACTCATTGTTTTGTAAAACAAACTCAGAGCAAGTACTTTGAAGAATGCAAGCAGCAAAAAAATGAGAAAGAAGTAGTTGTGCAGATTGACTTTGCTGAGAATTACTACACTCTCACAGCTCAAAACCAAATCCAGAGTGCACATTGGAAGCAGCGGCAAGTTACAGTATTCACCTGTTGCATATGGTTCTGCGGTGAGGTGCACAGCATTGAGGCACTGACATTGAAAAGGAGGTGACATTTTTTACCAAAATGACATTTACCCAGGAAATCATTTCCAGTCACAAGGCCAATAGCTCTGAAAATGGGGCAAGTGCCTATGAAGTTTCATTATTTGTATTCAATTAGTCGTAAAGCGACACTGAGGTAACTCCATTACAGTTGGCATAGAGAAAGAGGTAAGTGCCATAACACAACTAACAAGCAATAACCTCCATGCCACAGTTATTGTTTGTATTTATAATGGTATCTATGACATTCACATGTTCACCTACTTTATTATCTGTGATACCGATTTGTTTACGTTTAATGTGACATCTTCCTTGTTACATTATCTATAATATCAATACCGTATGTTTACATGTTTACCTTTCACTTGAAGATGGCATGAAAGAAAACTGATTACCGTTTACCAGATAAGGTAAATGTAAGGGAAAAATTGTTTTATTCATTGTACGTATGTTACACTGTATTGTACTCAAATATAAGTAACAGTCAACTGTACCGATTGTTACACTTTTGTGTTAGGCCAGTTGCAAATGTCGCTACAAGTTGTCATTCTCTTACAATGAATGATTTTCGGATTCTTCATTCCGAGTTTTTCAGTTTAACACCAGAAGAACAAGGTACATATCTAATGAGTCGCATTAATTTGACGAACGTATCACGGAGGCGTCACGGTAAATATGACGATGCTTCCCAAAGTAGAAGACAAACATCCACAACATATAATGTTCCATCAAAAGGTGGAAACATACAGGTGTGCAACAAAACATTTAGAGCGATATTCATGATTACCAAAAAGAAAAATGAAAACCTTTTCACACGTTTGAAGATAGGTTATGTGGTATTCAAAGATGGTTGTAGAAAGAATCCTGCTTCACAAAGAACAAAATATACACATGATGATAAACATCTAATTAAAAATCATATACTTTTATTTCCAAGAGAAGAGAGTCATTATTCTCGCCACAAGTCCTCAAAGGAATACTTGAGCCCTGACTTAAATATACATCACATGTTCACAGCATTTAAAGAAAAATATCAGAATACAGCTATAGATGAAAGGTTTTATCGTAGGGTATTCAAACTGGAATTTCCCAAGTTAAGTTTTAAAAGGTGAAGGACGGATACCTGACGAATCTGTGATAAGTTAACATCAGAAATTAAGTCAGCAGTTGGGGTAGCAAGATTCCCCTTAACTGCTAGTCGAGAACTTCATCAAAGGAAGGCAGAAAAAGCAATGAAACTTCTTTCTTCCTCGATTCTGCAGTGTCATATCCTTCAAGTTCAGTGACAGTTGTAGCCATCGACATGCAACAAGTTATGTTCACTCCTGCTTTGACACATAGTGATATGTTTTATTCGAGACAGTTGTCCAATTTCAACCCATGTATACGTGTAGGGAACACTTCAAGAAGTTACATGTGTATGTGGCATGAAGGTATTGGGGGGCGAGGATAAAACAAAGTTGCATCCTGTTTGCTCAAAGTGCTCACATCAGAGTTCACACCAAACAAACATCTAGAAATTTGGTGTGACAACTGTGCAGGGCAGAACAAAAACCGAATGGTGTTGATTGCTCTTATTTTTCTTGTAGTGAAAGGGCACTTTAAAGAAATTGACCTAAAATTCTTGGTGTCTGGACACTCTTGTATGCCTTGCGATCGTGAATTTGGTGTGAATGAAAAAAAGGAAGAAGGTTTGTAAGTGTATGGTGCCAGAAGAAATTCATCAGATGGTGAAAACAACAAGAACTACCTGTTCTTGTTATCGCAGCCCAATTGTTTACTTGATACTAGCTGTGATGATCCTGTAGTTCTCTAGAGATCTTAAGGAATACAGCATAGCCAAAGCTGTTTTATAAAAGACCAGGATGTTTAATGTCAGTATTTTACGACTGTGGCCAAGACTGTTTCCCACCCTAATTAGGCACAAATTTTTCGGAAACCAGTTGAAATTTTAGAAAGACTATAATCTATGTAAATAAAATAACACCTGTAGTATGTATTCAAACTAACATTCTGAATTTTATTAAAATAATGGGTCAAGTTCAAAATACAATACCAGCCTTACTATTGGTCAGAAATAAAGTAGAGGAAATGTATGACACCATGGAAGTTGGCCAATGATAAACTGTTTTGCAGAACCAAGGAATATAGTCTGTGTAATATTGGCAACGCCAAAATCAGAATAAGGGCCAATATTTGGTAGCTACGTGAGGGGGGGGGGGGGGGGGGGGGCAATGTTAGAGAGAGTTTTGGAGGAAAAAAGAGAAGTGAATTAAAAAATCCATTAAATGATGTTTAAAAAGTAAAAAAAAAGTACACAATAAATAATAAGTAGGTAGGAAGAAATTTATTGCTAATGTGTGTAATAAGTCACGAGAGAAGAGTAAGGTCGTGTTTATTTATATTAATATAATAGTTCCAGTGTAGAGAAAATTGTAATCAACAGGATAGCCACAGTTAGTTTTCATGATTTACAAAAAATAAAATGAAGGAATGGCAATTTTTTGGCGTAAATTTAATATCTAAAAGAGAAATATTGACTGTAAACGATTATTGCCATAAAGCCATGAAAGGTAAGTGGTCTTTAAAGGGTGTTAAATGTTTGCGATTTAAAAAGGTATGTTGTTTGCAATATTCGGTGAAATAAGTTATTTGGTTAAGTGAATTATAAAGTGTAGTCGGTAATGTAAAAAAAAAAGCTCATTTTTCTATAGGTTAGTTTTGCAATTGTTCAGGTGATAAAAACAAAGCAAAAGTTTTGGTGAGAGTAGGCCAGATAATTTTTATATATATATATATATATATATATATATATATATATATATATATATATATATATATATATATCTCTGTGTGTGTGTGTGTGTGTGTATGTTTACATCGTGATATGGTAGGGATATTGAAGTCAGCAACAAGGTTGTGCAGAAGTTATTATGACCTCTACGTTCTTACAGTATATGTGCAGGAAAGGGTGTTTTGGATTGGGAAGATTCCCATGCTTGATTCGCAAAAGATAACGTTGATGAGAAAAGTAAATTAGTGTACAAATATATTTTCAGAATCATATTCTATAGTTAAATTATAAAATATGACATCGCAAAACATAATAAACTAGGCAGGATTATAGTGTATAATACGATACCATGGGAAATATTAATTCGGTATTGTGTCCTATACTAGAATAGGTAAGGCTGTAGTATGGAATACGATACCCGAAAGTTAAGTTCGATAGAGTAACCTGATTTGTGCAAAACAAGCATGTGAATGTTCCCCACCCAAAATCCCCCTATTCCTGTGCTTGTCCCGTTAGAATGTAGGGATGGTAATGAAGTCAGCGCCACCATGTTGGGGACATCATTAATATTGTTACGGTATCAAGATCTAGACAACTCCCAAAATATTTTTTTTAACAGAAAAGCAGCGGCAGTAGATATTTACCAACAACACTTTAAATAATTCAAAGGTAAATATGTAGGGTAACGGTATATGCGGAAAAAAAATGCTAAAAATCAGAAAATACTTTTATTCTGTGCTCTTTCACTTCCTCTTTTCAAATCAACCGGCGGAGATAAGAAATTCCAAATACTTTAGGAGATATGGAATTTTTTAATTTTGAACATGTAGAGTAGCGGTATTTGCGAAAACAAAAATTCTAAAAATCTGAAATTACTTTTATTATATGCTCTTTCACTTCCTCTTTTCATTAAAACCGGCGGAGATAAGAAATTCCAAATACTTTAGGAGATTACGAAATTTTAAATTTTCATCACAATACCTGTGAATTCAGGCGGCCACCATTGTTTCTTGTTTACGAGACGAGTATGATTTTTTTTTTCCGCGACGTAGGTGAACGACTACATTGTTGCTTGTTTAGGAGTATCTATTAAAATCTGAAAATACTTTTATTATAGTTATGTTATGTTAGGTTAGCTACATTAAAACACTTTAAAACACTATGGACGGTTAGTATAGCTACATTAAAATAAACAGAGAAATATAAATATTAATAAATAAATCCGAGGTTGGCCGAAGGTAAATTGTTCGGGTGTAATCGGGAATGGCAGAACTTTATGTGCATCTTGATTTACCGTTCGTGAATGCCTAATTAATTAAAATGGTCGATTAGGTCGGGTCAGTTACATTATTAATACAGTACACTCCCTATTTAACGCGGTTGTCGGGGGACATAACTTTTACCCACGTTGTTGCATAACCGCGATGTTTCGATGTGACCAAGGTCAAAAGGCATAAAACACCGCCTGTGTTCTAATAGGTCGGCAAGCACGCACAGTATAGACGGCCCGCCTTTGTGCGGACTTTGCATCCGCAGTTTTCACTAAATGCGGGTGAAAAAATAAAAATAAAAAATTTTAAGGTAAAAATTAAATGTTGAATTTTATTTTTTATTTTTCCGCGTGCCGCGCACAGTTTGTCGCACGGCCTACGAGCGCGCCACACGCCGCCATACACACGTGCGGCACGCAAGCTGCTGCCAGTCTCGTGGTGTCAGCCACAGTATCTGCTTCGTCTGAGTGTCCGTAACAAAGTAAGTGCAGTGTGTGCGGTTACACACGATTCTGTGGTCAAAGTCTTCTAAATAGAAAGGCCATAGTAATACTTCAAACCGAATATGAATAGCAAAGTACCGAGTTTGATTTACAAAATAAAAATTCTAGATTTACGTACTTACAGATAGCGTGTTTTTTGCAGAAGTATGCAGCAGATACGTGAAAAACGATTCTAGCATTCGTACAATATAAAATAAAGAATCGTCTATCGTGTAAAGTGGTTAAACTTTGTTATCCATGCTTACAGTAAATTATAAATGGTCACATGTGGGATACAAAAATTGCGCCAAAATAATTTTAGCGCAATCAGTGGCGCCGTATTAAAAAGTCTGTTAAACGTTGTCTTTACTTATTCCATCAAACGCTGTGTTGAGTTGCTGAGTGTGTGTGGCTCGGATCGGCAAGTGTTATATTCCCCAGCCTCTGGTTAAAGGTCGGGAGGCCGCTACACATTAACATTTCCGGGGCTTGTTTACTACCTCACGGCAAAAGTGGTACAGTATGGTTCACGTAAGTATTGGACCACTGGGAATTCCTCTGCAAAGATTAAAAATACGCTAGCTGATTTACTTTACTATTTAATGTTAAAACATTATACCAAAGTAAAAAGATGAACGTGTATAATACAACGAATAATATTACGTCTGTAGGTTCAAGTTGTAACAAAACATTTATATGTCTCCGCTTGTCAACACACGTGACCACGAGAAGTGTGCAGACGGAAATGAGTGAACCAGTCACCAGACTTCCCCCCTTTCGGCTTAATCGCCCCTCTCATCACTGGCGCCAGGGCCGGCCCTACACATTTTTCAAGTGTAAGCGAACAACATTTTGGCGCCCCCCCCCCCCCCCCCCCCTTTTGCCAACAAATTTTTTTTTTTTTAAATCGAAAAGGATAACATTATTAAAAGCGCTTTTGATAATTTTGGTTTACAAAGCAGTCCCACGTGGTTATCTGTAATATTATTTATACACTCACTACTTTAATAAATTAAATCATGATATTATATAAAATAATTTACAAACTTGCATCAATTTTTACAAGAATAAAAAACGCACCTATGTTATAAATGTACATAAAATAGAGAATGTAAATGAATATAACTACATTCACATTATAAGAACGTATGGCAAAACTAAAAATAAATCATTAAAAAGAGTTTTTTCTGGCTTTCATTTTTGCGAATTCATCGAGTATGAAATCGGTGTCCATTTCATTAAGCAACTTATTTTCAATGGCCATTGTTGCCAGCCCACTCAAACGCTCTTGAGACAAAGTTGGTCTTAAATAAGTTTTTATCAGTTTTAACTTAGAAAAACTTATTTCACCACTGGCCACTGAAACCGGAAGAGTTTGAAGAATTCTCAGCGCAACAAAAATTTTTGGGAAGGTGTCCATATAACCATTTTTGGTTATGAACGACAACGCTTTAGCTGGAGAACTTTCAGACGGCAGCATAAGTCCAAAAATTTGTAGCTCGTCAAACAGTTCAACTCCGTTTATATCACGATCTGCTCCATCACTTAGAACACTGTCTAGAAAACTCAACTCATTTATATCCCAAGTGTGTAAATTTGTAATATCATAAAGAAATTTGAAACTCTTACTGTAGTTCTCCATAAGTTCAAATCTCTCTTTAAGCGAAGATATTGCTGTATCAAGTACTACAAAGAAGAAGTTAACTTTGAACGTTGTCCTCCCAGCCTGAATAGGTTCATCTTCAGTCTCGTAGGAGAATTGCTTTTTTGTTTTCCTTGGACGGACTTGAGTTTCTTTTTCAAAGTCAGCAGCAATACCGACTTTATCTGCAAGCTGTTTTTGCATATGTGATGAAGTTATTCAGGCCTTCATCAGATCTCATTTGCTCTAGAAATCTCTGTACACTTTTGACGAGATCCATTGAGCTTTGCTACCCAAAATTTATGTGTGCAAGTTCAGCACGATCTTATCTTTCTCTCTTCGGCTGTTGTAAATGACCGTGAACTAATGGCTAGGCAGTGCCCTATTTTTTTTTAAGCCGAAACTAATTCGAAGACGGCCCTTAACGTGAACGGATTATCCGGGTTTATTAATTTTTTTTTACAGGATTTTAATCATCCGGGCATCGGCGGGTCCCAATTAACACGAATAATGGTGAGTTTACTATTTTTTATCCATCTGCTGCCAAGGCGCAGTAAGCCTCGGTAGATGTTACGTCACATGATCTTGGCCTTAACCCAGCTGCACGCCGGTGTCTGAGAAGCTTGACAAGACCTTCCGGGCTTTTAATCGCTAGTTCGTGAAATTCGGTAATCCGTGATTATCTCGGTCCCGACCATCACGAATTAACGAGGTTCTACTGTGTTATTATTATTATTATTATTATTATTCATTTCTGATTGGGGGACATGGTTTGACCTGCGATATACCCGATTCCGCGATCTATCGGGGCGCGGTATACCGGGAGTTTACTGTACTTTCAAACTAAGCAGACATTAAAAATAATATAAATTAATTTTAATGGTTGTTTAGTTTTAAAGTATTTATAATGTAGCTGACCTGACCTAACAAACCGGGACAAAGGATGAACGGTAGGAACTCACGTAATTTTTTTTTTACTTATTACTTGCGCAACAAATAAAACATTAAAATTTGAAACGTTAAAAACTCACCTATGTTAGAGGCGGGTACATTTCCTTTGCCATTAGTAGAAAATGATGTAGTCGTTCTACCTACGTCGCGAAAATAAAAAAATTATAAACGTAAACAAGCAACAATGGTCGGTATTGTGATGGAAAATAAAAATTTGATATCTCTTAAAGTATTTGGAATTTCTTATCTCCGCCGGGTTTATTGAAAAGAGGAAGTGAAAGAGCATAGAATAAAAGTATTTTCGGATTTTTAGCATTTTTTTTCGCATATACCGCGACTCTACATATTTACCAATTCAAAATTTCTTCAAATAAATACATTTTTGTACCCATGAATTCCAATCCAACTAATTTATTATTTATTGCACTCGTTAGACTTTAATTATAATAGTAATCATAATGCTATGGGGCAGTTTTGTTTTACGGTAAATCTCTTTATATGTTTACTGTGGAAGTGGCAAACGGATAGTGGAAAGTAAATATCTTACGGGTCTGTGATCAGTTTCAGTTTCATAGTGTGATGGATCACGGCCCCGCAAGATATTTTACATTTCAGTCTGCCCCTACCACAATACAGGAAATAGTGTTGTGAATTTGCTTATTGGCACGGAAGAGCTAGGCACAGCCAAATTAATCCAAATCGGCCCGCATTCGTGCCATTCATTGTAAATACTACATTCCAAGATATCCGTTTAAGAGATACTAACGCGTCATTGTTGAACATGCCTATACATCACAACTACATTACCCCGAAAACTAGGTTATGAACCGTGTTTAGTATATATACCACTTACCAGAATTATCATCCGAGGATCGTAGATGTCGAAGATCTTTTTATTGGTTCTCGCGTAAAACATGCAATGGGCGGCTTGCGTATAGTCTTTATATTTATGCAATTCACCCTGTTCTACCAGCACATAATTTTTCGATACCCGTCCAAAGTGTTCAGTAGAGGCTAGGTGCCCCCATGAATGATCACCAGTTATATCCATCGTGGGAAAATATTTTACAGTTATGAGAATTTTTTTTAAAGCAAACAAGGAATTTATAAAATTGTTCAAAACCAAAAAGCCCGGCTAGGACGGTTGTCCAGCAACCGTCAAAAACATAAACTCCATAGATAGAGGTTAATAAAATTCATAATCAACACAACAATACACAAAGTGCTAAACGTCCACGCAGCGCTAAACTTGCCTGAGTAAAGAAAGGAGCAAAACCTTCCAATATGTTGGTTCCAATATCTTTGAGGGTTGTGACGTCACGTTAAACGTCACTATCGCAACCATGTTTATTTGAGAGGTTGAATGTATAGAGTTCCCTTCAAATTTTTACGTATAGGACTGGTTCTAAAATAATATTATGTTGGATGTTGGATGGGATCAGCCAATCAGAGTTATCTAAAATAAAGCGGCCGCTTTTTTTTCCGTTTCCGAAGTGTAATAGTTAAATATCAGCAATGGCGAATACTACATGGGAAAGAAATGCAGTAATTGAATTGTCTCATTTCGTTGCCGTTCATGCAAAATGTCATGTGGGTCATTCTAAATAAAGGTGATATTATGTCCTGACATCGTACTGCCGAAGACCACCCCAAAGCCCGACCTGCACCCGCCAGTACTCGGCTCTGCTAACGGAAAGCACCCCTAGCCATGGCCCACCTAAGTCAAGTGAGCGGACCGCAGCCCAAGGTAGAGAATAGCGAACCATTTTAATTACACATGCAACGCACTCCCCGTGCCTACAAAATTCCCCACACAATTATAAATTAATCAGAAACAAACAAAATCCCCTATCTAATAGAGTGCGACGTAGGAGTGCCCGGGTCACTCACGTGTAGCTTTCTACTAAAACAGCTGTGAGTGCAACCCTTGCGGCCTTCAGCCTAAATTCAGTAGTGAAATGTGTGACGTAACGCAAACCGCCCCAAATTAGCATTATCATTCGCCACTGGAGTAGTGATCAAGAAACAGACAGTCTCCAGCTTGACTCTAATATTCAAACTTATTTTAGACAATCTTATTAAATGTCAATTCTAAAACATATATAGATATTAAGTTAATCATTAAGTTTTATTGTATGAATTTAGAGCCACTTGCTTTTTATTGTTAATGTAATTTTTTACGAATAACGGAACTTTAGAAACTCTGGCACGACAGGGAGCTCACCCCTCCCCTCGCGCCAGGGCCAGACGCCAGTAAGCGCGACTCGCGGACCGGGACGGACGCACGTCCCACGGGGAGCCATCATTTCTTTGTGTTCATCGAACGTCCATCTGGTATTTATAGTCAAAACCGAAACCCTTTTTTAAATACTCCCTGTGTGCGCCTGGTCCTTTTCCAGTGTAGGGCCTATCCCAGCCGCGTAAATTTAACACGCCCCACACAAAGCATTACGTGGGGGCCGTGCAGTATACGGTTCAGGCCGTCTCCCGCCACCCCAGAACTTTAATTAATCGCCCAGTACACAGGCACAGGCTACATCCAATCGTAGACGTGTTTTTGATTTAGTAGTGAGCCGCGGTCCACACAGGTGGGCCCGCGCGTCGCAATTTACCAATTACGGGATTAGCCGACTCTAATCGAACACTCTTCCTCAACTGCGACTGGCGTGAGGGCTTAATAAGTAAACACACGTAGAGGCACGCAGGTGTCCCTCTCAAATAACGTGTGGAGTGTAATCGTGTATGTAACAGCACCACAGGGTGCCGTTTTGTCAAGTGTAATTGTAATAATAGTGTAACCAAAACTTCTACGTGTTCCGACGCTTCACTGGCAGTCATGTACCGCCGAGTAGACCTCGCGCCCAATGTAATGAACCAGTGTAAATCGTGAACAATTAAACATCAACCCCGCACCTCCCGTGCGCGACGTGCGACCCGTAGAACAACCAGAACAGTGTATGTTGCCGTCACCCGTCCCTAAGGAATAGTTACGGGGGATGCCTAGCGGGCTAAGGGCGGAGCTTTAGATTCGTTGTCCGGTGGGCGCCAGGCTAGCTTGGAAGAACTATACCGTGAGGAGGTTCATGGGTTTGCTGCCCCAGCGTGCCCCGCTAGGTACGTCGGCTTACGGTGGTGATTGGCTTACTGAGTGGATACAGGATGCGCCCTAGGCAGTGTAGGAGACTGCATACCTATGCAGGTGACACTGAAATTACACACGAGTTGGACTAAATTACTATAATAATGTGCTGTTATGCACGATTGACACACAGCACTGATACACGTTTATGACATATCACTACATAGCACTACATGATTCCGTTACTCAACTACCCTAATCTCCGCGGCAGTCTCGTGTGTCGGTATGGTTACCGGAGGCGGCCAGTACCGTGAGTTAACCCGTGATGCAGCTGCGCGGGGCGCTTGTTAAGGCGGTCGGGATAGGCCCGGCTCTGCCGAAAATGGTTCGGGGACACGTGAGCAGCGGTAAAGCAAGGTTGTGATATATTTACTTACTGAACATAAAGACTTATCGGTGCACTTAAAATGTAAGCTACTCACGGGACATACGTCCGCCCCGGCCGCTAGTGTTCGAAGAATGCGGATGATGGCCGCCACGCGGGGGTGGGAGGACTAGCCCCCCCCCCCCGTGCCGCGCGCCAACACCTTTATTTTATCTTAAAGTTATAATTTTATATAATATATCCTTCCAGGTACTTGATTAAATATTAGTACCTGGAAACTTTGCTGAGGGCTTAATACTTCTATCACTAATAATTAACTGTTTGAAAATATAGTCACATGGAACACTGTTGTTTACAAGCATTAACACTGATGAGATCCTGGATTTCATTTAATGGCACTGACAAATATCCTGGTAATTAGCATCTTATGTTTTAATTGTTACGTAGGTCAGGTAGTGAATCCCTCACTTCACTCGTTCCGGATCTGGCTGGGGCGCGCTACGAACGGGAGGGTCACTGATCGGGTGAGAACCGGCTTAAGGTAGCGTCGGTACGACCTCAAACGCCCCCCCCCCCTACCCCAGAGAAGCCCGGTTCTGCCCTGTCAGTCCTCGACGCCAGGTGGTAACGTTAGGTAGATACAGCACCTGAATACATGGTGTAATGGCGCGGTGGCGCGGGCGGGCGCCGCCTCGGCCGCTGCGGGGGCAGCTGGGCCGGTGGGCGGTGCCGCGGCGCATGGCGCGGTGGCGCGGGCGGACGCCGCCTCGGCCGCTGCGGGGGCAATTGGGCCGGTGGGTGGCGCCGCGGCGCATGGTGCGATGAGGATGCCCAGGACGTAGTCGGCCAGGTGTGCCGTGGCCCGGCGTCTCCTCTCCGGCCGTCGGGGCCTGTTCGCGCCCTCACTCTGGGGTTCGTCTGGTTCTGTGACTATAGGGGCTGCGTCCGGCGGCCCTTCGCTGGGGTCCCCGAGCACTGGGGACGTCACCTCCGTGATTCGGAGTCTGGGTGGCCCTTGCCGGTTTCTCCTCTGTCTTTGTGGTGTAGCGTCATCGGCCGTTGAGCCCGCTTGGGGCGAGGAGTGCTCGCGTCCGGAGACATCGCTACATGGCGGTGGCTAGTTGGGGCTGAGCGCATCGTGCCCAGCAGCCGGGTGGCTAGCGGCATCGGTGTGGTTAGGTTCATTGGATGCCGCGGCTCCGGGGGTTACCTCGGGACTGAGTACGTCGGGCTCAGTGGCTGGGCTGCCCGCGATGTCGTCGTGTTCGGGTTCGTCGGGCGGGGGGTACCCGGGCGCTGCTGCTAGCCGCAGGTCGTCTCGGTGGATCTTCTGGGTGCGGCGGCCCCCTACATTCACCATGTAGGTCGTCGCCCCCAGGCGCCGTTGCACTGGGTAGGGCCCTCCCCACCGTGGCGCGAGTCCGGCGCAGTAGTTACGCGGGCCGCCGACAGGGAGTGAACTCGTGCATACACTTGGTCACCGGCCCGGAAGGGGGCTGGGGGCCTCGTCGTCCGGGGGGTGATGACTTGGGTGTAGTGAGCCTGTCACGTGCGCACCGCCTCGTGGTCGTCCGAGCGTCTTTGGTCGCTATCTCCTCTGCCTTCTGCCTGGTGCGGCACTCCATGGACGGCCAGCTCCCCCGGCAGCGGACGGTTGCGGCCCTGGACCATCTCGGCCGGGGTCCTCCCGGTGGCAGCATTTACTCTTCGGCGGACACAGAATAGGGCATCGGCGACGTGGAGATAGCACTGAGTATGGTCATCGCCCAGCCGCAGGCGCAGTTGGACCTTCAACTCCTGGTTGCGGCGCTCGGTGGGGTTTGACCGTGGGTGGTAAGCAGGTGTGGTGTGATGTTCCATGTGGGCCTCCTGGCACCAGTCCTTCCATCGGGCCCCCAGAAACTGGCTGCCGTTGTCAGTTAAAATGGACTCCGGGTAGCCGAACCTGGCCATGAATTCGCGGGTCATGACTTCAATGATAGTGGTGGCCCTCACGTTGCCGCAGGGGTAGGCCTTGGTCCAGTGGGTGGACATGTCCGTGGCTACCACGAGGAACCGTTTACCCTGCGGTGAACGTGGGTAGGGCCCCATCACATCTAAGGCGATTGTCTGGAACGGGGATCGTCGGCAGCCGGGGCTGCTGTTGTTGCACGCCGTCCCTCCTGCGGGCCTTGCGTCGCTGGCAGGTCTCGCACTCCCTGACGTAGTCGCGGACATCCCGGCTCATCCCGGGCCAATGGTAGTACTGTCCTACTGCTCGGCTGGTTTGATCGGTACCCGGGTGTCCTGCGAGGTCATGATCGTGGTAGAACACGAGCACCGTCTCACGGGCCTCTGGGGGGACATACGTCCTCCAGGCCTCAGTTACTCCGGGTGGTCGGTTCATGACTCTGCCGTCCTGGATCCGCCAGGTTGGGTGACCGTCATCGCTGGCACGCTCTCGTCGTCTGTCCATGTCTGGGGACTGGTGCTGCGCAGTAAGCACACGGCGCTCCACATCGGCCTCGGTATTCGGGGGTGCTTCGGCCCCTTCTCCGTTGATCGTGATGTGAGCGCACGCGTGTCCAGCGGCGCCAGTCGAGCTGGCGCGGGCGGGAGGCAGGATGTCATTCCATTCGTCGTCGTCCAACACCTCCTGGCCGCCGTCTGGATCACGGGAGAGTAGGTCGGGGAGATGGTTCTCTGCGCCGGGCACATGCTCAACTGTGAAGTC
Organism: Bacillus rossius redtenbacheri; assembly: GCF_032445375.1. Lineage (NCBI taxonomy): Eukaryota > Metazoa > Arthropoda > Insecta > Phasmatodea > Bacillidae > Bacillus > Bacillus rossius. The sequence continues at coordinate 299,644,938 of NC_086330.1, read as the reverse complement.
GAATGACTGTAGGAATAGTGCCCAGCGGATCAGCTTCCCCTTCCTCCCCTGCATGGTGTGGAGCCAGGTGAGGCAGCGGTTGTCGGTGCGGAGAGTGAACGGCCTGCCCTCCAGGTGTGGGCGGTATCTCTTCACGGCCCACACCACCGCCAAGCACTCCTGCTCATTGCTGTGGTACCGCCTCTCGGCGCGCCCGAACTTCGCGCTGGCGTAATCGACCACCTGCAGGTCGCCCGCGCCGTCCACCTGGTATAACACTACCCCGGTACCCAGAGCGCTCGCGTCCGTCTGCAAGACGAGCGGTCGGTCCGGATCGATGCGGGCCAGTGTGTGGCACTGTGTGAAGGCTTCCTGAATAGCGTTGAAAGCTGCTTGGGCGGGTTCGCCCGAGCGGTAGCGCATTTGCGATGACAGCAGATCGGTTAGGGGCACGATGGTCTGTGAGAAGTTAGCGATATAACTCCGCAGCCAATTGATGAGCCCGACGAAGCGTTGAAGTTGCTTCCGGGTGCGAGGAACTTCCGCCATGGCAATCTGTCGTAGGTGGCCGATCTGGGGCCGGTTGCCCTCAGCATTCACCACGTGGCCCAAGAATTCGACCTCGGTCGTCCCGAGGTGACACTTGGCAGGGTTGGCAGTTAGGTGATTGATGGCCAACCTTTCCATGACCAGCGCCAGGTGCCGGCAGTGGTCCTCCCAATTCTCCGAATAGACGATGACATCGTCTAAGTATGCCAGGGTGAATCTCCCAATGTATCCCTCCAGGACTCTGGTCATCATTGACTGGAAGGTGGCGGGGGCACACTTCAATCCAAAGTGCATAGCCTGGAATTGAAACCTCCGCCCGTCTGGTACAGTGAAAGCTGTCTTCTTCCGGTCCCCGCATCTTATGGGCACCTGCCAGTAGCCGGACTTCAGGTCCAGGGTGCTGAACACGCATGCCCTACCTAGGCTGGCTATGGCGGCCTCGACGCTAATTTGATGGGGAGGGCCGCTGACAGTCACAGCGTTCAGCGGCCGGAAGTCCACGCAAAAGCGGCTCGTGCCATCCTTCTTGGATGCCAGCACGATGCACGCATTGTAGCGACTATGTGATGGCTCGATGACCCCGCTCTGGAGCATGTCGTCAATCTGCCCCCGGATAACCCGCTGCTCCCAGAACCCGTAGCTACGGGGTGATTCATACACAGGCTCGTCAGTGGTGGTGGGAATGTGGTGTTCCGCCACTATGGTTCTTATCAATGGCCCGTCTACGGCGAGGACCTCGGGTCATTCGGCCAGGACTGCATTTATTCTTGCCTGGTAAGCAGGCGGGACATTGTGATGCATATCCTCCAAGGTTAAGATGGTGTGTCCCAAGGTGGGGGTCTGGCCTATGGCGTACACTACGTACCTCTCCACCGTCCCGACATTTAGTCGAGGGGGGGCTAACTCCAGTACTGCATTATGTTGCGCGAGCCAGGGCAGCCCCAACACTATTTCCTCACACAAATCATGCACAACAATGGCGGATACGCTAGTCGTTAGTTCTCGCAGACTTACCTCAACGTCCGCGCGTCCTAGCATCCGCCCGGCGTGGGCGGTTGTGGCCAGGCGCAGCTCGCCATCATCCGGGTGTAGCGCGCCGGGTGGTACGAGGTCAGGCCGCACGAAGACTGCGCTGGCTCCTGTGTCGATCAGGGCATCAGCGGGCCGTCCGTTGACCTCCACGGGCACGCGGAACAGCCGGTCGAGTGGGTGCCCAAGCTGCCCCAAGGTCGGGGGGGGGGGGTCTGTTGTTGGGCATGGTGCGGATCCGGTTGGTGGGGGGCGAGCCGTTTAGTTCCGGTCCCCCCGCTGGCCGTTTCCCAGCAGGGTTGGGTTGGCGGGTGGCTGCTGGTGTTGCGGTGGCGTCCCCGATGGGGGCGGCGGTGGGTACGATGGCGACTGCCGCGACCATCTCGGGCACTCGTTGTTCCAGTGGAACACTCCCTGCGGGCAACCTCGCTGACACTGGGGCGGTTGTCCGGTGTTGGCCGTGCCTCTCGACTGTCGGTCTGCTCTCCAGCGTGGGGTTGCCTCTTCGCTGGCCCTGCTTCCACTGGTTGGATGTGGCGTTTGTGGTGCGACAACCAGTCGGTTTCCCGGGGCACTGGATCTGCCCCGTGCTACCGGGTGCAGTTCGCGCCGACATGCGCGGTGGAAATTCCGTTCAGTGTCCCGGGCCTCCCGCACAAATTCTGAGACATTAGGGGGGTGACAGTTACGCAGGAAGGGTTGAAGTTCATCCTTCACTAGGCTCGTTATGGTAGGCAGTGCCTGGGTGGGTTCCACTCCTGGTGCGATGCGGCGGAACAGCTGAAGCTTGTTGGCGATGAATGGCTCTACTGCTGCTCCTTCTCGCTGGCGAGCTCCATAGAATTGCGCCAAACAGTCGACTAGAGGTGACCCAGTGTCAAACCGACGTATGAATTCGTTGGCGAACTCATCCCAGGGCATGGCGAACCTCCCCCACATGCTCTACCACACTCGCGCGTCTCCGCGCATCTGCTCACTGGCCCGCTCTGCCCACTCTGACTGATGGTTGTGGCACTGTGCCAGGCGTTCTTCACATAGCTCTATGAACGTGTGCGGATCCTCGTGCGGGGCCTTAGTGAACTCTGGCAGGTTCGCCCTGCGGGGTGGTAGGTCCCATATGAGGTTGTCCTGTGACATTCTCCCGCCCCTGGACACTGTGGTCTCCGGCGCGTGCGACGAGCCTTCGGTCCGATGCCCCGCTCCGACAGCAGGTGTCGTCCATGGCGTGTCAGCTGTCAGGCGGGTTGCTGTATGTTTCTCCCTTCTCGGCTCTGCGGGTCGGGCCTGTCCCACGTCGGTGCCCCATTGATTTCAAGAGGGCTCAGTTTTCACCTGCGTTTCTCCGCCTCCCGGTGCACACTGGCACGTACGTAGTGGTGGTCTCCCCCCGGTTAACAGGTCCCTGCCCTGAGGCCAGAAGCAGATCTCACACATGCCGATCTTCCGTTGATAGGCCATCTCACTGCACGGAGTTGCGGTGTTTGTTTACGTCCGCTTACGTGGCCGTGTTGTTCCGCTTCGGCGAAGTTTGCTGCGCGCGCTGATTCTGACAGCCGGGTGGAGGGGTTGCCCGGACAGCCGCACACAGCGGAGGCCGAGAATGGCGGTGTTTGTGCTGCGCGCGCCAATCCAAGTCTTGGGTGGAGGGGGTCGCCGAGACCGCCGCGCGAAGTGAAGAGGGGGCGAACGGTGGGCAGAAGGAATGCCCGGACGGCCGCACAAAACGGAGAGCGAAAACTGCTGCTGAGTAGGGGGGGTACCGGGTCGTGACGGCGCCCGCCCGCGTCGCAAGTGGGTCGCCGTGGTGGAGGGGGGGGAAACTCTTTGTCGGCCTTCTTCGTCGCGCCAGTAAGTCTAGGCCCTGCGCATCCAAGATGGCCGTTCACCTTCGTCCTTTCCTGTTTCTTCTACGATTTTTCTGATTTTGATTTTGCTTGTTACGCTACACGCAGGGGCGCCATTTGCCGTCACCTGTCCCTAAGGAATAGTTACAGGGGATGCCTAGCGGGCTAAGGGCGGAGCTTTAGATTCGTTGTCCGGTGGGCGCCAGGCTAGCTTGGAAGAACTATACCGTGAGGAGGTTCGTGGGTTCGCTGCCCCAGCGTGCCCCGCTAGGTACGTCGGCTTACGGTGGTGATTGGCTTACTGAGTGGATACAGGATGCGCCCTAGGCAGTGTAGGAGACTGCATACCTATGCAGGTGACACTGAAATTACACACGAGTTGGACTGAATTACTTTAATAATGCGCCATTATGCACGATTGACACACAGCACTGGTACACGTTTATGACATATCACTACATAGCACTACATGATTCCGTTACTCAACTACCCTAATCTCCGCGGCAGTCTCGCGGGTCAGTATGGTTACCGGAGGCGGCCAGTACCGTGAGTTAACCCGTGACGCAGCTGCGCGGGGCGTTTGTTAAGGCGGTCGGGATAGGCCCGGCTCTGCCGAAAATGGTCTGGGGACACGTGAGCAGCGGTAAAGCGAGGTTGTGATATATTTATTTACTGAACATAAAGACTTATCGGTGCACTTAAAATGTAAGCTACTCACGGGACATACGTCCGCCCCGGCCGCTAGTGTTCGAAGACTGCCGAAGATGGCCGCCATGCGGGGGTGGGATAACTAGTCCCCCCCCCCCCGTGCCACGCGCCAACACCTTTATTTTATCTTAAAGTTATAATTTTATATAATACATCTTTCCAGGTACTTGATTAAATATTAGTACCTGGAAACTGTTTGCTGAGGGCTTAATACTTCTATCACTAATAATTAACTGTTTGAAAATATAGTCACATGGAACACTTTTATTTACAAGCATTAACACTGATGAGATCCTGGATTTCATTTAATGGCACTGACAAATATCCTGGTAATTAGCATCTTATGTTTTAATTGTTACGTAGGTCAGGTAGCGAATCCCTCACTTCACTCGTTCCGGATCTGGCTGGGGCGCGCTCCGAACGGGAGGGTCACTGATCGGGTGAGAACCGGCTTAAGGTAGTGTCGGTACGACGTCAATGTAAATTAACCTAAACAACCCAACCTAATCAGGAAACAAATTCCATCACCGCCGATGGTTCTAGCGGGCCACGCTGGGGCAACGAACCCACGACCATCACACGGTTAGACACCGAGCTAACCTGGCGCCCCCCCGGAACAGAAATCTCTAAGAAAGCCAGCCACCCCGCTAGGACTTGCGCTTGACCTCGAACACGAGACCGCGGCGGACGGCAGTCCAACCAAAAATTTAAAATAAATATTGTTAAAAATGAAAATGTGTACATGGAAATGCATTACTTCAAAACATACCAAGCATATAAAGGAACAATATTTATTGAGAAGTTTTATTTCATTGATTTTTTGTTCGTATCCTCCATTACATGTCCCACCATACAGTTCTCAGAATAAATTTGATGAATTTTGTAATATTTGTTACATTATCACAAATTTTCTCAAGTACTATGAATTCTAGAAAATGTAATACTTCCATTGATATGTTAGTTGTTCTTCAAATAATTAATTTTATTATTTAGAAATAATTTGTAATTGTGTCCCACTACCAGTGTGTCTCCTCCGTTACTCATATGTTAAGTTGCAATAATTCTCACCAGAGTGCATAGGTGGTGTGGTTTTTATTTTAAAATGGAGGGAAAGGAAGCCATATTGAAGTTTTGAGAGCAAAAGCTGCTGCAATGACCTAAGCATGGTGATACTTTATAATCACTGTAAAATATTGGAAAGTGGTTTCCGCATTGTGTCTTTACTGTTCATAACATATACCTAGTTGTAAATTACTTATTTTGTATTATGTAGTACAGTCAGTGGCGTAGCCAGGATTTGTGTATGGGGGGTGTTAAGAAGCATGGCCCCTTCCCACTTTATAAAAGCGGGTGGTCCGGGAGTCCTCCCCCGAGAAAATTTGGATTTTGAGGTGTAAAATAGTGCTATTTTAGCAGTTTTCGGTACTTAAATTTAAATATTGTAATGGTAATATTTTTATTTATTTTAATATTAAATTTGTTTGAGTGATGAATAAGAAATTAATTAAAGATTTGGTGCTAAGGGGGGGGGGGGGGGTTAAACCCCACCCTGGCTACGCCCCTGAGTACAGTGTGACAGTTAGTGTTGATCACCCACAGTAATTAAATGTAAAAATTAAGTTCCTAACCTAGGGTTTCTAACCGTCCCGTATTGTACGGGATTTCCTGTATTCTGTGACTAAAAGAATTATCCCGTACGTGAGCAGGACGGGACATGATATTTCCTGTATCTTGTTTAAAGTTAAATTCACACACCTGCATAAAATTGAAAAGGTATTTTCTTGCCTGTGCCGCACCACCTGTTATGCCTTTATTATTTTGTGGTTGCCTCAAGCAACCACATAATACTGCTCTGGTAACACCTCCATTTTATGAGATGAAATTTTACAGAGGCATTGTGGTTACCAGCTCAGTATATGTGCTTAATGAAGCACCCCCCCCCCCCCCAACAGACTCTCGTCTGACTGACATGGGGGATAACATCATCGCCAGTGAGGGCCGCAGGGCCCGAATGCCGCAACTTGGCATCGAACCCCGCGACCCATTAGGAGTGCCAGGTCCCTTCAGGGACCCATAACCTCCTGTTTTGACCTATGAAAAAAAAAAATTTTGGCTTTTTCTGAAATGTTAATTATAAGTGCTGCGAAGCAGTGTTGAATGCAATTGGCCTGAACGAATTTAAATATAATCTCGTGTGTTGACTCTACTTTAATTGTGTGGTGTTGTCCAGCCCTCCCTTTAAGATTAGATTTAAAGAGGGAAAAAAGGGGGGAATGAATATTAAATTTACGCTGAGAAGTTGGCCGTAGCTGCTCAGTTTGACTTGATTTTTATTTTGTTAATTAAAACATGTTGATTTATTTGTTTGCTTGTGGGCAATGGCTGGACTAATTTACTGTGTATTTCTAAGTGTGTTGTCTGTGTGGCGAGATTCCTGAGACTGTGGGCTGCTGACCCCCTCCCTTTAACGGGAGAAAGGGCTAGGCTGGCGGAGGGGACGAGTCCCCTCTGGCCACGGCTGGCTCGTGGTGTACCTATGACGGCTCAGCACTGCAGTTAGCATTTCTGCCATCTGCAGCACTGCGCCACGAGGGATTGGTTCTAGCTCGTCGTGGCCTCAGGTCCTGGGGAGCTGCGGTCTGGTATGAGCTGGTTCTGCTGCGTGGTGGGCGCCCCTGATGGTAATGCCGGCCTCCAGCAGGTGAGTGGTCTCCTGTGTTGTGGCGAAGGCCACTCTGTGCTGTTACATGACTATCCCGTGCATAGAAAATGAATTGTTTTTGTTTTAAATAACATTTTAATATAATTATTATTTGTTTATATTTTCCCGTTTAATGCTATGTTGGTTATTGGACGTATCTACGAGTGCTACACTCTATGACGTAGCCCGAGTGTCATTCAAGCAACAATTGGCAAGACCCCTCTAGGGAACTAATAATTATTTACGGCAAATTAAACTTTTACCACGTATTTTATATTAAAGGATTTTCATTGTTGGAGATTAACGTTTTAAATTTGTGACATTTTAATATTTTAAGATGTATTGTTGGAAGTCTGTATTTTGTTTTGAAGTGTAAATTGCGTCAACGATCTTCGTGTTTCGGCCAATGAGAGGCCGAGTTACTTAAGTTAAGTGTCCTTTATAAGAGTTAAGAATAAGTTTGGAATGGAGACGGCGTTGGCGATATAGCCTGGGTTGTAATCCCCTTGTTAATCAGATAATGTGACCAGCTAAATAGATCGTCCAGGTGAAATGATGTTTTGATTCGTCGTATAAATATAAAAATATGTGATTAATATAGGGCACATCCTCACTGATGTGTATTTAGGTGTGATTTGGACGTGAGTAAAACAGACTCGTAATTATCCATTGAAATCCACCGTTTTCATGCATCGAATGTACGTCAATCCTGCTAAACACGCATAAAAACATAGATTCTTTTGTTGAACTAAGTAAAGTCTTGCAGAGACGAACATTTTAAACCAATTAGTATTCTGTTTACATATTCCCAGTTCAGACCCAGAGGTGAAATGAGACAGTGTTCTCATGTTGTTCTACCCACCCAACACACTGAATTGAGTCGAGGTATATTATTTTTAATTAAATGTTAACGGTAATGAACTATATTTTGAGACACTTTCTTCGATCTAAGAGTGAGAGCAACGGACATAATAAATTGAATTAATGAACTTTTGTTGCATTGTCATGCGTGCAACATATTTCCTGTTTGTTTGAGAGACATAAGGGTATACCACTGGCTAAACCAAAAATTATATATATTTATTTTATTAAAGGCTATTTGTGTAATCATATTTTTATTTTATTATTATTTCATAGTGTGTATGTATTCAACGACCCTAAATTCTACATGTTTTCACTCTACTGCCAATATTATATCTGAAGTGTTATTTTTTTTTCTCTTATGTATTCTACTACACTTGTTCTCTTTTGATAACAAAGTTAAGGTCTACATAGGAGTGGCGCCCAGAAACAACTATCAATTCAAAGAGTCTTCACACATTAACATTAGAGTGACTCCACCCGACAGAGAGGCTATAATAAGGAGTGTATACTTATGTAAATGTTGTCGTGTCCTGTATTTGGCCTCGGCCACCTTGTGCGAGTGCTACATGCTCATCCCTGAAACAAACATGGCTGCCCCGACACCGCAGGATATTTTTTTACCTAAATCTCTATGCCTAAGCTCGTTTCCTGTAAAATGGTGATGCACCCGGCGCCGATAGATGGCGCCTGCTGCAGAATGCAAATAAGTGGGATTCATTGTGTCATTACTCAGGGAAGGAGAGGCTTCCGCTCGTGTTGGGAGCATCCCGAAGGTCATAAATTAACATATGATCAGTACAGTCAGTGACATCTTATGGAACATGCTACAAAGGCTAAATCTGTAAATATTGACTGTAATGATATTGTACCCGATTTGTATATAAGCTTGGCTTGTACTGAACAGAAGCTCAGGTCAGTGGCCAGTGTGTAAGGTATTAGTTCGGATAGGCTGCTGCGATAGTGCGACCTGTAATTGCGACGCGAAACACCGCGGACGAGTCAGGATCGGTGGTCCCTGCTTTTTTTAAAGAAGGGTGCCAACCTTCAGGAATGGAGGAGGGTGAGGAAATGGACTGTGACGCGGCCACACAACGCGCGAGAGATGATAGTGACTCGGATGCAGGGTTGTTAGACGTACCATTTTCATGGTACTTGTACCATAATTGGACCGAGTGTACCATGTACCATGGCGAGGTCGTCATGGTACGCAAATGTACCATAATCTGACTATCCATCAGGTTTCTGGCGATTTTTGTTGTATATTATATTCGCCATATCGGCTTCCTTGTAGATAAAATGTGCCCAGTGTGTATTCTTTTTTCGTAGTGTCGCCTGTTCACACGCCTGCTTACTTATCTGTAATATAATACTCCAACTGGGCTGCTGGGACTGTCAGATCATATGACGGCAGTTCCCGCGTTGCTCAAATCTTATTGGGAAGGGGGAAGGAAACGCGGGAAAGCTTATCACAGTATCACACTGAACATGAAACGAATTACAGTACATTGTTGATTGTTTTCAGTAGTTAGTTACCTCGCCTCGCCGGTGGAGTGATATCTGTTCCGTAATAATATTTTATAAAGTCGGAATTATCGAAATTATACATCAAAAGTTTATATTGCCTTTTTAGTGTTGTTTTTAGAGATTAGAGGTAGTGTGTGCTAACATAATGAGTTCATGCGGAGAAGATAGTAATGATCCTGGAGTACTTTCTCCTGTTAAGAAAAAATGTGCTCTCAAAAGTGATAAAAAAAAGTGTTCAGAAATATCGTCGGGAATGGGAAAAATTGTATGACATGAAACTGTGGGTGAGTCCAGTCCTGGAAGGCTGTTTTAAAGCAAAATGTAAAATTTGTAATGTTGTAATGAAAGCTGACATATCTATTTTAAAACTGCATGGAAACTCAGGCAAACATTCAAAATCTATGAAGGATGCGAACATCAAATCAGTAAACTGTATGAGTTTTTTCTTAAACCAGAGTAAATCTGTTACACCTCATCAAAACTAGGTAAAAGAAGCAGAAATAAGGATTGCAGCATATTTTGCTGCTCACAATATTCCTTTCTCTGCGATGGATCATTTAGTAGAAGTTATGAAACTGAATTTCTCTGGCTCTAAAATAGCCCAAGGCATGGTCACGAAAAGAAATAAGGCTACTGCTGTTGTGAAAAATGTTATTGGTGCTACACATAAACACGAACTTTCAAAAAAGTGGAAGCTGGTAAAGTTTTCTATTTTGACAGACGAATCAACTGATATAGGTGCTACAAAAACTTCATGTGTTGTGGTGCGTTTTTATATTTCGTTTATTGGGCGAGTGGTAAGCCAGTTTTGGGATCTCGCAGAAGTGTGATGCAGTCTATGCTGAGCAAGGAGCAACAGGAGCACATCTGTACGAGATCACAATGAAATCGTTTTCTCATTATTGCATCCCAAATGAAAATAAAATCGGTTTTGGATCAGATTCTGCTTCAACAATGGTTGGAGAACATAATTCGGTGGCAAGTCGTTTGAAAAAATCTTGTCCAGGGATCATTGTAATGAAATGTGTTTGCCACTCTCTTCATCGGTGTGCAAGTGAAGCATGTGAATGTCTGCCACGTAGATGTGAAGATCTCGCAAGGAATATATACAACTACATGAAATGCAGTGCAAAACGGCAATCTCAACTTTCAGAGTTCCAAAAATTTATGGAAATCTAGGTGCACAAGTTATTACACCCTGCACAAACTATATGGCTGTCTTTGTTTGCTGTAGTGGAGAGGGTAATAGAACACTGGGAGGCATTGCTTTTATTCTTTTCAGATAAGTGGCAAGAAGACTGTATCATTGCTGCCGAAGAAATAGTCAATGCTCTCCGGGACCCATTCATGAAATTGTTTTATCTTTTCCTGAAGTGGGTACTTCCAAAGTTTGTTTCAGTGAATAAGTACTTCCAGTCTGAAAAAGTACTTGTTTCTGTTCTAAAATAGAAGATAGCAAGTTCCTACCGGGAATTACTTTGTGCATATATGGAACAAGACTATGTGGCACACACACCTCTGTGGTCTATCTGTCCGGAGTCTGAACAGCATTTTTTGCAACTTTCAAACATCTATCTTGGTGTAGGTGTGATGACATAAATTAATAAGCAAAGTGTTCAAGATAGGCCCGATCTGATCGAAAACTTATGGACGAAATGTCGAGACTTCCTCATAAAAGGGTGTCAAGGAATAAAATGATGATTTGATTTTGCAGATCCCATGTATGATTCCATTTCTGTATTGCATCCAAAGAAAGCTTTGTCGCAGAAGGAACGCATTACAACTCCATCTCTTCTGGATCTTGCAAACCAAGTAAAGAGAGCAAAGCCTGTGGAGATGTGCGAAATGCAACAAATTGATGATGAATGGAGGCGCCTACCATTCGAAACTTTAGCAGATGATATCGCTAAAGAGGAAGAACCTGACAAGTTCTGGGATAAGTTGCTGAAATTCAAGAATGAAGATGAGAATGTTTTGTATACAGCATTGCCTAATTTTGCTCTCACAGTATTATCTCTTCCCCACTCGAATGCTGATTGTGAGCGCATATTTAGTAAGATAAATCTCATCAAGACCAAGACGATGAATCAAGTTGGAACAGAAACTGTTAATGGAATTGTGCTGGCATCACAGTGTGTGAAAGAAAAAACTGGTGCTTGCTGCAGTAATTTCCAGCCATCTGACGAGATGTTGAAGAGGATGACAGCAACACACCTGTATCCCGAATCTGATTCCCAGGAACATCCTACATACGATAACACACCAACTGTTACAGACATATATTTTTTAAATAATGATAGTGAATAATCATTGTGCCAGTGTTTCAGTGCCAAACGTTCGTAATTTTGTGATTTTAAAAGCATGAGCTAATTTATATATATTTATACAATTAACAGTTTTTTTATATCATTAGTGTGTAATTCAATTATGTCTTGAGCAATGAAAACTCAAAATTTTGATTTTAGACATTTTTTATGTACCATATTTTTTACCAATGTACCATAATTTTGAATGCGTAGTACCATTACAGAAGCACTGTCCATCTAACATCACTGCTCGGATGTCACAACAGCAAAACAGCCTTCAGGGACCCAGATCCCAATCGATTCAGACTCGGACCGCGAGGATGATTTCACAACAGTCAAAAGCCGCAGCAGTAGGCGCAACAGTGCACCGCGCGCGAGCACATCAAACAACCCTCAAGGCGCAGAAGCCCCAAAATATAAACGGGTCCCGTTTATCATCCGAAATTCGCAGGTCGTCAGTAAAATAGGCCCTGTATTTGCTCAAATCGGTGTAAAGAATAGAATGAGCCTAACAAAAAAACAAGAGGTTAAGATCACTTTCGACACCAAGTCAGACCAGGACAAGGGGGTGGCCTGGCTTAATGCGAACGGAGTACCGCACCACACTTTCTCCCAGCCCTGCGAAAAGGGAGAACAGGTGGTAATCAGAGGCCTCAGCAAGTATACGCCTGTAGATGCCATTAAGGAGGAATTAACTTCACTCGGTTTTGAAGTTACTTTCATTAAGCAGCTGAGTGCCAAACTTACCGATAGGTCAACAGGCCAGATGTACTACGAGCCTTCTCCCTCGTTCATCGTAAATGTCGCACCGAGCGCGCGAGACATCTACTCAGTCACACACTTGTATTATACAAGTGGCGTTAAAGTCGAGAGGTATGTAAACCGCGCGTAAGACATTCCCCTGTGTAAGCGATGTGGTGTGTTCGGGCACACAACAGGAAACTGTAGGGAAACCCCGCAGTGTTTTATGTGCTCTGGGGCGCATCCCAGGAGCGATTGTCAGGCTCCGGAGGAGGCGCCGAAAGTTTGCCTTAATTGCAAAGCCACAGGGCACACCGCGGCGTGGAGACAGTGTCCAGACTTTCTGCGCAGGGTAGAGGCCAGGAAGCGCGTCGAGGCCGAGCAGGCAGCCAGAGTAGCTCCGCGAGCACCCGCGCTGACAACTGAGCACTTCCCCCCCCCCCCCCCCCCCCCCCCGCGTCCCACGCGACAACCCTCGTCACCCGTTCGTCCGGACACAGTCGCGCCACGCGGCGATGACGCGGCCTCGCCCGCCGGCGCGCAGGGCAGCCAACCTACCAGACAGGTAGCTCGTGCGACCTTCGCTTCCACTGTCGCTGGGCCCAGTGCACCGCGTCGCACTGCCGAGGAAATCGTGCAGGCGCGAGTCGACAAAAGTCAGCAAAGAGCGGAGACTCGTACAGACGCACACGAAACTACTTCACTGTCAGGCCTTGGGGAACTCGCGGAAATTCTCCACTTATGCGATTATTGGAATCTTGTGCAGGCCCTCGAGCCATTTTACGTTCGCATCCGCGCCGCGTAGACAACAAAGCACCGCCAGACCATTTTGTTGGAAGCCCTTGCAAAAGTGCTCCAATAAATGGCTGTAGACATGGGGAAAACACTGCAAATTCTAAATTTTAATGCAAATGGCGTCCGTTCAAAATCCTACGAGTTAGAACAAGTTTAGTCGTGTACGGGATAGATGTGGCATTAATTTCGGAGTCAAAATTAAAGCCTCACAATCGTTTTAATTTAAGTGGTTATACAACCTATAGAACCGACCGCGACACTCTAGGAGGCGGTACAGCCATCCTTATTAAGAACGGAATAAATCATCACCCAATATAAATAACTGGCTTAGAGCATATTGAGGCCACCAGCATAAATATTCGTAACAAAAATGCGCACGTCTGTATGTCGGCAGTCTATAAACCACCGAACAAGCCTTTATTGTTTAGGGATTTAAATAAATTAATAAATCCAATGCAGCACTTTTTCATAGCAGGTGATCTAAATAGTAAAAACGAAGACTGGGGTTGCAGAAATACCAACCCAGCCGGGAGAAATTTAACTGAGCATGCGGCTCGAAATAACTACGAAATTTTTGCTCCAAATTCGCCGACTAGCTACCCAACTAATGGGGGCATGCCGGAAATTTTAGATATAGCCATTACCAACATTCCGGGAGCACAGGTTACTACCTAAAAATTAGATGAGTTAGACTCAGATCATTTTCCTGTATTAATACAATTGACTTTTGATGCCCAGTTTTGCGCGGCTATTTTTAGCCGAACTTTCGGAGTTACCGACTGGGACAAATTCCGCGAAGATTTAGAAACAATTTTTATTGAATCACCACCGATAAATACTCCAGATGAGCTTGACACACAGGTTAAGTTGTTTACTAACACGATTACAGATGTGCGCAAAAAACACACGAAATTAGTAAACAAAAGAGAATTTACACGAATTCACTATCCAGATGTTGATATTTTAATCATTTTAAAACGTCAGGCGCGAAATAACTATCAACGAACACGAACACCGCAGGCTAGGACTGAATACAATCGCCTAAAAGCCCAAGTTACTCGAAAACTTAAACAATTAAAAATAGATAAATTCGGGAATCTAGTCACCGAAGTCGCAACACAACCTCGTCAAATGTGGCGCCTTACGCGCACACTAAGAGGCAATAATAAATTTATTTCTACTCCCGCGATAATTACAGACACAGGCATAAAATATGACGCAGCTGACAAAGCAAATGCTATAGCTGAAATTTTTGAAAAACAATTTTCGCCAAATGAGGATGTAAATAACCCTCAGTTTACTAGAACCACTACAGTAGCAGTAAATAATTATTTACAAATAGCCACACAAATAGAGCCGTAACTTATAACAGTTCACGAGCTATTACGAGTAATTCATTTATAATGTGTATACGGCCGATATACCGCGCGAACATGCCCATGTACAGCTCTACGCGGATGACTCTGCGGTAGTTTATCAATCTTCTAATTTAAATTTCGCCTTAACTATTGTCCAAAGACAGCTCACATCACTAGAACAGTGGTACACTCGCTGGCGCATTAAAATTAATGGAGCCAAGTCAACCACAATAATTTTAACTAAAAAACGTACAGCTCCTGATCGCGCACTTAAAATCTTTAATCAAGAAATTCCTTACGAAAAATCCGTAAGATATTTAGGCCTAACTCTCGATTCAAGTCTCACCTGGAAACACCAGGTTAATAAAGTTTCCAGGATTGCACTCGGCACTTTAAGATCCCTATACCCAATGTTTAAGGCCCCTCAATTCCCTAGAAGTAAAAAACTTCAACTATACCTGCAAATAGTTCGCCCTCAACTTCTTTATGCTTGCGAGATATATGGCTATGCAGCCCAGTTGCACATAAAGAAGCTTCAAATAACACAAAATAGATTACTGCGAGTAATATCAGATTGCGCCTGGTATACTAGCACTTTAGAAGTACACCAGCTCCTTAAAGTAGAATATGTCTCGGAATATATAAAACGCCAAAATAGGTCTTTTTATGGCAAACTCCCGGCACACCCAAATGTTTTTATACATTCTATCCCCGACTACGACCCAGCTGTCCAGCGACAATTTAAAAAACCGCAACTTGCCTAAGCCAAGGCCACATACATCCCAGTGCACACAGCACCGAAACGAGTACACACAGCCGAAATGCGGCCCAGCGGGGCCCTATATTAGCATGTAAATTCATTATTAGTGTTGCCCGGTCAACTGTACATCACCGTTAGAACTTAAGCGTAGGAGTTGTGGCCAGGGACTCGTGATGAAGGTTTGGGCAGTTTCTCTCACTGACCGACTGCCTTTTGCTGGCGACAGGCGACATGAGCTGTGTCCTCTCCTGAGCGTGGCTCGAAGCAGCAACTCACGGGAAACTTTATATTAATCATTTCACGAATTTAATTAAATTATTATAAATTAATTCTTCAGGTCTTCATTAGCCCAGGCGGGGCTATAGTTCATGCTAGTTGTTTTCCCCAGGTACTTTTAATAAAAATGCAGGTATCATCGCAGTGTTACTAATAATATGCGTTCTTTCACTCACCGGACTATACCTACACGATGATATGCCTGCTTGGTCAGCCGGGTATGTGCGACCTTGGAGCTATACACTACACTCACACAACCAGATTAATTAGGCCATTTTTGCGCACACTCCACACGCCTCTAAATACAGACATCACGACACTTTCATGCATCAGTTAGCCAACTAACTGAGGGGAAAAGGGTGACCTCCCCCCGCCTGACATCTACACTATTAAAAATAGAGCCAAGCAACAAGCGACAGCTATTTTACTTCTTTCTGGACCGTGAGCCACCTTTAATCTTAAAATCGCACACTTCGCGCCCCGCCGTCGTTTCCAATGATTCGAACAAAGTGACGGGGTCGCACTATTCATATTGGCAACCACATAGCGAGTTATGGGAACGTAAGAGTTCCTGGTATCGCTGTCACACGCTCCCGGCCGAGCATATGAGGAAACGGAGGGAGCGAGTAATGGGATCATAATAGTACCTGGTATCGCTGTCACATGCTCTCGGCCGAGCATATGAGGAAACGGTGGTGGCTGTACTCCACATGTTCGTTCTCTCTCTGTCCTCCGAAGTGGCCTTGAGGATTACCCTTTGGGATTTCGCTCTAGCTTCCCTCTTCCCCTGGAGTTGCCTTTTGAGGATATCGCTGTAGGACTCTTCCCTCCCTCCTCTTCCTTGATCCCTGCCCAGCAAGAGGACCAGCCCCTCTCTTCACGGTGGATTGCCGACTACTGGAGATGTTCGAGTGACGACTGAGGATGTCACACCCCACCTCAAGCCACCCCAGCACTGGATGTTATTGCCGGGACACGTCAACACAATACAGTAGTACATATAACTATTCAGAGAGAGAGAGAGAGAGAGAGTATAACTCAGAGCATTGTAGACCTAACTCACCAGAATCAGTATTTTCTTTCTTGTTAAGTGCCATAGAGTAAATACTCAAGCTGAAAGTGTTTTGTGTTGGCCACTCTGGTAAAAAATTCTGGCTATTGACATACTAGCACTGATAGAAATACAAAAATTCTACATTTTGGTTAGCTGGGAAGACAACAATGCCCTATTCGCACCACTGTTTTGTGTTTGATGTAACAAGCTGCTAGGTTTGACTTCAGAATTTGCAAAAACAGAAAATTCATATACTGTGGAAGAATTGGTAAGTACACTTATTACAAATTTGTTATTTTATTGATGTAGGCATTTATGCCAAATATGTTCTTTAAAAATTACGATAATTCATTTTATTTGGCCTTGCAGGTTAACCCCTAGGCTCTTTATAATCCTTTTCTTTTTTGTATGGCTTAACAACACACTTTTGTCATAGTTTGGTGTTAATAATGTATTCACAGCATGTGCACAGATAATTTTTAAGGTACTGTACATTAATATTTTTTTTTAGCAAAGATAATATTGTGAGAATTACTGGAGAGTACAATTCTTGCAGACATACTCTTTATTATTTAAATACTACCTACATTATAATTTGTACTAAAGACATTATAAATCGTTTTGTCATAATTTGCAGTTAGAAATTTCATTATGTGTATATAATAATTTGAGTTGTTAATAAACTGGTACATTAATTATTCAAGAGAAATGGCATTGTTTACGATACCAGTGTCAGAGCTGGAAGGACTGACAGTAGAAGAGATATACCAAAGGTTTGATCTTCTAACTGAAGATCAAGCTTTTAACTCGGAAGATGGCGGGGACAACGATGCTGACGACACTATTCCTATCGGAGCAGCTTCTGGCCCAGCGGCAAAGCGCCCAAAAAGGTAATGTGAAGAATTTATCTAAAATGAAAAGCATGCAATAATTTGTTAACTACATTTGATTATCGTAATTTTATTTCTGACAGAGAAAATATGCCATCAACAAGTACGAGCCCAGGAACACCAACAGGTGCACCACACATCGACGATGAACCTGATGGTTCACCTGACGATACGATCATCTTACATGATAACACACCGGACATTGTACCGCGTATCATTGCAGAGGAAGGTGATACAGAAGATATCACAGGTGAAGAGCAAGAGAATGAAGAAACTAGTTCCTTTGAACCAATTTGGATGAAAGGTTCAGATGCTGACTGTAAAAACATAAAGTCGAAATTTGAAAAAAGTAATCTTAATGAATATTTTTGGGGCAAAAGTTGAAATCAGCACAAGCATTGTGTCCAAAAAAAATTTATTATTCTTTAATTTACAAATTGCACAGTTGATCGTGGAACAAACAACTCTGTATGTTTCACAGAAAGGGCAATATTTAGACATATCTGTTGCTGAATTGAACACATTTATAGGTTTACTAATAATAATGATTTTCAACAAACTGCCATCACTGCTTTTGTACTGGTCATCAAACCCAAATGTTACACATGACAGAATTTCAAAAATAATGACTTTGAAAAGATTCTTCTTTATTTTAAGAATGCTACACCTCAATGATAATACTAAAATGCCTGAACACTCCAGTCTGAATTTTGACAAACTTTTAAAGTATGGCCAATTTTAAATCATTTTAATACAGTTTTCAGACAGGTTTTTAGCCCAAGTATATTTCTATCTATAGATGAGAGCATGATCGCATTTAAAGGAAGGTCATCATTCAAGCAATATCTGCCTCTCAAACCAATTAAACGAGGTTTTAAAATTTGGGTTATTTTCTGCTCAGTTACTGGATATATGTTAGGGTATGACTTTTATGCCGGCAAAACAGCAACTAGAGAGGGACCTTTGGGCGAGAGTGTAGTTCTAGGATTGGTGCGAGAATATGAGAATTTAGGATATTGTATTTTCTTTGATCGTTTTTTTTCTAGTTCCAGTCTCGTGAAGAAACTTTTATTGAAGGGATGTTTCAATTGTTGCACAATTCTACAAAGAAAAAAGTTTTTCCCCAAAGACTTATTGTAAAATGACAAGAACTTAACTTTGGGAGAATACGATTTTGTAAGCACCAACGATATGGAATTAGTAAAATGGAAAGATATGGGGAACAAAGTCAGTTTGTATAGTAAGTTCAATGGACGATCCATCTGAAACCTGTTATATTTCGAGGAAAAACTTACATGGCCAGAAAGATCAATTAAGTTGTCCTTTGGCTGTGTCATCGTATAAGTATATGGGAGGTGTAGATTTATTTGATCAGTTAACATCATATGACAATATTCAGTGGAAATCAAGATGTTGGTGGTTAAAAGTTTTTTATTACTGGATTGATGCTGCTATTGTTAATTCACACATACTCTGTAAACTAGAGATGAAGAAACAACAACAAAAAAGCAGTAACACATTTGATGTTTCGGAGTCAATTTGCAGATCAGTTAATTGGGGAATTTTGCAGCAGAGTTACATAAAAGAAAAAGGTTGTCGTCACAAAGAAAAAGTTTAATTTAAGTTCAACCATAACAGTTCCTAATACAGAAGGACATTTGCCAATTAAAGGTTCAACAAGATGTGCCAATTGTAGCACCAGGAATAAACCTGTTCGAAGTAATTTGCATACCTGCCAACTTTTACGTTTCATCCGTAAAATGTACGGTTTGGCACAATGTTAACGTTCTTACGGGAAAGGACACAAATTTTACGATTTTTGAAATTTATTTTTGAGCAAAGCAACATTTATGTTTTGTTTACATTTTTTACAAGGCCACAGATCACGCAGTAGAGATGAGTCAAGTGAACGATAAAAAAAGATGGCTGCTAATCGCATTTCGCTTGTAGGTGGTGCTAAAGTATGTATAAATTGAACACTTTGTCTTGGTACGTGTATCTTTGCATTTTGTCATTATGTGTTTGCCTCCCAGTTTTTTGTGGAATGTTAAGGTTATGTTCTGATGTTATGTGCGTTATGCGTTGAATAATTTTTAACATGAGTGGAAAATGCAAGAAATCGTATTTTCAGACTTTCAGAAGAGAGTATACCGACGAATTTCCGTGCATCTTAAAATCTAACAAAGGAGAGAAGTTCGTGTTTTGCGGTGTTTGTAGATGTGATATAAACATTTCCCATGGCGGCAGAAACTATGTTTATAACCACGTTAATCGTGAAAAACATACCTATCGAAAACGTGAAAGCCAGCACAAGCAGTTCAAAAGTCGACAGTTTCTTTGCAAAGAGTTCTGAAGTAGAAGTGACACGAGCAGAATGTTACTTTACGAGTTTCCTTGTAGAGCACAATGTCGCAATTAGCGTTGCGGACCACGCCGGGGCATTATTCAAAAAAATGTTTCCCGATTCGGAAGTGGCCAAAAAGTATGGTTGCGGCCGTACGAAGACGACTGCAATCATTCAAGAAATGGCACATCAAGAAACAAATTATGTAATTAAGTGTTTGCTAGCTCGGCCGTTTTCTGTTCCTACAGATGGTAGCAATGATTCAAATGTTAAAACAAACCCAATTGTTGTTACTGTATGGGATGAGTTGCAGCAGAAGGTTGTAAGTACTGGACTTTCTGTACCTATTTTAGAAGGTGATTCTACTGGAAGAAATATTGGAAATCTAATTCTGTCAGAGTTTGAACGCCTAAAAGTACCTATTAATCATTGTGTAGCTTTTGGGGCTGATAATGCTTCAGTCATGTTAGGTAAAAAAAAAAAAATGGAGTGTCTGCAGTACTAAAAGAAAAACAGGAGAATATCATTGTTATTGGCTGCTTGTGCCATTTGATTAATTTGAGTGCTGAGAAAGCTGCATCATGTTTGCCCATAAGAATTGATGATATTCTATTAGATGTGTTTTATTACTTTGAAAATAGTTCAAAAAGGAAGGATAAATTGAATTCTTTGCAAAATTTTCATGGAAAAGAAGTCAAGAAGCTTCTTAAACATGTGTGTACGAGATGGTTGTCATTGAACAGAAGCTTATCACGGGTTGTTGAAGAATGGGAGCCTTTAGTTAGCTTCTTTAAAGAATAAATCAAGCAACAGAAGACTTCAGATAATGTTGGCCTTTCTTCTTTTCTAATACCAAAACTGACCATCAAAAAGAAGACTGAAGAACAAGAACTTGCCAATGGTAAGGTTGACTGTAAACCAGATCTCACAAGAAATATTCAAGAAGGCAGCACCATTGTCAAGAAAGTTAAACTAGAAACTGGAACCATTTCTAAAATGACAGCTCAAGAAAACGCAACAAGTAAATTGAAACCACTATCAAGTTTAGGGCCGAGTTCCAGTAGCAAAAGAGATATTCCCAAAAGTAAAACTGTTGTTCCCAAGAGTACAAAGGCTATAGGAATGAAAAATAGTATCTTGAGCCGAGAAGAAAATTTGCTTTTAAGCTGTAATTTAAATAAGGCATTTTGTTTATTTGTACTTTATATTATTCCAGTCTTTGAGAAAATTAACATATTACTTCAGAGGGCAGAACCACAAATACATATTTTGAAAGAATTGCTAGAAAGTTTACTGAAAGATCTTTTAACAAAATTTGTTAAACCATCTGTTATAAAGAGTGATATCTCAGCACATAATCTGGATTATCAAAATTACAAAACTAGAAAGAAAAGTTGCAGAAATGATAAAAACGGCGTGAGAAGTACAGGAAGCAGCTCTATAGGAGTACAAAAAAGAAATTTGTTCCGAGAAATGGAACACCACAAAATAAGATAAGAAAACATTCAAAAGGAAATAAGGTTTCATCACAAATTCGTAGAAAACTGATTTTTGGCGAAGTTGTGACACATCAAATCAAAGGTGCTTTTAGTGAAGAAAAAGAGCTAAAGAAGAAACGAGAATTTGTGCGTAAACTATCTGGGAACATAGCCAAAAAGTATAAATGTCTCGAGCAGCTTAAATGCTTAACTTCTCGTAAAATGGTACCACAAGGAATGAGATATGTTGGTAATACTACAAAAGTAGGCAACATCAACAAACGAAAATTTTAGATTGGTAGTCAGCGATGCTAACCGCACGCCCACGAGGCCATCTTTAAAATTGGTTGCTAATTTTTTGGAAACAGACGAGTCCAGTCGATTGTCTTCCGGGAAAAAGGATACCATAACTGTTATGTTTAGTGTTGTTGAGATGTGTCAGTTGGCACCCGGCAAGAGAATTGTGGAGACAGAGGTTGGCACGCGTGTGGAGAGAAAAAGAACGATTATCATAATATAGGACTCGGTGTGAGTAAACAAGGTGATGTAATGAATGTGATGTGAGTGAGATAGTTAGTGATGTATTAGATTTTAGAGCAATAAAGTGAGAATTTATTACTGGCGACGAGGATGGGATATAATAGATAGGTATCACATACAACCAGCATCATGACTAACTGGGGTAACATTGAAGAATTTGATGTGGCGCATCCACAGACCTGGGATGCCTACGCAGAGTGCTTAGAGTTTTATTTTGAAGCTAATGAATTCACAAGTAACGAGAAGAAGCATGCTGTTCTCTTAAGTGTGTGTGGCCCAAAAACGTACAGTGTTGTGAGGTCGTTAATCTCGCCAGCTGCTCCAGCCACTAAAACATACCAGGAGATAGTGGCGCTGTTAAAAAACCATTTCGCGCCTACACCATCGGAAATTTATCGTTTTAAATTTCACCGTCGCAATCAACGGTAAGATGAAAGTGTGGCAGAGTATATTGCCGAATTGGGAAGGCTGGCCGAACATTGTAATTTCGGCAATAACCATGACCTTACTCTACAAGACCGTTTTGTTTGCGGTATGAAGGATGAAACGGTGCAGCGAAGGTTGTTGTCTGAATCTGTTTTGACATTCGCCCAAGCCCAGAAGAGGGTCCTTGCTGCTGAGGCTGCATACCAGAACACTCGTGACATTCGTGGTGCATCGGCAGCCATTGTGAATGCCGATTATGTAGCACAGGAAGCAACTTGTGGGAAGGAACACATCCCTGTGAGGGTAGACCAAGTGAGTAACAGGAATATTGCACCTAGGCGTAACCTAAATTCTAAGACACCTAAGTGCGCATATTGTGGTGGTCAACATTTCAGGGCCGCATGCCGGTTTATAAATGCAGAATGCTATTACTGCAAGAAGATAGGCCACCTTGAAAAGGTCTGCAGAGCAAAGGCGACTGATAAGAACAAGGGAAATGTAAATCAGGTGGAGCAAAGGCAGGAGGAAGTGAATAGCATTCCAAGCTCTACAGAAGACCAGGTGTACCATCTTTGGAATGTCAATGTGCAAGGGGCTGCTGAGTTTGGTACAACAGTGTTTATTGGAGGTTATCCAGTGGAAATGGAGCTAGATACAGGAGCGGGAGTGTCAATTGTTGATGAATCCACCTTCACAAACATCTACCCCCAGGGGTCACCGGCACTAAAGGGTTGTCCATTAATCACGTAATGTTTTTTTTAGCAAATTTTAACTCCCCCTCCCCCCTAGTGATTTGTGGTGAGATTTTAGACTACCCCCCCCCCTTCCCAATAAATCACGTGTATTTTTTTGGTACAAAATAGTTTTAACAATTTCAGAATATTATCTTTAAATACAGGGGCGCAACAACTAAATTTCCAAAGGGGGGCAATACACTTTTTTTTATAAAGAATCATCAATCCCCCCTATTGAAGTGGGGAGTCCGGGGGTCCTCCCCCGGGAAAATTTGTATTTCAAGGTGGAAAATGGTGCTTTTTAAACAGTTTTATTATCTAAAGATTGATTACACAGCACTTTCTTTGCCCCCGTTTGCCCCCACTTCAAGGTTTCAGAGGGGGGGCAAAATACCCTTCCCCCCCTGTTGTTGCGCCCCTGTTTAAATATAGGTATAATCTAATTTAATTATGGAAAATTAAGCACAGTGATAAAAAGTCCAGACACACATTAAGGTTGCAGGTTTATTCTCACTGGCATAAAAATAATAAAGGAAAGGCTTATATGTGATTTACGCATGTATTCGGCGCCAAAATCACAGCTTTACTGGTGACTGGCAAGCCGAGCCGGGTGGTTCATGTTGCGGCGGGCGGGGATATTGTTGCCTGGCTACGGTGAGTCAAGGTCACGCATCGCTTTTCGGTTTAGTAGAAATCGGCCAAAAAAATAAATACACGTGATATGTGATATTTCGTGATTTTTCACGGACCCCCCCCCCCCCCCCCCCTTTTCGAGCCTCACGTGATTAATGGACGATCCCTAAAGAAGAGCACAGCGATCTTACAGGATTACAGTAGGAATGCTATAGACACGCTGGGTACTTGTGAAGTTGACATGACGTATGGATTGCGAAAGAGTAAACTGCCATTAATTGTGTCTAGGGGGCACCACCGATCGCTCCTGGGTAGGAACTGGATGAGGGCGCTAGGAATAGAAGTTAGAGGTGTTCTCGCAGTAAGTTATTCGGTCTCCGACTTGGTCAATGATTTTCCTGATGTGTTCAGTGCAGAGTTGGGAGAGTACAAGGGCCCTCCCATTGGGTTTCAGTTAGACGAGGAAGTCAGACATCTGCGACTGAAACCACGGGCTGTTCCTTTTGCACTCCTGTCAAAGATTGAACGTGAGATTGACAAGTTAGTAGAGCAAGGGGTCTATACAGCTGCCATGCATTCTGAATGGGGTACCCCTATTGTTCCAGTATTAAAACAAAATGGGGAAGTGAGAATTTGCAGGGACTATAAAAGCACCATCAATAAGGCTTTGAAGAAAGACCTGTACCCTATCCCTCCCATTAACCAACTGCTAACCAAGCTTTATGGGGGCACAGTATTTGCTAAGATCGACTTGGCTCAGGCATTTCAACAGCTGCGAGTGGATGAAAGTACGGCCATGGCCCAAACGCTGGTTACACATAAGGGGGAATTTAAGGTGAACCGCCTACAGTTCGGTGTTAGTGTAGCCCCTGGTAAGTTTCAGCAGTTCATGGAGGACTTGTTGGCGGGCATGGATGGTGTTTTGCCCTATTTTGATGATGTGTTGGTGAAGGGGACATCAATGGAGGATTTATATAGCAGGGTAAGGCAGATCCTAGAGCGTTTTCGAGCAGCGGGAATCCATGTGAAGGCACAAAAGTGTGTATTGGGAGCATGTGCGGTGACTTTTCTTGGATATATAGTGGATCAGAAAGGAATTCGTCCAACCCCTGATAAAATGGCTGCTATTCATGAAGCTCCGGTCCCCACCAACAAGGAAGAGCTCCAGGCCTACTTGGGCCTGCTGAATTCCTACCATTCGTTCCTTTTACATAAGGCTGAGGTGGCGGAGCCCCTGCACCAGCTGCTTCGGAAGGAGTCACTGTGGGAATGGACACAGGTCCATGACAATGCTTTCGCAGGTACCAAGGCCCTTTTGACATCAGAGTCCTTGCTGGCACATTATGATCCAAATCGACACCTTATATTGACATGTGGTGCTTCACAGTATGGGGTTGGGGCTGTTCTCAGTCAGCCAAATGACAACGGTGATGAAGTACCCGTATGTTTCTACTCTCGCACAATGACGGTCACCGAACGTTATTATGCGCAAATTGATCGCGAGGCCCTTAGCATAATTGCAGGTGTGAAAAAGTTCCACAACTACGTATATGGAAGAAATTTCGAGATTCGCACAGACCATAAACCCCTGCTTGGGCTATTCACGGTAGACAAGATTACGCCAAACATAATTTCGCCAAGAATGCTTCGTTGGAGTGTACTGCTAAGTGGATATGATTTTGTGTTGAGATACCAACCTGGAGCAAGCATATCCAATGCTGATGATCTTAGTCGCCTTCCCCGCGTAACCCATGAAAACCCTGTGCCAGCACCAATGGAAGTACTTCTCCTAGAAGCGCTTGACACTCCTCCCTTAACAGCACAAGAGATCGCCGAGCTGACCAGGAAGGATCCCACATTGTCAAGGGTCTACAATTGGGCCATGAAAGGATGGCCTACTGCAAGAGTGGCGGAAGAATTCGTTCCGTTTGTTCAGAGGCAACATGAATTGACCACGCATCGAGGTTGTTTGCTGTGGGGCAACACTGTGGTAATTCCAGAAGAAGCTCGCAAGCACATCCTCCAGACGCTACATGCTTGCCATCAAGGAGTGGTCCGGACAAAGGCACTGGCACACAGTTACGTGTGGTGGCCTGGACTTGACCGAGATGTGGAGGCAGTCGGGCAACAATGTGAGATCTGTCAATCATCCCATCATAGTCCACCCAAGGCTCCCAATCACCCGTGGGAATGGACCAGGAAACCGTGGTCCAGGCTACATGTCGATTTTGCAGGGCCTATCAGAGGGCAAGTGTTCTTAGTCGTGGTGGACTCGTACTCGAAGTGGTTGGAAGTATTACCGGTAGTGGCCACAGATGCTAAGAGTGTGTCATAACGGCTATGCGTACGTTGTGTGCAACCCACGGTATTCCCGATGTTATTGTGAGTGACAACGGAACTGCATTTGCCTCTGATGCATTCATAAGTTTTGCAAGGAACAATGGTATTAGGCTGGTCAAGGTTGCTCCATACCATTCTTCGTCAAATGGTCAAGCTGAGCGAATGGTTCAGTCGATGAAGGAGGCGCTTAAGCAGTTGGATGGGGCACTTACCACACCATTTGGCAAGGATGTTATTAACGCAGCATGTGACGCAGTGCGCAGCAACCGGAGCCTGCCCAGCCGAACTTCTCATGGGGAGGCGACTCCGAACATGCCTGGACAGGGTGCATCCTGATTTTGTAGAAGAAATGAAAAGCAAGCAAGAGGAGAAGACCAAACCAGTTCCTCCAAGGATGTTTGTTTCCCAAGACCTGGTATTCGCTTTGAATATGGGTAGGGGACCGAAATGGGTTCCTGCTGTTGTGGTGGGCGTAACAGGGCCCCTTTCGTATACAGTGTTAACAAGTGAAGGAGTTTACATGAGATGGCACATTGATCAATTGCGCTGTAGGTATGCTGTTCCTGGAAATGATGCTAGCAGGAGTCTTCCACAAGCAGGGGGTGAGGGGGTAGGATCCGCGGTAGGATCCTCCAGCGCTGAAATGGAGCGGCAGGTAGGGGAGCACAACAGAGCAGAGCAAGGACGGTCTCCAGGGCCGCCTAACGGAGCAGAGCAAGGGCGACCGCCGGGGCAGCGGCCGCAATCACCAGAGGAGGAAGAAGAGTTCATAGGTTTTGAGGCCAGTGCGCCACTGCTTGTAAACCCACAACAGGGCCCTTGCCATGAGGGGAATCAAACACACGAAGGCGATAGTAGTATACGAATGTATTTCCTGAAACAGGCTTTAAGGCTGTGGATTGAAGATTGTCGACCGCCATCTTGGATTCTGACGTCACGGCGGCCATCTTGGATGGATGTGACCTTGACCTTTGACCTTGACCTTGAATTTGATCCTCAAAAATCGCCAAAATCCGCCAAAATTGGGCAAAATTTGCCCAAAATTCCTCAAAATTCGCCAAAATTTCCATTTCTGTGGAAAAAAGTTCCACCAAAAAATCTCAAAAAATTCCACAAATTAAAAATTTCTCTTTTCGAGGGAAAAATTTCCCGTTTCGAGGGAAAAATCCCCGTTTTTAGTCCTTAAAAATCCCAGCGGCTGAAAATTCCTAAAACTGGCTTAAGCATCCTTAACTCAAGCCAACATTAAGCCATTTATAGGATTATGACGTCACCGTTGCAATTTCCGTTACGATCGCCATCTTTAACTTTTCTATTTATTATCCGATTTCAATGAAATTTTTTTTAAAATTTATAAAAAAATTAAATTAATCAAATTTTAATATATTTTTTATAAAAAATATACTTTTTAGACACGGAGCTCGGAGTCCTCGGTTCGAACCCGACGAGGTCAAAAAAACTAAAAATGGCGACAGACTCCTTCCCTCGTGGTGGGTGCTGGCAGACTGACTCCCACCACTTTTTATCATCATCTAGTATGACGTCATGGCCGCCATATTGTCTTCGATGCTGGAAGCCATCATCATTGTATCATCGGCTAGAGTGCGCCGGTGACATGTTAGTTTAATTCGTATCCACTAGAGTGCAGTAATCATTTATTATTGCTGTGTCACCCGCCATCTTGTCATTTGGCCACCATCTTGGAATCGTGTAATTATTTAGCTAGAAATTCGTAAAAAATTCCAAAATTCATTAATAAATCACTCATTAATTTACAGATTGATTCGATCAGTTTTAGTCCTTGGTTCGATACCCGATCGATGCAATAATGTTTAATTTGATGTAAAAAAATAATAATTTCATTATTCCATGTTCAACATTCTTAAAGAGACATTAAAACCTTTACTGTCATCATCATCCTATAAGCCACCAACACCAACATATTGGTAATTCATAATTTTAATGCTAGAGATTCGGGAAAAGTTCAGATATCATTAAATAAATTTCCAATCAATGTACTGATTAATTAGATCAACTTAGGTCCTTGGTACGATTCTGGACGATGAAAAAAAAATATCAATTTAACATAATAGTAACAGGTTCGAGGAATTAAACACCACAAGTTCTTTCACAAACATAATATTTATTACATAATTTCTATTCTACTACAGGATCACTTACGAAAGCCAGCAAATTTACAATCATTTAGTTCCGCAGCGGTGTGAAATGACTAATTCTTAGCTCCAATCGGTTTATACTAGACAGAGTCCAGCCAGAACCTTTACAGACATAGTCCACCTCTTCTTGACAGAGTTCCTGGATACCGTTTTTAACAGTTTGCTTCACATCGTTAGAACTGTAAATTACTGCAGCCGATGTCTTGAATGCACACTTCTTCACTTTGTCATCGAACGGATATGGCTTTCCATATATACAGTCCAACCACAAGTTATATTTCAAAGGTCCGTTTGTTGCTACATCATCAGTAAGCTGATTGATTATCTTCTGTCTGATATCGTCAAGAAAATTACAAATGTCCTTCGACTCACCGAACGTATTTAGATAATAGTAGTCTTTCAACGTTCCACGAAATGCAGACTGCGCCAAGTAGAAGCCATTATCGTTCACTTGTAATGCTCCGAACACAGTCTTAGGTTTAGTTCCATGTTCAGACGTCATAACAATCGGTTGCTGGGCATCTGTTCTTTTGGTTGTACGCTTTCGTGTCTCCAATCTAAAGCGAGGAGTCGAAATGTCGGCAGGTAGTTCAACAGTAGGAGCACAGACTCCGCCTTTACATTTTTCCGCATGATGTCGCAAACTGTCAATTCGAGTAAACCATTTAAGACACTCATCACATCGAAACTTCATGCGAGAAGGATTCTTCGTGCATTTGCTCCGCTCATGTCTTCGTGCATCATGGGAAAATGCGAACGACGTATCACAGTAGCTGCAAGTATACCGTGGTGATGAAGACGATCCTTTCAGACCCGATCCAGATACAGACGTTGCAACAGTAGTACCATTTCCAGGCATTCTCTTATGCACATCGATGCATCGTTGTTGCGACGAAACCTTTACTTTCTGCCGCACAGCAGGACCTTTGCATGCCTTCATGTGCGTTTTCATATCATCTTTTCTGGCAAACTGCTTATGACATTTCTCACAAACAAAACATTTTACGATATAGGTTCTTGACACATTCGCTCCTCTCGTGTCGTCGAGCATTGCTGTTTGAGAAAATCTTGTCACAGTAACAACACCGATGTTCGTTAGTTGTTGTCGATTCGGCATCCATTGAAGCCTCCATCGAGGGCGAAACGAAGTTCGTCGAGTTTTCCTGCACAGCCAGCACTACCGGCATTAAAGTCTCTTCTGCTGGTGGTATCGCGTCTGATGAAGTCTCCTCCAGTGTTGTCGCCGTGGTTGTCAACGGAATCTGCTCCTTCTCCGTCGTAGCTGTCGTCAAGGTTCCCGTAGTCGACGGTACAACCTCCATCGAGTTCGACGATAAAGACGGTAAAGATGCCATCGAGGTCTCAAGAACAGATAATTGACGCGACTTATGCACCAGATGAAATAATCTAGGTGATCCTTACACCATCGACGACAGTAACAAACTGAGCGACCTGCTGTCTAGGACTCGCTTATATACATGCACCGGATGGAATAATACGCAAGTCAAATCAAGAACCATTTACTATAATACTAGAGTCAAAACAACATTAAAAATAGAAGGACCATCAACGAAAAGGCAGCACATTTGGAAGCACCGACAACGAAAAGGCAGCACATTTGGAAGCACCGACAACGAAAAGGCAGCACATTTGGAAGCACCGACAACGAAAAGGCAGCACATTTGGAAGCACCGACAACGAAAAGGCAGCACATTTGGAAGCACCGACAACGAAAAGGCAGCACATTTGGAAGCACCGACAACGAAAAGGCAGCACATTTGGAAGCACCGACAACGAAAAGGCAGCACATTTGGAAGCACCGACAACGAAAAGGCAGCACATTTGGAAGCACCGACAACGAAAAGACAGCACCGACAAGGAAAAGGCAGCACATTTGGAAGCACCGACAAAGAAAAGGCAGCACCGACAACGAAAAGGCAGCACATTTGGAAGCACCGACAAAGAAAAGGCAGCACCGCCAACGAAAAGGAAGCACATTTGGAAGCACCGACAAATAAAAGGCAGCACCGCCAACGAAAAGGAAGCACATTTGGAAGCACCGACAACGAAAAGGCAGCACCGACAACGAAAAGGCAGCAAATTTGGAAGCACCGACAACGAAAAGGCAGCACCGACAACGAAAAGGCAGCACATTTGGAAGCACCGACAAAGAAAAGGCAGCACCGCCAACGAAAAGGAAGCACATTTGGAAGCACCGACAAAGAAAAGGCAGCACCGCCAACGAAAAGGAAGCACATTTTGAAGCACCGACAACGAAAAGACAGCACCGACAACGAAAAGGCAGCACATTTGGAAGCACCGGCAAAGAAAAGGCAGCACCGACAACGAAAAGGCAGCACCGACAACAAAAAGGAAGCACATTTGGAAGCACCGACAAAGAAAAGGCAGCACCGCCAACGAAAAGGAAGCACATTTGGAAGCACCGACAAAGAAAAGGCAGCACCGCCAACGAAAAGGAAGCACATTTGGAAGCACCGACAACGAAAAGGCAGCACCGACAACGAAAAGGCAGCACCGACAACGAAAAGGCAGCACATTTGGAAGCACCGACAAAGAAAACGCAGCACCGCCAACGAAAAGGAAGCACATTCGGAAGCACCGACAAAGAAAAGGCAGCACCGCCAACGAAAAGGAAGCACATTTGGAAGCACCGACAACGAAAAGGCAGCACCGCCAAAGAAAAGATAGCACATTTGGAAGCACCGACAAAGAAAAGGCAGCACCGCCAACGAAAAGGCAGCACCGCCAACGAAAAGGAAGCACATTAATTTGTCATTGACTCCAATATTCATTGGCTCCAATATTCATTGGCTCCAATATTCATTGGCTCCAATATTCATTGACTCCAATATCCATGAGCTCCAATATCAATTGGCTCGAATTGCTCCAAAAGGTTCCATCAGCCTTTTGGCTCCAACAGTCTTTTGGCTCCGATAGTCATTGGCTACAATATTCATTGGCTCCAATAATCATTGACTGCAATATTCATTGGTTCCAATATTCATTGGCTCCAATATTCATTGGCTCCAATATTCATTGGCTCCAATATTCAATGGCTCCAATATTCATTGACTGCAATATTCATTGGCTCCATCAGTCATTGTCAACTACAGTCTTTTTGTCCCAAAAGTCTTTTGGCTCCAAATATATTAGGCTTGAATTCTTCGAGTCTAAGAGACTATGAGACCACATGGCTACGAGTCTAAAATGATCTAGCTGGTTACGAGTTATACATGGCTTGCGAGGCTACAGAGCTACGAAGTTTCTAGTACACAGGTTTACATGACTGCGAGGATACAGGACTACAAGTCTGCAAGAGTTCTTGACTACGAAGCTACTCGTCTACAAGGCTCCAATTGACACATCTGTCTTCGATGGAATTTTCTCTTTTGCTACATCTACACCATCAGCATTATGTTATAAGATTACAAAGCTACTTGCTTACATAGCTTCAAGTCTACGAGGCTCCAATACATCATGTCTACGAGACTACGAGCCATGAGGTTACGAGACTATGCGATTGCAAGTCTTCAAGGTTACGTCATCGCGAGGCTATAGGACTACGAAGCTTCCAGAACGCATGGTTACGAGAATGCATGACTAATTGGCCGCATGGCTACCAAACTTTATGTCTCTAACTGACTACAATAGCACTATTCAGTGGTGAGAGTTAATTTATTTCATGCAAAGGTACTTGCTGCAAGCAGTTCCGCTTTTCAACATCAGATGACGTCACGTTTTGCTTGCAGGTAAAATAATATTTATTTTATGCGGGATGCGGGTTGTTCACTATCGATCGCATAAGAAGAATGGCATCGATAGTCTTCAAGGCGAAGGAAGTTCGTCCTTCCTGCTAGTGCTTCTCAGATTTCTCACGGTCCGTCATCTTGGATTGCGACGTCACGGCTGTCATCTTGGATGGGTGTGACTTTGACCTTTGACCGGAACCGCAGGAATGATCGCAAGCACACGGATTAACCATCAAAATATTGATAAGAATAATCAGGAGCACACGGAGAAAACCATCATAATATTGGCAAGAATAATCAGGAGCACACGGAGAAAAACGAAACATGTTTTCTTTGATATCATAAAATTACAGAAAAAAAATATTTAAAAATAAAAATTAATAAAAAAATTTAAAATAAAAACAAAAAATACATAATATTCTGGCTTGTACTAGAACTCTATCTTTGCTCAACAATTATAAGTTTACAAGCTAGCAGAATCTGTTTATGTATTTTTTGTTTTTATTTTAAATTTTTTTATTAATTTTTATTTTTAAATATTTTTTTTCTGTTATTTTATGATATCAAAGAAAACATGTTTCGTTTTTCTCCGTGTGCTCCTGATTATTCTTGCCAATATTATGATGGTTTTCTCCGTGTGCTCCTGATTATTCTTATCAATATTTTGATGGTTAATCCGTGTGCTTGCGATCATTCCTGCGGTTCCGGTCAAAGGTCAAAGTCACACCCATCCAAGATGACAGCCGTGACGTCGCAATCCAAGATGACGGACCGTGAGAAATCTGAGAAGCACTAGCAGGAAGGACGAACTTCCTTCGCCTTGAAGACTATCGATGCCATTCTTCTTATGCGATCGATAGTGAACAACCCGCATCCCGCATAAAATAAATATTATTTTACCTGCAAGCAAAACGTGACGTCATCTGATGTTGAAAAGCGGAACTGCTTGCAGCAAGTACCTTTGCATGAAATAAATTAACTCTCACCACTGAATAGTGCTATTGTAGTCAGTTAGAGACATAAAGTTTGGTAGCCATGCGGCCAATTAGTCATGCATTCTCGTAACCATGCGTTCTGGAAGCTTCGTAGTCCTATAGCCTCGCGATGACGTAACCTTGAAGACTTGCAATCGCATAGTCTCGTAACCTCATGGCTCGTAGTCTCGTAGACATGATGTATTGGAGCCTCGTAGACTTGAAGCTATGTAAGCAAGTAGCTTTGTAATCTTATAACATAATGCTGATGGTGTAGATGTAGCAAAAGAGAAAATTCCATCGAAGACAGATGTGTCAATTGGAGCCTTGTAGACGAGTAGCTTCGTAGTCAAGAACTCTTGCAGACTTGTAGTCCTGTATCCTCGCAGTCATGTAAACCTGTGTACTAGAAACTTCGTAGCTCTGTAGCCTCGCAAGCCATGTATAACTCGTAACCAGCTAGATCATTTTAGACTCGTAGCCATGTGGTCTCATAGTCTCTTAGACTCGAAGAATTCAAGCCTAATATATTTGGAGCCAAAAGACTTTTGGGACAAAAAGACTGTAGTTGACAATGACTGATGGAGCCAATGAATATTGCAGTCAATGAATATTGGAGCCATTGAATATTGGAGCCAATGAATATTGGAGCCAATGAATATTGGAGCCAATGAATATTGGAACCAATGAATATTGCAGTCAATGATTATTGGAGCCAATGAATATTGTAGCCAATGACTATCGGAGCCAAAAGACTGTTGGAGCCAAAAGGCTGATGGAACCTTTTGGAGCAATTCGAGCCAATTGATATTGGAGCTCATGGATATTGGAGTCAATGAATATTGGAGCCAATGAATATTGGAGCCAATGAATATTGGAGCCAATGAATATTGGAGCCAATGAATATTGGAGCCAATGAATATTGGAGTCAATGACAAATTAATGTGCTTCCTTTTCGTTGGCGGTGCTGCCTTTTCGTTGGCGGTGCTGCCTTTTCTTTGTCGGTGCTTCCAAATGTGCTATCTTTTCTTTGGCGGTGCTGCCTTTTCGTTGTCGGTGCTTCCAAATGTGCTTCCTTTTCGTTGGCGGTGCTGCCTTTTCTTTGTCGGTGCTTCCGAATGTGCTTCCTTTTCGTTGGCGGTGCTGCCTTTTCTTTGTCGGTGCTTCCAAATGTGCTGCCTTTTCGTTGTCGGTGCTGCCTTTTCGTTGTCGGTGCTGCCTTTTCGTTGTCGGTGCTTCCAAATGTGCTTCCTTTTCGTTGGCGGTGCTGCCTTTTCTTTGTCGGTGCTTCCAAATGTGCTTCCTTTTCGTTGGCGGTGCTGCCTTTTCTTTGTCGGTGCTTCCAAATGTGCTTCCTTTTTGTTGTCGGTGCTGCCTTTTCGTTGTCGGTGCTGCCTTTTCTTTGCCGGTGCTTCCAAATGTGCTGCCTTTTCGTTGTCGGTGCTGTCTTTTCGTTGTCGGTGCTTCAAAATGTGCTTCCTTTTCGTTGGCGGTGCTGCCTTTTCTTTGTCGGTGCTTCCAAATGTGCTTCCTTTTCGTTGGCGGTGCTGCCTTTTCTTTGTCGGTGCTTCCAAATGTGCTGCCTTTTCGTTGTCGGTGCTGCCTTTTCGTTGTCGGTGCTTCCAAATTTGCTGCCTTTTCGTTGTCGGTGCTGCCTTTTCGTTGTCGGTGCTTCCAAATGTGCTTCCTTTTCGTTGGCGGTGCTGCCTTTTATTTGTCGGTGCTTCCAAATGTGCTTCCTTTTCGTTGGCGGTGCTGCCTTTTCTTTGTCGGTGCTTCCAAATGTGCTGCCTTTTCGTTGTCGGTGCTGCCTTTTCTTTGTCGGTGCTTCCAAATGTGCTGCCTTTTCCTTGTCGGTGCTGTCTTTTCGTTGTCGGTGCTTCCAAATGTGCTGCCTTTTCGTTGTCGGTGCTTCCAAATGTGCTGCCTTTTCGTTGTCGGTGCTTCCAAATGTGCTGCCTTTTCGTTGTCGGTGCTTCCAAATGTGCTGCCTTTTCGTTGTCGGTGCTTCCAAATGTGCTGCCTTTTCGTTGTCGGTGCTTCCAAATGTGCTGCCTTTTCGTTGTCGGTGCTTCCAAATGTGCTGCCTTTTCGTTGTCGGTGCTTCCAAATGTGTTGCCTTTTCGTTGTCGGTGCTTCCAAATGTGCTGCCTTTTCGTTGTCGGTGCTTCCAAATGTGCTGCCTTTTCGTTGATGGTCCTTCTATTTTTAATGTTGTTTTGACTCTAGTATTATAGTAAATGGTTCTTGATTTGACTTGCGTATTATTCCATCCGGTGCATGTATATAAGCGAGTCCTAGACAGCAGGTCGCTCAGTTTGTTACTGTCGTCGATGGTGTAAGGATCACCTAGATTATTTCATCTGGTGCATAAGTCGCGTCAATTATCTGTTCTTGAGACCTCGATGGCATCTTTACCGTCTTTATCGTCGAACTCGATGGAGGTTGTACCGTCGACTACGGGAACCTTGACGACAGCTACGACGGAGAAGGAGCAGATTCCGTTGACAACCACGGCGACAACACTGGAGGAGACTTCATCAGACGCGATACCACCAGCAGAAGAGACTTTAATGCCGGTAGTGCTGGCTGTGCAGGAAAACTCGACGAACTTCGTTTCGCCCTCGATGGAGGCTTCAATGGATGCCGAATCGACAACAACTAACGAACATCGGTGTTGTTACTGTGACAAGATTTTCTCAAACAGCAATGCTCGACGACACGAGAGGAGCGAATGTGTCAAGAACCTATATCGTAAAATGTTTTGTTTGTGAGAAATGTCATAAGCAGTTTGCCAGAAAAGATAATATGAAAACGCACATGAAGGCATGCAAAGGTCCTGCTGTGCGGCAGAAAGTAAAGGTTTCGTCGCAACAACGATCCATCGATGTGCATAAGAGAATGCCTGGAAATGGTACTACTGTTGCAACGTCTGTATCTGGATCGGGTCTGAAAGGATCGTCTTCATCACTACGGTATCCTTGCAGCTACTGTGATACGTCGTTCGCATTTTCCCATGATGCACGAAGACATGAGCGGAGCAAATGCACGAAGAATCCTTCTCGCATGAAGTTTCGATGTGATGAGTGTCTTAAATGGTTTACTCGAATTGACAGTTTGCGACATCATGCGGAAAAATGTAAAGGCGGAGTCTGTGCTCCTACTGTTGAACTACCTGCCGACATTTCGACTCCTCGCTTTAGATTGGAGACACGAAAGCGTACAACCAAAAGAACAGATGCCCAGCAACCGATTGTTATGACGTCTGAACATGGAACTAAACCTAAGACTGTGTTCGGAGCATTACAAGTGAACGATAATGGCTTCTACTTGGCGCAGTCTGCATTTCGTGGAACGTTGAAAGACTACTATTATCTAAATACGTTCGGTGAGTCGAAGGACATTTGTAATTTTCTTGACGATATCAGACAGAAGATAATCAATCAGCTTACTGATGATGTAGCAACAAACGGACCTTTGAAATATAACTTGTGGTTGGACTGTATATATGGAAAGCCATATCCGTTCGATGACAAAGTGAAGAAGTGTGCATTCAAGACATCGGCTGCAGTAATTTACAGTTCTAACGATGTGAAGCAAACTGTTAAAAACGGTATCCAGGAACTCTGTCAAGAAGAGGTGGACTATGTCTGTAAAGGTTCTGGCTGGACTCTGTCTAGTATAAACCGATTGGAGCTAAGAATTAGTCATTTCACACCGCTGCGGAACTAAATGATTGTAAATTTGCTGGCTTTCGTAAGTGATCCTGTAGTAGAATAGAAATTATGTAATAAATATTATGTTTGTGAAAGAACTTGTGGTGTTTAATTCCTCGAACCTGTTACTATTATGTTAAATTGATATTTTTTTTTCATCGTCCAGAATCGTACCAAGGACCTAAGTTGATCTTATTAATCAGTACATTGATTGGAAATTTATTTAATGATATCTGAACTTTTTCCCGAATCTCTAGCATTAAAATTATGAATTACCAATATGTTGGTGTTGGTGGCTTATAGGATGATGATGACAGTAAAGGTTTTAATGTCTCTTTAAGAATGTTGAACATGGAATAATGAAATTATTATTTTTTTACATCAAATTAAACATTATTGCATCGATCGGGTATCGAACCAAGGACTAAAACTGATCGAATCAATCTGTAAATTAATGAGTGATTTATTTAATGAATTTTGGAATTTTTTACGAATTTCTAGCTAAATAATTACACGATTCCAAGATGGTGGCCAAATGACAAGATGGCGGGTGACACAGCAATAATAAATGATTACTGCACTCTAGCGGATACGAATTAAACTAACATGTCATCGGCGCACTCTAGCCGACGATACAATGATGATGGCTTCCAGCATCGAAGACAATATGGCGGCCATGACGTCATACTAGATGATGATAAAAAGTGGTGGGAGTCAGTCTGCCAGCACCCACCACGAGGGAAGGAGTCTGTCGCCATTTTTAGTTTTTTTGACCTCGTCGGGTTCGAACCGAGGACTCCGAGCTCCGTGTCTAAAAAGTATATTTTTTATAAAAAATATATTAAAATTTGATTAATTTAATTTTTTTATAAATTTTAAAAAAAATTTCATTGAAATCGGATAATAAATAGAAAAGTTAAAGATGGCGATCGTAACGGAAATTGCAACGGTGACGTCATAATCCTATAAATGGCTTAATGTTGGCTTGAGTTAAGGATGCTTAAGCCAGTTTTAGGAATTTTCAGCCGCTGGGATTTTTAAGGACTAAAAACGGGGATTTTTCCCTCGAAACGGGAAATTTTTCCCTCGAAAAGAGAAATTTTTAATTTGTGGAATTTTTTGAGATTTTTTGGTGGAACTTTTTTCCACAGAAATGGAAATTTTGGCGAATTTTGAGGAATTTTGGGCAAATTTTGCCCAATTTTGGCGGATTTTGGCGATTTTTGAGGATCAAATTCAAGGTCAAGGTCAAAGGTCAAGGTCACATACATCCAAGATGGCCGCCGTGACGTCAGAATCCAAGATGGCGGTCGACAATCTTCAATCCACAGCCTTAAAGCCTGTTTCCGGAAATACATTCGTATACTACTGGCGATGTTTCGAGTAGTGCCAGGCCTAATAGGGCAATGGTCAAACCAGGGTGGATGAAGGATTTCATCACTTAAGGGGGAAGGGTGTTATGTTTAGTGTTGTTGAGATGTATCAGTTGGCACCCGGCAAGATAATTGTGGAGACAGAGGTTGGCACGCGTGTGGAGAGAAAAAGAACGATCATCATAATATAGGACTCGGTGTGTGTAAACAAGGTGATGTAATGAATGTGATGTGAGTGAGATAGTTAGTGATGTATTAGGTTGTAGACAATAAAGTGAGAATTTATTAATAACAAAAAATAAACAAAAGAAACATAAGAGGTTTCTCAATGACACTTTAATGAATTTGTACAAAAAAATTTTGAATGTCATTCCAGTATAAAACTTTTATATTATGCTGCTTTTTGTACATACCGCCCATTCTGGATTCTTGTACTAAAGACTAAAGACAGAGATACATGCCAGTGTATGATACATTAAAATTTTGCCTATTTTGGTAAAGAAACTGCACAAACTAAACATGATTAAAGAACATGACCCAAAAGCTGTTGTTATGTCACTGTTCTGCAAATCTGAAAGTGAGGAATGTATGGAAAGTAAGTGTAAAATTTAGAACAAAGGAGTGCATTTCAAGGAATTTAACAATGAGGAAACATCTGTTCAGAAATGGATGAAGAAAAAGGTGAAAGTGACTATAAAAATGAAGAAAAACTTTGCCAGCGGACCATCAAAGAAGAACTGAACTGTTCAAAGAGAGGCCTTGCTGATGCTTTGTTGAATAGTGTTGATCGATACATGCAACAATGTGCTAATATCACTCATCAGTACAAAACCTTTGATGCAATAAAGAAGAGTCTTTCTGAAGAAGAAATCTTATACACATGGATTTCTCTGAAAATTATGCATGTAAATATGCAAATGAAATTCAATCAGCTCGCTTGGAAGTTCAAAACCACAAGTATCTATGCACACAATAGTGGTATACAGTGCTTATTCAGAGGGAAAATTACCAAAATCACTATCATTTTGCACATTATCTGACAATCTGAGACACGATTCTATTGCTATTGTAGAACGTGGTATATTTAATTATTGCAATTGGGCGCCTAATTATATATATATTTTAAAAGTAATGCCAAAGGTTAGGAATTTTGAGGTAACTAGTTATACCTTCCAAAATATTAGTTTTTTTATTATTACCTTGACTTAACAGAACAAGCGAACATAAATGACATCTATTTAGGTAATCAAATAGTCTCATATATGCTATATCAGTGATAGTTATCTGTATGCGGACATATATTCCTAGAGAGCCAAAATCTAAGTAAAGTTATTTCATACTAGTAATGTCTCGATTCACGTAACCTTACGTCTAGTTCAGTTGTTCGGAGACACTGCGAACTCTGCAGCATTGGACATCTGGGTAGCGGTAACCAGAGACAAGGACGTTTTCGACCAGCTGAAAACTACGAATACTACTGTTCTAGTTGTAAAATTAGATGACGACAGTCCAGCATACTCCTCTGATCCTGAAAAGTCTTTATAATTAATTTGAAACGATCTCACCGACGTAGACCACATGGAACCTTGGATGTATGGTTGTCATGGTTGTGACGGGAACTCAGGCCTCAGAATTCTTGTGACAGCGAATGACGGCTCCGACCATCGTCCTTCAGGGATGGAAAGTACGAAGATTCGAACCCAGGATGGTCATGAATGTAGATATCAACCGAAAAGTAAGTTCATTCTTGAAGTTCGGAAAATCCATAATTCTGTCAAATTAATGCAGAATTTTATGAACCCAACTTGACGTCTACCAAAATAACGAAACTCCGCTGTAGTCTCTTCTTGTGAGCTGAACGGAAATGTAAAGAGAAGTACGACCCTCACTCAGTACGTATCTTCCTCTCCAGATAATTTTTTTCTTATTTTATTTGTTTTTTTTTTACACATCCATATTCCAAAAACCACTATCGAACGAATACCTGTTTATAGCAACCATAGATGAACTAACCAAAGCTGGAATTGACAATCCACAGACTTATGCAAGTAGGAATAACGAGAATTTAAACCGCGCTAAAATATAGTAATGGTTTTATAAATGCATAGATAAAATAGCTTTGCAATAGCATCATTAATTAGATTTGAGGCTCTCTATTCACATCTTTCTCCTACTGTTTTTAACATAAAACCTTTTAAATAAATTACATCAATTTTGCACTCATAAACTCATAAAAAAAAGGAAAAAGAAAAACTGTAAACATAGTGACGGTTTACAGAGCCGCTCCAGATGATTGAATGTTAATTACATTGGAATTCTTGAAATCATCTTAATTTTTTTCTCAAATGGAATAATCTATGTACAATATTTCCTCCTAGTCTATGATAAGGTCTTTTTAACAGAAATCCATTTAGATGCAATAAACAAATAACTACGATCATAATGTTGCTCTTAGCTGTGAAGGTACAATGTAACATTTACCAATTAAATTACGTTTTCACATAGAATTAAAAATTATTAACCAAACAAACAACATAATCCTTCAAACAAACTTAAACATATAAACAGATACATTAATATATGACATAAATCATTATTCATTTCAATCAAAGCTTGAAGTTGGTTAGTACCCATTTTGTAATGTTGCTTAAAGTTTTTGTCTTTCAACTGGATATATATCATATAATCTTGATGTTTAATCACTTCACAACTATCTTAATATAATAGTGTCCACTTCTTATTTTCTGAAGGTATCGTGTGTCACTTTACACCAAAAATAGTTTATAAGTATTATAGTTTAGATAGTCTTTTCTTTTTTAGCTTTATCTTTCAACTTGAAGACTAAACTACCTATTTGGCTCTCTCTAACTAAAATGCTTGTAGTCAACATATGACATGACAGTTAATTAACTATTACATATTAATATGTGTTTCAATTTACTATATATTAATTGATACATACAGAGTCCCCTCTTAATTGTTAATAATGTTCTCAAAATTATTACATCACAATTCATACTAAAAGGTAACTATATTTATCGGAATTCATGAAATAATTTCACATGTACGCAAATATTATGAATTGGTTTGTATAAGTGAAGTTCAACAAAGTAATGTTATATTGTAAGAATATGCATTCATTTTGTGGTACTCTCAGGAAAATAACAAGGAATTATAATAATAGAAAAAATGTTATATAGAAAAAAATGTGTAAGATCAACAGGTGGGAACCAAAATCAAGAAACTATGGACAGAGACGTACATGTTTGTTAAGCGGAAGACAAATTTAACGTGCTAACCTTCTTCGTGATATTCGTGATACTACTATTGGCGTATGTTCTTCTTCCAATGGAATTTCTTACTAATTTGTTATCTTCATTTATGCAATTCTTCTTTGTGACATAGTGCCACTATACGTATAAGGCTACAAAACAAAAACAACTATATATATATATCCTCACTACAACTTCTCTGTGGTGGGACTAAATAATCGACGGCGAATGCCTACGTTACAACGAATGTCTGCACTGGACGTTGCGCAGTGGACTTAAATCGTCGATATGCTCAATAGCAAAAGTAAACTGCCCTCATTGGTATTCATACTCAATGGACAATAAATTGTTTAGCCTGTTAAACATACGTATTAGCTTTACTAAATAACATATTAGCATTGCTTATAAACGAAGCATTTGATAGTCAAAAAGAATACTTCCATGTTTCCTTCTTCTGCGAGGTAATTACCGCCAATAAGTAAGTATCTATCATTTATATGATAATTCACGAGGTTGCTGGTCGATAAGGCCTTAATTGAGTTATATTGTACTTCCCAATGGTCTCGTCACTGTTTAACCTCTGTAGCACATAACAGTTCTCGTTTATCTTTCCCTTATTTTGATGTTACAGACTTGTAATTTTAATTTTGTCAAATTTACCCTTTTGTTGTCACTAGTGACCGGTGTTCGTGGTATCGTATCAGCGATCTCTACTAGTTTAACTGTATTGGGTTACTGGTAATGGTGGTAGGTATTTCCCGCGTAACCATTGAGTCCGATATCGCTTCTTTGCCCTGCGGATTAGTATAGTAGACTGCAGTATTAATAGGTTCTTGCTTCTGAAACTGTGTAGAAAAATGAGTAGCTGACCGATCTGGTTTAGTATAGGCATTTACATGATTTCCTGGTATGGAGTTGTTATATATGTCATTTCTCGACTGATTAATCTGTAGTGAGTTACAGTGATTTCTGTTTAGAGCTTGTGTGTTTTGTGTAGGCTGAGGTATGTCGACCGAACGATTTTCAACAGTTCCTTCATAATATTTGAACACGCCTGCTTCGTTCCTATGTGCATGTTTATTTTCTCGCTGTCGAGGTGATCTAGAATGTTTATTCGGCGATGTCGGTGGAGTATTGTACGAACATTCGCCGCTCCAATTCCTTTGTGGTGTTGATTGTGGTCTATCATGACTTTGACGATATTGATTTTTTTCGGGTCTAGTGTACCAAGAATCATCCTGTTGTTTTCCAGAATCTTTTGAATACCGTTCTCGCTGTCGGTGATAATGTTTGTGGTTATTATACCACTCATTCTGATTACGTTTGGGCTTGTTATTACGCCATACTAACGTATTAACTTGAGGTGTGTGACGAGTGTTATTTTGTTTATCGCCCTCATTGCGACGCTGATTCCAAGGCTGGTATACAGGGTTAGGTTTGGTATATATAGGTCGTTGGTTCTCCTCGCGATCGATGTTGTTCGTTCGATTCTGACGATCTAAACGTTCGTAAGCTAACAATTGTTCTCTAAAATCCGAAATATTCTCGAAATTTCGTCCGGACAAATGAAGCTGGTATCTCATTGGTAATTGTCCTAAAACCATTGCTACAAATTCCCCGTCGTCCATCTCTACATCTAAATATCTCGTTCGTTCGAACATATCACTCAAGTGTCCCTCTAACGATCTATTTCTCTTTGGATCAAATTTTTCCCCGTGTAACATCGCACGTAGATTTCCCTGTAGTTTCAAACTCCAATATTGATTTAGAAATAATTTCTTAAACTGTTCGTAAGATGATATGACATGATGATGCACTTCCCACCAATAGTAAGCTGTGCTCTTCAAACTGCTACTTAAACATTTTAATTTTTCACTTTCGGTAAGGTTAAAATGGGATGAATACTCTTCGAACGTTTTCAAAAATTTTCGTGGATTTTCGTGAGATTTAGCCGAGAATGTGGGCTTATCCTCCACCCAATGACGTGAAGGATGGTTCAAAACTGATGTAGGATCAATCATGACAATAGGTTGTCCGTCAACTGTATGCACTGTTTTCCCTCGCGTTTCATTGCCCGTGATATTACTGTGCACAGGTATAGATGAAAATGTAGCACGTGTTTCTAATGGAATTGTAGTGTCTGAACTCGCAGTTGGTAGGTCTGCGCGTTGTAGTGAAATTCCTTGAACTCGATTCTCTAATTGCGCGATTCGGTGAGTTACTATTTGAATTTCGTCTGATGTATCTGTTTTTTGTTGATTTAGTTCCGTACGAACCTCTGCAAACTGATTTTCCGTAGTCCGAACATACTACGAAATCTGTTCCTCTGTTGTACGTTTTGCAGTTTCTTGACACGTTGCCTCGGTGTTGACTAGGCGTTGATTTATGTCGGATATCTGTTCATCTACCGTTGTGAATTTAACCTTTACCGACTCGTTAAAAGTCCGTACTTCATTACGGGTTTCGTGTATTTGCGAAGCGAAATGTTGCACGACTTCTGTCATTCTATCATTTACTTTATCAATTTTATCAGCTAGCTTACGCGTTAACTCTTCCGACTGTCTACGCGACTCTTCCGACTGTCTACGCGACATCTCCTCCAACTGTGTACGTGACTCTTCCGACTGTCTACGTGACATCTCCTCCAACTGTGTAGTTAATAGTTGTGCGATTCGTGTCCAGTCGTCTGCATTAAGTGTGCTAGTAACATTACTCTGTGTATTAGATGTGGGCCTAGAAATATTTACATGTTCCGTGTCAGTTTCAACTCTTTCGACCTGTGGTTCTATGACAATCCCTTCACTAACCTCCATGTTTGCGATAGTGTTCTTGTCTGCCATGTCGTTTGTCTTGATAGTTTCCTGATGGGTGGGCCCTTCTCTACCGTTTTCTCCGTTATGTTTACGCCTCAAGAAATAAGTGGTTTCATCCATAGACATTATCTTTACCTATCCTTGCCTGCTAGTTATCCTGTTTCGTGGCCCCACGTTGTGGCGAAACTTTATTATCTCTGTAGAACGTGGTATATTTAATTATTGCAATTGGGCGCCTAATTATATATTTTAAAAGTAATGCCAAAGGTTAGGAATTTTGACGTAACTAGTTATGCCTTCCAAAATATTAGTTTTTTTATTATTACCTTGACTTAACAGAACAAGCGAACATAAATGACATCTATTTAGGTAATCAAATAGTCTCATATATGCTATATCAGTGATAGTTATCTGTATGCGGACATATATTCCTAGAGAGCCAAAATCTAAGTAAAGTTATTTCATACTAGTAATGTCTCGATTCACGTAACCTTACGTCTAGTTCAGTTGTTCGGAGACACTGCGAACTCTGCAGCATTGGACATCTGGGTAGCGGTAACCAGAGACAAGGACGTTTTCGACCAGCTGAAAACTACGAATACTACTGTTCTAGTTGTAAAATTAGATGACGACAGTCCAGCATACT
Source organism: Bacillus rossius redtenbacheri (assembly GCF_032445375.1). Classification (NCBI taxonomy): domain Eukaryota; kingdom Metazoa; phylum Arthropoda; class Insecta; order Phasmatodea; family Bacillidae; genus Bacillus; species Bacillus rossius. Next base: position 299,600,324 of record NC_086330.1, on the reverse strand, counting down.
CCTCTGATCCTGAAAAGTCTTTATAATTAATTTGAAACGATCTCACCGACGTAGACCACATGGAACCTTGGATGTATGGTTGTCATGGTTGTGACGGGAACTCAGGCCTCAGAATTCTTGTGACAGCGAATGACGGCTCCGACCATCGTCCTTCAGGGATGGAAAGTACGAAGATTCGAACCCAGGATGGTCATGAATGTAGATATCAACCGAAAAGTAAGTTCATTCTTGAAGTTCGGAAAATCCATAATTCTGTCAAATTAATGCAGAATTTTATGAACCCAACTTGACGTCTACCAAAATAACGAAACTCCGCTGTAGTCTCTTCTTGTGAGCTGAACGGAAATGTAAAGAGAAGTACGACCCTCACTCAGTACGTATCTTCCTCTCCAGATAATTTTTTTCTTATTTTATTTGTTTTTTTTTTACACATCCATATTCCAAAAACCACTATCGAACGAATACCTGTTTATAGCAACCATAGATGAACTAACCAAAGCTGGAATTGACAATCCACAGACTTATGCAAGTAGGAATAACGAGAATTTAAACCGCGCTAAAATATAGTAATGGTTTTATAAATGCATAGATAAAATAGCTTTGCAATAGCATCATTAATTAGATTTGAGGCTCTCTATTCACATCTTTCTCCTACTGTTTTTAACATAAAACCTTTTAAATAAATTACATCAATTTTGCACTCATAAACTCATAAAAAAAAGGAAAAAGAAAAACTGTAAACATAGTGACGATTTACAGAATGTGTGCTCATTTGAATCCTGTGTTACAATAAATCAAAACTTTTGTGCAATGTTTAAAAGTAGTTCACTTTGTTAGTGATGGCCCTACAACCCAATATAGGAACAGGAAGATGTTTCATTTGATCAGTAATTACTTGTCAAACATTTTGGATTGTGAGATAATAGAATGGCATTTCTCTGAAAGTGGTCATGGCAAAGGATCACCAGATGGCATAGGAGGGGCTTTAAAATGGACAGCTGACTGGCTGGTGGCAACAGGGACCGATATCCCTTATTTTGAAACTCTTCTTCGCTGCCTTCAAAACGCAACATCTGGGATTCAGGTTTTTGGCTATGAACAGCACCCTCATTCCAGAAATTGAAAAACATCTCCCGGAACACATACCAGCATTCAAGGGGACCCTTGCAGCCCATCAGATTACTTGGACAAAACTTAGACCAACAAAAATGCAAGTCCGGAGACTTAGTTGTATTGTATGTGATCCTGCTGCCACGTGTGTGCACTACAACCTTGGCTCCATTTCGGTTGTCTGAACCAGTATCCTTTTAAAGCATTGAAGTTATATTAATCACAACAGTTTCCTGCTTTATTTGTTATTGGTCAACTATCAATATAGAATGTTACAAAACACTGATTTGGGTTTATTATTTGCTGTTGTAGAGTTGTAGTTATCGATCACTAGCAGTGTTTTTCTTAACAGTTCTCCGGCCCTGCAATACATGGACATCTACAGTTCTGATAGCGACAGCGATGGAAAGACTGCATCAAAAACTCCCATTTCATATCAAGGAAAAACCAAAGCCATAAAACCTATTCAGCAATATGACTATGTTATGGTAAAACTTTGTGGGAAGAAAACTGTCCATCACTACATTGCTCTGATCGAATCTGTTACACTTCCTAATTAATTTTCTGTCAAGTTTATGCGGAAATCCTCTGGTGGAATGTTTGTGTTTCCTGAGACTGATGGTGTTTCTGTTGTAGATGGAAGTGACATTATAAAAGTGTTACAATTGCTATCAGTGAACAATCGTGAACAATATTTCTTTGGAGATATATCTGTGTTTAAGAACATGAACTAGGTCTGGTTGGACATGAACACTGTAAATTAAATGTACAGTGCAATTTATTTACAGCAGTTATTTTACAAAAGTTACTTTTATGCACAACATTTATATTACTGCTTAAATATCAAGATTACTAGTTTTAATTAATTTTTAGCCAGTGCTAAATGTTCCTTTCTTATTAGTAAACTAAATTTTTTCTTCTCTGTTAAGGTTAAACATTTTGTTATAGTTAATGTGTGTAGCATACTTATTTTAAATTGAGGTTTTTCAAACAAAAATAAATTATATTTTTTTATATTTTAATTAAAAGGGTCTGTTTTAAGTACTATTGTTTACTTTATATTCAAGCACACTACTTCCTCACCGCCATTAAAAAATGCTCTGCTCCATAACAAGATTGTCTCCTCCGTTACTTAAGCTGGGTTTACGATTGATTTCCTTAAGAATTATAACTTAACATCGAGCACACAATTAAGTCAAAACTACATTTTCCAGTTTATGATTGACATAGAAGTCGTTAATTCTAACCAATCACAGCACAAAACACATGCTCGGCCATTGTTCGAAATGGAGAAGCAGGTTTGAAATAGGTTATTGAGAAATGGGATATCTATTTTTTGAAATGGATGATGATTACAAATGACAAATATACGAATTCTAACCAAAAATACTGCATCGCTCGGTCCAATAATAAGACATAAACTTCCGGTTGAATGGTTCCGGTTTGTTGTGATTGGTCGCTTCCCTTAAGTCTTTACGAAAAATATAAAATATAGGTAACCATTTCTGTTAAGTCTTAAGTCATCATATGGTTCGCACACGACCCGTCAAAATTCACACACGACAATCATAAACCATTCCACTAGTTTACATAGAGTCATATGGTAAGTACACGACTAAGTCTTAAGTCTTAATTCTTAATTTTAAATCGTAAACCCACCTTTACTGGTCTCCTCCGTTCAAAAGTGCTATTACCAATATTACTTCAAAAACAATTGCATAGAGAATTAATATGACTGGTAGTATAGAGGCATAAGGAATGCTCACAAAATTATGGAAAAAAATATTTCAGCTTCACTGGCCTAAATTTACTTTCGAACAAAAATCATACCGGAATGGTACCTTCTCTGTAGAATGACCCAAATGTCAAAATTCTCAAAATAATTTTATGCTACAAAAAGCTTATTCGCACACATTTACGTGTTGTGTTAAATTGCTGTATGTTTCTGACCAATAGCATGCCACTTATTGCATTATTACAAAATGTAATTTTTTTTCAATTCACTCAAATGTTACTGCAAAATGTCGTATGTTTCAATACATTAGCATCTCATTCAGTTTTTATAACCATTTACAGGTAAGAAATATTAATTCATTAAGTTCATGTAAACTAATGTTTTGTATACTTGATTATATTTATTAATGCACAAATTGACTCATAAATAACATTAAATAATTTAGGAACCATTGTCTATTGGAAAACTAGTGCACCAGACAAATTTAGTGAGGTTAGGTTTTCCAGTTACCAATCTAAATAGGTTTATGGCTAAGCAATCTTTAATAAATGTGAGTGCAAATTCTATGCTTTTATGGAGATATAGATGTAAAAATGGAAATTTAAACTTAAAAATGACTTTTTAATGTTTTTAGCACATAACTGCAAAAATATTTTTTTTTGTTTGTTTCAATGTTTACTTTCTTACATAAGATATTTTGCAACTTTTCGTATACCGTAGTTTGTTTTCTTCGTAAATTACAACTTTTAAAGGAAATATTTGTTACATTTATTACATTCCTTGTAAGATACAAAGAATTTCCACATAGACTGACTAACACAACACACCAGCATAACCAACTGTATTCCATAAAAAACATCAACAGTATATCCAACTTTACCAAAGATAATTCCACAACATCTTAACACTCCCTTTCAATTACAAGTCTTATCTATTCAGTAGTGAATGACTATAAAACGGACTTGTAATTGGAGTATGTATTATTTATCTTCAAGCACAGTTTGTTCCTAACCTCACAGAACTTGGTTGGTCTCAGTGGCTTGGTAAACATATCTGCAATATTTGAATTTGAATCTACATACACAAAATTCAAAACCTTCTTAGCAACAATGTCCTTAATGAAATGAAATTTGATGTCAATATGTTTTGACCTTTAAGTGTTTTCATAGTTTCGCATCATATGTATTGCCCCTTGGTTATCTACAAGCAAATGACCTATTATGTCGTTTTCATGACCGACAAACTCGGGCAAGAGTCCCTTTAAGTAGAGTTCAGCAGCTGCTGTACTTCCTGCTGCATATTCTGCTTCAGCCGAGCTCAACGCTACTGCCTGCTGTTTTTTTGCACTCCAGGACACTAGATTTCCGCAGTGAAACGAAGCCATCCCACTCATGCTCTTTCGATCCATCCTGTCACCTCCCCAGTCTGCATCTGCATAGACTATAACCTTGTTATGCTCTTCTGGATGTTTTCCGTACACCAAGCTGATATTCATTGCTCCTTTTAAGTAGCGAAGCACCCTCTTTCAGCATTCCATACAGGTCTTGTTGGACAGTCCAAAAAACGGCTTAGATATGATGTTGCGAATGTTATGTCTGGTCTGGTGGTTTGGGAGAGGCGTAGGACAGGTCTTGCATTCTTCAATATTAAATCTCTCTAGCATCTTCTTGATAAGTTTACGCTGACACAATTCAACTCTGCTACCGACCCACTTTACTTCTGTTCTTACAAAACATTGCATACTCCCCACGTCTTTTGCACCAAACTCGTCTATGAGCCGTTTTGCCAGTCCTTCTGTTGTTGATCCCTCACCTATAAGTAGAATGTCGTCTACCCATATTACCAACCATACACTCTTTCCAATATATAAACACACATCTACTTTGGATCTTCTTAAACTATTCTCTTCTGTAAACTGATTAAATCTCTGGGTCCAACAACGCGGTGCTTCTTTAAGTCCGTATAGGGCATGTTGGAATTTCAATACCTTACTTTCTCCTTCTACTCCCTCTGGTTGTACGATATACACATCTTCATCGACCATACCATTTAGTAATGCAGTTGGTATATCCATTTGTTTAACTGTCCAATTCTTCTATAGAGCGTACGACATTGCAAGTCTTATTGTAGGCATTATTGCAACTGGTGCATACAAAAGTCCTTTGCTGTCTCCCTGTAAGTCCCTTTGGAAACATTTTGCCACTAGTCGAGCCTTCTTTGTTCCATCTGGTTTTGTAGTGAAAACCCATCTTGTCTCGATTGGATTAATGTTTACTGGTAGCTCTGCTTCGACCCAAGTTTGGAACTTTTTATGTGCATCCAATTCTTTCTCTATTGCCTTTCTCCACTCATCACTCATGTGCAATGCTTCTTCATAATTCTGAGGATCACTGTCTGACATCAAGCAGTATGCCACATATAGTTCATAGTTTTCTAGATGTTTAGGTTTCCTCACTTTTCTCTTCAATTCCAATGTTGGTTCTTCTTTCTCTTCAAACCCTCGGAACATTTCGTTTTCTACTTCACCATCTGATGTCTCTTGGTTACTGCAATTATTTTTCTGTTTTTTCGTTCTCTTCATCTAATCTCAAATGTTGGGTATCTGCTTTTTGCTCATCTTTGAATACTATGTCTGTTTCATCAAAGGTCACATCTCTTGATATGTGTATCTTATTTGCTTCCTGGTCCCACACTCTGTACCCATTAGGCGCATATCCTACCATTCTGCTTGGAGTAGCCTTGGTATCCAATTTATCTCTTTTTGGCAGTTTGACCATCCAGGCTTAGGCTCCGAAGACTTTCAGTTTTGACAGATCTTTTTTACCCAAGTATATGTCTGCTGGAATATTTCCTCCTAGAGCAGCGATGGGTGAGGGATTCAGCTGATATGCAGCTGTGCGAATCGCTTCACCCCACAAGAGCTTTGGCAATCCTGTTTCAGCAAACATGGTCCTAACCTTATCCATCAAGGTCCTGTTCATTCTTTCACTAGTGCCATTCATCTGTGGTGAGTACGATGCGGTGTATTCTAATGTAACACCCTTCTCAGCACAGAATGCCTTCAGTTTCTCAGACATAAATTCTCCTCCATTGTCACATCTCACTCTAGCAGTGCAGTATGTTCCAAAGCGAGATTCTATGTATCTCCCATAACTTATCACATTTTCTGCAGCTTCTGCCTTTGTCTTGAGTAAATAAACTACACAAAAATGTGAGAAATCGTCAGTTATGGCCTGATAATACTGTTCACCGTTTCTAGGGTCCTGTTCGATGTCGAAATATAGAAAATGCAACCCAAAAAAAACTCAATGATTTGAAATATTTTTTTTCACGAGCAAAACTTATTGTGAACTTGACGCTTAATCTTTCAGATTCGTTCCAGCTAAATATCAGCTATTTACGTGAGACGACGAATGATTTCGATCTAAAACTAATTAGGCTATTCGGGTCGCATTTTCGTAACTATTTAGTGAGCCTGTATTCCGAACAATGACCACTATTTTTGTATTAAAAAGAACATTCCTTAATGTAACATTACAGTTTAATCACAATCTTACTTGAACTTTCTATTACATATGTACACACCTCGACATGCCTCATCAATGACTAATAACACCAACCCCATATCTACCACTGAGTACTTAGGAAACATATGCTGGTTCAAGGCCACACAATGCTTCTTCATTCGACTTCTGAAAGACACACTTTTAGGATCACTTTGCGTAGGCGTATCATCTTCCACATTTAACACGCATATACTATGCAGCAAGGTTTTATTAATGAACCTGTATTCGGCCAAGCTGAAAGACTCAAAGGACACCTGGCTTTTGATATTAAGGATAACGGTCAGCACTGACACTGAGCTTGTCTCCATCAACTGGTCCAAACAGATGTCCAGCACACAGATAGACACCGCTCTTTCCAAACAGCCAATACTATGGATTACAATAGGGCCACATGCACTTCGCGTGCCTTCCGTTCCTGTTGTGAGGTAACTGCTTTGTTTTTTGTTCACCATCTTCAAGAAGTATACCAGCTGCGTACATCCGACGGAAGCAATATTATCTAGACAGCCGTGATAGTGGAAGTGCGTTATCTTTCTTGATTTTCTTTCCATTATATTTTCTATGGTCATTTCTAGCTGTGTAAAATATTTGCCAAGGATAGTTTTCTTCCGAATGATGAATTCACCTACAGCATATGCGTCATCTCGAAAGTTGTTTAGCCAATGACGCCTTTCCGATGTCCGGTCGAATCTCACAATCACTTTACAAACACTTTCCCATATAAAGCTCCAAAAATTGTAGGAATCCACTTCAGACCCCGAGTTGTTGACGATTATAAACTTCCTTTTGATGTTGTATCCATCAACGTAGTTCGTAGAAAATATATCGAACCCGACGTTCCCGACGATCGATTTACGGTTTCCTTTTCTAGCCATTTCCTCCGGTAGATTTTGACCCTCAAAGGACATGCAGTTGACTAACCAAAGTTCACTTTCCATAATTTTCCAAAAATTGACATCGTCTCTTCGCTTACGAAAATCCTGAATGCTCTCTGTACTCATCTTCTCAAGGTTTGTTAGATTTATTGTTGTTGCGAGAACAGACTGTATCAAACTGAAAGCGAAAAACATCGCGGTCTGTTTATAAAGCTTATTTGGTAAGAAATTTATGATGTTGTTACATATAATGTTATGGCGAATGAATCCCTACAATGCATTCCAGCAACATTAACCTCTTTTATTCCCGAGTTCATCGTTTGCTGAATGAGCACAACTCTTATTGTTTGACGTTTATATGTTTCTCATATGACTCATAGGTCTGGGCCATGAATAAGTTTGAGATAATAAGAATGATTAGATTAAATTTTCTTTATGATTTTCATGGAATGCGGATTACTAAGCTTAAAAAAATGATTTAAAGTGAAACGGGTTAAGTGTACAAATTGTCGATGTCATCATTCAAAAATAACTTCTATCAAATAAATAGTATCACTTAGAATTGAAATTACTTAGATGTAGCCCTGGGTATTGTAACAGAGAATTGTAAATTTCGGTAATATCAAACATCATTACATCATCAGTTATCTATTTCTTTTTCACTTCTTGCTTGCACTAACATAGAGCAAGTGTTCGACACTACTATATTTTTCAATCGATAGTTAGTGGATTGGTAGCATTTGAAACCAAAACGAATCTTGATAATTTGGGTCGCAAAATGTTCTACCTATTTAACCTACCAACTTTTTCGTGTCACTAACTCGAAACTTTCATTTCTTTCCAATGAACCTTCATTACATATATTGAGTGTAGTTTAACAGCGTAGTAGTCAAAAATTTTATGATTGTTTACTCATTTTTTCAAAATCAACATCTTTTATCAACATACTAGATTAGGATTGTTTTGAAATCCATAAACGTTAAAATCGAAAACTATTAAACGGCCTGTCATTAAAAGCGCTAATTGATAAGTAACACGCACCTCGTTAGTGATGAAACTTCAACGGCACGCATAGTTTCAAAAACTGGCAATAAAATATATTTAATACGCGGAAAATGAAATGTTTTTTCCTATTAATCGTTCACCAATCTCGTCAACCGTAACTTGCCTCATTATTTATATATTTTCCGTGAAGTACTTCCTTTCGCAATCTATTGATAACTTTGTCCACTGCGTCATTACTACAACCTATATTCAATTTATATTGTTATTCTTGATTAATTAAAAGTTATCCAAAGCTAACTAATGATTGCCTTTCTGATATCATGATTCATATAGAGCTGAGTCACTTTAGAACGCCTAAATTATGTTAACTTAACCACCCTTACTACCTCTAGCTTATTTAAACCTTTCGGAAGGCATTTTCGGAACACCCTTTATTCGAATGACCAAGTAAGGTTCATGAAAAAAGCTTCATACCCTTTCCAGAAGTAACGTTTTCAGAAAACGCGCCGTTGATGTTTATGTTCGTGGTTTTTACAGTCGAAGCCTTCTAATGATGCTCGCTTTCTAATGGTTACAAAATACATTTCTTAAAGGTGTATAAATGTACCTACCCTGAGTCTCGAATGACGAATCAGAGTACCTTCAGAGGAAGTAAACTGTATTAGACAGATATCATCATATGATGATGATTGAGGTAGTCATAAAGCTCGACGATCGTAATACTAAACCGCAAGGCATTTATATTACTCAATGTTTCGGTAGTAAACTCGAGTAACTTCCGTTCGAAGAAAACTCGTTAAATGCAATAAAGGTTTGGCATAAACATTTTCTATTTATACTCAAGAGTCGATAAAATATAATCTGCGCACAATCTTATTAAAGAGCAGTAACTGCGCCGTATAGCAAATTATTAGGGTTGAGACGTAGAACATCACAATATTCAATGATTTATGACGATCTTAACAAAAGTTATTGACTATTAACTGCATTTGGAATCTTTTAAGAAGTTTTTGTCAGATTTTAATGATGCAGTATGTCCTGTCACTATAGTTCCACTTGAAAAACTCTGCAGAATGTGACGTTTGAGGTGAATAAAATAAAAACTTACGCCGTTATATGATATTTATTACTCACTTTTGCATCATAGTTTCATCATGGTTCTCAATCAAATAGCACCATATGTAACGTATGTGAACGCTAACACTAGCATAAATTACATCAAATAGTACCAACCCTAGGACTACGTTTAATACTAAACAATCAGGGAACAGACGCTCGTTTGAAAAACAAACCATATTTCTTGATTCGACTTATGGAAGACGCACTTTCGGGGTCACTGTCCGTAGATTTATTGTCTTTTAAATTTAACACGCATATACTACGCAGCAAGGTCTTATTAATGAAGCTGTATTCGTCCAAGCTGATGGACTCGAAAGACACCTGGCTTTTGATATTTAGGATAACGCTGGGCACCGACACTGAGTTAGTCTCTATCAACTGGTCCAAACAGAAGTCCAGCACGCAAAAAGATACCGCTCTTTCCAAACAGCCAATACTATGGATTACAATAGGGCCACATGTACTTCCGGTGCCTTCCGTTCCTGTTGTGAGGTAACTGCTTTGTTGTTTGTTCACCATCTTCAAGAAGAATATCAGCTGAGTACAACTGACGGAAGCAATGTTATCTAGACAGCCGTGATACTGGAAGTGCGTTACCTTTCTTGATTTTCTTTCCATTATGTTTTCTATGGTCATTTCTAGCTGTGTAAAATACTTGCAAGGGATAGTTTTTTTCCGAATAATAAATTCACCCACAGCATATGCGTCATTTCGAAAGTTATTTAGCCAATGACACTTTTTCGATGTCTCATCGAATCTCACAATCACTTTACAACCACTTTCCCATATAGAGTTCCAAAAATTGTAGGAATCCAGTTCAGACCCCGAGTTGTTGACTATCATAAACTTCCTTTTGATGTTGAAGCCATCGACGTAGTCCGTGGAAAATATATCGAACCCGACGTTCCCGACGATCGAATTGCGGTCCCACCCTTCAGCCTCTTTGTTCCGTAGATTTTCATCTTCCAAGGACATGGAGTTTACTAACCGATGTTCACTTTCCATAAGCTCCGAAAAGTTGACACCTTCTCTCTGGTTCCGAAATTCCTGGATGCTCTGTGTTTTCATGTTCTTCGAGATATCTCGATCAATTGCTATCACGATCACTGACAGTATGAAACTGAACACGAAACGCACGATGCTCTTTTTATAAACCTTTGTTGGCATCCTATTTAGATTATTTCACAGAATACGGTTTGTTAAATCACTGGATTTCCCTACGACGAAAGTTCAACGAAATGATTGTACTATTAATTTACAGCCGCGTATCCACGGAAATATGTAGTTACACTTATAATTCAAATTTATTACCCAATACATTAAAAAGATAAATGCTACTGTATGTTTTCTCAGAAGTTTGTTCCCGAAATCAATGTCTGAATAGTTATAAGGAAAAACAAAATTTCAAAGATTTGACTCATGATTGTTAAGGGATAGCTTAAAATAAATGAAATACCGATAAAACTATGAATATTTTTACTCCTCAAACTTACGTCATTGGCGCCTCTCAAAGTTTGAACATCATATCTACATCACTTTTCATCAAATGGGAACGAAGTTCCGTGAACATGGTAACATTTGATCGCAGAGTAACCAGAAAGTGAACAAGGACATTATTTATAAAAATGTAATGGTTTGGAGTTTCAATGCTGAATCTTCGCTGCTGCCTGACTTTTATCACAGTTGATGGCACTGATACGACTGCTGTGTGTACTAGCTGGTATAGGCAGATATCTGCAACACAATACGCTGCAGTTCTGCCGATTCCTTTGTCACCGTGAACAACAATTGGACCTGGTAAAACTTGGTTAGTTTGCAGTACTTTCCTGAAATACTGTTGGTCCTTTTTATTAACGGCTATCATAAAGTCAAGAAACGTTTTTACGTCAGGAATGCCAGTTTCTGGCCAGTCCAAGTATTGGAAGTGATGGATCACCCTCAATTCTCCAGTCTGTATATAAATGACTTTCAACGTTGTTTTAACATAATGGGGCATCAATTTGATGCGTTCTTCCTTTATGATAAACTCCTTTATTATCGTGTGATCTTCATTTGGAGAGAAGTACTTGAGGTTTAGTAGTTTTGGCTGTTGTTTAGTGCCATTTAGCATCACAATCACACGAGAATTTTCCTGCCAGACCATGGTCCAAAAATCACCGAAAGTGGAAGGCATCGGCTCTTGCGTCGCTATGAATTTCGCACTCATGTCAAAACCAGCTACGTAGTTGGCATTGATGAAGTCCAAGCCATTGTTGGATCTAAGAACTACCCGAGAAATATCCCAACATGGATAGTCTGGATATCGGTTCTTGTTCATGTTGTGAGGTAGCACAGAGTTGATACAGGTGTCGACAATCGGTATGCTGATGACGTTTAAATGCTCTTGATGAATCATTTCTGAGTATCTTGGATCTCTTGCACGACGTACATAATCACTAACTCGATAAAATGACGTGGAAATGGCAGTCATTATCGTGAAAGCAATTTCAAAAGTTATAAATTAAAACTTCAGTGGAAGTGTTATCGCAACGAATAATTCTGTTACACTAACTGCTTCGTTCGGGGAAACACAATCAACAATTGTGAGCTTTAATTAGTAGCTGTACCTTGCTAGAGTAGGGTCAATTTTCCTATTGATTACACTAATCAACTTGATTATAATAACCTACTGATTGTTCTATATCAAGTATTTATGGAAGTGACGCAATAACCTAACCCTTAATAACTGGTTTCATGTTATTGTTATTAGTTATCATCCACTTCGAAGTAACTTTATCGATAAGACGCTTGGCATTTAAATCTTATTTATCTATGTGTCGTCACAGTCTAGCGCGTCTCTAAGCAGTACACGTAATCAGTGGCGACACACTGTCTAACACGTTAACTGCGAGTACGATATTATTTATTAACATACACGTGTGTGTTTGAAATCTTTTTCAAACATTTTGTGAGTGTTTAGAATTAGAGTAATAAATTTATCAGCATTTAGATTGAAGATTTAACTTTTCACAAACGCGTTAGAATAACATAAAATCTTAACTACAGTCAAAGACATCTAAAGGTGTTTCTACTAAAGGTGCTCGCTCTCTAAAGATAACAGGATGCATTCGTTAAAGGTGAGCAGATATTCTCCTACCCTAAGGTTCTAATGACGAATCAGATTCGCAGGATTTAGTGCAAGTTTTAAATGTATGTGGAAACTTATGTTTTCTATAGCGCATTTCAAACGCGCATCAGGAAAAAATTACGGACAGTGGGGATCAGACGAAGTAGCACCTTAAGAGGGCTTTGACGGTAATACGTCAGCATATTACGAAGTATGTGCGCATGAAAATATTTCCACCAAATCTCAATGAAAAATCTAAATATGGATGTATATTACATGTAACTATACTTAACAGCCGGTCCCTATGATTGCAGGTTTGTATTTCTTTCCTAAACAAGAAACAATTTCGAAAAAGACGCTCTGCTTTATAATAGATTTTTAAATTATCTATTTAATAGCAGAGCGTTTTTTTTTTAAATTCTCCTTTGTTTGGAAGAAAAACATAAATCTGCAATTGCTTTATTATCTCGAGTGCAACAAGGATAGTACCGTTTCTCGCAGTGAGTGTGACGCGAGAAAAAGATGTGACCGGCTGTTAAGGACAGTTTAATTTCAAGATTCTGAACAGACGGTAGTGCACTGTGCTTATGACGTAATTTTGAGTAGCAAAGGCCGTAAGAAGTCAATTGTAACGAGGACTTGACTGTAAGTGAAAAGGATTTCAATTTGGCTGGTTTACATTTCTGCTGTTGGCAGTTGTTGATAAACGAAATAAAGTTGCTAGTTTTTTGGTTCTAGGTCGGACGCCGGACTTCTCGACTGCAGCAAGGTATCTCTCAATAATTATAGAAGAAATTTCTAAGATTACAGGGATTTTGTCTCAACGCAAAGTACCACTTAGCTACCAACCTCGTCAACTGCAGTCAACCATCTCTATTTAATGGTATGTCTAGGAAGTAATAGGATAATCAAGCTCCAATCGGATTATTAGTTCAAAGCTTGGATGGTAAAATTACTGACGTAATGTTTTTATTGTTGTCTAGGTCAAGCTCTTCTTATAGAACTCCAATTAAATGTATTTGTCCCATTGTGTTTTTTTATCTTTCGGTGCTATCAAACTTTTCTTTGTAAACATTTGTTCTTATCAGAATTTCGACGAACATTATCTACAAAGAGTAGCTATCTTGCAATTAGAGTAAAGGTCAATATTTATCTATAATGACTTGTAAGACAAATTAATAATGAGCCTTTACGGCGTGTTTATATTTTTTAACATTTGAATTTATCTATCTTCGTGAACAAAGAGACTTGTTCTTAAAGTGCCTAATAAGAAAATACTCAACCACTCTATGCAAAGTTTACTTTTATGGTGTCCCTATCTTTGAAAATCCAGTCGAAAATGAAAGGCCTTGAATTCAATAAACTTAGGCTCAGGTGACATTGGATTAATATGCAGGTTATGAGCTCATCAACCTATCTCAATATCTTATTTAGTTTCTTATAGCTCATTTTACGTCGGTCACTTAATTGTGTTGTTATTACTGTGTAGGTATATTATGTCATTGCGCTATCTTTGATAACGGGAGTATGGCTTAGTATAAAAAGCCCCGGTACCTCATTCGCTCCTAAGAGCCCATCTGGAAAGACAGCTTCAGTGTTACAGTAATTATCATTTTTTAATTCTAAAACATACGCATATCTGTCTATGCGCGTGCTAGATTTGATAAAGATCTAACTATTTTTAAAACAGTTTTCAGATCCTTCAAAAATGAACGATTACCGAGTCCTGACTTCGGAAATCAAAGTACCAAAAGAATGGCCAGTGGAAGGTATACAAAACTTAATCGAATTTTTGGCGCAAGATGGGATCTGCTGTCATCAATCAGGAAAAAAGTTCGTCATGACCGTAGGGAACGTGTCGGCGATGATTACCACTAACGGGACCAGGCCGGGATATGTTTTCAAAAAGATAGAACAGATGTAAGTATCCTTTGTTTCCACTTGTGTATTTATTTATTTAATAATGCTTACAGGAAAAGGACTCTCTTACATCATTAAATGAGGAATTATCAGATATAAAATAGTATAGTACAGAATTACAAAAGTTAGGGTATATAAAATAAATAGACAGCCATATATTCCGAAATGGTAGCTTCTCTTAACGTCTCAGGCGATAACATCTTTCTAATATTGTCTTGGCAATAATGTCTTAGTACTTATGTTAGTAATTTTACGTCTCCGGTAATAACATCTTGATTTAAATGTTCTCTAGTCAGTATTATCTAGTAATTTGTTAATAACAATACTTAAATAATTTGTGTGTTTCATTGATGAGATAGTCATGATATCTTTTTGACTGAGCTCTTATTTCTGAGACAAAATCACATGGGTCCCTCCAAAATTTATGAAAAGATTACAACATTCACCGGTGAAGCAAGGCGGAGATTTTTGCCATGGATAAAATGTATGTATCCTTTAACCGAAACAGGTTGGCCAATCTCATTTAAATAAAATTAGAAATTCAGATTGCGCGCGCACTTTAATGTTAACCAATAAGGAATCTGAGTCCACTTTTGTGAGTTATTTTCGATACTAAACTAACTTCACTCTAACTTCACTCTACCATCAATTTTTATTTATAGGATTAGAAATTTAAATTGCGCGCGCACTTTAATCTTAACCAATAAGGAATCTGGGTCCACTTTTGCGAGTTATTCTCGATACTAAGCTAACTTCACTCTACCATCAATTTTAATATATAGAAAAGATTTTAGAGATAGTTTTTACTTATATAAGATCTTGCCTGCATCATTCTAACATTAAGATATTGACATCCCTTTCTACGTTTTCAGAGATGATGAAAACACTTACAGAACTGATCTGATAGTCCCGGCGAAAATTGTAATACTGAAGCGTAAACCTGGCGGCCCTGATGACAAGGAAGAGGAATCAACGTAAGTATTCATCAATAATTAAATTAATTGAATTGCGTGACTTAGAAAAACATATATTCGAGATTTATTTTTTATTTTCAGACAATGCCTGCCTATGAACCTAAAATTTGATCACCTAATTACGAAATTGCTTGTGAAAAGGCCGGATCGTCACACAGTTGTGACTGTTGTACCAGACCTCCAAAGGTAAGCATTTTATCTGTTGCCCAAGTATAAATATTTTGATCTTTTGATTGTGCAAGAGAGTTTTTTCCTGATTGAAAACTATTTCTACAGGATTTTACTGCTAAAAGGCATCACAGGCTTAAAGATGTACGATTATTCTTTCCGAACAACATACAGAGTTCACAACATCAAGCGGCTCGATGATATAGTGTAAGTGTGACCATTGTTAATGAAAATAAGCTTCGTAGAGCAGAAAAAAAGTCTTTTATCTTTCCGGATGATCCTTTTATTTAATTTAACTTCACTTTTTTCAGGTCTGACATGAAATTGGCGGATTCTTCCATAGCTGCGGAGCTGGTTTCTGAAAATAGATGGGATATTGTGTGTTATGACCGCCTGCCACGACCTCAGTAAGTTTATGTAACATTCCTTATTACTCCCCAATACATTCTTAGCCGAGTTCTGTAGTTTGCAATCAATTTTTATTAAAAATACGGGGACAGATTACTTGAAAGTGAAAATCATAGTCGAATTTAAGCAATGGTAGCAATTTTGAATAGATTGTTTTTGGTCCTTTAAACATAAGATGTTCCTCACAGCCTAACTTCAATGATATACTTTTGTTACAGGCGATTCTGGTACAGCTTGAAGATAGCATCCCCTTGGATTTGTTTTGTAATATTTTTCGTTACAATTACAGTTTTGATTTATTTTTTAGTACAAGAAATTAAAAACCTCGGAGCTTTGCGTTCTTATTTTTAATAAACGTTTCTACAAAGTTATTAAATACTTAGTTTTATTTGTCTTACAATTTCTAACTTCTAGTAAACACACTATTTACAACCATATACAGGATATGTGCCCTCACAAGCCTCATGACTCATGACACTGCTCATAATTAACCCTTTGAGAATCAAAATGAAGAATACGTGAACATTACTTCAACTGATATTGACACTTCTTAAACACTTAGTTTCTAACTTAAAAGTATTCAGATACCTCAAAACTATCAACAAATAAGAAATCTAAGAACTATCTAATTTTCACTTTCACTCTCACTTGAATACGGCTGGTCACAGTCAGCATCAAATTTCTCGAAAATTTTCATCATTTTGTGATCATTTCTCTTCCAAGCGACTTGGTAGGCCGTTAGGGTAGAATAGTCGCAAGATTCTAGGTTCACACTAGTCTCCTGACACATCCAAGTTACCAGCTCGTAATCCTCATAGATGACAGCTAAGTGAAGCGGAGTACTTCCTGACCTTCTGTCTGGTGCATTCAGATCTGCTCCCATGTCCATCAAGACTTCCAGCAGCTGCACTGCTTTTTGCCCTCTGTGCCGTCGTGCAACAATATGGACGCACTGGTATCCTTCATAATTGAATTGCTGCAACAGAGAATCATGCGTCTGATCTAGCCACCATCCAGCTCGTAGAAGCAGGGACAAACACCCATGGTAACAAATGTCATGAAGAAAGTTGTCCCCTCTGTTGTTTCTAGCGCCGAAAACATTGCCAATCACAAAGGACTCCATTTCTTCTGATGAATTGTCAGAAAGTAACTGGGTACCGCCCCAAAGCAATATCAAAGTACGACTGGGATAAATTTATTTTGAATTTATCATTATCATATCGCAACGCGCGGAAACTCTAGACCAGTACTGCATATTGGAACAAAGCCAATTTATGGATTCAAACGGTCCATTGGTTTTCCCCGAGATATCAGTCGATGTTTATTTTTAATACAACATAACAACAGTCTAATATTTCCCTTCTATAAAACGTTAAGCGTAGGTGTCATTATATCATGTACCTATTTTGGACCGAATAAATGGGTTATCAAACTACTTACAAAAAAAACACCTTTTTTTGCCTTTGCATATACACTAAGAGTTTTATAAGCGATTCTTAATTAGAATTCAAAACTTACAAAACTTAATATAATTCAAAGTGCCTTATACATTCATAGTAACACTAAAAAAGTTTACGTGCTATAACAGTTTCAGTTCACAAAGATCTTTAGAACTTACGGTATCACAGGTACAAAGTCATTGGTTGGCAACATTTATAAACAATACACCTCGAGAAAAATAAAGGTGTAGAAAACAACAAACGAACCACGTGGTGAAGCTTGCACGCGAAATGTTTATAACTGCAACAGTGTGTCGATTCTAGTGAGTTTTCTTTCATCTAGATATCTTTGACACATCCCCATCTCTCCCAAAACATATATATGAATGGCTTGATAGCAGAAAATATAGTCATCTGCGTCAAAATTCAAGCAGCTGTGCGCTTGTCGTCGCATTTTCTGTAAAGTGCTTGCTACTGGAACCGTACCTGTGTATTTGAATTGGGTAACACAAATGTCCAGGATACAATATACCGCCGAACTACTGGTACCATCATTGCAATGAATAAGAATAACCCCAGGCTTCCAACCAGCCGGTTGATATTTTTTAAAAAGAGTATACGTGTCATTCAGGCTGCACACAAAAGACAAAAACATCAATGGGTCATTTTCACTGTTATTAATTGGCCAAGCAGTGTAATGATAGTGCCAAATCTGACGCTCGTGGTTTCCGCGGTCAGACAAGCGTAACAGTGTTGAAATGAAACGAGTTCTCTTGGTGACTTTCAGAGTCTTAACTCTGAACCCTCCACACTCTATCTCACTTCCTTTGCTGGAACCCCAATACTGATAGCATTCTTCCTCTCCTCTTTGTGATATGTTCACGATGGTAGTCACCTTACGGTACCAGGCTGATTCCCAAAATTTCTCACAGTTTTCTGCTTCCGGATCACTTACGCAAATATACTTTTGCTCTCTGTCGTACGCGTCATAACCGTCTATAAAATTAGCCCTAGGGTACTTTTTCATGCAGCAAAGAAATCGGTGCAGCAGCTGTCGGTACCCTTTGTTGTCAGGCACATCATTAGACTCTTCGAAACTAGTCAGGTTCTGCTCAATAATATAGTATTCTTGACGGATGAGGTCATACGAATCTAGATTGTCCATAAGAAGTAAGAAGTCAATGGCAGATAGGTATTCAAATTCAATAGTCATTTTCACTCACTTATAGTTTAGCCACAACGAATATTGCACTTGTCTTTCAATTCAATTTCAGAAGCAGGAATAGTTCCTCACTCAAAGGTAGTTCTGTTTAAACTAGTCTTTTCGGAGTCTGATTTACCAGCTATATAGATCCACCTTGTTCATTAGTTAAATAAAAAAAAATGTCATGAAGTTACATGCTGCGCGTATTCCCAATGTTTGTTTTATATTTGGTAATCTCAGGGCTTGGCGAAAACTATGGGCGAGCGCTCGTAAATATTTCACTATATCATTCAGCACGAACACTTTTACGACATTTATATAGTATAAAATTGTAACGACCAAGTGCTTTGTTGTGGGCGTAGTACACTAGAATAGTTATTTTTGATACATATTCTACTAATATTATAATCTCAAAGTTTGTAAGTATGGATGGATGGATGTTTGTTACTCTTTCACGTAAAAACTACTGAATGGATTTTAATGAAACTTAACAATAATATAGCTTATACATCAGAATAACAAATAGGCTACAATTTATAAAAATATTGTTAGTTCTTTTCTACGCCACGCTAATATAAGCAACTTGAAATTCTAATCCTGCGCAGACGAAGTCGCGGGCACTAGCTAGTGTAATATATATGTGGGATATACATTTTTATATGTTATTTACGCATACAGAATTGGTGCCCAACACTATCTAGTATTTAATGGTTGCGTGGTATAAACCACTTCTCCACTTATGATAATCGTGTTTCTAAAGTGTTGCGCCAAATGATACCTAAAACGTCTATTGTTCGGGCAACAATATACAACAGTAAAATGTGACTTCTTGATTACTTAAATAATTTTTATAATTGTTCGTCATGTTTTTATCGATACATGTTTTATGGACAAGCCTAGAAAACGTAAAGAAGATACAAAAGTGAAAAATGATAAGAAACTAATGATTTAGTATTCAAGTGATTATCACTGAAATATTTGAGTGAACTTATCGGAAGTACATAAGTATATAACCATTTCTAATGCGAAATATTTCCGTTCTACATTTAACTGGATAAAACCCAGAGTTCAATGTCAACAATACCAATTTATTAGATCCAAGTAGGCACGGTGCCAACTGACACATATTGGAATTCCCACAGGAATTTCTTGATGAATATAAACTCATCAGAAATAGTATATGCTTAATGACAAGACTAACTAAACCATATCAGTTTTTGTTCAGGCCAATAGAGCTTTTCTGTTTTGGTAACCCTTATCAAATTAATGTGCTCCAATACTCTGAAAAAAAAGTTTTTTTCCTCCCAGGATACAAAATATTTTTATCCGAGTATTTTAATATCCAGTATAAGTTTCTTAATATTAAAAAACTGGTATTTTTCCCCTGAGAATACCTAAGTTTTTTCTAGAGCTAAAACTTAATGCTGCGTTACCATAGCAACCGCAGTGGTAGCGCCACCAATTCTCTGATTTCCCTCCAATTCCACACTGCTGATGTTTGTTTACACTCGAAAAGTTTTTCAGTTAAAAAAATATTTTATAGAAATTAAATTTTCCAGTAATTTTATTATAAATACAACTTTTAAAATTAGTAGTTAATTTAATATTATTAAAAAAAGGCTCGTATTAAAATAAACATTACTTAAATATGTGTCAACTGAGTGAGGTTAAGTCAGCCATATTTTTTATTTTGGTATTTTGCTGAGAAGGAAACCGAGTTTTTTAGCAATCAGAATACTTATTAGTGTGGGAAAAAAACTTTGGTATTTTAAAAACTAGAATACCAGGTTCTTTACGGGAGGAAAAGATTTTCTAGGTGGAAAAAAACTTTTTTTTCAGTGTACCTTCTCAGTATTTTTATCAACCACAAATAACTTTCTTACTGCACTTGGGCTTTCCCAATTTTGATATTGCATTTCAAAGCGGTTGTAGCTTAAGGAATGATAGTGTCTCTTAACAAAGATAACTAAGCTTTTTCATGAAACCATCTTTATATTTCATTCGTCACCTTCATACGTCAAGCATCGGATCTTCACCTGTAAGTCTACGAGAGAGATATGTTCAAAATTTTTATTCTGTTTGTAAAAAGCTATAGACCTTGAATTCTATTCGCACATTGTTCCAGACCTATACATTTTTAGTAATCAATCTGTTTACTAGTTGAATTCACTAATAATCAGAATTACGTAAGTTCTAAGACGTAATAGGAGTCATTGACTGCTCTTGTGTATTAAATAAACATGACCTGAGTCAATAAACATTGCCCGCTAGATATCGACTTGACATTGAATTTGGTCCGACGTGACGTCATTGACTATTCGGAACGATCTTGAAATTGAGTATGTTGAGACGTGACGTCATTGATCGCTCGGTTTGACCTTGACATTGAATTTTTCGTGACGTAATCAACTCGGCAGCTGAATATTTTCTAAGTCCACAAACTTTTTAGATCGCGACCATTCCTGTTTTATAGTTTGTGTGGACATTGGCCCTCCAATATCTGTGTGCAGAAGCTTTCCAATGTGGGAGAATTTTGGTGAAAAGCTCTTATGGAAAGGTTGTCTATTAGCTTTTCCTTGCCTAAATGCATACAAGCCTTACTTGATGTGGATAATCCCATTTGTTTCAAACCCTTGTGGTTTAAATGTCCAAGTCTCATGCCACAGATCACCTTTCTCTGCTACTGAGCACACACCCTCTATGGGCCTACACGGTGAGAACTTAGCAACGTATAGTTTTCCCAATGTACCACACTCCAATATCAGCCTATTGTTGTCCATTATCTCTGCCCTATTAGCCTTGAAAATTTCTTTCTTACCAGAACATACCAACTTCTTGACAGACAATAGATTAGCACAATGAGTGCTTCTAATTTTATTTTCTGTTCATCATTCTGGAGCCTAACTATCCCTTTGTGTTTTGCTATTAACTCTTCACCATTTGCCACCCTTATTATGACAGGTATCTCCAGGTCTTCCACATCTGTCATAATGTCTTTTATATCACAAGTGACCAAATGGTCTGTGCACCCAGAGTCAAGAACAAACCTTATCTCTTGTAGCTCACCTCCTTGACCAACACACACTGACTCTTCTGTTCCTGCAGTTGCGATAAATGTAACCTCACTTTCGTCATTGCAGGTGTAACTTGAGTTATATCTATTTCCAGAAGCACGCACGTTTTTTTTTACCTTGCCCTCTCGAGCTCCTGCCAGACCAGTCATTGTTTCCTTCTCTACCTGAGCGATTATTTCTTACCTTAGGACAGTCTGCAATCAGATGCCTAGGGTCACCACACCCATAACATTTTCTTGTTGGTCTGTTTCCTGCAACAAATTAAGTGTTTTCCACACGCTCCACATCTGTTTGTATGTGATTTTGTTTCAATTCTGCATCCAAAAGTCTTGACTTGACAAAATCCAAGATTAGATAAGTGTCTAATGTTTCTAACACTGTGATTATGTTGGCACAGCATTCAGGTAGGGTTAGGAGCAAATGGCAAACTTTATCATCCTGTTTCATTTTCGATCCCATTGCCTCGAGATCGTATACCAGGTCATAAAATTTATTGAAGTGTTCCTGTAAAGTTGTGGTGCACTTCAGAGTCAGTAGTTTCCTTCGCACTAGTAACTTCGAAATCGCACTCTTCCTTTCAAAAACACTGCTCAAAGCTTTGAGCATATTCGTAGCCGACACTGCTTCCCGCACATATTCTATGTGGCGATCTGTAATACAATTGATAATAATGTTTCTTGCTTTCCTATCTTCTAATTTCGCCTTTTTCAACTCTTCTCCTGTCAAATATTCTAGCTTCTCTCTTCCATCCAAGACTCGTCGAACCTCTTTTTCGTCTAGTAGCAGCAACACATGAAATTTCCAATTTTTTAAGTTTGTATCCGATAATTGTGGATACTGCGTTGACAAACTTGTAGCCATGATTGCACAAAACAAACTTGCCCAGATTCTCTTGCTACCATGGTACACTATTTCATTCCTGTATGTTACTATCTCGTTATTTCACTGTACACATATTTGCCTGAACACAGTGGCACTTCTTCTTGGCCCATAACCTGTTACATTTATTACATTACTTGATAGATACAAAGAATTTCGACATAGACTGACTAACACAACACACCAGCATAACCAACTGTATTCCATAAAAAAAATTATCAACAGTGTATCCAACTTTACCCTAGATAATTCTACAACATCTTAACAATATTGAGGCTTTTCCTCTAATTGAATGTTATAATATAGAAAATAGGAGATTAATTATTTCCAACCCTCAACACAGTGTGTCATTAATTTTCCAATACTTAGCTTAAAAGTGTTTTTGTAGTTAAGGTGGTTGTACGAATCTGACCCCCTCCTAGACTATGTTAGTTTATCTTGTTATACACCCAACCTGATGTGGTCACACGTGTTACCTTTCAATAAGTATATTAATACTTGTGTGTCTGTTTTTGTTACAGATGTAGTAGGAAATGAAGTCCAGAGGCCAGATTTTGGTTGAATTGGTGCTCGGGAAAACGAAAAAATCGCCAAGTACGCATACACCCCAACATTCCCAGGGCAGTGAGTCCAGTACTAGTAAAGTAGATAGTTACCCTAGGAATGATGAACACACTAACGTTACGAGTAGCCCTTACATTTGTGTCGATGCCAACTGTACTTCAGGAAATCTTTTACCGAGTGATTCCTGTGATGAAATTCCTGGGAGAGGAATAGAACACCACCAGACTCCTTGCCATTCTGTTTACAATGCAGAGTTTCCTGACAGTGACAGCCCTTTATTTTCCGATTCTGATAGCTATGCACCTTCAGAAAATAATCCTAGCGATGGGTCAAGCAGTGGTTATCAACAGAAAAATAAAGACACTATGTCAACAAAAAGAAGACTAAAACATAGGAAGAAGAAAATGTTAATGAGACAACAAAAAAGCAAAGCTGGGCCTAACTATAATAAATTGCAAATTGAAAGTAAAGATATTTTGGAAACAGAACATAATGAATTAATGTTAGCAGCTGTAATAGAAGTGGAAGACAAGCAATGTCGTGTAGCTGAAGAACAACAAGAAGACAACCCTGAATATTCTGTTGTACAAGAACAACCTATGGATGAGACCTGGCAGCAAGAAGAAAATTCAAGAGGGACTGTAGAAAATAGGAAAAGGAGCCGAAAGGGGTTATCGAATCCAGAACTTTGGGAGCATCAAGTAAACAAAGAAAATAGGATGCGAGGCGAGAAGTACAAGGGATTAAAAAAATAAAAAAAGAAGTATAAACTAATTGCTGCCAGAGAAGAAAGAACAATGAAAAGTCGCTGTATGTGTAAATTGAACAGTAAAAATACTACTCCATTGTCTTGCACAGTTATTCAGGAGGAAGACAGACATAACAATTTTAAATACTTTTGGAGAACTTTAGATGACTGGTCTGGTAGGAAAGCACACTCTCCTCTTTGGTAGAACGGAAGCCGATAGTTCAGAGGTGCAAATCATCCACATTGTCTGAATCCACCAAAAGAAATGGTACATATAAATACTATCTAAAAGACAATGTCCGTGTAATTGTGTGCAAAAAATGTTTTGCACACATTTGGACTGGTTGAAAGGACTGTTCGGTCTTGGCTGCAAAACATTCTCTTTACAATAACACTGATTTGGAGCAACATGAACTGGAGAATGCATCCATCCCTTCAGAATCAACTTTGTCAGCACCCTCATGCAATAAGTCTTCCAAAAGAAAGTGATCTTCAGTGGATGTAAAGTCTCTTTCTGTAGAAGAATTTCTTGAAACTCTTCCAAAAATGGAGTCACACTACTGCTGGGCATCTAGCGAGAAATTGTATCTTGAGCCAATGTGGGAAAGTAAAGTGGCCTTGTTTAAAGAATACAAAGAAAACTTCTGTGTTAATAACAAAAAAAACCACTGCAAGCTGGTCTGTCTTTTCTAGGGTAATGTACAAATTAAACATTGACATTTATCAGCCAAAAAAAGACCAGTGCGAAACTTGTCTAAAACATAAACTAGGTACTTTGACTGATTCGGAATTCAAAATACATCAAACAAAAAAGGACAAGTCTAGAGAAGAAAAACAAAAGGATAAGGATATCTCAGTAAGTAGTGAGTTGTTAGGAGCATACACAGTAGATGTTCAAGCTGTTCTATTGTTACCAAAAGTAATGAGCTCCTCTGCCTACTATAAGACAAAATTAAAATTGCATAATTATACTATGTATAACATGAAAACTGGAGAAGTGAACTGTTTCTTGTGGCATGAGGCCAACGGGAAATTAGATAGTGACGTGTTTGCCTCAATTCTTTTTAATTTTTTTAAGAAGGAAATTAACGAAAAGAGTTTCTCTCACATTGTACTCTGGAGTGATGGGTGTACTTACTAAAACCGGTGTGAAAAATTATCCACTGCACTACTTCATCTTTCTCGCCAGACTGGCGTGACGATTGAGCAAAAATATCTGGAAGTAGGACATACCCAGATGGAGTTGGACTCTGTTCACAGCAAGGACGAAAATATATATTTTTTTGCCATTCGATTACTTAAAAGCTATTCAGAAAGCTAGGAGCGAATCAAGTCCATTTAAAGTTAATTTATTGAAATACACTGACTTCTTCAATTTTTTGAATGGATACTATAGTAGTGTAAGACCAGGATCAAAGAAGGGTCATCCTTTTGTTACCGACCTATGTTCTTTTCGATACAGCAATGATTACATTTATTACAAACTGCGGATTTCAGCGAGGACTGGACTCAACTTCCGCGGCGGCCTAAAACATCCGGTGTCTATGAAATCTTACTCCCCTTGTACAAAGCTCCATAGAAAATAACACAGAATAAGTTTCAAGACTTACAGTCACTGAAGAAAGTTATTCATGAGGACTACCATCACGTCTATGATACCCTCCCTCACGAATGTGATGATTCTGTCCATGTACTAGGGCAGTGTGACCACATAGTTTGAAAATACCATTTAATCTTCCAACAAAGACTGAATTATGGACACTTTCTTTGAAATTATATTACTTTACTGAGGTTTATGTCATACTATTTTAGCAATTTGAAACCTGGCCTTTTTTGTATTGTAGCCTATTTTGCCAATGTAAATAAAATGTTTAGTTATGTATACCTACCTAAATTTCTATTAGGATTTTTTCATGTGAAATACATTGAGTTAGTAAGCTCAAACATATTTTTCAACAGTATTAACCATTATTGTTTGTATTTTACTTGTTTAGTAAAGGTTTAAGAATTCTTAATAGATATTTCATTATGGTTGTAAAGTTTAATGGAAATGTTAATAATATAATTTGTTGCATTTTCAATGTTCTTCCTGTTCAATTAAATTGGCTTATCATTAATTGTACAACTTAATTTGCTCTTTATAAAATTTTTCTATCATCCGTGACAATTTTACTCAACAAGATCCTCATTTATGAGTTTGAATAAATATCAAAACAACAGTGCAAAAGGAATTAAGTTTTCCATTTGATGATAAAGTTGAGATGCTATAACTTCAAAATGTCACATGTCCTTGTGCAAAATGTCTTATGTAATTTTTTAAAAAATTAATATAACTGCAAAAGGTCATATGCTAATGGTAATTTCTTAATAAACCCAACTAACGAATATTTGAGGTGGTACTGTAACATTCGCGTCCTTTTGAAGGCTATGTTTTAATTTTCAGTTGGATAGTAAGTTCACACTTTGTTTTTTTTTTTGTCTCCTGAAAAGTGATGTTTTTTACATATGACATTTTGTATGAACGGCAACGATTTGTATGAAAGTCGACCGTGCTTGTATGCAGTGGGCAGTGCTGAGTATCATCACAAGAATAAAAGAGCTGAGGCATTAAGGTTCATTGCTCCAGAAGTATCTAAGGTAAGATTCTAATCTTGTTAAAAATCATGTGCTGGGTAGAATTGTAGGTAAAAGTTCTGTATCGCGTATCCAAGCTGATTCCTTGATCCTGATGGCTGGATCCTGAAAATATTGATCTTGTAGTAAATTATATATTTATTTATTTAATTTTTGTTCAGTCGATCCTGCACATAATCAAAACCTGTGGTTTAACAATGATGATTGATTGTTAGTTGATTTTAATAACACTTTACTTTTTTATCTAGCACTTATTTTGACAAGTGTTATTATTTAGTATTTACACATTTATTATATAGAAATTCAGTTAAATCAGTCTTCGCATTTTGCACTTGAAATGTGTTTTATTTTATTACAGGTTCGGCTTAACACCTCAGTAGAAGAAGTAAAAGAAAAAGTAAATGGGCTCAGGAGACAATTTCTTTCCGAAAGGAATAAAACGAAAAAAAACTGATGCAGTCCTGATTATGTATATTCTTCAAAATTGTGGTGCTATAAGCAGCTGATGTTTATGGAACCACACAGCATGCCTAGACGCAGCATGTCAAACTTGACACCAGGGTTTCAGGCAGCAACTGTTTTGGTAAACTGGTAACTCTGAAGAGTGAGTTCTTGAAGAAGAAAAATGGCGAAAATTCTGTATTGCATATTCAAGTTGATCCCGTGATCCTAATGGCTTGATCCTGTGGTACATGATGCTTGCTGTTTTTATAAAGTACACTTTTATAAAGTGAACTTAGTGAAAACACTTGTAGTTTGACGTCGTACCGACCATGGCCTTTAAGCCCGTGCTCCGCACCGCCAATACCGGATCCCGTTTTCGGAGTGCACCCCTAGCCCAGCCGGAATGAGTCAAGCGAGCGCCCCAGCAGACCTCAATTAACTGAATTAAACATCAGGACCCGAAACCCCCGGGGCTCGACTACGGAAAACAATTCCCAAACGAGGCATTAAGACCAAATTAATTAATCACAAGCAGTGTTTTCTGTTCTGCGCGGCACGCACAGAACAGAAAACAAACCTCGTTACTAGCCACAGAGGCTACTGGCCTTGATTAATTGGCCTGTGATAGTGGTCTAGACAAACTAAGGGAATTCAAACCCAAACCGTGCACGTTGAGACAATTTATAGTTAAATTTACAGTCGCCAACTTGGTGCCGCTTTTTAAATTATTAAATCATTTAAAACAACTGTTAAGCCTTAGGCAACTATTTACCAGGTGCAAAGTTTTAATCAAGCACCTGGAACATGTTTTTTACTTATAGTATAACAAATTAGATTATTATAAGTTTCTGGCGCCGACTCACAAAGGAGGTGAAAGTTCCCTCCATTGCGAAGCGGCCATCTTTTGGCAGTCTCCAATCACTCAGCGCCGGGAACAGACGTGTGTCCGTGGGCAGCATTCAAGTTAGTTTCACTGATTATTTTTATTCTGCACTATACTTTCATAACTAAATCCTTTTATTAATTCACCGCTGCCCACGTCGACTCGGCGCGCATTTTGCGGAACCGGGCCTATCCCGACAGTCTTCATTGTGATACCTCGCTGTGTATCGGATCACGAAACTTACGGTACTGGCCGACTCCAGCAAGAGCATTTTATATAAGGACGCAGTGCATATGCCTGCCGGCTACACTATCACGTAAGTGTTACTCCGAACTTGGAGCCCGCTCATCGAGCCCCCTGCACCCGTTAACTTTCGGCGCTGGCCGTCTCCAGCGAGCATTGACCCACATCCCGCGAGATTGCCCCTTTATTCATTTCAGTGTCGCAAAGTGTTGTGTTTTTTTTTTGTTTTTTGATTGTTTTGTAAGTATAACTGTGTAACCGCTAGACATTGCCAAGTGTTGGTGAGAGTTTTTGTAGCTGGACTGAACCGCGGAGCGAACGTGTAGAGAGTACCGTGTACCCACGCGGACCCCCGGTGAAGCTCTTAAATTAAACATAATTCTCACCAACTTGTGTTACAATCATTTCCGTAGTCTTCCGTCCTCCACACGGCCGAGCGGCCTTCACAGCCAAAGGAAAACCATTCAGGTTAGATTTCAAGCCGTGTACCTGGCGGGGCACGCAGGGGCAGAGTACCCATGACCCGACATCAATGGCCTAGCAGCCCGCTAGCCTGGCACCCCTCCGGACAACAATAGCATCGCGACGCCCGTATCGCCCTTCAGGTACCTCCTGGGCCTTTCACAGAGGTCGGATGATGGCAATTTTAACAATGAATAATGATCGTAAGTAGAATACAGTATAGTACTTAATATCTTAATTCATTTTTGTATCGCAAGTTTTTTTTTTAGCAGGTTCTTTCGAAATTAAATTCAAACAGCAAGTGTCATGTGTCCAAAATCAATATTTACAGGATCAGAATCGAGTGATATACTTGGATATGTGACATGGAACAGTTAAAATTACAAAAAGCTTGTTTTACTTAGGATAATGAGCTTTAAGTACCTTACAGTTTTATTAAGTGTGGTTAGGTTAGTTGAGGTTTATGTTTCATAAATACTGTGATATGACCAGAATTGTCAATTGGGTTATGTCAGTTAAATTTAAAATACTGTTGTGTTATATGAATGGTTGGTTAGGTTAGCAACATTTAAACTTTTTGACAGCATTTTTTTTTAGGATGAGTTGTTAAAAATATTTATTGCAAATATTTTTTTTCCAATGAGCACCTATTTAAGAAATTACCATTCCCTGAGACAGGATTATTGGAATTAGTCTATATCCAGATACCTTAACAATATTGAAGACATTGCAAACATGGTGGTGCTGACATTACCTCCTTTTATAGGCGTGCGCACGGTAGGTGCCATAGGTGCCTTGGCACCACCATTAGGGTTAACGTTATTTTATTTTTTATACGCAGAACTAATACATACTTACAAAAAACTGTATTATTTCCAAAAAAATATGTTTTCCAATCGTGTCGAGTTACAGATATGTGCTCATAACACTATCAGTATATCAATTATCAATCGAACCAACTATACACATGGAAACAAGCCAGGTGCAATTACTTGTGTTGTACACGAGGGCCGCGGCGACAAAACTTCTAAAATGTAAATACTTCTCCTAGTTCTCCTCGAATTACATAGAATGCGCGCTCGGTGTAAAACTGTTCACTCCACTCGGCAGGCGCACGGAATAATAGCCGCCATCCGCCAGGAAGCACTACCGTGTAGCGTTTACTCTTACTGTTTACTCATCAGTTTACAGTTCTAATGAGTACACATGTACAGCCTGTGTTTTTTACGTGGATCACTCATTAATTAATTATCATTTTATTTTCACTAGTTGACAGTTGTTATGGTTCGTTAATTGGTTGACGCCTTCTGCCTTCTGCCAAGGTGATGTTGAGGGTGTGGAGTTGCTTTTGGGCGCCAACTAGCAATAATAACTACGTGCTAGTGCGTAGCCGAGACTCTTGTCTCAGGGCGTGACGTCGCCACGTCGCCGGCAGGCAGTAAGGGTCACTCCGTCAGAGTTACCCCCGGCTGTTTTAGCCACCAGGGACGCTATGCTACGGGCGTTGTAACAAATATGTGGAGACTCAATTTAAAGTGATTTAATGACAGGCATGCTATACATGCACTGCGTCGTGCATGCCCCGCTTACTGGGAGCCGTGCTCTACAGACACGTTTCTGATGGGCTTGTGCCGCGCTACCCTAATGTTCCATGCACACTTCGCACTCCACTAACCTGAAACAGTATTTAAGTAACACTGGGAGGTTCCGGTGATGAGCACGAATTAAGTAAGGGGTGAACTCGGATCGACTAGCCGGACTGTCCGTGAGGCTCGGAACTGACGGGTTGAAAACTCACGCAATTCCGGTAGAGATGGCAAGGGCGGAGGTCGAGAGGCTCTGCGGGCGACTCGCGACTTGTCTCCTTGGAGGGTGGTGATCAACTGGCGATGGCTGTGACGGTCACACGACTCTCCAGCCTCGCTCCCGCGAAAACGTGTCGTGTACAAAAGTAATCCCGGGCCATGCACGCCGCCTGATCGCGCTAAAGTCCAGAATTACAAATAATATTTAAATATAGCCATTACTCAATTAATATTGTTTTTAAGAGTGCTAAAAGTTAATTTCAAAGTCCAGATAATCAGGTCACCTAACAGTACCCCCGTGGTCGACTTTCGCGCGGGCGACAGTCGATTAGGCGGGGCAGCTTATGTTCGAGGCGTTGCACCACCCCGCACCCAGGTGCGTTCACGTCGCACACACTCGGGGCGAGGCGACGATGCGAAATAGCGGTCTGTGCGGATTCGAGGAGCACTAATGGTTGGCGTCAAATGCCCCCATTTTCCTGAGGCCACTATGGTCATCGATGCCCCGATCACACGCATTGCCTCGTTTCACTGAGGCCAACACTGCCTTGGGGGATTGGTCCCAAGGCTGCTGCGTTTTGGGCGAACGGGGGTAGCAGAGACATGACACTGAGGCGGGGTATGTCGGGGTGTGGTTTCTGGTCTACTGGTGGTCGTAGAGGACGCCAAATGAACTCCCTGAGGTGCCCTGGATTTTGGCGGACTCGGGTGGACTGTCGTGGTCCCTCGGCACTAACATTCCC
Source organism: Bacillus rossius redtenbacheri (assembly GCF_032445375.1). Classification (NCBI taxonomy): domain Eukaryota; kingdom Metazoa; phylum Arthropoda; class Insecta; order Phasmatodea; family Bacillidae; genus Bacillus; species Bacillus rossius. The sequence goes on along the minus strand of NC_086330.1, from coordinate 299,569,216 downwards.
CCCTCCCACTCTGGGGGCTGTCTGGTCACCACCATCCCCCCTGCCGGGAGGAGCAATGGGTACCTCTTGGCGGCTGCCCTCGCAACATCCTCTCGTCTGCGCCCTGCGCGCTCGGTGGGACTGCCTGACCACAGGTTGGTCGGGGGGGGGGGGGGGTAAAATACCTCGGGGCATGGCTGAGTGGTCATGGTAGTTGCCCTGCTGGGGCATTCGCCCCCTGGGTCCAACCTGTCAATTAGATGCCCAAGTCTCCTTAGCTCGCTCCTCGCACTTCGGCTAAATTGGCGGGAAGTCATGACAGGTGACATGGTCGGTGATGTGCGGCGTGTGACTGGTGATGCGAACAGTGACATCGGTGATGGTGCATCAGCTATGATGGTGGGCCGGCACACATCCTACGTGTCGGTGGGTGAGGTGGTGGGTGGTGGTGTGGCTGGTGGCGTGGCTGTTGGCGTAGGATGGGGAGCTGGTGACGGGGGTGGTGATGTGGTGTCCATGGTGGAGGTTGGTGGTAGGGTGATTGGCCGACAGGTGATGTGGCACGTGAGGCTGTTGCATTTGGGGTGGGGGCCCTTGGGCACTCCCTACCCTCAGAGGGATCCTCGGTGGTGGAAACGAGATGCAGGTCGTCCCTGTGGATTTTTGTGGCCCTACCATATGGGAGTCTGATTAGGTATGTGGTGGGTCCTAGGCGTCGCAAGACCTCCCGGGGGGCCGCCCACTTGGGGCTCTGCCCCGCGCAGTAGTTCTTCCCGCCGGACGACAGGTGCTGACACCGGGCATAGACCATCTGCCCTGGCTCCAGTGGTGTTGGGGGAGTGGCTGACTGGGGGTTCAGGTGACCAGGAACTGGGCCTGGTGCCGTCCTGCCTCTTCTCTTAGGTCAATGGCTGGTGGGCGGGTAACTGCCCCTGCTGCCTCGGCGACCCGCAGTTCGCCCGGTAGGGCGAGGTTCTGACCGTGGAGCAGTTCCGCGGGGGAATGGCTGGTAACGGCATTGACTCACCGGCGCAGGCAGTAGAGCAACATGGGCAGGTGTACGTCCCATTTCGAGTGATCATCCCCCAGGCGGAGGCGCAACTGAACTTTGATGTCCTGGTTGCGTCGCTCCGTCGGGTTCGCCCTCGGGTGGTACGTCGGGGTAGTGTGATGCTCAACTCCCCTGCGTCGGAAGTCTGCCGCCTAACGTCTCCCTGTGAACTGGGTACCGTTGTCTGTTAGTAGCGTCTTTGGGTACCCGTAGCAAGGGAACACATCGCTGTCCAGGAGGGCCACTATCATCTCTGCGCGTGCATTGGACATGGCGAACGCCTCTGACCATCGCGTGAATACGTCGGTGGTCACAACGAGTAAGCGCTTTCCCCGGGTCGTGCCGGGGTAGGGCCCCATGACGTCGAGGGCCACAGTATGAAAGGGCTCCTCCGGTCGTCGGGGGCGCTGCTGTTCTACCCCGTCCGCACGGCACACCTTACCTTGCTGACACGGTTGGCAGCTGCGCACATGCACGCGGACATCCCGCGCTACCCCTGACCAGTGGAACAGCTTTCGGAGTGCATGTTGGGTCTGTTCAGCCCCTGAGTGGCCGGCCAGATCATTGTCGTGAAAAAATTGAAGGACCCCTTGTCTCGCCGCAGGGGGCACATGGATCTGCCAGCTGTCCATATCCCCTGGGGCCCGATTCTGCAAAACCCCGTTCAGACTACGCTGATGGGGCTGAACTCCTTCCCCACACACGGCCAGGTCGCTGTGCGTGTCGGGGTCGTCGACCTGGACCTGCCTCACATGCTCCATTAGGGCGAGAAGAGTGTTTGGTGTGTCTGCCTGGGTGGTAGGGTTCGCCCGCTGGATGGCATATACAGCTGCTGGTGCGGGTGCCGTGGTGCCGCTGGCTGGTGGGTGAGGTGGTGGCAGGAGTTTCTCCCAGCCCTGGGGATTCTGGAAGACAGCAGTGGGGTCAGGGTGACGGGACAGCTCGTCTGCCAGCTGGTTCTCCCGCCCAGAGACGTGTTCTACGCGGAATGTGAAGCCCTGGAGCATGAGCGCCCAGCGGGTAAATTTGTACTTCCGCCCCTGGGCGGTGTCCAGCTACCGCAGACACTGGATATCAGTGCGCAGGGTGAACGGCCTCTCCTCGAGGTGGTGCCGATAGCGCCCTAGGGCCCACACCACCTCAAGGCACTCCTGCTCGTTTGCATGATAGCGGCGTTCTGCGGGGCCTAACTTGGCGCTGGCATACTCGGCCACTCTAGCTCCCCATCTCCCCCTTCCTGGTAGAGCACCGCCCCCATGCCCTCTTGGCTGGCGTCCGTCTGGACGAAGATGGGTTCGTCTGGGTCCAGGCGCGATATGTTGTGTGGCAATCTCTGAATCGCTGTTTGACCGCGGTCAGGGCCTGCTCGGTGGCGGTCGTCCATCGGAACTTTACTTGGGCGATAGGAGGTCGGTCATGGTTGCTGTGATAGTGGCGAAATGGGGTATGAACGACCGCACCCAATTGAGCAGCCCCATCAGTTTCTGGAACTGCTTCCTGGTGCGGGGTGCCTGTTTGCTGTCGATGAGGTCGAGCTGGGCGGGAATGGGCAGGCATCCCTCGGCGCTGACAATACGCCCCAAGAATTCCAGCTCAGCAGCACCGATGTGACACTTGGGCGGCGAGCACGTGAGTCAGTGTGTGGCGAGCCATTCTAGGACCAGCGTGAGATGGTAGTCATAGTCCTCCCACATCCATGACCAGATGATCACGTCGACCAGGTACGCGGTGGCAAACTCGCCGATGTACCCGTCCAGGACGCGGACCATCATGGTCTGAAACGTCGCGGGGGCATCCATCAGCCCGAACGGCATCGCACAGAACTGGAAGCGCAGCCCATCGGGGGCCGTGAACGCTGTCTTGGGGCGGTCCTCGGGACTTACTGGGACTTACCAGTACCCCGACTTGAGGCCGAGAGGCGAAAAGATGCGGGTGTCCCCCAGCCCGGTGAGTGCCTCAGTGAGGTTAATGAGGGGTGGAGGTGCTGGGATTGTGATGTCATTGACAGGCTTGAAGTTAATGCAAAAACGGAGAGATCCATCTTTTTTGCTAGCCATGACGATCCGGCAGTTGTATGGGGATTCTGTTGGCTCGATGACGCCATCCTCTAACATCTCTGTGATTTGATCCCTGATAGCTAGTCGCTCGCGAGGTCCAAACCCAAATGGCTTTTCGAAAGGGGGCCGGTGTGGTATGGTTGGTATGCAATGTTCTGTGATAGTGTTGTGGCGCAGCAGGTCCGCGGTGGCAAACACCTGGGGCTGCTGCCCCAAGACCACATCAAACATGGGTACATGTACGGGGGGTACACCATGGCGGAGGTAAACAGGGTGGAGGGGCTCGCCCCGCGGTGGGGGGGTCCTGTAGTTGAGTCCATATACCGTCCGTCAGCACCTGGTCCCCACATGGACCCGCTTTCCTCGGACCTCGACCGTGGCGTCCTCCTGCTCCAACCAGGGCAGCCCCAGGATCAGGTCGTCGCGGAGGTCGTGCACCACTAGGGCACTGGTGCTACTCACAAAATCCCTTATGCCGAACCTTACCTGGGCACGCCCCGTCGTGAACGTGCTGGCCCCAGTGGTGGCCAGCTGGACGATGTCGACCTCCCACACCAGGACGTAGGTATGCGTGACCGCGGTGTTCACCAGCGCGGTGATGGGCTGGCCGTTCAGCTCCACCGGGATGCGGATCAGCGCAACAGCCTCAGGCCCCACTCGGCCCAGCCTGGGCCGACACCCCTGGGTGGCCCCTGCAACAGCGTGTGGGGGCGGCGTCGACGTAATGTGGGCGGCATCGCTCGCTGGCGACCTGCGGCAAGCCGCAAACATGTGAGGCGGGCCGCCCCCACCCACGCCAGGTGGGTGAGATGGCAGCTGAGTGGCCCCCGCAGCAGCGTGTTGGGGCGGCGCCTACGCCAGGTGGACGGCATCGCTCGCCGGCGATCTGGGGCAGGCCGCGAACGGGTGAGGCGGGCCGCCCTCACTCGCGCCAGGTGGGTGAGATGGCAGCTAAGTGGCCCCCGCAGTAGCGTGCGGGGGCGGCGCCGATGCCAGGTTGGCGGCTTCGCTCGCCGGCGACCTGGGGCAGGCCGCGAACGGGTGAGGCGGGCCGCCCCCACCTGCGCCAGGTGGGTGAGATGGCAGCTGAGTGGCCCCCGCAGCAGCTTGCGGGGGTGGCACTGACGCGCGTCGCTCGGCGTCGCTTGCCGGCGACCTGGGGCAGGCCGCGAACGGGTGAGGTGGGCCGCCCCCTACCCGCGCCAGGTGGGTGAGACGGCAGCTGCATGGCCCCCGCAGCAGAGTGCGGGGGTGGTGCCGTCGTGGCCAGGTGGACAGCGTCGTTCGCCGGCGACCTGGGGCGGGCCGCGAACATTGCGAACAGGTGAGGCGGGCCCCCTCCAGCTGTGATAGGTGGGCGGGGTGGCGGCTGGGTGGTTCCACGGCGCCGGGGTGCGCCTCTCGGCGGAGCTGGGCTGCTAATTGGGGGGTGGTGGGCAGCTGCTTCACCACCCCCTAGACGGAGTTTCCCGGAAGCTTCACCTCGCCCCCTCGTGTTCGCCAGTCTGCGTCGTGGGCCTGGCACACCGTGTGCCAGTGGTACTGCTCTGTCGTGCAGTAGCGGCAGCGGGGTGGCAGGCTGTCCTGGGCGCCCTGTGTTACCCCGCGGTGGTCGTCGCGACGCGTCTGTTCCATGCCACGGTGAGGAGGGCCCGGTAGGGGCATCCCATCCCCCATCATGGACGGGTTGATGGGCTGGTAGTTGCCCCTCGGCGGCAGCGGGCCCGTGTATGGCACTACGGCACGTTCGTCCTCTAAGCGCATCGCCCCTTTGGTGGACGGGGCTGACCGGGGCGTCGCGACGCCCTTAGCGCTGCGAGCTGATTAGAGTTCATGCTCTACGGCTCGTTTCCTGTGCGAGAAAAATGTCCTGCCCGCGAGTCACTGCTTCGCGCAAGAACGGGCGAAGTTCGGGGGACACTAGCTCCACTATGAAGGGAAGTATGTCGCTAGTTTGACCCCGTGTGTTAGGCGGCAGTATATTCTGAGCTTGTTATAAACAAACGTCTCCACTGCCTCCCCATCCCCTTGGCAATGGCTGAACATATCACTCCGACATGTGTTCAGGGCTCGGGTGTCATTGAAGCGCACCTCCAGCTGGCGGGTGAAGTCCTCCCAGTTTGCGTCGTAGCTGCCCGCCTGGGCCCACCACTCGCACGCCTCCCCGCGCAGCTCTGCGCGCTCACGCGTACCGCTTGCTCTTCCCGCGGTATCTGGTGCCACACGAGCCTCGCCTCGCATGCTCGCAAAAACACGCGCGGATCCTCGTGGTTGAGGCCCGCGAACTCCAGGAGGGTAATAGGCCCGGTGGGGGGGGGGGGTACGTGGTAGCTAGTTGAACCCCTGGGTGCCCTCATGCACGTCGCTCGCCCCCCCCCCCCCCACACAGAAAAATTTTGTCCCGGAAATTTACGAATTCCAGCGCGTATGCGCATGCACGGTGTTTAATTGTTCCGCACTGCTGGCATCTCGCTATCTCGCCTTGGTAACCGGGACAGTGGACAGCGGCGCACTGGAGACCCGCTTGGGTTCTAGGCTGCCCCGCCGTCTTGACGCGTACCGTTTCGCAAATGCAGTACAGGTGGGGGTACTCACCGGTGCTGTGGCTGGTGGTGTGCGGCTTGCCGCAACTGGCGCAATAGCTCTCCATGGTGATGGCTATGTCCGGCCTCTTGTCTATGGGCGATCCGCGGCTGTCCGACCCAAGCTTCGGGTTGAAGCGTCGGTGGCGGGCGCGGGCAGATCCGGGGGTGCGCCCCCTTGCGCTTACGAACGAGCGGACTTTCCCGCACGCCTGCGCCTCGCGGTTGTGTACGCGGCCGCGGCTGGTGACGTACTATGGCGTCTCGGTGATCTTCGGGCGCGCTCGTTTGTCCTCGGCGCGCGATCGGTCGGGGCAGTCCACTCTCTCGCGAGGGCTTTGGCGGGAGGGGGTGAGCGAACGATCTGCACGCGGGAGGGGGTGGCGTGGAACCGTGGAATGCGGGAGGGAGTGAGCGAACGATCTTAGAGCGGGAGTGGGGTGTTGTGGCCTGATTACCCCGGCGCGTCCCGTTCCGCGGCGCCTGCCCGTCTGCGCTCGCTTTCTCTCCCCTTTGTGCTGTCCCTACGCGTAACTCTGCCGGATTTTCTGCGATTCGGATAGCGTTTGCGGCGTTGTTATTTTGCCACACTAGGTGGGTGCCATTTGACGCCTTCTGCCTTCTGCCGAGGTGATGTTGAGGGTGTGGAGTTGCTTTTAGGCACCAACTAGCAATAATAACTACATGCTAGTGCGTAGCCGAGACTCTTGACTCAGGGCGTGACGTCGCCACGTCGCCGGCAGGCAGTAACGGTCGTTCTGTCAGAGTTACCCCCGGCTGTTTTAGCCACCAGGGACGCTATGCTACGGGCGTTGTAACAAATATGTGGAGACTCAATTTAAAGTGATTTAATGACAGGCATGCTATACATGCACTGCGTCGTGCATGCCCCGCTTACTGGGAGCCGTGCTCTACAGACACGTTTCTGATGGGCTTGTGACGCGCTACCCTAATGATCCATGCACACTTCGCACTCCACTAACCTGAAACAGTATTTAAGTAACACTGGGGGGTTCCGGTGATGAGCATGAATTAAGTAAGGGGTGAACTCGGATCGACTAGCCGGACTGTCCGTGAGGCTCGGAACTGACGGGTTGAAAACTCACGCAATTCCGGTAGAGATGGCAAGGGCGGAGGTCGAGAGGCTCCGCGGGCGCCTCGCGACTAGTCTCCTTGGAGGGTGGTGATCAACTGGCGATGGCTGTGACGTCAGCACGTACAGGTTGTAATCACTCCAGCTCCGCCTCGTGGAAGACTTAATTTCCCTATCATATTGTGATTAAATGTATAAAAATTTAATTAGCTGATTTACACTCATCAAACCTGACACAAAAAAAAAGTTACCAAGTTATCACTTACTGACTACAAAACTTACCTACCCTAGAAAAAAAGCAGTTTGTGCATTATGTAATAAATTTAATGATTCTCCTAACCAAAGAAAAAAAATATTTCATTCAACATTGAAAAAGAAAAGCACAAGACACATGTGGCCTCACACCACAAATAAAGTAAAAACCAATAATCGCAAACATCTTGTAACTACTACACACATTATAACACATTTACAAATAATTTCTTACTGCCTACTATATATACTCATTTAGTACTTATTTATTCACTTTATAAACACATTCCATTTATTACTTCATGCATACTCATACCAGAATCACTATCGTTCCAAAACTCAAACTATAGCAATTTTCACTGCGCATTTAGCCATGCGCTGTTACCAAAACTACAATATTTGTGTTTGTTTGTTCCTCATTTCAAGTTTATCATTTGCTAACTTCCATGAAGTAACAGATTTTCACTCCTTTCTTTCCACCAAATAGAATTTATCTATAATCCATGGTATCATGTAGTAAAACTGACCCAAATTATTTCCCAACACCATGTACGTGGAATGATATGTTTGCCATGTTGATTACTTGGAGCAAGATATGTATTTGCATATTGGAAATATGGTTTTTATGAGCAGGTTAAATTTATTATGATTTGGTTATATGTTTTGGAGGTAAGATGTCATGTGTGGCTGATTCTTGTAATGAGAAATGTTTGGTATGTTAGGTTAGTTACATTATAGCTATATTCCCACGTTCTGGAAAAGGTTTCGGTAAATATGTAGTGTAGCTGTATTTGCGAAAAAAAAATTTTAAAAATAAGAAAAAACTTTTAATGTATGCTCTTTCACTTCCTTTTTTCATTAAACCCGGCAGAGATAAGAAATTCCAAATACTTTAGGAGATATCGCCGTTCTTATTTTGCAATACAAGACCTGTGATATCATTCGACACAATTTTTTTTATTTTGCTGTGTGTTCGTGAATGTCTAATTAATTAAAATGGTCGATTATGTCAGGTCAGTTACATTTACGCCGTCCCCGCTACCTCTGATTATTTAGACGTGATTTTTGTTCAGTTCGAGATCTCAGGGAAGGTTCGGCCTTGTGGCTAGAGGTAGGGGTCAACGCAGTAGGGCCCCCCGAGCTGTTATGGGCGCTCGGGATGCCTGAATAATAACACAAAGCTTCTGAAGATAATTGGTGAATTTAATACAGCACAGCCCAATACATGGTGCTGCCCGTTCTGGCCGTAACTGTTTGCCCGACGCGACTAGTCACACGCGCAGCTCACTTCCTCAGTGGCGGCTCACGATTTTTATGCGCATGAGGGGCGGACTTGTACACGTGATGCGATAGTTACAAAAAATACACTCTGATATGGCACATGATTTCTTGACGCACAATACACTACACTATTACCTAACTCTAAATAAACTGGGCTAGCAGCACGTAGGCCCGTGTCTCCGGCGACTCTACGTGGTGTCTAGGTGTGTCCCAGGGACTGAATCGTTATTAAGTTCGATTGCACGCGTCGCCTGCTGGCTGCCCCGTGCGGGCCAAAACTATGTAGCCGGTAGGCTAGGTTGGGCATGAAGCGCCGACGTAAATCCACATAATCTCCCCACAGTACTTACGTATGACGTAGAACACTCATCTTGGAGCACTGATTGAATTAAGTTAAGTACCTCATGGTAAATTTAGGCCGACCGCGGAACTGTACGTAAAAGGTTGAAAAGAAATTACACTATTGAAAAACTACATGTCGGTGAATGCAAAGGTTGAAGGTTCCGCGTTGCGCGCAGGCTGCCGGCCTCTCGAGCTCCCGGAAGGACACTGCCGGAGTCGCCGCGCGCGACCCCCCTCCCCCGCCAGCCCTCCCGCGGAAACGTGTGAATTTCGCGGGAAACTGAACCGGCCAGGTTAGGGACAAATCGCACAGTGAAACATGATTTTGCAAAGACTTAATTATTAATTAATGGAAAATAATGTTTAATAAAACCTGTGGAAAACATAATTAAAATAATTTGTTGTAGTGCGGCGGAGGGACATGCCACACCCGGCCGGATCCTTCCGCCGGTGCAGCACTCGTTGCATGGTGTTCGCCTTGTCGCACGCACTGCACTTTGATGCGCGCACGAACGCGTTCGGTACACACGTTTTTACGAGACGCTGATGAGGCATAGCGGTCTATGCGACAGAGGAGCATTGGCGGTCGGCGTCAAATGCCCCCCCTTCTCTGAGACCGCTATGTGCATCAGCGCCTCGCTTCACACGCTGAGCACTTCACTGACGTTCGCCGCACTGCGAGCCCTACACTACGCGGTGGAGTGGTGGTGTGTTGTGATGCAAAGATTCTACCCTGAATACCTCCCCCACTCAATGAATGATAAGGGGTTACGCCCCGACCCGTGTCCTTTACCCCCCTGGGACTGGGCAGCGACTTGCGCCTCTTCTAGCTCAATATGGTGACAAGTGGGTGGGGGGGTCAGTGTAATCGGGGTGTGACATGGTAGTGGACTGGATGACGTGGACGGGGGGGGGGGGGTGAAATGGGTCGGGCCCCGAGTGTTGGCACCACTGGAACCCCCCCTACGGGCTGCGCCCTGGTGGAGTAGCTCGACGGGGACCTGGACCACTCGTATTCCGCCAGGTAGGCCGGGGGTCGGCGGGCCCTCTGTGGTCGTGTGGTGGGGACTGTGCTGGTAGGGGTCTCCACTGGGCAGAGTGTGGTAGGTCCCCTCGTGTCCGGTTGGGTGGTCGCGCAAATCGCCTCCACGGCGGGGACAGGAGCGAACTCCTCTGGCTCGCTGTCATCCGCGCAGCAAGTCCTGACCGGGGCCCGACGTCTGCGGGTGGGGCGCCAATCCCTACTGTCCGGCTCCTCCTCCCCCTCCTCAGGCTCGTCCACGGATACCCGGAACGTGGCGTCCGCCAGGCTGAGGTCCAGCGGCCACAGTGGCTCGTCGTCCTCCTCCTCACAGACATCCTCCCCCTCCTCGACAGGAAACCAGACCAACGGACTCCCCACCTCCTCAGGGACGTGCGGAACTGTGGCCAGCGGCACCGGGAACCTGCTAGGGGCATCCCGGAGGTCGGGTTTGGTGCACTCATGTGCCTGATCGGGGCTACCCCCGTCTGTGTCGCCCATGTGCATGTCCCCCCGGGTGGTGGGTTCAGGTGCTGCTCCTTCCCGCGGCGTATCTGTGGCTTCCTGGAGTGTGGGGGATGGTGAAGAGGGGGTCGTTGGGCCAACTCTGACCCCGTGCGCGACTACGCGCAGGTCGTCCCGGTGCACTTTAGCGTGCCGCCCCCTTGGCGTCCGGACCGCGTAGGATGAGGGGCCCGTCCTCCACAGGACCTCCCGCGGCTCCGACCATCAGGGCGCCAGCCCCGCACAAAAGTTACGCGCCCCGGACGACAAGTGGTGCTGCCTGACATACACCAGCTGACCTGGCTGGATCGGGGGTGATGGGTGACTACTAATGGGCGTGTGGGCCGCCAGGAATTGGGCCTGCTGTCGTCTGGCGTGCTCCCTCCCTTCCTCATGATTGGGGCGCGCCACCGTGCCCATGGCGACATCGGCCACCCTGCTTTCCCCGGGCAATGCCAAGTTCTTCCCGTACAGGAGCTCGGCAGGGGAATGACCGGTGACTGCCTTGGTGCGGCGCCGGAGGCAATACAACAGCTTCGGCAGGTGGACATCCCACTTGGAGTGGTCGTCCCCCAACCTCAGCCGCAGCTGCGCCTTGACCTCCTGGTTCCGCCTCTCAGTGGGGTTGGCCTGGGGATGGTAAATGGGGGTGGTGTGGTGGTCGAGACCCCATCGGCGACAGTCAGCTCTCCAGCGCCTCCCGCTGAACTGACAGCCGTTGTCCGTCAACAGCACGCGCGCGAAACCATACCGCGGGAATATCTCGTGGTCCAGCAGGGCGGCTATGGGGTTCCGGCGCGCACGTTGGACACCGTGAAGGCCTCGACCCACCGGGTGAAAATGTCGGTGATGACGACCAAGAACCTCTTCCCCCGGGTGGTCCGCGGGTAGGGCCCCATTATGTCCAGGGCCAGGGTGTGAAACGGGTCGCGGGGCTGGCGGGGACGCTGCTGCTCCAACCCGTCGGACCGCCTCATCTTCCTCTGCTGGCACTGCTGGCAGCGCCGCACCAGGTCCCGTACGTCCCGCGTCACCCCCGGCCAATGGAAGGTCTTACGGATGTCTAACTGTGTTTGGTGCGCCCCTGGGAGTCCCGCCAGCTCGTGCGTGTGGTGGAAGTCCATTACCTGCTCGCGGGCACCGAGCGGCACATTAAGGCGCCAGGTGTCCATGTCCCCTGGCACCCGGGTCTCCAACACCCCGTCTACGCACCTGTGGTAGGGGTGAGCCCGCTCCCCACATGACCGCACCTCGGCCTGTGTGGGGTCGTCTGTCCGCTGAGCCTGTTTCACGAATTCCACTAATTCGCTCAGGGAGTGACTGACGGCGCAACTCCCTCTGGCGGCAACAGCCTCTCCCAGTCCTGGTCATCCTGAAACGTGTTGTGTGGGTCGGGATGGCGCGACAACTCGTCGGCGAACTGGTTGTCCCGTCCAGGGACGTGCTCGACCGCGAAGTCGAAGTTCTGGAGCATCCGCGCTCACCTCGTGAACTTCGACTTGCGGCCCTGGGCGGAGTCCAGCCAGCGGAGACACTGGCTGTCCGTCCGCAGCGTGAACCGGCGGCCCTCCAGGTGGTGGCGGTAGCGACGCATAGCCCAAACGACGGCCATGCACTCCTGCTCGTTCACATGGTACCGCTGTTCGGGCTGGCCGAACTTGGCGCTGGCGTACTCCACCACCCGGCGCACGCCTTTGTCCCCCACCTGGTATAGGACGGCCCCCATCCCCTCCTGACTGGCGTCTGTCTGAAGGAACAGGGTAAGGTCAGGCTGCAGACGTACGAGTTGGTGGCACTCGCGGAACTGCTGTTTCACCACGTCCAGGGCGGCGTCCGCCTCGCTGGTCCACTGAAACCGGAGCTTGGGTGACAGCAAGTCCGTCATCGGGGCGGTGACGCTGGCAAAATGCGGAATGAACGAGCGCAGCCAGTTGAGAAGGCCCATCAACTTCTGCAGCTGCTTGCGGGTTCGTGGGGCGGGTTTGGACTCAATAAGGTTCAGGTGCTTTGGCAGAGGGCGGCAACCCTCCACGTCCACCATGTGCCCTAGGTACTCCAGTTCAGCCGCGCCCACGTGGCATTTCTGGGGGGCGCACGTGAGGCCGTGTCTGGCCAGCCGCTCAAGGACCAGGCCGAGGTGCCGGGCGTGGTCCTCCCACGACCGTGACCAGATGATTACATCATCCAAGTACGCGGCGGCCAACTCGCCCACGTACTCGTTTAACGCACGCACCATCATGGCCTGGAAGGTCGCGGGGGCGTCCATCAGCCCGAACGGCATGGCACAGAACTGGAAACGCCGGCCGTCAGGGGCAGTGAACGCGGTCTTCGGGCGGTCCTCTGGACGTACGGGCACCTGCCTGTACCCGGACTTGAGGTCCAGGGACGTGAAGATGCGGGCGTCGCCCAGCCCTGCCAAAGCGTCTGTTATGTTGATAAGCGGCGGTGTATGGTTACTGAATTGACTGGTTTGAAATTCACACAAAAACACATGGAGCCATCTTTCTTGTTCGCCATGACAATCTGGCAGTTGTATGGCGACTCACTGGGTTCGATGACTCCATCGCGTAACATTTCCGTGATCTGGGTCTGGATGACGTGCCTTTCAGTGGGTCCGAACCCGTAAGGTTTTACGAACTGGGGTTGGTGAGGTCAGGTGGGGATGGTTTGTTCCGTGGTTGTAGTACGGCGGAGCATATCTGTGGCCGCAAACACCTCTGGCTGTTGAGACAAGACATTGTTTATGAGCTCTACATGGGCAGCGGGCACACCGTTCCTCAAGTCCGCGAGCGTGATGGGTGTCCCCTGCTCGGCGGGTGGCCGATAGCCCAGGCTGTAAACTGTGCGCCGCTCGTGGTGGCCAACGTGCAATCTCCCCTCCCTGACTTCCACAGTGGCGTCCTCCTGCGCCAGCCAAGGCAGACCTAGGATCAGTGTCTCCCGTAGTCCCTCTACTACTAGTGCTGTTGTGTGACTAACATGATCCCTGATGGAGAGGGTGATGTTCGAGCGGCCGACAATACGCGCTGTCGCCCCCTGCGTCGCTAACTGTACCTCCTCCGCACCTGAGTCAATGTCCCGTACGCTCGAGCATTGAGCCGACACATACGTGTGGCTGGCGGCCGTGTCGACAAGAGCATGCACTGGCTGTCCATCCATCCTGACGGGAATCCGGAGTAAATGCCCCGACCCAGGTCCCAACTGCCCTAATTGGAACGACTCATCGCACTGCTCCCGGGGTGCTGCCGCTGCCGTCAGGCGGTCCGTAGGAGCTGCCGATGTCACCGGGGCCACCTGGTGTCCGGTGCGGCTCGCTGACGACCCGGTGCGGGCCGCTGACGAGTCGGGTGAGCCGCGCCCGTTCGTCCTGACGGGACGTGCCGGTGTGTCAGCGGACACCGCAGGTGCTGCCGGTGTCGCCGGGGCCACCTGGTGTCCGGTGCGGCTCGCCGACGACCCGGTGCGGGCCGCTGACGAGTCGGGTGAGCCGCGCCCGTCCGTCCTGACGGGGCGTGCCGGTGTGTCAGCGGACACCGCAGGTGCTGCTGGTGTCGCCGGGGCCACCTGGTGTCCGGTGGGGCTCGCCGACGACCCGGTGCGAGCCGCTGACGAGTCGGGTGAGCCGCGCCTGTCCGTCCTGACGGGGCGTGCTGGTGCGTACGTGGGTACCGCAGGTGCTGCCGGTGTCGCCGGGGCCACCTGGGGTATGGTGCAGCTCGCCGACGACCCGGTGCGGGCCGTTGACGGGCGATGTGAGCCGCGCCCGTCCGTCCTGACGGGGCGTGCTGGTGCGTACGTGGGTACCGCAGGTGCTGCCGGTGTCGCCGGGGCCACCTGGGGTACGGTGCGGCTCGCCAACGACCCGGTGCGGGCCGCTGACGAGTCGGGTGAGCCGCGCCCGTCCGTCCTGACGGGGCGTGCCGGTGTGTCAGCGGACACCGCAGGTGCTGCCGGTGTCGCCAGGGCCACCTGGTGTCCGGTGCGGCTCGCCGACGACCCGGTGCGGGCCGCTGACGAGTCGGGTGAACCGCGCCCGTCCGTCCTGACGAGGCGTGCTGGTGCGTACGTGGGTACCGCAGGTGCTGCCGGTGTCGCCGGGGCCACCTGGGGTACGGTGCAGCTCGCCGACGACCCGGTGCGGGCCGTTGACGGGCGATGTGAGCCGCGCCCGTCCGTCCTAACGGGGCGTGCTGGTGCGTACGTGGGTACTGCAGGTGCTGCCGGTGCCGCCGGGGCCACCTGGGGTACGGTGCGGCTCGCCGTCGACCCGGTGCGGGCCGTTGACGGGCGATGTGAGCCGCGCCCGTCCGTCCTGACGGGGCGTGCTGGTGCGTACGTGGGTACCGCAGGTGCTGCCGGTGTCGCCGGGGCCACCTGGGGTACGGTGCGGCTCGCCGACGACCCGGTGCGGGCCGTTGACGGGCGATGTGACCCGCGCCCGTCCGTCCTGACGGGGCGTGCTGGTGCGTACGTGGGTACCGCAGGTGCTGCCGGTGTCGCCGGGGCCACCTGGGGTACGGTGCGGCTCGCCGACGACCCGGTGCGGTCCGTTGACGGGCGATCTGAGCCGCGCCCGTCCGTCCTGACGGGGCGTGCTCTTGCGTACGTGGGTACCGCAGGTGCTGCCGGTGTCGCCGGGGCCACCTGGGGTACGGTGCGGCTCGCCGACGACCCGGTGCGGGCCGTTGACGGGCGATCTGAGCCACGCCCGTCCGTCCTGACGGGGCGCGCTGGTGCGTACGCGGGGACCGCATATCGAGCCAGCCTGTCCCGGTATCGTTGTAGGAATTTTACGGACTCTTCGTGCTCCTGCCCTCTGTACTCCGGTAGTTTGAGAGTGCCGCCGGGGTGCGGTTAGGGATGCAACATCGCTCTTGAAAACATCGATATCTCGAACATCGATGTTCAAACGATAAAGTATCGATGTAAAAAAACATCGTTCTGACAACCGATACATCGATGTTTTAAACGATGTTTTTCAATATTAAGAAAAAAACATGCCGAAATGATTAAAATTATAGTATTTATCCAAAAACCGTACTTACTACAGGTTCCTGACCACAATATCCACAACCCATTTACAGTTGTGTCTCATGCAGAACAAAAAAAAGTATTAAAAGCAATTGAAAAAAAAATTTGGGTGTCTGTAAAGTCAGTTTACGGACGATAGTTTAACGTGAAAACATCATAACAAAACATTGATGAAATGATTGCATACTTTTATGAATAAAATTGAATCATTTTTATTGAATTATCACTATTTTGTATGGATACAAAGAAGGAGTGAAATGAAATCCACAATTTAATTGATAAATTTACTTTTATTTGTACTCATTAATTCAAATATGTTTATTACTTTAACGAAGAGATTATTTTAACTATAACTTTTATACATGTTTGCTATTTAACTTCAAGATCGTCGAGAATGTTTTACGCTTTTTCGCATGTACACATTTAACGACGAAGTTTGTTCGTCGTGAAATTAAACGTAGAATTTAATAAAAATGCCCCTGCAGTTAATAAAATAAGTATTAGTAAGTTTAAGAAATAATTTCGGCTTTAATCTCTAACCCAGATACTCGTGGTGCGCTGGGGCTGAGATTAAAATTCGTTGATAATATTTTACGTTTTTATGTCTTCCAGTGCTCAAAATGATTTACAATTTTATTGTGGCCCCGGGCACGAAATTTTATTTATAATTCATTCATATTAACGCCCCTCGCGATAAACAAAGGAAAATATGTATTAACGTTTAATTACATAATATTAATAATTCAAACGACGATAACATGATTGAGAAGTCAAATTGATGGTTGTTCCAATCGAGTGGAAGAGAGATGCGGCACAAGCGTACAATGAGCGTAACGGGACACATCGTAGTGGGACTTGATGTAAGTTTTTGGACATATGCCATTGCTAAGAACTTTTTCTGTTTAAGAAAAACTAAAAAATAAAAAATAAAGAAATAAACAAATAAAACCCAAAAATGACAAAAAAATCACAAAATTAAGCATAAAATTACTGTTGTCAACACGGATATAAACACCACAAAAATATTCCGTAACAGGAATATGGTCAACAAAACAAAGAAAAAAATTTACTAAGAGAACGAAAAAAAAACCCCACAAATGATGATGACACGAAAATATTGAACCCAAAAAATTCAGCACAATGGTTGAAATGAAACAAAAACACGACAAAACGAAAAGACGAAACAAACGTTTCGTTACGGGACACTTTTTCGCGCGTGCAGCCGGCGTTCTTCGATTTATTAGACGTTGTCACGTCAAAAAATAGGGAAAAAGCATGAAGTGTATGTGCAGGTTAAAAATGTAACATTAATTATCTCGATAGAGCTAGCGAGACCGTATCGGTACCAATCACTAGCTTGTATGCAGGGGCGCAACAACTAAATTTTCAAAAGGGGGGGGGGGTTATATACATTTTTTATAAAGAATCATCGATCCCCCCTATTGAAGCGGGGGGTCCTCCCCCGGGAAAATTTGTATTTCAGGTGGAAAATGGTGCTATACAAGCAGTTTTATTATCTAAAAATTGATTACACAGCTAGTGGAAATAACATATCCAATTTGTACAGCACTTTCTTTGCCCCCCGTTTGCCCCCAACTTCAAGGTTTCAGAGGGGGGGGGGGGCAAAATACCCTTGCCCCCCCCCCCCACCTAGGTTTGCGCCCCTGCTTGTATGTACAACAAGCTATGAAGTCTCGCTGCTTTTTCCCTATATTTTTCAAAATTTAAATAAAATTCTTATGTAAACAAATATTTTTTAACGGTATTTATTTTTTCCAAATGATTTTACACATCTTAAAGTACTGGAAAAAAATTGATACTGAAATCAACCAAATAGTTCAGTATTTACAACATTTTTGATACCTACTTAAAAATTTAGGTTTTTATAGTAAGATAGACAGTTAAAAAAAATGTATCTTGAAAACTAAATGTCGTATAGTAATGTTTTTTATATATACAATAAATATTCATGAAATGATAGCCAAGATATTATAAAAAAACTAGGGTTATTTTAATGATGATCGATGTCGATGTTTTTCGACTTTTTCGTCGATGCATCGGCGATGTATCGCTCTTCAAAACATCGATGCTAACATCGATGTTTCATGAACGATACATCGATGTTTTTAAAACATCGATGTATCGTTTGCATCCCTAGGTGCGGTGCGATAGGAGGCGCCAGCATCGCTGACGGTCTGTCCAGCGCGAGTTCGCACGCGCAGCACCTGAACAGCCCATTCCTAAAGTTGAGGAACTCCCGGGCCTCGGTGCACGAGCGGTGCCTCACGGTGCCGCACTGATGGCAGAACGCCACCTCATCGGGCCGCCGATGACATCCCCTCGCGCCGCATTTAATTGTAGACGTCGGCCCTAATTTTCCGTCGTCAAAGTCTGTTTTGTGCTTCCTCTTCGTGTCGCAGGTACAGGTGGCGAAAATCCCTGCCGCGGCATGATTTATTGGCAACCCTGGTAGAAGGCATGCGTGGCATACCCCTTCCATGTCTATGCTTACCGCTCCGTCACGGCTCATGTTCATGCGCGTAGCAGCTGCGCAGCTGCGCCACCCGATCCCTGTGTGAGGCGCGCGGACTTCCGCTCCCACAGCCGTTATCGCGCCTGGCGCGTAACTTGATGCGTGTCTGGCGTGTAACTCGACGCGCGCCTATCGCCAGGTGCCCGCTCCTTTGGCTGTCTGCGCGTCGCGTCCGTTTCCGCGCGATTCCTGAATTCCTACGCGAGCCCTTACTGGTACACTAATTTGAAGCACAAAATTTGAAAAATTTGAGAAAAAATTTGAAAAATTAAAAGAAAAAAATTTGAAAGTTAATTTTTAGAAAATGAAAGCCACATTAGTCGGGCGCCAATTTGACGCCGTCCCCGCTACCTCTGATTATTTAGACGTGATTTTTGTTCAGTTCGAGATCTCAGGGAAGGTTCGGACTTGTGGCTAGAGGTAGGGGTCAACGCAGTAGGGCCCCCCGAGCTGTTATGGCCGCTCGGGACACCTGAATAATAACACAAAGCTTCTGAAGATAATTGGTGAATTTAATACAGCACAGCCCAATACATGGTGCTGCCCGTTCTGGCCGTAACTGTTTGCCCGACGCGACTAGTCACACGCGCAGCTCACTTCCTCAGTGGCGGCTCACGATTTTTATGCGCGTGAGGGGCGGACTTGTACACGTGATGCGATAGTTACAAAAAATACACTCTGATTTGGCACATGATTTCTTGACGCACAATACACTACACTATTACCTAACTCTAAATAAACTGGGCTAGCAGCACGTAGGCCCGTGTCTCCGGCGACTCTACGTGGTGTCTAGGTGTGTCCCAGGGACTGAATCGTTATTAAGTTCGATTGCACGCGTCGCCTGCTGGCTGCCCCGTGCGGGCCAAAACTATGTAGCCGGTAGGCTAGGTTGGGCGTGAAGCGCCGACGTAAATCCACATAATCTCCCCACAGTACTTACGTATGACATAGAACACTCATCTTGGAGCACTGATTGAATTAAGTTAAGTACCTCATGGTAAATTTAGGCCGACCGCGGAACTGTACGTAAAAGGTTGAAAAGAAATTACACTATTGAAAAACTACATGTCGGTGAATGCAAAGGTTGAAGGTTCCGCGTTGCGCGCAGGCTGCCGGCCTCTCGAGCTCCCGGAAGGACACTGCCGGTGTCGCCGCGCGCGACCCCCCTCCCCCGTCAGCCTTCCCGCGGAAACGTGTGAATTTCGCGGGAAACTGAACCGGCCAGGTTCGGGACAAATCGCACAGTGAAACATGATTTTGCAAAGACTTAATTATTAATTAATGGAAAATAATGTTTAATAAAACCTGTTGAAAACATAATTAAAATAATTTGTTGTAGTGCGGCGGAGGGACATACCACACCCGGCCGGATCCTTCCGCCGGTGCAGCACTCGTTGCATGGTGTTCGCCTTGTCGCACGCACTGCACTTTGATGCGCGCACGAGCGCGTTCGGTGCACACGTTTTTACGAGACGCTGATGAGGCATAGCGGTCTATGCGACAGAGGAGCATTGGCGGTCGGCGTCAACATTATAAATACTTTCAAAATAAGCGGATATTAAAAATAATGTGAATTAATTTTAATTGTTGTTTAGTTTTAAAGTATTTATAATATAACTGACCTGACCAAACAAACCGGGAGAAAGGTAATTTTTTTTTACTTATTACTTGCGCAACATTATCCAAATTACAAATAAAACATTATCATTTTAAACGTTAAAAACTCACCTAAGTTAGAGGCGTGTACCATTCCTTTGCTATTAGTAGAAAATGATGTAGTCATTCACCTACGTCACGAAAAAAAATTCATACTCGTAAACAAGAAACAATTTTATATGCCGCATGAATGCACAGGTATTGTGATGAAAATTAATTAATTCGATATCTCCTAAAGTATTTGGAATTTCTTATCTCTGCCGGGTTTAATGAAAAGAGAAAGTTAAAGAGCATAGAATAAAAGTATTTTCGGAATTAAAATTTTTTTTTAACAAATATCGCCCAACTATGAAAATTAAAAAATTATATATCTCCTAAAGTATTTGGAATTTCTTATCTCCGCTGGCTTAAATTAAAAGAGGAAGTGAAAGAGCACATAATAAAAGTATTTTCGGATTTTTAACATTTTTTTCGCAAATACTGCTACACTACATATTTATTAAGGTTTCAGAATATTCCGTTGCAGTGGGAAAGCATCATCTGTAATAATCACATAAGGAACATTATTTGCTTGGTTCGGTCAATGACTTTCAGTAGGGACATTTAGGCCCGAATTCAGAGTTGACCTTCGAAAGCGCATCCAACTCTCATTCATCTGGCAGACTCTCCACCTCTCATACTTCAAAAACGCCTTTCGAATGACTGCCAGCTGAAAGCTTGTTCCTATCCACTTTCAGTGAAGATCTGGCAACACGGCACAACAATTTTCTTAGATCAAGTACTTGGAGTGTGTGTGGAAAAGCGCCCTATTTAACTTCGATTGTCTTTTGTTTGCTCTCCCGCTGAAAATAATATTTTGTTTGGATTAGACACGAGGTTAGGGTTACCAGAAACTGATAATAAAAAAGGACGACATTCATCTCGCAAATGGAAGACATTTCACTAAAAAGGAGGACAATATATATATATATTTTTTAAAAAAGCCATGAATTAATTACAATGTTTTTGCATTTAATACAGTTTCAGTATAAAGAATCAAACAAACTACGCATATACAGCATATTAAAAACACGTGCTTCTGCATGTGCTGCTACCTGTCAAGCTGTCATAGTACTACATACTTACTAGTGGGATGACTCTGCGAACAGCGCGCGCTTTGCCCAGAGTGTAACTGCAGGAATTATCTCACTTTATAAAAAATCCGGACATTTTGGAGCATTAAGGAAAATCCGGCCAGACGCAAAAAAAATACATAAAAAGGAGGACATGTCCTCCTTTTGCCGGACGTCTGGTAACCCTACACGAGGTTGAGAAATGTTCTTAAGATGGATACGTTGCCTAAAATTATAGTGTTTTCTCCAGATGAAAAAGCGATTATTTTTGATCTCGTGAGAAAGCACAAAACCGTAATCGAAAACAAAACAAAAAAAAACAGATGCAGTTTCTTACAGAGAAAAAAAAATTGTGTTTCGAACTCTTGATCCCGACAAAAAATAAAACGGGCCTGCTAAATTTCTTATATACCTTCGCGGAACTGGATTTTCATTTTTAAGATCATCAAAAAATTCAAAAACCTCGTCAATGTGATTTGGAAATTCATCCAAATCTTCTGCCATCGCTACAAAACACGTGACTGATGCACACTTTGCGGGCGAAACGATTTCTTTAAAAACGCATATTTAATTCCAAACCATATTTTACATATCTGCCATATGACAAAAAAGTTTTAAACAATTACAAACATACATGAACACGTTTTTATGTGGGAATTATATATTAAAACCATCAACTGCTCCGCCGATTTTCAACTGAACAGGCATTCGAATGAGCTTCAGACCACATTCACTTTCAAGTGGTTGGCTCTCCTTATCCAACAGTCAGCCAACCACTGAAAAACGTCTCTGCCGAGCAGCTTCAATGGAAAAGCCTTTCGGTGTGTGGATAACCGTCGAAAGAGCTCTCTGAATTCGGCCCTTAAAGTATTACTTGTCAAAGCAGCATTCAGATCCGATTCTTCAAACACACCAGCATCATTAATTCTTCCCTTTACACCAACATTGACATATGTGAACTGGTATTTTGCATTGACTAGTGCTAATAGCACAATACTGTGAGTATGTTTGTAATTGTAGAAAAATGAACCATGTTCTCTGGATGCTCGAAAGGAGATGTGTTTCCCATCTAATGTACCGAGGCACTGAGGAAAATTCCACATCTCATAGAAGTCCTTGGCTATTTCAAACCATTCTTCAGTGGTCGAAGGAACCTGTTATGGGTAAAAAAAAAATACGTATTACAACCTGTTGCTAGTAATGCATTTTTTAAGCATTAAATGCTTCTACAAAAGACACAATTATTCTTCAATTTAAAAAAGAAAACAATAATTTGACTAACTACATCTTAATTGATAAATTTGCATAATGTGCAATTATTTTAATGGGTGGTTAAAATGTATACCTATATAAGAAAAATTTTGCTGGCTTTACATCAGTTGAGTTAATCAACTAAATTATATCTGACTACTTTCTATGACTACCTGACATATACTATTTTATTTCCTGCTGGAATAATTGTTATTGTATATTTTCCTCCAATTGAATCTAATCTGTATGTACGGAAGTGCAGGTTAATATGTTTGACTAAAAAAGTTACTGTAGTTTTGGAATATTATGGTCCTTAAAACAGAAAACATCTTGTATTCAACTTACGATCATTATTTGATTGCTACACCAGTTTTTAAATGTTCAGGTATTTTTGATACACTAAAAAAACTGTAAGCATTGCATACAACATATGCCATCAGGAATGAGGTATCAACTAGAATATGCATTTCGGAACTTTTACCTACAAATCCAAATTAATAACATCTAAAATAAATTTTAAAATATTTCAGTTCAGAGACTTAATGTACCCTAATATTATTTTGGCTTACCCAATCAACCTTTCTTATAAGTCATTGTTCACCTTATTTCACAATAGCTGCTACTCTGTAAGTTTTGTCTGGAATTTTCTAGAATATACAGACATAATTTCCTAACAATAGATGCTACTGATCTGTGTTAAAGCAGCATCTCTGAGTAAGCAAGTAGCTCTGGTGATTTGCAAGAAAGGCCTAGAAATATTAAAATTCTGCCTACGTATTCAATTATTATTATTTAAGTTTTGAAAGTAAGTCTATTTTTCGTGAATGTAAATATTTGTGTAGCAGATCCTTGTCTATACTTCCCAGGCTGTACGAAACAAGCATATCTGGTCTAATATCTCATTAAAAAAATTATTTTAAAGAGATAATGTGACTGAGGTGAAGTTAGCTTGACGCCGCCGTCAGTGCTCCCTCTGAGAGCACATGCCGTTATGTGTCCTCAACACCTGATCAGTGCCGCGCCTCGAACGCGCCCGCGCGCGCAACATAGTGCAGTGCCCCGAACGGCGTGACGTCAGTCACGGCCTCCTACGTGTGCAAAGCGCCCGGCCGGGTGTGGCACTGCGCAAGGGTATTATTTATTCATGCATTTAAGAAGATAAACAGAAACTAACAAATCTAAAACCATTAATAATTATTGTTAATTTAACTATCATTTTATAAAGGGTTATCATTCACAAAACTGGCCGAAGTCATCTTCCCGCGCTCCGCAGTTTTCCCGCGGAATTTCCCCCCTCCCTGGCCCCGGCGGCCAGGGAGGTTAGTCAGTCGCCATCCAGCACCCGCCCGGGCCGGCAGCCTACGCACGGGGAGCCCTCAACTTTCGCGCCAACATCCAGTAACCACAATAGGTAATTATAGTCAATCCGTTTTAACTCAGCTCCCCGGTCGGCCCGAATCGACCGTTCGATACCCCGCGCGGTCCTTGACTAAAATGTACAGTCCAACGCCGGACTTTCTATATCATACGTAATTACTTAGGTGACCCTTAGTGGCACCTGCGCCTCACGCTGTTCAGTCCAAAAACGGGACATAGTTCATCGCCCACGCAGGGCGGCACTGCGCCAAACGCGATACCAAACATTCGGACGAGTCAGTAACTGGGACTTGCCACGGCCACGTGTGTGACATCCTGCAAGATTCCACCGTGTCCGTACCCAGCTTAACGTGGCCCTCGCCACCACGCGGAGTAGCCGCCGTTGTATATTCACCTGTGCGGGACTAACCACAGTGATTAAAGTGTTATGTGTTATCTTATGTAATTTTGCGGGACCTATCGTCCACGCATTCCACGTCGCGTCCACGTACATTCACATAAGCCGGAGTATGTTCATCGTGCGCCGAGCTTAGGTCGACGATGAAGCGGCCAGTTACGTGAGCGTGTAACGTGTAGCTTGTGCGACGGAATAAAACAGCTAACATTACGTGTGTGTTTTATTAATAAGGCGTCCTGGGAGGCCATAACAGCCCGGGGGGCCCTTTGTCGTCACGTCCCTGCCTGCAGCCACGAGGCCAGGAACCCCGCCCTTGAGATCCAAAATTAATTAAACAGCTTAAATTCACATCAAATTCAGGTCAGGCAACGGGGACGGCGTCAAGCTTAAAAGCTTAGGTTGAGATTTGTAACAGTTAATACACTTAGGGGAAATCGGCCTAAAATGACATACTCGGATAAAATGACACAGTGGATGTTTTCCAAAATCCACACCAGGGGCGAACGTCAGAACAGTCTCCAAGTATTCTATGGTTGGCAACAGTGTCACTGTGTTGATTTGTTTATTTCTTGCTCCACAAACGAAAAATAAAATGTGAGTATTCTAAACTTTAAAAATTATGATATTCTCTAACTTGTAGCTATCTATATGATAAGAATTATCAATTAAATATATTATTGATAGAAAGTGTAGTCTTTTGCTGCTTAATTACAATAATATCATTAGGATTTTGCTCCACTAGAAATATTACAGGCAATTTAATTAAAACTACTACTGTTAGGGTAAAATGACACACATGTTTTAAGGGTAAAATGACAGACTGTGTCATTTTACCCTGAATTCTTTATTTCACTTACCATGCTAGATAAATTTTATTTATCATTGTAAACATTAATCCAGTGTCTGTTCAGCCTTTTAAAATTTGTTTATCCATATTAAAAAATTAAATACCTTGTTTAATAATCTTGTTACAGATGGTTGGAAAATATAAGAGGACAACTACGAGGCAAAGCTGGAATAGTGAATCTATGAACCAAGCTATTCAAGCAGTCGAGAACAATGAGATGGGCTGGTTGAAACATCAAAAACATTCGGTGTTCCTCAAGCTACACTGAGAAGACGGTGCAAGAATGGTAAGAATAAGATATTTAAAGGTTCAGTTAAAGGGCTAGGATGTAATCAAACAACATTTGATGCCAATACCGAAAGGGAACTAGTGGAACACATAAAACTAATGGAATCCCGCTATTTTGGCTTAACAGCTACAGATGTGAGAAGACTCGCTTTTGAATTGGCGGATAAAAATGAAATAGGTTATCGTTTCTACGGGTTGCAGGCAGGCAAGGGTGTGGCACTCCCGGAACAGGCGCTTAACGGTGTTTAGGGCGTGGTCGGCCTCGGGGGTCCACTGGAACCTGAACTTCGGTGACAGAAGGTCGGTCATGGGGGTAGTGACGGCTGCGAAATTGGGGATGAAACTCCGGATCCAATTGAGCAGCCCCACCAACTGCTGTAGCTGCTTCCGGGTACATGGGGGAGGTTTGGCCTCGATCAGGTCGAGCTGGGCTGGCAGGGGGCAGACCCGTCCGCGCTCACCATGTGCCCTAGGTAGGCTAACACCACCGCACCGACATGGCACTTGTGGGGGGCGCAGGTCAAGCCATGGGGGGCCAGCCATTCGAGGACCATGGCAAGGTAGTGCGCATGCTCCTCCCACGTCAGCGACCAGACGATGACATCGTCTAGATAGGCCGTGGCAAACTTGCTCACGAACCCGTCCATATGCGCACCATCATGGCTTGGAAGGTTGTGGGGGCATCCATCAGCCCGAACTGCATGGCACAGAACTGAAACCTGCGGCCATCGGGCGCGGTGAAGGCCGTCTTCGGCCGGTCCTTGGGGCAGTCGGACACCTGCCAGTACTCCGATTTGAGGTCCAGCGACCGACGTGAATATACCAGCCTCCCCCAACCCGGCTAGGGCATATGTGATGTTGATGATTAGTGGTGGTGCGGGGATGGTGTTTGCGTTGATGGGTTTGAAATTTACGCAGAACCTGAGTGAGCTGTCCTTTTTCTTAGCCATCACCACCATGCAATTGTTGGGCGACTCACTCAGTTCAATTACCCGGTCCCTCAGCATCTCTGCGATCTGTGCCTGTATCACCTCTCGCTCCCTGGGTCCAAAGCCGAAGGGCTTGACGAAGCGGGGCTCATGGGGTCATGTCGGGATGGTGTGTTGAGTCACTGTGGTGCGGCGCAGCATGTCCGCGGCAGCGAACACCTGCGATTGCTGGGCCAGCACCTCATTGAACAGGCTCATAAACTCTGGGGGCACCTCGTTACGTAAGTCTGCTAGGGTGATTGTAGGGGTCAGTGGGGTTGCTCCCTTCTGATTCACGCTGTAGAATGTCCTCCGTCTCTGATGCCCGACGTGTATCCTGCAC
This sequence comes from Bacillus rossius redtenbacheri, assembly GCF_032445375.1. Taxonomy (NCBI): domain Eukaryota; kingdom Metazoa; phylum Arthropoda; class Insecta; order Phasmatodea; family Bacillidae; genus Bacillus; species Bacillus rossius. The sequence goes on along the minus strand of NC_086330.1, from coordinate 299,543,251 downwards.
TCACTTATGGCAATGGCGGCATCCTCCTGGACGAGCCACGGCAGCCCCAGGATCAGGTCTTCCCTCAGCTCCGGCACCACCAGGGCTGTTTTCTGACTACACATGTTCTTGACGGTGATCCTTACCTGGGCGCGCCTCGTCGTGAGCGCGCGAGCTCCCCAGGTGTATAGTTGGACACCTTCCTCCCTTTGCTCCAGGTCTGCCTCGGGCACCAGGTGGGTCGCGACGTACTTTGGCTTGCTGCGATGTCCACCAGGGCGTGGACGGGTTGGCCTATGAGCAGGACTGGCACTCGCATCAGCATTTCCGCATCGTTCCCAGCTCGCCCCAGCAGCTGCGATGTTGCGCAGTCAGGCCCCGCAGGTGGTGCCGGGGATTTCGAGGGCGCCCGTGGCATGGTTTCGCATGATGACGACCCGGTGCGGGGCACTGACAGGGGGTGCGTGGCACCACCGCCTGGTCCGACGGGCGGGGATGGGTCGCGGTCAGGCCCCGCCGGTAGTGCTGGGGACTTTGGGGGCGCAGGTGACGCAGCATCGCACGCCGACGACACGGTGCGGGGTGCTGACAGGAGGTGCGTGGCACCACCGCCTGGTCTGACAGGCGGCGATGGTGCGCGGTCCAGCCCCGCCAGTGGTGCCGGGGATGTCGGGGGCGCTGGTGACGCTGCGTCGCACGCCGACGACCCAGTGCAGGGTGCTGATGGACGGTGTGGCAGTACCACCTCGTCTGACAGGTGGTGTTGTGCGGGCTGGCCTTGCGGGTGGTGTGAGGGCCGTGATCCAGGAGCAGTTACCCGCTGGTATCATACTCCCTAGTTGGTGTTTCCCGACGGCATCACACCTGGCCGATGGTCCTGCCACAGCGCTGCCTGGGTGGGACACACTTCATGCCAATGGTACGCCTCTTCCCGGCAGTATCGGAACCGTGGGGGCCTGTCCCGCTGTCCGTCCGCGCACGGGTTGGTGCGCGCGGCCTGCTGGTTGGCGGTGTTGGCCGGGTGCACGGCGGGTTGCGTCGTGACTCCCCGCTCCCTCGCCACGCCACCCCGACGGGTGTTGCCATGAGGGGGTGGGGGGTTCACGTAGGGCACCACTCCCCAGGCATCCTCTGGGGCCGCCGCGTGAGGTGGGGACGTAATCCATCTGCAGGCCGTGGTGTATCGCTGGTGCGGTGACAGGTGCAGGTCCCTCTCGATCTCCTTCGCCAGCTGCACAAAGTCCTCGAGCTCCCTGTCAGCAGCTTTCCTCAGGTGCGGGCGTAGCACCCTCTTCATCAGTTCCACCGCTATGTCCAGCGCCGTGTTGGTCTGTCCGCCTGCATCCAGACGCCGATGTAGTCGCACTTTGGACCTTATGAACGTCTCTACGTCCTCCTCTGCTCGTTGAGGCTCGCAGAATAATGCACGCTGGCACTGGGCGCGCATGCGGGCGGTGTTAAAATGGGCTTCAAGGCGCGGCGCGAAGTCTTCCCACTCCACGTCATACTCGCCGGTCATGGTCCACCAGTCCATCGCGGGTCCCCTGAGCTGCTCGGTGATGCGTTTTGTCCATTCTTCTTTCGGGACGCCATGCCTAGCCAGGCAGTCCTGGCACGCCCGTGTGAACTTTTCCGGGTCCTCGTACGTGTGCCCATAGAAATCCGGCAGCTTGATCCTGATGTTGTCCCGCCGAACCTCACTCACTACTGTCACAGGTGCGGGCACGTTCACCTTGTCATCGCAGGCTGCGCACATGAACAGGCCATTGCGGAAGTTCAGGAATTCGCGTGCCTCCGTGCACATGCAGTGTCTCATGGTGCTGCACTGGTGGCAGTATGCCACATCGTCTGCCTGACAGTGGCACCCCACGGCATGGCAACGGCATGTCGACATGACTCAGCCCTCCTTCTTGACCTGGACCGGATCCTCCCGTGTGCCGCACTCACATGTGGTGTGCGCGTCGACTCGCGCGGTCCCCTCTCTCTCGCCTGTCAGTAGGTCCATGTTCCACCACTCGTCCATATCAATTGCGACGTCTCTTTGCATCGCGACGCGGCAGGCCGACCCGAGCGACGGGTCGTGATGTCGCTGGCAGGCCGCGAACATGTAGGGGGTTCACCTCCCCTCGCTACTGAGTTGTATGTGCTCGCTCGCTTCCTGCCTCGTGGGAGCCCGTAGCGGTGTGGGTGCGTGACGTGTGTGTTGAAAGCTGACGTGGGGGTGGAGCAGGGGTGGAGAGCGGGGTGGAGAGCCAGGGTGTACAGTGGGGGTGAAGAGCGGTGGTGAAGAGCGGGGGTGGGGAGAGGGTAAAGAGCGGCTGTGGAGAGCGGAGAAGGGGGGGGGGGGGGTTGTCTGGTCTCGGCCCTACTTATCTTGCTGGCGTGGCATCGCTCCGTCGCGCGGTGTTGCCACGTTGCGCGCTGTTGCACTGGTTCCTATGCGAGCCCATTGTCTGCTAATTTCTGGTTTCATTTTCCATGGTTTGTTTGTCGAAAGAGTCCATTGAGATTTTAGCCACACAAGTTGGGCGACAATTTGACGCCGTGCTCGCTGCCTGTCTTAAAATTATTATATTTAAATTATGTGAATAAAAATTTCGACTCGAGGGCAGGGTTCTTTTTCTCGTGGCTGCAGGAAGGGACGCGTCTACAAAGTGCCCCCTGGGCTGTTTTGGCCACCCAGGACACCGTAACTATTGAAAAACACACGTAAATGTAACTGGTTTTATTGCTGCGTCACACGATGCAGTACTTCACCTTGTACAGTACATCTTCACGTGACTGGCCATATTATCATCGACCTTCTCATCTCCGCACACACGGCCCTCGATTGGCGGTACTGATTCACGTCTGGTGGAATTCCGGAGGACTACCACACCGAGGGATGCAAGCTATCCTGAGAGAGGCAGTGACAACGATTAAGGCACGTGGCGAATTTAGTTGTTAGGAAGTGGTAGCCTGGACGGTGAGATACAAAGATAGTACACTAGTCACTGATTAAGGAATTAGACAAAACACTGAAATTAACATTTACACATGGCTGATAGCGAAAACTAACACTAACACTTAAACTCGGTAATAAAGTTTACTTTAGGAATGTCCCGGAGCTCGGGATGATACTGGCCTCTCCCGAAAATTACGTTATAAACGAGGGCTCGTCCTCGTGGTGGCATGGGCCACATTAAGCTGGGTACGGGCATGGTGGTACCTGACGTAACTCACCCGCGACCACGGCATGTCCCAGGAACTGATGCGTTATAAAGTCAATGTTCGCTTTAGGCGCAATGCCACCCTGCGTGGGGAAAGTTCAAATTCTCCGGTCGGAGCGATTAAGGCGTGAAACACAGGCACCTCGGCGGGCTGCCCAAAAACACTAAAAATTACGTAGAACACTAAAACGACTCGTAGTCAAGTCACACATATTTACTGACGAACCGTACGACACGTCATACGGTCGATTTAGGGCCGGCCGTGGAGCAGATGAAAACAGATTTGGAAATATTACCTATTGAAGCTACATGCTGTTTCTGGCGCGAGAAGTGAAGGCTCCAAGTGCGCCGAGCTGCCGGCCCTGGTGAGTCCTGAAAGGCTACTGACGACTCTTCCTGGCAACCCAGCCAGGGAGGGGAAGAAATTACGCTGGAATCTACGGAGCACGGGAAGATGATGCCGACCAGTTTTGTGAACCAAAAGCGTTTATAATTACATAAATTAATTATTAAGGAAAATTTGATATATCAAAAGTATTAGTTAATGTTTGTAATTTAAATTGCATATGCACTGTGTCTCCTTTTGCGCATTGCCACACCCAGCTGGGCGCTTCGTACACACAGCCAGCCGTGACTTATGTCACGCCGTTCGAGTCACTGCAACCCCCTACTCTATGTTGCACGTGCGGGCGTGTTCGTAGCACTGGCCCTAGTTCAGGTGTTGAGGACCCATAACGGCCTATGCTCTCAGAGGGAGCACTAACGGCGGCGTCAACGTTAACCAGTTAAGCCGTTTGTGGCATGATGTGCTGCATCTATTTGACTCTTTTTCTTTTTGACATTCACAGCTGGCTAGCTTTGCTTTGCGAGAGTCCGATTGCGGGACTTGATAATGTAAAATAAAATAGTCTCATGTTATACTTATAATTTTGTACAAGTATTGAATGTTACAGTTACAGGGATCAGTATTATACAGTATTATCAGTATTATATGCGAATTATTCAACTATGTATTTTGTGAAAAAACTATTTGTATCCATTTATAATGTACCTATTTACAGTTGAAAGGATAGTAATTAAAGAAGACGTAAAGATAAAATTTAATTTTGCTTGTACCTACAATAACACACCTCTAGTAGCCATTCCTAATCCAGCTTTGGACTTTGTCATTTGTTTCAGGTACATAGTTTGTGAGGGTACTTTTTTATAGTTTATCCATGCGTGGATTGGAGGTTATTTGCTGATCTGCAACAAGTACCCTTCAGTGTATTCCCTCAACAAAGAAGTACTATTGCAGAACAGTGCTGTAACTCAGACATTGCAGATAGCGATGCGAATTTAAATGCAAATTCTGTTTCAGTTCAAGTTGATCTAGACAAAATCAAATGTCGATGTTCTCATAAAGTGGTTGAAAAGAAATAGTCGTCACTCATCATTGTAAAAAAGAATAAAATAATCACCAAATTACGAGCAAAATATAAAGAACTAGAAAGACAGTTAAAAGAAAAAAAGAAAGTTTCCCATGCTGAAAAATGTATTCTAATTTAATCGCAGCTAAAAATGATAATAGTTTGAAGGCGAACTTTATATTGGAGCAACTGCAGATGTTTGGTAAAGGAAAATTGCCATATTCAGAAGCGACATTAAAAAATTTCCTCTCTTTGGGAAATGTGTTTACCGAAAGGTTACATCTTCGCAAGAGAAATGAACATATTACACTTGCCACACAAATCCACCATAAACAAATATGTAGGGAATTGTTCTGGTCAAACAGTAATCACTGATGAAATCATACAGACTGATAACAGAATTTGAGGCACTGAGCACAGATCAAGAACGAATTGGTTCACTCATTATTGATGAGATGTCAATTCAGCCCAAATTGTTATACGATAGGCAGCTTGATCAGTTTCATGGTTGGAACGAATTATCAGACGAGAAAATGGACAATGGTGATGAATTGGCAAATAGACTTCTATGTTTCATTTTTAGAGGAATTTCTGCCAAGATTCGAATTCCTGTTGCATTTTTCTTTTGCAAGACTTTAGATGGCTCGCAACTGTACACAAAAACTCTGCAAGTAATAGAAGCCATTGAAAAAGTGGGATTTTGTGTGCTGAGAATTGTTACTGATAATTCCAAGGTAAATGTGACAATGTATGAGAAATTATGTTAAGGGCCTGTCACATCAGTGATACATCATCCTACAGACAAGACAAGAATAATATCCCTTAGCTTTGACCAGAGTCACATAATAAAAAATATCAGGACACAGTTTCTGGAGAAGACATTCAGGCTAAATGGGACTCAGATAACAGGAAAGCATGTACAAACTTTATATAAGTTACAGAAAAACTCTGTGTTTACCCCTGTTCGGAATTTGTCTCGGAAGTCGGTATATCCTTCAAATTTGGAAAAAAATGAATTTAAAACGAGCAAAACTGTTATTTTCTGAACCAGTGACTGCTGCACTTGAGACATGCAGCACACTTTCAAGTGAACACTTTCCCGACAAAGACAGTCTTCAGGCAACAGTTCACTTCATGAAAATTGTAAGAAAGTGGTTTGACATTCATGATGTTTGCAACAGAACACAAGCCTGTATATCAAGGAATATGGACAAACTGCACTTATTTTCCGTGAGTGATGAACGTCTTCAGTGGCTTACACAAACATTCCTGCCTTATGCAGCTGATATTCAACAACTTGGTAGAAACCGAAACGAAACCTTCAGCTCAGAGACCTATGAAGCACTTGTAATCACTACAAAATCAACAGTTGCCTGCATAACATATTTGCTGGACAATGGTTTTCACTATGTCTTAACTAGAAACTTTTCGAGTGACGACATTGAATTGTTCTTCAGTCATCTAAGGCAAATTAGAGGTTTTAATGATGCTATGGATGCTCGGTCATGTTTGCATGCAATACAAACAACCCTACGCACTGGTATTATACGAGCATCAATGTATGCAAATGTGGAGAGTGATCCAAGCTTTTCATCTTCAAAACAATGCCATGCAAAACCCAACTCTTCCCAGTCGACGGATGTTCTACCAAATTCTTTCCTAGAAATCCTGAATCGTCTATTGAACAGTAAGTATTGATACCCAATCTTAGTTATTAGCGAGTAAAGTTGTTTTTCATTTTTACATTTGGCGAAATTTTCTTTGCAGCCTGTCCAGCAACAATGAAAACTGCATCAGTTGCCTTTGTTTGTGGCTATCTCGTAAGAGTTACCGAGAAGAACACCAACTGCATTCACTGCATGGACTTGCTAGCCACAGTATCCAGTAATTCACCGTTAAATATGCCAATCCATAATCAAGACAGAGATGGCTTGAGATATGCTAAGGCTTCGTTTGTTTCTATTGTGATAATCATTGTGGAATTTTGTGTAAGTGCATTAAAATTTTTGTCGAGCAAAGGTGTACGAGAATCGCTCACACAATATTGTAAGACAAGATTTATTGACTCTCTTAAGGGCGCCGTCTGGCTAGAGATTAAACGTGTGACCCCGTACATAGCATGTCGTTCTTGCTCGGAGCTGAGTGGCGACATTCGGAACTACTCTTATCTCCTCCTCGCTGCCCCACCCCACTAGTACCCACCCTCCTCCCCACGCCGACACTGCTGGCCAGATAGGAGCCGCCCTGCCGCCTCGCCATGTGTCTGAATCACTCTGCGTTCTTTAGTTTACCGTAGCCGGCATGCCAATTGCATATATGTTTAGTGTAGCGATATAGCAAAATTCTTATTTTAGTGGTTGATAGTAACGTGTTAACACTAAGTTATTGTGCATATGTCACACAGACAAATGTGACTGCATACGTAAAAAATATTCTGTCTGAATTACTGACTTAGAAATACATGTCTGGACACTACTTTACATTGATGGTTGATTACAATGTGATGTTTTCCCGGTTATTCGCAAAACTACTTGGAAACCCCTATGGTGTCACCAGTACAGTCACGCTGTGAATGAGCATTTTAATTTACATATATTTAACACCAAAAATGTTTAACTTTTAAACTTTTTCTTAATTTTTATCTATATATTGTTTTAAATTTTGATCGGTTACTAAATTAACAGCATTTCTGCACCAAGGGCGCGGGCAGTTTTATTCAGTTACAAGGGTGTCAAAAATTCGTAGGCAAACAGGCAAATTTCGACTAAAATCAGTAGTAGGGATATTTTAAATACAAATAATATAAAAGGCACACATTTTTACTAACGACTGTTACATTTTGAGTTTTGATAGTGGAATATTTTTTTTAAAGTTTAAGAATGGTTGGTATGAAATAAAAAGTAGATAAGTTTTAAAAAAAGTTTGATAACAAATGAAACGAATCTAAATCATCAAAGAAAAATATTCATTCAATAATATTAAATCTTCAAGTAACAAAATAAAAATATACCTTAAAGCAAAAAAAAAATTTCTTCAAGGCAGCCGCAAAATATATTTTTGTCATTCAACTTTCTTCATAAGCACTGCACTACACAGTTTATCCAGTATGACAAATTGAGTAAACGAAATCCATCCCTCTCGGCACAGACTACAGGTTTAGGTAGATTTCGAAGTACCTATCGCTTCATGAAATGTTCAAAAAACTTCTATAAACTTATGAAACTTTTAAGCATCCTGTACGTTCTACAATATTCAAAATTGATCGAATGAACACTGTCTTTTTCCAAGACCCAAAACTATTTTAAAACATTTAGTTCAATTCATCCAGGACTGAATAACATAGAACGTATTTCATATTACTCCTACGCATTTATTACCTTCTAACACTACTTTTCATACCTTGCACTAATAAGCGGTAAAACCAAATTATTTGCTCTAGATCATTGTTTATGATAATATGAAGATAGTAAAAAATAAATTTCAACATATTTGATAGGAACTATAAATTATTTTCAACCTCTATTATAACTGTAAATAGTTCGTCGTAACGACAATTGTTTCAGCCAAAGGTTTTGGATAATGTTTAGGAATTTTGCAATAAATTATTTAATTTTTGATAGTATATCAACTAAAAAGTTATGATTTTTTTAAATCTTTTAACCATTTTTATTCCCACGACTTGCATTAATGGCTGGTTACATAATATTTTACTTCATATGAACGTTCTTGACAATAGGGTAAAGTCTCCTTATCCCAGCCACCCCCCATTAGTCAGCCATTTCCTAATTAATTTGCTTAAAATAAGTATATCTGTGGTAGTATATACTCCATGCACTGGCCGAATGCTCGGACCAGTTTATTTTGTCTATGGGAGAAGCACCATAACACCACCTGAAAAGATATGTTATCTAGGTATGAGTTTTTTTTTTAAACACAGTTGTCATTGTCTTTGCAAGATGGAATCCATTGAAGTTTTTTGTTAGTGTACTCCTCCAGCTTTTAAAGGTAACTCAGATGGTAATATTATGTTAATGTGTTTTGGAAGTAGTTTATTTGCATAGTAATGTTTTTACTAAATTATTAGAAGAGTAAATTTTAACAAATATTTCGTGAATCTTTTAATTATAACGTGGCTGTGTATAGGGCTCGTTTTGCGAAGATATCTCCAGTAGTCAGCCACAGCGGCCGACTATTGGTGAATTATACCATACACAATATTTTTGGTATTTTTATGGTCTATGGATGCAGAAAAGTTTCTTATTATTTGGTGCACCGTGATATATAGTTTTGTTCCAAATCACCAGTAGTCAGCCACCTAATAGTTTGTCAACTTGTTAATGGCTGAGTAATGGTGTTTATGTCTCCTTAGTTCAGCCACCAGAATGATTTTTAATAAATGTGCAGTTAAAGTGTTTTTGTCTATGTAAGAATAAGAAGTTTTGTACTAAATTTGAAGCGCCCGCCGCGCTTCTGTGACGTCATCTCCGTGCCGCAGCCTTCCTTTCCTTCTCCCCTCTTAACCCCTCTCCGCCTCAAGGTGCCAATTTCCCCTTCCCTTTCTTTCCCCCTAGCCTCTCCTCAATTGTAGCGACTGCAACGCCATCTAGCGAATAGTATAAATGAGCGCGTATAACTTTTAATTGTCTATTTCGTGGGTCTCTCTTGGTGGAAGCAGGTCGTCTCTGGCCCGGTCGAGGGGCAGCTCGTCTAGGTAAAATTCTTCAGGAGACGGAGTTAGTGTGTGCACACGATGGCCGTGCGAGTAACGTAAATATTAAATATGCTTGCCAGCCTTGATTTTCATGTAGCCATCCCTTTTGACTTTGACCTTCACTTAATTTATTTTTCTTTGTGCTGGAAGCATTTGCTTACTCCCTCCTGCATGTGGTTTTGATTTTAGTTGCTGCGCGACTTGCATTGTCGGCAGTGGACTCTTAACTTATTTCAACGGCATCCAGACCACGCTTTGATTGCTTTTGGTTTAGAAGTAAGCACGTTAAGTGCCCGATGCCGCCCTTGTATTTGTTTTTTCATAAGAGCTTTCAGTTCCGTATGACGTAATTTTACGCATCGTTTTGCCTCGATTTTGCCCTCTTTCTTTTCCTCCCAGCTGTACCCCCGACCGGAGCCATTTGGTTAAGGCATACCCCCCGTGATCTAGCATATTTTGTTTGAGCACTTCTCTGTATTACGCTTACCTAGCCTTGGCAGTGAATGTCATCATGACGAGACCCACTGAAAATTGTAGCTGTAACAAACCATGTAACCGATCCCTCGCTTCTCTCTTGGGCTTGCATTTCTGTCCGCGGGATTACGCTCTCTATGAGTAATAGATATTTAATATGTTTTTTTCAAGGAGTGCACAATTAACGTTATATTAGGTGTTGGTTTATTTTGTAGTACATAATTCCTTGCCCCTACACGTGTTTGGACCGCTCGTATAGTCTGTATGTATATTGAGTCAGTTCCTAAAGTTGTTAACAGCAACGTACGTCTTGTGAATCACGTGTGTAATGACATAATGTTCACTATGATTTCGGTCTTCGCTCGCCTCCGGGCCGTAACGTAATGCGTACGCACGTATACTTGAATATTGGTTTCTCTCCTCTCTTATAGTGTGTGGTAACTGAGTCATAATTTCGCACAGAAAATGAGAAAATGTCTATCCCCATTGTCAGAGGCGACTGTTTTATACTGCATGATCCAGGGCATGCCTAGGAAATTCAACTTGTAACGGAGAGAGAGAAAGAATATTAACTTGTTGCTTGTTGCTTGTTGTTTCGTACGACTGTAAGAGATACGCAGTAGTAGTTTGTTTGTTGAATCAGAGTACATTGGGCACAAGGTTCACCCTAGTTTTTTCCATAAGTAAGGACTCAGTAAAGACATAAGGAGTGAAAATCATTGTGAAGGGAATAAACTTCATTAAATGTATGCTAATTTGTATTTGCTACGCACATGCCTCTAGCTGGCATCGAATCCGTTGACAGTGTATGTATATGTGTTAAGTTTGCGAAATTATAACGTTGTTGAGTGCGACTCATGTTCTTTATTTGTATTTATGATTTATCACTTTCTGCTTAACTGTCTTTTCTAGCAAAGACCCCACACACGATTTTCTTGTGCCCCCATACACTTCGCTTGCATGTGTAGGATAATCAGTAGGAGTGTTTGGTGGCGCATGGATGCACCCTGGTGGTATGCTTAACTGGATACCCCCACGCTGCAAAACTGCGCTACTCTGCTCTTTAGGCAGATTATAGTGATAAATCCGTTTGTATTGTTTGTTTCGGTGCACCATGGCCGTCTCCGTGAGCTGGGTTTACCAGTTGCACAAGACCGATTTGGCGCTGCATCTCGAGGAAAATGGTCTGCCCGTGGCGGACACCGATACCGTCGCCGAGATGAGGGCGCGTTTGGTTGACTACCTGCGTAAATCCGCAGGAGCCGCATCTGAAGTCACGACCAGGCAGCCCCCAGCTGATGTGAGTCCTTCCTCGTCCTCATTTAACGTAAAACTTTTTTTTGCCGCCCTTAAAACCATCCCGTTCCTGGGTGGAAGTGATCCCAGGCAGATCTTAGATTTTGTGATTAAGGCTGAGAGCCTGCATAAATTAAATTTAGTTCCACTTGAGGCTTTTCTGAAAGCACTCTTAAGTAAAGTTACGGACATCCATGTACCTCTGTTAAATGAGGCCATTGCTCAGGGTACGAGCTTTGATAAGTTTAAAAAATCACTGGTATGTTCAGTGTGTCCGCCTAGGGTTCTAGATGCCTGTAAGAGGGAGCTAGTGTGGCGCTTCCAAAACCCAGATGAAACCATTATGGAATATGTCACGTCGGTTACCGCGTACGCGGGAGCCTTAGAGCTGGGTACCCCGGAAGAGGAGTTTGTCCAACTTATTTTGGGTAATTTGGCCCCCGTGGTGTGGCAGAACTGCTCGATGCTCGCTCCTCCCACCTCGCTCGCAAGCCTACGGACTTGGGCGGGCGAAGTGGAAAGTCGCCTTGTTTCTCTTGCTAAGTATCAAGCTGAGTTCCCGGCAAAGCGCCCCAGCTCGGTGAAAAATGACTCTCGTTTTGACGGACGTATTTTTACGTCGCAGTCCGCCCCCCCCGTTCTCACTCCCCGTAGCCCGAAACTCCGTGACGTGGCAGACACCTCCACGCCTCGTGTGTTTGACAGCCTGCCTCGCGGCGAGCGTTCTGCCCATTTCACGCCTGGGCCCGAGGCGCGGGCCGCAGCTCGCGCGGCCATGAGTTTACCGCCTGAGGTAACCGCGCCCGTGGGCTCGCGGTCCGCGACCTTGACCCAGTCACGGCAGCTAGTGACCTTGGACACCCGCCGCGGAGCCGGCAGGTGTGCCAATTGTAGCGCCTTTGGACACGTCACGTATGAGTGTACTGTTCCGCGGGTGGAAATAAATCAACGTAGATGTTTTCGGTGTAAGGCAGTGGGACATTATAGGAGCGACTGCACGGGAACTGAGAGACAGCCTCGTGCGGAAAACTAATCTGGACGGGACGGAAAAGAGGTCGTATCCGTCGGCTACTCAAAAAATCCTCTGAACCCACTCATTTACATTTCCTCCCAATTAAAATTCAGAAACATTTATTTCCAGCCTTAGTCGATACCGGTGCTACCCGGTCTGTTATTAGTGAAAAATGTTTCATCACATTAGTGCAGTTGTACCCTCAACTTTCACAACGAGTTGTATCGGATGATTCCGTAAGGAATATCGTTGTCGCTAACGGGCAAGGCATACGCACATGTAAATCTATTATAATTCATTTTAAAATCCATGGATTTTCCTGGAGTTGGCCGTTTGTCGTTGTCCCCGGGATTTTGCCGAATCTAATCCTTGGCTTAGATTTTTTGGGCAAATCACGCTGTCGACTCAGTCCCGCCAACCATGAATTGCAATTTGATTTCGCTCCTGCTGTAAAAATTCGTTTACGTCATGAGGTCCGCGAACCCATAGTTATGAGTTGCAATGATTCCGATAACACGATGCGCGATCAAGCCATCGCCGCTCTCGTGCGGGAGTTTCCTGACGTGATAACACGTAAGATCGGCAGATGTGACATCTTGCCTTTTCGTTTTCATGTTACCGACGAAGTGCCCGTTTTTGCCAAATATTTGAAGGTTTCTCCCCCTAAGCTGCAGGCCATGCGCGCCATTATCGACAGATTACTCGCTGCCGGCGTCGTTACCCCTTCGACATCCGAGTTTTGCACCCCTACTTTTTTGGTTGCTAAGAAGGGGGGCTCTGAGTGGCGCCTTGTGCATAACTTTAAACCTCTCAACAAGAAGGTAATTCATCCAGTTTGGCCAATACCGACGGTAGAGAGCGCCTTACAACACTTGGGTAAAGCCAAAATATTTTCCATCATCGACCTCAACGACAGTTACCATCAATGCTTGCTTGATCCCGCCTGTAGAAAATACACTGCCTTTTCAACCCCTTTTGGCCACTACGAATTCAACAGAATTCCGATGGGTGTAAGCTTCGGGAGCGAAGCCATGAGCCGTGTTCTGGACCATGTGCTAAGCGACCTTAAATACAAATTTGTTTTTAACTATATCGACGACATAATTGTATATAGTAATTCACTTTCAGAACATCTTGATCACCTTAAGCAAGTCTTGGCACGTCTGAGAAACGCGCATCTTACTGTTAATCCACATAAAATTTCCTTGGCACAAGACTCAGTAAAATTTTTAGGCTATGTAATTTCAGAAGGGAAACTTCACATGGATCCGGATAAGGTCGCCCCCGTGGCTACTTTTCCGCGTCCAAAGACTTTGAAGGGAATTCAAAAATTTCTCGGCATGCTGGGGTATTATGCGCGTTTTATCCCAGATTTTGCCACGATTTGCGCGCCGTTGAATCGGTTGCGAAAGAAAAACGCTGCTTTTGTTTGGGGTGAGGAACAGGAAACGGCCTTTCAATCTCTAAGAAAATGTTTGTGTTCCGCCCCCGTGTTAATTCTCCCCGACTTCAATAAACGTTTTGCCCTGCAGGTTGATGCTTCCTCAGTAGCCCTTGGAGCCGTCCTCGGACACATGGAGAACGGAAAATTGAGACCAATTGCTTTTGCAAGTCGAACCCTCTCAGAGTCAGAGCGCCGCTTGGGCACCTATGAGAAGGAGGCCCTTGCGTGCCTTTTCGGACTCGAAAAATTCGAGTTTTACTTGGATTGTAGAGAGTTCGACCTGTATACAGACAACCAGGCCTTAAGTTGGCTGTGCAATCATCCCTCGCAGCTCGGGAAGCTTGGGCGTTGGATACTGCGGTTGTCAAAATTCCGATTTGTAATCCATCACCTAAGAGGTGCGGAGAACGTTGTGGCCGACAGTTTATCTAGAATGTTCAACCCGGATGATTTTGAAATTGATAACCCTTCCCCCCCGGATGCGGTTGAGTTTATTTCGGTGTGCAAAATCTTCCCCGAATCCTTCATAAACCTGAAAGCCTGCCAGCAGGATGATCCTGCATGTATTCGAATCCGGAACGATTTGCAATGTGGAATGGCCTTACCCTTTGCCGAGAAGGATGGGTTGTTAGTGTATGCTGGCCCGTCAGGACGAGCTCAGAAAGTTGTCGTCCCTGAAAAACTTAAGGGTATGATTATCACTTATTTCCATGCCTCACTTGTGGGTGGGCACATGGGAATAGATAAAACATATCGTAAAATTGCCCAACATTTTTTCTGGCCAGAAATGCGTCAAGACGTGCGCGATTTTGTACGCGCCTGTATTGACTGTCAGCTATCAAAGCCCCCACACAATGCTAAAGTAGGGCTTTACTGTGCCGACGCTCCCGTCGCCCCTTGGCAGGTTCTGCATATTGATATTTTCGGACCGCTGACGCGATCAAAAAAAGGCAACGTATGCTTATTAGTAATTCTAGATATTTTTACTAAATTTGTTGTTTTAACCCCCCTTAAAAACATGAAGGCGTCGTCCATAGTAAAAGTTCTTAAGGAACAGGTGTTTAAAATCTTAGGCCCGCCGTGTATTGTAGTATCAGACAACGCTAAATACTTTCAGTCGAACTTATACAAAAATTTCTTGTTTGAATTTTCTGTAAAGCCGGTGTACAGTTCACCGTATTTTCCACAGGGAAATATGAGTGAGAGAACCAACAAGGTTCTCAAGGGAATTTTCACTTCGTTCTACCGCGCCGACCAGACTCTCTGGGACGCCGATCTTGAACTTTTAAATATTGGTTTGAACGCAGCTCATCACAGTTCTACAGGGCATCCCCCCTCCGTGCCTTTCCTGGGGAGGGAACTTACCTTACCCTTGCTCAACCAGTGGGGGTTGCCACCTGTCGACTCTAGTTTGTCAAGTGTAGAGTTAGATCGTGTCTTGGAAGACGTTACTAAGAATTTAGCTAAGGCTAGGGAAAACGTGGCACGAAATTATGATGCAAAAAGGGCAGCCCATTCATTCGCTGTTGGCGACGTTGTGCTCTGCCGCTCTTACGTTTTGCCCTCATTAGCGGCTAGCCTAAACGTCAAACTTTTGCCGCCCTATGATGGGCCGTTTTTGATTACTAAGTTTTTAGCAGCTAACACTGTTCAGTTACAGCTAATGAGCAATAAACGTAAGTGGCGTAAGGCACACGTAACACAGCTAAAGCGTTTCATTCAGTGATTTAATGCAACGTTTTGGCAGCTAGTGGAAGCCTTGAGATACTTAAGTTTTTTTTTTTTTTTTTGGTGTGTGTATTACTACTTTAGGTATGTTTTCTAATTAGATTGTAGAATTGTTAGTAACAGGATATAGTGTTCAGTCGCAGTTCAGTTGATGATTACAGTTTCCTTCAAGCGCGCGCGCCTCCTTTCTACCCCTCCCTTGGGCTGTGCGCGGACAACTCTACGAGAAGCCTGCTACGTCTCTGCTTTGCCGCTGCCCCTCCGCCCCCTACGCCGCCAGCCCTTGACTGCTGCGGGGTGAGGAGACTGTTGGACGGCGTGGAGATCTGGTGACAGACTCTCCGCTGTTCGGACGCCACCGCCGCCGCGGTTCAGCTCTAGAGGTATTCTCGGCCCGCCAGAAGACGTCTGCGGGAAGGATGCTGCAGAGTTCCGATGTCCGCCACTTAGCGCTGAGTGGCTGAGACGAGGAAAAGCGCCGAGCGCTGCCTGAACCCTTTGCAACCTTGTACCGCCAGAATAGGTACCTGATACGGCGCTTATCGTTTCTCTCTTTCACTTCAGAAAAAAATGGAGGGGGACCTGTCAGCGACACGTCGGACGCGAGTCGCCTGTATTCTACTTGTGCAGCACCAAGGAGATCGCGGTCCCCTGTTGGAGCTGCCACCCGTCGCACCGCTGAAACGAACACGTTGCTGCCCCCCTCCAGCGGCACGATCCGGCTAGTTTCAAGTCATTTCTACATCGTCTGAATCAAGGCGTTCGCAAGATACAAGAAGTTGGCTCATGTCACAAACACTGAACTTCAACACGACTTTAAGCTCGGGCTCACAGGGCAGAAGACTTCGTAAGGGGTGGGGGTTGAAGCGCCCGCCGCGCTTCTGTGACGTCATCTCCGTGCCGCAGCCTTCCTTTCCTTCTCCCCTCTTAACCCCTCTCCGCCTCAAGGTGCCAATTTCCCCTTCCCTTTCTTTCCCCCTAGCCTCTCCTCAATTGTAGCGACTGCAACGCCATCTAGCGAATAGTATAAATGAGCGCGTATAACTTTTAATCGTCTATTTCGTGGGTCTCTCTTGGTGGAAGCAGGTCGTCTCTGGCCCGGTCGAGGGGCAGCTCGTCTAGGTAAAATTCTTCAGGAGACGGAGTTAGTGTGTGCACACGATGGCCGTGCGAGTAACGTAAATATTAAATATGCTTGCCAGCCTTGATTTTCATGTAGCCATCCCTTTTGACTTTGACCTTCACTTAATTTATTTTTCTTTGTGCTGGAAGCATTTGCTTACTCCCTCCTGCATGTGGTTTTGATTTTAGTTGCTGCGCGACTTGCATTGTCGGCAGTGGACTCTTAACTTATTTCAACGGCATCCAGACCACGCTTTGATTGCTTTTGGTTTAGAAGTAAGCACGTTAAGTGCCCGATGCCGCCCTTGTATTTGTTTTTTCATAAGAGCTTTCAGCTCCGTATGACGTAATTTTACGCATCGTTTTGCCTCGATTTTGCCCTCTTTCTTTTCCTCCCAGCTGTACCCCCGACCGGAGCCATTTGGTTAAGGCATACCCCCCGTGATCTAGCATATTTTGTTTGAGCACTTCTCTGTATTACGCTTACCTAGCCTTGGCAGTGAATGTCATCATGACGAGACCCACTGAAAATTGTAGCTGTAACAAACCATGTAACCGATCCCTCGCTTCTCTCTTGGGCTTGCATTTCTGTCCGCGGGACTACGCTCTCTATGAGTAATAGATATTTAATATGTTTTTTTCGAGGAGTGCACAATTAACGTTATATTAGGTGTTGGTTTATTTTGTAGTACATAATTCCTTGCCCCTACACGTGTTTGGACCGCTCGTATAGTCTGTATGTATATTGAGTCAGTTCCTAAAGTTGTTAACAGCAACGTACGTCTTGTGAATCACGTGTGTAATGACATAATGTTCACTATGATTTCGGTCTTCGCTCGCCTCCGGGCCGTAACATAATGCGTACGCACGTATACTTGAATATTGGTTTCTCTCCTCTCTTATAGTGTGTGGTAACTGAGTCATAATTTCGCACAGAAAATGAGAAAATGTCTATCCCCATTGTCAGAGGCGACTGTTTTATACTGCATGATCCAGGGCATGCCTAGGAAATTCAACTTGTAACGGAGAGAGAGAAAGAATATTAACTTGTTGCTTGTTGCTTGTTGTTTCGTACGACTGTAAGAGATACGCAGTAGTAGTTTGTTTGTTGAATCAGAGTACATTGGGCACAAGGTTCACCCTAGTTTTTTCCATAAGTAAGGACTCAGTAAAGACATAAGGAGTGAAAATCATTGTGAAGGGAATAAACTTCATTAAATGTATGCTAATTTGTATTTGCTACGCACATGCCTCTAGCTGGCATCGAATCCGTTGACAGTGTATGTATATGTGTTAAGTTTGCGAAATTATAACGTTGTTGAGTGCGACTCATGTTCTTTATTTGTATTTATGATTTATCACTTTCTGCTTAACTGTCTTTTCTAGCAAAGACCCCACACACGATTTTCTTGTGCCCCCATACACTTCGCTTGCATGTGTAGGATAATCAGTAGGAGTGTTTGGTGGCGCATGGATGCACCCTGGTGGTATGCTTAACTGGATACCCCCACGCTGCAAATTTATTTGTTATATTATCATAGCCCACTTAAATAATAATGTGCTTCGTTACAATTTAATATGGTAAATATTGGCTACCTGTTGGACTAACTGAATAGGAATAGTAGCCTACATGACAAGAGGCAGAATAGCCTATCTCCGTATGCCTGATGTCCTGCTCTTAGCTAATAGCCTATTTACTGTAGGTAGTCCTATCATTTTATTAAAATATATACAAAATAACGTGATTATTTATACTTTAAAATTCTATTTTGCAGTGGTTTTGCGACTACCCTACTGTTGCAAAACAACAAAGGACAAGATGGCATTAGGAAAAAGAGTCATTCACAATTACAGCGAGGATGCCCTGGCAGATGCTTTGCGTGCAATCAGGGAACAGAGCATGGGAATTCGACAAGCAAGTCGTGAATTTGGAGTACCAAGAGGTTCATTACAAGATCGTCTTCATGGAAGGGTAAAAGAAGGCCCAAGAAAAATGGGTCCTTCAACTGTGTTGAGTGAAGAAGAAGAAAGAAAATTAGTGCAGTGGTTAGTAAATCTTGCAAAAAGTGGTTTTCCAAGGAAAAAAGAAGAACTGTTAAATTCTGTACAACAAATTATAAAATCAACAGAAAGGGAAACTCCATTTAATGATGACCGCCCTGGGAATAAATGGTATGCTTCTTTCATGAAGAGACATCCAGAGTTAGTACAGAGAACGCCTGAAAGTTTAACCAAAGGACGTGCAATTATTACAGAGGAATCCATACGAAAGTGGTTTAAAGACTTGGAGCAATACCTAGAAGAGATCAATGCCAAAGACATCTTACAGGATCCAAATAGAATTCTGAATGGTGATGAGACCAGCTTTAGTTTATGTCCTAAGACTGGAAAAGTGATTGCCCCTAAAGGTTGGAAAGATGTCTATGAAGTGAAATTGGCAAATGAAAAAGAGACTATTACTGTCCTTCTAGTTTTTACAGCCAGTGGTAAAACTCTCTTCCCAATGGTGGTGTTCCCTTATGTCAGACCACCACGCGAAGTAATTGACAGTATTCCTGAAAACTGGTTTTTGGGGAGGAGTGAAAGTGGTTGGATGAAAAGTGAAATATTTTTTGAGTATGTGGCAAATGGTGTAAATAAGTGGCTTGAAGATGAAGAAGTGCCCAAACCTGTTATATTGTTTGTTGATGGTCACAAGTCGCATTTAACATTAGAACTGAGCGAGTTTTGTAGTAATAATGGAATAATACTTTATGCTTTACCACCAAACACCACACATCTAATGCAACCAGCCGATGTGAATGTTTTCAAGCCTCTTAAATCGGAGTGGAAAAAGACAGTGAGAGAATGGCAGTACAAACCAGAAAATGTGAACACTGTCTTAACCAAGTCAACATTTTGCCCATTGTTGGCCACAGTACTTGATAACCCTTCTTTACAGGAGATCATTCAGAATGGCTTTCGTAAATGTGGACTTTACCCCTTTCAGCCAGATTCAGTGGATTATAGTAAATGTGTTCAAAACAAACTTGAAACTCTTAGCAGCAATAACATGGATGCTCCAGTTTCTTTAAACAGAGAACAAGTACATACTGCAGAAATTGTCATTTCATAAGACCACAACTTTTACAGAAGGGAATAAACACTGATGACATATTAGAAGAGCTCAAAAAAACCAAAAATCTCATTTGCACCACACCAACATGTTCAAGGCCTTTCACCGATGTAATTGACGAGTCAGTGACATCTGATAACTCCCTTTATTTACACACCTTAGATATTGCTGACATGGAAATTATGATGGAGTCAGAACTGCCATTAACGATGGGCGAATCAGCCCATATTGATACTGAAAATGGCAGAGCATTGTGTTTAGCTTCTTCTACAATGGGAGGTATTGAGCAGAGGTATACAGAGGAGAATCAAGTGACTCCAGTGAAAACTTGTGAAGATGAGCATATGCTAGTGGGAAATGAAGTCTCTCCAACCGCACCTCTTGAACACAATGAGCAGACTTTGGCAGAAAATTATG
Organism: Bacillus rossius redtenbacheri; assembly: GCF_032445375.1. Classification (NCBI taxonomy): domain Eukaryota; kingdom Metazoa; phylum Arthropoda; class Insecta; order Phasmatodea; family Bacillidae; genus Bacillus; species Bacillus rossius. The sequence goes on along the minus strand of NC_086330.1, from coordinate 299,523,335 downwards.
TTGTTCCATTAGTAAATACTGAAGATATTGAGCCCATCTCAGAAGAATTTAAAATTCATCAGATTACGTGTGCTGAATATGCTAGGCACATTCCCGAAATACCTGTCGTTATTTCCGTTGAAAAGGATGGTAGGACAACCCCATCACCTTTCAAGAAACACCTGTTTTACCCAAAACCAATAACGAATATTAAGAAGAAAGTGCCCAAAGAAAAAGCACCGAGTGCTATTTCATCCCAGAAATGGCGAGCATTCATGAAAAGTAAGGAACAAGCCAAGCTAGAAGAAACTGAATCTAAAAGGAAAAGGAAGGCCGAGAGAGAACAAAAAAATTCAAACAAAGGAAAAAAGAAGCAAAAAGTTCCACTTTCCATGGAAAATGATGAAGAGATCAATGTTGATGAACCTGAAAGTGAAAACCAGTGTGTCAATGAGGAACCAAGAGTGCCCCGAATATGGAAATTTGGCAAGTTATTTCCCCATGTACGGCCAATTGGAAAGACTGAAGAGGTAAGACAGAAAGTAGGCTATTATATTAAATATTTATGATAGGCCTATATATTAATTATTATATTTTAAAATATTATTTAATATTTTATTAAATAATATAATACCTATTAACTTTAAAAATTACACTTTTATGTCAGCTTTGGCTTCTTGTTGCTTCCTACTGTAATCTCATGCCATACTACTGATTGATATTAATAATATAATTTAATTTTTGATTTTAATATTCAAATTAATTACAGGTACACATTGATGACTGGTTGCTGATTTCCTTCAATGATGACAAACCTAATGCCAGAAGATTCTTCATTGGAAAAGTGATTCGTGTGAACAGTGAAGGGTATGAAGGGACATTTCTTCGACCGAAGATGACAAGAGATCACTCTGGTTATGTGTATGGCTTCCCAACTGTCATCGATGAATACCCTTTTAAAAAAGGGGACATTGTTGGAAGATTAGAAAACCCTACAGCTTATGGAAGAGGACTGTACAAATTCAACATTAATCACAAAGATATACAAACTGTCACATAGGTTAGCTAGTTTTAGCTTTTGCATTGTTCATAAGCTAATATGTATAATGTTCTACTCATTAAATAGTTTAATTGGCCTATACTGGAACAAGTTATCACAAGAATGGCTTGTTTTAGTCTCTACACCCTGGTGGCTGACCTCAGGATACATGCTGGTTGAATACTGGTGATAAGTGGCTGAGTATTGGTGAAATGGCTAATTTAGAAGTTTTTCTTTTTTATAAAATACTCTATTAAAATTATTTTCAAAAAGAATTTTTTATGTTTTAATATTAACTTAGTAATAAGTAATGCTGTCTACTTAAATGTAAAACTATGTATTTTTGATATTAAAAACATTATCTGAATGCATTACTTCCTCTAACTGGCTGACTACTGGTGCACCTACCCTATATAGAAAGTTAAATAAAAATATGAATGACTCTGATAGTGTAGGTACATGGTACGGAAGTTTTGTTTAGTTCTTTTTATCTCCACGAGTTATTGTTCAACTTCTTGCGGTTTTGGATAAAAGTTTTAGATAAAAAATAAAATTATACAATTAACATTAATTGTTATATAATTCATTTTTTAAGGGTGTTACCATAAATAAGAACGTATTTAATATTGTACATGGTATTGGAATTTAGTTTTTTTATATTTCTACCCTTGCTATTTACAACCCCTTGAGGAATCGTTTGGCTTATCAAAAATTGTTTCAGACAAAAAATTGTGTTAAAAATTATAACATTTACAAACAATACTAACAGATTTGATGATGTGTCTACTAAGGAAGTTACGAACTTTTCTGTCCTCAAACTCATGTTTTTTCCGACCCTTGCATTTATGGTTGGTCGTATCAAAATATGTATTCAAAGGTTTTTGGTATTACTCCTACGAGTTATAAGAGGTTCAAACGATGCAATATTTGTCATACTATGGGATTTAAAGCGATTGTTAAGTTAATCAAAACCTTCCCCATTTTACCCCTTTGGTGGGATTATGCACATTAAAGAATTCGACCAAAATTTTATTACTATATTTTATTTATCAGTTTGGAAATGATTTGTGCACAATTAAGGCAGTATCGTGTCCATAAATTGTATATGTATATACACACAAACGTTTGATTTCACGATTGCTTCGGTATCTATAGAACATTAAACGAAAAATCATCTTAAAATTTTCCTGCAGTCGCACTTTGGAAACGGCTTCAATAACAATAGGTAGTCTTTCTTCGAAATATACCTAAGAATCCACAAACCAAACAAAATAGAAGAAGAAAATAATGCATAGAGATAACCCAAAAAATTAAATTATTTTTAAATATAGAACTGTGTTAAAGATTAATTAAATTTTTGAATGTTTTTACATACAATCCAAAAATAAACATTTTTTTTCCAACAATGTCCACACCTTTACTTTCTTATTTATGTAGATACCAATTTTACATGTTCTGTTTGAAATCACCTTTTGCATTCAGTTTTCTCAAACTCACCACAGACATATGCACGAGCACATTTAAACTGGTTTTCTTGTCAAATATCATTTCCCAATCAGAATGACACTTGGCATATTACCTGTATAAATACTAGTCTTATAAAAAGTACATTGTAAAACCCAATATTTAAGCTGAAATTAAACCGCCGTGTTTTCTAAATATCTTCATTGAAGGACTACATCATGACACGTTAGTGAATTTCTGACAAATAAAATTTAAGATTGAGCAGCGAGCTTGATAACATCAAAAACTTGTTTGTAAATATCATAAATCCTTGCAACCCATTACAATCCCTCTGCTTATGAATGTGTTAACTCACTGTCACCATTATGGAAAGAAATTCCATATTGTTTTTGTTTCATTCTTATATATATATATGTATGTTATTTATAAATATACTTATAATATAATTTTTAATATTGTTTTTCTTACATAGTCCACAGACGATAGTGAACAAAATTGCTACCTATTATTTACTTAGGTTCTCTCTTATTAGAAGATCGCGGGTGTATCTTGAGTCCACCAACTCTGGCAGTAATGAATTCATGTAGAACTGTATAAGTTTTTCTGCCATTAAACTTTTCCAGAAATGGTCATCTTTTGTGATTTTCTGAAAAAGCATTCCTTTTGGAGTCCAAACGACAAAAAGGCAGAATTGGCAACCTGTAATATGGAATTGTCCCTGAATTTGACACATGTACATATGACCGATCTTGAGATACATTTTTCCATCATTCAGTTCACAAAAAATAATTTTTTTCTCCAGATTTGCCGTTTCAGGAAGCATAGTCTTGGCAGTTGCAGGGAATTTGATTTCAATGATGCCATCACTACCAATGAGCCCATCAGGCGATGCTGCTAGAAATTGTATATTTTCGTCAATGAAAAGTCCTGAAGGAATTATGACTAAGCCCAGCTCCTGTTCCAGCTGAGTGACTGCATGAGGTTCGTTCTCAATTCCATATTTAGTTGCTTTGTTTCCAGAGAAGGTTGAATATAAAATAGATTGAACTGTTTTAGAGCGCAGTGTTGTTTCTCTCATTCGAAATAATTTTTTCCGAAATTTGAAGCCGTCAGACGGTTTGCTCTTTCACATTTCCACAAGATACAGTGCCTTTGTCCAGTGGTTGATGACTGGATATCCTGAATTTTTTTGCTGTCACACTGCAGTTCTCTCTAAAATTCTTATATTTTCTTTTCGTATTCTTCAGGATTCATGTCTGGTATCTGACAAAAATTGCCATAATGTGAGTCTTCTGAAAAGTTAATTTTATTTTAGTCTTCTTTGTGGGGTTTTCCAAGCGCCTTTTTTTTTCTTTTGCTTTTAAATATTTTTTTGAATATTCACCAGGACTGTGATTTGTGAATTTTTTGTAAATTTCGGCTTGTCCGTTACCATCTGCATTGCACGAAATCACGGAAAGTTCACTTCTGGTAAGGTATCCACCACGGAGAGAAAAGTTGGCTCTTTTACTACTAACAAACTTTGCAACTGTATTATTAAAAGACTCAGCTCTATTTGTTGTCATGTTTTTCAAGAGACTTTCTGCATGATGAACTACCAGATTATTTGCTGACATTATTTCATCCCACATATCCATACTTTTCATACTTGGAACTATATTATCTTCCGTAGTTCCTTTACACGTTCTTGTTCAGTTATTCCTCCGACAGGGGAAAGAGGAGGAGAAGGGCCACTATCGCCCTGAGCAGGTAAGTCCTCCCTACCCCCACCCCCTCCCGTCATCGCGCACGCCTCCGCGGCGGGAGAGATAGCAGCCGGCTGCCGGTACAGCTACAGAGGGCGCCACGAGGTGGCTAGCTGTTTCGGCCGTGCTTTTACCTTTATTAGTGCCTCAGAAGATTTTCCGCGGTGACATGCCTGTTTAAATGCAGGAATCAATGCAAGAAGGTCTAGGGCGCGTCTGACTGGTGAGTTCCTTAAATTATGACGAATTTTACTGCACAAAAAAATAGGTTGAAAAGAGCCATTTTCGTGATATTGGCGGGGTTGCAAAAGTGTTAAGGTGGGTATGAGATAACTTAAATCCACCAGACCGACGTCGAATGTTCTTTCTATTCCTTTCCTGCCCAAACAAAAATTGAAAATCTGAAGTTATTTCTAAAGGACAGATATAGAGGTAAATGTCTACATTGGCTTCCTTCCATCGTCCAGACGGCGCCCTTAAGTGTTCGAAATGTGACAATAAGAAACTGTTTGTTGTTGTTGACGAAGCTGCTAAATCCATTGTTGAGCAACATTGCGATTAGATGTACAGACAAATACTATCGCGCGAAACAGATCAACAGTAAACCTTTATGCAGAAGGTTACTGAAACTGTGAATAGTATAGGTACCTGGTAACTATATTTCTCGGGTCTGTGAATATTTTTTTTCGGGTAATTAATGTAATGTTTTAAACTGCAAGAAGGAATTTTCATGGTATTCGTCACATCAACAAGAAAAAATTGGTGAGTAGAATTTGTAATTTATTATTATCATTGTAACACCCCTCGTGCCTCAAAATTGAATTATTTTGAATTAATTAAAAGGAGCCTTGGAAACTTGCTGGATAAAAAAAATAAGTTAAATAAATTGATTTACCAGAGGCGACACGAGGTGGGGAACAAACAAAATTTAGGAACTTCCTGTAACAAGCAAGGAGGAAGTTGGTGGATCATTAAAATCAATAAATAAAAACTACACGATTAACTTGATCTATAGTTTCCCTGTTTTATTTGCCCTGATGAATTATCTTGTTTCCATTACATTACATACAAAAGGTTTTAACAAGTTTCAAAGATTTAAAAAAAAACAAAAGAAGAACGAAAAGAGGCCGGCCCGCGACTATTTAAAACAAAGTACATTCTTAGTTTGAAATATAAACATTTGCATTATGAGTTTCACACCCAAAATTGGATGGATCCGATGATTACATTGATAATTAGTTCTATTCGTTCTACATGTTCTTGAGGAAAACACTGGTCGCTGGTGGGTTGGTCATCCTCTTAAGAAAACGTAGCTCGGTAAGGTGGAAATGTTGAATTTACATTACCACCCGGGGTCTTCAAACGATCACGTCGGGTAGTAGAAACGTTTCTTCTAATGTGACCCACGGCACAGGAAAGGGGGGGGGGGGGGCACGAGATGGGAGCAATCAGTCTCTCCCTGTCATCGACCCTGTCTGCAAAAGTCCAAATCAAAACTGATTAGAACTTGTATACAGGCAGTCTATGGGGCAGAAAATGCCCAAAAAAATTTAAGGGGAAAAAAAGGGGGGGTCGCGAATTATCACTCACCAAAACAGGGGAGTTGCCCAGCACGCTGCAGTCGTGGAGTCAGCCAGGGTCTGGAGCTCGCGAATTGCGCGGCAGGACGCGGATGATTTCTTCATGATAATATTTAAAAGAGAAAAATTTCGAAGGCAAATAATTAAACTATGCAGACAGACTAATCTACTAGGATTGACTTGAGGGATAGCATCCCTTATACAAAGCGACTACATAGTCGTTAGCGGTCGGCTGAAGTCTTGCAGAGTCTGCCGATTCGCCGATACTCGCTGGAGATCTGTCTGCAGACGCGACGCGAGTTGATCTGTCTCGCGGCAAACCGCGTCTCGTAATTAAAAGTGGCCGCCGGCCCTTACAGGTGGAGGGGGGTCTGGGCCGCCGAAAGATTCCGAACTTGCCCGAATGCGGGCGGAAAAAAAACTCTGGCAGCAGTTTTGAAGTTGGCATCACTGGGCGACAGTAGAGAACTCTGTCGGAGGGGTCTGAGTTGAAAACAATCGACTCGCCCACGGCATCCATATAACTCAAGGGAGAGCAGGTGCTGCTCTCTGGCGCCCTAGAGGGCAGGCTAGCGGAGAAGTTCGCGACTTGGTCGCTAGGTAGCGCTTGCAATCAGTTTTGGCGCACTCGTTTTTGCGAAGAGACCTTGGGGACGGTCACTGTTGTCCAGGGGGTTACGACCGGTCATTGGTCTTACTTGGAACTGAGAAGGGGGGGGGGGGGTGAGGGTAAAATGCAACGCTGCTGGGAAGCTACGTCCCATCGTGGCTGCAGAGGAGCGAACATAACACTAATACGTGATGAAAAAGGCCAATCTCAGCTCGTCTCTGAGAACTGGTCGCCTGCAAGCTACAGGCTTGTCTATGCAGTTAGGGTCACGAAGAGAAATGATATTACAGGCTTGAGGCGTGACTGAAGGCGGGGGAAACGGTAAGCTGTCTGCATGTCAGGGATTAGGCCAGCAAAATATCCGATACGCCGATGGGAAAGGGGCTTCAGAGCACTGAGACAAAGTTTAACTCAGAGGAGTACACCAGACTAACAAATTAAAATCACACTATAGTAGAGCAAATAAAATTTCCACACAAAAAAATTTAAAATCATAATAAAAATTAAAAATATATCGTGTCGAAATTACTAATTAACGGCACATCATGCTTATTTTATTATATATTTTATATGTAAATGTAAAAGTACATAAACATTTTTTCAAATGTAAACATCCAACTAATTACCGCGCTTTTTATGTTAAAATTTACAAATTTTGAATATAACTCCCATTTGCGACAGCGTAAAACCCTTCCATCTTGCGGCGTTTTTGGAATTACAGTTTTATCGACACTTTTACATGCGAAAACCGCAGCGATGCGAAGGCCTTCCCAATCTTGTAGGCAAAGGTTGAGGTCGCATGAAGGGAGGAAATGTTGGAATTTTGAAAAGAGGCGGAGGGAGGCAGGGAGGAGAGAGAGAGAGAGAGAGAGAGAGAGAGAGAGAGAGAGAGAGAGAGAGAGAGTAAGAGACACAGAGAGAGAGAGAGACAGACAGGATGGCCTGTTTTTCTGGAGGAATGAGCCTTGAAGAATGCCTGCAGGGGAGGGAGAAGTAAGCCATATGATGTCATGCTGTCGCCGCTGCCACCAGCCTGGACGAGCTTCGTGCGCACCACTACGATGCAGAAGCATCCGCCGCCGCATTTTTAAATAGAACATAGGATTTTTTTTCTGTGATGGATCCGAAACATTCGAGTATAATTTTTAATACATACGGAAATTCGCCAGTACTACAGAATTTTTACAAATTCGCGAGTATTTCTTGATTCAAAAAAACATTCTAAATCATTTTTACAATGGATTTAATATTTTTAACATTTTAAATGGTTTTAAAAATTTTCACGAATTTACCGGGTCCCTAGCCATTAAACATAACAATGTCAGCCCTCGAAGTCGGTCACTTTTATCACTTAAAGTCACTTAATTATGAACGGTTCACTTTTAGTCACTTATTTCGCCATTAGATACTTTTTTTTTTTTTTTACTTTTTCAGCGATGTTAATTTATTTTCGCAAGAAAAAATGATTTTCATATAAAAATTTTAAACAACAAAAAGCACTTTTTTCTCTGTTTTAATGTGTACGATAAAGGCCGGCCGTGCCACGCTGTTTTTGTTAAATGCAAATGGCTGCCTTTGGAAGATGTGATTTTACAACGATTGTAACTTTCACGTGAATAACGCTGTTCATGTCCTCAAGTCATCCAGGATTTAAAGTCAATATAAATAATAAATAGTACAGTGTTCATGTAGTATCGTTGACCAGGAATAATTAGTAAGTACCGTTAATAACTGCCTTTCTGCAAGAGTTCACGTGTGAGATTCTCCGGCAATGCGTAATGCGTACTAGTGAGTTTAGTCTCCAAAAGTGTATTCGCTATAAGTGTTACTTCATTTTACATTAAAATGTTGGTAATTGTTAGTTTAGCTACTCATCGTATACCGACTAAACTTGACGCTACACCCGCTGCCTGTTTTTAGCTTTTATTTAATTATTAATAATGTGAAATATCTCAGGGGTTTTACGGGGGTTCGGCCTCGTGGCTGCAGGCAGGAGCGCGTCTCGGAGTTTGAAAATTACGTTCAAAAATTACTTGGGCTGTTCAGGCCACCCAGGACGCCTTGTAAATAAATGGTAAACGATTTATAGGACACTGCACTTTATTCAGTATCAATACACTCATACGCCCCGAGACTGGCCGCGTCCGTTGTCGGACCGCTATGACACGCGTATCTCTAAACGTGACGGTTCGCGCGACCAAGATAGATTGCAAAGTTATATTGACACACTGAAACCGTGGCTTCACGTCCCTATGGAAGGTTTAGCATGTAAATGAATGGTTATTGCCACAATTTAGGCTGGCACGTAAATACTTAGAAAAGATCCTATGCTCAGGATAGTTTGCAGTCTAGCCTGCTACGAGATTAACGTCTCTGAAATTACGTGGGCACGCCGACTGAAGACGTGCACGTAAAAATTTCTTACACATAAAAGTTAGTCACTTAATTACACGTTACACTTAGCACAATAAAACTGAGAAAGTTACAAGACGAAAGTTAGTCAGTGTTATTCTCAACACTTATTACTGAGGATCTACGACGATAATGATTAATTGGCTCATTAGCCGGAAACTGCGTACCACTACTACGCGGTCCTTAAACTGGACATGGATTTACGTATGATAAATAAAGCTCCCTGGTGGGAAGAATTTAAATTAATTAAGAGCCGCACGAAATATCGTGCGACTGGGTTGGGGTCGGCGCCGAGTTAATCAAAAGGTTTCCGAGAACTTACACTATTGCTGAAATGTTGAAGAGATGCTAAAGTTGAAGACCCGACGATCGCGGAGCGTCCGACCCCTTCGAGTCCCAGACGGTAACTGAGCGCAAGACCGCCCTGCGGCCTCGCGCCTAACCACGTGAAACGCGGGAAAACCGATCCGGCCAGTTTTGGACTTAAAGAAAAGTTACAAAATATATACTTATAAAACAATTAGACATAATTTCCCTTACATGAATCCTCTTTTAAATTGTTATTAATTTAGTTGTCTAACCTTGACAAATAATTATATATAATTAGTTAGGCGCATTGCCACACCCGGCCGGGCGCTGACGTCGCTTAGGTGTTCGTCGCGGCGCACTTTCTTACACTTTGTGAAGATCACGCTCGGGCGTGTACGACGCACTTCGGAGCCAGTGTTGTTGTGGCATAACGACCTTTGCGGACCAGAGGGAGCACCGGCGGTTGGCGTCAAACTATTGATAATAAAGGCAAAGTTTATTAATGAGAAACGCCGCTTTTGTTACGAAAGTGAGTTACCGTAAAAAAAAAGTGAATGTTACGCATGTTAATTTTTTCCCGATTTTCGTAGATATTTAAGTCCCAAAAGCAAACTAAAAATAATAAATAAATGTATGGACATGTAATTTGTACACACCCAACACAACCTAACCTAGGTTTATTTACATTATTAGGTTTGGTTAGTTTTGATTTCGTTATGTGACATTAGGCAAGATTAGGTTAGTATCTGTATGAATTATGCCGGAGTTAAGCTGGAATCACAATGCCCCGACGACCCCGACACGACAGTCCCGACACGACGAAAAATTTTCAACAGCCAATAAGAACCTGGTTCATCCCGACGAAACTTTCGTCCTGACAGCGCGACAAATGTAGATCCTGTTTCTAAGTTATGTCCTGTCGGACTGCATGGGAATCTCCTGCGCATGCGCAACCCGTGCGTTGGGCTGCAAAAACCATCAAGCTAACATGACAAAACAAATGTATCTCTAATCTCTATTATCTCCGAATTTCCCTATCTTGGTAAAGTATTCTCGCGCCAAAAGTCATTATTGTTGTCTGTGTTGTATTCAAACATACTTATTTACTTTATTGGGAAAATGGAAACTTTTTGCGAGGAACAGCTGACGTCGACCCAAGTGTCTCCTCGGCTCCTTCAGGCCGTTATGCCTCGTCAACGTCCTCCCTTGCAATACTAGTGCATCCACTGTGAAGTGCGGCGAGCAGGGACGCACCCGCGTGCGCCCTAACATGCCAGTGGGCTTCTTTTTGTGTTGTAAATAGTTATGCTTATTATGCCTCACATGGGCGTAGCCAGATTTCAGTTTTGGGGGGGGTTTACAAAATAAAATGACAAAACAATGCAACATTAATATACACGTGAATAGAAAGTGCATACTGCATACACAATTACACTTATAGAATTATTCTTCTGTTTTTCATTTTGAATATGTCCACTACTTCATCCGCATCTATTTCTGCCCCATAGTGTATATTCATAAGAGCCAAACCGTTCAGTCTGTTTTCACTGGTTGTGTTGCGTAAGTAGTTTTTCAGTCTCCTTAGGCTTGAAAACGTCCTTTCTGGGGTAGCAGTGGAAACAGGTATGGTAGCCAAAATTTGTAGCAATGTGTAAACATTTGGATATAGTTTTTGATCGCACTTATCTAGGCATTCCAAAGCAGATTTTGGAGTAGGGGAGGTGTTTGTCATCACTGCTTTCCACACATCTAGTTCTGCTTTGACTACAGATGTACTTCTTTCGGGAAGCACTGAAGAGTACATACAAACTGCCTCTTCAATTTCAGAACTGGCTGCGAAATTTGATGGCAAGATACCAGAAAGTGCAGTCACTACTTTACGGTGCTTCGTAAACCTTTCGTTCAATTGTTGAATGGTATGGTCAAGGAATGGGATGAAGAAATTTATTTTGTAATGCGAGCATGTATCAGACGCAGGAATGTTTGAGCGGTTCAACTGCCTTCCGACTATGCGTGGCATCTGCAGTATACCGCCATTTTCTTCGAGCAAAACCTTTGCTTCTTCAAAAATATGAGGATACTCGTCATCAACTTTATTCCTCAGAAGTTGCAAGGTATTAATAACATCATCCACATGGCTGAATGCTGTAATCAGGTCGGTGTTAGCTGTTTGCAGCTGTTTGGATAACGACAATGTATAGCTCATGACTTTCTCAAGAATCACTAAGGACATCACAAAATTCGAAGATCGAAGTGTGTTAAGCATTTGGACGGCTTGTTGTGATGTTTCCTTATTATGGCTAGATTGGAGTTCTTCGAGAGCATTGACAATCGCTGGATAAATTTCTTTGAATCTCATGACAGCTTCATGCTTGTTGACCCACCGTGTTTCGCACATTACAAGCAGGCTTTTTTGGTGATCGGCGGGTAACAACTCTCGAATTTTGTCTTTCAAAACAGCAGTGCGTTGAGCGGAATGTCTGAAATACGAACCGACAGACTGTACAATCCCAACACAATTTCGGATATCTGCTTGTGAACATGAGTCAGCAATTGCAAGGTTGAGAGAGTGTGCACTACAGTGTACATAAAGAGCAAGAGCACATTCTCGACGAACATAAGCTTGGGCCCCGTGCAAATACCCACTCATAGCTGCAGCCCCATCGTAACCTTGACCAACCACATGAGAACACTCAAGCCCATGCTTTTTCAGAGCTGTAATAATTAGATTTGCTAGGCCGGATCCTGTGACATCAACAGTAGGAATGTACTCGAGAAACATCTCCTTAACTTTATGATGTTCAACATCCTTCAAATCAACATATCGCAAACACAGCGAGACTTGCTCCACACGCGAGATGTCAGTAGTTTCGTCAGCGAGAATAGCAAATAATCGGGCTTTCTTTACTTCTTCGATTATCTTATGTTGAATTATTTCACCACAAATGTCTATTATTTCATTTTGGATCTGAGGGCTTGTGTAAAGAGCATTCTTCTGAGAAGTGGCCAAATGCTCAGAAAGATCTTTATCCCCAGACTCAGCTCCGTACCGCAACAGTGCCCGAAAATTACCATCATTCTGCAGTGGTTGATCAGGCTCTGGTACAATCCGCCCAGAATCTATTTTACCTCTTAATGGGATGCCTTGTTTACCGCAAAAAATTATTCCTTTTACGATAGGGATTAATTTCTTTCGGTTTTCTTCTTGCTGCCTCTTTCTCTCAGAAGACAACTGCTCACTGACTGAAAAAGCCTGCAAAGATGTTACTTTAAGAAAGTTTTCTGCAAGTTCCAAATTTCTCTTGTGATATCCTGTTTTTGCATGAGTTTCAAATATTTCTAATGCATTTTTCCACTTGCAGAATGGCTCGGTTACAAGCTGGCCAATTCGCTGATGGCTGCCTTTACCTTCAAGTGAACGTCCCATTACAACACAAATTCTGCAGAATGCTCCACTTTTATATTCAGAATATGACAACCAGGGGAATCTCTCTATCCATTTAAGTTGAAAGCGCAAATTTCGTTTTGTGGAAATGGGAAACTTATAATCTTTGGGTGGGGTCCAAGGGACTTTTAAAATTTGGACTTTTATATATTCATTCACCATTTCATCTTGATTCGAATAAAAACCAACGTCCAGTTTAGCTACAGGATGAGATGATGATGAAACAGGCAAGCTGGTCGGTTCCTGAATAAACGTAGGCTGGTTGGTCGTACCCATTAAACAGGCTGCAGGCACCACTGACTCGAATTCGTCGTTAGATACTGTAACTGAGGTCACAGGTGCCACTGACTCGACTTTGTCGTTCGATTCTGTAACTGAGGTCGAAGGCTCACTTGCCACCACAGTCTCATTACCAGCAGCGCGCAAGCTTGTTGTAGTTTCAGTAGCCAAATGTGTTTCCTTACTGGAAACCGCTTGACCACACCACTTTTTCCAGTAGTCCATACCCTTAAACTTATCGCCTTTTCTTTTTTTTCCCTCCATTTCTCGACAACATGAAACTCGTACCTAGAAAGAAAAATAAAAATTACAACTAAATAATAAGAGTTAATATTAAAATTAATGTAACTGAAATTATTCATTAAGTACATTACAGCAACAGTGCTATGTGCTAACCGCGCGAGTCGTCTTTAGGGAGGAAAATAAAATAAAGTGATGTCTCTCATCCATTCATGTGTAATCATAATAGTAAAAAAATATATAAATTATTACCCAATTAAATGGTTGTCTGTAATGTCAGTTTATGGACGGTAATTTTACGTGATAATGTCATAAGAAAACATTGATGAAAAATTGCATACTTTTATGAACTGAATTGAATTATTATATCACTGAATTATCATTATTTTGTATAATACAAAGAAGGAGTAAGTTGTAAATTACATTTTTTTCGATAAATGTAACATTTATTCGCACTCGTTAATTTTAAGGTTTTTTTATTTTTGTAATAAACAATGTAAACCACGACAATGGAAACACTCGGCTCAAACGGAATGGGACACTTTTTCGTTCGTGCAGCCAGCGTTCATCGAGGTATAAGACATTATCACGTCAGAAATAACATTAAAGAACATTGCATTTGCTATGTATACTATTAATTAACATTCAATATGGAAAAAAAAAGAAACTTTTTTTACGACATCATTACAAATCTTTCTAGAATTTTCTCTACTATAATATGCATGTATAATACGGCCAAATATAGCTTACAAATATTTACGTCACCGAATCATGAAATTTCTTGCATTAATTTGTGCAGCCAAATTTCACTTAACCCGCACTGTTTTACTGTATTTTGGCATAACAAACCACTTTTCACATATTATTTGTTCAAAATTAAGCTTCCCCTAATGCGGGAGACGCTAAAAGTTTCAAAGGAACAAATCAAAACTTTTTGATGTTTTAAAGTCTCAGCATGCCATGGGCCGCGGCACTATTAAGCTGGAATCACAATGCCACGACGGGTCCGACACGACAGGCCCGACAAACCGTCGTACAGCATTGCAGCACGACAGATTTAATAGCCTAGGGTCACAATGCCACGACAATATTCAACCCGACGATTTCTGATTTGGCTGTCGGCAAATCGTTCCAAACAAATTATTTTCATAAAATAAAGTATATCTGACGTTTAAAAAAATAATTGAAAGAGAAACAGATGATGCTATTACAGCCCATGCTTTTTTCTCGCTATTTGTTAGGATAATTATGGCAGTTTTTCAACCTAATGCCTTACAAAATAGATTCAGCCTTAACTTTATTAATATTTAGTTATTCGCTAAACTCATTCATTATTAAATTCAAACTTCACCAATCTACAATAACAACTTTAACCATAAACACGATTAAATTTGTACAAACAGATGAAGGCAAGATATAAAACTCACTCGCATGTTAAACAAAATTACGAAGTAGGTAAATATTTTTGAAATTTAGTTCCGTACTGTTTCCTTTCCGTTGCCGTTTTGTTTTCTGTCGGGCCGTACGACACGACGGAATTAGAAATAAAATCTATTCGTTGCGGGCCGTCGGGGTGCGTTTTCTGACGGAGTGACGTCACGGTGACATTGCATTTCATTGGCTATTGAGCTTGTCGGACCTGTCGTGTCGGAGCCGTCGTGGTATTGTGATTCCAGCTTTATTCAAACATTTGAAATGCCGCCCGCCGCGACGAGGACCAGTCACATGCAGCGAGCCCGAAACTCCAAACAAAGCCGTTACTGATTCATAGTTTTACAAAACACAAGGTTATAAAAAACGTAATTTTACTCTTATATAATTAATATTAAAATAGAATTAGCAAAGTTTTCTAAGCGAAATCAGCAAACAAAAAAAAAATAAAAATTTGATGTAAACAAAACAACTTTCTAATCCACGATGGCTTCTCGGCGACTGGAACTGTTCACCGAATGAAGTTTCGAATTTCTCTAAAGGTGTATATGTATATTACGATAATATACCCTTACAGCCTTAACATAAGTTGAGTAGTTTAGAAGATCTAGGCGTACAGAGTTGCAAACTAACAGCTATAGAGACAACCAGACAAAAGCGGGAAGCGAATTAATTTTATAGTAAGTAAAGAAGATTACAATTTACTTACTCCTGTAATATGGCCAGTGGCCACTTAAGTTACTCGACGTGAAATCACAGCCAGAGCAATGATCACACAAATAACTATGTCCAATTGTCCACACTTCACAGTACACGGTACACAGATTCAGTGATCGGTGGCAAGGGATCGGTGGAGACTGGCGATAGCCGAGCTGATTGCACGCAACGGATGCATGCGCGGCGCGGGTTACAACACGAAATCAAGTCTAAGGTTACCAAACGAATACGATGATGCGGGCAGTGTCATTGGATAATCGGCGGCGTGCGGCGGCAGCGCGGCATGTTCAAAACATTGTTGTAATAGTGAGCAATTACCGTGGAACAAGTGTTAATATTTCAGTATATATTAATGAGATATTTTGAATATTTCGGGGGGGGTTTGAACCCCTAAAACCCTCCCCCTGGCTACGCCCCTGATGCCTCAACAATTGTGTATATTTGGTAACATACCAAAACTCTCACGTCTGAAACACAGTGTAAATACTTCGCTTGTCATGTAATCGTAACTAATTAATTCATGTGTAAATTCGCTTTTTAATTAATTACTCGCTAAGTTGTGTTAATAATTCTGTGATTTTTCTCAAGTGCTTATTCCATGCTAGTAATGCAATCGCAGCCTGGCGCGTCGCGGGGCGGGCCTCTCCCACACCGGCCGATTTCCCCTCCCCTCCTCCGCGGCCCGCGGGCCACGGTCTGCTGGCGGGCGGGAGAGCGCAGTGGTGTTCTGGGCGCGACAGAGAGCAGACGTGCACGCCGCTCCGCGCTGCTCGTGAGGCGCGTTTTCTCATCTCGCAGTCCGCCGACAGTGAAACATCACGGGTTGTCTCTGCAGCTGAGCTGCATTCGTTGTATCGCTGGCCGTATTGAGTTTTACGAGTTTTTCCGGGACGTCACCAGCCGAACGTCATAGGCCGTGTACGCGCATCTACGGACTGCCGAACCTCTCAGTCAGTACGAATCTCTTACGTGACGGACCACGCACGTGCTGTGCATCATTACAGAACAATCGTAACCGGAATCATAGTTACGGGATTACCTTCCCTGTTCGTGTCGGGACGTATTCTAAAGACGAGACTTATTTCTGGAAATCTGCGTCGCGGCGGGGAGGGCGCTCATTCCGTGACGTGCCCGCCAGGCTGCGGCAGGTTCTCTATGCGAAAATAAAAGGGGCTCGTGGAAGCGAACATCACCGAGTTATCCTTGGAACTGCCTACCATTCCTCCTTCCCACCTAAATTCCCTCCAGGTCCCGTAATTTCCAGTCCCGGCCACGTTGGCCTGAACTCACTCCTCACCAACGAGAGCTACACGGGCAAAACAGGACAATTACACTAACAGGAAATCAGGGACCTAAAGCAGAGGGACGTCAAGCTTATCTATAAAGTTTAACATTACAAAGAACTGCAGGATGTTCGTCAAAAGATTTTAAAAATCAGCAGAAAAAAGATAAAGCGTGGGTTGAAATAGCTTGCTAGTTTGCTGGTGAAGATGTTAATGGTAAGTGTTTAAACTTTGAGCGAAACTATTGTTATAGTAAAAACGTGCAAACTAGTTAACAATTTTGTCGAGTTTTTATGCTGCATGTAAGATATCGTCGGCCTAACTGTAAAACCACGTAACTCCAAAAAATTCAATTATGGGATTTTTGTCTTAATATGTTGGTATTATTGTTCCGCACCTACTGTAAAAATGCTGTAACTCCAAAAAAATTATGAAGGTTCTTGAAAAGGAATTTTCAAACCTTGTATCTTTAAACACAGAAATTTATTATTACAAACCTGCTAACTCCAATCAAAATTTGGACTATGTCAGACAAACTAGGTACCACTGCTCAGAGAAGTTTGTATCTGCAGTGTATTTGTATTGTGTCAATTCCTGCAGTTGTACAGATAAATAGGTAAGCTATGATTTGTGTTGCCATTGATTTGCAAACTATGAACAGTTAAATAAAGTGAACAATCAACAGTTGGAGTTATGTGGTATTCCATGCAGATTATAGGTTATGGGGTAGAAAAATAAAATAAGGGAGTTATATGTTTTTATTTTTATACTTTTCTTCATTCATTATCACGATTATCACATGTTCTTTGGCTTATAGTTTTAAACAAATGCCTTATTAAATTATTATGCAGTGATAATAATATGCACTATTATTGAAAATGTGAACAGTTGTATATAAAATGTGAGTTACCTGTATTGCAAGTAGCCAATTCCTGGAGTTATGTGCTTTGTAATGCAATTGTGGATTGAGCTATCTGTTTTGTGAATCCCTTTTTGTCCAATATGCGGAGTTAAGTGGCGATGGAGGAATCACAAATTTTATGTTATTTTTGTTTCAGAAATCATCTAGAACCTGGAACATGTTAAAAAACAATGAAAAAAATGAAAATGAGCAATCTAGTTTACACCAAAACATGTTAATGAACACTGAAAATAATGACAATGAACGATCTACAGTGTATCAAGATCAGCCATCGGCCTCAAAAAAGCACAGTGGCAGTGTTTTTTGTGAGCCAATTGAGACAGCAGTGATTGAGTGTGTAGATTATTTTACTGATAATGACTTACAATCTAGTCAATTCTTTGATGTACAGGCAGATGGAACTCTTGTGTGGCTAGACGTTCCTGATATAGTGACTGTAAATGAAAGTATTGCTACAGACTCTCTTCCACCAAATAATTCAGTGAGCTTCAACAATCGTGAAATTGCTGCCTATAGGTAATGTTGAAAATATTGAAGAGGAAATCGTAAATAGCAGTACTATTCGTGGTGACTATTCGTGGTGAAAATTAGAAGAGTAGTCAACAGATTGAGGTAGGAAATATGTCAGGTTTTCATTCTAGTGTTTGTCAACTTGAATCTGATGAAAATCTCGTTACAGACAATAATGAAATATTAGAGGGTCCTGAACGTCCTAAGCGAAGCAAAAGGCACCAGGTAGTTGAAAGTGAATGGGAGAACAAGCAAGCTAAGATATGTAGAGAAAGGGGCGAGGAATACAAAGGAAGAAAGTTAGTAGATGGCAAGTCACAATTTATTCTAGTTAACCCTAAAAGACAAATGAAAGCCGTTACATGTAAATGTAATACCCTACATTCCACTGTGGTTCTCTATATACTGAACAGAGAACACAGACTTTTAACACATTTTGGGAACTTTCGTAGGAAGGGAAAAAAAATGTATGTGAGAGGGTTGACAGGCATACATTTAACAGGAAGATCAAGATACAGGAAAGTGTCGGGAAAGTCTAGAAGAAAATTTACGTATAAATATCAGTTGTATGACAGCCAAACAAAAGTTCGTGTTTGTAAGGCCATGTTTCTGGCAACACTTGATATTGGTGATTGGATGATAAATAATTGGCTAAATGCCGAAGAGGAAGAAATGAGCCAAAGTGATGATAGCAGTGAAACAAGGCCAAAGACTCCTGCCGCTGATGTGCATGCTCTCTCATTTCAGAGAGTTCCACGCGGGGGTTCTCCCCCACCCCCCCTCTGTTGCCACCACAGCCATGCGGCACTCTCCCGGGAGGGCCAACTTTTGTCCCTGCACCAGCTCCGCGGGAGAGTAGCCGGTACGGCGCTAGTCCGCACTTGCATACTCCAGGACCCGCCACTCGCCCTCGGGCCCAAGCTGGTAGAGCACGGCCCCCATGCCCACTTGGCTAGCGTCTGTCTGGAGGTACAGGGGCTCCTCCGGCCTCAGCCTGGCCAGCGTATGACACTCACGAAACAGGGCCTTGACAGCAGTCAGCGCCTGGTCCGCAGCTTCTGTCCAACGGTACTTAGTTTTGGGGGACAAGAGATCAGTCAGCGTTGATGTTACTGTGGAAAAATCTGGAATAAATGTCCTGAGCCATTTTTGAGGCCCCATCAATCGTTGAAGCTGCTTCCTCGTCCGGGGTACTGGCTTGGCCTCGATGATATCTAGGTGCTCGGGGAGAGGGCGGCACACATCCCCGTCGACAATGTGGCCAAGGAACTGAATCTCCTCTGCCCCGATGTGGAATTTCTTTGGCGTGCAGGTCAGACCATGTCTGGCCAGCCGCTCGAGAACCATGGCGAGGTGTTGCGCATGGTCCTCCCATGTGTCCGACCAGATGACATCGTCCAAGTAGGCAGTCACGAACTTTCCCACATACCCGTCAAGGACTCTGACCATTATCGTCTGGAACGTCGTGGGGGCATCCATCAGGCCGAACGGCATGGCACAGAACTGAAATCTGCGGCCATCGGGGGCGGTAAAGGTAGTCTTCGGTCGGTCCTCCTGGCGCACGGGCACCTGCCAGTACCCGGACTTCAGATCTAAGAAGGAGAAAATTTTGGCCTTGCCCAGGCCGGCCAAAGCTTCCGTGATGTTAATCAAGGGTGGTGGGGCGGGAATCGTCACCGAGTTCGCTGGCTTGAAGTTCACACAAAACCTCAGGGTCCCGTCTTTTTTCTTTGCTAAAACCACCCGACTGTTGTAGGGTGAGTCACTGGGTTCAATTACCCCGTTCCTTAACATTTCACTAATCTGTTCCTCAATTACCTGTCGTACCCCGTGCTCAGTGTCATGTGGCTTCACGAAGATGAGTGTGAGGGGCCTGGTGGGTATGGTGTGTTCGACATAGGTGGTGCGGCGCAGCATGTCCGTTGCCGCAAACACCTGTGTTGCTGCGCGAGCACGTCCTCAAACAGCGACACAAACTCCGCAGGCACACTATTGCGAATGTCCCCTAGACTAATGGGTGGGGAGGACTAGGGTGAAGCTCGAAGGCCGATCCGGTACAGGGTACCCCTGGCCTGCCGACCCACATGCACCTTACCTTCACTGATGTCTATTGCCGCGTATTCCTTAATCAACCAAGGTAGGCCGAGTATCAGGTCCTCTCTCAGTCCCAGAATCACCAAGGCTGTTGTCTGACTCATTTTATCACGAACGCCGATGGTTACCTTGGCGCACTCACACGTGGGTGCGCAAATTCCCTGCGTTGCCAGCTGGACGTTCCCCTCGTACGGCTCCACATCCCCCTCTGGCACCAGGTGAGCGGCAACAAAGGTCTGGCTAGCCGCCGTGTCCACCAGGGCTAGAACAGGGCGCCCGTTCAGGTAGACTAGCACCCAGAGGAGCTCGGCTGTGTCGTCTCCAGCTGTCCGAGATGCGGAGACGCGGCCCCGCATCTGCCAGGAACAGCCGGGACATCCGGTTGACCAGGCCGCTCGCCGGCGACATCAGCTGGTTCGGCGTTGATGGCTGGTGCCCTCGGTGTGCTGGTAGCTCTGGGTGTGATGATCGGCATCGTCTCCTAGGAGAATCTCGTGGTGGTGTCCAGGTCCTTCCTCGGCGATTGCTCATGCTGATTGCTCCGCGTCAACGTAGTCCTGCCCCGCTGCTTCCGCCCGTTGCGCTGAGTTGTCCGGGCACTCTGGTGTCTTCGTGACAGCTTTCCGGAGCCTAACGGTTCGCGCGCCTCTTCCCCACACTAGGTATAGTCCTTTTGCCGTTCGCATTCCCCGCGCCGCTGTGCCGTTGTTTTCTGTGGCGACCCACATGATTCAGTCAAGCTGAAACTCTGGGAACAGTGGTTGACTCTATCACTGTTACCTACTGGTAGTTTCCCGGCTGGCATCCCTCGTCTGCCATTTTCTTCCACACACTGTTTCATGTCGGGCATTCCACGTGCCAATGATACTCTTCCGCGGCACAGTACAGAAACCTAGGTGGTCGGCTTCCAGTCGCGCGTCTGTCGACGCGGCGCTCTTCCTGACGTGTGGCCGGATCATGTCTATCCACCGATGTTGCTTGTGAATGATGCGGAGGGGGTGGGGCCACATAAGGGACAACTGCCCAGGTGTCTTCCCGATTTTCCTGTTCCGCGACACCAGATCTCTGCGCATTATCTTTCGAAGCATCCCACACCTAATCACCTGTAAGTCCCCTTCTACACTGCGCGCGAGCTCCACAAACTCCCACAAGTCTAGTCCGATTCCACTGCGCAAAAACGGCCTCAAATTCTGATGCAACTGTTCGCAGATCATTGGCAACACCGCACTCAATGGTCCATTTGCGCCTAAACGTCGGTACAGGCACACTTTCCTATGAATAAATGCCTCCGCACTTTCCCCTTCCGCCTGCGGCGTACAATAAAGCTGTCGTTCGCAATTGGAGCACGCCATTGGTCCGTCGTAGCGTCTCTACAATGTACGTTCGAACTCATCCCACTCCGAGAGAAAATGCCCGACCTCCGCCCACCATGTCTGTGCGTGTCCCCTTAACTGTTCACTCACTTTTGACACCCATCTATCCCGCGATATATCCTTCAATCTGTCCTTGCAAGTTTGGAGAAATGTACGCGGGTCCTCATATGCCTCCCCTGAAAAACTTGGTAACAGTACCGGCACCTCCACTACAGGCATGACTAACAGTAATTGTCCGTGCCCACATTGCCCGCACTCAGTCACTTGTTCGCATGCTCCGCGCCGCACTTCCCCCTGGCTACCTGCGTCTGACTCTGCCAGTTGCTGCCCGTGACTGTTCTCCGCACTGTCTGTGTCCGTGTTTCCGTGTTGCACTGTCATTTTTTCCGACTTCATCGTGCTACCCAAAGGACATGAGCAAGTTACCGCGCCGATCAGTCCCGTCTGCGGTAATCCGCACCACTCGCACTGCTGGTAGTTATCTGCCATTATTCATTACTCGTCTCACCCGACGTATTTTATCTCCGCATTATCTCCTATTTTTCCCGCGACGTTATCGCACGCTGGTCTACGATCTCTTCCCGTCGCGTGATACGTGATCCTGCGCGACCAGCGATAAGCCATGCTGCTCCGCCGCGCGAAATACGATGCCGGCGTGAGACGCTCCACGTTATCTCGCTCCCGCGGCGCTGTGTCGCGCCCTTTTCCTGTGCAGCTGCTCCCACGTCTCACGACTGTCTCCGCATCTCGTTTCGCCCCGCACCCAATGTCTGGAAAAACTACGTCCGATGTCCCGCGCAATATGACTTTTGCCAAGAGTTCAATGTTCCGCATATGTAGTCTTTTAACATAGACAAAGTTCGAAAACGTACTTTGGCTAGGCCACACTAGATCGGGCGCCACTTGTGGTACACTAGTCGATTAGTCCCTGAAATGCTTCTATTTTGCCGGCTACTGAGGGTTCGGTAGAGGGGGGTTAAGGCCGCGTGGCCGAGGGACTTAGTCTCCAGAATTAAAATTAAAACTACTCGGATAAAGTTTCCTGGTCCTTTATGCACAGTAATATGAACAATTTAAATGGGGCTGCCGCATTTCCGCCTGTGACTATTTCTATAGGGCGAAGCCCGGTTCTGCGTACTTAAATTGTACTGAAAAATAACAGACGTCCCGCCCGTGACAAGTATTACCCACGCAGCAAAGACTTGAATTCGCTATAACTCGCGTGCAATAAGATGGTTGTCTGACTGTACGACACAATGACCGGGAAGAAACGTAAAAACACAGTACATGCGACGGCGAATGTCCAGTTTACAAAAATACTCCGCGACTCGCAAAACTTAAGAGAAGAACACAAGTGAGAAAATGACAAGATGAGGAACGCGACTGAATGACAAGGCGACTGCAAACCTGACATCACTTCTGCTCGGCAAAGTCTGGAGTTACAGCAAATACCGCGCCCGTTACAATCTCACCGTCCCGGAGCGACGTCGCAAACAAGTCTGTTGCCTCTCGTGCCGGGTCCACGACTAACATCCCACTAGCGCGGAGCGGCCTGCTTCCGTGACCTCTGTCTCTTGCGTCTGGCTGACGACTCCTCTCCTCCCCCGCCTGGCGCGCCCGAGTGCCCGCATCTCTCCCCTCTCCGCGAGCCCGCGGAATGCACTGATTGTTCACAGGCGGAAGCCACTGCCTTGGCGCCCGGTGAACAAATAAAAGCATATAATACATAAAACTTCAAATGGAGAAATATTTAAAATAAAGTTAAAACAAAATACTTACAATAAATTTAAAAACAAAACAGATATAATAAAAATAGATGTCAAATACTGTAAAGAAAGTTGCGCATCGCACATCACCTACACTTGCGTCGCACCAAACACGCAAGAGATGGCACTGGCGAGGCATAACGGCCTGAAGGAGCCGGGGAGACACTTGGGTCGACGTCATGGCTACACCCCGATGTCGGCTGGATTTCGTCGAGGTATTGTCAAATATCTATACCCTCATGTGAAAACCTCGTAACTCCACTTTTTTTTCGATTTTTATTTTATTTTTTCATTCGAACCAAAAAAATTAACTCGTCGACCACGAAAACCTTGCATGTCCATGAGTGTTTATACAAATGATAAAAACAAAAACCTGAAATCTCGTAACTACACTATTGGCTAGTAGCCAGCGAAAATCTCGTAAATCCACAATGTGGAAAACCTCGCAACTCCACTGTATGATAATTTTGCGTGTCTATCGCTCGTTCCGATGGCAACATTACAATTTTGTACATGCATTGCAGTCTACCTCTGAATTAAAAACTAGGGTTGTTTTTGAGAGCACCTTACTTGTTTATTAATAATATGATCGTTGATGTTTATCAAGCTAATTGTTTGTGTAGTTGTTTAACTGTAAGCTGACAGAGTAATTAATTATCGTTAACAGTGACTGTGTCTTGCAATAAAGGTAACTTGTTTGTATTTTGTAAACATTTATAAATAAGTAGGTTAACTTACTCTATTTTCTGAAATAATATTTGGGCTGTTAAATGGTCAATCCATTTTGATCTCAACCCATAACAAGCGACACTCTTAGGAAGTAGAGTTTGTCATTTTTGTAATAATTATCCATCATAAAATAAAATAACTTATGATAATAAATATCAATGAAAATATAGGGTAAATATGTAGAGTAGCAGTATTTGCGAAAAAAAATGTTAAAAATCCGAAAATAAATTTATTATATGCTCTTTCACTTCCTCTTTTCATTACACCCGGCGGAGATAAATTCCAAAAAATTTAGGAATTATCGAATTTTTTAATTTTCATAGTTGGGTGATATTTGTTAAAAATTTTTTTAAATATTCCGAAAATACTTTTATTCTATGGTCTTTAACTTCCTCTTTTCATTAAACCCGGCAGAGATAAGAAATTCCAAATACTTTAGGAGATAGAGAATTTTTTAATTTTCATCACAATACCTGTGCAATCATGCGGCGTTCACAATTGTTTACCCGCCTCTAACTTAGGTGAGTTTTTAACGTTTCAAATTTTAATGTTTTATTTGTTATTTGGATATTGTTGCGCAAGTAATAAGTAAAAAAAAAAAAATTATTACGTGAGTTCCTACTGTTCATCCTTTGTCCTGATTTGTTAGGTCAGGTCAGTTACATTATAAATACTTTTAAACTAAGCGGACATTAAAAATAATATGAATTAATTTTAATGGTTGTTTAGTTTTAATGTATTTATAATGTAACTGACCTGACCTAATCGACCATTTTAATTAATTAGGCATTCATGAACACACGGCAAAATAAAAAAATTTCTGCGGTCGAATGATAGCACAGGTGTTGTATTGCAAAATAAAAACGGCGATATCTCCTAAAGTATTTGGAATTTCTTATCTCCGCCGGGTTTAATGAAAAGAGGAAGTGAAAGAGCATACAATAAATGTATTTTCGGTTTTTAACATTTTTTTTCTCGCAAATATCACTACACTACATATTTGCCAAATATAGATAAACTACTTAAAGAATATAAATACAAAGTACTTTAAAATCATGAAGAGTTCCTTTTTGTTAAGAAAATCTTGAGAGTCATTCAATCTATTAAAAATTATTTTGTGTGCTGTTTTAGGATGTCACATGCTAAGAGAATCCTTGAAATGGCTCTACAAGAAGACACTCTTGTGGTATTTCAATCTAATGTGGCAATTCCAACTAATGGCATTGTTTCCAGTAAGCCATATGCAATTAATTCATTGATGTGCCCAAGATAGAGTACTACATTAAATTACTTTGATTTATACAGTGCTGAAGACTTTGACCGTACTTTAATGCAAGACGTACCTCAAGATAGTGAAGTGTACCACATTGAAACACTTTTACCAGTCAGTGATGTTATAATTGATGTCATAGAAGATATAATGCAAGACAGTGTGGTTACCAATGGATATCATAGAAGACTGCCATTCAAATCACGAAGATGACCATGTTATTATCAATGTGCTTCTGAAAAATGGACAAGAAGGAACAAAAACTCATTCAAGTCAAAAAAAGAAAGGTGAAAGTGAAGTTCAACAAGTTGAAACATGTTTGAAGGTCAGCAATGTACAGTTCTCTGATGTCAACAATGAAATTGAACAAAATATGCTTAATATGGAATTCACAGAAGAGAATGACTTACGTGCATGTGACCACTCTTATGCACTTGTGACAAATGAGCAAGAAGAAACAAAAACTGTCTCTGAATCTGATATATCCACAGACACACGTCATATTAGGAAAATACGAAAACGTAGACACGTAGATACAAGTAAGTGGTCTTGTTAGAGCAACAAATATAAGAAGGAAAAAGGAAAGAAATATTATGGAAGGAAGAAAGTTGATGGCCACTGGAAGAACAATGTTCCTAGTCCTGGAAAAAGAAACAAACACAAAATGAAGATGATAAAACCAGTGTTGATGAGGTCGAAGGAGAAAAAGCAGTTGTAAACCCGAAGCAAACTATGCAAATGTTATTTCAGGAGAGGAATGAAAACCTAAAAACATTTCTGCACGAATTGCCAAAGATGGAGTCCCATTATTGTAGGTCTAGGACATCGAGACTCTACCTAGAACCTGTGTGGAATTTCGAGACACATGTCTACAATGTTTATTGCAAGGACTGGTGTAAGGGAAAGAACATTGAACCAGTGTCCTTGACTCAATTTTTTAATATTTATGAAGATATCAATTTAGGAATCTTTTCACGAAAAAAAGACCAGTGCAGCATCTTTGTTGCAAAATAAACCGGTAACTTGGATGAAGAAATGTACACGAAACACCAATCAATGAAAGTTGAAGCACGAGAAGAAAAGGAAAGAGATAAGACCAGCTTTGTAAACAAAGTCTGTACAGTAGACTTACAGTCAGTTCTGCTGTGCCCCAAGTCCAATGTATCGACATTGTACTATAATAAAAAACTCGTCGTTCATAATTTCACAATATTCGATATTAAAACCAAGGCAGGATATGGTTTCTTATGGAACGAAACGGAAGGAAATGTTGGCTCAAATGAATTTGCAACCATTTTGACAAACTTCATTCAAGCAGAAACAAATGTTGAAGAAAATGAAATAATCATAATTTATAGTGATGGATGCTGCAGCCAAAACCGAAATACTTGCCTGGCAAATACTCTTCTAAAATTAGCCATTGAAACAAATGTAACCATCATTCAAAAGTATTTGGAACGCGGACATACACAGATGGAAGCAGATGCCATGCATGCTGCTATAGAGAGAAATTTAAAGAAGAAAACCATATTTGTACCAGCTGATTATGTGGATGTCTGTGTTAATGCTAGACAAAAACCACAGCCCTACAGTGTTAAATATTTAACACACTCGTATTTCAGTAACCATGCCAACCTAAATTATGTAAATTCTATTAGGCCAGGGAAAAAAGTGGGTGATCCTACCGTGCAAGACATTCGTGCTATTCGGTACAAGCCTAATGGAACAATTGAGTTCAAGCTGAGGCATCCTCATGAGTGGCAAACTTTACCAGCAAGAATCAACAAAAGCACTGACTTGTCAACCCCACAACTGTACAGTGAGAGACTGAAGATGAAGGACAAATACGATCAACTTCAGTCAATGAAATGCTCACAGTCAAAGGACTACCACGATGCTCTGCCCCATGAATGAGTTATTTTTAACTCTTACATACTGTATTTGTAAAAAGTGTTTACGACTTAGTTAAGTTCTGTTGTAAGCTGTACCATGTCTATTAAGATGATTTGGCTCGAGTGAATTTGGTAGGTTAGGTGTGAACTTGTTTTTTTTTTTTTTAAAATCTTAGGCTGGAGCCTATTTCTTTGCAAACATTTGTGCATTTATGTTAGAGGTTTCATTATATTATACTTTCATTGTAACAAATTCGAATGTAAATCATTATTACATAACCACTTTATAATGTAAACAAGTCTGTCAGTAAAACTTGTAACTCCCAATAAAACAAAATTATTTGTGTAAAACCACGTAAATCCATTAATAATTTGATGTGCAATTATATTAAAAGAAATTGATTAAACAGGACACTGATCTATATTATTGTAAAAGTTTTGTAAAATAAAACATGAATCTACCATCAAATTCAAAAGTTATTATTTTTTTACCCTCTCCTGAAAAATTCAGATTTTGGAGTTACGAGATTTTCACATGAGGGTATCGATATGGTATAAGGACAATATGGGAAAGGAGCCCAAAAAAAAAAAAAAAAAAACGGAGACACAGATGTTACCGCCTCTAGTGGCGTGTACTTTATTTACTCTATGCACTGCTAGCAATGGGGATGATTTAATCCTAAGCAAGCGAGGTGCTCGTTGTGCAGTCGTTCGAGAGCGCGCATCTTAAGCTCTTGTAGTGGCAGGTCCTACGAGTCCATTTGACTATGAGGAACAATATTTAACCTCTGAAAATATTACCATCATGGATGCAGATTCTAATATTCTATCAAAATAAAAATATCAAGAGGAAGATCATACAGAAGACTTCAGAACTTTGAAAACAAACCGGACTGACTCCACTGCCATTGCTCCAGCGACGGCCAGGTATGACCAGAGCTTGACACACTCCTTTCCTATCACTCATACAGGACCTTATGTAGTACTGATAAAGTTCATTGATAAAAACATAGGAAACCTCCATCCTCTAGCGGTCGGCCAGAAACTTCACCCCAACCCGGATATTGAATTCATTCAGAGGGCGGGTTTTAGCCGTCTGAGAGTCACATTTAAATCCCTACGAGGAGCTAACCAATTTCTAACATCCGAGATACCACAGAAACATAACCTAAGTGCATTTATTCCGCAGGGATTATTACAAAGGGAGGGCCTGATTCATGGAGTCCCATTAGAGATTGTAGTTGAGGATTTACCCCTGGGGATAGAATCGCAGACCCACACGGTAATTGCGTTGTAGCATCTCACCAGATATAACCCTAACGGACCTCGTCAACCTATGAAACTTGTAAAAGTAACATTCTCAGGACAGACACTGCCTGAGACCATTCTGATATACAAAGAAAGATTCAAAGTTTCTCCAAGAGTTCTTTCTGTGATGCAATGTATGAAATGCCTACGCTTTGGCCATCAAACAAAAAATTGCAGAGCTAGATTATCTATTTGTCTAAATTGCGGCACTACACATGATTCTGATCCATGTCCAAACATAGGAACTCCTAAATGCATCAACTGTCAAGGTAGTCACAGTGCTGTCAATAAGAAAAAGTGCGTATGTTGGGAATTTGAACGGGAAATTAAACTGACAATGGCGTTGTACGGTTACATGGTACCACGTACAGCAACTTAAGACTACTTATTAATTGTTTTATTATCATATATGTATTTCTTTATTAGTTATGATACTATGTTGTTGTTTAACCTTCTAATGTAATATGTCGAACCTTCAAACTACGAAACTGTCATGCTACAGCTTAGCATTCATAAACATTGAACTGACTATACTACCATCAAACCTAACCTGATTCCATATTTAACTCATTGTTGTAATTTCACTTCTGTTATTTATTGTAATTTTTGTCTCACCACAAGTATTTTATATTTAATTGTGTTTACATATTGTTTTTGAGGTGATTGTTAATCACCCACATTATTTTGTCTATTCTTGGCTGCATTGTTTACAGCCGCAGGCTATCTTGTAAAATAGCATACCGCCGTGGGCGGAAATGCGTCCGTGAATTATGTTATGTAAAAAAAAGTACGAACAGGCGTCTCTTCGTTAGGGCCTATCCCGACGCCGACCTTATCTAAATTAGCATTTTTGGCATAATCTTAAAAGATCAAGTAAATTCAGTGACTTAATATTAATTGGTATGGTGATAGCTACGAACGTGAGTGTTTGCAGCAATATCAGGCGGTAAAAAGATAAGTTACCAACAAATTAAGTTGAGGCTTATGCTATAAGCCAAAGGTAGCCATTGTGATCTTGGTAGCGTCCTTGGTACGGACTTTTATGCGATGTTAATGTTGAGACTGATGATTATTGCAAAGTTAATTACCCATATTAAGTACATTTTTAACATCTGATGGAACAGTATTATAAATGAATATTTTTATTTCAGTGTCCTTTACAGTTCATTCTACTCAGTGGTCTTAGAGCAGAACTCCTGCAAACCCTGAGCTACAGCCGAGGTGAAAACATTATATAATAAATAAATTTTAAGATATTTATTTATTGCACTTAGATTTTTTTTTTAACACTGAGCTACGATAATTTTAAATAAGTTGAAGAGTTTGAACACTGAACTGTTTATCATATATGAACTTTTGAGTGATGATAAGTTTAAATTGACGAACTTTTGGTTGAATATAAATCTGTGCCTACGTATATCCTGAAAATTAAACAACATAAAAATAACCAGGAAAGCCACAATAATCCATATCAACCCAGAATTTTATTATTATCAATCTACACCATATTTACTTCTCCTTAATAACACCTTTTAATTACAGATTTATTCGCAGTTGAAGTGTTATGGTTTGTGTATGTATTTGTTTATAGTTAAGGGCATGTGTTATCGTTGTTGTCGTTTTGTATTTAATTAATATGTGTTATGTTCCAATCACAAGCCGCATACATCTGAATCATTAAAATTAATTATTATTCGTTAATTCATATATTCTTTTTCATGTATGTGTTCAATACTCATAATCAACATAATAGACCCGTTTGGATGGTATAGCAACGGCGCCCAATTCACCAAAGTTATGTGTATTTAGCTATATTACTACCATTGGGAAACTAATACTATTGTAGCACACTTCTACTTATATACTTATAAGTACTATAGTAATTGTTACATTACATTACATTTACATTACAAAAAGTGGCCCACAACGTGGTGGCTCGAAGAGGAATTTCACTGTAAACACTGAAATATTATTACAAAAATGTCTTCGGGAAAAGGGTACGAACTTCGTAATCGAGCCGCTAGCCAGTCTGCTGCCATGGAGGAAGTTAGGGAGCTGGAGGAGTCAGAAGCCTCTCCATTAGACAATTACCCTGCCCCTGTTCAGGAGCAGGATGATCACAGATATGCTGCCACCTACAGTAGCAGTATTAATGTACCAAGGGAACAGGTAGAACCTGCTGTTACCCCCATTCCTGCCAAGTCACCAAGCGACTCAGATGAGGAACAATCTGAGGAGGAGGAATTTCAGGGAGTCGGGACAGCTGAAACCAGCGTGCCAACCGCTGGGACAGCAGCAACCACAGGTCCTGCAGTGAACTCCATGACTACTCAGCCCCCTAGGATAACAGATATGTCACAGTTGCTGCAACAGCTGAGATTGATAAAACAAATCGAAGGACAGCAAACAGCCAGCCAGCTGAACAACTTAGTCAGTCAGCAGCAAGAAATGCAGAGCAACTTAGTCAGTCAGCAGCAGGAGGTGCAGTCCAACCTGAGCAACTTAGCAATTCAGCAGCAGGAGGTGCAGTCCAACCTGAGCAACTTAGCAAATCAGCAGCAGGAGGTGCAGTCCAACCTGAGCAACTTAGCCAGTCAGCAGCAAGAAATGCAGAGCAACTTAGCAAGCCAACAGCAGGACATGCAGGCTAACCTAACCAGCCAAATAAACAGCCAGAATGCAGAGATGCGTCAACACATTGACAGCAAGATGGATCTACTCAACTCCAGGTTGCAAGAGGGACTGACTGAATTGGAAGAGAGGATAGAGACCAGATTGCAGGACCAGTCTCAATCAATGACTCAACTGTCAGAGCAGGTCCAGACTCAGGCATCCAGAGTTGACAATTTGGAAACTCATACCACCACATTGGTGAGGGTAATAGATAGGGCCAGGTTAGAACAGCAAGGTCATGCACAGGTATTGAGTGAGAGGTTAGAGGAGGTGGAGAACACAACCGCCCTACTAAAATCAAGATGGGACGAGGTGGAAGCAGAGTTCAGAGCTGTGGCAGAAAAGAATTCACAGAGTGGTGATGCAGCCATGCAGCTACAGGCCACCCAGCAGAAAGGTGGGCTGTCTAGCAATGTGACTTCTGTCACATCACTCCCCACTCCCATGCCTGCACCTACTACAGCAACTATACCTGCCATCAACCACTCTCCGCAACAACGTTCAAGCCCACCTGCACACTTGGACCAGGTCACACTTATGCACCA
This sequence comes from Bacillus rossius redtenbacheri, assembly GCF_032445375.1. Taxonomy (NCBI): domain Eukaryota; kingdom Metazoa; phylum Arthropoda; class Insecta; order Phasmatodea; family Bacillidae; genus Bacillus; species Bacillus rossius. Next base: position 299,491,720 of record NC_086330.1, on the reverse strand, counting down.
CCCCGCCAAACACTGGTCGGAGTCTATTCCCACATTCTCTGGCAAGTCACAAGAAAATCCTATTCGCTTCTTGAAGAAGTTTGAGGATTATGCCAGAACGTTTGCCTTGACAGACACAGAGAAATTAAAGTGTCTGAATTTTGCCCTCAAGAGCACGGCATTCTATTGGTGGGAGCTTCAAAGCACTCAGACTACTTCATTCGACCAATTCAAGGACCAATTCAAGAGCCAGTACTGGAGCTTGAAAGTACAAGGCAATCTGCGTGCTCAGCTACATGCTGACCGTTTTGACAGCAAGAGAGGTGGTTCGCTGGAGGCGCACATAGTCACCATGTACGAACGCACCAGGTACTTGGACATCGTCATGTCAGACGAAGAGTTCATTGCCACCATGCTAACACAGTTACCTGTCGCCTACCAAATACAAATGTCTGGCCATGCCTACAAAGATGTCACAGAGTTTCGTGATCACATGTTGGCAGTAGACAAGTTGCAACGCCTTCAGAAGGGTCAAGCCAGCAAGGAGGAGTCTGAGAAGCCATCTCAGCCGGCCTACCAAAAGCAAGGACCAGTTAACACATACTGGCAAGGAAGAAACAAAGACGACAGACAAGCAAATGTACATCTCATAAACTGTGAGAAGAGTACCAGATACTCTGAGTCAGAGCCTACTAACAACAACAGTTTCAAGTATGGATACAAGAAGGGTAGGAAATCATACCAGAACAAGCCCTATCCGAAGAAGAAGTGGTGGAACCAGCGGCCCAGGAGCAACAGTGAAGGTGAGGATGAAGATCAGCGGCAACAGAACAGGAAGGCGATGGAACGGCCTCCCAGGAAGTCAAGCTATAGGCATAGAGCTGCTGAATCAGATGGAGAAGCTGATTACCGCCCTGTAAACCAGAAGCGCAGCTATCCATCAACAGCTTACTACCAGCATGACTACCGAATGCCACACACCAGAGTCCCGACTGAACAGGAAGACGGCAGCGGAAACAGAAGAAGTACCGGCCCACCTGTCAGTCATCAATATTCATTTCCCTATCCACCGCCATCTCATCATTCACCCAGCCAGCAGAGCGTGGGATATTTCCAGCGTAATACGCCTATCAACCCCATTGCTACTGAGTTCCGGACTGCTGTGGCCAATGCAGCCCATGGTCCATCGAGCAGCTGGACCACACCAAGTGGAAACCACCCTGCTACATCATCAAGTAGCAACAACCAACGGGACAGCCCGTTAAACTAGAGTGGGTCCAGGTTAAATCGCCCCGAACCACGACCCAGTATCCAGACGAGGGGAAACATGCACACACGCCAGTAACCATTGACACACGACATGGTTACATTAACTATCACAAATTTATTTGCACTGTATTAATGAGTGAGAATGAGAGGGAGTTTCTCTTCAGAGAGATACATGAGGACGATCTACCTCAGATCAAAACTGTCTGTCCAGAGATACCGCTAGAGGTAAACGGCATCAGTGTACCAGCACTAATTGATAGTGGTGCTGAGGTCACCTGTGTGAGTGAAGAGCTTGTGAGACAGCTCGAGCAAACAGGTGTAAGGGTACCTGTCATGCCTGTGCCAGCATTGAAAATACTGGGAGTAACTTCAAGAGCCAGCCCAGTTGTCAATCGACAAGTGTTGCTGTAAATTGAAGGTCTGGGACAGCCAAAACAAGTTTCAGCTTTAGTGGTGAAAGGCCTCGCTAAACAACTGATTTTAGGGACAGATTTCCTAACACAATTTGGAATAATTATTAATTTTCAATTATGGACTATAACTGCCAGTGACAGTCAACACTCCATCCCATTGTCAGATCAATGGAGTGTGAAAGAAAATTTGGTAGGACTGTTAGCTAACATGCCTATGCTTAGGCAGATTAACAGTTGCAATGTCAACTCTAGCCTAACAGCCTCATTGGAAGACATTTCTACTGCCATCCGTGGTGTAAACACAGTACCACATGAGCAGATGAATGTGTTATATCACTTGCTAGCCAGTTATCAAGAGATTTTCTCTGATAAACCAGGTCTCAATAACATGTACAAAGCCAAGATCTGTATTAAAGAGGATGAACCGTTTCACCGTAAGTCCTATCCAATACCAGCAAAGTACCTACTGGAGGCTACTGAGTATCTTAAGCTTATGATAGAATGGAAGGTCATCAAGAGAGAGGCTAGCCCATATGCTAATCCAATAGTATGTGTTGGCAAGAAAGATGGTACAGTAAGGCTTTGCCTTGACGCCAGAGAATTGAATCGTATTACCATCAAGGATAGAGAGAGCCCAATGCAAACCAGTGAGATACTAAGGTTGTATCAGGGTGTAAAATATCTCACCACCCTAGATTTGTCATCTGGATATTGGCAAATTCCCCTAGAACCCCATTCTCAACAGTATACTGCATTCCTATTTAGGAATCAGCAGTACATGTTCCAGGTCATGCCCTTTGGACTGTGTAATGCAGTAGCAGAATTCACCAGGTGTCTAGCAGCCACCTTAGGCCCTGAGTGCAGTGGTTTTGAACGAGCGTATGTTGATGACATACTGATTACGTCAACTACATTTGAGGAGCATGTCCAGCACATAGGAACGGTACTACAGAAGTTGCAATCTGCTGGGATGACTGTGAAACTAAAAAAGTCAGTGTTTTGTAGGGATGAACTGCCATTTCTGGGTCATATACTAACACCAGAAGGCATTAAAACAGCCCCTGACAAGCTTCAGGCAATTCAGGAGTTCTCTGCACCCAGAAATGTCAAACAACTCAGAGCATTTCTTGGGATAATTGGTTTCTACAGAAACTACTCAGACCGAGTAGCACAACTGGCATCACCTTTGTTTGAATTATTGAAAAAGAACAAGATCTGGGAATGGACAAGCAAGCATACAAAAGTTTTTCAAAATTTGAAACAATTATTTTTGGCTGAACACGTGATTTATCATCCGGTACAAAACAAAGAATTTTTCCTGTAAACCGATGCTTCAGACATTGCATTAGGGTGCAAGCTAGCCCAGTGTGATAATGCAGGACAAGAGAGAACTGTTGCTATGGCCAGCCGCACACTCAACAAGGCTGAGCGTAACTACACCGTTACAGAGAGGGAAGCCTTGGCAATAGTATGGTCCCTGCAAAATTCAGAGACTTGTTGATAGGTGAGAAAGTCAACCTACTGACAGACCATCAAGCTCTCACTTGTCTGAAAGCAGGAAAATTATTTGGCAGCCGTTTGACAAGATGGTGTCTATTACTGCAAGAATACGACATACATATTCAACACATCAAAGGCACAGCTAATGTCACAGCTGATTGCTTAAGTAGACTGGCAGAATTAAACTCAGACACCCATCCAGTTGAAAGCAGACCAAAGGAATTTCTTGTGGCAATCAATCAGCCTAGCCCATTTCAAAATAATTCTAATTTGAAATTAATATTACAAGATTTAAAGGAGAAGCAAAACACAGATGAATTCTGCTGCAAGATGAAGCAAGGATTAACTGATAAGCCTGCTGATCATCGAATACATCAACATTTCAGCATGTCAGCTGAAGGTGTTTTGTTTGCTCATCCTAAACAGAAACATATATTTTCTGAAAACTGGAAACCAGTAGTGCCCAGTTGCATGATTTTTCCTATAGTGAAGGAAATACATGAAACCCTAGGTCACATGGGAGGTAAGAAAGTATTGGAAGCTGTCAGCAGACAGTTGTACTGGCCAAACATGCCACGTACAATTACCTCTTATACTAAATCCTGTGACCTGTGTCAGAAATCAAAGGCACCCACTGAGAACCTGCATGGAACTCTAGAGGCAATTCTACCCAGCCAACCTATGCAGCTAGTGTCAGTGGATTTGTTTGGTCCACTGCCACCATCTAAAGCAGGTGTACAGTATATTTTTGTGATAATGGATGTGTATACTAAGTATACCAGGTTGTTTCCAATTAAGCACGCAACTGCAAAAACAGTTTTGAGGTACCTGCAAAAATTTTGTAAGGAAGTGCAAACACCTAGGATGGTACTGTCAGACCATGGTACCCAGTTCCAGAGTGAACTGTGGCAGACAGGCCTAAAGAAGATGAATGTGATACCTACTATGTCATCTATAAGGCACCCTCAAAGTAACCCTGTTGAGAGGGTTATGAAGTCTTTGGGGAATACTCTACGTGTTATGTGCCATGGTGCACAACAGTCATGGCGTGATCGCATACCTGCGATTGAGTGCATATTAAACCATACAGTGCATAGTTCCACCGGTTTTACCCCTCATGAAGCCCTAAGTCTGGATCGGTCGGTGGCGATTAACCCACTCTATTTACCTGAAAGAGACATTGATACAGATGTGACGGAATGGCCAACCGGTCAAGAGGTTGAGCACCTCATCAGTAAGCGACTACAAGCAGAAGCTTTAGCCAGGAGAAAACGCAAGAGTTCATCCAGAGTAAAGCAGTTCCAAGTTGGAGACCGAGTACTTCTAAGAACAGCTCCGGTGAGCAAGAAATGGGAACGAGTGACGAAGAAGCTGTTTCTGCTCTTCGAAGGCCCATATGTGGTAAGCAAGATCATACGTGGAAATTGCTACGAGCTGCAAGACCCTGTTACCAACCAAGTTGTGGGAAGGTATAATCTAACACATTTAAGGGCCTACAACCAGCCCAGTAATCTGTAAAGATGTGTTTGGTCAGAGCTCATTAGAACTCATCATGTATACTACTGTGGAAGATAGCATGAATGTACAGTTGTTGTATAGAATACATTGGATGGTCCTATGTAAATAGAGGACAGGACATCCTATAGTGCAAATGTGTGATGTTTCACATGTTATGCCAGCAATGGTAGTGCCAGCCATGAGATGTTATTTTTGCTGTTATTGTGTTTGTAGTGTCTATTGATACACTACACTGGCAGCCTACGAGTGTAAGGCCAGTTTGTCCAGTGATGAGGTATGGTGAAATAGTCCACCCACACTAGGATGTTATTTTGTGTAACAGTGTATAGCCAGAGAGCTATTTATACAGCATTGCATGGCGCTAGCACCACAGAGTTGGTGTCAACATTACAACATGTACACACGAGCATGACCAGGTGTCAGCTGTGGAATTAAAAACAACTGTGTATCCTGTATGAATACCCACTGACATGTGTGAGAATAGCTATCATGACCAAGGGTAACAGAATGTGTTAGAATTCGCTGACCAGCTGATTGTCCACATAAGCAAGCATGCACACAGCATATCAAATAAGCCACATATCACTCTTGCAACTACGAAGCCATGCAAACCCTCTAGGAACTAATTACCTTATTTGCGTTATCCATATGATGAAATTATTGTAGCACTTACTGATTTTTAAGCTCACTTCAGAAGAATAAAATAAAATGAAAATTGCCATGAATTTGACTGTGTAATATCATGTGTAAAAAATTGCACAAATTTTGGTTATAATGAGTATTATGTTTGGCATTGTATCTTATATATTTATTTATAATGAGCCATTTAAAAACACTTTGCTTTGAATGAATAAAAAAACACTTGAATTTAAATTTGAATATTAAGCAGGAGCTTAATTTATTTTAAATTTGCCACTGAAAGAAATACAACATGGTTGTATATACTTCACACACTAATTTTGTTGTTGTCACACGAAAGTTATCATTTCTTGAAGTTTCAAACGACCTACTTGTTGGGGTCTATTCTTCTGGCTGTGATACAGAACATGGAACACTGGTGTCGCGAGCAAGAGGAAATAATTTTCTGTGCTACCCAGTTGTTGCCTGTGGCCAAAGTGTGTAACAAGTGTCAACAAAGTGTGATGAAATCAGTCAGACTAGTATCCTGAAATTATAATTTCACATCAACAGTGAAATGGAAAAAAAAAAAAAAACCCCCTATTGAAACCTGCAAGATATGTGTTATGTGAAAAACACAGTATGTACTGATGGTACAAAGACATATTAATACACTATTATTGTCTGCAAGTCTGCAGCATTTGAATTTAAGCAATTATGTTATAAGATGAAACAACATGAAATGAATTTTATGAAATGAACTATCATTATTGTAATAATAAGTCATTTAATTGCATTGCAACTATTTATGTAGTCATAATGACATAAATGTGTAAATAATTATTGTATTATGATGTGTTAGAATATTCTTGTATATAATTCCTAATTCCAAAAGCAAAATGTAAATATGCTTTATTGGTGATATATTAACATTGGTAACTATATAGTTTGAGAATTAATCTCAAGACAACTTGTTATAATTGAGATAAAATAATATCAACTATTAATTATTAATGCAATATGAACTGTAATCACACTATTACTGAAATTAGTTGTAATCAAATTAATTAGTTTACCAGAAAATAACTGAAAATAATTGCTATGTCTATGAGCAAATATGTAAACAAAAGAAATATAATCTAATATTTATAGCATGAATCTACTGTATGTTAGTACCGATACAATAACAATGGTACAAGATTACCCTGTGGCTCATGGTAAATTAAATATTAATAGGTTTAAGTTATAAACAAAACACATTAAACCCTCCTAATTTATATATATATTTTTAATTGTTGGAATTAAGTACTTTTCCTAGTATTTTAAATGGTTATTTGTGGTTGAATGGTTATGATCGAGGTGACCCGAGGCTACGACTGGAAAGCACAGATAGGACATTGTTGTTTTGAAGAAGTGAAATTTGAGAGTTAAGCCCGAGCTATATTTAAGGACGCCCGTGTAAGTGCGCCTTGAAATTGTGTTTGAACTAACCTCATACGCAACGACTGTGTAAGGACCCAACTCCGACGTCCCACGCCAGTCGTGAAACGTCCCGATGTCGGACCAGGAACACCGCCGTCGCCGTCAGCAGGCACTGTCTCGCCGAGACGCCGCCTCCCGCCAGCTGAGAGTGGTGTGGATTACGCCGCCCTTGTAGCTGTGCAGTCTACAGCTGGGATCTCGCGGCAGGTGGCCGTGAGACGGTTCGTCGTCCCCGCCACCATGTCCCCTCCCGTGGCGCTGTCAAGGTCGCCCCGACTCGTTCCAGGGTGCTGTGCAGTAGCGCCTGACGCCGTGCTGGACCTGTGTACACAACAATGCAGGGCTTGCAATTGTTCTTTACATTGCATATTTTCGCTATCTTCACAATCGTAAGTACACTTACCAGTGTCTGAAATGTGTCCGTGCCTCGTAATCACTTCCAGACTGCCATCAACGACGGAGCAACGGAGAAAAACGTTGGAGTTTCGCGGAGCTGCGTGACGCAGTTCTTGACTGTACGACCGTTCAGCGAGAAGTGATCGCGCGAGCCAGTGTCGTCGCTGATTGGGTGTCGCGTTGGCGCGAAATTTTCCCTCCCTCCACTCCTGCTCCTAGTTCAACCGCCGTGCGCTTTGTTTTTTTTTTTAGCTCGCACCTGCTGAGGGAAAAATAAAATATAAAAAAGACGTTTGCTCGCCAACCGCCAATTTATCGCGTGACCAGAATTGACTGAAAGAAAGTGTTAAGATGAACTTTTGAAAACACCTAGACTTATTAGAAGGATCTTTCACAGCGTACAAAAACCGTTCGTACCATAAAGCAAAGGAGGTAGTGCAGAAAACCACGGGATTTCAAACGCCATTTACATGTAGAAACCCTCGCACCTTTGCTAACCTTCCCCCGTCATTATCGGATTTCCCTATACTGCGCTCCCCAGACCCACATGTCCACAGTCCACCACAGCATTCAGAGCATTCCTATGCCAAGGCAACTCGTCCTCCTCCAACTCAGGACAAGGTCAGGAAAGATGGTTATCTAGTTTGTTATAAGTCACTTCCCCCCACCGTAGATACAGGACATCAATCTTCTTTTGACATTCGCCAATACTACTCTCAGTTTCGACCACTTACACCTGATTTGTATGCACATACCACCTATCCGACACGACCGGATTGGGGTCATTCTCCCCACTTACCACTACACAGGCAAATTCCATTCCTGGCATGAGACACCTCACCCTCTCCTCCAGCAGAACAAGGACAGTCTCCCACACAGACAGATCACTCTGTCAATCCGCCATCTTCCAGGGACATTCATCCACCAGGATACCAGGCCAAACTCTCCTCACTCATTGATACTCTGGAAATCATATTTAATTCGGTTAGGAAAAATCCCTCCATAAACTTTGATAGAGAGAGCATATTTCACTCATTTCTCCAAGTTTTACAAACTTAGATTTCCGTTGTACTTTCCACTTTCTCATACAGGAACTGATGTTTATAGATCACTCTTTTAACATATTTCAGTGGAATGCACGCTCTTTACAATCCAATAGATTCCCTCTTCTATACTACCTATTTGATCATAATATAGATGTCCTCATTCTCTCCGAATCCGGTCTACACCAACGGAGCCAGGTTAGGATCCCTCGTTACCCTTATGCTGTTTGTAACCGCTCCAGCAAGGGAACACCTATCTTGGTGCATGAATTATATGCATATACAGAATTGCAAATTGCATTTCCCCACGCTATGAAGGACATGGAGGCAGTTGCGCTCCAACTCCATCTGAAACATGGCTTGCTTACAAAAATTTCAATTTACATACCACCACGTTCATGATTCCAGGCTTCAGGTTGGGAAACATTTTTCGCACAATTTACCGGCACTCTCATTGTAGGAGGTGATTTTAACTGTCACCATTCTTCCTGGGGAAATGCTAAATCAGATAAGGCTGGTAAAAATCTGTTAGACTACGTGCACTCTTCGAATTTCATTTTTCTCAATACTAAACAACATACCTGGCAAGGCCCGCCCTCAACTTCCCCTACCGCAATAGATCTAACTTTCACTACCATTGATGTATACCCTTGGTTCTCATGGACAGTATTGGAAGATAATTGGGGAAGTGATCAATTTCCCATTTTAATTTCTTACCTGGGTGGTAGACAACTCTCGGCAGGGGCGTAGCCAGGGGGAGGGTTTTAGGGGTTCAAACCCCCCCCGAAATATTCAAAATATCTCATTAATATATACTGAAATATTAACACTTGTTCCACGGTAATTGCTCACTATTACAACAATGTTTTGAACATGCCGCGCTGCCGCCGCACGCCGCCGATTATCCAATGACACTGCCCGCATCATCGTATTCGTTTGGTAACCTTAGACTTGATTTCGTGTTGTAACCCGCGCCGCGCATGCATCCGTTGCGTGCAATCAGCTCGGCTATCGCCAGTCTCCACCGATCCCTTGCCACCGATCACTGAATCTGTGTACCGTGTACTGTGAAGTGTGGACAATTGGACATAGTTATTTGTGTGATCATTGCTCTGGCTGTGATTTCACGTCGAGTAACTTAAGTGGCCACTGGCCATATTACAGGAGTAAGTAAATTGTAATCTTCTTTACTTACTATAAAATTAATTCGCTTCCCGCTTTTGTCTGGTTGTCTCTATAGCTGTTAGTTTGCAACTCTGTACGCCTAGATCTTCTAAACTACTCAACTTATGTTAAGGCTGTAAGGGTATATTATCGTAATATACATATACACCTTTAGAGAAATTCGAAACTTCATTCGGTGAACAGTTCCAGTCGCCGAGAAGCCATCGTGGATTAGAAAGTTGTTTTGTTTACATCAAATTTTTATTTTTTTTTTGTTTGCTGATTTCGCTTAGAAAACTTTGCTAATTCTATTTTAATATTAATTATATAAGAGTAAAATTACGTTTTTTATAACCTTGTGTTTTGTAAAACTATGAATCAGTAACGGCTTTGTTTGGAGTTTCGGGCTCGCTGCATGTGACTGGTCCTCGTCGCGGCGGGCGGCATTTCAAATGTTTGAATAAAGCTGGAATCACAATACCACGACGGCTCCGACACGACAGGTCCGACAAGCTCAATAGCCAATGAAATGCAATGTCACCGTGACGTCACTCCGTCAGAAAACGCACCCCGACGGCCCGCAACGAATAGATTTTATTTCTAATTCCGTCGTGTCGTACGGCCCGACAGAAAACAAAACGGCAACGGAAAGGAAACAGTACGGAACTAAATTTCAAAAATATTTACCTACTTCGTAATTTTGTTTAACATGCGAGTGAGTTTTATATCTTGCCTTCATCTGTTTGTACAAATTTAATCGTGTTTATGGTTAAAGTTGTTATTGTAGATTGGTGAAGTTTGAATTTAATAATGAATGAGTTTAGCGAATAACTAAATATTAATAAAGTTAAGGCTGAATCTATTTTGTAAGGCATTAGGTTGAAAAACTGCCATAATTATCCTAACAAATAGCGAGAAAAAAGCATGGGCTGTAATAGCATCATCTGTTTCTCTTTCAATTATTTTTTTAAACGTCAGATATACTTTATTTTATGAAAATAATTTGTTTGGAACGATTTGCCGACAGCCAAATCAGAAATCGTCGGGTTGAATATTGTCGTGGCATTGTGACCCTAGGCTATTAAATCTGTCGTGCTGCAATGCTGTACGACGGTTTGTCGGGCCTGTCGTGTCGGACCCGTCGTGGCATTGTGATTCCAGCTTAATAGTGCCGCGGCCCATGGCATGCTGAGACTTTAAAACATCAAAAAGTTTTGATTTGTTCCTTTGAAACTTTTAGCGTCTCCCGCATTAGGGGAAGCTTAATTTTGAACAAATAATATGTGAAAAGTGGTTTGTTATGCCAAAATACAGTAAAACAGTGCGGGTTAAGTGAAATTTGGCTGCACAAATTAATGCAAGAAATTTCATGATTCGGTGACGTAAATATTTGTAAGCTATATTTGGCCGTATTATACATGCATATTATAGTAGAGAAAATTCTAGAAAGATTTGTAATGATGTCGTAAAAAAAGTTTCTTTTTTTTTCCATATTGAATGTTAATTAATAGTATACATAGCAAATGCAATGTTCTTTAATGTTATTTCTGACGTGATAATGTCTTATACCTCGATGAACGCTGGCTGCACGAACGAAAAAGTGTCCCATTCCGTTTGAGCCGAGTGTTTCCATTGTCGTGGTTTACATTGTTTATTACAAAAATAAAAAAACCTTAAAATTAACGAGTGCGAATAAATGTTACATTTATCGAAAAAAATGTAATTTACAACTTACTCCTTCTTTGTATTATACAAAATAATGATAATTCAGTGATATAATAATTCAATTCAGTTCATAAAAGTATGCAATTTTTCATCAATGTTTTCTTATGACATTATCACGTAAAATTACCGTCCATAAACTGACATTACAGACAACCATTTAATTGGGTAATAATTTATATATTTTTTTACTATTATGATTACACATGAATGGATGAGAGACATCACTTTATTTTATTTTCCTCCCTAAAGACGACTCGCGCGGTTAGCACATAGCACTGTTGCTGTAATGTACTTAATGAATAATTTCAGTTACATTAATTTTAATATTAACTCTTATTATTTAGTTGTAATTTTTATTTTTCTTTCTAGGTACGAGTTTCATGTTGTCGAGAAATGGAGGGAAAAAAAAGAAAAGGCGATAAGTTTAAGGGTATGGACTACTGGAAAAAGTGGTGTGGTCAAGCGGTTTCCAGTAAGGAAACACATTTGGCTACTGAAACTACAACAAGCTTGCGCGCTGCTGGTAATGAGACTGTGGTGGCAAGTGAGCCTTCGACCTCAGTTACAGAATCGAACGACAAAGTCGAGTCAGTGGCACCTGTGACCTCAGTTACAGTATCTAACGACGAATTCGAGTCAGTGGTGCCTGCAGCCTGTTTAATGGGTACGACCAACCAGCCTACGTTTATTCAGGAACCGACCAGCTTGCCTGTTTCATCATCATCTCATCCTGTAGCTAAACTGGACGTTGGTTTTTATTCGAATCAAGATGAAATGGTGAATGAATATATAAAAGTCCAAATTTTAAAAGTCCCTTGGACCCCACCCAAAGATTATAAGTTTCCCATTTCCACAAAACGAAATTTGCGCTTTCAACTTAAATGGATAGAGAGATTCCCCTGGTTGTCATATTCTGAATATAAAAGTGGAGCATTCTGCAGAATTTGTGTTGTAATGGGACGTTCACTTGAAGGTAAAGGCAGCCATCAGCGAATTGGCCAGCTTGTAACCGAGCCATTCTGCAAGTGGAAAAATGCATTAGAAATATTTGAAACTCATGCAAAAACAGGATATCACAAGAGAAATTTGGAACTTGCAGAAAACTTTCTTAAAGTAACATCTTTGCAGGCTTTTTCAGTCAGTGAGCAGTTGTCTTCTGAGAGAAAGAGGCAGCAAGAAGAAAACCGAAAGAAATTAATCCCTATCGTAAAAGGAATAATTTTTTGCGGTAAACAAGGCATCCCATTAAGAGGTAAAATAGATTCTGGGCGGATTGTACCAGAGCCTGATCAACCACTGCAGAATGATGGTAATTTTCGGGCACTGTTGCGGTACGGAGCTGAGTCTGGGGATAAAGATCTTTCTGAGCATTTGGCCACTTCTCAGAAGAATGCTCTTTACACAAGCCCTCAGATCCAAAATGAAATAATAGACATTTGTGGTGAAATAATTCAACATAAGATAATCGAAGAAGTAAAGAAAGCCCGATTATTTGCTATTCTCGCTGACGAAACTACTGACATCTCGCGTGTGGAGCAAGTCTCGCTGTGTTTGCGATATGTTGATTTGAAGGATGTTGAACATCATAAAGTTAAGGAGATGTTTCTCGAGTACATTCCTACTGTTGATGTCACAGGATCCGGCCTAGCAAATCTAATTATTACAGCTCTGAAAAAGCATGGGCTTGAGTGTTCTCATGTGGTTGGTCAAGGTTACGATGGGGCTGCAGCTATGAGTGGGTATTTGCACGGGGCCCAAGCTTATGTTCGTCGAGAATGTGCTCTTGCTCTTTATGTACACTGTAGTGCACACTCTCTCAACCTTGCAATTGCTGACTCATGTTCACAAGCAGATATCCGAAATTGTGTTGGGATTGTACAGTCTGTCGGTTCGTATTTCAGACATTCCGCTCAACGCACTGCTGTTTTGAAAGACAAAATTCGAGAGTTGTTACCCGCCGATCACCAAAAAAGCCTGCTTGTAATGTGCGAAACACGGTGGGTCAACAAGCATGAAGCTGTCATGAGATTCAAAGAAATTTATCCAGCGATTGTCAATGCTCTCGAAGAACTCCAATCTAGCCATAATAAGGAAACATCACAACAAGCCGTCCAAATGCTTAACACACTTCGATCTTCGAATTTTGTGATGTCCTTAGTGATTCTTGAGAAAGTCATGAGCTATACATTGTCGTTATCCAAACAGCTGCAAACAGCTAACACCGACCTGATTACAGCATTCAGCCATGTGGATGATGTTATTAATACCTTGCAACTTCTGAGGAATAAAGTTGATGACGAGTATCCTCATATTTTTGAAGAAGCAAAGGTTTTGCTCGAAGAAAATGGCGGTATACTGCAGATGCCACGCATAGTCGGAAGGCAGTTGAACCGCTCAAACATTCCTGCGTCTGATACATGCTCGCATTACAAAATAAATTTCTTCATCCCATTCCTTGACCATACCATTCAACAATTGAACGAAAGGTTTACGAAGCACCGTAAAGTAGTGACTGCACTTTCTGGTATCTTGCCATCAAATTTCGCAGCCAGTTCTGAAATTGAAGAGGCAGTTTGTATGTACTCTTCAGTGCTTCCCGAAAGAAGTACATCTGTAGTCAAAGCAGAACTAGATGTGTGGAAAGCAGTGATGACAAACACCTCCCCTACTCCAAAATCTGCTTTGGAATGCCTAGATAAGTGCGATCAAAAACTATATCCAAATGTTTACACATTGCTACAAATTTTGGCTACCATACCTGTTTCCACTGCTACCCCAGAAAGGACGTTTTCAAGCCTAAGGAGACTGAAAAACTACTTACGCAACACAACCAGTGAAAACAGACTGAACGGTTTGGCTCTTATGAATATACACTGTGGGGCAGAAATAGATGCGGATGAAGTAGTGGACATATTCAAAATGAAAAACAGAAGAATAATTCTATAAGTGTAATTGTGTATGCAGTATGCACTTTCTATTCACGTGTATATTAATGTTGCATTGTTTTGTCATTTTATTTTGTAAACCCCCCCCAAAACTGAAATCTGGCTACGCCCATGACTCTCGGACTCCTCTTCCTTCCATTTTTGTAAATTTAACACATCAAAAGCAGACTGGGCTACATTTCATTCATGTTTAGCAAAGAGCTTTGATATTGCACCTCTAATCGGACCTAATGATCGCCCGTCCTGTTATGATATTTTTTTTGTTAAATTATGGGCAGCTGCACAAATGTCCATACCACTAATCAAAGTCCGGGATGACAAATCGCGTTGTAAGGCTTCGTGGTGGGACCATGATTGCCAGTCCGTAAATACAGAACGTCTACAAGCGTTGAAATCGTATAAAAACATTCAACTATGGACAACTACTTAACATTACAACGTCGTCAAGCTATTGCGAAAAGAACATGGAAAGAAAAAAAGTCAAAGTTGGAGACAGTTCTGTAACAGTTTCTCCCGTTCAACCTCTACACAGTTGTGGTGCAGATTTGGACAATTTACCGCTAGTACACACACAACAGTTACCCATAGGATTCCGGAAAATCTGTGGCCTCCATTTTTGTCACAATTAGCCCCAGACTATGTTCCTTAGGCGGATGATATTCTGCCCCCATCCCTAGCGGAATTACGAAATACTCCCGTTAAGACTTTCTACCAGCGGCCCATTACCAGGGCGGAATACAAGCATTGCCTCACATCCTGTGGTAATACAGCGTCCGGTCCAGATCTAATCTCATATCTCATTTTGAAAAACCTTCCCTTTAATTGCTCTCAATATTTAATAGATTTATATAATATGATCTTCATTACTGCCAATATACCAGCTTCGTGGAAACAATTCTATATCGTACCTATTTATAAATCTGGTAAATCATTCAACGATCATGCATCATACCGTCCCATAGCTCTCCGCTCCTGTATTGCTAAATTATTTGAGAAAATTATTAAAGCCTGGCTTGTGTGGTTTTTAGAAGATAATAAACTACTAAGACCTGAACAATTCGGTTTTCGCCCTGGCATCAGTACAATCGACGCTCTGACTAAGCTTTATTCCCATGTAAATGAGTCTATCCAAGCTAATGGTATTCTTGCGACCATTTTTCTAGACATTACGGCGGCCTTTGACACTGTCTCCTTACTGTTGTTATATCAAAAAATGTTCACTTTAGGCATTACTACTAATATCATACACTTGGTGCATGCCATTAATGCAGGTCGACGTTATATTCCCCGTACTTCTGGGGGTGCTACACTATCACGGCTGGCCTATAGAGGATTGACACAAGGCAGCTCCTTAAGCCCAACATTATTTATTGTTTATGCTCAAGATCTTATATTCCACATAGGTGAGGTTACTCAGGCCGTCGCGTATGCTGATGATATAGTTTTATGGGCACCCTGCAGTTCATTCCCAGATGCCGCTCACATCATTGTGCTGTTACATGACTATCCCAGGCACAGAAAGTGAATTATTTTAATTTTAATAACATTTTAATATATTTATTGTTATTTATTATTTTCCCGTGTTAAAAGCTCTATATTTGTAGTTGGACGTATCTACGTGTGCTACACTCTATGACGTAGCCTGAGCTGACATGTGAACAACAATTGGCAAAACCCCTCTAGGACACTATTGACTTTAACGGCAAAAGAAACTTCTTCCACGTATTTTATATAAAAGTAAATTCATTGTTGAAAATTAACATTTTAAATTTGTAACAAATTTGGTATTTTCAGATGTATTGTTAGAAGTCAGTATTTGTTTTGAAGTGTATATTTACATTAACGGTTTTGGTACTCCGGCCAATGGGAGGCCGAGTTACTTAAGTTAAGAGTTTTAGAACTTTATTAATAAAAAAGTTATCGAACGGTGACGGTGTTGATGAAATCGCCCGGGGTTCAATCCCAAATATATCAGACAATCTGCGAAGCTAAGTTAGATCATCCACGTGTAAGGATGTTTAAATCGTCATGTAATTAAATGTATGTAATTAATATAGGGCACATCCGCACTAATGTGTAATTAGGTGTGTATCTTGACGTGAGTAAAACTTGACGCCAGCCGATAGTGCGCCTCTTAGTCGCACAGGC
This sequence comes from Bacillus rossius redtenbacheri, assembly GCF_032445375.1. Lineage (NCBI taxonomy): Eukaryota > Metazoa > Arthropoda > Insecta > Phasmatodea > Bacillidae > Bacillus > Bacillus rossius. The sequence goes on along the minus strand of NC_086330.1, from coordinate 299,475,520 downwards.
CGCGATGCCTCTCCGACGCCTCTCAAAGCCGTGTGCCACGAACACGCCCGCGCGTGCAACATGGTGCAACGAGTGTGAGTGCACCGAACGACCCGCAGCTAGCACCACTACCGGCCACCTCGGCGGAAGCACTCCGCCGGGTGTGGCAATGTGCTTCCGCCGGACTATAGCATCAAGGGCACATGTTTTCTCTCACAGACATAAACTATGTAATGTATATTTCATCAAATGTTTTTATTTGTTAATTCCATTGTTCAACGTGCGAATAGGTCCTAAAATTGGCCGCGTCTGTTTCCCGCGCGCTGCGCTTCTGGCGCGCAATTGGCAGGCCTGCTGTAGCGCTGTGCTACACGAGTGAGGGAGTACCCACCGGGAGCTCGAAGAGGCTGGTCGTCTTCGCGCAACGTTGAGAGGCCACCTTCGCGCCAATTCCGCAACCGCATCTAGATCGTGAGTTACAACACCACTGGCCGTGCATCATCGCGCAGGTCTTAGCAGCAACGTCCGCCACGTACTGTTCGCTCAAAACTCCCCCCTCTCCATAGTAAGCGGGGTCATCGCCGAACAGCCGTACACGCGCAGAGCTCTCTAACCCCGAACAGTCGCGGCCAGGGGATGGATAGCACCATGTAGAGGTTGGTGTGTAATAAAAACCACACTTCACGTAGCGGAGTGCATCATTTGTAGTATAAGGCGTCTTGGGTGGCCTAAACAGCCCAAGGATCACCTCTACGGACACGTCCCTGCCTCCCGCCACTTGGCCGAACCCAAACCCCGAGACCCATCCCGCAAAACTTGATAGCTTTGACGGGGAGGCAGCCGGAACGGTGTCAAAATGGCGCCCAACGTGGGGCAACATAACAACGCCATAAACAGCATCCGAATCGCTGAAAATCCGGCAGAGTTACGCGTAGGGACAGCACAAAGGGGAGAGAAAGCGCGCGCAGACGTGCAGGCGCCGCGGAACGGGACGCGCCGGGGTAATCAGGCCACACCACCCCCCTCCAGCTCTAAGATCGTTCGCTCACTCCCTCCCGCATTCCACGGTTACACACCCCCCCCCCTTTCTCGCGTACAAATCGTTCGCTCACCCCCTCCCGTCTAACCCCTCGCGCGCCGAGGACAAACGAGCGCGCCCGAAGATCACCGAGCCATCACCAGCCGCGGCCGCGTAAACAACCGCGAGGCGCGTGCGTGCGGGCAAGACCGCTCGGTCGTAAGCGCAAGGGGGCGCACCCCCGGATCTGCCCGCGCCCACCACCGACGCTTCATCCCGACGCTCGGGTCGGACAGCCGCGGATCGCGCATGGACAAGAGGCCGGACGTAGCCATCACCATGGAGAGCTATTGCGCCGGGTGCGGCAAGCCGCACACCACCAGCCACAGCACCGGTGAGTACCCCCACCTGTACTGCACATGCGAAACGGTACGCGTCAAGACGGAGGGGCAGTCCAGAACCCAAGCGGGTCCCCAGTGCGCCGCTGTCCACTGTCCCGGTTACCGAGGTGAGATAGCGAGATGCCAGCAGTGCGGGACAATTAAACACCGCGCATGCGCAGATGCGCTGGAATTCGTAAATTTCCGGGACAGACTTTTTCTGTGTGGGGGGTGCGAGCGACGCGCACGAGGGCACCCAGGGGGTCAGCTAGCCACCACATCCCGCCCCCTCACCGGGCCTATTATCCTCCCGGAGTTCGCGGGCCTCAACCACGAGGATCCGCGCGTGTTTTTGCGAGCCTGCGAGGCGAGGCTCGTGCGGCACCAGATACCGCGGGAAGAGCGGGCAGAACGCGTGAGCGCGCAGATGCGCGGCGAGGCGCGCGAGTGGTGGGCCCAGGCGGGCAGCTACGACGCAGTCTGGGAAGACTTCGCCCGCCAGCTGGAGGCGCGCTTCAATGACACCCGAGCCCTGAACACATGTCGGAGTGAGATGTTCAGCCGTTGCCAAGGGGACGGGGAGGCGGTGGAGACGTTTGTTTATAACAAGCTCAGACTATACCGCCGCCTAACACCCGGGGGTCAAACTAGCGACATACTGCCCTTCATAGTGGAGCTAGTGTCCCCCGAACTTCGCCCATTCTTGCGCGAAGCAGTGACTCGCGGGCTGGATGTTTTTCTCGCACGAGCACGAGCCGTAGAGCATGACCTCCAATCAGCTCGCAGCGCCAAGGGCGTCGCGACGCCCCGGTCAGCCCCGTCCACCAAGGGGGCGGCGCGCGCAGAGGTCGAACGTGCCGTAGTGCCGTACACGGGCCCGCCGCCGCCGAGGGGCAACTACCGGCCCACCGACCCGTCCCCGATGGGGGAGGGGGTGCCCCTACCGGGCCCTCCTCACCGTGGCGCTGTACAGACGCGTCGCGACGACCACCGCGGGGGAACACAAGGCGCCCAGGACAGCCGGCCACCCCGCTGCCGCTACTGCGCGACAGAGCAGTACCACTGGCACACGGTGTGCCCGACCCGCGAGGCAGTCTGGCGAACGCGAGGGGGCGAGGTGAAGCTCCCGGGAAACTCCATCTAGGGGGCGGTGACGCAGCTGGCCACCACCCCCCAATTAACAGCCCAGCTCCGCGGAGAGACGCACCCCGGCGCCGCGGTACCACCCAGCCGCCACCCCGCCCACCTATCACAGCTGGAGAGCGTCCGCCTCACCTGGTCGCGGTGTCCGCGTCCCGCCCCAGGTCGCCAGCGAGCGACGCCGTCCACCTGGCGTCGGCGCCGCCCACGCACGCTGCTGCGGGGGCCACTTTACTGCCGTCCCATCCACCTGGCGCGGGTGGGGGCGGCCCGCCTCACCTGGTCGCGATGTTCGCGTCCCGCCCCAGGTCGCCGGCGAGCGACACCGTCCACCTGGCGTCGGCGCCGCCCCCGCACGCTGCTGCGGGGGCCACTCAGCTGCCATCCCATCTACCTGGCGCGGGTGGGGGCGGCCCGCCTCACCTGGTCGCGATGTTCGCGTCCCGCCCCAGGTCGCCTGCGAGCGACGCCGTCCACCTGACGTCGGCGCCGCCCACGCACTCTGCTGCGGGGGCCACCCAGCTGCCATCCCATCCACCTGGCGCGGGTGGGGGCGGCCCGCCTCACATGTTCGCGGCCTGCCCCAGGTCGCCGGCAAGCGACGCCGTCCACCTGGCGTCGGCGCCGCCCCCGCACGCTGCTGTGGGGGCCACCCAGCTGCCATCCCATCCACCTAGCGCGGGTGGGGGCGGCCCGCCTCACCCGTTCGCGGCCTGCCCCAGGTCGCCGGCGAGCGACGCCGTCCACCTGTCGTCGGCGCCGCCCCCGCACGCTGCTGCGGGGGCCACCCAGCTGCCATCCCATCCACCTGGCGTGGGTGGGGGCGGCCCACCTCACCTGGTCGCGATGTTCGCGTCCCGCCCCAGGTCGCCTGCGAGCGACGCCGTCCACCTGACGTCGGCGCCGCCCACGCACGCTGCTGCGGGGGCCACCCAGCTGCTGTCCCATCCACCTGGCGCGGGAGGGGGTGGCTCGCCTCCCATGTTCGCGGCCTGCCCCAGGTCGCCGGCGAGCGACGCCGTCCACCTGGCGTCGGCGCCGCCCCCGCACGCTGCTGCGGGGGCCACCCAGCTGCCGTCCCATCCACCTAGCGCGGGTGGGGGCGGCCCGCCTCACCCGTTCGCGGCCCTCCCCAGGTCGCCGGCGAGCGACGCCGTCCACCTGGCGTCGGCGCCGCCCCCGCACGCTGCAGCGGGGGCCACCCAGCTGCCGTCCCATCCACCTAGCGCGGGTGGGGGCGGCCCGCCTCACCCGTTCGCGGCCTGCCCCAGGTCGCCGGCGAGCGACGCCGTCCACCTGGCGTCGGCGCCGCCCCCGCACGCTGCTGCGGGGGCCACTCAGCTGCCGTCCCATCCACCTAGCGCGGGTGGAGGCGGCCCGCCTCACCCGTTCGCGGCCTGCCCCAGGTCGCCGGCGAGCGACGCCGTCCACCTGGCGTCGGCGCCGCCCCCGCACGCTGCTGCGGGGGCCACCCAGCTGCCGTCCCATCCACCTAGCGCGGGTGGGGGCGGCCCGCCTCACCCGTTCGCGGCCTGCCCCAGGTCGCCGGCGAGCGACGCCGTCCACCTGGCGTCGGCGCCGCCCCCGCACGCTGCTGCGGGGGCCACTCAGCTGCCGTCCCATCCACCTGGTGCGGGTGGGGGCGGCCCGCCTCACCTGGTCGCGATGTTCGCGTCCCGCCCCAGGTCGCCTGCGAGCGACGCCGTCCACCTGACGTCGGCGCCGCCCACACACGCTGCTGCGGGGGCCACTCAGCTGCCGTCCCATCCACCTGGCGCGGGTGGGGGCGGCCCGCCTCACCTGGTCGCGATGTTCGCGTCCCACACCAGGTCACCGGCGAGCTACACCAGCCACCGGGTGCCCCCGGCGACCCCGACAGCACCTGCGGTGCCTCCTTATGCACCGGCGTACCCCGTCAGGACGGACGGGGATGACCAGCGCTACCCGTCAGCGGCCCGCACCAGGTCGCCGGCGAGCTACACCAGCCACCGGGTGCCCCCGGCGACTACGACAGCACCTGCGGTGCCTCCTTATGCACCGGCGTACCCCGTCAGGACGGACGGGGATGACCAGCGCTACCCGTCAGCGGCCCGCACCAGGTCGCCGGCGAGCTACACCAGCCACCGGGTGCCCCCGGCGACCCCGACAGCACCTGCGGTGCCTCCTTATGCACCGGCGTACCCCGTCAGGACGGACGGGGATGACCAGCGCCACCCGTCAGCGGCCTGCACCAGGTCGCCGGCGAGCTACACCAGCTACCGGGTGTCCCCGGCGACCACGGCAGCACCTGCGGTGCCTCCTAATGCACCGGCGTCTCCCGTCACAACGGACTGGGATGACCAGCGCCACCCGTCAGCGGCCCGCACCAGGTCGTCGGCGAGCTACACCAGCCACCACGTGCCTCTGACGACGTCGGCAGCGCCCTTGGAGCAGTCGGGTGAGTCGCCCCACCTGGGACAGTTGGGACCTGAGGCTGGGTACCTACTTAGGATACCGGTGGCCATGAATGGGCAACCTGTGCACGCATTAGTGGACACGGCTGCCAGTCATTCCTACGTGTCAGCTCAACTCATACCCGAGGGGGACCTGATCCCGGAGCGTGAGAATGTACAATTAGCCACCGAGGGGGCGAAGGCACTTACGGTCGGCCGCACCCAAATCACCCTTGCCATTAGAGATCACACCAGTCAAACCACCGCCCTCGTGATGGATGGGCTCAGGGACCAGTTGATTTTAGGGTTGCCATGGTTAGCCCAGGAGGATGCTACAGTAGAAGTGCGGGCGGGGAGGGTGCACGTCGGCAAGCAAGAGAGGCGTACCGTATACGGCCTGGGTCGGCGGCTACCACCTCGGCGAGAGAACCCCATCACCCTAGATGAATTGCAAAATGGCGTACCACCCGAGCAGATAGACCTAATTAACCGGGTATTGGCACAACAACCGCAAGTGTTTGCTGCTACTGATATGCTACGACGCACCACGGTCGCTGAGCACGCCATTCCGACCAGGCCACATGAACCCCGGTTCGTCAAACCGTTCGGGTTCGGGCCCAAGGAGAACGAGGTCATCCAGACGCATATCACTGAGATGTTGCGCGATGGCGTCATTGAGCCAAGTGAGTCCCGTTACAATTGTTTGATTGTGATGGCCAGTAAGAAGGATGGCTCAATGCGCTTTTGTGTCAACTTCAAGCCAATTAACGCAGTCACCATACCTGCCCCCCCTCCCCTCATCAACATCACGGATGTCTTGGCGGGGCTGGGCGATGCATGCATCTTTACCTCGCTAGACCTAAAATCAGGATATTGGCAGGTGCCGGTACGCCCGGAGGACCGGCACAAAACAGCTTTCACCGCGCCTGATGGGAGGCGTTTCCAGTTCTGCGCCATGCCGTTCGGGCTGATGGACGCCCCTGCGACCTTCCAGGCCATGATGGTCCGCGTCTTGGATGGCTACGCCGGCGAGTTTGCTGCAGCGTACCTAGACGACGTGATCATCTGGTCGCGGTCGTGGGAGGACCACGCACGCCACCTAGGCCTGGTCCTTGAGCGGCTGGCCAGACATGGACTCACATGCGCCCCCCACAAATGCCACGTGGGTGCGCGAGAGATTGAGTACCTGGGGCACCTCGTGGATGCCGAAGGCTGTCGGCCGCTGCCCAAACACCTGAACCTCATTGAATCCAAACCTGCACCCAGCACCCGTAAGCAGCTACAAAAACTCCTAGGTCTCTTGAACTGGCTAAGATACTTTGTACCCCACTTTGCCAGCATAGTTGCCCCTATGACCGACCTATTGTCACCGAAGACCCGGTTTCGGTGGACAGAGGAGGCAGATCATGCACTGGCCACCGTCAAGCACGAGTTCCGGGAGTGCCACCGACTCGCCCGCTTGCGGCCACACTCCCCGCTATACTTGCAGACAGATGCAAGCCAAGAGGGGATGGGGGCCATCCTATACCAGGTAGGGGAAAACGAGGAACGCCGGATAGTGGAGTACGCGAGCGCCAAGTTCGGCCAGCCCGAGCGGCGGTACCATGTGAACGAACAGGAGTGCATGGCCGTCGTTTGGGCGATGCGGCGGTACCGACACCACCTGGAGGGCCGGCGTTTCACGTTGAGGACAGACAGTCAGTGTCTAAGCTGGCTGGATTCCGCCCAAGGCCGCAAGTCGAAGTTCACGCGGTGGGCACTCATGCTCCAGAGCTTCGACTTCGCGGTCGAGCATGTGAAGGGGCAGGACAACCAGCTCGCTGACGAGCTGTCACGTCACCCCGACCCTAGGTCCACTTTCCAGGACGACCACAGCTGGGAGGGGATACTACCCCCACCAGGTACCCTACCTGTCGCCACCGGGGAGGAGGCACCAGCGGTGTTGTGCGCCGTGACCACGCCCCCGGACATTGCCCCAATCCAGGTGTTCGAGACCCTCACTGCCCTAGTGGCGGCCGTGCAGCATGCCCAGCAGACGGACGAGGCCACTCAGACCGAAGTGCAGGCGGGTGAGGGAACAGTCCACCCCTACCAATGGGTAGTAGACGGAGTGCTACAGACACGGGTGCCTGGCGACATGGAGGCATGGCGTCTCTACGTACCCGGGTGCGCACGAGCTGGCGTACTACATTTTCACCACGACCATGACTTGGCTGGCCACCCCGGGGCAGACCAGACGCAGACGGACATCAGCAAAACATTTGATTGGCCAGGCATCACCCGCGACGTTAGGGGTTATGTGCGACAGTGTCAGCGCTGCCAACAGCGGAAGGCGCGGCGGATGGACGGAGTGGAGCAACAGCGCCCCCGTCGACCCCGTGACCCGTTCCACACACTGGCACTCGAAATCATGGGGCCATATCCCCGGACCACTCGGGGCAAAAGATTTTTAGTGGTCATCACGGACATCTTCACAAGGTGGGTTGAGGCCTTCCCAGTGTCCAATGTGCGAGCTGGGACCATAGCAGCTCTACTGGACCAGGAAATTTTCCCACGCTACGGCTTCGCGAGGGTACTACTGACAGACAATGGGTGTCAATTCACTGGGAAGCGCTGGCGAGCTGACTGTCGTCGGTGGGGCCTAGACCACCACACCACCCCTGTCTATCACCCCCAGGCCAATCCGACCGAGCGTCGGAACCAAGAAGTAAAAGCACAGTTAAGATTGCGCCTGGGGGATGACCATTCTAAGTGGGATGTACATATACCCAAGTTACTGTATTGTCTTAGGCGCCGTACGAATGCCGTCACAGGCCACAGCCCGGCCGAGCTGCTGTATGGACAGAACCTCGCCCTACCAGGGGAGTGCCGGGTGGCAGCGGCCATCACAGACACTCTAATCCGTCCGGAGATTGAGGAAGGGAGGGAACAGGCCAGGCAACAGCAAAACCAATTCCTATCGGAGCACACACCACAGACCAGTCACCCCCCAACGCCCCTACAACCTGGACAGTGGGTGTACGTGAGGCAGCACCATCTGTCATCGGTCGCTCGCAATTTCTGTGCGGGGCTGGCCCCCAAGTGGTCGGAGCCAAGGGAAGTGCTCTGGAAATCCGGACCCACGTCATACACGGTCCGTACCCCCCGGGGACGGCCTGCCAAGGTCCACAGGGATGACCTGCGGTTGGTAGCACCCGGGGTAATGGAAGGCGTGTCACCAGGGCCCAACTCGAGGGTGCCTCAATCAGAGGGCCAGCAGGTAACGAACCAGCAGGTTCTGCCAAAGGGCACCGCCCCACCATCTGATGATAACATGGGACTTGAGCCGATACATATTGCCCCCCCCCCGAACTGGAAACTCCAACTGCCCATACACTGAGCCCTCCAATCGACACCGCGGGTGGCTCCCATCAGGACTCCCCGATATGGCAACAGAATGACGAGGAGGAGACAGAGGAATGGGATGAGCCATCATGGATGCTGAACATGAGCTTGGTAGATGCCAACCCCCAAATGTCTGTCGACGAGTCAGGTGATGAGTCAGAAGGGGGGAGGAAGGAACTGACATTGGGGGAAGGTACCCATCACGCACGCGGCGGGCTCCAGTCCGGACGTGCTGTCTAGACGAACATGAGTCCATGGATATCACGCCCCTGGACGAGCCCAGGAAATACATAATTGAGGATGTCACCCCCCCGGACGAGCCTGAGAGAGACCAAGTTAGCCATGCCTACACCCTGGCCGAACATGGGACATACATAATTGAGGATGTCACCCCCCTGGACGAGCCTGAGAGAGACCAAGTTAGCCATGCCAACACCCTGGCCGAACCTGAGACATACATAATTGAGGATGTCACCCCCCCGGACGAGCCTGAGAGAGACCAAGCTAGCCAGGACTACACCCTGGTCGAGCCTGGGAGATACATTATTGAGGATATCACTCCCCTGGACGAGACTGAGGACAATACCTCGGACAAGTTCTTGCCCCTGAAGGGGTGCCTCCCGCCGAACATCACACCCGAGCAAGCGGCAGCCCCCTCCCCTCCACTGCGGCCACAGAGGACCCGCAGGGCTCCGGTTCACCTTGCTGAGTACGAATGGACCAATCATCAGGGCCAGGCCAGGGACCCTACAGTGCCACCACAGTGCAACTCAATGGAGCTTATCCACATCAAAACATCACTGCCCCTACTGAGGGGGAACGAGCATAGTGAGGGAGGCACACAGTCATTTTCTTGTTTGAAGAGAGATGCTCAGGGTCTAGAATCTCACCCCAGGCATAGTACACCACCCCAGTGCCGCGCTTCGAGTGCATCACTCCCGTGCGATCATTGTGAGGCGTCGGTGCACATAGCGGCCTCAGATAGAGGGGGGCATTTGACGCCAGCCGATAGTGCGCCTCTTAGTCGCACAGGCCGCGATGCCTCTCCGACGCCTCTCAAAGCCGTGTGCCACGAACACGCCCGCGCGTGCAACATGGTGCAACGAGTGTGAGTGCACCGAACGACCCGCAGCTAGCACCACTACCGGCCACCTCGGCGGAAGCACTCCGCCGGATGTGGCAATGTGCTTCCGCCGGACTATAGCATCAAGGGCACATGTTTTCTCTCACAGACATAAACTATGTAATGTATATTTCATCAAATGTTTTTATTTGTTAATTCCATTGTTCAATGTGCGAATAGGTCCTAAACTTGGCCGCGTCTGTTTCCCGCGCGCTGCGCTTCTGGCGCGCAATTGGCAGGCCTGCTGTAGCGCTGTGCTACACGAGTGAGGGAGTACCCACCGGGAGCTCGAAGAGGCTGGTCGTCTTCGCGCAACGTTGAGAGGCCACCTTCGCGCCAATTCCGCAACCGCATCTAGATCGTGAGTTACAACACCACTGGCCGTGCATCACCGCACAGGTCTTAGCAGCAACGTCCGCCACGCACTGTTCGCTCAAAACTCCCCCCTCTCCATAGTAAGCGGGGTCATCGCCGAACAGCCGTACACGCGCAGAGCTCTCTAACCCCGAACAGTCGCGGCCAGGGGATGGATAGCACCATGTAGAGGTTGGTGTGTAATAAAAACCACACTTCACGTAGCGGAGTGCATCATTTGTAGTATAAGGCGTCTTGGGTGGCCTAAACAGCCCAAGGATCACCTCTACGGACACGTCCCTGCCTCCCGCCACTTGGCCGAACCCAAACCCCGAGACCCATCCCGCAAAACTTGATAGCTTTGACGGGGAGGCAGCCGGAACGGTGTCAAACTGACTCATATTATTCGTCGTAAAAGACAGTTTTCCTGCACCGAATGTAATTATATCCTGTTTTCGACAAATAAAAACACTGACTATTGACGTCGTCCGACCGAAGGCCACCCTAAAGCCCGACCTGCAAGCGCCAGTATTCAACACCGCTAAAGGAACGCGCCCCTAGCCATGGTCCACCCGAGACAGGCGAGCCACCGGCAGACAAGGTAGAATCCGGCCACCCATAACAACCAGACCGACACTACAATAATCCCTCTGATAAATCGCACGCAGAATAAAAACAACATTACGTATAAGATAAACGTTCTCTCAATGAAAATGCGACGTAAGAGTGCCCGGACACTCACGTGTGAAAATGTGTCAGTACGTGTGCGAGTGTCCCCCTGGCGGCCTTCTGCTTGTATTAACTAAGTGTTTCAGGTGACATAATTGTTACCTCCCTATGTTGGTTGTTTACTCCCCACCAGAGCGGTCCGGCAAAAGACGAACAGTCTCTCGTGTGACTTACAGTTCAAAAACGTAATCCGTAAACATGCTAAATCTAAATCTTAGAAGGGATGTGTAATTTAAATTTAGTTTGAATAATTAATGTAAGAATTTAGCGCTCTTAAAATCTCTTGTTAACTTGTTAATTTGGAAAATAACATAATGAGGTCAACCCCGGCGCGAGAGTACACCGAGCCTCGACTGGACACCATGACACCATGCCAGTACAGCGCGACTCGTGGACCGGGGCGGACGCACGTCCCATGGGGAGACAGCATCCTTTGTCAACACTGAAGTAACTCCTGGTAAATATAGTCACGTCACCGAAACCTTTTTTATTTAACTCTCCGTGCATGCCCGGTCCAACCTTTCGGTCTAGGACTTAATCCGGTCGCATAAATTCAAAACTCCCTGCACCACACTTGGTCCGTGGGGCAGTTTACCAGCATACAGCACGGGCTGCCTCCCGAAACCCCGAACTTTTGTTAAAGTCACGCGCCCCGGCGCTGACCTCACCAACGTAGGACTTGAACTAAGTTAATTGCGGTCCGCGCTCCACCACAGTGGACGCGAACACCGCCTTGAAGCAAAGACATACGGGATTGGCCGCCTCCAATCACACCCAACGCCTTATTCACGTAATATTTTTAGTAATTTTGTGCAATGCCTTATTCACGTAACATTTTTAGTAATTTTGTACAACACCTTACTCATGTAACATTTTAGTAATTTGGTGCAACGCCTTCTTCACGTAACATTCTTAGTAAATTTGTGCAACGTCTTATTCACGTAACATTTTTAGAGTGACTCTGTGTAATGTATAACTTGTGTATTGCGTGACGTCAGCTTCTGTACGACGTGGTGTGTAAATCACTGTATTACGCCAAACCCACAGTCGCACGAATAAACGGCGCACGCCATTTACCGCATTAATTCAGCGCCTAATTAATCAGTCATACAAAACCCTAATCACCACCAAGTAGGGGATCCTTCCTATCCCACCCAACACCGCCAACGGTCCTAGTGGGCCACGTAGGGGCAACCGCCCCCACGACCCATCTCTCGACTAGGAACAGAGCTAGTCTGGCGCCCACCCGGAGACATTCCATTGTGAACAGCCTTTCCCGCTAAGAACCACACTGGGTCTCGAACCCAAGTCCCCGGGCGACGGCACTATCTTTCAAAACTAAGTAAAGCCCTCCAAAGACAAACATTTTTAGTCAAATTAATATTCTACAAACATATCCCGGTTCATACCCAGAGGTGAAATGAGACTGGAATCTCATGTTGTTCTACCCTCACAACATATTGAACTAAGTCGAGATATATTTTCTTAAATTAAACGTTAATGGTAATAAACTATATTTTATATATTGCCTTCGATCTAAGAGTGAGAACTACGGATATAATAAACAAAACTAATGAACTGTTGTTGAAATTCATGTGTGTAACATATTTCCTGTTGGTTATAAAGACATAATTATATACCTCTTGCCAAGCCAAAAATTATATATATTTATTTTATTAAAGTTTTATTAAAGACTATCTGTTTAATCATATTATACGTTATTATTATTTAATATTGTGCATGTTCAGCAACCCTAATTTCTCCATGTTTTTCACTCTACCAAAACATTAGATCTGAGATATTGTTTTTCTCTTATGTATTTTATTTCACTTGTTTTCTTTGATAGCAAAGTTAATGTTTAATACATAGGAGTGGTGCCCAGTATCAACTACCAATTCAATGAATTCAAACACATAATTAGAAGGATCATTACATAATTAGAGTGGCAACCCAACTGTGGGGCCCGATTGTGTGGATCTAATGTGTTTAATTTAGTGAGGTCTAAGCACTTTGCTGAACTGTGAGTGTATAAAATCATTTGTTTACTTGGTAACTGGAGAGATAGTAAGATTTCTGCAAAATGGCTCAGCAGGCTTACAACCTTATGAGCAGGGCTAATAGTGTATGTGAAGAGTGCCCCACTACACGCAGCTCGAGCAGTGACACACTTACGGCCATGGAAAACTGTAGCTCACCCGAAAGAGTAGAGGCGACTAAAACTACACACTCACACACACTGCCTAGTGAGAGGTTAGGGCGGCCAGTGTCGCCTATTCCCACAGGGGAAATGACACAGGAAAAGAGCATGACAACGACTATACTAGAAACAGCCACATCGAGCCCCGACCTGACACAAGTACTACATCAGATGTTACAACAGCTATCCAGGCAAACAGAACAATCTGAGAGCAGAATCATGTCCCAACTCTCCAAGCAGGCAGAGCAATCTGAGGGAAGAATCACAACTGTCCAGGCAGGCAGAACAAATGAAGGCGAAATTAGATCGAATGGAGGCGAAATTAGGTCTGACTTGCTCCAGTTTGCAGAGTCTGGAGTGCAGTATTGAGGAAAAGCTGATACATAAGCAGAGAGAAATTGAACAGGTCGTGGGAAAAGTGGTGCAGACTAGTGAGCGGGTAGGAGAATTGGAAACCCAGATACTATCAATTCGCGAGACTGTAACATTGGAGCAACATGGTCTGCGGGAGTTCTGTCAGCGCAGCCAGGCGAGTATGAGGGACGAGTTGCATGGGCAGACCAGTCGAATCGAGGTCAGGCTAGAGGACATGGAGGTAGCAACCTCTAATCTACTTGATCGCTTTGAAAACTTGACTGTAAACCAGAGTCTAACACCTGAGGCAGATGACAGTGCCCGCCGAGATGTACCTGGGGCGCCACCCACTAATACCGATAGTCAGCTGTACCCCACACCTGAGTGCAGGTATGACCCGCCCATCGCAGAGTCACTACACAGGCCTACGGCAGATACTATGGCAACGGCTGGGCCTACGTCACAACCGAGCGCAACCTGGACCCTGTAGCTCTCATACACCATCCAGCAAAACTCTGGGCAGAAGCTATGCCTATTTTCGCTGGCCGAGCTAACGAGAGTCCTATGCAATTTCTCAGAAAATTTTAAGAGTACGTGGTCATGTTAAACTTGACAGAAATAGAGGTTTTGAAGTGCCTCAATAATGCTCTGAAGGGTTCGGCATTATATTGGTGGGAGTTGATAAGTACTAACACCCACAGTTTCGACCAATTCCGAGAGTTGTTCAAACAACAGTATTGGAACATCCGCATCCAGAGCAACTTAAGGGCACAACTTCATGCGGAAAAGTATGATCCACGGAAGGGCACCTCTCTCGAAGCTCATTTGTCAGCAATGTATGACAAAACGAGATATTTGGACCTCCCGATGACAGATGAGGAAATTGTGGCCGCCATGCTAACCCAGCTGCCATGAAAGTACCAGAAGCAGTTGTCTAGGTTACACTACAGGGATGTCACAGAGTTTCGTGACAGACTCCTGAATTATGACAAACTTGAGAAATTCTATCGCGTTGCGCCAAGGACAGAGGAGGCAGACCGACCACCACCTCACCAGAGGCAGCACCAGGTCAACCCTTACCGGCAAAACTGGGAGGGGAAACAAAAACAAGAGCGCCAGGCAGCGGTCAACTACATCAGCTGGCAGCCAAGAGGAGAAGCACCTCATGGTAAGAGTGGAAACAATAACAGGTACCAGAGGGCGCCCTACAACAGGAAGTGCACATGGTGGCCCAGTAACAGGGGATACCACAGCAGCGAAGAGGGGGCAGAACGAGCCAGGAAGAGTGCCAGGTATGAGGAGAGGAGGCGGTCCCACTCCCCAGAACAACGGCCACCCAGGGAATCCCGCAACTACAGTCGTTGTGCCTCGTCGGATGATGAGAGGGATTATCACAACAGGTATCATCGAGGGAATGAGAAGCAATAATACGACCGATGTGAGGATTCCTGCCTGCCATATTACCGAAGCCCCAAGACTACAGAGAGCGGTGGAGGCAAGGCCCACTTTAGCCACCCATCTGAACAACAGGCGTCACTAAATAGGACGTTTCGCCAAAATCACATAGGAGGAGCAACGACTCAACAAGGAGCCGCGCTACATGCAAGACAACCCTGTTGTGGCAGAATTCAAGGCCGCAGTCACCGAAGCTGCAGGGACCAGTACATGGTACAACCACAGCGGAGCTGCGCCGGACTCGCAAGATGTGCGAGTCTCGTCCGGCACCTTAAACTAGAAAGGGTTTCTGTAGGATCGCCCCGCACCGAAACCCGACCTCCAGACTCAGGGGTGAACAATGTGACCTGTATATATAATTGTATTAGTTACCGTAAGTTCATGTGTACCGTAATGTTAAGAGAAAATGAAAGGGATTTTTTGTACAAGGAGACTGACGAGGGCATAGTACCGCAATTCCATACGGTGTGCCCACAAGTAAACCTGAAGATCTATAGTCAGGAAGTGGCTGCACTTATTGACAGTGGAGCAGAAGTGACATGTATAAGCGAGGAGCTGGTATGTTTCCTTGAACACATCGGCATGAAGGTACCGAAGATTCCAGTACCAGCCATAACAATTATTGGGGTAACTTCAAGGGCCAGTCCTATTGTAAATAGGCACGTGCTCATAACAGTCTATGGACTAGGAAAACCTAATGAGCTAACAGCATTAGTGGTGAAGGGATTGGCAAAACCACTAATTATTGGAACAGATTTTTGTCACAATTTGGAATAGTGGTTGATTTCAAGATGAGTACAATCCAATCCAGCGACAGTCCTACGCCTGTATCACTCACAGATAAATGGCATGTCCGGAATAATTTCATTGGGATTTTGACTAACACCCCTATGTGTAAACAAGTGTGTAGCAACCAAGCCAGTGAGCAGCTGCAAGCTACAATCGAGGACATCAGACAGTCAGTCCAAGATTCAAAAACTGTCACACATATTCAACTGCAACTTTTCAACGTACTAATTAATTTACAGAAGGCATTCTCAGACAAACCAGGAAGAAACAAATTCTATCAGTCCCAAATAAGAACACAGGAAAATGCACCATTTCATCGGAAGTCCTACCCTGTCCTAGCAAAGTATGTACAAGAGGCCACTGCATACCTACAGCTTATGATAGACTGGAATGTTGTGATAAGGGAGGCTAGCCCTTATGCCAACCCTATCGTCTGCGTTGGGAAGAAAGACGGAACAGTGAGGCTCTGTCTTGACGCCAGAGAGCTAAACAAGATTACCATCAAGGACAGGGAGAGTCCTGTACAAACCACTAAATTCTGAGACTGTACCAAGGCATCAAATATCTCACAACGTTGGATCTGTCATCTGGGTACTGGCAGATTCCAATAGAGCCTGAATCATGTAAATACACAGCGTTCCTATTTCATAATCAACAGTATGTTTTTACTGTGATGCCATTTGGACTCTGCAATGCGGTCGCTGATTTCACCAGGTGCCTTGACACTACTCTAGGGCCTGAGTGCAAGGGATTTGCCAGAGCATATGTGGACAATATTTTAATAACCTCTGTTACATTTGAAGAACACCTGCAACACATTGCTACTGTATTAAGCAAGTTACAAAAGGCAGGTATGACAGTAAAAATCCGCAAGTCAAAATTTTGTAGGGAAGAACTGCCGTTCTTAGGGCATATCCTCACGCCAGAAGGGATAAAGACAGCACCAGAAAAACTCCATGCAATACAAGATTTCCCTACGCCCAGGAATTTTGACAGCTAAGAGCCTTCCTAGGCATGGTTGGTTTCTATCGAAATTACTCCCATAAGGTAGCTCAGTGTGCAGTACCTTTGTTCCAGCTCCTTAAGAAAAATCATGTATGGGAATGGACTGAAGAACATGAACAGGCATTCAATAACTTGAAAAATATATTCCTATCAGAACACGTGATCTACCATCCTGTCCAAGGCAAATAATTTTTGTTGTACACAGATGCATCAGATACTGCACTAGGATGTAAACTAGCACAAGAAGACCAAGGAGTGGAGAAGACAGTTGCAATGGCCAGCAGAACTTTGAGTCCAGCTGAGAAGAACTACACTGTAACAGAATGTGAAGCGCTAGCTATCGTGTGGGCACTGCAGAAGTACCGTGACATCCTACTTGGAGAAACTATCAAACTGCTGACTGATCACCAGGCCTTAACTTGTTTGAAGACTGGGAAGCTATTTGGAAGCCACCTAACAAGATGGTTTTAACTGCTGCAGGAGTACGATTTACAGATCCAGCATATAAAAGGATCATCCAATACCACTGCTGATTACCTAAGCCACCTAGAAGAAATTCAAGAGAACACTAGTCCTGCCCACCCAAAGGAATACCTAGTAGCACCGGCAGCAGCTACTGTATTGCAAGTCAATCCGAAGCTACAAGAAATGCTACAAGACTTGCAAGCCAAGCAGCAGGAGGACCAATTCTGCCAGGATACTGTCAAGAAGCTGGCAAGTCGACCAGTGGAACACAAGATCCATCAATATTTTTGTAAGTCAGCTGAAGGAATCCTATTCGCCCACTCCAGGAAAAAGTGTTTATATGAAGATGTATGGGAGCCAGTGATCCCAGTAAGCATGAGACAACAAGTCACCTGGGAGGTGCATGTTTCACTTGGACATGCTGGAGGCAAGAAGCTTACTGAAACTCTAAGGAGGCAAGTGTATTGGCCCAATATGCCTCGATTCATCATCCAGGTCACAAAAACATGTGACTTTTGCCAAAAATCAAAGTCACCAAGAGAACACCTCCATGGAATGATACAGCCTATTCTCCCCAAGGCACCACTGGAATTGCTATCAGTGGATCTATTTTGCCCACTACCCCAGTCTAAAGGAGGGGTAAAATATATATTATTGATACAGGATGTGTTCACCAAGTTCACAAGGCTGTATGCCATAGTGAATCCCACTGCGAAAGCAGTGATGTGTAAACTGAAATTATTTATAGAAGAAATTGGTATGCCGAAGATGGTACTCTCAGATAAGGGTACCCAGTTTACAAGTGAAGTGTGGCAAAAGGGCTTGCGCAAACTAGGAGCTACCCCTACTACTATTTCAATACGTCACCCCCAAAGCAATCCTGTCGAGCGGTTAATGAAAACCATTGAGGGCCTACTTCACATTTTGTGCCACAGGTCGCAGCAATCCTGGAGGGATAAGATACCATATGTGGAATGCGTAATCAATCATACGGTACACAGTTCTACAGGAGTCACCCCGCACGAAGCCATGAGTCTGGATAGGTCCGAGGCGATCAACCCTATTTATTTACCCCGATTGGAACAAGACCCAGTTGAGAGAAATCTACCCACAGGTGAAGAAGTGGAGACCATCATAAGCAAGAAGCTGCCATCCGCAAGAGAAGACACCCCGCATCAAATTTATCTACCTTCGGAATTGGTGACCTGGTTCTCCAGAAAACCAATCCCGTGAGCAGAGCTTGGGAGAATGTTACAAAGAAATTGTTTTTGTTGTTTGATGGTCTGTATATAATAACCGGAATCATCCACGAAAATTGTTATGCTTTAGCCGAGCCATCAACAGGCCAACCAATAGGCCACTACAATATTACACAGCTGAGGGAGTATAAGAACCCTACCACCGCAAGATAAATATTGATTGACTCACGAGTTAAGGTTTACCTCATTGTTATGTGAGCGAGTATGCTGAAGTAACAGCTGAGAGTAGTCTATATGTGATGGCTAGAACGAGAGTCATGTAGTCCCTTGTTTAGAATGTGTTGTGTTATTATGTTTATTATGTAGCCGCCGAATATACCTGGGTTAGAGCGGAAGTGTAATTCCCGCTAGTGTCCTGTGACGAGGTGAAGTAACATGCCACCCGCACTGGGATTGAGTAGCCAGTGAAGCTATTTTGGGTATAATATTATTATGATGTATGTGAGTATTTTACAGCTGATGAATTCTTCGATTGGGTACTGCCCCACTAACACTAACACATACTGGGAAGCACTAGACTCGCCCTATTCACTATGAAAAGCTAATGTAATTACCTCGCGAGGAGACATGAGGGTAAATGTGTTCGACAAGACCCATGTGGGATGTTATCCCACCTAGCTGTGTACACATGTGTAAGCACTGGCATGCAAAGCAGTTCTACAAGCACATAACACTTTGCAACTACAAGCAAAAATATTCAAGGTTACCTTGCTGTGGGTTAATCCAATTGCGATTGCACTTCACCGTAGCACTGACTTATGCAGAAATCACCGTGAGTTTATTTTAAATGAAAGAGATATATTTTTTGTTGACTATGAGAAAATTAGTAGAAATTTGAAGGAGTTATCCTTTTCTGAACTTTAGGTTGGTATCACTTGGGGATACTGATTAGAAAAGTATGCATCCATTTCGCATACAAATCCAATCTATTAGTGGTGTTGAATTTAATTAAATGTTGTTTCTGTATTTTGTTGTTGAGAGAGAATGCTAATCTGTAATGAAATGAAAACAAGAAATTTGCAGAAGACATCTATTCGAAGTTTTATTGTGAAAAGGACCCTATACAGAAAATTTGTAATTTTCACTAGACGATGCACGCGATCTTCGAAGTTTGTTTATAGTGTATTTGTCGACGATTATGAGTCTTGATGAAGGCTGAACCTGAAAAACACTGTATAGAACCCTATGTCGCGAGATAACGCGCTCTTGCAGTGAGTGTCCACAGGCCATATGTAAATAAACTTCAAGCTACTTCATTTCTCTAATCAAGAAAAAAAATAAAAAAATAAAGGAATAAATCAACATTGAGAAAAAAGAAAAGAGAAAAGTAGGTACTGCTCAGGAGAGCAAGTTGCAAGCAATCCTGAAACACACTTTGTTTTGTTTGCCATTGATACAATAGCATACTACTATTTGCACCGAGGCCAGGAGCCTCAGATGCTTGACAAGGCTCAGTTCCTATAAGGAAAATATTCATGAGAGAAGACAGTGAATGACAACACAGCGAAGCCCGGTACAGGTTGATAAAACACTATGAAAATGAGAGTGAAATAAAATAACCTTGAACAGCTGATCAGTTCTGATAATAAGTGTGCAATCAGAAGCCAATTCGCAAACATTTGTTAATATATTATTAATGCTTTATGAGCTTATTATTTGTTAAGCTAAGTTATTATTTATGTTACTAATTAAAAGCTGAGGGCTATTTAAATAATCTAAGATTTTCATTGTTAAAGTAATATTAATATTCTTAATATATTTGGTTGGCTAGTGGTATATTAACGTTTAAGCACTGAAGTTGATAGGCCTGCAGACACTCGTGCTTACAAGTGCATGGTCACACATGTTATAAGTGATAAACTTTGTTTACGAACCGAGACATTTAAGTTACGAGAGTGCAGTGATTACACTCGGCAAAAGGGCGAACATAGACGCGGATTCCTTCGGAAGTGTACCTAACAATGACGTGTGCTGTAATGATGTGCTGACGTCGCGGTGCTCCACCGCCTCACACACTGGTTCCAGGACCAGGGTGGCAGGATCCGCCACTCCGAGATGGCAGGCTCACAGCATGAGCAGGTGTTGGTGACCCCGTCTGCTCGTCCGCCACGCGCCTAGATGTCAGCTGAGGTCCTGCGCCAGACTGGGTCAGCGGGGTTGTCCAAGGTCAGGAGAGGTGCCACCCGATGCTGTTGATTCCGGGTTCGCTTTCCTCAGGGTGCTGTCAGCGCCGCAGATGGAGGCTGATCCACTGCTACGTGATTACCTGGAGAACGTCCCATTGTTATGCAACATGTACATTTCATCGCATTTCCGTTGTGATTGCGACGTATACATATCGTGAGTATCGTCGTCCGAGTGCCACTGCATCCGAATTAGTTCCAGGACTGACGACTACGAGAATTTCAACAAGATTGCAAGTAAGCGCGCGAAATATGCACCGCAGGCAAACACAGGTCTGAACTCTGTAACGGATGGCCACGCAATGAAGAGGTTCGTTCGCGATCCAGGAGAAGAGGCGGGGAGGAGGTTTACTCCTCACACTAAAAGTTTTTTTCTCCCTCTTTTCCTTTCCCCTTTTTGTGGTGCCATGCTACGCGTTGCTTGGCAACGAAGTTATTTTTAGCTCGAGCAACGAGTTTTTGAACTGAAAACCATACTGTGCTGTGTTTAAAAAACTTGAGGGCGACAGCACACTATGCTTCCCAAGGGCGGCAATTCAATTTGTGCTGTTACATGACTGTCCCAGGCACAGAAAGTGAATTATTTTAATTTTAATAACATTTTAATATATTTATTGTTAATTGTTTATTTTCCTGTGTTTAATGCTCTTTATTTGAAGTTGGACGTATCTACGTGGGCTACACATCATGACGTCTGCACTTGCTCATATCCACAGCTGGATGATCCAGCACGGCTTCGAGGTATCAAAACAGAAAAGGAAAACCATTTACTTTTCTCGCAAGCGCTGCCCACGCGATATCCCCCTTCCGGTATATCAGAACGCAGTAGTCCCGTTGGTTCATTCCCACAAATATCTAGGGATAGTTTTCGACACTAAATGAACGGCCTCGGAGCATGTTCACTATCTACAAACTAGATGCACCAAGCGAGTCCAATTGTTAAAGGCTTTATCATACAAAACTCGGGGAGCTCACCCCGATACCCTACGTATGTTCTATATTGCTACTGTTCGATCGATTCTAGATTATGGCTGCATAATTCTCCTTCGCACACTATGTTATCTTCTGCGTAAACTTGATGTCATCCAGAATGACTGCTTACGCTTCATCACTGGTACGTTTAAATCCACCCCTGTCCCATATTTACATGCTGAATGTTATATCATGCTGCTCACAATACAGAGAAAACTGGTATGGGGCAAACATTGGCTGCAATCGAGAACTAATCGTATAGGTAGTGTCTCCCGTGCCATAGACAAGATTACATTACCGCTCCCGTACTCACTTTTCTCTGCCCTTCGCCTTAGTACCACCGATGTATTAAATTCTTTTCAGCGATTTTTTTTACCGTATGAAGTAACTTTTCGTAACCCGCAGTGTCTTTCCATGGGCAACAAAACTCAGAACACAACTGCTACTAAATTGGAGTTACTTGATACCCTATACACTTTATCAGGTTTTCAGCGGATATATACAGATGCTTCGAAAAGTGGAAATGAGGTGGGTTTGGCATATTTTCATCCGGCTACTCGGCTAACGGGGCTTTTTCGGTTACCTGCCCATGCCACCATCTTCCAAGCTGAAACATATGCAGTATACAGGGCGATTGTATTCAGTGTTCGAAGAGAAATGGGGACCACGGTAATTCTTACGGACTCCTACAGCTTTATTCAATCACTCTCCTCTGACTCTCTCCCATTAGAACCTCTGATATGGGAAATACGAGCAATATGCCTACAACAGGAACAAGCTGAGACATTGTTTAAATACCTTTGGATTCCGGAACACGCAGGTATCCGGGATAACGAAACTGTTGACCAACTGGCAAAGCTAGCGTCCAGAGATGGGATTATCGTATATCACCTCTTTATAAGGGGCTTGTACCTACTACTTCTACGGTCGCTGCGTAACCAATGGGGACGGGTATGGCAGGACTTCAGCGCTTCTCATACTGCTACATATGTTTTCTTACACCCTGACTTAGATCCGCAACATCTCCGTACATCGAGTGTTTACAGCCGTCATACATATACATCTTCGTTTCGAATTCGGTCCAATCACAATGCTTTACCGGGACATCTTTATAAATTACGTATGATCAGTCAGCCTACTTGTGTATGTGGTTCCCAACTTGCTGATATTAATCACATTGTACTAGAATGTCCCTTACTTCAGGGTAGAGATGACTTAATGTTGGGATTTCAAGATATTAATTTGCCCCTCCCTCTAAAATTTCCTAAGTCTTTCATTGCTGGTCCATTCAAGATTTTTCGTCTTGTTACCAACTTTTTAGACCGGAATGGAATTTCCCTTTAGACTCCATTGTGTTTGCCCGCGGACAGACTCCTATCCTTATTATTCCTTAGTTTAATTTAGTTTGAAAATGAACAGTATACCTCTTAAAGATTTAGGATATATGCTTATTGGTGATTCACATCCCTTCCAATATTATTTTCGTGTGAATTCAAGCTCTGGTCATGGCGTATAGCTGGAGACAAAAAAAATATGTACTGCTAGAATCAGAATGCTTGTATGCTCGTTGTGCTAGAACAAGAATAATGATGAAGTTTAAAGTGGCTGGCTGGTGATGGTAATTTGTGTGCGTGAAAATTGCAATTTCGTGAACGAGTGGTTGTTAATTATGGCAGGAAAGATTTGTTCAATGTCCGGCTGCAAAAATTATAATGTTGCAAACTGTTCCAAGTTGTTTTTTAGGTTTCCAAAGGACCCAAACCAGTAAGTACACTAGGCTTCGTTTCCATTTGTAGTATCGCTTAAGCCCGGGCTACATTCGCAATTGCACGCAAACAGCACAGTCGCACAGAAGTTCAACATACACTATTAGATATGAGCTGCAACATTGGCAAATAGCACGCGCACAGAAAAATAGCACAGGATCGGCGCACAGAAAGTTCATTAACTTTAAACTTTTAGGTTATATTCCGTGCGCGACCCTGGTGGTAGCCAATCAGCAAACAGTTTAAGTACTACTCTAGTGGGCTTATAAAAGAACTATTGTCACGAAAGTATTGGTGATGTTGACTTGAATAGTTTGTTATTGTTTTCAAACACGCGACAACATAAAAATGGAAGGCACATTTGATAGCTTTTTGATATCTGTAATAGAAAGTAAAAATATTTTGTATGACAGGGGACCCGCAGGATACAAAAATGAAGAAGCTAAATTAAATGCTTGGAAGTCCGTGTATGAATGTGTTAAAGAAGCCAGATTTGAAATAAACAGTAATATATATATTTGAATGCTCATTGTGTTTTGTATGTAAACTTTGAAGTATTAAAAATATTTCTGGGTTTAACGAAAACTGTACCACAATAACAACACACGAATCTAAACAAATGTCACTTGTGCCAACTTCAGTGACCAAAATTGTTAACGGAAGTTATACATTTAAAAACCTTTTTTGAATGCTTCCGGTATTATTTTGTGTTGTGTTGTGTGTGAATGTAGCATCAAGCTCTGTGCTATCTCTGTGCGTGTGTGCTATCTGTGTGCTGTTTGCGTGCTATTGCGAATGTAGCCCGGCTTTAACATAATGTTTTTATTGCAAAAAATGCCTGTTATTGTATTTAAAACTTTTTTTGTCTTTCCGTAGAAGCAAACAATGGGTGCTGATGTTTAGAAGAGCAGACTTCGATGTAATCTTAAAGAAAAGTGGGCCTGGTGGTTTATACACAAGAGTAATTGGATGTAGTTATGCAATGGTAGACCAAGCGACATATATTCAGTTTTTGAGGGTTTGATGCATTCTGGTGTCAAAATTTTGAAACTTAAAAAAAAATTATGTTTAACCAACATTTCCGAAAGGAATTTATTTTATACTGATAAAAACCTAAGCGCCACAGGCTGAAACTACATAATGTATTTCGCATTAGAAGACTATATCACAACTTAGGGCCGGTTTCACCAACAGAGATAAACTTAATGGAAAATTGAGATATTTTATCGAGATAAAAAGTTAAACTTGAATTTTAATCGCGATGATCTTGCATGTGTTTCACCACGACTTATCGTCGTTCTAATTAGCAAACCTCGTAACTCCACTTTTTGTCAAAAATTGTTTTTTGGCACTATTATATACTCAGTTAAGTGTTCTATTACCATTCCAAAGATCATAACAATAAACAATCCCTATGGGCTACAATCCTATTTTCAGAAAACCTCTTATCTCCAGCTGTCGATTTTCTGCATATTAGCATACCTCGTAACTCCATTTTGTTAGTAAACAAATACAGTGTTATTGTTGGACTGTCTATTAATTTTTTTAAAATATTATTCTAATTGTTTCGATATTGTTTGAACGTATGGAGCAGGTACATTTTATTATTATCTCACACTTTAACTATTGTCCATCGGTTATTTATGCGTGCAAAACACTTATTGCAATAAATTATACTTTTCAAACTTTTGTAATACAGGCCATAATATCAAATGTTTTTGGAGGTAATGTCTAAACTATTTTATACAATTTAGCTATCCATTCTTCATTTCAGAATGTCAAGAGCCAATAATGATTTCGGCATGGATCTCATGAGTATTCCTTGTAGAACATCGTACATTCTTTACGATATTGGCACTTTCGTTGTTTTCTTTTAGGGCCCTGGCACACGAGCGTCTCGGTCGCGCGACTGAGACGCGCGACTGCAGTCGAGCGTCCAAGCGACCGAGTAGAGCGACTCAGCCGCGCGACCGAGACGCTCGTGTGCCAGGTTCACGCGACACACTCTTCACTGTGAATATGGACACCGACGAAGAAACAGTTCTTGGCATTGTCCTAAGGCGTCGTTGCCGTCGGCGCCGGCGTCGTCGCAGGCAACGTGTACTATGGATGCACCCAATAACTGCAGACCGCTTAGCAAGGGGCCAGTTTTATACGATTATGAGTGAGCTAAAAGAAGACAATTCGAAATATTTTAACTATTTCAGAATGTCTCGGAGTACTTTCTCGGATCTTCTGGATGTACTGAAAATTCACATTGAAAAAGTTGACACAAGTATGAGAAGAAGTATCCCTGCTGAAGAGAGACTTGCAATTACATTAAGGTGGGTACACTTGTATAAGCAGACAAATAGTTCATTTCATAGTTGTACAAGGAACACAGGAGTGAAATGTGTTTGGCTACGGCTGAAATTATAATTTAATTAGACAGTTACATGTATTTTAAGGGTATAGTTGAAGCATTTATTATCATATTATTAAAAAAAAAACATTTTCTGAACATACCCCAAATAAGTAACATTTATTATTACGTGACACGATATTGTCTCAAAGATCCAACACATAAATGTTTATCGTTTTGCACACGAAAATAAATTCTTTCATAAATTTAGAAGAAAATTGTTAGATAACATATTTATTTGTTATTCACTGAAACTGCTCTTTCCATGAAGGTCACATGTCTTATAATTTATTAGGTATCAGTTAAAATAGTCTTCACAAATACTTGACGTATCAGACTGGAGAGATACTGATGAGGAAGCTGCTGGTGACATTGGTGATAAGGCGTGGCATTGCAGCGGCTGCTGGGGTTGACTCATTAACTGCGATGTTTCTGAAGTTGAATGAGACCCGTAGTTGTAAGACTGACTGATGGTGGGTGTAAATTGTTGGTTGCGTACTCCAGAGGTACTTGTATTACTACTAGGGTATGGAAGCGAAACAAATGATGGGCCTGTGATCACTGATGGAGAAGAATGAGGGTAGACAGAAGTCTGAGAAGGACATCGATGACCAGAAATTGACACCTGATTGTACCTTCTTAAGGTGTTTAAAAAGTCGCTTTGAACTTCAAGTTTCATATCGTCTGGCAGACGTTTGAAGTACGGCAAAAGACTCAACAAGAAATGCCTGTCACTGTCTTCTTCTTCTCTACCTGCATGTCGTTTTTCCATATTTCTTCTAAGCGACTGAAGTAGCTCAAGTTCTTCTGTTTCTGGTGACGGTTTTTTTCTTTTAAGAGAAGTAGGTGCCGTAGATGTAGCTGCTGCGGGTGTGGCTTGCGTGTGCAAGTCTGGAGATTCTTCTGTTGTAGGTTTGGTGTCGCATACTGGCAATAGGAAAGTTAACTGCTGGAAATATATATATTGTTTCCTGCCATCTGCTGCAGAACCTGATTTACAATTCCTCTGTTTAGCCAGTTCTCTTCTGAAACAGTCACGTAGATTCTTCCATTTCCTTTGCAGATCTGCAGCTGAAAAAAAAAAAAAAACAATAATGTAAGGTGCATATTTTTAGTGTGTGTGTTTTTTTTTTTTTTTTTTTGCAGGTACCTTGCTACAGGATGTTCGTTCACAGAATTGCATTACACATTCCGTTGTGGAATTTCCACATGTCGCAAGATTGTTATTGAAGTGTGTGAAACAATATGGCGGCTTTTACATGAAGCATGTTTCCCGCAGTTAATGCAAGAGGACTGGCTGAAGATTGCTGACGGTTTTGGAACACGTGCAAATTTCCCAAACTGTTTAGGAGCAATAGATGGCAAGCATGTAAGGCTTATTCAACCTGCTAAAAGTGGGTCAACCTATTTTTCCTACAAGAAATATTTTTCCATGGTGTTGTTAGCATTATGCGACTCTAATTATAGGTTTTTATTTGTTGATGTTGGTTCTTATGGAAAATCATCAGACTCAGCAATATATAAAAACAGTGAGCTGTTTCAGAAGATGAAGGATAATACGTTGAACATCCCAAGTGATAGGCCAATAGTTGAAAATGGAGAGCCACTTCCCTTTACCTTCGTAGGTGACGAAGCATTTGCTCTTTCAACTCACATGCAGAGGCCTTATGGTGGGAAAAATCTTACTCAAAAAAAGAAAATATTTAACTACAGGCTGTCACGAGCCAGACGTTACATCGAATGCACTTTCGGCATACTTACAAATAAGTGGCGTATCTTTCACAGGCCATTGGACGTGAAAATTGAAAACGCAGAAACTATAGTGAAAGCATGTTGTATTTTACACAATTTTGTTAGAGAAAGGGATGGTGTTGAATTTGACAGCACTCTGAACGTCGTGGGACTAGATGAAGGGGAGCCGCTTACACGACCAGGAAATACACGATCAGCTTTAACAATCCGAGAAAAGTTTTCCGATTACTTTTCTAGTGAACAAGGGTCAGTGCCATGGCAATATTTTTTGCTTTGAAGAGTGAACAATACTAGTGAAATTTAACTTTTATAGAGGTGTCACATTCAACAACGTAATAGTTATAACCGTATAACCGTTACATTGGACAGTAGCCATGGTGAATTTTGTGGCATAAACAAAATATAGAGAAAACAAAATTTCCGTATGCGAAAATGTGTTCACTTTGGAATTATGTTAGTTGTTACGCTACTTTTAATTATATTGTTACGTGCAAGCCCAGTCGCAGTGGGGACGGAGCGATGCTCTTCTCGGAAACAGATTAGCGCCGCGCGTGCCTTATCTTTATCTTGATGACACGCGGCCTGCCTGCCCCCCCTTCACCCTCGCCCTGCCTGCGCTAATGACCTGGCTGCACCTGGTCGGTCAATGGAACGGTTCTTGAATGTTCTCCGACATCGTCGCCGGCCCCAGCACGTAATCCTGGACGTCCCTAGTTGCGCAATGTCAAAGAGCATCTCGAAGGTTCTAAATGTAAGGCCGACCTCTATATCAGCAGGGGGCGGTTGCATCAGAGCAGATAATTGTGTGGCGCGTCTGGCGCAGTGTGGAGAGGCGAAGACCTGTGCGACGAGGCGGCGAAGACCGGGCGACTTCTGGGAAGAGAGTGTATAACATCGGCGAAGCCAGCAAGTGCCCTGTGTGACATCGGCGGACACTTTACGGCGATCTGTGGCTGCGGTAAGACTGTGACGGACTGAGAGAGACTTTCTTTATTTCGAGCCTATATCAAGCCAGGATAACTTGTAAATAAAACTGTAAATAGTAGCACCAATAAAAATAGTGATAATTAATTAAAAAAAGGGGCTATCCTTTCGAACCCTATCGTTCCCACGTTCGTAACAATATTATATCGTATTTTACTTGTATTTCTATGTTTATCGTAAACATTAGACATAAGCGTAAGTTACAATGAATTCCGCGTAGAAGCAAAATACTGCAATGTAATTTGAAAACAAACCCTTCCATTAATAGCTAATTTATTTACATTGGCAATGACTCACATGCACGCACAGTGGTTTTGTATTTTATGAGGGAAGAATAACACGAACTGTTAAAATTTCACACCTGTTTGTTGTTAAGAGATATATTAACTATACAATATTTCACATGTGTTGTAATTATTGCCAATATCAGGTGGTTCGTGGTAATATGAATACTTAAACGGACGTTTGAAGAGAACACCCGATACGAAAATGCAGCGGGCACATCCAAACAGTTTCGACAATAATGTAAATATTTTGAACAGTAATCTTCACGATTGTAAATCATTTAAAAACGTAGTAACGTTTCTATAAAGGAATAATGAAAAAAAATATTATATTCGTTTTATAAGTTTTATAAAATTATTGCAATACTCTGTCTAGTAAATAGGCTTCACGTAGAACAATTATGTTTATAATACATTTGAAACAAATAAAGTGAATGCAGGGCTGCACGAAATATTCAGATCACCACTAACCACTTATATTTATAAATTACACTTACCTGCTTTATTTTTATGGACGCTATCCATGGCTTTGAAGTTCTCAACGAACATATCGCACACCTCTTCCCATGCCTTTCCCTTTTTGCATTTGTTAGCATACTCATCACATCTGGAATCCCAAATAGCTGGCCTTGATTCTATTTCGATTATAAAACGGTCACAATCGAACGCCATCTTCCTCGCCAGCACATACAACCAGATACTGACCGACAGTCGCTCGGACGCGCGGCTAAAAGTCGCCCGTGTGCAAGGCTCCCGCACGACTGGTCGCCGCGATCTGTCGCGGGGATTCGCGTCTGCTGGCGACAGACGCGCGATGGAGACGCGCTCAGTCGCCCGTGTGCCAGGTTCTCACCCACGCCCATGCTATCTTATGGCAAGCGATTTCCCGGCGACCGAGTCGCGCGTCTCAGTCGCGCGACTCGGTCGCTCGTGTGTCAGGGCCCTTACTGTTTTCGATTTGAAAGCCAAAGATGGCTTCTGTTATCTGTGGAACGAGACTGAGATGGGCCTTGGTTCAAATGAGTTTGCTACAATAATTTGCAACTTCATCTTGTCGCAACTACCTTTGAGGAACGATGCCGACAAATTGATACTGTATTGTGATGGTTGCTGCTATCAGAACAGAAATGTGACTATCGCCAATGCACTCTTACAGATATCGGTGACAAAGTGTGTAACGATAAAGAAAAAGTTTCTGGAGGTCGGACACACACAAATGGAGGCATACTCCATGCACTCGAAGAAGAAAAAAAAGCTGAAAAACAAGAAGATTAATGTTCCAGCTGACTACATTGCAACTTGCAGGGAAGCACACAGAAATCCACGTCCATATGAAGTTCATTATTTGACTCACAGTTTTTTTTTAAATTTGATCATGCTCAAGTGTATAGCTCTATCAGACCAGGCAGAATAACTGGGGATCCATGTGTTACCGGCATCAGAGCCTTGAAGTACACTCCAGATGGGGTTATTTCCTACAAGTTGGGTTTCACAGAAGAGTGGAAGAACTTGCCTATTCTCAAAAAGAACATTACTGATAAGCCATTTAATCGTTTGCCAGCACTGTACACTGAGAGGCTGAAGATAAAGAAAACTAAATACGACCATTTGCAGTCCCTGAAAACAACTATGGAGTCAGACTATCACTTATTTTATGATAGCCTTCCTTTTCAAAACTGAAGCATTGATTTTCTGAGGGGTAATTTTTTTTTTTACAATTTATTGGAGTAATATTTATTGCCTCAGTTATCAGTATTTAAAAGCTAGTTTTATCTTGATGTTCTTTCAAACGAATTCATAGTCAATGTTGATTTTATGTACTATACAATATTGCTGTTGTGTATTGTATACTGTCCTTACTGTTCAATATCGGAAATAACCCTTGTATTGTTAGAGGTACTTTTTTATAATACACGAATAAATTTGGTGCTATAACTATTCATCTCAAAATTGTTCTAATATCAATATTAAGTTTACGCCAATAAGAAGATTTATATCTTATCAAACCTCGTATCTCCATATTTAGTTTGAATTTATGATTGTAAAACCTCGTAACTCCATTAAAAAAAGGTTTAATAATTAAAAACTGACACAGAGTTTGTTGACAAACGTCAGAGGGTGTTTTAACTTTTATGTGATGAATTAAACACATATTTAGTACAAACAAAAAAGTTATTCAGTTTTTTGCTTCTCTTGTAAAATTTGTCTTCAGGGAGTTACGAGGTTTGCTAATTAGACCGACGTTATCCTCTTCCCAGATAATCGAGATAATAATATCTCGATATTCATTATAAAATCCCGATTTTCTTTTTGAAATCTCGATGTTCGGAAGAAAAGTAAACAAATATCGCGAGTAGGTTTGTTGTTATTCAAGTCGTGTAGTGAAATTAAAGATAATGGAAGCTAAAGAAAACACTTGTTCCACCAAAAAAACCACGAAATAAGAATTTATCACCAGAAGAAAAAATTGTTTTGTGAGATTTGGTGACAACATTTTAACATAATTGAAAATAAGCGCACGGATGCAGTTACACAACAGAACAAATTGAAACAGTGGCAAATTATTTCAAGTAGTTTCAACTGTGTGTCTGGAGTCCATCACAGGTCTGCAGATAACCTGAAATATGTTTGGGAAAATCTGAAGACGATACGGAAACAGTATGCAGACAAAAAAGTTCAGATGGTAACTGGGACAGGCATGTGATGTATAAAAATATCTTCAACTTGCATTACAAAATATAACATTTTATTTTGTGACTTACTATAGAGAAGTGAAAGGAAGTGGTTTAATATATTTTTACAAATGGCAATGTTACATTGACAATTAATTAAATTGTATACATTGTTTTTTTCAGGTGGAGGACCCCCCACAAAGTGTACAAATGACCATATTTTGGGCCGCGCATATACTTTAATAAAACCTGTAGTTAAATGACACAATAATATCTTTGACTCAGACTCAGATGCAGTAATGGTCAAGACATCACAATGCATAAGTAAATACAGTATGCCTACAAATTAATGGTTTTTCATAGCCTTCTCCTTCAGTACAATTTACTGTGTAGTAAATGATGTAGATGATTGATTAAAATAATTTTGATCGGTTATATTCTTACATAAAGGAAGTCGCATATTTGGATGAACATTGGAAATGTTAGACCTTATTTATGTATTATTTTGTTAAACAGTTAAGTTGTTGTGCTTATAACATCACATGTGAACTAACCAGAATATTATTGTTCCAGGTGAATCAAACAACACAGAAAAAATGCAGTCGTAGAGCTGGAAATAGGTGCGATGGTGGACATTATTGCTACCCTGGAGACTCAAACTAGTGTAAAGTAGCAGACATTACAAAGCAGTTTAAAATGTTAAAAACATTAGGTAATGTAATAAAGAAACTTAACAGTACGATACATTTAGAATGTTTACATTTTTTCACACAACAGTGTCATCTTTTTTTTTTCTTTCAGCAGACACTTCTTAATGGAGACTGGTCCCACTACACTCCCTCAATGCTCAGAGGCCCCATATGTCCTGCTCTTGGTACCACAAAATAATGCCAGTTCAACATCATCAGTTTCACCAGTGATATTCCCTTGTGTCAAAGAAACAGTTATAGTAAGCACTGAGCAAGGCAACTGTGAAAGTACTTCAAGAGACCATATTACCGATAATAGTAACAATGTTGCAAAATCAGTCCCTGAGTGTCAGTTGCCAAACATCGCGGGAAAGTCATCCTGGACTCGGAGACGGCGGCCAAAATTGCAGTCCAGCAAGAACAATGAAATAAGTGCCCTCCATAATGCTAAAATTGAACTAATTGAAGTATGTAAGAAATATGCGACAGAAGAAAATGAAGCTATGAAAGAACTGCATCAAGTGAGATTGCAACAAGAACAAGAAAGGCTGAATCATGAAAAGTTACAGACTGAATTTATGACTCTACAGATTAAAAAACTAAAGAAAGAATTGGATGGTTTATAATTTTATGTTTTATGTAATTTGTATACAATTTTACTTTGTAACTCTATTTACAATGAGCATTTCAAAGTGTCTGATTTCATATATTTGTAATGAAACCTAGTTGTATTGAAAATCATTCAATATATATATTTTTGATATTTGTAGCATTACTAATTATTGAACTAATAACAATTATTATACATAAAACCATTTTACAGTTCTTGTCCCTTGATCCTTGCTGCAACATCTTCACGAATTTGTTGATGATTTTGTCTCGAGCCCATCTACAACAAACTGAGACAACAAAAATTATTAAATATGATAGGAGCTTGTATATACAATCGGATAAATGTAATATTATTTTTTCCTACCTTCTGAAATAGTTCTCAATTAATGACCATCTCACTACATCATATCTGGCCCTTCTCTCCACATTTCCTTCTTGATCCCTAATGTAACCTTCCTCAAGCAGTTCAGTCCATGGTTTTTCAGAAATGATGTTAGGATCATCTGGTAGAATTTATTCGCCGGCTCGTATCAAAATATTATGCAGCACTGCAGTTGCCACAATGATTGGGAAAGCATGCTCTAGGCTGACTTTCAGTCCTAAAGCTAAGACTGGAAAGCGCCGTTTCCAGCATCCAATCATTCGTTCTACTGGATTCCTAGATCGTATTTGCGATTCGTTGTACAGATGTTCCTGACGACTTGTGGGATTGTCCAATGGAGGCATTAGATATCTGTTACAAGCATAGCCTGAATCCACAAGCAATACCGAATCTCCATATGCTCCTCTTTCAAAGAATGCTCTTCTATTACTGTTATTAAAGACTGTACTATATCATGTGTGGATCCAGGCTATCTGGCAACAATATCTGTAAATTCCACATTAGGGTCACAAATGGCTTGAATATTGATAAAAAAAGTACCCTTTTCTATTTCTGTACAACTCTGCATTTTCTCCTCCTGAAAACAAATATTTTCTGTATTAACAATATGCCTTGACATATCATTCACTTTGAAACTATGCTCATTGATATTCTTAACAAACCTGGTGACTGTATTCTGACATGGGTGCAATCCATTGCACCAATAGCCCTGGGAAATTTTGCAATCTGATAAAATTTCATTTGGGCCGGATGAATTTCTTCTCTGGTCTCAGGAAATCTTATGAATTGAGGCCGAAGAGCAGCGATTGCGCAACTAACCCTGTGGATTATTCTGTGTGCTGTGGGTTTACTACAACCAATGTAGTCTCCAACAGACAGCTGGTTACATCCCGTTGCATAAAAACGAAGAGTTGCAAGAAGTTGATTCATGGGTGAAACTGACATGTTCCAAAAAGTAAAAATAAATACTGTTAATCTAGATTTAATAAGAAAATTTAAATGGATGCTTGGAATCAAATAAACCTACCTGTCAGAAGGGAACTCTAGTTGGTTTTCAAAATGTTCAAGTACATATATAGTCGATTGTTTAGAAAGACGAAAGTGAATCTTGAAATCCTCCTCCTCATACAATTCAAAATAATCGCGTCTTTCCTGAATCCACCGTGGCCGACGTTCGCGAAAATGTTCTTCATCATCACTGTCCTCAAGAATTAAATTATACATCGCCCGAGCCATATTTCCTCCAAAAATATAATGCATGCTGTGATGTGTTTGTTTATTTTTACATCTTTATCCAGATATTCTCACTTTATCCACCAAATTATGAGGTTTAAGTATTTTATCTCGATAATATCAGAAAATCGAGATAAAGTGTGTGATGAAACACAACAACTAGAACATCGAGATATTTTTGTACTTTATCTCGATAAAATAGCATTATCCCTGTTGGTGAAATCGGCCCTTAAAATGCAATTGGAGACTAAGGGCTGGTTTCACCAAGCAGGTTTAATTTTGTTACAAAACGAGATTTATAAAACTAGATGAAGAATAATCGTAAGTTTAATTCCGATGTGTGTTTCACCATCTTACATAAGTTTAAATTAATCGAGATTTCCAAAACTCGATTTATAAATGCTTTCCACATAAAAACACCCATTACCTAGCGAATATACCCTAATATCTGTCGGAGATACCCGAATATGTATTTTTTCTCCTCTTGTAGCTTTTGGCCGAGCGTAATTTATGGTGACCGCATCAACCTAAAAAAAACTTGTTTTTATTTTTTTTTTGAAAAATTAGTAATACCGTGGAAATTGTCATATCGCATATGAACATGATTGGCAATGGTGCAGTTTCAGCTGCAATTAAAGAAAAGCGACAAAGAAGTCGAAATCTTTCGCTACATGAGAAGACAGTTTTGATCAATCAGGTAACGGAACACTTCTCTGTGATTGGAAATCGTCGTACAGATGCTGTCACACAAAGCAGAAGGTGAAATAGTGGGAAATTATTGCGGCCGAATTCAATTCGATTTGCAATCAATACCACCGAATGCCAGACCAGCTGAAATCGTCGTGGGAGAAACTGACGAGAAAGATACATGCCGACAACCGAATTGAAACATTATGCACAGGTAAGGTATTTTATGGCATTCATGCTGATTGTTTTGGTTGCAGTGGCCTTTTTTTATTCTCCATCCGAATCTTCTTCTTCAAATATAACATTGTAAGCTGCTCGAGCCATTTGTTTACATACGTTAAGCGAGATTAGATGCGCAAACTGAAAGAACTTGGCCAGTTAATATAAAAAAATCTCGCTTTACTCTGGAAAATCGAGATTACGCATGTGGTGAAACGCACAATCGACTAAACGAGTTAATATTGAAACTAATCGAGATTAATTTGCTTAAACTAGGTTGGTGTAACTGGCCCTAAGTGACTGAAGTTTTGCATTTGTATACTATTTGTGTCGCTTAATCTAACGCTTTGACCGCTCTACTGTCAACATACGTATTTATCATGACAAACTTGTTATTGAATCATCACACTGTTATCTAGGCGTGGAGCTGGATGGTCATTTAACATGGCACCGCCATGTGCAACGTATGACCACTAAAGTGTACCAAACTGTTAATATGATTAAGGTTCTGAGTCATACCGTCTGGGGTGGAGACCCAGCCACACTTCTGTTATTTTATAAAGCTTACATTCTCTCGAAACTGGAGTACGGCTGCATTCTAATGGTCCACATATGCGCTACATGCCTAACTACTGTACAGAAGATACAAAACCGTTGCCTACGACTTTGTTTGGGAGCCATGAAATCAACACCTATTGCATCACTTCATGTGGAAGCCAACATATTTCCCTTCCATCTACAACAACGATATCTGCAAAACCGTTATTGGATCCGTACTTCTACGTACAGACTACATCCACTCTGCAATACTGTTAAGAAATTGGGCTTCGACATTACACCATGCCTTCAGAATTATTCCACTAATTTACCACTGGATGACCGCCCGGCATATTTCACTATGGACTATCAATCACTGTTTTATGTTAGTGAGGTGCGCAACCCATTTCCTGTCAATAAACAACTCCTTGTTCCGCGCGAAGTGCACTACATGCACCAGGATATTTTGCGAACCCATCCTGGAATCCTTCATATATATACTGATGGATCTAAATTTGACAATGTTACTGGCTCCGCTTACTATGTTCCTCAACTCAAGAAATCTGGTTTATTTAAACTTGACGACAGTCGTCGTGCCCTCATAGACTTAGAGGCCGTTTCTGCCCACCGCCGGGTACCTGAGGGGGGCTATTTCCCCCAAACCCCTCTGTGCAGTGCAGTGAGTGCTCCGTGCTAGGGATGCACCCACGTGCGCCCTAACTTCGCTTCTGGACCGCTCAAGGACGGACATGTTTGTATAATTATTTGTAAAAACTTAACTTATAATTGTGTATTCAAATAGGGTAGTTATGTGTTTTGTTTGAATCGTGTAGCTTTGTACAGGGGCCGCGCCTGGCCCGCAGTGGACACTCGACCCTCCGTGCCACTTTCCCCCCTTCCCCCCTCCTCATCTCGCGCGGCGCTGCGGCCGCGCGGGGTGGGGAGTCGTCAGTCGCCGCTTGGCTGCCGTCAAGTGAGGTCCTGTATCGCTGCGCTCCGCGAGTCCGTAGGTCCTCTGCCACGCTCGTTGCTAGCATCGCTACCGTCGTTTCGGTTTGCTCCCACGTTCGACATCTTCAGTCACGGAGTAGTGCACCTTCGTGGTTGACCTGCAATTTGCGTTCGTTCCCGGCGCGGCGGGGGACGTGTCCCATAACATCGTTGTGGGTCAGGCGCGCTCAGGGAAAAGGACTAAATAAAACATCTTGTAGACTAACAGCGGACATTTCCTGGTCCGATCTCCACTCCCATACGCCTGCCCGGTTCATCACCTACCCCTCTCCCCAGCTCCCGGTCCCGGCCACAGTTGGCACGAACCCCCACCTCTCACTGAGTTAGTCGGCCGAAATAATTACAACCTAAATTCATAGTCGCACGTCGGGGATCGGGAAGGAGCCACGGCCTGGGGACGACATATGGCGCCCAACTAGAGTGGCCAAGGTGTAACTAAAATTCGCCAAATTCGTCGAGTAGCTCGGTGGAGGCTGGAGTAGTGAGACGTACGGCAGGACTCGCGCCCGGCTTCGCTAGGGAAAGCGATAGGGGCGGCCTAACAGAAGGGGGCGGCAGAACCCGCACCCTTTGTTTGCGAGGTGAAAGTGCGGCATTCCAGTGACTTGGCCGCACGCCATTCCCCCCTTTTCTTTTTTTTTCGGGTAGTGCTCACCAAACAAGGGGCAGTTTTTTTCACCCTCCCTCCCGACTTGTCCCGCCCGCCGCCCGGGTCAGAACCACGAATCGCGTAATGCAGGACGGCGCGCACATAACTATTAACATGGAGGACTTATGCCGGGACTGCCAGAAACCGCGCGCGGCCATCTGCCCGGCCGAGGAATATTGTTACCTATACTGCATGTGCCAGCAACGCATCAAAGCCGAACACCAGACGGACATTGTAGAGGACAGAGCTAGTGCGCGATGCGCAGCAGTACAGTGTCATGGGCGCCCAGACGACACCGCACGCTGTCACCAATGCGGCGTCATGAAACATCGTGCATGCACTGATGCACGAGAGTTTTTGAACATTCGTGACGGCCTGTTTATGTGCGGAGGGTGCGAGGAACGCACAAGCAAGGCGGTTCACGGACAAGTGTTTCCGATCTCCTGCATCGCAAGAGGACCAATCACTCTTCCAGAGTTCGCGGGGCAGACACACAAGGACCCGTGTTTATTCACACGTGTGTGTCAGGACAAACTGACGCGCTACAGCGTCGCGGCTGACGAGTGGACGGAGCGCGTCAGCGGCCAATTGCGAGGCGAAGCACACGCCTGGTGGCAGCAGACGGGCGAATACGACATGGACTGGAGCGACTTCACTCACCGCCTCGAGTCGCGGTTCTACGACTCTCGCGCGCGCGCGCGATGCCAGCGCGAACTGTTTTGTCGTGCTCAGACCCGCGGCGAGAGCGTGGATACCTTCGTGCACGAAAAGCTCCGCCTCCACAGACGCCTCGCGATGGGCAGCCAGTTTGGGGACATGCTGTCCAGTATTGTCGAGTTGCTGACACCGGATTTACGCCCGTTTCTGCGGGGGGCAGCCGGGGAAAGCCTGGACAGTTTCCTCACGCTAGCACGGGACATAGAAGAGGACCTCAAGGCCGCGCAGTACACGCGCGGCCTGGTACACTCCCGGCATGCAGCACCGCCTCCCGCACCCTTGCCACTAGAGGACGCACGTGCTGTCGTGCCTTACGTCCGCCCACCCCTGCAGCAGAGAGACGCAGCAGGACCATCACGAGGAGGGGGCTCATCACAGTCGGCCCCCTCAGACCCGTCGTGGCGCCAGACGGGTCGGGAGGAGAGCGATGAGCGGCCACCATGCTGCCGTTACTGCCCGACAGAGGAGCGACACTGGCACCGCTTGTGCCCCACAAAGGCCGCGCTGGAGGGAGCGCGCGAGGGAGGCGCGCCGTCGGCGGGAAACGCGGAGCCGGGGGCGGACAGATGGCTGGGCGCCGCGCCCAGGGCGTCAACCAGCAGCGGAACCATCGACAGAACTAATCCACCGATTATGGCATCCGTCGGAGACCCGGACGCCGCCTGCGGAGCAGGACCGAGCGCCGTCGGACGACGGCGGGGATCGGGCGCGGCCTAAGCCAAACGCCCCCGTGCCGGGGTAGCCATTGGGACAGAGGAGTGCCACCCCGACTCCCGCGGCCTCGTCACCAGCCGTCCAGAAGCCGGACGTGTCTCTCTGGCGGCCTGCCGCCGGCGGAGGAGCTCACCGAGGGGACGACACGCTGGTGCCGGAGCTGCCAGCAGAGCACCTCCTGGGCTCCCCATGTCCGAATGACATGAGACTCGCGAGCGAGGTGGGCCAGGTGCCAGTCCACTTGGGGCGAGTTGGACCCGAGGAACCAGAGCTGCTGCGGATACCAGTTCGTGCCGATGACCGGGAGATTCTGGCCCTGGTGGACACCGCAGCCAGCCGTTCCTTCGTCTCGGCTCACCTGGTCGCCGAGGAGGAGGTGGTACCGCACCCGGAGCAGGTGCAGCTGGCCATCAGGGACACCAGCACGACGGCGAGGGGCACAACCCAGGTAATACTGAATATCGTTGGTCATGTCAGTCGCATCGAGGCCTGGGTGGTCCCCGACCTGCGCGAGGGGCTGATCTTGGGAGCACCATGGCTGCACGAGGTCGACGCCGCTGTGGAGGTGCGGGCCGGACGGATGCACTTCGGCACCCGCGGGCGCTGGACGGTGTACGGCATCCACCAGAGCCCCCCTCCCCCTCCTCAGTCAGTCACCCGCCTGGAGGACCTCTGGCACGACGTCCGAGCAGAGTATGCTGACGCCATCAGTCGGGCCCTCGAGTCCCGACCTCAGGTATTTGCGGCGGCGGTCCGGTTAAGGCACACGACGATGACAGAGCACAGTATCCCTATGGTGCCGCACCGCCCGCCGTTTGAGAGGGTTCATGGGTTCGGGCCCCGGGAGCGCAAGGCGATCCAGTCCCAGGTGGACGAGATGCTGCGCGATGGGGTCATCGAGCCCAGCACCTCCCCATACAACTCGAGGGTGGTGCTGGCCACTAAGAAGGACGGGAGTTTACGCTTCTGCGTAAACTTTAAGGCCGTCAACAGACTGACGATACCCGCTCCCCCCCCCCCCCCGCAGATCAACATCACTGACGCCTTGGCCGGGCTGGGGGACGCAAAAATTTTCACGACGCTGGACCTGAAGTCGGGCTACTGGCAGGTGCCGGTATGCCCCGCCGACCGTCCGAAGACGGCGTTCACTGCGCCAGACGGTCGGCGGGTACCAGTTCTGTGCCATGCCGTTCGGGCTCATGGACGCCCCGGCCACGTTCCAGTCTATGATGGTGCGCGTCCTGGACGGGTACATCGGCGTCTTCGCCAGTGCCTATCTGGACGACGTCATCGTCTATTCTGGGACGTGGGAGGACCATGCGCACCACCTGGCGCTGGTCCTGGAAAGGCTGGCCAGACACGGACTGACTTGTGCCCCGAACAAGTGTCACATCGGGGCTGAGGAGATCGTGTTCCTGGGGCACCTGGTGACGGCGGAGGGGTGCCGTCCGCGTCCTGCCCAGCTGGAACTCATCGAGGAGAAGCAGGCACCGAAGACTAGGAAGCAGCTACAAAAGCTTATGGGACTGCTGAACTGGCTGCGGTATTTTGTGCCTGACTTCGCGACGATCACGGCCCCGATGACTGACCTGTTGTCGCCGAAGGCCAAGTTCCGGTGGACGCCCGCCGCGGACAAGGCCCTGCGCCAGGTCAAAGACCGTTTCCGGAACTGTCACATGCTGTCGCGACTGAAACCTGACCAACCCATCTTCGTCCAGACGGACGCCAGTCAGGAGGGGATGGGTGCGGTGCTGTACCAGGTGGACGGCGACGGTGTCCAACGTGTGATTGAGTACGCCAGTGCGAAGTTTGGGCCGGCTGAGAGGAGGTACCACGTGAACGAGCAGGAGTGCCTGGCAGTCGTCTGGGCTCTTCAGCTCTATCGGCACCACCTCGAAGGCCGCTCGTTTACGCTTAGGACCGACAGCCAGTGCCTTCGCTGGTTGGACTCCGCTCAGGGCCGGAAGTCCAAGTTCACTCGCTGGGCCATGCTGATTCAGGAGTTCTCGTTTTCGGTGGAACACGTCCCGGGACGGGAAAATCAGCTGGCCGACGAGCTGTCCATGAATCCGGATCCCACGAGTGTGTTCCGCGACGACCAGGGCTGGGAGGAGGTGCTTTCCCCGATTCACGAGCCCGTCGTCGAGAACCCGGGGCCGCGGCCGTGCGAGTTGTATGCGCTGCCCGGCCCCGCTGTCCCCGAACCAGACACGCCACCGGAGACGCTAGCCGACTTGCTTTCGCGGATGCGGGCGGAGCAGCTCCGGGACCCAGACACCCAGTCACGGCTGGCCGAGTGCGGGGAGAAAGAGGTACCGGGCCACCGGAGTCTTGACGGCGTGCTCCAGACCAGGGGGCCGCACAAGACGGGCAGGTGGCGGACCCACGTGCCGCCAGAGGCCAGGCGGTGGGCCCTGTGGTACCTGAACGACCACCCCCTGGCTGGACATCCCGGTGCAGAGCAGACACTGCGGGAGATCCGACGGACGTTCTGCTGGCCGGGGACGCGGCGGAGGTACGTCATTATGTCAGGGCCTGCCAGCGTTGCCAGGAGCGGAAGTCCAGGATACCCGACGGCGAAGAGCAGCAGGTCCCACGACGGCCCCGGGATCCCTTCCACACTGTGGCGGTGGATATCATGGGGCCGTATCCTCGCACGTCCCGCGGCCGGCGCTTTATCGTGGTGGTCACGGACGTCTTCACCCACTGGGTGGAGGCGTTCGCAGTGCCAAACGTGAAGGCCGGCACCGTGATTGCCCTGCTTGAGCGCGAGTTCTTCCCGCGATACGGGTACCCCACGGTCCTGCTAACGGGCAACGGGGCGCATTTCGTAGGGAGACACTGGCGAATGTCCTGTGAGCGGTGGGAAGTGGAGCATCGCACGACGCCCACCTACCACCCGCGCGCGAATCCGACCGAGAGGCGGAACCAGGACATAAAGACTCAGCTTCCCATACGGTTGGACGAGGACCACACCAAGTGGGACCTGCACCTGCTGACGTTGCTGTACTGCCTGCGCCGACGAACGAACGTGGTCACGGGCCATTCCCCCGCCGAACTGGTGCAGGGGCGCAACCTCGCCCTGCCCGGGGAGGCGCAAGCACTCGCCGACACCGACGTGACACCTGTTGACAAGCTACGTGACGATGCCCGACGACACCAGGAGCTCTTCCTGGCACGACGAACACCCCAGACGACCCGGCCCCCTGGTCGGCTCGAGACAGGACAGTGGGTTTACGTCCAGTGCCACCATCTGTTGTCGGGCGACAAGGGGTTCTGCGCTGGACTGGCGCCCAAGTGGACTGGGCCGCAGGAGGTGGTCGCTCGTCTGGGGAGCACGACGTACCTCGTCCGTCGCGCTGATGGGCGCACGACGAAGGTTCACAGGGACAACCTCCGACTGGCGGACTCGACCGACGATGACGACCTACCGACCCCCATACCCGCCGACGACCCAGCGGAAGAGCCTGACCGGGCCTTGCAGTACCAGGCGATCCCTGAGGTTGACCAGGTGGGGGACGTCGGCCTAATTCAGGAGCCAAAGGGGGGAGCGATGACATCTGATGCGTCAGACGGAGGCAGACCACAGGGTGTGAGCCTGGACGAGCTGGAGCGCCTCGTGGACACGATATTCCGGGACGACGACGATGACGGAACGCGCAGGTCAGACGTCACCATCGAGGAGGTGTCCGCCGACGACACCGTCCCCAGGGACCTGGTCGACCTGAACGACCCGACGGTGACCCCCCCTGACCATGGTACGAGACGCCGACGGGGGTGCACCCGCCTGTGTGAGCGACGGCCGGGGGGCGGGCCGGTGACTACGAGCGACACGACGGCCGACGAAGTGACGGTGCGACTCCTCAGCGGGGAGAGTGACGTGGACCGGGCGCAGCCCGTGGTGCTTGACATGCCCCCTGAGGAGACGACGATGGTGGTGCACACGGGAGACGGGCCCGAGGTACGCCGGTCCACGCGCTGCGTGACGGCCCCTCGCTATCTCCAGGACTATGAGTGGGAGGGGCAGTACAAGTACCGCGACCTACGACGGACGGACAGGGGTGGACTGCGCTGCAGCGTCATGCAGCTTTTGCGGCGGTTCGCTCGACCTCAGACGAGGGATGAGCACACACCTGACCGAACTAACAACCAGACTCGACAGCGCCTGCCGGCCTGAGCCGACGTCGGTGGGCAGAGCGGCCTCGGGGAGAGGGGGGGCATATGACGACAGTCGTCGTGCCCTCATAGACTTAGAGGCCGTTTCTGCCCACCACCGGGTACCTGAGGGGGGCTATTTCCCCCAAACCCCTCTGTGCAGTGCAGTGAGTGCTCCGTGCTAGGGACGTACCCGCGTGCGCCCTAACTTCGCTTCTGGACCGCTCAAGGACGGACTACTTTGTATAATTATTTGTAAAAACTTAACTTATAATTGTGTATTCAAATAGGGTAGTTATGTGATTTGTTTGAATCGTGTAGCTTTGTACAGGGGCCGCACCTGGCCCGCAGTGGACACGCGACCCTCCGTGCCGCTTTCCCCCCTTCCCCCCTCCTCATATCGCGCGGCGCTGCGGCCGCGCAGGATGGGGAGTCGTCAGTCGCCGCTTGGCTGCCGTCAAAGGAGGTCCTGGATCGCTGCGCTCCGCGAGTCCGTAGGCCCTCTGCCACGCGCGTTGCTAGCATCGCTACCGTCGTTTCGGTTAGCTCCCACGTTCGACATCTTCAGTCGCGGAGTAGTGCACCTTCGTGGTTGACCTGCAATTTGCGTTCGTTCCCGGCGCGGCGGGGGACGTGTTCCATAACATCGTTGTGGGTCAGGCGCGCTCAGGGAAAAGGACTAAATAAAACATCTTGTAGACTAACAGCGGACGTTTCCTAGTCCGATCTCCACTCCCATACGCCTGCCCGGTTCATCACCTACCCCTCTCCCCAGCTCCCGGTCCCGGCCACAGTAGGCACGAACCCCCACCTCTCACTGAGTTAGTCGGCCGAAATAATTACAACCTAAATTCATAGTCGCACGTCGGGGATCGGGAAGGAGCCACGGCCTGGGGACGACAAACTACCCACTGAGGCAACGATCTTTTATGCAGAAGCTTATGCTATCTGTAAAGCCCTAGAATTTTGTGAAAATGGAAAACATCAAAGAATTATGATCCTCTCAGATTCCTACAGTGTTCTCTCTGCCTTACAGACCACTAAACTATTGCATAAATCTCCAGATATCATAATAAATATTACATATTGTCTTTACCCCCTGACACGACAGGGTATACATATATCATTTACATGGATACCGAGCCACATGGGGATTGAACATAACGACATGGTTGATAACATGGCCATAATGGCCGCCACAAAAGGAATTCCCATCGCTACCCCTATTGTGGAAGTCATGTTTCGGGAACTTTACCAGGAAATGCGGACGCTCTGGTCTCTGGAGTGGGAAAGAATCGACATATCAAGGTCGTACAAATTACTCCAACCCTCCTTACAAACAAGCCCATGGTTCTCTAACCACCACGGACGATCGTTTTGCACGACACTTATACGCCTACGATCAAATCATGGCTGCTTTAAGAGTCACTTATATAAGTTACATATTGTAGCTTCTCCCGATTGTGAATGTGGGACAGCTACTCATGACATCAACCACATTTTATTTCAATGTCCGCTGATGAAAAATCGCGACGAATTCTTTCAAAACCTTATTAGAGAAGGTAAATTTCCTCCATACAATCGTGATTATGTATTATGTCAACCTATTGTGCCTGTGTACCACACTGTATATCAATTTCTGTTCTCCAATGGTGTCAAGTTCTAACTTCAACATGGCGTCGTGAAAACGCAAGTTTCGCATTAGTGTTCAACGGTGATATACGACGCGGAGCAATTCTCAGCTCAT
Source organism: Bacillus rossius redtenbacheri (assembly GCF_032445375.1). NCBI lineage: Eukaryota > Metazoa > Arthropoda > Insecta > Phasmatodea > Bacillidae > Bacillus > Bacillus rossius. The sequence continues at coordinate 299,431,091 of NC_086330.1, read as the reverse complement.
CAGTTCTATTTCGGCTTCCAACTGAAGAGGATGTCCAGCGAAGAGGCGTGACACCTCGTCACGACGTCAGTAAATCAGCGACCGTCAAATGGCACGTACAGTGGACGCAAGGTATTTGCAGACACCAAGAGAATGGCTGTGGCCGAGTTTTCTCATACGGCCATGTTTTGTGCAATTCCTGTTTGAAATGCATCTTTTTCCCCTCAATTTTGTTCATTTCTGGCTGAACGGGTACCACCCAAGGCCATAACAATCAAGGAAGAAGAAGAAGAAGAAGTGTCGCTTAATCTATGATTGCAAAACAGTAGGTTTGTTTGACTCGAGGTCTCTCGTGCTCCTCGGGAGTTGAAAGAGTTGAGAGCAAGTTTACCTGAGGGCAAAAAGAGTCGGTAACTTTTAATACACGAAGAAAACGCGATTTGTTGTAAAACAATGATGGCGGAAAATATAGCAGACATCGTGAGAAATTTGTTTGGAAATGGAAGATTCATCTGAAGATGAAGTAGCTATTGATTTACCATGTATTGGACTACAAATTATGAGAGAGCTTGATAAAGGTAAAAAAAAATATAATTATTGCTTTTTGACTTTAAACCGCCTGTGGTATGCATAAGCTAACCTGTACTAGGAAACTATTGCAAATCTTTTGATTGTTAAATAAAGGACGCCGAATAAGTTATATTGTAATGTTTTTCCGCTTCAATGTCGTCATCTATTAAAATATTACCGTCATCACCAAATGTAGCTTGATAACATATTGACTCCATCGTCAAAGTCGCGCCAAAACAACCAGTAGACGACTTGCCCTCGAAACTCTTCCTCGAGAGGAGCATCGAGAGCATGACCTGAGTGACCTGAGAGCAACTTGCCCCCGCGAGTAAAACGACCATCCGCCATACTGCTTCCGGAAAAGGGCGCCCCGAGAGTTGACAGGTCAAAAAGAGACCTCGAGTCAAACAAACCTAGTTTTGTCCAAAGACCTAGAGATCGTTGGTTTTGTCACATTCTTCTTTTTCTTTGCTATGTTGTATTAATTATTGTTATTTTTCTATGTTTATTACCTCGTGTAGGGTAAAATTTCAATCCGGATTTAACCTGGAGTGGAGTGAGGAATCTAGATTGAAATTTTACTTAAAACACTTTGTTGTGGACTGAAGTTGGAGTGAAGTGAGATTATCCACTCCACTTGTTGAGGTGGACTGGACTGAAGAATCCGAATTGAGATTTTACTTTAAACACGGACTGGAGTGAAAAGAAAACACGCACGAGCAAGCTGCCGCCATATTGCATTGTTTGTTATTGGTCTCGTTGCATTTCAGGCATAATTTGTGAAAATGGCAAAAAAACGAGCATAGGAATGTGTGGACAGAGATGAAAGTAGAGTTATTGTTGGACGTAATGAATGAAAAACATATTTTAAGATTGCTGGACGGAGAAAAGTATAGAAAAGGTGAGATATTTGAGTTCGTGAAGGCAGAAATGGACAGTGCGGGGTTCAAAAGAACAACAGAACAGATAATAATTAAATGGAAAGGACTGAAGACAAGTTTTTACCAAGGAAAACGGAACAATGAGACAAGTGGAGCATCTCGTCAAGACGTGCCATTCCTGGATCGGTTGGAACAACTTTTGGGAAATAGGCCATCGTGCACAGCACACACAAAACCACAGACAGCCAAGAAGGTAAGAATGGTATTCGTTGGTAATTGTGTAACGGAGGTGTTACGAATATGCCCTAGTTTTACTTGTTTATATTTTTAAAATGCACAAACCAATACAACGTAACCTATTTTTTAGTCAGACATGTAAATTAAAAATGTATTCGTCGCCTTATCGTAAGGTTACGTTACTGGTAAATAAATATGTAGTTTTTGCGAGAAAAAAATGTTAAAAATCCAAAAATACCTTTATTAGACGCTCTTCAACTTCCTCTTTTCATTAAAAGCGGCGGAGATAACAAATTCCAAATACTTTAGGAGATATAGAATTTTTAAATTTCATCATATGTAGTTGAGCGGTATTTGCGAAAAAAATGTTAAAAGTCCGAAAATACCTTTATTAGATGCTCTTCAACTTCCTCTTTTCATTAAAAGCAGCGGAGATAAGAAATTCCAAATAGTTTAGGAGATATCGCCGTTCTTATTTTGCATACAAGACCTGTGTTTATCATTGGACCGCCACCATTTTTTTATTTTGCCGTGTGTTGTGAATGCCTAATTAATGAAAATGGTCGATTATGTCAGGTCAGTTACATTATAAATATTTTAAAACTAAACAGCCATTAAAATTAATTCACAAAATAATTTTTAATGTCGGCTTAGTTTGAAAGTATTAATAATGTAACTGACCTGACCTAATCAACCATTTTATTAATTACGCATTGACGATTCACTTATTCACGAACACACGGCAAAACAACAAAAATGGCGCCGCTCGAATGGTTCCACAGGTCTTGTATTGCAAAATTTAAAAATTCGATATCTCCTAAAGTATTTGGAATTTCTTATCTCCGCCGCTTTTAATGAAAAGAGGAAGTTGAAGAGCATACGATAAAGGTATTTTCGGATTTTTAACATTTTTTTTGCAAATACCGCTCAACTACATATGATGAAATTTAAAAATTCGGTATCTCCAAAAGTATTTGGAATTTCTTACCTCCGCCACTTTTAATGAAAAGAGGATGTTGAAGAGCATAAAATAAAGGTATTTTCGGATTTTTAACATTTTTTTCGGAAATACCGCTCAAGTAAATATTTACCTTTTTTTTTTGCAAATACCGCCCAACTACATATTTACCGCAGTATTTGCAAAAAAAAAAAATGTTAAAAATCCGAAAATACTTTTATTATATGCACTTTCACTTCCTCTTTTCATTAAACCTGGCGGAGATAAGAAATTCCAAATACTTTAGGAGATATCGAATTTTTTAATTATCACATTACCTGTGCATTCATGTGGCTTACACCATTGTTTCTTGTTTACGAGTATGAATTTTTTTTTCTTGTGGCGTTCACCATTGTTTACCCACCTCTAACTTAGGTGAGTTTTTAATGTTTCAAATTTTAATGTTTTATTTGTTATTTGGATATTGTTGCGCAAGTAAGATGTAAAAAAAAAATTTACATGAGTTCCTACTGTTCATTCTTTGTCCCGGTTTGTTAGGTCAGGTCAGTTACATTATAAATACTTTAAAACTAAACAACCATTAAAATTAATTCATATTATTTTTAATGTCCGCTTAGTTTGAAAGTATTTATAATGTAACTGACCTGACCTAATCAACCATTTTAATTAATTAGGCATTCACGAACACATGGCAAAATAAAAAAAAATTTGGGCGTTCGAATGATAGCACAGGTCTTGTATTGCAAAATAAAAACGGCGATATCTCCTAAAGTATTTGGAATTTCTTATCTCCGCCGGGTTTAATGGAAGGAGGAAGTGAAAGAGCATATAATAAAAGTATTTTCGGATTTCTAACTTTTTTTTTCCGTAAATACCGCTATACTACATATTAACCCACTATTTGACTTACTCTTAAAGTCAAATCAGCATGGCAAATTTAAGTTACTTCGGAGTAATCAATTTAGCTTTGGAGGATTCAATTTAGCGTCAAAATAATTACCAGGTTCTACGAATGCCAATATTTAGTTGTTTCAGTTGAGGCACTACCTTTATGCTTACTCTTAAGTTAATAAATGTAGGCTGTGTTTGATTACATTGCAATGATTCCGTAGTGACTTGTCACTAATCCCTCGAGCATCATAAATCCTTAAAAGCCCTGTGTGTTAAAGGGGACATCACACTCAAGTTTTGCATCACACTTACCTTTGGCAGAAGATACTGTTCAAGTAGGATACATTTGCCCCCGTGTGAATTTGAAGAGTGCATCAGCTGTTGTACTTAGCCAATATAATGAATTATACCAAGGGGTCATAAGTAGGTGTATTCGAACACAGCCTTCAATGTAATCAGATTTTACCCAGAAGTGTGTAATGTTTGACCATTGCAGTGTTGCGTGCCAAATAGGCCTATAAGAAATTATTAATGTATTCCAATTTTTCAGCTTTGGGCGTAGAAATATAAATAGATCCTGATATTGACCTGCAGGACCTAAGTGAAGCAACTGATTCAAGTTTGACACCCTCACGAACCCCAACACCTGGGTTATCTACATCCAACAGCTTGTCAGAGACCTCTTCAAAAAGGCAAAGTAAGATTAAGTATATTTGTTTGCGTATGTAAATAACTGTTAAAGAATTGGGAAAAACTGGACAACCTGATAGTACCCGCTAATTCAAAATATTCTATGTATATATAGACACACACGTCAATATATCACATTTTTTTTACTGGAATAATTTATTTTAATTAATCGGAAACATTCTATAATTCCGTTAGTGTCGTCAATAACCGCCTTTTTTAATTAGCGGGTACTATCAGGTTGTCCAGTTTTTCCCAATTCTTTAACAGTTATTTACATACGCAAACAAATATACTTAATCTTACTTTGCCTTTTTGAAGAGGTCTCTGACAAGCTGTTGGATGTAGAATGTATAAAATGTTTCCAACACTTGTTGAATGGCAATGCTGATAGTTGGCGATCTTTAAACAACCTGTTCCCCATGTATCGGCAGTAGTATGAAAATTATTGTAACCACGTGCACTTTTACCACAGTCCACAACAGAAGAATGTTTATTTAATATTCTTAGTGAGTTGTGATTGGTAAATACACATCATGTGACCACCAACCTAAGAACTGTTACTGCTTGTCTCGCTAAGTGACCCCTGTATAAGTGGTCCTTATAGAACGAACAAAGTTATTGTGAAACACTAATTTTATTTAAGAGCCTGCCTTAGGGGCCCCTTAAGCTTAAGTGGCTCTTACTTGGTGGCTAGTTTAAGATGCATTGATGAAACCGGCCATGTTTACTCTGAAATATTTCTTTAAAAACAAAGCATACGAAAATTGTACCTATTTGTTTGACTAGTAGTCATCACTTCATAAACAACTTTGAACATGTGCTTGTCACAGTCTTGCACCAGTCGTCATCATTTCCTCAGTTCTGGATTATTTAGTATTCATACATTTGTATGGCAATATGTACTAACAAACTTACCACAGTATTTATTGTAACAGTACAGTATTCCCCATGAGCCATGAGATATTGATTCCACAAGGCCTTATTGTCAACACAACTGGAACTTGTTTATTGCTAAAAATGTGTTTGACATGATGACTGTTTACCGTATTGTAATTTTTATAACTTATCCATTAACATAACATATCCTGGAATTATTTCATTTTAGTTTTATATGTTTGTTTCAGAAATTAAAAAAGAAACCAAGTCTCCCCACCTTTCGTAATCCAAAGAATGGATGCAGATGCAGCTGGAATTGCAAGACAAGCTAATGAAGAGGGAAGAAGAATTATGGAATCAGCAGATGGAAAAACAGAAGGCGTGGGAGCGAGAGTTCCTAAAAGAACAGGGAAAAAATATGGACAGTATATGTTCATCAAATGCACGCATACTAGAAAATGTGTTGGGCAATATTTTATCACGATTTTGTCCACAGAATATGCAGTCCACAAGTTTGTCACCAGCAACGAATATTGTAATACCAGTCACTCCTTCTGTTAATGTTCCGCAGTGTTGTGTGTCGGAAAGTTCAGATGAGAACTAGTTGTCCCCTTTCCAATTTTGTAGATATAAGAATGAGATTGTAACCTAAGTGACTTTTGTTCTACATTTATTAAAATGTGTTAAAATATGATTAAGTGCTGTTTAAAATATAACTTCAACATTGATTTCTGTTGTGTGTAGCATGTGTAAGAAAATAAATATTTTCGTAATGGGTACAATAACTCATTTATTACACACAAAACATTCATGTGCCAAGCACTTACACTGGTATAATGGTTGGTATGCATAATTACTAGAGGCACGATTATATGGTAATGCGCGATAAAACGAAATAACACCGAAAACCGCTTGAAAACACAAAATAAAACGAAATTGTGCGAAATCCGCGATATGTCACGAAATTTTGTCTATCCTGATTATTTACTTTTTTTTCCCATTCTGTAAGGGCAGTTCACTATCTTCAGCACAATCAAATATTTCTGACAGTAACTAGCAGCCATATATATTATATGCGACGGTGATTCATTATAGATTTTAAAATGAAGTCTCCAAATTAACGTAATATTTTCTTTAAACGGTAATCTTGTGTGCCATAATAATTTCAGATGTTGATAACTATGATACAATGGCCGCCGTTCACTTTCTGTAAATACAAAAATAACAAACATCCAAAATGTTTTTCTAAGATTACGTTTTTAATCATTAAAATATTACACACTAAAGCGCATTGCTTTTACTGTTAATTTAAAATAAAGTACGTAGGGTATGAAAATAAAATTAACCCTGCTTAACGTAACGATTGTAAATAATAAATAGTACATGTTTATGTCGGTATTAATTTTCACGTACGTATGTTGGTATTCGGTATGTGTTTGTATTCGCATCTATTCTCCATTGTTTTGATCTTTCCAGCATGGCAAGTTTTAGCGTATTTAGAGGTTAAATTCTTCCTATGTGATTAAAATTTTTTCATAATGCCTAAAACGAAGGTTTCTGCCAGTGACCGATCGAAAGAATTTTCCAGCGAAGGATTTTATTTCAGTGATAAAATTTTAATGTGCAAATTCTGTAACTGCAGGCTAGACTAAGAGAGACGCGATACGCTTGTGAAACATGTCGCGAGTGAGAAACATAAGCGTTTGAGGCAAAACTCATCTGTTAAACGACATCCTTGTCTAAGAGTCTTTAATGCCATTAATTTGCTGTTCAACCCAAGAAATGTGAGTAGGGTTAGCATAGAAGATGCAAACCTACAGAAGTCTCTGCATAACTGGCCTTCTGTTTCTCATCTTCCCATTGATACATTCATACATGGCTATGTTGCTTTCAAAAAAATAATTGAGGATGAACTTTCATTGTCAGAAACAAGCCAAATTGATGTTGCTAAGGCCTCTTTCACACTATACGGTTTTTTTGCCGTCCGGGAACCGGACGGCAGCGAGGTACATTGAGGGGAATGGGAGCTTTCACACTACGAACCTCCGGCAGTTTCGCCGTCCGGCTGCCTGATGACTCGCCGGATTGCCACTACAATCGTACGGTCGCCGGACGGCGAAATAGCCGCATAACTGCGTAGTAGTTTACTGCGCAGTATTGGAGCGTTCACACTTTCCTGCAGTTTGCCGTACAGTACATCCGGCGGTCTTCAGCTCATGAGAAGTGTTGTTGCATAGTTGCATAGAAATGAGTGATCTTGACATCGATGTGGACAAATTAATATGTTTAGTTCACGAAAGGCCTGTTTTGTGGGATAAAACAATGGAGATTTACAAGGACAGAAACCTCACAAGAGAAGCATGGCGCCAAGTTTGTGTCGAGTTTGTTGGGGATTTCGACAGTAAAACACCTTCCGAAAAGAAGAGTATTGGTAAGTTAATTTCGCCATTAGTTAAATTTTAAAGAGAAGTTGGAAATTAGAAATAAGTACACATTCTTGAGATACGAAACGTATGTAGCCAACAATATGTTTTTAAAGGTTATTCAAATTTTAACAATTAAGTTTTCCCAACAGTTTTACACATCATTTCTTAGCACTGTTGTAGGTAGCACATAATAATTATAGGCTGATGTTGGTTGCAGTAGATATATTTTGGTTCTTGTATTTTAATACAATTAATTTTAAAACTAAAATGGGCAAATTAAATCCCAACCATTTATGTTAAATGATATATTTTAATTATTAATATAATGTATGCGAGGCTAAAGAATTGAATTGATACAGTTTGTTTTATTAAAAAAATATTTTTGTAACGTATTTAGACATACATGTAAATAAAACTCGTAAGTGCAGTACAGTACAGTACGAAAACATATCATGAGACGCATCATTGTGTCAGTTTATATATTTTTCATCTGCCACGATAGTGCACCAAAATCCGTTGGGAAGTAATCAGCCAGGACGTTTCGTAGCATGTTTGACTTTATTCCTCCACGAATAGGCTGTCCACCAACTGAAAGATCTTCAAGTCCAACAATTGACGTTGTGTCTTCAAAGCTATATCCGTCTCTGTCGCGCACAAAGTTATGAAGTACAACACAAGCTTTGACAATGTCTACCGCAAAATCAATGTTAACATTCAGTGGTCGATGGAAAATTCTCCATTTATTGGTCAGTATCCCGAAAGAACATTCCACATATCTTGTTGCTCTGCTGAGCCGATAATTGAATACCCTTTTTCTTACATCAAGATGAACGCCTCCAAAAGGACGGATGAGCTTTGTCGACAAAGGAAAAGCTTCATCTCCCAAAAAGAAGTAAGGTACTTTAGGCGATTCACTTCCATACAAAGGTCTTTCATCTGGCAGTAAAATCTGACCACTGTCTAAACCTTTCCACAAAGAAGATTGCTTGAAAATAGAAGGGTCACTTTCTGATCCGTAGGAACCAATGTCGATGTATGTAAATCGATAGTTTGCATCAGTAACAGCTAGTATTACTATAGAAAAGTAACCTTTATAATTGAAGTACATTGACCCACTATCTTCTGGCTTTATTACTCTGACATGCTTCCCGTCTACTGCGCCGATACAATGCGGAAAATTCACTTTCTTCTCAAAATCATTTGCAATTGCTTCATATTTTTCCTTGCATAGTTTTGGAATGCATTGTTCATGAAGAATGGTCCAGATTGCAGAACAAACATTTCTGACAATTTTGCTTATTGTTGATACTCCCATTCTATACGAATAATGTAGGTCCATGAAAGTGCATCCACTGGCTAGGTACCCAGAATTATAATTAATTGTTAATAAAACATTACACTAAGAAACACAAAAAGACATCATACAAATGATCATGTCATATTTAAAAACAAAATAACTCTAACAATGTAATTTCTCTTTCAGGGCAACAAATCATGAAGAAATGGAACAATATAAGAGACTCTTGGATGAAAACGAATAGAAAACTCAAAGAAGGCCAAAAATCTGGTTCAGGTGCTAACAAAATCAGAAAATACATATATCATGACGAATTGATGTTTTTGAAAAAAATATGTGAACATCGGCCGAGTGATTCTAGCTTTGAGGCAGAAGAACGCAATATTTCACAGAAGAATACTGACAACCTCCCAGATAACAGTACATCAGAGACATTTACTGAAGAACAGGGTTATGAAGAAGCAGACGCAGCAGTGGAACAGCAAATAAGACCCACTGAAAAGACAACCACGCAAAAGCGAAGTGATTCAGGGACTTCTGTAAATGTAGACACTTCCACGGCTCAAGGTAATAAGGGACGAAGAAAAAGGAAGCTCGATGAATTTGAAACACGAATGCTAAAGGCTGTGGAAGAAACCATCAGTCCCGAAGACCCTCATTTAAGCTTTTTTAAAGGACTTTTGCCATCAATGAAAATGTTAACAAATGAACAATTCATTGATTTCCAGATGGCAGTGTTACAGGCACTAAAGGCTGTTAGTTCCCAAAATGCTACTATGACTGTTCTTCCTCCTAGACAAGGCTTGGACATTCAAGGAGTGCCCATTTATCATAATTATACCCATGTGAGTCCACCTAATTTTCACCATTACCCTCACTCGTCCACTCAGTTTTCGCAACCTCAAGCACGCTTTGAACCTAGTGTTATACATACGACTCCTCAGCAGCATACGTCTAAAACAGTCTTTCCAGTACAGACCTCCCATTCTGTTGATTCAGCAACTCAAAATGAGTCCACTACACCTGAATGGCTACATGGTACATCTACATCGGCCACGAAGACACCTTCACCTGCTGATTTGACTTTAACATGTTTGTCAGAAATGCAAGATATTGATTTTTAGTGTTACTTCTACCTAATTATGCTATGTCATAATACAAACAGAATTTAAGCAGAAATATGCTCTGATACTTTTTAAAACTATTATATTAATCTCAAAGTTTTTGAATTAGAATTAAAGCGTGTTAATTTTTTTATAATTGTTAATTTTTCTGTAATTATTAGATTATTATTGTTTTGTTTCGGACTAGATATTTCTCATTCGTATTTACTGAACTATTTTTAATTGCTTTAAATAATAATTTTTTCAGAAGTCCTGTTTATTGCTTAAAAAATTTTAATTTTTATAGAAACATGTTTTAGGGTTTTCCAACAATACTCACCGGAGTGATACAGCTAGCATTTCTATGGGCTGAATACAGTTTCTTAGCTTCGTGTTTTGACGCTGCAAATGAACTTTCAGAAGACCATGAAGTTCATCGAATGTTGTCACTGACATCCGAAAATAATTAAAAAATTTATCTTCATCTTGTCTCAGTTCTTGAAATATACAAAATGCTCCTTTTTCATCTCTTCTCACTAACAGAGGATGTATCCAAAACCGTCTATTTCGCTTTTTTTTACGTCTTTGGACCAAACTTAGCACAGCGCATAATTTCTGCCGTCTGTCCATGGCTGCAACAACCGATGAAATGCCGGACGAATATTGTGTAGTGTGAAAGGGATGAAAAAATTTTCCTTGTCCGGCAGTATTGCCGTCCGGGAACCGGACGGCAAAAAAACCGTATAGTATGAAAGAGGCCTAAGGTACTTTGCTCCCTTAAAGGGGACTACAGTGAATTTGCTCAAGCCAGTTTAAGGGCAATCTGGTTCCCAACATCAAATGTTGATGCAGAACGTTCATTTTACAGGTACTCACTGGTAGAGTGACAGAAGACAACGTCTCACTCCAGAAAATGAGGAAAATTTAACTATGATAGCATTTCAATAAAACCGTCTTAATAATAACTTTGGAAGTGCTAAATTGTGTAATTTTGTAGTGTATGTGATTGTAATTAAGTTGTGAAATTTTTAGTAGTTATTTAAAAGTTTGAATTTATGAATTTGCAAATGAACTTAACTATCTATGAATTTGCAAATGAACTTAACTATCTATGAATTTGCAAATGAACTTAATTGTAATTAGATCATGAGGTTTTAGTGTTTATTAATATTTGTTTTAATAAATTTGCATGTCGTACAGAAAAGTAAGAAAATTTTTCCGTGGGTATATTGAGCAAAATAATAAAACCATATAACACCGAAATCTTTATTTCTTTACACCGAAATTTGTCTTAAAATAACACCACAAAATCTTGACTCTAATAATTACTTATGAAATATTTACAACAAAATGATTCTAACAGAAAGAAAGGTTATAAATATTTGTTTTATTGCACCCTCCTTTTCAGTAACGGATAATTTGCTGCCATGTAAACAGTGAGGGCATTCCTTATCATGTCTCCTGCATAGGTTACCTTGGGTGTATCACTACATTTTGCATTTGGTTGTGGAAGTTCGACTTCGGCTTCCTCGACACAGCTCAGCCATTGTTGCACAAAGGTGTTGTCATTCAGTTCAATTATGTTGTAAAGAACACAGCAAGCCGAAACCACTTGTGGCATGAATTCGTGAGCAATGTCAGACCTCTTAAGAGGCCGTGTCACAAATTTGCGCTCCTATCTAAATCAATGTTATTTTAAAAGGCAGTTTTTCTCAAAGTCTATAAGAGGTAGGGGCCAGAAATTTTGCCTACTGAAAGTATACAATACATTTAACATAACCACTTTATTCAAATTTAGTTATCATATCATATATTATTTCTGTGATGAAAAAAATATAATCAACATTTTGATTTGTCCAGATACAGTGAAATTTTGCTTATATTTATAATTATTTAGCAAAAACTGAAAAGGCCATTGAAATGTATTGTACATTAACTTCCGATCAGTGTCTTCATGATCATGATGGGTTTAAAAACCTGGTTGTAATCAAGTCTTTAACTATTTCATGACAACATTTATACTTAATAATTTGGAGATAGGCCTTTTCTATCCTAAGCCCCTGAGCTTTTACTATCTGGTCTGGCGACCGACCTGACACTCTTCAACCACCCCAAGGGTCTCCGATTGCACATCCGATAAAAAAAAGCTGTTCGTTCATTTGTTTTTGTGTCACAGACTTCACACATTTATGCCAAGGGAATATTCCGCTGATGTGACGCCATACGAATGTATTATTCGCGACCATACAACTTTTTTGTTTGTCATCGGGAAGAAATGTTCATTTTGAATTGAGCATTTTTAAATGTCAGCGTAGAATATGCTTATCTGCCCATTTTGTTTCTTTCCATAATGATGAGTAAAGTTAACATTGTCATAGACATTTTATTATATTCGTTTGCCGTCCAAGTAAAACTGTCACACTATATCGCACGTAATTATATATTTTACTAATTTGTTAGTTGTCATTTTATTTAAGTTACAAATAACAGTAATCAAAAACTATTACTTAATAGTCCAGAAAAGAGATTGAGTTATTATTCATTTAATAGGGGTTTAAAATATGGTACTACATACATATTATATATATTATACATATTATATATATTATAAATATATTATCTTGTTGTCTTCTTTGTAACTTTACTGGAAGAATGGCATTTGGTATGTATGTTAACTCACAATGAAAATACTTCAGAAGTACTCAACACTGAACAACCTAGGCCCTATACTAATTTCATTATGTTCATGGAAATATAATTTACATTACTAATAATGAACTGTATGTTTTTCACGTAGAGATATCGTACGAACTGTATGTGGCACAGACCAACATTTGCTAAGGCTCTGAAAATACTTAATTTCAGTTAATGTGTGGAGAATATTAAAAGTTAGAAATAATGATATATATAAAACAATGCAAAGTTATCAGCATAAAAATAGAAGTTATTTTTACGTAGCGCCTATTGGAATGAATATTTTGTGTTGAATTATGTGGCATGATTAATATTCTCTTATGGTATGTGTGTTTTGTTAAAATCTTATTAAATATAACTTACTGTTGAAGGATTTTCATTTATTTATTTTTGTTATGATCTTATTTACACAAGTTTTAATTATATTACACATGTCTATTTTAAAAGCATTTTAATGTATACTTATAGAATTGTAATAGGCTTTATACGGACTCTCAAAATGCATGTGAGTATCTATAATTATCTACATCACCATTATGGCCGTTTCACAAGATCAAATATTTATTGAATTCAATCAGTTGCATTCATTGTACATGATTTTCAATTTGTACATTGAATTCAATACAAATTGAAGATGTTCAACTAAGCTTATTAACTTATAAGTATTTTGTTTGTCCAGTACATAAAAGTAAAAGATTCTTTATTATTTAAATAATGAGCATCTATAAGCAATAACTTTTTCTAAATATTTACATAAACATAATGAAATCTAATTTTTCAATACTTTATATCTACGATCACATCAACGGCAGTATTATGTAATCAATGAGGTAATGAAATATCTTTAAAAGATATTTTCTCCTCTGTAAAGTAAATTTGTGATACAGCCCTCTTAATGTTAGTCTAGTGAGTTATTTCGTCTTCTAATATGCTACAGCAATATATAAAACTAAGTTTTGTTAGTGTTTTAGTCTTTTGTAATGTTAAAGTGTAATGTAATCAATTCATTTTTTTGTAAATTCTTATTCATAAAGATACATATCATAATAAGATAAATAGTAATATTTTTAAATTTAGATTCTTTGAAACAACATCGATAAGAGGTTCTCCTACCTCTGTTAAACTGTATGATGGTGCATTGTAAAAAATTAGGTAGTCTGACTTAAGTGAGATTGTATTTAGATTGTGTGTAATGCATATGCAATATCTAAGCATAAGAATTTGTTATTATCCTTTTAAAACGTTACACTATGAATTTCGTATACTTTTTAATGTCAACTAACATTATTTTTCACTGAATATTACATCCAGATAAAGAATAATTACCACATGTTTGAAGATTAATTGTATTCCGATACATTTAAAGTATTAAATTTTTTAGATACGACACATACTACAGTTGTAAATGTGAGATTTCTTGATTCTGAATCCCTGCATCCGCAATTTCCTAGTGAGCCGCCGGTCAGATTGTCATCCTCTCAGATTGTCGAGGAACCAGATACATTTTTCGTCGAGTAATCTGGCGGTATAGTAGCTTTATCACGCGCTGCGGTTTCTGTTACTTCGGTTGAATAAGCCACTAAATCTCACTGTTAAAAGAGAGAACTTCTAGACCAGAATATTGGAAATAAAAATTTACTGACACGGCCTCTTAAGCAAAATTCGGAATCGTCCTTTTAAACGGCCAAAAGCATTCTCCACACATACTCTTGCACGGCTGTGGTACACGTTGAATGATTCGTTTTCTGCAGCTGTATGATCTCTGTGGGCCGTGATGAGCCACGGCAGCAGAGGGTAGGCTGGATCTCCAATCAAATATGGGGAAATATTGACTTCACCAATAGTACATGAAACCTTTAAACAACAAAACAAACCAAATAACATTTACATATAGATACCTTACACAACAAGGGGTTTACATATGAAGTACCTAAAGTCTAACCTGTGGTAGCACTGTCGAGGCATTTTTGTAGGGCAGCAAGTTTTTGAGGACACTAGCATCATGGCTGATCCAGGCATGCCGCAGTAAATGTTACGGAACCTAGCGACAGAATGTACATCACACATTTACCAATATTAGTCATACCAATAAACAGAGTTTCCAGCATGATATAATACGTGTTTGTAAATGGTAGGTATAATAAAACATTAAATTTAGAAACCCTCTCTTTCTTCTTTCATTAGATTATGTTACAAATAGTTGTATCTAAATTAATACCGTATTTACTCGCATAATCGTCGCAGCAATTTTACCAAATTTTATGTAAAAAAAAGTGAGGTGCGACCAATATGTGAGGAAAAATTAAAAAAAATTTGTTTTAAGTAAATTTTTTTAGTAAATCGCTTGAAAATGCTAAATTAAAGAAGTTAATATCTAGGTACATGGTACCTGTACGTAATATTTATTGACAATACGCGCAAAATAAACAAAACAACTTTTGGTTACAAGAAGTTTGGCAAAATAAAAATATAGTATAAACACAAAATTACGAAAAAATCAATAAACAAAATACATTTATAAAACACATTCAGTCTCAACACTCACCAAGTTTATCTATTCATTGTCTGAACTAGATTCTGATGCATCAGATTCATTTGCCGGGACGTCAACGTCATCTTAGTCGCCGCTGTCGTCACGTGTTATTCAAGTTGTCTGTTTGTTTTCGCCAGTCACGAACAAGTTTTTCACTTACTGAAAATTCTCTTCCATGCTCTTCTGCAAATGCAATTACGCGCAACTTGTAATTGGAAGTATACAAATTGTATTTACCCATATTTTTACAAAATGAACTTTCTCAAACACTGCAATTACCGGTACTTTCCACTCCAATGCAAACGAGATAAAACAATGGCATCACAGCATCTTATCTTCCACACACATGCCTTCCTCCCACACGGCCAATTAGGACATGCCGCTCAAGGTTGGACCAATGATAAGCGCCTCACGCCAAATGAAAGCAGGCTGTTCCTTTGTGTTTACGGCTGTTCCATTTGCGCGTCGCGCCTCAGTCGCAGTCAATAAATAAGGGTGCGACGATTACGAGGAGAATCTTAAATACCAAATTCATTACCTCAAAAAATATGTGCGACAATTAAGCGATGGCGACGATTATTCGAGTAAATACGGTATATCAATATGTTAAAACTTCCTGTGCCTGTCAGTGATAAATGGCCTAGTGTTGTATTGGAGTGTTATTACTATTATTATGAATTTCGTCTTGCTGTTGGACTTCAGCCCTGTGGCAAGGATTTTAACCTATCTCTTCTCGATTTCTTGACCCCATTAACCATTCCGGAAACTCCCTCACTCCTGTCACCATAATCACATCCTTCCCCAACTCATTCCACTCCTTTATCGTCCTATCTAGTGTATTTCCCCTCTCTCGGTCCTCTTCCCAACCTTGTATTTTCCACTCGTGATCTCTCTTTCCCCTGAATAAACCTCACTGTATCTTGTTCCCCACCCCTCTCACCACCTTAAACATCCTTACCAGCCGCTCCACTTTCCTACCGTCCTGGAGTGTGCCCCACCCTAGTCCCCTCACCATTACTGATGGTCTCAATTCCTCCTCTCTCTCCCCCTGTGTCATCCACTTATTTGTAACCCACGTGACAGCCCTTCTCTGTACCTTCTCTATCTCTACATTACACTTATACTTAATTAGGATACAATAGATACTTATAAATATCGGTGATCTACTACAGCTTGGAGAACTATTGATGGCCAGTTTTTCCTGTTTATAAAGTCCCGGTAGCCTTGGCTCGGGGGCAGAATAGGGATGTGGGTGCCATAAATTGCCCCAATCACTTGAGGCAATCCACTTATTGTCTCAAAACCGAACGAAATTTCACGGGTTTGCACTTCATCAGGTAAGTTAATGTAATTGGCCCGTAATACCTTATTGACGGCTTTTGCAACTTTGTAAACACATTGGTGGACAGTGGCTTTTGACACACCAAACTGGTGTGCAACTACTCTATACTTACAACAGCTACAAAATTTGTACAGTGCTATTGCAATAATTTTTTCAGGACACAGGCCTAAATGCCCCTTATGCTTGCTCTTCACTTCCTCTCTCAGACTGTCGACAATAAACATGAATGTGTCGTATCTCATTCTGAAACAATCGAGCTAATCCTCTTCTCTGAAGTGGTTTTTCACTATTCTTTCCCACCAATCGCAGCTTCTCACAAAACTATAAACATCTCTTATTCTATTTGGAAGACTGCCAAGGGCTATTCCTGCTTGTGTGGACTTGAGAATATGATGTTTAAGTCGTCTGTGCCTTCTTCTCATTAACTCGTTTTTCAGCTGCCATCTTCTCATATGAATTTCCGCGATTGTACGATTAATAACATAATTGCACTGTGAAACTGCCTGGACAATTGCATGAAACCATGCAACTGTAATTACAATTTTTAAAATATCATCGACCTCCATATCGCCGAGAATGTAAACAATAACATTTGCTTTTCGTTAGTCAGTTGCTCTCCGCTTTGCTTTGTCATCGATTAGATTGCACCACAACATTTTCAGTCCATGTTGACTCCAACTTCGATCTTGTTTACATTTCAATCTGGATTGTGATATTTAACATAAACACATTTTGTCAGTCTATGCTCGTTACACATTCACTCCGAGTTCACTCCACTCCAGGTTCAATCCGGATTGAAATTTTACCCTAAACGAGGTATATGATGTAGGGTAATCGTATGCAATAACGCCATGGCTACAATAACGCCACTTTTTTTGTTCAGTGGTATTTCCAGCCCTTGTGCCTTGCCCCGACTACCTGCTTTGGGTTGTTGTAATCCCCACTGGGCGAGGCTTTAGTCGGGTCACAACAGTTGTGAAAGTTGGTCGCACAAGAATTTGGACAGCGCTTCAGAAATAGCATCCTTGATGCTGGCAGGTGATTCCAGTAAGTAAAAATTTAAGTTGTGTTTATACAATTGGCTCTATGTTAACATGTCAATAAAAACAAGTACTGCAAAGAATAACCTAAAAAAATTTTGTTTTAATATTAAATAGGAAAATATTAAGTAATTGTAATTGTATACAATAACGCCATACCTCATGGATCCAATACCGCCACTTATATAAGTTATGAAGTTATGAATTAATATTGCAAATCTATTTTGAAACCATCCTCGTTTAATTACCCAAGTATTTTATTTGTTAAGCATGTAGCTGAAAACAGTCATTACTTAAATATGTATATATATAACGCCTTGGTTACCACATTAATTATTAATGCATAGGCCAATTAAATTTCAAAAATGGTTTTTCAAGAATAATTTTACTTCGCGTTGTGAACCTACTGTTATTATCTTATGCATGCATGTCATGGGTTTGAGTTCTAACCAGGTGATAAATATTTTTTTTTTAATTTGTTGTAAATGAAGAATACCTATTTAATTGAAAGTTTGCTCAAGATTCCATCATACACATGTTTATTCACTGGAATCCAAAGAGTACTGTTATTACAAAACTATTTTTGTTTAGTTTCAAATAAAACATAATTTAAAATACAATATTTTTTCGTAATAATTTTAGGAGGAATGCTCGATTTTATCGTAGCCTACTTACCTCAATGCATTACTACTACTGACTATAGAAAAATGACGTAAAGAAGAACTTAAGCCAAGATAAATTGACACCACTTCCTTGCACTGGACTCAAACCCAGAGACTCAACACTTAATCAAAACACGCTATCAAAATGTTATTTAATTTTATTTATTTTTTATATTTTTTTTTTAGCGGAAAATGGGCGATACAAATCTCAAGGAATTCGCGGCAACTGGACGCAGGAACAGCTCCTCAGGACGGTATAACTCGTTCAGCAGGGATCCAAAGTAGCATCTGCTGCTAAGGAAACTACTGTTCCTCGGAGAACATTACGTGATCACTTGTTACGTAACAGCTGTTTCAAGAAACTCGGACGGAACAGAACATTGACACAAGAACAAGAAAATAATCTCGTTTGTAGAATAAAGAAAATGCAAGCAGTTGGTTTCGGTTTAGCAAGAAAGCGAGTTTGTGAGGTAGTTTATAAATTCTGTGCTTGAAATAACATCAAAAATCAGTTTCGTGGTGAGAAGCTGGAAGGAGATGGTTTGAGACTTTCATGCTTCGTCACCCTGAACTGTCTATGAGAACTCCTGAACCTCTCAGCTACGGTAAGTTGATGAGTTTCAACAAAGAAACAGTGGGAAGATAATTCACGCTTTTACAAGATACCATTTTGGAAATGAACTTGTCAAACACACCACAACTTATTTACAAAGTTGATGAGACTGGCCTGCAGTTGTGCTACGGCTCCCTTGAGAAAGTACTTGCTCAGAAGGGAAGTAAAAGAGTCTATGCAGCAACAAATGCTGAGAAGGGAGGAAAAGTTTCTGTTGTAGGCTGTGTAAATGCTACAGGAACTAACTGGACTCCACCTTTCGTGATCTTTAAGCGTAAAAATAAAAAAGTGGAGTATGGGGATGAACTTCCACCTGGGTCAGTTTTTGCAATGCCTGAAAAGGGCTACATGCAAACCAAAGAATTCTGCAATTGGCTGCATCACTTCAACAACCACCGTCTACAGGGAACTGTTCTGATTCTGGATGGACATGCAAGCCACCAAGACATCAGTGTTCTGGATACATCCGAATCACTTGGAATCCAACTTTTGATTTTGCCTGCCCATTGCAGTCATAAGCTTCAGCCGCTGGACAAAAAGATTCCATCAGCATAAACTTCTGCAAATCCACATGAAACCAGCAACCTAGATACTTGTATTGATCCCAGCAATTATTGTGAAGATTGTGGGGAATACTACTATGATGATGCAGGAAAGAAAGTAAGTTGGGTTCAATGAACAAAATGCAGTCGTTGGTTCCACGAAAAGTGTTGTACAGGGATGGTATCCCGAACTGGTATTTGTGATATCTGGATTGACTATGACAGTGAATATACTGCCCCATCGCCTCTGACAACATATCTAAGTCTATTTTAATAATTGACGAATCATTTGTTAAAGTTTAATTTGTTTAAATGTAATTTTAAAATATATTTTGTAATATGGCGTTATTGTAGCCAATAGGGATGCAATAACGCCATTATGCATTTAATAACATTTGTTAATAAAAAAAAGGAACCACTGTTTACTCAATTATTTCAGCATCAGAAACATTTGGTATTATTGTTGGTGTTCACCTATGCATAATATTACTTATAAAAAAAAATTAAATGTTAAAGTAAAATGGAATTTTGAAAAGTAGTGGCGTTATTGCATACGGTTACCCTATGTTTAAACGTATTTTGTGTTGAATGTTGATACACTAAAATGGAAAGATTTTCAAGAGCAAAGAAACTGTGTGAATTAGCAACAAAAGCCACTTCTAAAAAATTAAGTACAGCACATTAGTATTATGCCTTAATAACTGTCAGTGTGATGAATTTTGTATAACCTATTTATTTACTTTAATATTACTGTCTTATTAAACACAAGAAAATTAATTGTCATGTGTTCAGTTAACTTGAAACCTTGCATGTGTAGCATTGCTTGTGACTCAGTTGATAGGTGCACATGAATTAACATAAATATCTAGCCTACAAGATGAGTCCACTTTGTTTTTCAGGCAGATTTGGAGTCTGAGATGAAGTCTGTTCTGGAGTTCAGATGATGACATATCATGTTCCTAGCAGCAAGATTTGTCAAGATGTATGTCCTGGAGTTGTGATGACGTATCCTGTTTCTGACAGCAAGATTTGCAAAAATGTATTGACCATGCCAACAAAGCCAAATGTGTTACAAACTGAGTGTAAGAATCCTAACTGTGCTACCACTCTCATCTTGAGTGATTCTGAAAATCAAACTAACCCAAAGGTTTGTAATGATGAGAATACCAACAGTGCTAATATTGTTAGTGAAGGTGAATCAAGTAAACCAGCCAAGCCTAATTGTGTAAAAAGTGACATCACCAATTTGTCAAACGTTTTCGTTCCTGATGTTTCTCTCTGTGAGCAGCAAAATGTAGCAGTTATGGATATATTGGTTGGAGATGAAATTTCTAATACTGCAGATGAACCCACTGAAGTAATTAGAGGTAATATCAGTAATTCCATTTGAGTCATCACAATAGCATCAGCAAAAATCAAAATGAACCTGTTCTTATTGAAGTAGACGATCCCGAATTAAGGCAGCTGATAGATTTACAAAACTTTATTTTAAATGATTATGCATTTATGGGACCTCAAAATACTAATACTAACAGTTCTGTTTCAGCTGGCCCTTCTGCTTACAAGGTTATTGCCGTGGAACCCAAAATCCAAAATGATAATGAATGAGAAAACAACTGAAGTTACTGCCAACCTTGATGGTAATATCCACACAGTAGAAATGACAGAATTTCAGCATGTTGAAGTTAAGCTAATGGGCGAAATTATAAATGAACCCACTGTGGAAATTATTGGAGAAAAAACTAATCAACATATTGCAAATTATAAAGAATGTTATTTGGAAAATACATTCCAAATTAGTGATACTCGTGAAGGCCGGCCCAAGAAAGGAAGGAAAAGGAAGTTAAAGGACCAGACTCGTGAAATAAAGAAGAGAAAAGTAAACACAAACCAAGACTATGTAAACACAAAGGGTGAAACTAAATTTGCCAAAGAATTCAGAGACTACCACTGCAACTGTAGACTCAAATGCAATGAGAATATTTCCTTGAGAGAAAGAAATAAACTTTTCTGCAGTTTTCAAGAAAGTGGATCATATGTGGCACGGTGTGCTATAACACAAGCAATGGTGAAAGAAATTCCCATTAAACGTAAAAGGGTGAAGACATCTAGAAAAAAAAAACACTACAAGAGAACATTTGTTGTCAAATACTAAAGTCTGCAAAGCCATATTTATGCAAACTTTCAAGGAATCTAGCTGTGTTATTGACAAGGCTTTAAAAAAGAAAAAGAGTACAACTGTAGATGCCCGTGGCAGTGCTGGAGGGCACAATAAACTACCCAACGATAAAGTTGAAGTTGTGGAACACATTTCAAAGTTTCCAAAGTACAAATCTCACTACTGTCTTTCATCAACAGAAGCAGAGTATTTACATCCTGAAACTACTCTAGCTGTTATGTACAACATGTACTGTAAAGAGAGTGAGAAGCCTGTATCTTTTTCTATGTACAAAAAAGTGTTTTCATCTAAATTTAATCTGAGGCTCAAACCACTGAAAAAAGACATGTGTAATGTTTGTGACAGGTTGCTTGTTGAAAAGAACAATGCTTCTACAGTTGATTTGATGCATGATGCAGAAGAAAAACATAAAACTCACCTGGAAATGGCAGAATACGCTAGACATGTCATGAATCAACAGTTTAATGCTGCTAAGGAAGATGCGACAAAGGAAACTGCATGTATTTCATTTGACTTTGAGAAAACACTACTTCTACCCAGGATACCAACAAATATAGTGTTCTATAAAAGACAACTATGGTTCTACAACTTTGGTGTTCATGATGAAAATGACGATGGATATTGCTACACATGGGTAGAGGGTGATGCTGGAAGAGGAGCTCAAGAGGTCGGGTCTTGTTTATGAAAACATATTCTTAGTCACATTCCCCCAGAAACAAAATGCTTGTCACTATGGTCTGACTCTTGTGGAGGACAAAATAGAAATATAAAGATTGTTTTGCTTCTAAAGGATACATTAAAAGATCATCCAAGCCTAGAAGAAATAAAACACCAGTTCTTAATTCCTGGCCATAGTTTTCTGAGGAATGACTCTGACTTCTCTGACATTGAGTCTGCATTGAAGCTACAACAAAGGCTGTACATACCCGAAGATTATGTGGATGTAATACTGAAATGTCGGAAAAGGAAGCCTTTTAGAGTGTCCAAAATGGAGAAAACGGACTTTGTAGGCACTTCTGAACTAGAAAAAATGATAACCAACGGAAAGCAATGCACTGAAGGAGAAAAGATGAACTGGTTGACATTCAGAGTTATCCAAGTCAGGAAATCACATCCTCTGTCAATTTTTGTTAAGAGTGACCTAAAGCAAAACGATTTTGTTAAAATATACATTGGGAAATAGGTTGGCAGATAAAGTAAGAGCAAGAAAGCTTGCAACAGTGACAACAGTGAATTCTTTTCAAGCAAACTTCATTCATTGTGGCCCACTGGGAAACCCATAAGTAAAGAAAAACTCCAAGACCTGAAGTCAATGTTTCATCTGATACCTAAGGACTGTTTGCCTTTTTACAGAAACTTGTCAAGTTCCAGTTTCGTCGAAGATGAAATTGAAGGTTTTTCTGGTGAACCAGATTTTGAATGAGAATAAGTATTGTTTTGAAGCCTTTTTCTTTTAAATAGTGTGGTTTTTAAAGTAGGCCTAAGTTGAGGGCATTGATTACTGTTTATTTCACACAAGCTTTATTATAAAGGTAAAAACTCTCTGAATGTTTTTTTGTGATGTGTGCTTTATTCTTAATGTACCTAATTTATGTAATTTGTTGTCCAGAATTTTTGACATTGCATAATATTTTATTATGTTTCTCATGCCTTGTAGAGACAGAAGACACTTGTTAGTATTCTGGGTAGGTTGTCTACTGATCTATGTGCACTGTTGATACAATTTCCGTGTAATTCGTAAACTACATATTTGTCTTTACTTTAAGGTAATATACAATTTACGACAAAATTGTAAAAAATCCTTGCTTTAATCAAATACTGTGTTAGTTTACATTTGTAAATTAGATTTCCAATACTGCATTGGTAGACTACCCGCCACATGGTTCATAGTCTAAGTTTGGTTTTATTCACAATAAAAAACTATAATTATAGCAATGATAGACCAAGCAACATTTTGTATAATATTTATCCATCGGAAGAGAATTTTCCTATTGTATTTAAAATAATAAATATAGTGCATTTTACATGCAAATAATATTACAACATTACAATAACCTGCACGTGTAACTTAAACCAAGTATGTTTGCGGAATGTCATTTAACTTCAAACAACCTTTTTGTCACTTAGTCTTCTATTGCATAACTACATCCAATTTGTTCCGACCATTTCAAAAACGAGGATTTTCGCAATCACAATTTGCCTTCACAAGGGTAAGAAGAACGTCAGTAATACACATTTTTTATCTAAAATACAGGTTTGTTTTTAGCATGACCTTTAACTTACTGACCTCAACAGGTGACTTCTTTAAAGCAGCATTTGTGAAATATAGGTATCTCGCAAATAAAATTATATCCTGATCATTTGGTAAGTTGCAGACATTTCACAGAAGATTTCTCTTAGAACTATTCAATGAAGCTAAAAATAATTAATAATTGAGCTACCATACAGTAAACACCTAACCTCAAGAGGCTTGAAGGCTGTCTGTGAATTTACCAATTTTGGCCAGTTATTAACTTTATACTCGTTCAAATAAACAAAACTGTGTGTTAATGGTATACATTTTGTGGAAAGCTGATAAGATTTAGTAAAGATTGTCATATTGTATGTTCGTTTTAGGTTAATGTGGTACGTATACATTAGTTTAAGAAGTTTACAGTTTTTCTTATATTTACAGTTTACTAAGCGGTGTTGTACCGACTCAAAACCTTCCTGCTTCAAAGAGCAATACCAACCAGCGTAAAAGCCCAAAGAAAAGACAACTGCACAGCTGTCCCACTGTAGATGAGCCATGCGAACTGAAGGACTTGTCTTTGGAATCAGGTATGTGTCATCATTAATTATGTATTTTTATGTAAAAATATATCAATAGACATGGTTTTGAGAAATATAATGTGCAAACTTAGTCTAAAAAGCATTCAAACTGCGTATAAGACACACAGAGAACAAGAATAATTAGCACACAAATACTGGTATCTCAAAATACATTAGGTACTATCAGACACCGTTTTAATTTTTATGAGCTAAAATATACCTTCAGTCTCCTTACAGGTAAAACATACGGAACTTACATGGTTGACCTAATGGGGAATATTCTAGAACACCACACCATAAAATGTGCCTGATAATTATTTTCCATTTCATTTATTACTGATATTACACTTCATTTATAAGCATTATTTTTGTGCAGCTGACCTAAACCAACCAACCTTTCACTTCGTTTTCCATACCTTCTACAAAATACTCTCTAATATTAAAATAATGTTGTTTTATGCAGCTATTTTTTTATTTTTAAATTTTTTTTTATGTAGCTGACCTAACCAACCTTTCGCTTGGTTTTCAGTACCTTCCAGATATGATACTAAGTATTTTCGGATAATCAAGTAGGTAACTTATTTTTCCCATCTATAATTTTTGATTTAATTTTTTTATGTAGCTAACCTAACCAAATTTTCACTTTGTTTTCAATATCTTATCAAATCACCTCGGCTCATCTATTTTACAATTAATATTTCCTACACTTACCTAGCATATAAACGCCTTTCTTTAAATCATACACTTCCCCTACTTCCGGAAATGAATATTAGAGTTCACCCAAAATTTATCTTAGTGTGTATATGTATATGTTGTAATTTCTTTGCATGTTGCATAATTGTTAAATTTAGAGTTGAAATGCAATTTACAAAAGGAATATACTTACAAAAAAAAACATAGCTTGGATGTAAGGTATTTTGTTAGTCCCTAATAACATTTTTCTAATTTATGATAGCCTGCTGTTTTTAAAACTCATTTCTGAGAATGAAACTATAAATGAAATTACCTACATGTGGTTGAAATAGGTAGATAGCCTCACATTAGAGACCATTCTTCTGTCCTTGAAATTAAGCTGATGATGTCATGTTTGTACTTGTGACATGTCAACCCTTACAGGCCAATATGTTGTTGAAAACTGATGTTCCACCATGATGACTGGTTATGAAACACAGATAATGTATTTGAAGTTTGACTTGGTAGAAATTTGAGGTTAGCGTGTTAAACGTTTATCCTAACAGTTAAATTAAAGATGAGAAAGTTCAAATGAAGGTTATTATTTCAGTGCTACTCTGAAAGGGAGCTTTGCTGTCTACTTTATATGTACATGCACTATGGAAGGGTTAACATTGACACACATTATCAAGACATCACTCCCAGCCTAGTTTTCCATAGTGATAATACCTTAGTAGGTAGTTGTTATTTGGCTTATTTTGTTTGATTCATGAGACCAAATTTGGGTTTCTATATATGGTTGTGTTTTATTGTACATTCGAGTGTTATTTCATTTGCATCTCAGTCACTTAATAATCTTGGCAATAGTAGTTTTTGACCACGTTATTTCAAAAAGGCTAAGTTAATTGCCCTGCAGTTATTTAAACAAGTCAGATACTAGTTTTGTGTGTTATCAGTTAGCAATAAAGTTCATTTTGTTTCCAGAAATTCTTCCTGATGCCAGAATCCCAAAGCGTAGGAGGACGAATGTTGACCTCGAAATCAAATCACTGCAGCAGAAATTACGGCGAGCCCAGAAAACTGTATGTAGACAGCGGAGACTAATACGGGCAATTAGGGAAGAAAAATCTGCTTTGGAGGAACAAGTGTCATCATCTAGTGTTGAAAACTTAGAAAAGTGCTTTGGTGAATATAGTTTTTTATTGTCATTGCTGCTCAACAAAAGGAAAAAAGGCAGGAGTCGGCGCTATACTGAATTCGACAGAACTTTTGCTTCCGCTGTTTACTATTGTTCTCCAAAAGCTTACAAATTTTTGCAGAATTTCTTTGGGTTACCAACAGTAAGATCATTACGTTTGTGGCTCCAGGATCTTTCAGTAACTCCTGGTATAAACACAAACATTTTGAAATTTCTGAAGTTAAAAATGTCACAGTTGCCTGTTGAAGATAGGGTAGTATCTCTAGTATTTGACGAGATTTCATTGAAAGAGAACATTACGTACAATTCTTCTTCTGATGTTTTTGAAGGGTACCCTGATTTGGGAATGGATGTAAGGCATTGTGACTCAACTATAGATCCCCAGCTGTCTTTTGCCAACGAGGCTACCGTGCTGATGCTGCGAGGTTTGCAAAAAAATTTCAAACAAATTCTAGGGTACTACCTTACATCAGGCTCCATGGCATCTGAAACTCTGAAAGAAGTTATTCAATTTGCTGTTCAAAAATTACAGGAAATAGGTGTTGTCGTTAAGGCAGTTGTTTGTGACCAGGGTCCTAACAATTTGAAATTGCATAGAATCCTTGGTGTTTCACCTGATAATCCATACATTGTCTCAAATGGAGAGAAGATACACGTTTTATTCGATGCACCCCATCTGTTGAAATCGGTAAGGAACAATTAAAAAAAATTTGATACATTGTATAATGTAAAGGTGGCATCTTTTAAACACATTGTGGAATTTTTTGAAAAAGATAAAGTGATGAACCCAAGACTGGCACCTAAGTTAACAACAAAACATATAGAATTGCCACCTTTTTCTCCAATGAGAGTACGTTTAGCTACACAGATTTTCAGTCATTTGGTCAGTCGTGGCATATTGACACATGTCGCTCTTAACAGCATGGTGAGCAGAGTTTGATTCACTGTTTGATGTTTTCAACTCAGCCCAGAAATGTGATGCAAAATTATTTCGAATAGCTGTTTCAAATGGCAGTTCATACTAAATTTTTGGAAGAAATCGAGGCAAAATTACATAAGTTAACTTTTATAAATTCCAAGAGGTCTGTACCACCATGTGTGAAAGGTTGGATCCTCAACATTTCCTCAATTAAACAGCTGTGGGATGAAGTACACAACAGATCAACTTCAAATTTTTGGTTGACTCGTAAACTCACAGAAGACTGCCTGGAGAATATGTTTTCTGTAATAAGGAGCAAAGGTTTCCACAATGTGACACCAGACTGTTCCAAATTTCAGTCAGCTATCAGAAGTGTGATGTGTAATCAGCTATTGATGCCATCCCCTGATGGCAATTGCGAGTTGGATTTCTCCAAATGTGTATTGCTGAAATCTGACTTCAAGAAGCATTGTGCTGGAATCTCTCTTACCAGTCCGGTGGAAATTGAGATATGTGACGGTAGTGAAGAAGCTGAAGCTGGCATAGACATTTTCCAAAAGAATAGTGTTGCATATGTTTCAGGATGGGTATGTAGCAGACTGAAACACAATATTTGTAAAAACCATCTGTCTTCATTGGAGGAATCGTTCACATTTCTATGAAAAAGTATGACAACACAAATTTCTTGCACCCCACTTCTCATGCATCCATTCACTTTTCAAGAGTAAATTTACAACATTTCTCAATGAATCCCGTTCGGGTGTTAAATCCAAGTTGAAGGAAATGCTACAAGTTGATCCAGATTGTCCAGTGTGCCTAGATTGCATTAATATATATTCAGATGAATTTTTTAACGTTTTAATAAAGTGTTTCTTGAAAACAACTAACGATAGTGCAATAAGAAGTTTGCAGAAAAAAAAAACAGAAAAGCAAAGAAATTTTGCACAAATAAAGTTGTGTTATAGTTGTGAAACATTTTGTTTGCTACCTGCATGGAGATTCATGGTTGAGTTTTGTGTATCATCCGGCAAGCACATGTGAAATATGACTGACGGTTTTTGTCTTAATGTTCAGGGTAGTAATTGAGTGTAAATACGTAGTTTCATGCATTGAGCTGGGTGACTGTGTCTTGGTTAAGTTCTATGTATTGTCCAGCATTCAGAGCTGACATGTGATACAACAGAAGAAAGCAATAACACTAATATTCCGAAAGAATAGCTCTTGTAGGCCGCTATTAAAAACATTGAAAGTTCTTACTTTGCCCAGTCAATACATCTATTGTATTTTGGCATTTCTTTCTGATTATTTTGAATCATTTCAGGTAAACTCTTTTCTTCACTCATATTAGTCATATTCCACAAGAATGCAGAACTGTATTCACTGTCCACAAAATAGTCTATTCCAAAAAGGTCTCTATTACACTGCAATAAAAGTGTTTAATAAGCTTTCCCCTGATAACAAAGAGCTATGCAGGCACAACAACAAAGCTTCAAAAAGCAGCTAAGAGACCATTTAATAACAAATGCCTTTTATTCTGTGGACAAATTTATAAATTGTTAAGTGGTGTCTGTTCTTAAAGGAATAACCGATTTATATGTCATTGTGATACTGATTGTAGAGTATAAATACAAGTTTTATGCTTTGAAGTAATAATGTCTGTATAAATGCAGTGTCCTAATATTTGATCAATTTACTATTACTTAGATTTTTATAACTATGGTGATAATATGGCTATATATATTTGAAAGTGTATTTTCATTAGATACTCATATTACATATATTTTGTATTTTGTCTTTCTATGGCTGGCTGCTTGTGTAACATGGCATGCATCCAAGTGGTAAAAGTTTTACTAGAAGACACTAATTAACACAATCAGTGGTGGATTCAGGGTGGGGAAGCTTCTTCATTCACAAATTGTGCTGCTGTACAGAATGAGGGTTGAAAGAGAAAAAAACATATAAAATAGAAACAAAGTGATCTGATCATTTTTTTTTTCTGTAAGTTATTTGATTTTTTTACTTACCCAAGATTTTTAACATGCTCTTAGACGATTTTTCTACGTTCATATTGTGGCTTGCCAGTGTTCACGGCTTTTTGTGTTATACAGCGGGTCAAGCCTTGAGGTGCCACCCATGCCTATTGTTCTTGTTCTTGACTATGAGGCCCAATTCTGTCTCTCAGACGAACACATTCCTTTACAAAACGGAGTCAGCCAAAGGCAGGTGAAATTTTTGTGACTGTAATTTCAACTTTGTTAACAACTTGCGTGGCTGCTTGTGTATGTGTGGCTTTATATTTTAAAGCACCTTTAATTGATTATTTATTATAAATGTAAATACAATTTGCATTGTACTTCCACTTTAGAATGCATATTATAACCTTCAAAACCTCATATATATTATATGATTTGTTTAATGTAAGTGTGAAGTTCTCTTTCCATGATAATTAATTGTATTAGGTGACAAAAAACAAAATTAAGTTAAAATTAATTACTATTATTACTATTTGATTGTCAGCATTTATATTGTACAAACAATGCAGAACATATAACTTACAAGGTTAAACTTTCCATTTAAGCCAGTTTTGCGCTTTTTTGGAGTAATAGCGACTTATACCATAGAATAAACAGTTTTTATTATTTACCGCTCTCCGCTATGTACCACTTCATCGCGCCTCTGCGAGCTGCCACCTTCGCCTTCCATTTTCGGGTATACATTGAAGGGCGATTTTTTCCTAACAGCCACTACACGGCTCTCGGCTACGTGGCGCCTGCTTACCCCCTCTTCTTTCTCCGGTCCCGCTATCCCCGCGCTGAGAGACGCTAAGATAACTGCCGGGCACAGTAGATTTCATTTCACTCCTTCTTTGTATCCATACAAAATAGTGATAATTCAATTAAAATGATTCAATTTTATTCATAAAAGTATGCAATCATTTCATCAATGTTTTGTTATGACGTCACGTTAAACTATCGTCCGTAAACCGACATTACAGACAACCAATATTTAAATTTAATTTTATAAATTATAACACAGAAGAAACAAACTAACTGGTTGTTGGGAGACACACCACATTAACTACGCTGCAAAGGGATATTGGTTTAGTGATTTTTTTCCATAGTACATTGAAGGGTGTTGTAGGTCTTCTGCTGCACATTAAATAAAAAAATTATATATATATATATATATATAGATGTTAATTTTTTTTTCAACATTATACTAATGTTTTACACTAATTTAACACCTGCAAGACTACTTGACACATTGTGATACAGTAAAAAATTACACCGTTTCATGTTTATTGGTTTAACATATCCTTATTTTCACATCTCAGGAATTTATTTTTACATCATTTAAGAGCATCAGATTATGCAATAGAAGCAAGAAATAACGTGGTTGTCATGATACATATTAATACATTTGCATTAATAATGTGAACCACCCTTAATCATTTTGTAGTTTAAAACAGTTGTTCTCAAAATACTAACTCAATGGTCCAACTGGATCTTGCTCTGTATTGCTAAGGACCTTCAATGTAAATATCTTATTAAAAAGAAAAGATAAATAATGAAATGTAGAATGTAACATTAAATAATAAAGTTAGGAAAAATATTACCAATATTACAATAATTTTACGTCAGTAGGTACTTGCCGCCTAGTTTAAACAATTACGTAGATTACTAAACTGCTCATTGGTTGAGAAACAATGGTTTATTACAAACATATTTTTCCAGGATAAGGGATAGAAATTGACTAAGTGGCTACACACGAAGTCATTCCATCAGACTTTTGTATTGGTAAAACAAACAATTAATATGTAACCAATAACTTGTTGTAGTTCCTCAAATAATACTAAGGACTCTTGGTACTCTATTACTTTTATTATTGCCACTTAATCACATGTACACTAATCACAGTTACAATGTCTCGGAGTAGTACACATCTAACTTACTCTTACATATCACTGCCATCTTAACCTATATTTTCTCAACAGTCTCGCCAACTTGGCCATATACAACACCTCCCCTTTTACAGGGGTTTCTTATGTTAGTTCAAATGGTTTCTTGGTTATAACCCTTCTGCCGCTTCTGGTAATGTACACATCAGTACCAGTCTTTTTATTAGAGACTGGTCCCTCTATTTCTTCCCCCACCTTACTGGTCTTACAGTCTATCGGCCCCTTAGCCCCTTGATCAACTGCGTATCTTAGCCCAGTTATTCCCTCATCGAAAGAACTTCCAAACCCCTTAAATCCCTCTAGTAGTGAACCATCAGAGCTCCCTTGTTCCTCACTCATCGGACTTCCCTTTGTTTCATTGTGGTTGTGCGCTTGGCTCGCGGGAATTGTTTCTTGTTCTGTAGGCTTAGTTTTGGAGGATTTGATTTGTATTGTGTTTCTCCTTACCTCCCTTCTATCTTCGTCTTTTTGAATCCAGTAGGACCTGGGTTCATCACATTTCCTAAGCACAATACCTGCCTGCCATAAGTTATCTCTCTCTGGCCTAATAACTACCCTATCACCTTGTTGGTATTCCCTTTCTGTTTTCCTGGCTGTTTTGTCATGCCACTTTTTCACCCTGTCTTGCTTTTCACTAAGTGATTTGTGAACATCAATCTGAACTATGGGTTTCAGTGACTCCATGCTTACGGGCATATCTGTTCGTATGCGCCTGCTAAACAGTATTTGGGCTGGGGATGCTTATATCCCAGTCACTGGAGTGTTGTTATGTTCTCGTACGAGGTCCCTGTAGTCCGACCCTTCTACATTACTTTGCGCAGTATCATCTTGCAAATACCTACTGCCTTCTCTGCCATTCCATCGGTGGTAGTGAGGAGTACTAGTAGCCAATGTGATCCCTTTAGAATTATAGTATTTTTGGCAGTCACGTGACAGGAATGGTACGTTGTCGGCAACGAGGTGTTTTAGGAACCCATGTGTGTTAAATACATCCTGCATGGCACTGATGACCAATTTTGAGTTCTTATTAGGAATGGGGTGAAGGTCAAGCCAGTGTGATAGAT
The DNA here is from genome assembly GCF_032445375.1 of Bacillus rossius redtenbacheri. Classification (NCBI taxonomy): domain Eukaryota; kingdom Metazoa; phylum Arthropoda; class Insecta; order Phasmatodea; family Bacillidae; genus Bacillus; species Bacillus rossius. Next base: position 299,398,956 of record NC_086330.1, on the reverse strand, counting down.
AATCTACTAGAACAAGATAGACCCTACCAGAATATTCTAGAATGTCGGCTCCAACCTTGAGATACGGCAATTCTGGTATTTCATGAGGAAGTAAGGCTTCCCTATGATTTGCAGCCCTAAACTTTTCACATGTTGCACACGCAGATACCAGTGTCGCGATGTCTGCTGACATCCCTGGCCAATGAAACAGCTGGCATGCTCTTGCTAGTGTTTTTCCGATTCCCTGATGCCCTTCGTGAACCCACCCCAATACAACTGACCGTAGTGACCTGGGGACAATGATCTTGTGTGCCAAGAAGACTATCCCATCATTGACATAAATTTTGTGTCGCAATTTGTAGTAGTGACTGCATTCCCCCATCACCTTGCTTATGTCTGGCCAGCCATTAACCTGTAATTCCATTAATGTGCATAGTAAGGGGTCCTTTGCAGTTTCCTTTTGAAGTAGGTTCGGTTTGGCATCAGTCATGGGTAAGTGAACACTCACTGTGTGGACTAGCTCTAGCATTTCTGGGTCCTCAGTCGTTTCGTTCAAGTGCGAACGAGACATCATGTCTGCAAAATGTAAGTCTTTACCTGGGACATAGTAGACGTTTAGCGAGTATTTAAGAAGTTTAAGACGGAGATGCTGAAGACGAGGAGAACCTATGCTGGCAATGTTCTTACACATTATGGTAACAAGCGGCTTGTGGTCAGTTTGGACATTAACATGGGATCCGTATATGAACTCATGGAATTTGGAAGTGCCAAAATGAATGGCTAGCATTTCTTTTTCAGACTGAGAATAATTTTTCTCAGAGTCATTTAAGCCTCGAGATGCTTCTGCTACCAGCGTCAGGTTACCTTTCCCTGGTGTAGTTGCTTGGAAGAGACAACACCCTAGCCCATGCTGTGATGCGTCACACTGCAGCGTGGTCTCTTTAGAGGGATCAAACACAGACAATGCAGGTGCTGATGAAATGTGTAATTTAAGTGTGTCAAATGCTACTTGGTGGGCGGGTAGCCACTGCCACTCAAACCCAGCCCGGAGAAGTTCACACAATGGAGCTATTGTGGTGGCCATGTGTAGTACAAAACACCGGACATAATTGAACATGCCAATAACCTGTTGAAGCTGTTTTTTGTTTTTTGGTGGCTCTAGTTCTAGGAGGGCCCTAACCCTATCGGGATCAACCTTTCATTCCATCCAGTGAGAAGTGGTGCCCTACATACCTAACCTCCGGTAGTTTGTATTGGAGTTTCTCCTTATTAAATTTTATGTTTGTCTCCCTAGCCCTCTCAACGACTTGACGTACAGCTTCAGCATGGATTTCCTCTGTTTCCCCCATACAAAAAATGTCATCAAAATAAATTACAGTGTTAGGAATATCTGAGAAATTACGTTCAACAAGGTTTTGAAACAGTTAAATAGCGTTTGCAGTTCCATAGGGCAATCACAGATACCGGTACGTGCCATATGGGCTGGAAAAACAACACTTGAGAGAGGACTCATCTAGTAGAATTTGATGAAACCCTTCGCGGAGATCAAAGACGGAAAAATATTTTTTTCCTGCCAGCTTTTCTGAGATCTCACTCACCTTAGGTACAGAGTGGTACTGTCTGATAATACTTTTATTCAGGTCAGAGGGATCCAGACATAGTTGAATTTTCCCATTTGGTTTTTCTGTAATCACAAGGTTACTGACCCAAGCCCCTTCGTCAACCACATGCACTTTTTCTATGACATTCCTATCTACTAACCTGCTTAATTCTTCTCTGAGTGGCGTTCTTAAAGCTATTGGCACCCTCCTTGGTGGCTTGCTTACCAGGCCTGGTGAGTATTTTACCTTTTTGTGGAAAACAACCAAGACCTTGAAAAACATCTTTGTTTTCTGCTATGAACAACTCTTTGATAGATGTGGTTACCGAATTCACAGGTTTGACAAGATTTAAAGCTAAGCAGCCTGACAACCCCAACAGTGGCACGATTTCCAAGTCTACCAGCATAAATTCAATCCAAGTTTCAGAGTCACGAGTTCGACAACTTAAGAGAACTTTCCCTACAGGCTTTATGAGACCATCTAAAGTCTTTAACTTGACGTTGGTGGGCTGTATTTTGAATTGCTGGTTAATCTTTTTAAACAATTTGAAAGGTAAAACACTTACTTGAGCCCCTGTGTCAAGTTTTACCTTTATTCTCTTATTTTCAATGTCAATGGTCTCATGCCACTCATTGGGATATGTCAAGTTGCTTTGTGTTTTAGCCTGACCCTCCTTTGCACTAGCACTAACTTCTAAGTTATAACAATACACTGATTCATCAGAGCTATTTTAAACCCATTTTTCAACCATTTGCACTGTCTTCACCCAGCATGAATTTGCAAAATGATTCTGTTTCCCACACTTTGCGAACTTTTTCCCATAGGCTGGACAAGTCCTTGGTCCATGCCTGGATTGGCACCGCTTGCAGAGGAAGTCGCTGCTCTGAGAGTTTGATCCCTTTTTTTGCCTCACAGCATTCACAGACGCACTTTCATCGATGTTACTGTTTTTGTGGATGTGTTGTACTTGTTGTCGGCTTTGCTCACACACCCGACAATGTGCGGCTGTTTTCTCCAAGGTTAAGTGATCCATCTGTAGCAATGCTTCTTGGACTCCTTTGTCCCTAATGCCAAACACGATGCGGTCACGTAGCATTTTATCCTCATCACTTTCCTTTGCCTCCTCGGTCGCTGTGTTATAGTTGCAATTTTTTACCAGCTGTCGCAACGAGTTTAAGAAATGCTCGAACACCTCATTTAGTCTGGAATTTACGTACCGCTCGATTGCTGCCTTGACTTCCTTGTATACATTTTTTTCCTGGTCTGGGATGTTTAGTGAGACGAGTATACGAGATGACTCACTTCCCATCATGTTGCGAAGTAGAGATATTTTAACCTTGTCGGGCACATTATCTTGACCTGTGCTTATAAGATAGTCTTCAAACTCAGTTTCCCAGAACTTCCAATCGTTATATGCGGTCGTGCTTTGGAGATCAAGGTCAGGTGGAAGTTTCACTCCGCTGGTCGCCATTGTTTTCACACGTCGAATTCAGCTTAAGTTTAATTTGGTCCTTTCGACTGCTCCATGTTGTAGTTCCTCAAATAATACTAAGGACTCTTAGTACTCTATTACTTTTATTATTGCCACTTAATCACATGTACACTAATCACAGTTACAATGTCTCGGAGTAGTACACATCTAACTTACTCTTACATATCACTGCCATCTTAACCTATATTTTCTCAACAGTCTCGCCAACTTGGCCATATACAACATAACTATTCAGTCATCACATACCTGAAGTTAAGTTAGTTGTATTTGCACAACTCTCATCCATTTCTCTAACAGGAGACTTCATTTTCCTTTTCTTAGGACTTTTTTGCTGAACAGATCTGATGCTGGAAGTTTCAGTGTCGGAATAGTACCTCTAAGCAAACTGTGAATGATACAAAAAAAAAAGACAATTAAGCATTTTTTTTACATGCAAGGTGTAATATATCATAATATCAAATTATCACAAATTTTGAAAATAATTATTTTGTAAAATACAAAAACCTCAAATTGAATTTCAAAGAAATAATATCTGCCAGGAACGTAAGCCTATAGTATTTTGGTGTGTGTGAATAGGCCTACTAATAAAATTATATGTTTACAATCTCTTTTTTACAATAGTATTTAAAATTTCAAATCTTAAAACTAACTGGATTAAAATGTATCGGCAGTTAATTAGGTTAGTACAGCCAGTAGCGGTCCTGGACTTTGCCGGGCCCTAGGCCACTTTTTTTGCGGGGCCCTGAGCCATTGTTTTATCCAGGGCTCTAATATTTTGGCGAGTGGCCTTACCGGAGAGCATGGAGGGTATGGAATAGTACCCACAGAACAGTGTGGCCCTTCCCTAGAATATCTGAAAAATAAACTAAAAATAAAGTCTTTAAAACAATTTGAAGCCAATCTTGAATGTAACTTTTCAAAGTTTTTATTTTATAATTTATCTAAAGAAATTAAGAAATTTGTATTAAAATAAATAAAGTAGCAAAACTGTGCAACAGCTGTGTCTACCTCTATGTACTTTTCACCACCCTTCCCCCAGATATAACAGAGAAAATTTAAGACTTAATGAGTCTTGTTGACAGTGGCAGATACAGGATATTTGTCTTTGTGGAAGGGGGGGGGGGGGGGGCAGCACAAGGGTCGAAATGAACGTAATTTTAGCGGGACTGTATTAAACTCCTTGCAAATTTTTAAGGTTCTGGGGGGGAGGGGGAGGCACGTAACACCCGTCCCTAAATCCTCCTATGCTTGTTAATGCAGCATCTGTAATAGCTGTAACAATTGTGACTGCTGCATGAAAGCACAGGTATTTTAAACTGGAAGATATGAAGTGTGATTTATCCCAAACTATTAGAAACCTAAATACACACTTTTAAGCATAAACTCAGGGACGTGTCTAGAATGCAAGGAACATAGTTTCTTTTCCTTTTTTTTTTATTTCGTCAGGAGTCTCTATCCGAAAGTTACCCAATTTACAGGATTTGTGTTGTACCCAGCCTAACCTAACCAACCATTCAAATAAACTAAAGTATATACTGTAAATGTAGCAAACCTAACCAAATGTTCAAACATTTAAAAATTAACATATATTTGTTCTTACCCTTGTGATGGCTGGTTAGGGTTACGCAAATCCTCTTTCTTGAAATGGTCAGAGCAAATATGTCTGGATTTACAATGACCAGGTCCATTCTTTTTGAGCACAACATCCAAGTCACTTTGCTTGCATTTCAACACCCACTGTTTGCACCTTGCGAAATATTAAGAAGATTATTTAGTAACTAATCATACAGTATAACAATATTTGGTATACCTATCAATAAGTGAAAATTTTTAAACCATACAAAGGTTATCATGGTTATGAAGTAGTTGAGTGGGTTACTTACAGTGTTTCGTCCTTCGGAAATCTAAAAAACGACTTCGAACGGTTAGCAACATCGTAATTGTTGCAACCAAACATTGAACAAATTCTTCCAACCATAATAAATTACAACTACTGAAGAAAACTTTTAAAAAACGTGAAATAAAAATCGCTAAAATAACATTGTCCCGAATGCGCTGCACAACGTGTCGCCCGTTTTTTTTGGCGACTTTCCTATATTGTTCTTCTACAATATTTGATCTTTCTCAGAGGAGAACTGTCAAAATTCGGAAAACTTTCTTTTTGATTGTGAGTCAGTCACCTTTACATGTGATCTGGATTGTACTTACACTTTGGTTATGTATTAACTGGAGTTTCCTTGTATTTGACGTGGTTATGTGGCTCCATAATAATGATTTATTGAAGTAATGTACCTGTTTATACAGACAGAAAAAGGAAAAATCATTAACATTTCATGTGGCCTGGATTACAATTGCAAAATTGCCCTTTTGTAATGATCAAGGTCAATTGAAACCGCGGGCTGGTTCGTAACCGACATGCAGTGTTTAAAAAAAAATTTTGTACATAAGTTATGCGACATGCTAAACCTCCCACCGCCCCAATGCCAGCTGTATTGTAGCAGGACTCTCAAAAATTCCAAAACTTTGGAGGATGGTGGAGAGAAAATGGAGGATGCACCTTATACCACACTTGGAGCATGTGACCCCTACAACATGCACCAACTCGCACCTTTCCACAATACATTGCCTTGGCGTAGGAGCTTTCCGAATATAAATATTCGGATGTTGGTGGGGGGCAAATGGGGGAGGGGGGTGACAAAACCCCTACCATACTTGGAGCATGTTACCCCTTATGTAATGCACCAACTCCCACCTCTCCACGATTCATTGCCTTCGTGTAGGAGCCTCCTGAAAAAAAAAATTGGGTGGGAAGGGGGATACTGCCAACCCCTCCCCCCCCAAGACTCCACCCATTACAATATGAGCCATCCCCCACCTTCGTATGTTTAGCGGTTTGGGACGAGACCTCCGGAAACGGAAAACTTTCGTTTCTGATTTCTTATCTGCATTTAATAGTTTCAAGCAGTAATGTTTGCACCTGACATACTTAATTAAAACTCTCATAGTAATGTACGTAATTGAGCATTATATTACCATCGATAATACCTCGAGTTTCAAATCTAAAAGACCAAAACCCTACCTAGACTGTGCATGCTGCCTTATGTAAATTTGAATTTTGCGGGTATTTTTCATTTCCGGCCGCTAGAGGCGCTGCAGTAGCGTGTCTCGTACGTCATCCATTTAAAACGATCAGACTTTCCCATATTGTCCTATACCATATTTGGTATTGTGAACACAGCTCAAAAGACTGGTGATATATGTCGGGTTTGTCACAGTTGTGCCGTCGTGTCGTGGCTGTCGTGTCGGGGCATTGTGATTCCACCTTTACAATAGCCCGACAACGCAGACACGACGAGTCCGACATGATAAAATATGGAACATGACCAATGAAAAATTAGTTTGCAGTGACGTCACCTCGACGAAAACGCTGCCCCGACAGCCCGACAGAAGTAGAATCTATTTCTAATCCTGTCGTGTCGAGACAGGCACGACAGATATTTTAGTCAATGTTTACACCAACATGACAGAATAAAATACTTAAAAATTTCCCTTTTCGGTATTTAAATTATACAGGAACGAAATTTTGTTTCGTAATGTGTTCAGGCCAGAAACTGTAGGCCACAAAATACAGAAAACAGAAAATATTTGTTCTGTGACAATACACAAGTAGAGAAGTTGATAAAATGAATATGGATAAGTATAGCGATGAGCTATTAATAAATAAAGTCCGGGCATACACAGAGTTATATGATTTCCGGGAGAAGAATAACAGGAACCAGCCCAGGAAAAATAAAGCCTAGGCAGAGATAGCTATTCAATTTACTGATGAAGATGCTGATATTAAGCAGCATGTTTTGAACTTCTGTTGAACTTTCACTGTGTATACTAAATAGTTTACAGTAATTTGCATTTTGCTGCTGCCAGTGTTTAAAATCCAAATCATAGTTTTAATGACAGTGTGTTATGAAATTTATAGCATTGTCAATTGAGGTATTTGGGTCTTTGCCTGCTGCAGGAACATTTTTCAAGTGTGTAATGAATGCTTATTCATAAAATTATCGTACATAAATGTATGAACATACATACATACATACATACATACATTATGTGTTAAATATATTTGAAAGTGACGACCTAACTTTTTTTCTCAAAATTTTCTTTGGAAAGAATTCCAAGTTTTAATAAATTTAAATCAGTTCGACTGTTTCCTCTATTTTCTATCTTAACTCAGTAAACATCACTTTATAAATGTACTTACCCCTTAAGTTGTGTGTTTGTGTAAAATTAAATTTTGTCAAATATTTATTTGTTTCAGTTTCATTTTGTAAAACTAAGTGGAGGCACCTTCGGGATTCATACTTGAGAGAGAAGCACAATTTGAAAATGACTAGTGGCCAAGCAAACAAGGCGAAAAAGACATGGAAGCATGCTGAAGCGATGCGTTTTCTGGACGACACCATTGTTCCGGAACACACATGCACAAGCATTTTGGCAAATGTGAATTTGAACGATGAAGTAAGTTTAGAAGTGGAAGATACCCAAGTTTCAGGGCCTCATGATTTAAGTGAGGCTCTTCAACATACCTTCGTTTTATTTGATGAAAATGACACTACAGTATCAGACAACAGCTTCACCTCTGTGGCAAGAAGTTCATCAAGTGGACAAAAAAGAAAAAGAGTTTCACAGGAAGCTGATGATTTTGAAAAGAGAATATTAAAAGAACTGAACGAAAAAGAAGATGACATAGCACTCTTTTGTGATAGTTTAGCTGTTAACCTCAGTTTGTTGCCAGCGAAAATACAGCGCGCTACAAAAGTGAAACTCTTACAAATCATTGTAGAGGCTGAAAATTAAGCTGAAGAAATGTAATGTAAAGTGAAGTGTTAATAAGTGTAATGCATGATACACAATCATTATTCTTTTGGACAGATAATACAACAATATTACTTGCAGCATGTGTGCAGCATGTGAGTCCACCAATTCCTCTCCATCAATGCCCCATGTAAAGAACGCTTTATTTAATTTGTTTTTCTACTCACACAAGTTGCAAGTATCATAAACATTTAAAATTTGTATTTTTTTGGTACATGCTTATTGATTTCAAGTTTAAGTGGAGCATTACAGATTTTACATTTGGATTACTTGCTTTGTATTGCTTCCCAATGTTTGCAATTAGTAAACCTGCGTACAAGATTTTTAAAATAGTAACCATTAACATTTAAATAACAGTTTTAAGTATTGTACCATCTATCTACTTTATTTGATTAAACCCTTGCTTTTGTACCTACAGAACAGTTGTTTGGCTTTTCAGGATATGGCTATTACATCAGTATTCCAACATTTTTGTAATAACTTTACTTTAAGTGGAAATGAATTTATTTTAAAGGTTACATGCATTGTGATGAAGTTTGTTTGTACAATTGTTAAGGACACAGGTGTCTGTTTTCTGTGTGGCTTTCTGCAGTAGGAAGTTTTAGTTTTAATATACGTCGTGGTTAGAGAGATACTCGCAGATAATTAAGCTTGTGTCATCTGCAAATTGGGTTGCTGTATAATAATTATTCTGACTTTGAAAATATCTATCACAGGAGATTGTGTGTTTTGTTATGTTTAGTAACAACGGGGTTTGTAGAAAGGTCACTTATAAAGTCTTACTGATCGTCGAATACAATTAATTCTGTAGTTAAGTAAGAAAATAGTATAGCATACATTGTTTACTCTAATGCTTTCTTGAATGTGGATATTAGCGAAATGGGCCTGTAGTTACCAACCTCAGTTGTGATGCTATATTGAAAAACAATTTTTTTACTGTGCATTTTAGGCAGGCAGGAAATACACCAGCTATTTTAGAATAGTTAAATATAATTTAATTACATATTTTAAGCAATAAAACAATTAACTTCACAAAAACCATGTAATTTTTAGTGTTAATTATTAAGGCAATTATTTCATTTTAAATTTATTCATAAGTGGCTGGTCTTCAGCGGCACCGCATAAAGTATTAAGATAACTGACAACTGTATTTAGACTTATTCATAAGAAGGCCAGCTAAATTATAATTAAAATGAATAATACTTCCATTAAAACTGTAGAATATGAACATTACAGTTACAAGACTGCAAATTTAATTCTAAATCACCCCTTGGCATAAAACCAATCAATGTCCAACATTGCACACATTTTATATAGATATAAAAAAAGGTTAAATATGAAGTAGAGACATCAATGATATAACAAATTCATGTAAGCTCTAATTATGAACAGGGATTCTATTCCACTGACGTTTAATACTGCCAGGTCCAAGGAAGAAATCAGTATATTTCTCTCGGACAGCAGCAGCAGCACTCGATGCAAATCGAGTGCTGCCAATACGCATTGACCCTCGAAGGTAACATAATGCTTCATTTTCAGATACTACATCCCTCCATTGGCCATGTATAACCTGACCATTAGCTTCACAAGAATCAACAAAATCTGGATTTCAATATCTTCTCTCTGTTGAAGTAACAATTTCTTCCTCTTGCAAAAGCCAGCTATGCAAACATAATGTAGCCTTGATTATTCCCACTACGAGACATTGACTTCCTACGATAGGTCGCCTGTCGATGCGCCATCTGGCCGATAAAATACCAAAGGTATTTTCAATGGTCATCCTGGCGCGAGACAATCTGTAGTCAAATACTACTTGCTCATCAGCCAAGTGACTTCCAGGGTAAGGCCTCATTATGTGCTCTTGCAGAGGAAAAGCCTCATCAGCTACAAACACACATGTAACTTTGTCATTGGTTCCTGGCAATTTCTTGGGAGATGGTATTTTCAGTCATTTTGATGCTAATGCCTTTCCAAACACTGACAGTCTCAGAATTCCGCCATCACTATTGCGCCCTGCTGCTCCGATATCGACAGCAATGAATCTGTGGTTAGCTGATGCAACAGCTAACAGCACTATGCTGTGTGTACCCTTGTAATTAAATTAAAGGTACCCTGAGCCAGGGAAAGCCTGAAACCAAACCCAATATAAATATCAGCAAATCATCTCTTTAAGTATAAATTTTTTAAATGCAGGTGTTGGTATAATAACATGCTGTTACTTTTTATTATATTCATTATGCTAACAATTAGGTTTTGTTTGCTAAAATAAACAATAACATGACATCTTGTGGACTACAATGTAACTTATCTAAACTTACCTGCACTACACAGTGTTTTCCAACTATTGCACCAATGCAGTTTGGGAAGTCAAACTTAGTTTCAAATTCAGCTGCATGTCTTTTCCACGTGTCCTCGTTAAGTGGAAGGAAAACAACATTGACAAGATATCTCCAGATTTCTTTGCAGACTTCCCTGATGATTTTAGAACATGTGCAAGGTGCTACCCGGAACTGGTAAGAAATAGATCGCATTGAATCACCAGATGCGAGATACCTGTGAAACCAACAAAAAAGTAGTTTTTAGCAACATTCCGAATACAGACCGGCTAAACAATTAAATGATTTAAATTATAAGCCTACATATTTTTGTTGCCCTTTTACCTCAGAGTTAATGCAAGCCTTTCTCCTGGAGTGATGCTCTCTCTTCTTGAATATTTTGTCAGACCTTCATCCAACACAAATAACAGCAGGTCAAACTGGGTAGGTGTCATCCTTTTAGGTAGTTTAAAAACGACTCCTCATCTGTATCTCGCAGTCTCTGTAAAAGATTGGTCCAATCCCCGAACTCGTTTCTTTCGGCAAAAATAGGCCTTACCCACCATCGTTTAGCATTTCTCTTCCTTTTTTGAATTCTCCTCAAAGCTAACAACAACAGAACTCTCCTCTTCCAACATGCCATTCTTTACTTTTTAATCGTAGTAGGTACAGTCACATTAGGCGCCAAATCGAAAGTGTTGTTTGCATAAATAAATAAATACATGTGTTAGCATAGATTCTATTATAAAGCCACAAAATATTACACTATTTATATATTTTTTAAGTGTATTGCTTGCTTGCCATTACAGGAAATGCCGGTGGCTACCTACGACCAAAATAATTTTGTCTGGGTATTGTAACTAAACGAACTAAATTTCACCGTGCTGCAGTTCAGCAGGGCATTGTGTCGGGCTCGTCGTGTCGGCGTCGTCGGGCTATTGTAACTCCGGCTTTACATGTCCATACATTTGATTTGTTTTCCTTATTGGACTTATAAAATCTCCGAAAATTGAAAAAAAAAAAAAAAAAAAATTAATAAATAAACATCCGTGACATGCTTTTTTTTTGTTCTGACGACTACTTTTCGTAACAAAAGAAGCATTTTTCATTAAGAAACCTTGCCTCTATTTTTAAGTAGTTTAGCCGGTATACGATGAGTAGCTAAGCTTAACAATTACCCATTTTCTCATATAATTAAGCTTAGTGATCACTTTCATGCTATGTCCTATGGTAATGGTGTTTATAGTTAAAATTGCCCTAGATAGTCTTCAGTTATTTTCATATACATTTAGCTGTGGATACACGGTCTATTATGAATTTGGATTTGCATCAAAATATAAACGTGAGCCTTTTAGCCTTTACACAGAAATCAATAAGTTAAATTTGGTCTGAAATATTTATTTTATAATGCCAATTCGTTTTTTTTGTGCTTCATTGCCTGTCTGTTTGAAAATTATTTTATGGTTACATTTGCAGGTTTTGCATTGATTGTGCTGCAGACACAATGGGGAAATGTAAACTTTGTCCTGAGTGGTTTAGGAGGAAGGATGAGAATGGTTATATGATTGGTGATTGGGGCGAAAGACAATCCGAGGACGAAGTATTTTGTTTGTTGTGTCAAGTCACTATCAGTGTGTCAAGTAAAGGGTTCCAGGCTTTGTACCAACATGCAGTGTGCTCTCTGCATAAAAACTTGTACGATATTAAGCTACATCCCACTCAGCTAAAACTAACTACTAAACCTGGTTTCTCAGTTTCTTCAGTAGGCCTAGATGGGGTAAAAGGTGCAATTGCTAATTCAAACAAAACAGTGCAGCTATATAATGTTCGAGATAGTGCTACAGCAGCTGAACTGTATTGGGTGTTAAAATGTGTAGTTTCTAATTACTCTTTCTCATCGTGTGATGGCATCAGTGACTTATTTCAGCGTATGTTTAACATTAAAGGTGATCAGAAAATTCTTGAAAATTTCTGTCTCTCCAGTAACAAAGCAAGATACCTCCTGACCGAAGCATTGGCACCACATTTTAAGAAAGACCTTTTAAATGATCTGGCTGGGGCATATTACACGGTATGTGACGACGAAACTACGAACAATGCAAACAGCAAAGAATTACAAATTTCTGTCAGATATTTTTCAGAAACCTCAAAAAGAATCCAACAGCATCATTTAGAAACATTTTTTCTTGGTTCAGCCACCGCTCAAGTACTTGTGGACAAGCTTAACTTCGCTCTTGATGAAGCTTCATTGCCTTGTGAAAAATTTCTCATGTTAGGTATGGATGGACCCAATGTCAACAAAAAAGTGGAGAAACTTGTTAATGAGGAATTAATAGGGATCAGGAAGAAAAGCCTTTTAAATGTTGGAACATGCAACATATATATACTTCATAATGCTTTACTTAGTGGATTGAAAAAATTTGGAGAAGACGTATCTGATTTAGTGTTTGCTGTTTATGACTTTTTTTCTGGATGGCCATCAAGGTCAAAAGATTATTTCATTATACAGACTGAACTGGGTATCCCTAAACATAATTTTGTGAAACATGTCTCTTCAAGATAGCTGACTCTGGAAGCAGGAGCGAAGCGACTCTTAGAGCAGTGGGATGCTCTCTCTAAATATTTTTTGACCTTTGTACCAAACAAAATAAGTGATCTTGCAAAAAGTAAAAGCTACAGGAAGATTCTTGATTTTCTAAAAAAATCCATGTATGAAAGCTGCAACTCTGTTTGTGTGTTCAAGTACTCAATTGTTTTCTCGTTTTAAGGAGGTATTCCAGAGGGAAGATCCTATGATTCATGTTATGTATGATGAACTACATAGTTTGACATGCTTGCTGGCAGCAAGTAAAGTTTGCTCATCTGAATACATGAGGGAATGCAACTTAAACGAGGCTCTACTGACATCAGAAATTTCTTAGGTAACTAAGGTAACTAATAAAATAAACAAATGGCATATTGTGTGATTGAATGTCACTGTTTTAAAAAAATTGTGAAATGAGAACATAACATGATGGAATTTGCATACATAATATAATAAACAACAAAGTAATGATAAGACAACTAACCTAGTTATTTTTGTACTTGAAACCTTTTCTAATGGATTTAAAATGCAAATAAACGTGGCCAAATACTTTTCTGTTTTGTGGAGTAACATAAACAGAAGAGCTGAGCTTTGTTTGCATGTTCCATAACCCATAAGATGTGCCAACGTTGTTGTGATCTGTCCTTGCTTCCGTTATGTAGAACAAGCCTAGATTATTAAACTCATTAGGCTTTACTAACAATGTGTGGCTTGTTCTATACTTAAGCTAGGAATCATAAGTTGGGCACTTCACAAATAATTCAGTAACGCTAGAGTTTGTACTTACATGGCCTACTTTAACTTTCAAGTAGTGATATGTTAAAATGTGTTAATTTTTTTTTCATTACTTTGATAAAAAAAACTTTTTTGTTTATGCACAATTCAAGAAATGTCACATTCTGAAGAAAAAAAAATTGAATAAAAATTCCACAAATGCTTACGTGAATTTAAATGATTTCCTCTATTACATGTAAAGTTAAGTTCTTGAAAAATGATAATGCTGCTCAACAAAATGATTAAAAATGAAACAAGGAACTGCGACAGTATTATATAGCATACCTAGCCTACACACTTATTTAAATGGTAAACTACTTGAATCATCACAATGCCGTATTTTACAAAATTATTTATTTAAGAAACCTTAAAAGTGCATTTTAAATTATTTTATTGGTTTTAGATTTTTAAAAACAACTAGTAATTTGAGTTTAAATAAGTCAAAGCTATACCAGCAATTGAATTTTTGAATCACACGTTTTGCTGCTTGTTGCCTTTCATTATACGATAATGATACGGTAGAAGTGAATAGGAAAAAACTGAACATACTGAACTTATTTATAAAACAATAATAGTTTAGTAATTTCAGTTTTCCTTCAAATGTGTGTAGTGTAGTTTTCTGAGATGATATTATTTCTTTAGCAGCATCATTTTCCTGTTCAGCGAAGTCAAAACATATCTCCAGTGAAAGCCCTATTGAAAAGTTGGATGAAGTCTTCATTGAGGAAGAAAGTGCTTGTGAGGTGGGTAAAATTGGTCCCGATTATTTACGATATGATTTCGAGGCCTGCTCAGAGGGTTGAAAAAGTGGGTACACATTTAACAGTATTTATTTATAAATGTGGTTTACAAATTTTGTTAGTACATCATACAATATGTCGCCACATTTACAGATGTAGTGTGTCAAACCATAAGAAACCTTTGGTCTGTACCTTATATAGCCACATCCACTGCTTCCTCTTCTTCACCCACAATTATTATTTTATTAGCAATTATAGGTGCACTAATACAGTTAAAATCTATTTTATTACTACATTATTTAAAATTATTTCCTTTCTTAAATAGTATTCTTAATTAAAAACTAGCTTACTTATAAATTTAGAGGCAAATTATTCCATAGTGGACCAGTATTTCATGAGTTTTTTCATGTGTGGTGTTAAAATAAAAAAAAAATTGTTTTATTTTTTTGTAACAGTTAAAACTTTATGTTTAGCAATAGCAACTAATGTTAGAATAAATCTGATTCATAATTTTTAAAGGAACTTGTGCAGAAAGCCCTCTTTTAGAAATCACTCAAGAATAAAGAGGAAATTTTTTATTTTTTATTTTCCTTCCATACATACTATACATACTTTATTGTGAACAAGCATTCCTATGTTAACATGTCACAGGAGTAATAATTTTTGAGAGAACTTGATTCATTTCCAGAATGTTCTTACGGTGGTTTTATTTGCAGGCAATTGTGGAGGTGATTGAACCAGAGATAGCAGAAGATTGGTCCCAGTGGACCCCAGCCATTCTACGAAAACCGGTGTCGTCTGCACTCGCAGGAAAACCTGTATCTTCAACACATTCAGTGCCATCAATGTCACAGTCTGGAGCATCACCTTCACAAAAAGAAATTCCTGCTACACATCTCCCATTTTCTCTCCCAAAACATAGTGGGACAAAAAGGCAGAAGTCATCCCAGTCCATCCCAGTCCATTTTAGATGAGGCTAGACTTGAACTTATACATTTAGCAAAAAAAAAATGCTATAGAAGAAGCTGACATGAGATCGAAATTGTATGCAGAGCGATTAAAACTAGAAAAGTTACATACCAAAATAATGATGTTAGAGTTGAGACAAAGAAAAAATAAATAATGAAATCGGTGAGAGACAGTGAAAATATATATTTATATTTTTTAATCTATTGTATTGTTAAGAAACAATCACAGCTTGAAAATAAGGATTTTTCTGGTACTTAATAAGTAGTATTAAAAAGTGCTTTTGTTACATGCCACATCAAGTTAAATACTGTCTAGTCCACAAAAAAAAATCACTTATTCACAGTGTTGTAGCTTCCGTTCTACTGATCTTTATTTTTTTTTTTTATTTATTTATTTATAAGCCTCCATTTCTCCAGGCAGCCTGAAGGGGAGTTGTCAATACAAAACACATAGGACACTCACATACAGAACTCAAATTCAGTACAGCGGATATTTTGTCATGGTGCTACCAGCAAATCATATACAGTAGCAATTAATATACAGTTTTGATACATTAAATTATATAACATATATTAAAAAATAAAAACAAAAGTGGGACTTATATACATATGTAGATAGATACAAGACAAGACAGATACAAGTCATAAATAGTCAATGTTTACAGAGCATTTAATATACAAAACAGATACAATAACTATATTTGCAGAGCATTTAATATAATAACTTTTCAAAAAATATGAATCACCCATCTAAAAACTCTTTAACAGAGTAGAACGCTTCTTTAGTTAAATACTCTTTTAATTCCTTTTTAAATTTCTTATCATTTCTAGTATTTATCATCTGTCTTGGAAGTTTGTTAATTAATTTTATGCCACAATAGTACGGGCCTTGTGCAAATATATTGGTTCTATGCCCTACTATCTGTAACTTATTTTGACCCCTGGTATTATATTCATGTATATCACTATTTTGTTTAAAATTTATATGTTGAGTTACAAACAATATGGTATGATATATGTACAAGGAGGGGAGTGTAAGAAAGTTTAGCTCCTTGAAGAGAGGTTTGCAATGGTACTTTTTATTTTTACCTTTTATTATTCTTAGTATTTTTTTTTGAAGGCGAAATAATTTAATTGCTTTACTTGAGTTTCCCCAAAAAATAATACCATACTCAAGGATAGATTGAACGTTTGAGAAATATAGAGCTCGGACAGCTTGAGTCGAACAAATATTTTTAATGGTTTGCATAGCATAACACATAGTGCTTAATTTTTTAGAAATAGTGTTTATGTGCACATTCCAGGATAGATTTTTATCAATTACTAAACCAAGAAATTTTATTTCATTTTTAATTTCCAATTTTCTGTTTCCAATAGGCTTAATTTCTTCTTCCAGAATTAAATGTTTTGACAGTGAAAATTTCATTATAGTGGATTTAGAAATGTTGAGGACAAGTTTATTTTTTTGGAACCATTTATTGAGTTCACTTATCACTGTATTTGTTATGTTTATAAAATCTGTTTTTTCAGTTCCTGATATTATTACACTTGTATCATCAGCAAACATAGTTGCTTCACCTTTAATTAATCTTACTGTTTGTGGAAGGTCATTGATAAATAGTATAAATAATATTGGCCCCAATATCGAGCCTTGAGGTACACCAATGGTTACTGGATTTTTTTGCGAAATGTATTCTATTGATCTTCCATTGTTATTTCTATGAGTAAGTGCTGTAACTTGATAACGGTTATGTAAATATGATTGAAATATTTTAAGTGGTACTCCTCTTACCCCATATGATTCTAATTTTGTAATTAACAACTTATGATCTACACAATCAAAAGCCTTAGAGAGATCAGCAAAAATACCTAAGACATGGTTTTGTTTATCGAAAGAGTCAACTACTTTGTTTATAAAGTGATATATTGCTTGTTCTGTTGATTTCCCTTTTAAAAAGCCAAACTGATTTGGTGATATTATTTTATATTTTTCTAAAAATGCTATTAACTGGTGGGCAATGATTTTTTCAAGAATTTTTGAGAAAGAAGAAAGTACTGCAATAGGCCTATAATTGGTCATACTAGTAGCTTCTCCCTTTTTGTGGATCGGGATTATTTTAGCCCACTTTAGCCTATCAGGAAACACTCCGTTTAGTAAACAATGATTAAAAATATATGTTAGTGGATACTTAATGGCATGACAGCATTTTTTTATTATGGTCATAGGTATTTCATCTAAGCCAGCTGAATTCTTTGCTTTTAGAATATTTACTATTTTAAGTATATCATTTTCAGTAATTGGATTGAAAATTATAGATTCTTGGTTTATGTTTATTGAACCTTTGTCTTTTTGAGGGATGGTAATATCAGCTATTTGTGGGTCAGCTTGCCTTACTAGTTCATGAGGTACTGTTGTAAAAAAATTATTAAACTCATTGACAATTATAATTGGATTTTCAACTAGGCAGTCCTTTATTTTTAGAGATAGATTTACATGGCAGTGACCTTGTTTAGTTTCTTGTTTTATTAAATTCCACATTTGTTTACACTTATTAGGTGCTTTATCTATTATATTATTATTATAAAGCTTTTTAGCTGTATTAATTAACTCTTTATATATCTTTTCATAATTTTTAATGTATATTTTTTGACTTTCACTTATATTTCTCCTTTTTTCTTGGTAGAGTGATCTAAGTCTATTGTATGAAATGTGAAGTCCTCTAGTCATCCATTTGTTGGAAGTGTTGTTTTTATCCTTTACTGTTACTTTTGGGAAGGCTCGTTCAAATATCCGTGAGAATGTGTTGGAAAACACATTCCACGCCATATTAGAGTCATTCTGAGAGTATACCTCGTGCCAGTTCTCCTTCTGTAGCAGGTTATTGAAAAGAGTAATTTTATCATCATTAAATTTTCTTATATTGTAAGTTGTAAACAACTTTTTAATTTTGATATTACTATCTAGAATAGATTTTTCTAGTGCAATGATTTGGGCATCATGATCAGACAGGGCTGTTACATAGTTTAGAGATGTGTAGTGTATGTGATTTATGTTTGTTATGATGTTATCTAGGGTGCTTCTATTTGAGTAGGTTATTCTAGTGGGTTCAGAAATTGAGCATTTTAAGTTAAATTGTAGGAGGAGGTTCTTGAAAGTGTCTTATTACTTTCACTCATATTAATATTAAAGTCTCCACAGATTATTTGATATCTGCTCTGTTTCCTTGTCATAACTAAGATTTTTTCAACACTTGTGAAAAAATTTTTTAAGTTAGAGGTAATAGGTGATCTATAAACTACAATAATACAAGATTTTAGATGAGGTAGTATTACACAACCTGCCTCGATAACCTTATCCTGGCACCAGTTTTCCAGTTTTAAGACTTTGAAGGCTGTGTTGTTTTTTACATAGATGCAGACTCCACCCCCACTAACTTTATCTCTACAATAGCTTGTTGCAAGTACATATTTATCGAAATGACAACAGGAAATCTCTTCCTGTTTTAACCAATGCTCTGATAAACATAGAATGTCAGGTTGCAGCAAGTATAGAATATTTTCAAGTTCAATTTTTTTATTTCTCAAACTGCGCATGTTTTGGTGCATGATAGTAAATTTTTCAGATAAACTTGGCGTGGAAGCATTTGAGAGTTTAGAGTTTCGTATGGTGTGATTTTGAGGTTGGTTAACTTTAACTTTAAATGCAAGGGGTGTGCATTTATTTTCCTTTAAAAGATTTAATCTAAAAAAGGTGGCTTCATGTTTTTATTTTTATTTCCAAGTAGCCATTTATCAAGAAAAGTAGATTTTTTATTGTTGGGTTGTAGTTGGGGACTATGATTGACTGTTTTATTTTTAACAAGATTTTTTCCACTTGCTAACCAGTGTTCTAAAAAAGTGGGTTTATCATGCTGATGTTGTTTAACCATTTTAAAAATACTGCAAATTTTGGATGCTACATAAGATTTCCCAGTTCTATTGAGATGTTGTCCATGAGTAGTGTGCATGTCTCGACTAACATCAGTTACATCAATAAAATTTACATTTGTGTAAAGCATGCAAACACCCTTGATTTTACTATTAGTTGTTTTGATTGCTTGGTTAACACAAGAGTTTGGGACCAAATCGTGCCTGTGAGGTAAACTTACGACCACTACTGTTTTCTCCTTTAGCGATTCCAGGCTTTCTTCAAGTAGATGCACCGCTCGGTCTCCTTGATCCCTTGCCACGTCGTTAGAACCTCCTATAATCACCACACTGTTATAAGTTTGTAGGCATTTGGGGTCATCTTTTAAACACCGAAGAACTTCTTGTTGTGGTGCTCACATCAATCTGTAACAAACAGATATCATTAACTAACAAAAGCCACTACATCTATTATCACATGTACATTATCAACATAAAATGTGCTATAAACATAAACTACAATTATTGTCATTCTCCTGTTCCTCATTGTGCTGGTGAGATTTCTTTCAATATTTGATAGAATCAGATTCAAGTTGGACCTGTGTTCCTGAAAAGCAACTGTACCTACAATATTACCTAGCATTATATGCTTCAATGCAAGAACTCTACTATTATGTACAGGCACACTCATCTCCCACAAAGGTTATCATATGGGTTCGATTACGAACTAGGTTGAACTAAAATTTTCTTGTGATTAAGTGACTTCACACAGTACATTGCTATGAGCCACAGATTTTCATGATCCTCCAGTTTCCAGCAATCATTCAATCGCTGCATCTCATTGTTTTTCACCTAATTTGTTAATGGCTCCAATGTTGAAAAGACCTACGGATTAACTGTTTCAGATACTTGCTAGGCGGTTCTAGCTATGCAAATGGCTAAAATCTTTCGTTTATAGATGTCATTGGTAGGTAATTTTTGGTTTCACCTCTCATTATGTGACCACATGTATGGGTCACAATCCTACGCAAGTAGGAATCTAAAATATTTCACGAGATATTGTTGTAAAGAATTTTATAATTTCAACAAAACGTGTTTATGTAAGCATACTTCTTTAAAAACACCAGCAACTATTACAACATTCCATATTTTGTTATTCAAAACTTATTTTTCCCCCCCAATTGAAGCTACTGCAGGCTATGTTTGATGATGGTAACATGACTTTATATAAATAATGGTTGACAACTTTAATGTGTTAGTATGCATATATGGTTGTGCATATGTTTATCATTTTATATATAGCAAGTAATAAAGTTTTTAGACTGCTTTTTCAAATTATGTTCTTAATTTCAGTCATAACTTCAGTACTACAGAAATGTTACAGAGGGGTGCATGAATGCACAAAAGTGTGTACATAAGCACCTTGCAGACTTTGATAAAATATCTGAATACTTCAAAAGTGTAACTCAATAATTCATTTACTTGTGTGAAAAAAATTAGCTGTATCACATATGTAAGCCAAAATCGCATGCCCTAAGGATTTTTTCTGTTCAATCTCAAACAATATAAGAATAGAAAATTCAAAGAATTGACTCCCCTGAGGAACCCACAGCCAGGGACGTAACTAGACATTTTTCCACCCGGGGCAACATCTCATCTTGCCCCCCCCCCACCCTTTTTCATATTTCCCCAAACCAACAAAGAAAAATTTACCGACAACACGTCATCATATTACCACTACATATGAATTCCACAATTCCAAATATGTTTTATTAATTAGATAACAAAAAAATGCATTTATTTACAGCAATTTCATTTTTACTACAAGATAAAATACCCACTTATGTCTAAGCTACTTAATTGACATGTAATCTAAGAGTAGCACGTTTGATATATACTTTCACAATATTTACATAAATGCTGCAAATGAAATGAAAAGTTTATCATCAAATGACAGAACAATGTGTGTGGCCTGAATCGACAAAAAGAACAGGATATTTGATTATGATAAATAGAATTAATATTATGAATAAAAGATTTTACTCAAGTTGTTTTCTTGAGAATCATAATTATACATTTGACACAATATCTTAATCTACTGGCAGATTGTGATAAAAAAATTAATTCACACACAGAAAGATTGAACTAAAACTTAACTTTACGGGCTCTTTTGGCTGCAAATGTTTTTACAATGGCCTCAAAAGACAGCTTTGAAACTAACTTGTGCTCTATTGATATGATGCTCAGGTTGGTTAGTCGTTGCTGACCTGTTAAATTTCTAAGGTAATTTTTTATGATTTTTAGTTTGCTAAAACTCCTTTCATTAGAGGCGGTTGAGACTGGTATTGTGCAAAAAATTCTCAATGCTGTCGTTTTTTGGGGTATGTGTCTTCAAGCCCATTCTTATATATTAATGGCAGAAGATCTGCTGGTGAAGCTGTTTTCATATTTGGGCTTAAATCCAAGGCATGATACTTAAAACTTTCAACTTCTGTCACCTGTTTCTTCAATTCTTCTCCATTTAGTGTTTCAAACAGAGCTCCATTGAGGAAACCAAATAAACTATTCATGTTTTGAATATCTTGAAACCTTTGTCTAAGTTCACTTAGAATCCGATCTATTATTTGTATAATCTACAGTCCCAACTTTTTTTCTTCTGAGAATTCATAGCTTTCATCTTCACCCTTTTCATCAACCATCCACTTTTTCTTTCTTCCCCTTACTTGTTTGAAATGAGGATCTAGGTTAAGCTTTTCTGCTATTTCTTTCGCTTCTCTGATTGCGTTTGTGGATCTATTTAACCTTTTCATCCTAATTCTGATATCAGATGGTTAATATGTTTTGCTGATAGATCGATAGTGATAATAATTTGTTGACAATATCAATACGGCCTAGTTCCCTATACCAGAAACAGGAGAAGACAATGAATTCAAACTTTCTGACATTTCTTAGAAAAGAAGTTGCTTCTGTTTTTGTTTCAGCTGTTGTTATTGTGCTGGTCACGAGATCATTCAAAGCATCTATAATCTTGTCTAGATGCTTATATATTACAGCTACAGCTTCTCTCAGTCGACCATCTGGTATTGCTTTGCAGTTTGAGAGATAAGGGAACATGCTGCACTAGAACCTCCCATCTATTGGTGGAGGAAGCAAAGAAATTGTAGAGACAATTAAGTTGGCCAAAGTAGGACTCTGCCTCTGGTGATAAGCTAGCAGCATTCACCCCAACTAAATTTAGCGAATGTGCTGCACATGGCACAAAATATGCCAAACTAATTACTTCTTTGATCGAGATTGAACTCCTTTGTACACACCAGCCATGCTTGACCCATTATCATGACTGCCCTCTCAGGGTGGCTACCAAACTGTAAAGAATAAATTCCCTGACTTTTCCAGGACAATCATTCCCTGATCATGCCTAACAATCTCATCAATTTTTTTAAGCGTAAAACTTTATTTTTGCATATTAACTAATTTATTAGATAACATACACAAATATATGTCAAACCAAAATCAGACAAACAATAATAGTCACATAATCCCACACACTTACTGTATTTACTCTGTCATGATAATTTGTTTCATCTTGAGGTTTAGTTAGTAAACACACATATACACTATTTATACACACTTTTAAGAAACCATTTTTAGGAGGTCTGTATTTTTCATGTCAATTATTTGTCTCTGAGCTTCAAGTAATATCTTAGCACCTTCACTTTCTTTTCTACAAATTACCTTATTTGCTCTGTCATGATATTTTGTTACATCTTGAGGTTTATTAGGTAAATCACACTTTTAATAAGCCATTTTTGAGAGGTCTATAATTTTAATGTCAATTATATTTGCCTCTCTTTGAGCTTCCAGTAACAGCCTTGCTTTCTTTTCTACAAGTTCCTTCAAATCGTTACTTGCTTTCTTCTTTATTGCTTTCAAAGCATCCTTCTACAGATCTTCTTTTTGGCGTAAATCAGCAGCTTCCTTTGAGCGTGCACGAGCGTTTCTTGCAGCATGAATCAAGCTTTTAGTTAATGTAATGTTGGACACTGTTCCTGCTGCTTTAACAGCATCATACACCATTCGCCTAGCGATTACTCTCTCTTTTTTCAGGTTTTCCACCACACAATCTGCATTGACTGAAAAACCTCGTTCAACATTGCTATTACCATGTGACAGCACCATCACAAGCTTCATAACTTTGCATAAATACTTTGTATTGTCATTACACAAACTCAGCCAGAAGTGATCAAGCCTCTGTTGATTTCGTGAATAGCTGTGTAACAACGCTGTAACACCAGGGCGTTTGCATAGATCCCTGTACTCTGAAGCAGCTCAATCTGTACACAAACCATCAATTAGTTTGTTGTCAACTAAAATTGACAGGAGTGTTTCAAGGCATTTGGATGCCACATTCACCTCAATAGCCACAGCTGGGTCAAAACAGGACAAAGCTTTAGTTACTTTGAGCTTCAAAGCTGATCTTTCAAATTTTTTTTTTTGTGATTGTCTTTAAACACATTAGACATTCTTTACGAAAGACAAGAATGTCAAGGTTTGTGACTTGTTTAGTACCCCTAACCTCTCTAGTAGAATGCCCTATCTTTACTTCTTTCACATTCAAGAGGTTTTCTGATTTATCTATGTCCAGCTTGGTGAGGGAACACTTTTCCAGCACATCAGACTTCATAAATCTGTCCATTATGTTTCTGCAAGTTGACGACAATGCACAATGCAAGAAAGAGGCCATTGGAGCATCGCTTTGAAACTCTCTTAGGAATGGTTCTATGTCTAAAGCCACAGTTTTGAAGAAAGCAAGTTTAGCACCCAGTAGAGGATCTGCGAGACATATTTCAACAATAGTGAAGCTGGCAGATTGGTTGTATTTCTTTTCTTTCAAAGTCGTTTCCACAAAGGTTACAACATTAGGTAACATTTCTATTGCCCTCTGAGCTAAAACTTGATTCTCTAACCACCTAATAGAGCAAAATTTCTGTGGAAAAAGAGTACCGTAAGTCCAAGTAGTATAGTCTGCTCGACGTGCAGGAGAAAACTTCAACAAATTATACAAGGCTCGCAGAAACGTGACAATATCCCAACCTGTGACTGTGATTCCCGCCTTAAATGCACAGTGCAATGTATGCAGTCCACAACTGCCCATGTTCAATTTCATCTTCTTTCATCGAAGCCTTCAAATCCTTGAAATTTTTTTTATTAAAATTTGGACGATCCATAGAAACTTGGACCAATTTCTTTAGGAATGGTCGAGCACAGCCCAAGAAACCACTAAGTAAGTCATGCGCAGTGGTATGGCCAAGAAATACTGAAGTCAGATACCGAGTTGTAGCTTCTCCTCTGACTGTGTCCCAAAAACGAAATTTGATGTCCATTTGTTGTTTGTTTGATACTTTATTTACTCTCTCGTCAAATCCTACCGTAACATGGTCAGAATCTCCAATTACCTGCAAGAGCTCATTTTTGAAATATGGAATTAGACCATACAATATTAAGTAACCATGTTTATCTCGCTGTAGTTTAATTTTCTCTGTAATTTTACTGTCCCGAAACATCATTGGGAAAAGATAAACGTCTTTAGCAGATGTAGGCATAGATTTGTGTGTCGTTACAGCATGAAGAGTAAAAACTATTTCAGCCTTTGTAACGTCTTCCCACAACATAAAATTTTCCAGTTGTTTACGAGCTGCTACTGGCTGTGGATTATCGCAAGAAAGGATAGACTTTTCATTTCTTACCTGCTGAGTGTTAGTGTACTCCAAATTAACCTCTTGAGACGGTTTACTTTCAAAGCTGACAGAATCCCTTGCTGGAAAAAATGCAGCAAGGGGCATAGATACACTTCCTACAACCTTAAGGTGTTTCTTAGATTCTGAGTGACTCGTCACCGCTCGTCGCCCCATGTTACTTAAAGAAAATGTTGTCCGGCATAATTTACATTTTGCTGAATGTGGAGATCCTTCAACTTCTTCCAGCCAAGAAAACTTTGGATTGTAAAGCCAATCGCGACTGAATCTGCACTTCTTCCTTGCAGACGACATGCTTGCCTCTAAAACAGAGTATTACAAAACTATTAAATGTTTTAACCATTCTTAAGGGGGATGGAAAGGTAAACAGCAGTTCAAATGACTTAAATGTATAATTATATACAAAATTAGAACTATTATCTTTCCATTGCTCTTAAACATGAATTTCAAGTGATAGGCATAGCATAGTCCACTATAGGGTAAATATTATGAGTAGGCCTAGGTACTTATTGTGTACCGGCTAATCTATTGATAATAGCAGCATGGCTTATTAATGAAAAATGCTTCTTTTGATCTGAAAACGTATCGTCAATAAAAAAATGTTATCTTACCGATGTTTGTTTTCTTCGGGTTTTCGGATAGTATCCAAGTTCCTCAGGAATGTTTGGAAAACTCCGAAAAACTGCAAAAATAGACATCAATAAGGTAGGTTTTTTTTAATTGACTACTTTTCATCATTAAAGAAGCATTTTTCATTAAAAAAAAAAACTATGCCGCTAATGCGCTACATAATATCAATAGTTTAGCTGGCAGACAATGAGTAGCTACTCTTAATATTTACCTTTCACTTTTCTTATCCTATAATTGGAATTGATTAAAAAAAATGGTTTACTCCATAAAAGTAATGGGCTAAAAATTTGAATATAACCGAATAAACACTTAAACACATTACTCACCTTTACTCTTAGCTTTCAGCAACGGAAATATTCTTCCCAAGCCCACACGTTCATATCTGATCCCGCGCACATTTTTTTTCCCCATCTTCTCTTCTACTTATATTCTCTCTTTTAAATCTTCAGAACAAAGCCCGACTAGCTTACTAAATAATACTGAAAACCTGTACACACCACTATTCAAAACGTTTACGCAAAGAGGACAGCAAAATAAAATAAATAGTATATCTGAAAAGTAAAACGTAGAGAAGCACTACATGACTGGGAACAAAAGAAAAAAAAAGCACACGTTTTCATCCCAAAACGTTTGTGTACTTGTACCACAGTTGTTAATAATACGAGAAACAAAAATAAAACTATCTCGGTCATCTCGGTGTACTATGAGCTATAAAACTAGTAAACATAGAATAATTTGGTACACGTACCATGACTATAGTGGCAATTCAATGATGCTTGCGCGCGCGCCAGCCAGTTGTTATCAGCAATGCAAACACATTAAAGAGTTTTTCATGAACCCGCGACATCAAAAATGGCTTCATTAAAATGTCAAACTTCGTATAAATTATAGTATTCAGAATTTCAGTTAATAATTCGCTACATACAATTAACAAAGACTATGAATAATATTAAGCTGTAAAATGCTGCAGCAGGAACTTTAAACCAGATTTAATTTTTTCCCTGACTAT
Organism: Bacillus rossius redtenbacheri; assembly: GCF_032445375.1. NCBI lineage: Eukaryota > Metazoa > Arthropoda > Insecta > Phasmatodea > Bacillidae > Bacillus > Bacillus rossius. The sequence continues at coordinate 299,372,330 of NC_086330.1, read as the reverse complement.
TTGAAAAATTTCCTGACTTTTCCCGGTTGGTCGCCACCCTGCCTCTGCAGTTCTTAATATCTAATCTATCATTTCTGTGTTTTTCTAAAATCTCTTCTGAAAGAGCCAATCCAGTTTTTTCACTAACTATTATGAAATCAAGAAAACTTTCCACTATCTCAGGGCCATTTTCGGTGATCTTCACGTAACGAAGAACAATTAGACATTTGTTCAAAATGGCTTAGATAGGGCGTGCAGTCAAGCATAATGGAAAAGTATTTAGAAGCTTTGATGTCATTAACTATATGTTCTCTTATTTTTCCAGCGATAATTTCTAAAAATTCATCTTGGATTTAAGGAGAAAAGTAGCTGACCTGGCCCTTTTTATGGTGGAGATTGTGCTTTCTCTCAGTTGGGGATGATAATGAGATACCAGATCTATTGTGTTTAAAAACTTGCCACATCTAGGGTCACCAAAGTCTAGGGATTCATCAGAACCTCTTAATGGACTACCTTGTTTTGCTAAATGTATAACAACATTAATTATTACTTACAAAACTCCTCTCCAGTGTGTTTCCTCCTGTGCTATTTGATCCTGCAGCTATTTATCAATACCAGAGCATTTATTTAAGGATAATTCCAATGTTTTCCACAAGCAAAAATACTTTTTGTGGTTAAGTGAATTTTCATGCTCAGGAATCCTTTCACTCAACTTTTTCCACTGAGTGAAACCTTTCTCCTTGGCCAAAAACAGATACTTTTTGTTCAGAGAACATGTCAGAAAAATGTTTGCATGGTACACAAAACAAGGAATTTTTTTATTGACTGTATGTTAGCCATGTTTGGTGTACCTTTAGACCACCAGCCAATGTTTTGGTGAACCAGTCTTTGGTTGAGGTGTTACTTTGATCAGGCTCTACCTTCCCCTCGTTCAATAATCCTGATACTATAAAGCATCTTTCTGTATCCGAAAAGGCTGCAGGCCACTATCTGGGGTCTCTGAAATCAAAATGAATAGCAGGCTCCCCCTGGACGAGGTCCTTTGTCGGAATTGTAGAATCCGGAAAAAATGCCTTTGATGTTCCAACAGTAGTCGATAAATGCTGCTCAGACACAGTGCATGGTTGGAACTCATCTTCATTGATGAATTGTTACTGGAATTTGAAGTTCTTCTTGGTGGCTTCTTGCCCGTTCACACTCTGTTCCAGTTACACATACCTCTTGAATTGAATGTTCTTCAGGATCCTTTCTGCTACTGCTACCACCTACAAAACAAAACCAAAGTAATTAGACTTGTTTGATCAATGAGTAAGTCTAGATATGTGATTTCTGTGTAAGCTATTGCTATACTATTTTGAAATTCTAATTTCAGCTGTTAAATCCTATACTCTTTGTCTGAAACAATTTTTATAAGTCTAACAATTGCTGCAAAGGGTTGAAAAAAGAGGGGTGAAATTAAAAAATAGAATAAAATTTATACCATTAACACTATTAAATTCATTACTTTTTATTGTAAAACCTAAAAATATTATCTGCAAGCTTCGTCCAAATTTGTTTTTTATATGCCCAGCCATTACTGCAAGGGGCGGAAAATAACAGGGGTTGAAAGACAAAAAAATCATCACTCCATTAGTAGGCACACAATTAAATCGGTACAAATTGTTTGAAAATCATAATTTTTATCTAAAACATTTGTATTAAAATTGTTTTGATGATTCAAACCATTATTGCAAGGAGTTGAAAAAACTTGGGGTTGGAGTAAGAAAATAAATAATATCTTTCAACCATGTACACTACAAATCCATTCCTACTTTTTTTAAAATGTCTAAATATTGTCTAAAACTATTATTAAAATAATTTTTTATCTGACCAAGTATTACTGCAAGTAACATGGTTTGAAATTAAAAAAGAGGCATTATATTTTTTAAATATACCTATATACTATCGAATCCGTAATAATTTATTTATAAATTCTTAATTTCATCGAAAACCTTGGCTGAGACAATTTTTGTTGAAACAAATTACTATCGCATACACAGGTTTTGAAATTTAAAAAAATTCAAATCATCCTTAGTAAGTATCAAATTTGTTTGAATTTATTTTAAACCGTCTTAATATTATCATAATCCTTGGTGCAAAGAAAATTTTTATATGACCACTTTTTTAGTGCAAGTAATAAAAAAAAAGTATTAGAAGGTCAAAAAAATTAAATAATTACCTACCTTAGCTGACACATAATATGAAAATTGTTCTTTGCTCTTTAATGCTGGATACATTGAGTTAGAAATGAACAAATATTCAATCAATTATTTTGTAATATTGAAGAACATAAATAATTTAAGTACATTAAGTAACTAAAATGTTCCGGAAGTTTATAGGAGTCTTCAAAATACTTCCAGAGTAAATATATATTACTTCAAAATCTACATACGCCTGTAAGCTGTGCCAAAAGGGTTTTTTTTTTTTTAAATTTTTATTTGAAAGGTCTATTTGATCCCATTTACATAAAAATATTTTTATATCCTGGCTACCGAACGGGTATCTTAAGATTATTGCTAATCCATCCAGTATTTTTGAGTTTTTATAGTGAACCTTGCTCTCTCAAAATGCAGTCTGCTAAATCATTGATTTAAAAAAATATGATTAGAAAATATTTAAATTACCGCTTTTCCAAGGATGTTGTTATTAATTACCTAAGAACCTACAAAATAGTACAATAATTGTATACACATAAATATCAAGTTTAATCATACATAATTTTGCTTTACAAAGTGTTGAATTAAACATATTTTACCGGCAAATAGGTAGATAGACATACATGCGCAGCAAAGTACTAATGTCCTTTGTTTGCGTACGGACTTAAAAAATGTTGTTCAAAATTATGTATTAGATCTAACGGTGGTTCTATTTAAGTTCTAATGCAATACTTTTCTATTACAAAAAAGAAAAAAAGAAAGTAACATTTAAAAAAAATTATTGTTACCTTATTTTTTTCAAGTACGTTAATAACGTACCTTCTTCATTTAACGTCTTTGACACTAAGCCAAGATGATGAAAATGATGCAGACTGGCGAGCTTCTTTTTCTCGTTCTTTAGCTCTTCTTTTGAATTCTGGACCAGACGGTTTTTTTGACATGTTTTGAGATTAAACACGATTGTCAAACACAATTGAAACAGTTTACGAAATTGTGTATTTACAAATAGCAAAAGTGACATAACTGAGAGAACAGAAATGCTACACACATGAAAAGAACTCCCGTGTGAATGATCCTACTGGGTTGTGGTTGTGAACAACTGAAGCTATTTCAGACACCCGATGCCTAACCTGGCCTGGGCGGGGCGGTGGGGGTGAGAAATGTCGCGACTTTCCAAGGTCGGGTGGGGATTTCCCTCCATGGTTCCCACAGGGCCACGGCAGAGTTGTCAGACGTACAATTTAGAAGGTATTTGTACCTACCAAAATTCAGTGGTATGTAGTACCTACCAGTTACCACTGCACTATCGCAAGTTAGATTGTACACGAATAATATAATTTTTATTAGCTTATATGTATATTTTTCGCTTCCAATATGAATAATTCCGTTAAACTGCCCTAGACTTTTTTGTGGTTCTAACACTACGATATTAAAGTAAATATATATAGTATAAATTACTCTGCCAGTTCAGCGGCGCCCGGGGCACAAGCCCCGTCTGCCCCCCCCCCGTTTCGCCCCTGCATGTTGTTGTTTCTAAAACCATTAAAATCATTAAAATAATGATTTTGGACGGTTAATTAGGTTAGTATAGCTAAATTAAAAAAAAAATAGGGAGGTTGTGTGAATGGTTTGTTAGGTCAGGATAGCTACATATTAAATTAGAAATTCTTAAACAACCATTAAAATGATTTGACAGAATTTTTTTGTAGCTATACTAACCTAACTAACCGTCCGCAGTGTTTTAAAGTATTTATAATGTAGTCAATTGACCTTTTTAAATATAAGTTGTCCAAAACATGCATACACGCAGCCACCGTTTTTCATTAATGACGAATACGTCGTGATTTAAGCATCATAATAATATTAATGTAAAAACAAGCTGCAAATCAAGTAATTTGTTGTTACACTAAATTAAGAAAAGTTAGCATAATTGAAAAGTATGCCGGATAACACTTACCTAACTACACAGAATAGCAATAAATGTCAGTTTGCGCCTTACTTAACAGGTCCTGTACAGTTTCATATTAACATCAATTTCTCAAAAGTATTATGAATTTTGTATCTCCGCTTACAGTAAAAAATAGTGGAAGGTCTATTGCACACAATAAAGGTGTTTTCGAATTTTTATTTACACTTATCTAACTACACAGAATAGCAATAAATGTCCATGCACGCTTTACTTATCTGGTATTGTACAGTTTCATATTAACATCAATTTTTCAAATATGTAGTATTAAAATTTTGTATCTACGCTTTCGGTAAAAAATAGTGGAAGGTCCATTGCACAAAATAAGGGTAGTATTCGAAAAAAAAAATTTTTTGAAGAAGGCGCCCCTTAAAGTAATATTCACCAAAATGTGTCCTCTCCTTCGTAACTACCCTCTTTACGTGTCTTGTCCACCTAAGGTCACGTTGCTACACAATCCCAAAATACTTATACTGTGTGGCTTCCTCTATATCAAGCCTATGACATGGGTGTGAATTAAAGGAAAACTGAGGCAGTTTGTAGACGATTGTGTAATTTATTAGGAAGAGAGCAGTGAAAAGAGGTTACAGGATGATGTATATCAATTACTAAGGTGGAATTCAAATTAAAGATTAATGTAAACTGAAATTTCTTCCATTTAATTAAAAAATACATTAATTTTTTTTTCCTAACAATATGTTGCATATGTCTGAATGTACTTACCAGCAAGTTTACTAGATGCTCCAAAAACATTAAAGAAACCAGTTGTGGTACTGTGGCCCCCACAAGGTGGAGGCCCACATTTTACCACTATCTGTTCTTAATTTGTTGTTTGGAACCCCTCTGCGTTAGGTGTGAATTACTTCACTTTTTTAGATTAATAAACTGTACTTTAAGAAAAGCTTTGATAAACTGGTACTTAATACTGATTTACATAGGCAGTTGAGGAAAATAATTTCCATTAATGTATAAAGACATTGTTATGGGTGTGACTTGGCAACTTTACTGCACGAATAAGGTTGTGTAGTCGTAGACTACCTGCCTCAGCACCAAATGTGATGAGAGGTATTAGTTCACAGCCAGTAGAATTCGTTGTTTACTCCGAATTCTAATTTCAGTACTCACAAATTGCTGAATACATTTTTGTAATACTTGTCAAACCTGTTACTCAGAATATGGGGATTAAAGCTGCCCCAGCAATTAATGTTTCTGAGTTCTGGTTTGGAATTTTGAGCAAACCATAGTAGATAGTGAATACAAAATGCTATCAGAGTGAGTCAGTTAAATATTATTAACAAGAAGCAAATCGCTAAGAACCGAAAAAAGGGGGGTAGTAGAAAAGGGTTAGAAGTATTTTGCTGACAATTCAGAAATTCTCATAAGTTTACATTTTTCCCAGGTGTGTACAAACCTCAATTAAAACTTCTACTACATTAATTGATTCAGTTAGTATACTTGGTTTGGCTGGAAATTAATTAACAAATTCAAGGATACATAATTTTTATTATCAAAAACTTTTCTAACAGCAAATTGACCCTAAAAAAAATTACATCGTGTACAATGTTTATTATAGTACACTTTGTGTGAACATGTAATTTATTTTCATGTTACCTTTTTACTAGTAATCACAGCCTGAAGTTTATCAGTTAATTTCAAAATCTTACTGTATACACAACACTATTAATATTTAATATACAAACAATATATATGTTTACATATAACAGAAATGTAACACATTGGGTTTGCAAATAATAAATTGTACATAGCTTTAAAAAACATACTTTAAGATGTGATTCACTAATTCTAAATATCTCATCACAATAATACAATTCATTATATCCTCCTCTATTTTATTAGTGATAGAATTTTCAAAATCTCGGCTGTCTGAGCATAAATTACATAAATCAAGATTATTATGCAATAACTGAAGCACAGAAAAGTAGTTACTTTCAGTTGAAAATTACAGTCAATCAAAACATGGGCTGGATTGAGGCAAAACATATTACAACCAAACTTTCTAAGCTTATTGATAACACTAGGCTGAAGAACAGATTAAGGCCATATTTCACAGATTATTTTATTTTTCTATGTAAAAGAGTTGTGCATGGATACTTTAAAACTGTAGTCGTTTTTTGTTTAAGAACCATAATTTTCAATATATTTCACTTCTAAGTTGATAATTTAGGGTTTTTGTGTATCTTTTTTTTAATTAACTATCCATTTTTTCCTTACTAAATTCTATTTGATGTGATCTGTACCATCTGCACAACAAAACAACATATTATGAATGCGATAAAGCAAGTTGCTGAATGTGTGTTGTAGTCTTAAGTGATGCTTGAATAAGCACAAATATTTTGGTAAAAATCACCATTAATCTCTCGATGGAAAATTTTCAGATTTTGTTAATCAATAGTTTGAAACTTAATCTGTGAAATAAAATCTGTTTCGAATTTCTTTGTAATTTGGAGCTCCCAAAAAACATCCAGTTTTGCAACACTGAATTTGTTATAAGTCAGTTGCCTTCAACACTCTTCTCTTGGACTGTACAGTAGTTAAGCCTGTGTTGCACGCACCCGGCCACCCGCTGACACCCATGGCGCGCGGAACTGTCTGCCCCCCCTCGGGCAGCAGTAGGCTGGTCTTTGACCTTGAAGATTAGTCACACAAACAAAGACACTTTCCAAGATTCAACTGGCAGAGTGAGCATCAGCTGGAAGACGTAAAGTGAAGTAAAGTTTGTGGAAATAAATGCTATTTTAGCTTTACGTATTAAACTTTCTCATAAATTTTTTTTTAATTGCTAATATTGATGGGCAAACCAATTCTGGGCAAACCTCGGACTTTTCGTCCACGGAAACGAAATAAACATGCGAAAACTGCGAACGAGAAATGGAGGAAAAGAAGGAAAGCAAGTAACATTGATAATGAGGAAGAGGAGTAAGCAAATATATATACTACTACCAGCAGACGTCTGTGCACGCGAGTCCCCTCCTGCTTGCTTGACTGAAGTTCGTCAAGACGCGGTCTCTAGCTGGGCGACAACGGTACGTCCCGGCGGTATATGCGCGTGCCTAAAAACATTTGCTCTTTGTAACAACAGTAAACATTAGATAACAGTACGGAACACGGAGGTATTTGTTAGCTACAACATAAAACAGTAGTATTGTTGTGTGTAATATTAGTTATATAATTTTTCGTTAAGTGTATGCACACAAATAGTGTAGGTACAGTAAGCATCACTTTATCATTTCGTAACAAAGAACTATCGCTCATATGGGAAAGTTTGTTGTGTCCGGATACAATCAAATGAAATGTAAGAATTACGGTTATCAACAATAAACACATGCATACATTTTTTTTCTTAACATAAACAATACAATATGTGAACAGTCAGTGGGTACAGATTAACTTTCCCACCAATATTAATACAACTTGTACGAATATAATTCATAATATAAATGCAAACATAATTTATAGAAGTTTTTTTTGCACATTGCAAACATTGTTTAAGCGGTTTTGCTAATGGTTAACCGGCACTACAACAATCGTCACTATCACTGGCCTCTATGGACAAGTCATCGTCGGTGCTTTCTTCACCAAGATGAATAACAAATTCATCCAGTGCAATTTCCATTACACAGTCCTTCTTCCAATAATAATCTTCTCTTTCCTCAACGTGTCTCACGTAGCCTTCCCATTCACCTTTACTTACATTTTCAACTGCATCTGTAGTTAACTTCAGGAGAGCTTGCAATGACAATTTTCCAGATACGTTCCGCTCACGAACATGCTGTTTTATTTTTGCCCAACCCAGCTCAATAGCATTGAGATAACACATGTACGGTGGCAAACGAAGTACTCTCTGACCATGTTGTTTTAAAAGTTTATCCACTCGAAATATCATTTCTTTTGGCCTGTCTTGAGCCAACAAGTCAAGTAGCGTAACTTTACGCATGCTTGGGTCACATGTTATGCCTTTCCGGTTCAACCACTCAATAATGTCATTTTTTGTTGCGATGGGCACTTGTCTTGCTGTTTTGAATTGTATGGGGCATTGTCCATAACAATTTCCGAAGCAGGAGGTAAATTAGGAATAACCTTTTCTACTAACCATTTTTCAAAATTTTCCGCATTCATTTGCCCGTGGTAATCGCCACTTGCAGCACCGGCATTAAAAACTAAAAGAGCATTGTCCAGAAAACCATTTGCGGAACCAATGTGTACAATTATCAATCTGTTCGACACATTTCCCGGCGTCAAAATACCTTTCAGAATCTGTTTTCTGCCATCACGTTTGTATCAATCCACGATTCATCCAAGCAAAATATTGTGTGGCCTTCTTTTCTTAATTGCCTCATTTCCGTAAGATATTTCGAACGCCACATCACAATGTCACTACGTTCAATGAGTAAATAACGTTTCTTCTGACACTTTTTCCACACAAATCCCATGTCGTGAAGGATTCTTCTCAGTGATCTCTCACTCCACTGCCATACAATTTTCTCATGTAAAACAGGCATTAGTTTACCTATTGTTGGAACAATCTTTTTCGTGGTATAGAATTCCTCTATTGTGTCTCGTATAACTCTCTTGTCGAAACTGTCCAGCTCAATGCAGCCTTTCGTTTTGGGCCTGCGAATAAAATTAGTCTCTACTTACAATTATGCCAAATGCAACAATAAAATAATTATCATCAAACTTAAATTTATGCAGTTGTGAAAAATGTATCTTACCAAGTAAAAAAAGAAATTTATCTTAATTTTTTATATGTTACAGGAACAAAAATAAGCATACAAAATCACGCAAACCCAAAATACTGTACTTTCCAAAAGAAACTATTAACAACATTGCTCGTAATAACTGCATTTTGTAGTGCAAATACTAACTAAATTATTCAGTAAATTTGACAGTGAATCATTGCAGCAATGACATTAATTAATGCATTTTAAATATTTTGTTTAAACAGTGTATATTGACAACAACCTGTTCCAGATCAATGCAAAATTTTTCGCTTGTTTTAAATATTATATTCACCTTACTTGCTTTTCCCTGGGGTCGTTTGGGGCTCGTTTGGACGTTCTCTGATGGCTTTACGCATACTGCATATGGCTCTTTCACTAACTCCGGTATATTTCACAGCTCTTGCTGTTGCCCTTTGAAGCGGCTCCAGAAGACAGCCTCTTTTAGCCTCTTCATCGCAACACTGAATCACCGACTTTATAATTACACGTTCACTGCTGTGAATAACTTTCCCGTAACGCTGTGACCGTCCTTTACCCTCCATAGCCTTCCACGTGACTAAACTAGGGGTGGCTAATGTTCGTACAACAGCTGATAGCGTAATCTGACCTGCGCGCGCATCTCTTCCCCTCTCGCATTCGTTACCCCGCTTCCCCCCACTCAGGCATGCACAGACGTCGCCCGGTAGCTATATATATATTAATAATCTCAGTTTAATCGGAATAGAATAACAATTACTTTAACATGAAACAATATAGTTACATATTTGAAGTAATAAATACATTTCTACATATCGCGGGAAATTTTCTATTCTGGTTTTATAGTTTGTTGAGCACTACATTTAACTTATTTAATTAATTTTTTCTTCTCTCAAGTACAGCGTAAGTAAAAGTATGAATCATATAACTGGGACTGTATTTGGAAGTATAGAAATACTATAGCATCAAGTTCCTGCTCTGAATACATTCATAGTGTCAAGCCTTATTGCCAAGTGCTTTTTACGAGTCTCCAGAAAACTCAGCGCACAAAGTTTCATAACATAATTATTTTCTCAAAATAAACAAACATATATATAAGATTGCCTTAAATTGTATAATAATGTTTCAAATATATTTTATAAGTCATTATTTAACATTTGTCCATATTACTTAGCATGACATTGTATCATTGATATTACCCGCCTGCCATGATTAGGTAGATTTCGAATAAAGGCTACCTATTGTAGCCGTTCTCACGGTGCAACTTCCGGAAAATTTTTACAGTTTTTAGTTTTATGGTCTACAGACCCCAAAACTATAGTCAACTCAAAAGTTTATATATACACACACACACACAGACACACATCAAATTTTTATGGACACGATAACAGCCACAATTTTTTACAAATCACTTCTAAAATGATACATAAAATATAGCTAATGGGTAAAATCCGACCCAATGGGTAGAAATGGGGAAGGTTTTCCGAAAAACAGAAAAACAGCAATAACTCCCATAATATGATGAATATCACATCCGTTAGTGTCTAATAAATTCTAGTGAAAACACGATTTTTTTTTGTTTGGTCTAAACTAATATTTTATACAACCAACTATAATTGCAAAGGATGAAAAAAACAGGGGTTGAAGAACAAAAAATCTCCTTTGGCACAGCCTACAGGCATAGGTAGATTTCAAAGTTACTATTCCTTCTGTAAATATTTTTTTAACTTCTATAAACTCATTGATGGTATGTAATAGTGTATCTACTGAGAGAGTTATGTATTTTTTTAAATTCTTCCCCTTATTTTCAACCCCTTGCAGCAATGGTTCGTCCGATCGAAAATTGTTTCAGATAAAAGTTTTAGGTAAAAATTATAAAACTATTATACAGTTTTTAAAAATTCAATGTTGTGGCTTCGAAGGAAGTTGTGATTTTTTTTGTTCGTCAACCCTTGTTTTTTCAACCCCTTGCGGTTGGTCGCATAAAAAATTATTTCAGACAAAACATGTACATAATAATTTACGGTTTCACGATAAAACAGAGATGATTTAACAGAGTACATGGTACATAAATTATGATTTTTTTTTTATTCTACCCCTTTCAACCTCCTGCAACAATGGTTCATCTTATCAAAAATTGTTTCAGACAAAAATTATAAGATTTACAAACAATTTGAAAGGATTGAATATTGTCTCTATTGAGGGAGTTATGAATTTTTGTTTAAATTTTAACCCTAATTTTTTCAACCCCTTCCTTAATGGTTCGTCTAATCAAAACTTCTTTCAGACAAAAGTTTTAGATACAAATTATTAGGAAAATACATAATTTGTAAGAATTCGATGTTTTGCCTACGAACAGAGTTATGATTTTGTTTTTGTCCGCCAACCCTTGTTTTTCAACCCCTTGCAGTTATAGTTGGTTATATCAAAAATGTTTTATGACAAAATATTTTGGCATTACTCCTACAAGTTTTACACATTCAAACGGATGTATTTATCTGTTTTTCTAAAAACCTTCCCCATTTCTACCCCTTTCGTCCGATATTGCCCATTAACGATTTCGACCGAGATTTTTCACATTTAGATTTTATGTATAAGTTTGGAATTGATTTGAGAAAAATTACAACAGTTATCGTGTCCACAAGAAAGTGATTTTATATATATAAATATATATATAAATAAATAAATAAATATATAAATAAATATATATATATAAACTTTTGAGTTGACGGTGGTTTTGGGGCCTATGGACCATGAAACAAAAAAATATATAAAGATTTTCAGGAAGTCGCACCTTTGTAATGGCTACAATAGGTACCTAGTATTTCTTTGAAATCTACCTAAAAAAAATCATAATTTTCTCCGTAGGCACACCATAAAATTCGTTCAATCTAAAGGTATGTATAAAAATTCAGCTTCCGTATGTTTGTGGCCTCAAAACTCGGAAAGTATACGTTGGATTGAATTGAAATCTTTACACAACATTGCATTTTAACAGAAGGTGTTTATATGAAATAAAAGGTTGGGAAAATTCACAGGAAAAGTATGAAAAAATTATTTTATATACTTTTTCCTTGCCTGGCCCGGACATGGCGTTGAAAGAAGTGTTACGCCCCTCGTGCCTCAACATAAATTATTTTAAATTATTTAAAAAAACCTGGAAACTGCTGGGCAAAAATAATAAGAAAAATAAAGTTATTTACCAGAGGTGGCACGAGGTGGTGAACAAGACAATTTGTAACTCCCTGTACACAGGCAACTTGGGAGCTAGTGGATATTTTAAAAGGAAATAGGTGAATATGAAACAAATAAATCACCACATAGGTAGGTTGGTCTATAGGTATCCCGGTTTATTCAGCCTAATTAAGTTCAACGTGTTTGTCAATAGTTTTGGATTAATTAAGTTTCACAAAGAAAGGTATAGACAAGATTTTAAGCTTACTTAACGGTGGGCCGGCCCGATATTATTAAAACAATTTACATTATATTAATTACACATCATCACAGAACAAAAAAAAATTGAAATATTCCACCATATTAGATTCTTTCACTGATTACATTGATTATCGTTTCTGATTATTTTACATATTCTTGTGTATAAAGTTATTAAGTCACTGTTCACTGGTTTGCATTTAATAAATTTAGTTCATTATAAGGGAGAGATATATATCTAATATCACTCGGGTCTTCAAAGTATGACCAGGAGGCGCGGACCGAACACCGCGTGGAGGCCGCGGAAGAAACCATAAATTAGGAAAATTCGAAGAAGTTATAGTAACTAATACCTAACTTGCTGCCTAATGACAAGACTGACTGGCTACTGTTCAACTGGGATCACATCCCCTAAGAAAGCTGACTACATCTTTAATTGAAGGCGATTCCGTCGTAGCCGCGACAAGAGATGGCAAGCAGGTCTGCCCGACCTGCAGCGCGGTTAGTAGCCAATGTCAAAGTCCCTTGATGGCGGAACACACTCCTAATTAAAACGGGCGCTAAGGCACTAAGGAAAAGGAGGGGGAAGTTTCGGGTCTAGGCCGAAAATTTCCGAAGGAGTCCGAGGCGGGCGTGACAACAACACAACATGCGCGCTCTCTCCCGGCGGTAACAGGAAGCTACAAAGAATCGACTTTAACTGGACGCGACTTGAAAGCATAGGGGCTTATGGCGTCGTGGAGCTGCTCTCTAGCGGCGTAAAGGGGAACTAATGGAGGAGGTGAGCTGAATCGCCACCACGTGTCACGGGCTTTGGGTCTGCTCGCTGGCGACCCGGGCTGAATCCAGGCTGCTAACGTCTTGCAAAAGATCAGATTGGCCCCTGAGACAAAAGGTCCCTCGAACCATCGCCGCAAAGTTTAACTCAGTAGAGTTCACCAGCCTAACAAAGTGTAAATCACCCTTTTGTAACCAATCAATTTGAAAAATAAAATTTCCAAAAATAAATTAAAAACTATAATAAAAGATAAAAAAACCGTGCCGTAATACCTAATTTCCGGCACAGAAGGAAGCAGGCTAACAATTTATTTCCTTGCTCTCTACTAATAATAGACCATCGCAGCGCTATCTCTACATTTGAAGGTTAACTATAACCAAATATATTTTTCCCCACAAGTATTGCAAAAATAAACTTCTTTGAAAATCATGCTTTGTTTTGTTCCTCCTTTCATCCATGCAAACACTTGTGCCACCATGAAGCGTGGCAGGGTACAGCTAGTTGTTTATTAATTACATAAGATTTTTATCAAAAAATTTTATCTGAAGAAATTTTTGATAAGACGAACCATTGCTGAAAGGGGTTGAATATACAGGGGTAGAATCTGAAAACTATTCGTAATCTACCTGCTTCTATAGGCTGTGCTAACAGGTGTTTTTTTATCGTGTTCGGTGTAGTTCGTATACATGTACTGTTAATTTTAAAGCATTACGGATATTGTTACGATGTGTGGGAGTGATAAGGATTCGTGAAGGATAGCCCAATTAATTCTTATATGTACAGTTTTTATTCACACGAATATTTACACTTTTATTTGACAAAAAGGTCACGCTCAAGAGTCCGGTCTCTGTCCACTAAAGTCTCACGCGGATTAATCGGTCGATAGCACCGCTCATTGGGGCCTCGACCGCTCCTTAGCCAGTCTCTGGCCGCTTACCGATGTCTTCGTCGCACACTCCTTTTCGCTGCGCCGCCCTGCGTCGCACAGCCATTGCACCTCCTCTTCAGTCACAAGTCTTCGATCGCCGATCAGTCGCTCAGAAGTTGCCGCGCAAGGCACTCGCTGGTATCGCTCGGGATCGCCGCTCTTTGCTGGCCTCCCCGCAGGCTGGCGCCGTTGCTTACATAGTTCTCCATCATAACTCTGGAACTCTCTTTAGCGTGCCTTTGACGCAGCGAAATACCCAGAACAGAGGCATTATTAGAACGCCGAGACGTCCAGAACAGTCATGTGAATGGGAGGCGGCTCACTTCAAAGGGGTTTATTGACGTTATCACAGAGATGCGTGCCGCGGAGGAAAGGTGGTGTACAGGGGGAGTGGGGCGGCATGTGGTCGGACCTGGGCCGCTATCGCCCTCAGAAATGTTAGACGTCAGTGTAAGTTACTCACACAAGGTTGTTCTGCGCCTGGCACTCTGCCGACCGTAACATTATTAAAACACTGCTATGTATCACAGGGAAAATTTGATATACTAAACTTTTATTTTTTTTTTCCGCAGAAATAATGTGGAAGGAATACCAAACATGTCTGGAGTTCAATGGCTATCAAGCAGTGGCAACGCGTCTTCTTCGGAAAGCGAATCTTGTGCGTCGTTATATGACAAAAAGGAAGATAACGATGAATTGTCAATATCTGATGAGGAAAGTCTTCCGGATCTGTTGGTTGAAAACGTTATTTCGTCTGTTCCTACACTAGCAGAAAACCGAATCGTAGACATCGAACATTTTATGAAAGAAGTAGTCTACGAGCACCCAAACATTTGCACACTTGGGCGTTTTGAACTCAAGAGTGAGAAAAAAAATGGCTTAGCTTTCCAACTAAGTTATTATTGTGACAACTGTGAGAAACACTACAAAATATATTCTGCTCACAAAGAAAAATATAATGACATCAATAATGGACATGTATGGGGAGTAATGTCTGTAGGCATTGGATATTACAAAGCTGAAGAAATGTTTAATGTAATGAATATTCCACATATGAGCTACAATAAGTTTATAAAACATGAAGAATCCATTGGAAAGGTACTTGGGTGAATGTTTGTAATATATAATTTTATGACAGTTCTGAGATATATTTAATCTTTCCTAGACTGAACAGAGTTGTTTCAGAGAGTGATAAAGGCAGATCCATTACTTTTTTTAAGAAGAAGGTAACTATTTATATGTTAATGCAACAAAGTCAATTTTATTCAAAGTTAATTTGTTACAGAAAGTGACGTGATCAGTCTTCAGGCCCCTACCCCTTCCCTAATTCCAGCAATGTCGTATCATCATATTCATTCAACTTCAAACGTAATATCTCTGTGGAAATGAATTGCATAATTTTTATGTATAGTAATGTCATAGAGTATAGTGATGTGGGTGGATATCTTAGTCCAGTAGCTTCACATTTTTACATTCTTAATGCATAATACAATACTCGTTAACTTGATCATCAAAACACAAACAATTATAATTAGAAAATAATTTTTCATGTTTTATTTTTCAGTCTTGGGAGAATAATCTGTATCAACAGATGAAAGATAATGCAGAAAAGGAGAGAGAGATAGCGCTAGAAAAAAATCACACAAAAGATGGAATCCCCTACATTCTAGTTTTGGGAGATGGAGGATGGAGTAAAATAAGTTATGGCCATGGTTATAGTTCAACTGCCGGAACTATGACTGTTTTGAAATTTTATGTTTCATTCTCCCATTTTGATTGCTTGATCGTTGAAACTTGAATACACATATTGGGAATACCATTTTATAAAACAAATATTTTTGCTTCTTTCTGCCAAAATAATTGAAAAATAAGATTTTTACTTTTAAATAGATTTCAAAGAAAGCCAACCTATTGTATCAATTACGCCTTTACTATATGCAACTGCTGGAAAAAAAATATTAAATAGTTTTTCGTTATCCTTCGTCACAGCGTTAACTCAGTAGTGTGTGTATATATATATATGTATGTTTGTATATATATATATATAAAACTTTTTTAATGATTACGATAACTGCCATAATTTTGCTTGAATCACTTTCAAACTGATAGCCTACATGAAATATAATAATGGAAATTCTTGGTTGATTTCGTTGATGCGCAAAATACGACCAAAGGTGTAGAAATGGAGCAGGTTTTTTAAATAACAGAAAATTCACAATAACTCCCATTATGTCAAAAAAATCACATCATAAACTCGTTGGAGTAATACGAAAATGTTTTGACAAAAATACTTTTTATACTACCTACGATAACAGCAAGGGGTGGAAAAATTTCATAACTCCCTTAGTAGGCACACCATCGAATCCGTTCAAATTGTTTCTAAAATTACATATTTATAACCTTTGGCTTAAACAAATTTTGATAAAAGAAACTATTACAGTAAAAACAGTGGTTTATAAAATTATTAAAAAGTTGCTTACCATTAAATTGGTTTAGAATACATTAGAAACATCTTAATATTATCTTAAAACTTGGTTCAAAGCAAATTCTTATACGACCACGTATTAGTGCCAGGGATGCAAAATAGTGTTTTAAGATAAAGTATACATAAAATGAAATTCTTTGTTAGCTATTTATTCAGTGCGAAATGAATTAGGTTCCAAACACTGGAAACATTTTCTCGGAATGTAATATTGGATAAGATATAGGTTGTTATATATTAAGTTATTTAATTGGTCCAGATGTTTATAGAAGTTTACATAAAATTTCCAGCAGTAAAGGGTATTTCCATCTACCTACACCTTTAGGCTGTGCTGAAAGGAATATTTCCATTTGTAGTCTGCCTTCCTTTTTATAATTTTAGTTACGAAATTCAGCTAAAAGAGAGTACTTTAAGTTATTAATTTTAGTCAATATATAAAAGTTAACAAATTATTCGTATTGTGTTTTAATGAAAACAAAGTTTTTAATACTTATGTTATTATTACAGGCTGTAATTATTGGCATGGAAACTAAAAAACTACTTTACCTTGGGGTAAGAAACAGTTTTTGTTTCTTGTGTGCTCGCAGCAAGTCCGAAGGTAAAACAATAGCACCTCACATTTGCTACAAGAAGAATATGGAGCAGAGCATCATTGTGGAAGGGTTCAATAAAAGTCTCGAACAACCATGGACTTCTATACCTCAACTGCATAGGGGATGGTGACTCCAGTGTGTTTGCTCGCATTGAAGAACAGGTGTCCTACAGCCGCTATGTGGAAAAAAACTGAATGCAGTAACCATATTACGAGGGCATTCAGTGATGGCTTACATAAACAAGCTCGAAACACTGCATATCCACTACAAGGAAGACGTGTTCTGACTGAAGCTGTAGGTGGAGTGACGAGAATAGAACGTCTGGTAAAAGGAGTGAGAACTGCAATAAAATCTGCTTCAACCCTAGAAGATGAAGCTGAAGCATGTGTGGCTATCAGGACTGATGTATCGAATGCACTTGAACATGTGTGTGGAAGACATGATAAGTGCGGCAGTTTCTGCAAATGCAAAACCATCGGTGAACATGACATTATGCCAGTCCTAGAGTCAAGCAACTTAGCGAATCAAATTAGGAAACTAATGGACCGCATTACTCGTAATGCAGATAGACTGACTGCAAACGAAACAACAAATCAGGCTGAAAGGTACGTTAGTATTTTGTCATGTATGCCTATGTGTGAGTGTGTGGTACTTATTTATTTTTGCTTATAACAAACCAAGTTTTAAACTTGTTTTCTCACGAAATATTACCAATTTTATTTTCAGGTTTATGAGTCTCGTTTCAAAGTTCTGTGGTGGTAAAAGAGTTGACCATACACAAAGAGGGTCATTGGAGCAGGAATCTCTCATTCATCAGGTCCATCGTGGCACACCATTGCGTGGAAAAAAATGTGTGGAAGAAGTCCAGGAAAAACTTTGAAAATATTGTGCTCTAGGCGTGAAAAATTCAGAAAATGTCTGAACAACAAGTTCATTAAGTCCAAATGGCCTAAAAAGAAGAAGAAAGGTACAATTGCTTTAGATAACAATTACAGAGCAGAAAGCTTAGAGCCAGACATACCTGAAGTTGAAATGCAGAAGAAGGCGGGAGAATTACTAAATAAATTACGTGACGATGTCTGTACTCATGATAAGCTGTTCGCTTTAAAAAGGAATACGTAAGGCCAGCACGACAAAGCACTTTGGTGAACAACACGTCTGAATCGTCTTACAGCATCCAGTTTTGGATTAGTAATTCGAAGATTACATCATACTTCTTGCCACAATCTTGTGAAGAACATTCTCTTAAAGAAAGAACTACATACTGAGGTGATTAAATTTGGAAGGCTACATGAAAAAACAGCACTGTGCAAATATGAAGAGATCACTGACGTGACTACAGAAAAGTGTGAAATATTTGTGTCTCAGACAGTGCCCTACTTCGGTGCTTCTCCAGACGCTCTAGTAGGCAGTGATAGCATTGTAGAGGTAAAATGTTTTCCTTCTATTGGTGAAAATAAATTTTTAGATGTACTTAAAGGAAAGCGCTTGAATTGTTTAGAAGAACAAGACGGTAGTCTGCATCTCAAGAAATCTCACAGTTTTCATTACCAAATTCAGGGACAGCTTAACATTTCAAACAAACAGTATTGCGATTTCATTGCCTACAGCAGCAATGACTTCTTTGTTCAAAGAATTTTTAAAGATGAACAATTTTGGCATGACAAGATACTACCAAAGCTGACGTGATTCTACTTAGAATGCATGATACCTGAAATAATAGATAGCTGCATAAAGAGGAAAATGAAATGCAGAGACCCTAAATATATTTTAAAAGCACAAGAAAAGAAACAAATGGCAAGTAAATCAAAATTAAAAAATGGTTAGGTTTTTCTATAAATAACTGAACATAAAGCTTTGATACCAAACTAAAATGCTATATTAGGCCTAGTACTTTGCAAAAGTTAAATATTAGTAATAATAAAAGGCAACTGCTTTATCATATATAGTTTTTTTGTTAGAAGTGTTTGGAACTATTGCAAGAATTTGTGTGTGTTTTTTCATCTGCTGCCATAAACATTCCATACATATATTTTGGCATATAGTTCATTTTAATACACTAGTTTTGTTTGTTTTCACAATAAAATATATTGCATTAATGAATTATGTTATAAGCAGAAGTGTTTTCAGTAGCGAAAATATGTTTTCTCTTCAATTTATCTAGGAAATTTTCTTCATATTACAACATGTACAAGATGATTATTACAGAGGTTTCATAAAGTATGCTTGATCTGTCATAGTATGACTATGACTGCAATTGTTTCGTTTTGGGATCACATACAATGTAGTAAGCACATAACTAGTACGTTACACTATCGCACTGGAAATGTATGTATGTAGTTAAGAACTGAACAATGCATAAAATGACATACCCAAAAACAATACAGCAATATCATGCGTTTGTACTAAAGTATCAAATGCAAACGTCTTGTAAAGTTCAGGTGAGCGTAACATGTGGCATATTTATAATGACTTACATGAGACGATTTCATCATGGATGGTGATAAATCAAATTCAAAGACACAATTTTCTTCTTGTCTTCTTTGATTCGGGTTCATCATTGTTGGCAATAGCTTGTACACTTTTATTTCTTCTGGAATTTGATGGTTTCTTGACACTAAGTTTGTGCTGTCTTGCAGCAAATTCATTCATAGCCTTTGTAATATAGTCAGGATCTCGTATGGGCAACGACCGCGGTCATCGCGGGTCTACAAGTTCTGGCAGCATACAGTTTAAGTAAAACTTTGTCAATTGCTGCTCCATTTGATCCTTCCAGAACAGATCATCTCTGTGAATATGTGTGGTTTTAATTCCATTTGGAGTCCAGAGCCCGAAGAGGCAGTAATTACGCCTTGTCACATGAAGTTGCCCTTGAACTTGGTAGAAAAAATGGTGATTCTTATATTAATGTCTGTAACAGTTTTTTTGTCTCGAGATATGTTCCAAAATGTGCATTTTCTTTTAAGAATTAACTCATCAGGACTTAGAACTTCTGGCTTTACTCCAGAAGATGGACATTTTACTTCCACAATACCATCTCTTTCAATCAGTCCATCTGCGCTGGCCCCTAGAAATTGTATTTCTTCATCAACAAACAGTCCACATGCCTTTACTTGTACATCACAAGTCTCTTCTAGCTTTTTCACTGCCTCTTTTTCGTGATCTCTACCCCATATCACAGCATCTGTATTGAAATCCTCATACAACAATGTAGCCACCAATTTTTGGCATGAAGTATGTGGTTTACGCCTACAAATAGTGCCAAAATTAGAAGCTGTCAACAATTTTCTCCTAGTTTCTTTCCACAGGCCGCACTCGCTTTGTAAAAGGGTACCATTCTGCAGTTTCTCACGCTCTTCAAATGTAGAGGGTAAGGATTTTAAAAATACTTCCTTAGCTAGGTTGTAATGTCATGTCTGGCTTTTGAGATTGGGGACCATAATCACTTTCAAAGGGAAACCTTGAGGATTTAGAGCTGTAGGTGGTAATCTTGCGCACATACTTTTTTGGTTTGTTTCTATGTTTCAGTGATGACCTTTTATTCTCAAGTGTTTTGGTGTACTTTCCTGGACTAAACTTGTACATGAATTTGTGCAGTTTGTAAAGTGGTCTTCTCGTGTTATATGCCACTACGGCAGCAGGACTCCGTCCACGATAGCTCCTTCTTAGACAATAATTTATTCGTTTGCCTCCTACAAATTTGGCAACAATATTATTGAACTGCTCTGGTGAATTGCTGTCAGCGTCCTTCAAGAGACTTCTTGCATTGTTCAAAATGCAACGGTTTTTGACATCCTCGATCAATGACAAAATTCCACTCTCTCGTAGCTCTGGTATAATAATTTTTTCCTCTTTGCCTGTACAAA
The DNA here is from genome assembly GCF_032445375.1 of Bacillus rossius redtenbacheri. NCBI lineage: Eukaryota > Metazoa > Arthropoda > Insecta > Phasmatodea > Bacillidae > Bacillus > Bacillus rossius. The sequence continues at coordinate 299,351,393 of NC_086330.1, read as the reverse complement.
AATATTTCTGACACCCCGAATGATCGCCAAAGATGTGCCGTGGAGCATTCAAAGCATCTTCTCTGAAGTTTCGCAGCTGTTCTAGTTCGCTGTAACTCGTATGGCTCTTCCAATGCCGCACTGAAGACACAATTGCTGTTCTCATTCTTAAAATGCTGCCAGCTAGAATTTTCCGCAAATTTATGTGCTGAAGTTGGCCATTGGTTGCAATTTCTTTCAATTTATTTGCATAATTACGTAGCACATGGTTTCTGCACTCAATTTTTACCACAGTGCGATCAGGATATGGTCGTATTTTAAACAGTATGTTGTACACACTGCAGTCACCATCTGCGATATGCGTACAGAATATCACTCTATACAGCTCAATACTGGATCGAAAACCCTCAGAAATTATGTCAGTTTCCATACTCCCTGCACTGCCATTCCAGTTTTTGTAGCAGATATGGACTCTGATTTCCTTTCCATTCCTTTCTGCATACGCACATATAGAACAATATTGATTCCTCACACTAATGAAGAAAACCTCTCTTGTATAAAATCCTACAATCACTGCCATTCCAGACAATGAACTGTAGCTGCCAGTCTTATAAGATCGTTTTGCATATGTCCCATCAGCAACAACAGGTAAAACTGGAATTCCATTAGCAACATAACCTCTTTCAATTGCAATTCTCGTTTTCTTCCATAGCTGTAGACTCCCAGCCATCGCACACTAAGTTATGATATTTCCCGTAGGTGTTAACAGACATAGCAGGAACATCCATGGCTGCTGTCAACTCTTCAAGTTGGCGATGGCCTGCGCCTATACACATCATTCCGGCCACAATAGCAGTGTTCATATCCATTGCCTGTTTCGCTGGATTGTCTGTCTGCACAGACATTTTGACATTACACATATTGCAATGAAGGGTGAAAATAGATATTTGTCCATGTCGCTTCTCACTCACTATGTCCATGTTATTTAAAGTACAACCAAAAGGACCATGCGAACTGACTTCTTGAAGCTTGTTAAAAAAGTAATTAATGTCAACAATGCGACGGCCAGATACTGTGTACTTCAGAGATTCTTCACTTTTTTTAGGAGATGCTGTAGGTAAACAAAAGCCATGTTCTTCAGGAGGCTGAACACATTCTTTCATGTTCTCTGAAGATGTCTCAGTATTCGTACGTCTGCAAACATAATTTTTTTAATTATTTTACCAAATTAAAATCCGTAAACAGAAACAACATGTAAAAGTCAATAATAAAGAAAGCCTCTTGAACATAATATTTTCTGCAGTATATTGAAGAGCTTACGAGAAACCAAAAAAAATATATTAATTTAGCACTGCATATGTTATGTCTACACCCATGTGGTCGATAAGCATGCTTTGTTAATACTTCTCATGCTCCTGGAATTAAGGATATCAAAAAAGTCATTAATAATTCTAATAAACTGACTAGTGGCAGCTGAATCTTGAAAATCAGAAAGTTTCATTACATTTCTCAAGAAATCTAAAGCATCTGCGACTGAAGTGCTAAGAACTTGCGTTGCCAAACGTACTTTCATTTTTAGATTTTGAAAATGTACATGCAATAATCTTACTTTATTGGCTAATGGAGACCTTCAGTTTCTTGAAATTCATGAAGCCTAACAACATACTGCCATGAAACAGTTTCACCATTTGCAGTGCTGAATTCCTTTTTTTTCTGCAAGGGCATTTCTACCTAACTTGACCATGTGACAAGGATCTGGAAAAACAAATACCGGTGTTCATAGCCAGAAGGAATGAACCATGTCGTAAGTCTTTCTGGATCCAATTGACAACCAAAGTCTTTTGCTACAGAGAAATTAGCAGCTGCACCATCAAAAGTCAAGGACACAACTCTAACATCGCTTTCCAAAGCCATGAGTAGGCACTGCTCAATTAAATTTTGTTTCTGCTCAGATGTTACGCCATTCACCAGAAAGTAACCTACTGGTATTTTCCAAGATGCATTTATTTCAACTAGCATGAAAACCAACGCTTCCCTAGCTACTTCTCGGTCATCCCCATCTACACCTGTGCCTGTGTCAACAAACCCATGGTACTGCTGGCCATCAAATTCAACATGCTGTCTTACAGCCATTTCATCAATCAAAGGAGCACACACAACTGTGAAATTTTCCTAATGTGCCCTAATCTTAACAGCTTTGAATGCCTCTGCTGTGAAACCTGGCTCACCATCTACACATTTATACCACCTAAAAATTGATTTTGGATGTGGCAAACAAGAACTGAAATGTTTTCGGACATAGCAGTATGCTCTAGGAGAGTAATAATGAAGAGTTACAGCAAATGCTCTCAGCTCAGGTGAAAATGTCCTTCGTAATTTTGAATGACTTGCTTTTGCAGCCTGCCTTTTCAAAAGTTCACCATTCGAATCACCCAAACACCTCAAAACGTCTAATTCTTCCAAACTCACAAATCTTTTTTGTTTGAGAGTTCCTAAGAGAGTATTTAAATTGGCAACTTTCTTTAAGAGTCTCCTAGTCTTTTGTTGCAATAGTTTTACCTTTGCAGCATACTGAACCTTCGTCTTACGAAGATTGATGTGAAGTTGCTCTTACAGTGGACTAGTCATTACTCTGTCTGGCGACACTGATGTACTTCTGGTACATGTGTTGCTCTCACCAAGTTCTTCACCATCAACAATTACTTCTGCGGAAGAACTGGCTGTATCCACATCTCTACGAGATACCTTCCTAGTTTTTTTTTGTACCTAAAACAAAAATATTAAATTATAATAATGCTAAGTGCCCACACAGTTAAACAAGTGGTACACAACAATCATACAACTTCAATCAATGTCTGTGAAAAATATAGAGCACAAGAATGCTCCACACTTATTGTAATGAATTTAACAGAAAATTTGCCTGCCAACCGAATCCACCACAGAGGGTACTTACTAACAGATAATGCAGGTTCTTAGTACAACTAAGAAATTCAAAACATACCCTAGGGGAAAAAAAAATCATATTTAATGGAACAATTTGTCATTATAGCCAGTAAGTTACACATGTGTCAAATGTACAGCTTCCTTATCAGAAGACTAAAATCTGTTTTAAAATTCTTCAGAAGCTGTTGGTCTTAGTGTGTTAAAAAAAAAAATTTGTTAAATATACTACATAACACAAAATAGTGGACTAACTACATAAAATTAAAACCTTTAACCGAAAGTATTTAAGTCAAGATAAGGAATACTTTAAAAAAGGTGTAAGTAAGGTATTAAAACAATTTATTCAAATATTGGCTTGCTTTTAATAATAATTATCATTACCCTCACACGTGAGTTACAGCCCATTGGCGAGTGGAATCTTCCCTATCCCTACACTGGTAACCTTCCAGACCCTTTCATAGAATCTAAACACAGTATATGGAATTTAAATACTTAACATCTTTTGCCAAAGAAATTATTTAAATCTTTATTTCGAAGGGTGAATTATGCTACATTTTTATTGACTATGAAATGTGTTCTCACTGAGTTTAGTCATTGCACAGGCACTGTGCCTGCAGTATGGCAAGATGCATTTTTGCAGGCATTTTAGTTGTAATAAGTTTTTTTAGAATAACTATTTTATGCTGATGTGAAGACTTTGGTTGTACATTATTGGTATAATGATAATTCTAAAATGGTCACCACCAAAATATGCAAAATTTGCCCATTACTCATGACATTAACTGTACCCCACAGACTCAACACAAATATCACTTCAAATTTCATTTTCCATTACAGAAATATTAAAAGAATTCTGCCTACCTGCTGCAAATACGACAGGAATTCTAGCAATATTGTTGGCACAGCATGATTCCAAAGTCGTATACAGCATAGAGATGTCCTATCAAAGCAGTCTTCTGTTAAATGTTCAGAACATAAAGTAGTCTGATGGCTGCCAATTTTTTCCTCGTACAGTAGGAATCCACATATTTTGACTTTCTTCATCTCGCGGAAACCTAAACCATAAGGTGAAAAAACCAATGAAAACTGAATATATAACAATCACGAATTAAGATTAAAAAATCTGACAATTTCCTAGTATATGGGACTTTTTTTAAGAACAGAATTCTGAGCCGTGGACTTCGTAAATATTAATATTTGATATCATAACATGTTCAATTTATACTAGTGGTAATTATGTAGTGTAGTCATTTAGTTAAAAAAAATTTCTAAATTGAGAACACTTTTATTTAGTGCTATAAACCTTCTTCTATTTAACCCAAATTGCGGAGACATGAAATTCCAACTCATTCAGGAGAAATCGCCGTTTAAACATTATGCACAATACCTGTACATTGCTGCGGCCGCCAAAATTTTTTTCCTTTGCCAAGTGTGTGCGTGTGGCTTGTTTTGGACAACTTAAGGTCGATTAGGATAGGTTAGCTACATTATAAATACTTTAAAACATTGTGGATGGTTGGTTATGTTAGGTTAGTAAAGCCAGAATCATAATAGCCCGTCGCCTCCGTCCGTCCATCATCCGTCCGTCAATCACGTGACCTACAGCCAATAAGATGGCCCGAAAAATTTCATCCGTCTGTCCGTCAAAAGCTTGGCAAACTTATACTTTCGACGGATGAACGGATGAAATGATATCTATGGTTGGTCGCACCAGTCAATTGTTTTCATAATTCAAGCCTGCAGAGTTTGTTTTTGTTAGTTCAAGTGTTCACAGTTTGAACATTTTCATAGCGGCTTTTAACTCGTCCTAACATGACTTTAAAATTTTCTGAGGATTTACTCATTCATTATGTACGGGAGAAGGAGTTTATGTATGATATATATGATAAACAATACAGAGATAAATCTCTAAGAGAGAAAACTTGGGTTGAGATCGTATCAAATTTTGAAGATTGCGATGGTTAGTAGCCTACGTTGCATTTTTACATTATAGTAGGCACTGTCAGTGACTGCTATCATGTACGTTTAAGCTTTAAACATTTTAATGAGAACTGCTTTTGTTTGTTTCAGCTGCCTATTGTTCGAAAAGATGGCAATCTCTACGCGACACGTACGTTCGTAAAAAAAAGAAAAGTTGCAAGTAAAGAGCGGCCAGGCCAACAAGAAGGTAAAGGTCTGGCAGTATTTTGACTTGATGACCTTTATAGACAAATTTTTGATTTCAAATGCCAGCAGACAAAGTAGTGAAGGAAGTGTGTGTAGTATTCAGGTTCAATGTGAACCTGAAGTATTGACAGAAATTAGTGACTAAGACTGTAATGCCCACATTGAAACACTAATTCCCAATGATTTTTTCTGTCTATGACCAAGGGAAAGTGTGAATAAAAAGCAAAACAATATGTCTAGCACAAAAAAACCAATGAAGAGGCCAAGTGAAACAATGTCTCTTTTTGAGCAGGAAGTTCTCCGCAAAATTGATCAGCCCCAAGACGACGAAGACGACATGTTCGGCAAAAGTATTGCTGCTTCCCTGAAGAAAAAAAAAAAAGCTGCCCTGAAATCAAAACTTTTCAGCCTAATATGTGATGCTGAAAGTGATATTGATGACTTATTGATGACTAACAGGAAATTATGTCTGCAAAAATAACATCCCCCTCCCCCCCAGATAATGCATTAAAATATCTATTAGCTCTAATTATTCTTTTTTATTTGAGCATAAAAATTGATTTTTTTTTCTCAGGCTGTATGTGACCATTTTGATCAATGCTTTTACAATTATACTTTGGTATCCGTTAGACACTTTGTATTTCATAAAAGCACAAGTGTTATTCATCACAAATAATCAAAATGCAAAATAAGTGTAGGTTTCCTCTATCAGCAGTATACAAGGTTATTCTAAAATAATTATATTTCATGATATATTTTCCAGTCATGTGAGAGCATTGTGATACTTCAAATAGTTTATTAGTATTCAATCATTTTAAACAGTGGTTACATTGGGGTAAATACATTATATATTATATATAATATATATTATATATATATAAATGGTTGAATAGGTTATTGGTTACATTGTATTTCGGTGATTATTTACCAACTGTTAAAGTGATTTTACAGTTGTATTAATGTAGCCAACCAAATTGAACCAACTGTGCACACTATTTGAAAGTATTTTAAATGTTGCTAGCTTAACCTAACCAACTGTTAATACTATTATTAACTATATCTAATATAGTTAAACTAACAACCATTCTAACAATTTTACAGTATTTTTAATGTGTAATGTAACTATACAACTAAAAATGTAAACTAGGGGAAAACCACTTGTATCACAACACCCTCCTGGCAAATAATGGTAAAATGTGTTAGGAAGTTAAAATAAAACATTTTGGAATTTTGATTATAAATTTTATGTTAAAGACTGCATCATAATTACTATGTATACATCTGCAAAATCATACACATATTTTAACATATACATATTTACAATATAATTGCATTATTACAATATTGAAAATGGACACAGGCTGTACTTTCCTAAAGTTGTTGTCTTTACAATATAGCAACATTTGTAACTGAAACCAGAGAAAACAGAGCAAATATCCAACTTTCTTGACTGTTACTTAGTAAATTGTTTAAAATATTTAAAAAAAAATTGGGTCTTATAAGATATTTTTAAGCAATATGCATACATGCAAAACAACTTTGTAACAAAATTCCAAACAACAAGTACTGTACTTATAGTTTACAAATAAATAACACAGTAATGATAAAATTTACTATTCAATAAATTCTAAGGTTCAAAAAATATTTAAGCAATTATATGACCCTTATAACACTATTTTACAATACTCTTGGAAGTTTTAACACTTGCCAGTCTACTTGGCCATCAGCACTCAAGAAAAAATTGGTCAGTTTCTCTCTGTTCTGAGCAGGAGCTGCAGCAAAGTTCCTGGAACCCCACCTAGCATATGCTGGCAGGTTCCTTAAAGCACTGTTGTCACCTTCTTCAGCTCTCCACTGTCCTGGAACTGTGTTTCCACCATCGTCTTCTGAGTCAGTTAGGTGAAGAGGGGTGCAATTTCGTTGAACTGGGTGTACTCCAGCTTCTTTTTCAAGCAGCCAGTTGTGAAGACACACTGTTGCTTTCACAATAGCATTCACAGTTGCTACACTTGCAAGTATCGGCCGCCTGTAGACTCTCCACCGAAAAAAGCAAGCTACCAAAAGAATTTTCCACGACACGCCTGGCTCGCGATAAACGGTAATTAAATATAATTTGCTCATGAGGAAAGAATTCGCCAGAGTCCGCACCAATGTACAGGTATGTTAATTATTATTCATAAACAGCGATATCTCCTAAACGAGTTGGAATTTCTTATCTCCACAAAATATGTTAAATAGAGGAAATTTTGTAGCACAAATAAAAATATTGCCAATTTTTTTCATTTTTTTTTTAAAGGAAGAGGGACTAGTCGAGATAATTACCCCTTAAACATCAATAATCAGTTCCATCATTACCTACCTAACCCAGATGTAGTTTAAACAAAGAAAGGTAACTGAATGCTTTCTATTTGTTTACGTATCCATAAATTCGAACTATGCCTTCAACCTTGAATCCTTCTCCCCAGCCAACAATTCAGGGTAGCCATCGCCCACACTAATATCTCGTTCTTTAACAATTAATCCATCCAACAGTTATTAACATTTGATGCGTAACACTGCTTTTTCAATACCGTCTGATTACATTTGGTCCTACGGAATTGCGACATTGTCTATTGCATCTTAAATATCATATAGATAGCAACTAATAGAGCAGATAAAAACAGAATTTTACTAAAATTATCAAACACAATTTACCTGTGAAAGGTTATCTTCTACAACACTCAAAAACCAAATTAACGATACATAAATTAACAAACTTTCAACTATTCGCAATGTAATCAAATGGCGAAATCAACGATGTTGTTCACTAAGCAATATGGCGGACTTTCCCCTCTTGACTTCAAACCCCTCGCCTAAACAATGTGTTTATGTTTCATCTGGTCAATTTACTTATCTTTGGAAAATTTTCACACTTTCATGAGAAATTCTCCTTCCCTCATTGTGATTGACCTTCCATCAGTGACGTCAACACTAAAAGCAACGTTGCCTCATTTCCATAGAGACTTTTCGTTACCCCGACAATGTTGATTCCGATACCCGCTATAGCATTTTCAAGAATAGGCTTTTAGCTCTCTATCGGAATGAAACTATGGGATCATTCCTCTAGCAGGATTATTCCAACAGTTTCAAGAATAGGGCCCCTGGACACTTGTCTATCTTGCAATGCATTCAACTTGACCCCCTTATTGACTGATTTAGTTCATGAAACAGCCATTGGCGCCACAAGACACTGGTCTAGTTTTAGCGTGTTGACAATAGGAATCGTTTTATCTAAATCAGAAGTACTCGTTTGTCAAGAAGGGTAGTTGTTTTACAAGGGCGTCTCTGGCGGGGGGGACGCGGGGGACACTTCCCCCCCAATATTTTCAAGTACAACCAGTAGTTTTATAGTATTTTAATTTTTATAAAATACGTGTGATTACATTAATGAAATAAATTAGTAGATCATGTGTCAGCTAATATCTACACACAAAGCATATGATTGAAAAAGTAAGTCATTTTTCCTTCTCTTAGAAATACGTTCTTCGAAAAAACCCTAACACGTAGGAGAATAACTGCGTATCTCAGGAGTATTATGTTCGACGGGCGGTTCTTTGAAAGCCAATAAGAACATGAGATGCTGCTATCGTTATCTGTACGTTCCAGTAACATGATCCGACGCCCTTCAATCCGCTCATACACACACACCTACGCACACATAAATATGCCAGTTCCGAAGCTTCCAACTGTAGGAGTGGTTGTGGTTTTAGTTACTCGCGAATTGAGGTGTTATATATATTAATGAAAACATGGATAAGTTCGTTATTAAAATTAGGAAGCGTAAATGTGAGGAAGAATAAACAAGTACACAATTAAATGAATATGAAAGTAATGTTGAAGTACGAACTTCAGTGCGTGTTCCTGAAAGTGCTGGCTCTAGTGTTACTTTGAATGATGCAGATAAGAATTTGTTTCCAAATCAACCACTTCAACTGCCAGAGAACTTTCCTGTTCAAAACCTAAAAGGACGAACCCTGCAGTTTCAGATTTTGTGGTTTAAAGACTTCAAATGGCTAAGTATTGAACAAAATGTAAACGGTATTATTTGTTTCTACTGCAATCAATATTGCCATTTAAATCCAGACAAAATACTTGTGAAGAAAATGGAGAATTCATTCACAACGGACGGTTTCAAGAATTGGAAGAAAGCTCTGGAAAGATTTCGAGCTCACGAAAAATCTGATTCTCATAAACAAGCTGTTTTAAGTTATCGTCAGTTAAGTCAGCCTATCAAAATGCAACTGAGTTCTGTTAAACAACAAGAACAGAAAATAGCTAAAGAATGCCTTCAAAAAATATTGAGCTCTATTAGATTTTTAAGGAGGCAAGTTTTGGCAATAAGGGGCCATGTGTCAGACAGTAGAAACCTACAGTGCTTATTAAATCTGCGATCAGAGGATGTCCCTGATCTGAATGGGTGGCATAACGAACAGAGAGAGAAGTTTACTTCTGGAGAAATTCAGAATGAGATGCTTAGTATGATGGCAAATTAAATTGTTAGGTGTATTTGTAACAGTGTTTGTTCACAAGAACTTCCAATATTTTCTGTAATCTGCGACGGTACCAGCGACATAAGTGGTATTTGCATTCGTTGGGTAGCCGCGAATCTTGAACCACATGAAAGTTTTCTGGGACTTTACAGCACAACAGACACAACAGGTAGGGCTATAGCATCTGCTATATTGGACATATTAACTAGACTAATTCTACCTGTCAGTATGCTCTGGGGACAGACGTATGATGGGGCTTCCAATATGAGCGGTATATATAATGGAGTGCAATCGGTAATTAAAAATTAAATCGAGGCAGCCATTAGCACTATTTGTACATTGTGGTGCTCATTGTGTGAATCTGGTGATAAGGGAAAGTTGCGAAGTCTCTGCCTGTTCTAAAAATGCAATGCAATGGGCTCATGAGTTAGGTGTCTTGTTTTCTCACTCATTTAAAGCACAAGAAAGGTTTGTTTCTGTAGTTGAATCTAAATCTGAAGGTCCAATAGGTAATATCAGTAAATTAAAACCGCTCTGCCCTACAAGATGGTTGTAACCAAATTCGAGAAATTTTAGATAAATATGACATTATACTAGAAACATTACAAGAAATTTCTGAAACCGAAAAGCAGCTTAAAAGTGCTCCTGGTCTATTGGCTCACTTCGAATGCGGCAGAACCCTATTGGGTCTATTGTTAGGGAAGAAAATAATTGACATGTTGGAGTATCTGAATAAGTCATTTCAAAGTCGGCAGCAAACTGTATCAGGATTGATTAAGGCTGTTGAAATTATTTCAGAAAGTATTCAAAACCTTCGCAACGAAGCAAGTTTTGAGGAAATAATGCAAGGAGTGAATGAAAAAATAGAACAATGTAATTTGAATCCCATTTCATTGCCAAAAATGAAGAGAATACCAAGAAAGTACATAGGTTCAGGAGAAGATTGGGTTCCTGAACATATCAATGTTTATTACAGGAAAGAATATTTTGCCATGATTGATGCAGCTCTGAAAGTTCTAGAATCGACATTTGCTCAGATCGATCTCTTGCGCCTTCGGAAATTAGAAGATACATTGTTATCAAGTATGGACGAACAAAATCTTACCAGTCTACTTCGAAATTATTCAGAAATAGATGTCGCATTGTTTTCAGTTGAGGTGAAAATGTTTCTACAGAAGTATGGTGTTTCGTGTGTCAGTGATGTTCGTAATATATTACGAAAAATGTCGCCAGAAGTTAGGGCTATGTTTAAGAATGTAGAAAACTTAGTGCGCCTCTTGATTGTGGTACCTACTTCTTCATGCGAAGCTGAACGGAGTTTTAGCTCCCTACGAAGACTAAAAACATATTTAAGAAACAGTATGTCTCAAAAACGTTTAAATAATGTTATCATCTGCCACACACACCAAGATTTGCTAGACCTTCTCAACCTGGAAGAGTTAGCAGCAAGTTTTGTTGTAGCCAGTGACCGTCGCAGGACAATCTTTGGTCCAATCAGCATTTCAAAATAGGTAAGTTAAGTGATATATGTTAACACAATTCAGTAGTGCCTGTCAGCACATGTGATATGTTTTTGAGTTGATTATTCTTCTAAGTTTGTTATCTGAGTACAGAATTCAATTTATAAACAGCTATGACATGACTTTACCACAGATTGTCGCATGAACAAAAAAATATGGTTCAAACTGAAACTTGACAGAGGTAGCATTAAAAAACATTTTTGATGTCCCCACCAAAATTTATATGCCAGAGACGCCCATGTTGTTTTATATTTTTGATGTTTATTATTTATATTAAAATAGTTATGTATGCGCATAAAACTGAACATTGAAGTGCGCAAGTTTTGAGTAATGTTGATTTTCCTGTTTGGGGCGGGATGGTGGAGAGGTTATTGGAGACAGTTTTTGAAATAATGTGAACCTTATAATTTTTTTTAACCAAGTTAAAATAATTCATTGTGCTGTACAATGCCAAATCTCTGCGTTGCTCCAGGTTGTAAAACAAATTATGACAGTTCATTTGACAAGTGTCATGTGTTCAGTGCACCCAAACATGAACAACGCCGATTGTTGTGGCAGGCAGCAATTCCAAGGAAGGACTTTATATTAAAAAGCAGTCATTTCGTATGCGAGAAACATTTCATTGATGCTGATATTGTCCGCAGAATTGTGCACAGAGATCAGCTTGGCACTGTAATTGCAGAGGTAAGTATGTTATTATATTTTTAGAGCTGTAAATTCAGGTGCATGAGGATGGCTAGGTGCAGGAATACAGTTATGTCTTATGTCGTGTTTATCATTAGTTTTGCTAAATACACTACTGCGTTGATATATGTTGGGGAGCAGCACCAGAATGTAAGGGCAGGCGACAAAGGTGAGGCCAGAGAAACCCACGGATCAGTGCCATCGTCCGGCACAATTTCCACAATGTGAAAATCTGTGTCTGACTCCACGCGTCCAATTACTGCCTCTATCGTGGTCCCCTTTATACTTTGGATTCAATATTAAGTTGTGGAACTAAGTAGGTATAGTTTCTAATCCACTGCCAACATACAATAAATTCGTTAGTAAGAATGAAATGTACACTGACAGTAATTTTTTTTCAGGGGTTAGTTTTGGAATTTTACTGCACTATATTCCAACAGTGCTAAAATACTGGTCATATACTGTACCTTGGTTGTTGAAATGCTTGTAAGTAATTTTAGTAAAAGACTTTCATTAGATTTTTTTTCCAGGGGATTTATAATCGACCGAGACTAAAAGCGGATGATGTGCCTAGATTGTTTCCTGGCTGCCCTGCATACTTAAGCAGAACTGTTGGAGTAAAGAGAAAATCACCAGACAGAAAGTATGTACAAGAAAAGAAAAGGAAATTTGATAACTTACCTGAAACTGTAATTTGTGAAGATAAGGATATTGTGGGACAAGATGTAAGGCACTGTGAGGTACAGTCTCAGACTGTGTTTGTACCGGTAACAGAGGAATCTCTTTTTACCAAATTACTAAGTGATACATCTGGTGTAGTGGTACCAGAATCTTGGTACCATGTCATTCCATCCTGTGATAACCCTTTCGATTAGAAGTTTGTCCTTTACACAAGTGCTGTGGTTTGGCAAGTTGAGGGTGTGATGAAATCGGTGCATCGTAAGGAAGTTCTTGTCTCTGAGAATTGTTATGTAACATTTGCTGTACTTGGTTAACCAGTAAAGCTTCCAGGCATTATTAATGTTTTGAGTTCATCCAAGGAGCTATCAGATGTTTTGGCACGTGCAGATAAAGTTAAGGTATATGAAGGCGCATTACTCATACCTAACACTGGTATGGACATTGAACCAGGAAGGTGTTATGTAGATGTGTTGGGGTTGTGGAGACATCTGTAATGCCTTATGATTATTGAAATGGGTTTTCAATGTAAATGTTGCAGGAATGTACAGCAGACATTAGCTCATAAAATAATTCGCCAAGTCAAGCAGACTTCCAGAATACGTTTCAATCTTAGTCCACGCACAAGAGAAAAACTTAACAAATTGCGAAACAAATGTAAGGTTTTCCATAGGGCAAAAATCTGCGCCGAACAAAAGAAAAAAATGCTTAATGTTCTGCTGTCTCAGTCATCTAATAAAATGAAGCATTTGCAACAAAAATCTATATTAAACAAACTAGATTCGCTCGGGACAGCGGAAAATTACAAAAATACTGTCCTTGAAATACTAAAATTATCAAAGTCTAGTAACACTTCCAACAGATAATCTGATGAGTGGATTCTGAAGTGTCGCCAGCTGGCTACAACTTTATCAGGTCCAATAATATCCTTCCATTACTTTGTGTGCGTACCATAAGGCGGTATTTATCACTTATTGATGTCAAATGTGGCTTTGATGAAAAATTCTTTGAGGTTTTCAGAAAGCATTTATCTAATAAAGAAGATCACCAGAAACATGGTCTTCTAATTTTAGATGAAATTTCTTTGCGAGACAGAATGTCTGTTTGTACGAAAACTCTAACTTACAAAGGTCTAGTTGATTTTGGCACAGATGGCCCAAAAGGAAACACAATTGAAGACAAAGTCACAAGTGCGTTAGTTTTCATGTTTCAGCCCCTTGCATATACTCAGCCTGTCAGTGTTTTTGCTTCAAGAGGTCCTGTGTCGGGTGTAATGTTATCCCAGCTAATTGTGAAGGCTATTTTGTTATTGGAGCAAAGTGGTGCTAAAGTTCATGGTATAGTGTCAGATGCTGCTGCAACTAATAGAAAGTTTTGGGCTGAATTGGGTGTGACTGGTGCTTTAGGGAGAACAAAAAGTTGGTTTGAAAATCCATGTGATGGAGATGGGAAAGTGTATGTTTTTTCAGATACGCCACACCTGTTCAAAAATATGTATAAGAAACAGGCTGTACACATGCAAATCCTCGAAGGTTTGTTGTTGATTAGTATATTAACTTAATTGATAAGTTGTTATGTAGTTTACTTTAGCCTACCTGATTTGTAAATAAAATTATGTTTTCTTCGTATAATTTCAGACCAGTCAGTTTGCTGTGTCAATTAAGTGGAGTCATATAACTGGTATCTATGATCTTGATTCACAATTGCCAAATTATTTGAGAGTGTGCCCTCAGTTAACAAAGCACCGTGTTGTTCTTAACTCTACATCAAAAATGAAAGTAAAACTGGCCACACAGGTAAGAATTATTTATGTTATGTTACATCATTACTTCAACTAAAATCCTGAACTTGGCATGTAAACAAGCATTCTCTTATAGTCTTAGCCATGATTTGTGCTACACATCTAACTGAAAATTAATTTATGTAAATTAAATTAAGCTATATTGTGGGGATTGAACTTTATGCTGAAAAATATTGTGTACATGAATTGGCCTACAATTAAATTGAAATGATGGAGAACGTAGGGGTTTTGGGTGAACAGCATGAAATAAGGCAAAATAACACCTAATGAAATGAGTGCAATATAAACATCTCCAAATAAAAAAGGGCAGAAAGGTCCCTATTTAATTGTATGCTTTAATTATACCATTAATTAGTATACACCTAATACAAAATCTTTATGATTCACACAGACATGTTAATTATAAACTGACATTACCATAAAAACTAACGACTGCAAAATACAGAACTTTCTTAGGCCGACACCATGACAATTTTCTTTCACCATCCGAGTATTTAACATAACCAACCTGACTTCGCAATATCATATAAACAACAATATTTAAGTTAAACCATGAAAAAATTATTCCTAGATAAATCCTTGCAAATTAATCCACTTGCAATATTATTCATGCATGATGGTAGCAACACAAAAACTTTATAAGCAAAACTAAAAAAAAGTCAAAGTTTTTTAAAAATTCCTTCATATGTTAATGCCTATGTAAAAAAATAAATCAATAATGGCATTTAAGTAGTACAATTTTTCTCTCGATACATTCAGAAAGTTGGAAGAATGCCGTAGGCCTATTTTATATTTTATGATGCTATAAAATGTCATGATGTAAGTTGCTATTAACGGGATACAAGAGCCAGTCCTGTCAGTCGTTATCCGGTAGAGCGCGCGGGTGTCGCGAATATGCAGCGCTCGGCTGCGGCGAGGCTTACTCCGCGCGCGGGGTTGCCAAGTCGTCAGTCGCGCGCTGGCCGCTGTCTCATTGCCTTGGTTATCTGCCTCCCTGCCACCCGATATGTTTCCCGCGGCCAGACACCAGCTCCGCCGGGATCCACGGCCTTCACATGCTGTGCGCGTGCTATTTTACATACCTTTTCAATAAACAGTTGTCAACTACAATTTCTTCGCTGAAACAATTTATTTATTTGGGATTTAGTTACTATTTGAAGAGTGGCTTATAGCGAGAGATTCTGATGTATAATCTCGGCCCGGGTATGATTTTGTGGTCTAATTTCGAGCATAAACCGAAAACAATAAAAAAATAATTCCCAGTCTTATAACTCTAATCGATTAAAAAACCTTTCACTCGATAAGAAATAACTTTTTTTTTAATTGTACTAAATACTTTAATAAAGTAATGTCTTAAATACTTCCTGAAATCTACAGGAACAAACACTATACAAAATTTAATGCTGTATCAAACAATGCTACTCTGGCCAGAGTTTTTTTGTGTAATTTTACAGAGAGTTCACAAAGATAGTTTTTATATATGTACATTAATGATACCGTTGAAAGACACAATTAAAAAATGTATACAATATGTGTACTATTTAAATAAATATATTAATTACGTATAATTTAGCATAACATTAAAGATTGAAATGAACATGTTGACATACGTTTTTAAACAGAGAAATTATAGTCTTTCAAGCACTTTCACTGCTACGATACACATAATATTAATTTAGTAAAAGAGGTGTCTATATAAATTTATAATAAGTTCCAATTTAATCTACAAATAAACATAAAAGATGTGTTTGATAACCCAAATTCTAAAAAAAAATAAAAAAAATCATATTGCTTTTACAATCAAAATATTATCATAATATTATATACACTGTTATATTAGGACTATGTCAAAAACAGAAGAAAACATGCATAACATTTAGGAAACCAAAACTGAAGTAATCTGTTTTATGTTTTTCTTTAGTGATTTTTGAGCTTCTTTTACAAAGTCAGGCTCTCGCACATTTAGTCTTCAGGTATTTAATGGATCTGCTATCTCTGGAAGTAAGCACTCCGCAAAAAACTGTTGTAGCTTTGACAGCATGAGTTTTTCCCAAATTTCTTTGTCAAACAAAATTCTTTCAACATGGAAATCATTTTTCGTGTGAACTACAAAGTCGTAATAATTTCTACTGCAGACGCCAAGTTGACCTTGAATCTGGTTAAAAAAAAAAAAAAAAAAAAAAAAAAAATGTGGGTTTTCTTTAGACGCAAATATCAAAGTTTTTCTTCGATAAACGTTTTTTTTTTTATTTTTTGAAATATAGTCCTTTAATTTATCGTCCCCAAATGAAAATAAGCATTTAACTTCCAGCAAACCATCGTCTGCCACTAGTACATCTGGAGATATTCCGAGAAATGAAAAGCTTGGGTGTACAAAAAAAAAAGCCACAATCTTCGACTTCGACATTTTATAGTTTGGAATACATATTCTTAGCCACATTTTCGTTAACTCGTCCAAACTGAACGGCTTTGGAATTTATGTCCCTGTGATACAAAATTTATTTTACTAGACAGTAACAGGATGTATGTGTTCTTTTTACCACAAAACCGAAACTATATGCTGTATGTCTGTTCATAGAAGCATCCCTCCATTTAGTGTTCTCGTGTTGACCAACAGTACTTCCTTCTTTCCAACTCATGAATATTTTTTAATGTTGTTGCATCCCGATTCAGGTTTTCGAGGATAAACTTCATCTTTGTATCAAGTTCTTCAGGGCTCAACACGTCTTCAGGACACAAAATGTCTTCAGCACTTGGACCATACTCCAAATCAGGACCAGGAGTGTTGTTTGGTCGTCTCTTTTTATTTGGAGGGCCATCTTCATACTGGAGACAGCTAATTTTTAAAACTGTTTGGAAGTATTTTCCTGGGCTTCGACCAAATTTGTTTTTCCATGGGATGAAGTGCCACCTAGGCCCTTTGACATGGGCCAGTCCAGATCCCATACAACGAGAGTGATAAGAGCCTCTTTTAGCAAAGTTTACCCGTTTTCCATCTGAAAACTTAGCTAACATACTCATATATCGCTCAACCTGATTTTTAGTTTTGTTAAGTACGAGTCTATCAGATTTCATTACCATAGGGTCAAGAGCCTTTTCAATAGCTTCCATAATCCCCGACTCTTTCACAAATGTCACAAAATTTTCATTGGTATTTTTTTCTTTTTCAGTATTCTACACGGCAGTTTTCGTGAAAACCAAATACATGATGAGGACCATTTTTTATGTCAAGTTTCAATCGAACGATAGATGTACCAACAAGAGTTGTTCCAGCAATTTCGATTGCTTTTCTAGCGCCGCGCCGGATTTTAATCTTACTATTCTTGATTCAAGCAAACGACGCGCAGATAGTGGAAATGACATATTTCTGGAAAATTTGTGAAAATGGTTTTTTTATAATGTGGTTTGCACACTCAATTTTTCTGACTTCCCTTCCGTAAGGAACTCGCTGCTTTATTCTAGAGTAAACACTGAATCTCCGTCACCAAAGTAAAAGTATTTTAACAAGTGCTGCTCAACACTCCCGCAGAACCCTTCTACTATTATAGTTTGTTCCATTACAGTGCTTGGACCACTATATTTTTTAAAGAAAAGATGTTCATTCACCTTTTTGTCTTTGAGTCTTGCAAATTCGCATGCGAAGCAATACTTCCTTTTCACTCCCAGATACAAGAGTTTGTTTGTTTCGGCACTGATAATGCAATTCTTCAAAAGAAAAAAAAGTTAATATGCACATTTTGACTGGATGTTATAAGTACTGAAATATTTTATTTTATGAACAACAGGCTATAGAGTAAGCATTGGTGTAAACAGGAAGATAACTCACCACTCCACTTAAATTGAAACTATGTCAGTCAGTCCTCTTATTCCAGCCGCCATCCCCTACGACACTAATATGTGGTGTATTTTCTACGTTCCCTATGGCAATAGCTAGTTTTTTTTTTTTTTGCCATTCTCTATCATTTTCTTGGAACGTTGTCTTTGCCGAAACTAAATTTAAAAAAAAAACCATCGTAGTAGTAGCGTTAAGAAAACTTATGCAAATCACATGTACACATATTTCACTACACAAATCTTATCACATTATAGGGTTGTGCGAATAGTGTATTTTGGTGGTCGAAAATTTTGAATCGAACAGGAATTTTTTTTAATTTATTGCGAATAATTTCAAGGTCGAAAAATTATCTTACATTTTCACTTAGATACATAACAATACAGAACACATGTAGTGAAAATAGTAATACTATATTAACTTTTGCAGACAAAGTGAAAATTGTACCATGTTTATTAACCTATTGAAGCAATGTAAACATCATTAATATGCACATTTCTCAGATATAAATATTAAAAAGTGCAGTTTGTACTTTTTAAAATTAAAATTAAAATCCAAATTCCATGCCCGCAATGAATAACGGATGGGTTGGGGGGGGGGGGGGGATTTGAGAATTTGTAAAATTTGAAAGAAGTAGGCTGGAAAATAACTTGTTGCACTCATGGGTGCCACGTGTTGAGATCCTCTTCAAGAGAACTATACTACCAGCCAGCTTGTGTTAGCTACCCAAGGTCTACGGCCCACTGTTGAGATTCAGCGCTTCGTTTCGTGTTGTCACTGGGCGTCCTCACACGTACATACCCACACCACTTGAGGCAGGCATTCCTCCAGCTGCCCGAAAGTAGCGGCAATCTCCTGATAGTTCTGTAGATCTCTTTCCAGGAGTGTCAAGTGAAGGCTGACATTTCACGAATGTGGTAGCACGGTCGTGGGTGGCGAGTGCTAAGAGATGGTGTTATCATCTTGTAACGCGTATATTTATAAATGTGTTTGTATGTAAATCTGTTTAGTTTCGCTATTTAAAACGTGTTTATCTTAAAACGTTCATTGGTTACCAAAAAGTAATCAGTAGGTAGAAACCAGAGTCTATAACTGTAACTGCCATTTTTACTTCCACGTATTATTATCATAACGAAAAAAGCAACCGTTTTTGCGGAGCGTCACAATACGACTGGGCACATAGCGGCGGTGAGGACTGCCATACACACAGTGTGTGAGGTAACATTGCGTGAAATATACCCTGCATTATTTGAATGCTGATATTGTTCCCGTAGATGCTAGCTGCCAGACAAACGGTCACGTGTCACGGATTGTTTTGGTATCAATTCAGGTCCTACATGTACTTGTAGGTTATCAGTGTTTTTTCATAAGACAGCCATTTATTAAGGGAAATAAATAGTTTAATATAACAGTGTATTATTTTAGTGCTAGAGAAGGTTGAATACGGAATCAAGAAAAAAAAATGTTTTTATTAGGTTAGATCGGGGATGGTCAAAACTAGTCCAAATGACAATAACGATGCTTTTACCTGGAATCGTGAAGTGTCGTATGATTAAGAGCCTACTGTATATCGGCAAATAAGCAATGACGACTATAATATCTTATGGAAAAAAGAGAAGTTTGGCTTCACCTGAGTAACAACCAGCAACTACAGATGTGCCTGTAAATATTGGCAATTTTAATCTTTGATATTCGACTTCCGAATGTGAATAGTTCATAAATAACTGCGCAACTATTCGTGTTTACGAGTATCCACACACCCCAATACATTTTCCATTTTTTTGTGACTAATATTGGTATATTAAAATTAAATAAAATACTCATTTTTAGGCAACTAATAAGATTTTCAAACTGTTGTCTCATTGCTATGTGGATTCATTCAATGTAGCTTCCTAAGTAAAAATAAAATAATGCCTGATAAAGGGATTTATCTTTAAGTTACATTCAGAAAGTCGTCTAAAAATTTACAATTATTCTTTCTCCTCCGAAGAACAGAACAACTTAAAATGTTATGTAATAATACAATGGTATATGTACCTACCGGCTGCTTAATCTACTGAGTCTTTTATTTAATGTAAACCTTAGCATGCAAGTATGAAATCTATTATGAAACTTTTTGCACAGCGGATCTAAGTTGTTCCAAAATATGTAAAATATATTTAACCTATCTAAGGTACAAGTTTCAAGTTTCCACTTTTGGTTCACATTGTCTTGAACTCCAACAAAAACGGAGGGGAGGGGGGGGGGGGAAGAGAGAAACTTGTCCAAATTTTTGCTATCTCAGAGCTAGTACACTGAGATTCTCAGAGTGGACGAATTAAGTAAAAATTATTGACGGAGTAACGAATGGTGCTAAGAAATTAAGTTTTCCGCTGAATATGGGTTGAATTCCCCAACATAGCCATGTTAATTTTTCAAGTCTTACACATAGGAACTGATATATATATATATATATATATATATATATATATATATATATATATATATATTGAATTGTAAGGCACAATATTTTTTATAAGCAGCAATTAATTTAAAAGTTGGCTAATTGTAACTAACAATTTGTCTTGGACAGTATAATACTCACGTGAATGAAAACAATACAACCGAATTGAGAACCTCCTTTTTTTAAGTCGGTTGAAAATTAACTTGTTTTCATGCTTACCAAATCTAATTTTCCACGTAGAACTGTTTGTTTACTCTTACTTTTAAGCTGAGGATTTTTTGCCTAACTTATACTTACAAAAAAATAAACGCATTTCTTGAATCAGGATAGTTTAGTTTGCAAAGCGTCACTTGATTACATTTCAAATTGAAAAAAATTGGAAGTTTTTGTAAAGCACATTATGGCACAAAATATTTTTTTCCCAAACACACTTTACAGTAAATGGAAGGAATAATTAAAACTATACAAAAATTGGGTTCACCTTCTCTTCAAACCTTTCGCTTTTCGCAGCACATCCATGCATCTCTGAATTGATAGCACTGTTCTTAGCTTTCTTCTCGTTGTTGACACTGTACTCCGCACCATTCAGATTATTTACTGGCACGGAGGAGGTGGGGTCAGATTCCGTTAGCCCAGGATGGGTCCGAAGTAATGGCAACACGGCAGCCGGCTGCACGCTCCCGCGCGCAAGACAGGCGCAAGTAAACCTACTCGCGGCCAGAAAAAATAGCTGAAAATGCAAAATACGAAATATTTCTTGTTCTAATAAAGTTAGCAGTATGCCACCGCTTACTTTTTTTATCTTTACTTTAAAAGGAAAAATTCTGCAGACTCTAAATATTTGTATATCTTACAGCCTGTTTTTTAGACTACTTTTTCGGTTTTCCTTAATTTTAAAAACGTAAAATAAAATACTTATCAATATTTTTTCTACAATATTAATCTGAGAGATGATTTCTGTTGTAAAACTGCAGCAAACAAGCCAAGTACGAAATTTTTATTTGAAAAATTGTAGAAGATGTAGAAAACACTTTTTAACCTACAATTCCCTATCAAGTCGCTGGACCAGGGACGGCCTTAAGGCCATGGTTGCTACATAGCTACTCATAACTGAATTGATTTTTCTGTTATTGGTTTAAAAGATTGGTTGGTGTAGGAGCTATCAAGACACTGCAGTCACAGTAAGATTAATAAATAATGCTATACCTATGTATTACATTTTTTTTTTAGAGCATGAACCACAGGTTGTAAAATTATTGTTTCACATGTTTGTTGTTAGTTTTATGGCATAAGCCACAAGTTGTAAATTTGTTATTTCACATGTTTTGTTGGCTGTATAGTTGGCTGTGTAGTCCTGTATTTTGCAATTATTTGAAACTATGTTCCTTGTATAATGCAAAGGATGTGTTCAATTTATTTCAGTCGTCATATTGTTATGCTTATCCACTAAATTTTGAAACTTTACAGATCCTCAGTAAGTCTGTGGCAGTTGGACTTCAAGTATATGAAAAACAAAAAGCACCACAGGTACAAAATTGTGCTTCCTCAGTGGACTTTTGTTTAAAGTTTAACAAGTTATTTGATACTTTAAACAGGAAATTTCCTCTTGAAGGAATAAGGCACAACAGTCCTGATTTTGAGGTAACTTATGTCAACCAATACTCCTAAAATTCTTTAAATTGCGTAATTACAAATATAGATGCACGAGTACTCACGGGCTGGTACTCGTAGATAGACACACACAAAAAGAGAGAACACATTTTTTCCATGAACACACAGCCTCACAAGGCGAGAGGAAGTATATTATTTTGAAGGAGCAATTTCATGTGAAAAATATTATCGTTAGAAATGTAATCATTCTGCAATAATTTTTAATTGGTAATACATTATGGATTACTTGAGATGCTGCAGTCATCACTGGATTGGTTAAATTTGTGGAAAACCAATCTTGAAAAGGGTCTTATCACAAAATCAGAGTGTTTGACAAAGAATACAATGGAAGGATTGAGGGTCACTATTACATCTGCTATAGCCATGACAAATTATTTGTTGGATAAATGTTGCTTCAAATATGTTTTGACTGGCACTGGAGGTAACTCACAATATAGAATAACATTTTTTTTGTATAAAAATGTTGATTTCAGTGTATGAAACCACAGCTTTGTTTTCAGTTTTCCAGCAGTTGGTTTGCAACTTCATCCTTTTCGGAATCCCAGCATCTGGTTCGAATCTATTTTCTTACTGATTTGGCAGCTCCTGCATTGTAAACATAGTAATGTTATAGTTGCATTGTATTTTCACATGGCAATATAATCGTTGAAGTTTGGTGAACTGATAGAGTTTGGTTGGCCTGATAAAGAGATATAAGCCAGATGCAAGGCTACCAAAGAAGATGAAACTACCATGTGACATGTATGTTTGCATATAGCTATACCTTGTTTGGTTATAACACTACCCTCTACCCTAGTAATATATCAATACAACTCCAAGATGGAAAACAGTGCCAGTTCATATGTGTAATGGGTTCAGACAAAAAATTATAGTCATATATGTGTGGTCTAAGTTTGATAAAATAGAAGAGCGTGTTTTGTATAGGCTGTTCATAATAAATGTTCTCAATGATCTGTGCAGAGAATAATGATTATATAGTAAGTATGACATGTACTTACGAAGACAATGAAATAAAGTAGCTAACTGTTTACAATAGAACTAATTTTGCACTTTGAAAAAAACAAAGTAGCTTTTTATTATACTCAACCTGGCATGACAAATTTTCTTCATATCCTTTTAGCAGGCATCATAAAAATTTTTGAGGTAGAATTATACACTGTGTAATGGCCATTAACAGTAATTAACAATATTGTCGCGGTTCAAAATTTTGCAGGGTTGTTGAAATCAAATTTAGGGACTTTACTGACGGGACTCTGGGCTGGCTGCTCTGTTCACTCGTCAGCGCAAGTGGCGTGACCATGTAATTGGGGCACGGGGCCGGCACGGCGCGCTGCGGGCTTGCAGATTTTTGTTTGTTTGTTTGGCGGCGCGCAGGAGCAGCCACGGGCCGCAGTTACTGGGGCGCGCTGTCGTAACAAGCCGCGCGGTGTGGCCTGCACGTCGGGGTAGAGGGGGGTAGCCTTCCCAGATGTTCTAGTTAGTTGTTTAGTAAATTTGGCTTCAATAACGAGGATTTGTTATAGTAGGCGCGGCAGGGCGCGCGAATTTAAGCGCAAGTGAGTGGTAGCTCGGGGCTCACTCTGGCGGAAGCTATGGCGGTCGCCAGAGGTTACGAGTTACTTAGGTCGTAAAGTAATTCCAGTTAGGTCATAATGTAGTCGTCTTAAAGCATTCGGGCGGAGGCTATGGCCCTCGTCACTAGTCGTTTAGTTCTAATTTTTAAAATGTAATGTTCGTTCGGGTTTTCAAGGGCAGGAGAGGCCCCTACGTTAGTTTTTAAAGTAATCTATCAAGAGGTGCTTATTGGAAACTGTGAGTATGGAATTATCTTTGTTTTAATTTTAAGTATTAATTATGATTTGATGTATTCGGAAGGATTAGGGAAGAGTTTAGTGAAGTTCTCTCTTTCTCTCTTGTAAAGATCGTTCAGTAGTTAAGGAAGTAATGAAGAGATTATTGTTTTAAATTGTAATCCCGCTATTTAAATGTTCTTTAAAAATGATGTTGATTATTTGACGTTAAGAATAAAATCATTTTAATTTAGTATTATGTTATTTTGCAAAATCTCCTTAGTTCTGCTCTCACCAGACATCCTGTACGGGATGACGAACCTATGATCCTAGGTACAGTAACGTATTTTATGAACCTAAGAGTAGTTGAAGCCAGCAAGCGAGTTGTTTCTATGTAAAGAGCTACGATTCTCTCCCCCCTCTGAAAGTGAGACGTGACAGAAATGGTGGAGGCACCGGGTAGGTTCTATTTCTGGAGAGAGAGGGAAATTTTTTATGTTTATTATTAAGTTAGTTTCAGCTTCTGATAGCAGGTTAATAAGAGTTTACTTGAGGAGAGGATTACGGAATTTAATCTAAGTGGAGGAAGTCTTTGAGATTTTTTTTTGACATAACAGATGTTTATTTGAGGATACTTGTAAGGATAAAGTTTATAGTGATAAGTTGTTTTAAGTCGTTGAGTTTATCGGGGATTATTACGTGAGGAGAATACATTATAATTTAAATGCTTATTAGAGATAATGCAAGTGGTTTAATTTAAGTGAAATTAAGTTTAAGATTCTAGGTTAAGAGAGTTAAAATTTAAAAAAATTTTTTTTTGTCGTAAATAGGAATTATTTTCAAGTGAAGTTTGTTTTGTTGTCGTGCGCGTAGGAGACGAGACGTACGAATTAAATCAGTCGAGGAAAGGATAGACGGTAAAAAGGAATTAAAGAGAAAACGAGAGTTTATTTAAAAGAGAGTTATAGAATTTATAGTGATGTTTTGTTTTAATTAGAAAAATGTTGAGAGTTGTTTCAGAACGACACGTCAGTGGACGTGGCAGAATGAACACGTGACGGGGAGGTGCTGAGACCTAGCGGAGAACGGAGGAACCGCAAGCGAGGGTTGGCGCACCTGATGGAATTCGGTGACGTCACGAGCATATACGGAGACGTGGACAGGCGACCTTGTTTTGATCAGCTGTACGGTAACTTAGCGATAAGAAAATAGACTATTGGTTAAATAAAATTAAATTTAAGTGTGTTTTAAGAGAAGAGGAACTTTCAGTATTTAAGTAATTTATTTTAAGAAGTGTATGATGTATAGGCTAGAAGTGTTTCGTTGTAAGTTGTTTATGTTTTTGTTAGTTAAATTCTACCTTGGTTTTAAAAATATTTTTTTGGGATTTGTAAACAGTAATAAGGAGGTACACTATAAAATCGATAAGCATTGAGAAAAGTGGGAAGGATAGTTTTTGTGTGTAGAGGGAATTTACTCCAAGGGAACAGAGAGACAAAATTAATGTTTTCATTAGGGCGAGGGACCCTAAGGTGAGGTGTTGTGTCCCTGGGAAGTAGGGATTGTAGAGCAGACCCATGGGAGATGGGCTGGCTACGTGAATTAAGGGTCAGGAGAATCCTGAGAGTTGTGAGTAGTTTGGGGCAGGAGTTCCCCATGGTAGTACCGAAGTGGCCATCCTGTATGGGATAGGGTACCATTTCAATGAATCTTGTTGTTGGGGTTAGAGTCCCCTGTGTAGTGGGCCTATAGCAGATAGGCACTACAGTGAAATTTTTGGTTATTTTGTGAGGTAAATTCCCTAGGTTAAGTAAGATTGGATTCAGTTAGGAAGGAGGGAAATGATAAACATTGCTGTAGAGAGTTAGTGTACTTACCTAATGTGAAATTGAATTTTAATAAATTAATTAATGAGAAAGTTTTTTTTTGGTCAAATGATAATGGAAGATAGCTAGATAATTAATTAATTTTTTTTGAGTAAGGCGTTTTAAGTAATGAAATAAAATAATTTGAAGTAAGTTTAAATAATTGGGGAGGAGTTTCTTTAAGAGTTTAGATAATTGTTTTTGAATTTTTTGAGATATTCAGCCAGTGGAGTTTGAGTGTGAGAGATACAGTGAGATTTCAAGGAAATCGGTTGTTTATTAATTAGGACGAATGAGATTTTATGATTTAGAGTCAGTAAGCATAGTTAAATTTATGACATGATATTTGTTTACAGTTATTAAGGAGAAAACAGAGTAATCTATTTATTTTTATTTTTATTGTTTGGAGATAAGATTATGAATTTTTTTTGGAAGTTTTTTTTTGGCATGTTTGAATAATTTTTTTTTGATTTTAAGAAAATAGAGATAGAAAGTTTAATTGATTTACATTAGTTTGGAAGTATGGAGGTTTAGTGTTCGATTAGCCCTAACTTGATGGTCGGATCCCAAAAGAATGCCGTAAAACCGATAGCCATTTGAGAGGAATGCGGTAGGCGCTTGTGTAGAGAGGGGTTGTGGGAAAACTCCTTGGGACTGATGGCAGATCAGGGGCCCTAAATAGTGTGTGATGCTGTAAAACCAGTGCAGGGAAAGCCTGGTATGCTTAAATTTTTGGGCACAGGTTATGTAAACCTGGGGTTCCATGGGATTTAGTCATGTTAGCTGCTGTGGGACATTTGAATTTCCAGGCTCCATAGTAAATTCAATGTTAATTTTTGTTTTCTTAAAATAATAAATTTGTTTTGAGATATTTGATTTGGAACCGTGAAGACAGACCCCGAGGAATAAGAGTTGTCATTATGTGAGAGGAGAAGGTGGTAGGCCTAAAAGTGGTACAGGCACCATGGAGGTTATTTGCATTGCATAATTTAAATATAAGGAAACTTGAGAATTTGAAATTTTGTTGTTGGGTTGTACACCCATAAGAAGAGTATAGGCAGAATTTTTATTGTTATGAGATGTCTAATTTAATTGAAAAAGAAGAAAGTTTAAAGATGCAAATTATTATTGTAATAATTGAAAGAGATTAAGAGGTAGAGAGAAATAGGTAATAAATTTTAAGTAAGTAAGTACTAAAGTTTACATATAGAAATTAAGTAACTAAGAACCATTATAAGTTAAGTCTAGAGTAAAAGTAAGTTTATTTTGTTAAGTTATGAGTCATAAGTAAATTTTTTTTGAGAGAGAATGTCTTTGATAGGAAATAGTAGAAACTTATGGGAATCTTAGGGTAACATAAATAATGTATGTAATGAATAATAAATAGATGGTAGGTCTTAAGTTAAGATTAACATTTGAAGCAGAATGTAATTGAGAAGAAGGAAAATAAGTAGGCCTAAATAGAAAAAAAAAAGAGTATTTTATGGTAAAGAAATTTTTTTTAATAATAAACAATGAATAATAATGTTGTTTCAGGGTAATGTGTACTAATAATACAATTTTTTTTAGGACCAAAGAACAGGAATTATGTAAATTAAATTGACATGTATTTTTGAAACTGTTACAGATTCATTAAGATGAGCTGAGCAGCAATACAGTTTACAAGATTGCAAGAGTTCGAGAGACAAGATGCAAGATTACTGAAACAAGAACCAAGACTGAAGATTCAAGAGAAGAGAAAGCTGGCAGCCATGGACTTACAAGTGAAGATTTATAAGGTCATGTAAAATTTTATTTTTTATGGAAGACAGTAACTGGAGTTTTTTTGTTATAAACATTATTTACAGAACTTTTTAGGTTATAGTAATGTAATGGAACTAGTGAGTTGTGGTAGCTGTCAAAGAGAACTAATACCTTAAGTTTAATTTTTAAAGTTAATTTTCTTTATTTACAGAGGGATTAGGAGATTTTTTAAACCTTATTTAGGTTGGAATTTAAATACAATAGCTTATTATAAATGTGTACGAACAGTTCAAGTTCACAGTACTGATAGGTAGGTCAGATGATCTTATTGATTTTGATGATTTGTTTTTGAGTTGATTTTAAGTGTTGTGGATTAGACAATGAAATAGTTCTGAAAACTTAAATTATTTCAAACTAAGAAATAGTAAATTTAATTTTAACTTAAGGACAATAGAATTCAAATTTTTTTTGAATTAGTAATGTTTGGAAAATTTTATACTTTACAAGAAAGGTTATAAACAAACAGATCGGATGGAACAAGGATGCAGTAAATCACAGTTTCAGTTAGAATTATTGATTTGCTTTTGAGGTTCTGAAAGAAAAGTAATTATAATTTAAAAGTTTGAAAAAAAAAAAAATGTTTTTTTTTTTTTTTTTAATTTGTTTGAAATAGAACATTTAAAAGTTAATTAGTCATGATCTAGGTGGGTGATGGGGTGGGAATTGGCCACTCTTTTTCCCTATAACCTCCCTAACATGGCCTTCTATTACATCTAACAGAAAAAAAGAAGAAAAAGAATACTTATTATTAGTTAGACACTGTTTTCATGAAGATTTAACTTGATGAACTTTTTATTGTTGGGAAGAATAGTAGCAAGGTTAATCAGATATTTTTACTTGAAAGAAGAAGAAGAATATAAAACTGTTTTATTGCTCGACAAGCCAGAGAGTGGTGTTTCCCCTCTGAGCTTCTATTGACTACGTTGTTTACTCTCATGGGATAGCTGGTTCGGCACCATGGAGAGAGATTGGTGGGCATTGTGGTTGCCCCCAGAAGAAAAGAAGAGTAGAAGAGGTTATGGGTGGGTCATGTGAAGGGACCTTCAACCCAGTTACTTTGTGGGGACTATTTGCTGTATAGAGAAGATCAAGACTGAAGAGTTAGGGAAAATCATTGGAGGTCATGTTTCCCTTCCTTAAGTTTTCCTATGAAATTATTTTCCTGATTAGATTATGCTAAGGATGGGATACTTTATGTTAGCAATTGAATTAATTAATTTTCTTTTTTTGTGTGTGTATGCATCCTTGACCATCGATAGCAGTTTGGATGTTAGTTATGTAGTTGTAAGGCGTGTTGGTAATGCCAGGTGATGATGTTTCAGAATTGTAATCTGTTCGTGATGAAGATTGGCACAACTCCGAAGCAGATGTGGGTAGAAGATGTGAGCTGCCCTGGAAGCCAGTCCAGTAGCGGTTGGAGTTGAGTAGTGTTTGCTGATGGCCAGCCCAGGGAGCTACTCTTCTCGACAACACTGACTTCGAGGAGTTGCACCAACCTTCACGAGATAAGAGTTTAATTAATTGAAACACTGATAATTTTGTAAGGACACTTAATTTTTTTTAAGAACGAAAGAAGTATTATGATAAACGGAAACTGGAAAAAAAGAAATAATAATTATCAAGAATTTGCACATTGTTGAACGAATACTGAGAAACTAAGTACATTAATTTAATTTGTAAAGAGAGCTTCACTAACAAACAATTTTTTTTGTATTGAGAACTCGAGCCTCTGAAGGTCCCTGTGCGACATAACCAGATAAAAAGGTTTACATTCTTAGTTTTATGAATACTTGATGTTTTAAATTGATCTAATGCAGAATCTAGACGTATGTTCAGACAGTAAGGAACTAAGAAAATTATTATTTTTGTGAAATAAGGAAGTTATAGTTATGGTTTGATGGAAAAAGACAATTTGTAATTTTGAGGTAGCTCGATGGGGCTCGAGCTCTGTGAGGGGAGGGTTATGTCGCGGTTCAAAATTTTGCAGGGTTGTTGAAATCAAATTTAGGGACTTTACTGACGGGACTCTGGGCTGGCTGCTCTGTTCACTCGTCAGCGCAAGTGGCGTGACCATGTAATTGGGGCACGGGGCCGGCACGGCGCGCTGCGGGCTTGCAGATTTTTGTTTGTTTGTTTGGCGGCGCGCA
Organism: Bacillus rossius redtenbacheri; assembly: GCF_032445375.1. NCBI lineage: Eukaryota > Metazoa > Arthropoda > Insecta > Phasmatodea > Bacillidae > Bacillus > Bacillus rossius. The sequence continues at coordinate 299,321,542 of NC_086330.1, read as the reverse complement.
GGCGCAGCCACGGGCCGCAGTTACTGGGGCGCGCTGTCGTAACAAGCCGCGCGGTGTGGCCTGCACGTCAGGGTAGAGGGGGGTAGCCTTCCCAGATGTTCTAGTTAGTTGTTTAGTAAATTTGGCTTCAATAACGAGGATTTGTTATAGTAGGCGCGGCAGGGCGCGCAAATTTAAGCGCAAGTGAGTGGTAGCTCGGGGCTCACTCTGGCGGAAGCTATGGCGGTCGCCAGAGGTTACGAGTTACTTAGGTCGTAAAGTAATTCCAGTTAGGTCATAATGTAGTCGTCTTAAAGCATTCGGGCGGAGGCTATGGCCCTCGTCACTAGTCGTTTAGTTCTAATTTTTAAAATGTAATGTTCGTTCGGGTTTTCAAGGGCAGGAGAGGCCCCTACGTTAGTTTTTAAAGTAATCTATCAAGAGGTGCTTATTGAAAACTGTGAGTATGGAATTATCTTTGTTTTAATTTTAAGTATTAATTATGATTTGATGTATTCGGAAGGATTAGGGAAGAGTTTAGTGAAGTTCTCTCTTTCTCTCTTGTAAAGATCGTTCAGTAGTTAAGGAAGTAATGAAGAGATTATTGTTTTAAATTGTAATCCCGCTATTTAAATGTTCTTTAAAAATGATGTTGATTATTTGACGTTAAGAATAAAATCATTTTAATTTAGTATTATGTTATTTTGCAAAATCTCCTTAGTTCTGCTCTCACCAGACATCCTGTACGGGATGACGAACCTATGATCCTGGGTGCAGTAACGTATTTTATGAACCTAAGAGTAGTTGAAGCCAGCAAGTGAGTTGTTTCTATGTAAAGAGCTACGATTCTCTCCCCCCTCTGAAAGTGAGACATGACAATATGAACTTATATTTCAGCATGACTGTTATTTGTTGCTAGACATCAACTTGCACCACATGGGCTAAAGAATTTTATTCTGAAGTTAGTGCAACTTTTGTAGGGTGTTATGTGGTAGCCAGCACCGTGAAGTTTTGAGACCTACAGGAAAGCTTCACTATAAAGAACATGAAGGGACCAAAAAATAGTTGAGTTTGTTATACTGAAGTTCTTTATACTGAAACATAAGCATTGTTATAAATATGTATACCGATAAACACATGAAACACCTTAAGTGTACTAAGGTTCGGTATCACAGTCATTAGTCTATGGCCGCTTGAAGAACCTGTTCACATACTCTCTGCTGATGCTTTGTCTATGGTCAGGAGACACATTGTAGGCAGAGCTGGCAACCTCAAATCACACCCATCATTAATGACAATTATATGGAAAAAGTACATGTAAATCATGCACGATAAATTTTTCCTGAGGAATTATAACACACACTAGATAAAATAAGGACAATAATATGCAAAAAAAAAAATGAAAAATGTAGGCCTATGCATATGAATACAATGAAAATTAATGAATCAAAGGAAAAAAAACAAACTATTTGAACAATACAATCATCTGAATATGTAAGAAATGTCAATAATTATACAGGAAATTTTCAACCTTTCAATTCAAAGTATGCAATGTTATACTTTTGAACAATTGTCTTTTTATTTGCTTCTTTTATCCTGGTTGGATAAGAACTGTCTTATAAACAAACAACAGAACTTGTAAACAATAACTCTGCGTTAGTTACTTTCGTTTCTTCAGATGTAGCGAAAAAACTACGATATGGATTTATTGCTCGTCATGACTATAAAATATTCCGCATGTTTCTTTAATTCAATGTGCCCTCTACAGTCATCCCTTCCAACGTGTGCAATCGAAAAGTCACACGTGCATACATTACAAAACGCATGGTGTTCCAAAACATTTGAAGACGACAAGCATCGTCATTCTTTTGAATAGTTAGGTCTTAGGTCGAAAGTTTTGATGAATTGCGTTATTTTTTTTTTCTCCCCCATATACACTTTTTTTCTGTCACACGCTTCATTTCTACAACCGGCACTGAAGAACACAACGCTATTGAAAAACGTAAAAAATTTCACGCCTGTAGACACGACAAAAACACTATGGACTGTGATGAAAAAAATGACTTTCAAAAAATAAATTAAAACACAGGTTAGCCAAAGTACCGTACAAAAATTATCGTAATGTAAGTAGCCAAAAAACGAAAAATCCGAGAATATGTACTAGTTGTATCGTACAACGGACGTAATACCATTCCAATATTATTTCAAAACACGAGAATTAATCTACTAATTTCGATAGTACGTGCGCACACATACTAGTTCCGTTATTGTTTTTGTTTACGTACACGCTGTTACGTTTGAATAAGAAAATTAAAAATAAAGAACAAGTTTTTGGATGGTAATTTTTTTCATAATGTGCCTCAAGGTTGTTCGTTCAAGTGAATATTTTTGTTTCACGAAGAAACGGACCGTCGTAAAATTCGTTAAGATGAAATAAAATTCAAGGTTATTATATACGTTTTTGGCGGGACCAAACAATGAGTTCGGTTAAGTGAAGTGTTCGTTTAACTGAAGTTCGTTGTACTGGTGCTTTCCTGTATTTGTGTTTTAGTATGATCGTAAATCATCACCTCCTGATGACATTTTTGACATAACACTAAAATTTATTGGTATTTTAACCCTTTCAGTCCTAGTGTCCATTGTAATGGACACACTTTTCAAATATTTTTAATATTGTAAAAAAAACAACAAATTTCCTTCAATCTGGCTTTAACACCTCTTTCTATATCTGTTCTGAGAATCTGAAAAGGTACTGGCACCTGGTGACACACACAGTAATTACAGAATTTTCTTATAAACAACAATGGCGACACGAAAGCATCAGCTGAAAGGTTAGTTATATATTTATACATATAAAAAATATTTTTACATAGTTTTTGGTAGTAATATAGGTGTAATTTGAATGTAGAGATACTAAGAACTGTAAAAAATGTCAGAAATTAAATGAAATTTAAAAATTAGATTTACAAACAGACTTTAAAATCTATGTCCACTGGAATGGACAAAAAAATACCAAGTGCTATTTATCTCAGATGTTTGTGTCAAATTTTCTAACCTTATTATTTTTTACATTTAAATTGATGTATATGGTGAATTACACTCAATTATATATTTCATGCAGTAAAATATTGTTTGTAACTCATATGTTATATATTTCCAATACTTCATACTCATATTATTGGCATATATGTTTTGCAGATTCATATGACCTGAACAACCCCGTGGATACTTATGAAGCTTTGGACTTTATTCTGAATGGCACATTTTCAGATTTAGATTTGTCAAGTGATGAAGATGGTGAATGTGCAAATGAAATATCTGATAGGATTATTAGGTACCTACGTATAATATAAAATTTTATCATAGCTCTAAGTAGATTGCTAGTTACTACTTGACACACAACCACATAAAATGTTCTTGTGTGTTGTTTTAGGTGCAAATAATGAGCATCCAGAACAAACACAAGAAAATAATGTGGATGATATGCCAGTACCGGAAGAAACGGAAGGTCTCGCTGAACGGGGAAACATTAAATGGCGAAGGCGACCATATAATTCAGAGGTGCTGGCAATGCCTGATGAACATCGTGAATCATCTGATGTAGAAGTAAGGTCACCACTTTGTTATTTTTCTAACTATATTCCAGAAGAAATGTTTGAAAAACTGTCACATATGACAAATTTGTACGCATTGCAAAAGAATGATACACAATTCAAGCCAACAACTAAAGAAAAAATAAAAACATTTGTTGCACTGCACATAGCTATGGGATCCTTGCAGTTCCCTAGAGCTCGTTTGTATTGGGACACTATTTTAGGTGTAAACATATTTCATGAAAATATGACGAGAAATAGATTTTTTTTCTATTCGCACTAATTTTCACGCTGTCAACAACATTGAAAGGCCTGATGGGTGTAAGGATGTGATGTATAAGGTAAGACCATTGTTTGACTCAGTGCGTGAAAGGTGTCAGCAGCTGCCTGTAGAAAATTGTGTTGTCGTAGATGAGCAAATGGTTCCCTTCAAGGGAACACATTCAGGAAAGCAATACATGCAATCTAAACCTTGCAAATGGGGGATTAAGATTTCCATGTTGTATGGCAAGAGTGGGATGTGCTACGATTTCCTTATTTACCAGGGATAGACAACGGAATTAGACCCAGTGTGTTTGAAACAGTTTGGTTTCGCTGCATCTATAGTACTTCAATTGTCCAGTACACTTGCAGGCCACTTCTTGTATTTTGACAATTTTTCTCTACATACAATTTGTTTGAAGCCTTACACAAAAGAAATATACATGCAGCAGGTACAGTCAGAACAAATAGATTTGCCAATCCACCATTACTGTCAGATAAAGAAATTCCTAAGAAAGGCAGGGGCTCATGTGATCAGGTTGTCAGTGTTGACGGAAAAGTTGTTCTGGGAAATGGTATGATAATCAGTCGGTTGTCATGGTTTCCAACTTTCTGGGAGTCGGACAGAAAGACGAAGTTCAGAGATGGGACAAGAAAAAACAAGAAGTATATAAATATTGAACGACCTCAAGTAATCAAGTGGTATAATGGGAGGGGTTGATAAATTTGATCAGCTTGTTTCATATTATAGGATAATGATTAAGTCTAGAAAGTGGACTTTGAGAATGCTTTTTCATGCAGTGGATATTGCTATCGTAAACAGCTGGTTAGAATACAGAAGAGATGTGGAAGACGCTGGTACATCAAATGCTGAAAAGCTAGATTTACTGCACTTTCGTATGCGCTTGACGCACACACTGTTGACAGTGAATGAACCTTGCATGCCAAACAAAAGAGGTAGGCCCAGCAACTCACCTGTTTGTGAACCACCTCTGAAGACCAGAATATCTCGTGCTGAGAGTCGCCCGTTTGATGAGCAGACACTTGAATGATTGATCATTTTCCAGACTATGATGATCAAAAAGAAGCAACAAGATGCAAATTCACTGGGTGCAAAGGGAAAACACATGTATTTTGTGTAAAATGTAAGGTACATATGTGTTTTGTTAGAGGTAAGAATTGTTTTCTGAATTTTCATAAAAAGTGAAAGCATAATAATTTTAATAATTCAATATTTATAACATTTTATTGCACATCTACTAAAAAAAAGGATAAATCAAATGTGTTGGAAATGCTTTACTTGTATATGTTAGTGCTTTTAGTTTTCTTCAAATGAATCATAACATACTGCACAACAATTTAATTTTGTGAACACAAATTTGTATGTTGTTTTACTTTTTATTCAAAATAACATCGTACTTTGGTTGCAAATAAAAGGGTTATTTGAGCTACTAACAATTATTTAGTGATAAGTCAACTGTTTCCACAGTTGCATAATACCTTGAGGGCTGTCAAAATAGTAGCAAGTATATAGGTTTATTATGGTTTTTCGTAGAAAAGTAACTATGTATAAAGAACTCAATAGAGGGATTGTCTATCATCTGTATTCTCCTGGATCGGTTCTGTTGTGCTTAGATACGTAGAAAGATGTTGGGATGACCCTTTGTTCATTATTAAATGAGAATACTCACCAATTTAATAGTAATGCACTGTTATTATAGGTTTTTTGTTGTGGATGTTTGTTAGAATTAATTTATGTTTTCGCACAGAAAATATGTCATGTGAAAATATACATTTGAGGCTGTTTTAGTTGTATATTTGCAAATTATGAACTGATGCACCAAAATATCAGTTCAAAAGAAGTTTTTTTTATGAAATTAAAAATATGTTATTAATGATGATAGATATTAAACTATCTGAATTTTTAAACCTTTATGAAGTAGGTAGTGATGTAGTTGAATATTAAAATGTTTTAAAAATTCATTAAGCTAAGTAGGGTTCATGGGTATTGAAGGGTTTATTCTTCCTGTAAATAGTTAATCTGCTTTCTCTTTAATATATACTGCACACAAACGATTGAGCATAATATTTTTATAATAATTTTTTAAACAGACTGTGTTTTTGTACTTAAGTTCGGCAGGGAAAATTGGTTTAGTTCATTTCAAATTATTGTTCTAAAATCACTTACATGCTACGGAACTCGTCAATATTGTTCTGAAGATTGGTGATGGTGTTCTCGACAAATGACGGAACATTTTTTTACATAAATTTTATCAAACAAACAAAATTTTTGTACCAATGTTCAGGAACAGCAGACTGGTGATTGGTTGATGCAATTTTGGGTTGGAAACTAATTGTTAACTAATTGTTTTATTTACAATAAGTACAATCCATAATTTTTTAGCTAGGCCGTAAGATCTTATGTATATACTTTAACCAACAAAAAAGTGCGCCGAATGACTGAAGTAGCTGACGCAAAAAATGCTTGAATTGAATACTTTTATCTTCATTCTCAATCAAGAAAAAAAAAATGTTTTACAGTAAGCATTTAAAAGTGAAGTTCTACTCAGCAATAAACAAGAAAAATTTAAGTTTTAAAAATAAGTACTTAAAAAAAACACTTATTAAACATGGACCATTGCAGCGAGATTTTTATTAAAAATTTTAATTCATAGGGATCAAACTAAGGATTGTCCGAACATAACACATTATTCCAATGAAAGCTAAAGCTATCCTTTACAATTTGTACCATCCACAATTTTAAGCTGGGCCGTGAGATCTTCTGTATATACTTTTACCAACAAAAAAGTGCGCCGAATGACTGAAGTAGACTGCGCGAAATGTGCTCGAATTAAAGATTTTTTTCCTTCATTCTCAATCTAAAAAAAAAAAATATTTCAATTAAGCATACGAAAGTGAAGGTTCTACTCAGCAATAAACCAGAAAATATTATGTTTGAAAAATAAGTACTTAAAAAAACTCTAGCTAAACATCGACCATTGCATTCCAAATTTTTATGATAAATTTTAATTCATAGGGATCAAACTAAGGATTGTCCGAACATAACACATTATTCCAATGTTAGCTAAATGAATCCTTTACAATTAGTACCATCCACAATTTTAAGCTGGGCCGTGAGATATCCTGTATATACTTTTACCAACAAAAAAGTGTGCCGAATGACTGAAGTAGCCTGCGCGAAATGTGTTTGAATAAAATAATTTTTTTCTTCATTCTCAACCGAGAAAGAAATGTTTTACAATACTTATACAAATTTGAAAGTTATACTCAAAAATAAACAAGATAATATTTCAGTTTTAAAAATAAGTACTTAAAAAAAACACTTTTTGAACATGGACCACTGCAGCGAGATTTTTATTATAAATTTTAATTCATAGGGATCAAACTAAGGATTGTCCGAACATAACACATGATTCCAATGTTAGCTAAAGGTATCCTTTACAATTTTTACCATCCACAATTTTAAGCTGGGCCGTGAGATATTCTGTATATACTTTTACCAACAAAAAAGTGTGCCGAATGACTGAAGTAGCCTGCGCGAAATGTGTTTGAATAAAATAATTTTTTTCTTCATTCTCAACCGAGAAAGAAATGTTTTACAATACTTATACAAATTTGAAAGTTATACTCAAAAATAAACAAGATAATATTTCAGTTTTAAAAATAAGTACTTAAAAAAAACACTTTTTGAACATGGACCACTGCAGCGAGATTTTTATTATAAATTTTAATTCATAGGGATCAAACTAAGGATTGTCCGAACATAACACATGATTCCAATGTTAGCTAAAGGTATCCTTTACAATTTTTACCATCCAAAATTTTAAGCTGGGCCGTGAGATATTCTGTATATACTTTTACCAACAAAAAAGTGTGCCGAATGACTGAAGTAGCCTGCGCGAAATGTGTTTGAATAAAATAATTTTTTTCTTCATTCTCAACCGAGAAAGAAATGTTTTACAATACTTATACAAATTTGAAAGTTATACTCAAAAATAAACAAGATAATATTTCAGTTTTAAAAATAAGTACTTAAAAAAAACACTTTTTGAACATGGACCACTGCAGCGAGATTTTTATTATAAATTTTAATTCATAGGGATCAAACTAAGGATTGTCCGAACATAACACATGATTCCAATGTTAGCTAAAGGTATCCTTTACAATTTTTACCATCCAAAATTTTAAGCTGGGCCGTGAGATATTCTGTATATACTTTTACCAACAAAAAAGTGTGCCGAATGACTGAAGTAGCCTGCGCGAAATGTGTTTGAATAAAATAATTTTTTTCTTCATTCTCAACCGAGAAAGAAATGTTTTACAATACTTATACAAATTTGAAAGTTATACTCAAAAATAAACAAGATAATATTTCAGTTTTAAAAATAAGTACTTAAAAAAAACACTTTTTGAACATGGACCACTGCAGCGAGATTTTTATTATAAATTTTAATTCATAGGGATCAAACTAAGGATTGTCCGAACATAACACATGATTCCAATGTTAGCTAATGGTATCCTTTACAATTTTTACCATCCACAATTTTAAGCTGGGCCGTGAGATATTCTGTATATACTTTTACCAACAAAAAAGTGTGCCGCAAAACAGAAGTAACCTGCGCGAAATGGGTTTGAATAAAATAATTTTTTTCTTCATTCTCAATAGAGAAAGAAATGTTTTACAATAAGTATACAAAATTGAAAGTTCTACTCAGCAATAAACCAGAAAATATTATTGTTTGAAAAATAAGTTCTTAAAAAAACACTAGCTGAACATGGACCACGACAGCCAAATATTTATGATAAATTTTAATTCATAGGAATGAAACTAAGGATTGTCCGAACATAACACGTGATTCCAATGTTAGCTAAAGGTATTATTTACAATTTGTACCAAACTCAATTTTAAGCTGGGCCGTGAGATCTTCTGTATATACTTTTACCAACAAAAAAGTGCGCCGAATGACTGAAGTAGACTGCGCGAAATGTGCTCGGATTAAAAATTTTTTTCCATTCATTCTCAATCCAAAAAAATATATTTTTAATAAGCATACGAAAGTGAAGGTTCTACTCAGCAACAAACCAGAAAATATTTAAGTTTGTAAATTAAGTACTTAAAAAAACTCTAGCTAAACCTCGACCATTGCATTCCAAATTTTTATGATAAATTTTAATTCATAGGGATCAAACTAAGGATTGTCCGAACATAACACAATATTCCAATGTTAGCTAAATGTATCCTTTACAATTTGTACCATCCACAATTTTAAGCTGGGCCGTGAGATCTTCTGTATATACTTTTACCAACAAAAAAGTGTGCCGAATGACTGAAGTAGCCTGCGCGAATAGTGTTTGAATAAAATAATTATTTTCTTCATTCTCAACCGAGAAAGAAATGTTTTACAATACGTATACAAATTTGAAAGTTCTACTTAACAATAAACAAGATAAAATTTTAGTTTTAAAAATAAGTACTTAAAAAAACACTTATTGAACATGGACCATTGCAGCGAGATTTTTATTATAAATTTTAATTCATAGGGATCAAACTAAGTATTGTCCGAACATAACACATGATTCCAATGTTAGTTAAGGGTATCCTTTACAATTTGTTCCATCCACAATTTTAAGCTGGGCCGTGAGATCTTCTGTATATACTTTTACCAACAAAAAAGTGCGCCGAATGACTGAAGTAGCCTGCGCAAAATATGCTTGAATTTAATTTTTTTTTTCCTTCATTGTCAGTCAAGTAAACAGTTTATTTTCATTAAGCATACAAAAGTGAATGTTCTACTCAGCAAAAAACTAGAGATTATTTAAGTTTGAAAAATAAGTACTTTATAATAAAACTATGTAAACATCAACCACAGCAGTCAGATTTTTATTATATATTTTATTTCATAGGGATCAAACTAAGGATTGTCCACACATTACTTATAATTACAGCGTTAGCGCAAGGCTTTCTTTCCATTTTGTACCATCCACAATTTTAAGCTGGGTCGTGAGATCTTCTGTATATACTTTTACCAACAAAAAAGTGCGCCGAATGACTGAAGTAGCTGACGCGAAAAGTGCTTCAATTGAATAATTTTTTCTTCATTCTCAATCGAGAAAAAAATTGTTTTTCAATAAGCATACAAAAGTGAAGGTTATACTCAGCATTTAACCACAAAATATTTGGTTTTCAAATATAAGTACAAAAAATAAACACTATCTTAACAAGGACCTCTGCAGCGAAATTTTTATTTTAAATTTTAATTTGTATGGATCAAACGAAGTATTTTCCACACATAACTCTTTATTCTATCGCTATCCCAAGGCTATCTTTACAATTTGTACCATCCTTAATTTTTAGCTAGGCCGTGAGATCTTCTGTATATACTTTTACCAACAATAATGTACGCCGAATGACTGACACGGTCTCAATTTATATTGATATTTCATGTGTCGCAGTCATACGCTCCTAGACGACGATATCTGACTGTAGATTTAAGGCAATATAATATACGTTTAATCACTAGCAGCTTCTTTTTTCAACAAGCATAAAGTTCTTAATGATTAATTTATCATATATATTATTGAGTGAAAACTATTTTATGCATGGCCTAAAATGTAATTTTTGAAATGATTGTAGAAACTTAGAATTTTCTTATACATTCATGTGTTTGCAATTGAGTGTACCATTTTACCATCTTTACACATATATGTGCTAACATAAAAAATTAAGTTTTGAAAATATAGAAATTTATTTCCTTTGTAGCTGGCTAGTAGTGTAGAGGCTTAAAATTAATCCCTTCCGTATTATTCAAGTACTCCATATGGGCAAATTTTGTACGCGAGGACACAATTACACTACTGCCCACTTGAATTTGGATACGGTCTTAAATGGAATGGATGACAATGTACAAATCTAACTAAAGAAGCAAATTTACATGTATTAAAAAATAAATCATAGTTGTGCATACACCTACTGAAATGTAACAAAGGGTATGAAATCACTCGTTGCCTAAATAAGCTAATAAGAGTTAGTTATCACACGCACATTCATACACAGATTCACGTTGTAAGCAGCCCACAAAATAATAATACATTTTTTGCATACTTCGTTTCATGTTCGGACGGCACTTGTGATATGATTTCCGGGAACAAATACATACAATATATATTTAAGGCGAATAGCTAAGTTTTCCGAATGCATTGAAGTCTGGACCAGAGCCTGATTCTCGTCGCTGCAATATGTTTGGAAGAATACACGGGGATTGCTAGCATAGAGTTACTCGTGGCTCGTGTGAAATTACTATGATAACTGTGTAGGTAATTTATATTGTCGACACACAATAAGGTGATCCGGGCTGCATTTCCATAAAGGGAGAACTGTAATTATGCTAATTTGCAATATCTGCTCCTTCCAGGTGAAGACTGTTTTTATCAGAACTTAATGTTTTTCTCAACGCTGTAGAGAAATTAATTTTAACTCATTCAAGCGATAGCCTTTGTTTATCATATAAGCGGAACCAATTCATATAGCCTAGGGTTTCTCTGTTTACAGCATAAGTTTTTTTTTTCATTTGTTCGTTTAGAAATGGAAGCAAGACTTTAACATTACTAATTGAGTAATCAATATGAATTGATTAAGTATTAAAATATACATGTACATCAGCTTGATTGTAGTATTGGAATTAATATAAATCATTAATTAATAAAGAAAATAACAGTTTGACAAGATTCGAACCCTAATGGATACGAGCTATTATTGGTAGCCATCTATGTGGTTAAGTGTTGTTTAATGTGTAAGAAAAGACGCATCGCCGAAAATTCGCCACCAACAAAGTCGACAAAAAAATAAAATACATCGCCATCAAAGACTTTACTTTGGTAAGGACCTCTCTGATAGAATTTCCACCAAATACTAACTAATGATGGCCCGTTATCGGTTATCGTAATGATCGGCAATTTTTCAGATATGGCCTATTGGTAAAAATAAACCTTTTCGTTTAAACATTTCTTTACAAACTGGCCTGCTTTTGACATGGCGTCACGTCAGGCTGCTACAAGGACAAAAGCAGCAGAAAAGCTGTTCTTTTGTAAATGGGAGAAAGATTTGGGAAGTAAGTTTATGGTGCTCAAAATTGTTAACTGGCCGTTCTTAATTTACAGTGATTTTATGGCAAGAGCCTCTTTGCTCCTAGAGCAATAAATCTAACCCGCCCGTCAGTTGCCTTGACAGCTGCCCGGAAGTAGCGGGTTTGCTTGTCCTTTCCCCGCCCCCTGCTGACAAACCTTCCAACAACACTGTTGCGACCTTCCCCGCATGTTTTATTACCCGAATGGTAGAGTGACAAAAACACAAGCGACCGAAATCGTTCCTTGCCCACCAGCCGCCTAGTCGCGCGCGTGCACGCGGAGCGCAAAAACACAGTCCTTGCAGTTGTATGCTGGCAGTTCATACTATTAAGTTTAATTAAGTATAATCGTAGTTTTAAGTGACTCATACAATGCCCAACACCGACGCAGCCATCTAAAAATACTGTCGTGCTTTGGCCCAGCGGGGCTCTAATTATAGTCTGATTTTTTTCCCTTTTTGGGGTCCCGAGACCCTAACTGGCGAAGCGCCCAAGAATAATCTCCTACACGTTTACAATTCTTACTGATATTTCTAGTTTAAGTATGTGTGCTGGCTGGCAGCATGGCGGGAAACGGCGCAAACCGCCCCCTAAAAATCAGTGCCATCCAAAATAAATGCGGACCAAAGAGTCCAAGCTCCTCACCTTTGCTTAGAAGAGCTTTTCTACTCTGTCCAACTCTTCTTCCTGAACCATCCTTCTGTTCCCGTAACCAACCTGCGCCTCAAAGCAATAGTAGTGTGTGTGTGTGTGTGTATATATATATATATACACACACACACAAACACGCGCACACACACACAAACAAATCGTTTTGTAGTATTTTAGTGGAAAAAAATGTAAACACAAATGTAATACCTGACACCACCACGCGTACAGATATCGCAACTTGACCTATCAATTACGTGTATACTATAAACATAAATGTGTTGAGTACAGTGGCGTAGCCAGGATTTGTGTTTGGGGGGGGGGGGGTTGAGAAGCATGGTCCCCCCCCCCCCTATTAAAACGAGGGAGTCCGGGGGTCCACCCACCCCCGGAAAAAATGTGGATTTTAAGGTGTAAAATAGTGCTATTTTAGCAGTTTTCGGTACTTAACATAAAATATTTAAATAGTAAAAATATTATTAATTTTTTTATAAAAAAAATTTTAGTGATGAAGTAAGAAATTAATTAAAGATATTTTTTATCAATCCAAGTGTCTTGTTTACGTCTACTTAAAATCATAAATCATGCTCGAAGCTCGACAGTACAAAAAAAAAGTGAATAAAAAAATTGGTTGTCTGTAATGTCGGTTTACGGACGATAAATTAACGTGACAACGTCATAACAAAACATTGATGAAATGATTGCATACTTTTATGAATAAAATTGAATCATTTTTATTGAATTATCACTATTTTCTATGGATACAAAGAAGGAGTGAAATTAAATCTACAATTTAATTGATAAATGTACTTTTATTTGCACTCATTAATTCAAATATGTTTATTACTTTAACGAAGAGATTATTTTAACTATTTTTATACATATTTGCTATTTAACTTCTTCCAATCTGTGTTATTCTGTTAATGATAGGACGATGATAGGAAAAGTAAGAAACGAATGAGAGTGTTTCAAGTTAAATGTGCCTCGAAAAAGTCAAATCGATGGTTGTTCCAATCGAGTGGAAGAGAGATAGATGCGGCGCAAGCGTACAATGAGCGTAACGGGACACAGTGTAACGGGACACTTTCGTGCGTGCAGCCGGCGTTCATCGATTTATTAGACGTCACGTCAAAAGGATTGGGTTTCGGCAGAACTGATCTATTCCTGGAAACAATTAGCTTTAGCTTGAAGAGTTACATGACACCATGTCGTCGTCTCAATTCTATACACACACAGCGATCCTTACACTTTTAGAAGCCCAGTCAACACCTGCTTATAATTACCACGCTGATTAAATACAATAGGTGTAAGATATTTGAACACTTGGGACCCGTCACGGCGTCACAACCTTATAGCTTCTGCCTGTGCCAGGGGTATGGGAAGGGAAGGAGAATCGGTAGGGCTCGCTTACTCTTCCCCTCCAGTGCAGTGGCCGGTGATAGCAGTAAGACACCCAGGCTTTTAGCTAACCTGCTTTCAGTTAAGAAAAAAATAATTGGGGCTAAGGGGGGGGGGTTAGAACCCCTTAACCCCACCCCCCTGGCTACGCCCCTAGTTGAGAACAAACTTAAATCTGTCTTAAATAATAGCAAGATAGAAAAACTCAAATAAATTTTATGGCATTTATTTTTTTTGTTAATGACCAAAAAAATTTAAATTTGTGTTAAAGTCATAATATTAACAGGAATAAAGTTTTTTGTATCTTAATGCGATTTGATGAACAATATTTTTAGTATATCTCTGAGGAACGAACAAACCTGATGGTTGCCAACCCTTGAACACGCAACATTTCCAAATTCGCCACTATTTCTCGCTCGTCCATCTGCTCGATGTGGTTGTATTGACAGCGTGTGTTTATTTGTTCCTCCTCATCGCCCTGAAGTAGATTTGCGAAACCTATGGATGGCCATCAGGCATTGAGAACAAATAACCAATTTTTTGATACACTTAGTCCTTAATCTTAAATGTCGATTCAAAATTACGACCATCCTCATTCTGAACGATTTATGTTGCTCTAAATGATGTCATTTGGAAGCAAGAATTGAATTAACGAATTTTACGCGAAAACAATTTTCATTGAGATGTGGCTCCAGCCAATAAAGTTATCGATGGTTCTGGTGGCGAATGGTGATGCGCAGCAACGACTGGCCGATTCACCTTTGTATTTAAATGCATTACAGTGTTGGCATTATTTTTCTATATTGTCGATGACAATTAGGGCATGTGACGAATAGCCTATTTCCGGCACATATTCGAACGCAAGGCGGTGAAGTGGCTCAGATCAGTTGCTTAATAAACACACAACATATAAATATAAGGTTCTTATATTTGAATTTTTTTGGATGTTATAATTTGTTGAGCTAACTCAAATGTTTATTTTCAATGCGCTGTTTAACACTCCGTAAATTTTATAGAATCATCGACACAAATAAGCACTGAAAATAAAAGGTTGCATGTTTGATTGATTGTCATTAAATGCACAATTGTATAAAATTTAAATTCTTGGAATATCATGTAAGATATTCACTTAAAAACATACATTGTGCAAATGTTTAAGGTTCCGCTTTAAAGTACACTTCATATATGATTTAAAATGTAATTTTAATGTGTTTTGTCCATGAATAATACACTCAATATGCACGCAATTGTGATACATGGAACATGGAAACAAAGAGAACAGAAATTGAAATGTCTAAACAACGCCAAGCTACGACGCAAGTGACAGAAAGAAAACTATGTATAATACTTTACAGAAGTTTTTACGATCAATTATTCTTTATATTATCATATTTTGTAGTTAAGAAATATTGGGTGGTGGTGGAGATGTGAAATTTTGGTTCTCAAATGCAAAAAATAAAAAAAATAAGTATAAAAAATCCGAAAATAAAGAGTTTTCTTTCTGGAACTCGATCACAGCGTTACCTACCGGGTCCAATTGTGAATCCAAAACATCCAGAGACCCACTTAAACACACGCAAAAAATTTCATCGAAATCTGTCCAGCCATTTAGGAGGAGTTTATTCACATACACACAGCCGGAAATATATAAATGTATATATAAAAAGAATAGTAAACTAAACTATGTAGACTGAATTTAATTAAATAAGCACAATAATAAAAAACACTATAAAAAAAAGTAACGTTTACTTTTTTTGAAAAATACTGGGTCAGAGTTGTTTGTTTCAACACATTTTCTGACTGATGCATCATGCAAATTGTCCAGTTCACATAAGCATTCTCTCACACTATCTGGAACACAAATACAAGCAGATTATTGGTCAAAAAATACACTTGTAACAGCTTGTGGCGTGCGGCAAAGGTTTCGCAGGTTTGCGCAGTTCTAATTGCACTAGAACCCCGATTAGCGAACCCCGCATTTTACGTAACATCGATTTTACGAATTTAATCTCAGGAACAGTCGAAAAATTGGAAATTTTCACACCAAAATATAAGTAATTAGAAACAATTTGAAGGAAAAAAAATCACAAAGAAGAGCTTATTTAACGCACAGCAAATATGTTCTGTGGGCTTTAATACTCGTTATTATATTCCTATAATAAGACAAAAATAATCGGACATTCCATTTCCGCAGTTCATATGGATGTATTAATATCATGGTAACACATTAAACAAACAAGTCCTCGCTTACAGTTAAAAAATTCAAGGTCGTAGGTTTGCAGGATTAATACTAAAGTGTTTTAGAAGCTGAAGGTATGCAGAAATATTTACGTCCTCGGTTACAGCGGCTGTAGGCAAACTGTGTGTTCAGAGAAGTGTGTAACCAGGTCCTCGAATTGTGTCTACTATCGTATAAACGGACACTCGGTGTATTAATAATTTCGACTACAGTACTTCCTACCGGTAAAACGCTGAACTATGAATTTGTCGCTCTACGGTGTAACCGAGGACTCGGCCAGATTTCGTTGAAAATTTGCAGGAAGGCATTAAAGGACAGGATATACGAGAAAATAAGGTTTTTTTCAATCCGAGGACCTGGGTCAGGTCCTCGGATCCACATCTGGTCCTCGGAAGCCCGGTGAGAAATCACGCGCAAGTCCTCAAATCATGCCTTATGCCAACTCAGACATGCTTCAAACTTCTAACACTCCTATATTTGTGTCGGAGGTTAAAATCTTATTTACAAACCTTTTAAAAAATCTATTTATTCTCTGCGTATTTAAGAATGATTTTACTAATTTTCTTCTAACCTAATATGTAATTAACTCGTATGTAGCTTGGTGTTACTCACAAAAATTGGAATAACAAATGCATTGATTTTTTATGCATTTAAACACGCGGAATGCCAAATATTAAAATCATGTTCCAAGAAATAAAATAAAAGTTGAAGAGTTACACTATCCACCTACCGGCTACATTATCAGACCTTCGTCTCCAATTTTTATGGGCATTTTTGAATAATAATAATGTGTGTAATACCGTTTCTAGATTACTGCGATGCATTTATGGAGAATCTACGTACGTTAAAAAATGCATTTATGGAAAGCATTTTGATGGACTGCTGTAAGTCGCTGTCATGTAGGACCTAACTGCATGTTTTTGGTGATACGTACAAGATCTGCAGAAGTAAATTGGTTATTTAGCACAGTTGACTCTATAACTGTGCAAAAATTCAGCATTGACAAATTTTTCACAAGTTGAAACCTTTGTTTCCCGTGCAGGTGTTGGCTCTCTATCTCTCTTGAAGGGCAGTCTGAGAATGGGGGAAAAAAAAAAAACCTACCCAGAAGGGACTGTTGTGGTACTATAGGGGACAGCTTACCCGGCGCGCAGGGTGGAAGACTTGTTTTTGAATGGCCTTGCCCCTTGGACACAGCGGTAGTCTTTTAGACCGTCTACTTATGTTCGTTCCTTCCATGAGGTGTGCCACGCGCAAATAACGGTACATTAGTGACGTCAGACGAGCTCGGCAACACCCGGTGAGCTAGTAGTCCAGGAAACGAAGACCAGACGAGACACGAACCTGTCGAAAAATTTTCCAAAGCTGAATTTTCGTAGAGTGGTAGAGTCAACTATCCTTACTAATAATATAAATGCAAAAGTAACTCTGCCTGTTTGTTTGTTTGTTACCTTTTCCAGGCTAAACGGCTTAACGGATCGTAATGAAATTTGGCAAGGAGATAGATTATATCCTGGGAAGGAAACAGGCTATCTTTTGTCTCAAAAAATAATTTTGAAGTGGGTGAAAAAAATATATCTTAATTTTATGTCATGTGTGTCATAGATATACAAACTGTTAGTGTCATTCCTCTATGTCCGCCGAGCAATAGCCGTGAAGCCATTACGTTTTGCTATTGCAAGGAACTGAGTAGAGAGTAAGAAAAATTAAAGCTCTGCATCGTAGTACACCAATACACCAGTAGATGGCACTGTTTTGAATTATCGCTTTATAAGGAACTAGGTAGAGAGTAAGAATACTTAAAGCTATTTATTGACCGTTTGTCGTCGACAGGTGTGGTTCAATTGTAACTACCCATTTTGTACTTTACAATTGTCATTACCCATTTTGTATTTTATCATCAATGTGGTTTTCAAAGTTAACTTGAGGGTAATCTGGGGCAAAACATAAACTTCATTACATCAAAATCGGTTCTCTTAATTTTTTTTAATATAAGTTGATTTTTAATAACGCTCAGAGACGTTTTCGATTGTTTACATTCAGTTGCAAGACCATCACATCTTAGTACACCAACACAACAGTATATGGCCCTGTTAGTTTTTTTATTTACCGTTTTATAATTTGCTCTAACTAATATTATAAATGCGTATATTATATATATAAACACTATAACAGAAAACAAAACTAGCCGTCTGGTTGATTTATCGGTGGGTTTGTGTCATTTCTCTATGGCCGCTGAAGTGTTTTCAGAATTTTCCCTTTTCTTCTGTTATTTTTCAGACAGCTCCAAGGATGAGCGACCAAAATTTCAAAAGGGTGTGCCACCGTTGGGTGATCAAAAATTCTATAAGTATTTTCAGAATTACTCTATGGAGTATATTTCCTAAAATGCCAATATCTATAATGTAAAATGTGGTCTAGTTGGGCGCCGTGAAAACTCTATAAAGTACTAGTGCTGTGATTGTGTATGTAGCACAACTACTAACCTCTACAGAATATTAACTAAAATATGTCTTGTTATGTTGATAGTGAAAATAAATTATTCTCAAGTTGTATGTACTGGTATAGTTTGACTCAGTGTGAATACCAAACAATAAAATGTCGTATAATTCCTTAGCAGTATGTCTCCTTCTCTTTGGTGTAAGTATTCTGACCTTAAAATCAACAAATATAAGTAGTGTGTTTAAAAGCATTAACTTCTCTATGACTGCTGATCTCAGTGTAATAAAAACTAATTATTCTTTCAAGACAATCCAAGCTAAATATTTCTGTCTATCTGGTTTAACATACACATGATATGTAAGTATGGTTATCAATCGGAAAAATAAAATATAATGAAAATTTAACTTTTTACTAGGGTCAAAATCATGGTTGTATGGGTGACAATACTCTTTTGCAACATATCCAACTGTAACATGAAAAGTGACAGAGTCAATGATTAGCAAGCAACATACAAATACCTTTGAGACAATTATTCATGTTTAAATAGGTTTTTCATTAAACAAAATTTCAATATCCGTTATACTTAAATGTCTTTCAGAACTAATTACGTTTTACGTAATTGTATCACTGAATAATAGTTTGGTTATCAGTCAATATTTTAAATATTATTGAAACACATTTTAACTGGCAAATTAGTCTTTTCTTTGTTTTTACTAGCTCAGTCTCTTTCGGTAGATCAAACTGTCTCAAGACTTCTGGACCTGGGGCTATTCTTTAAACATTCAAGACAATTAATGACTTTAACAGATTTTAAACTTTGATATCGTACATATTACTGATCAATGTCAGTTAACCAGGTCCAGTACGTACAAGCTACAAGTCTTTACGTAGTTAAGTAGTATTAAGTTGTTTTGCGAGTTTCAAATTAGGTCTTGATCGTAAACATCATAGTTTAAGATATCTTGCCATTAAAATAGGACAGGTAACTTCTCGCTGTTCTTGTTAATTCGGGGATGGGGCAAACAAACCTCGTCGCGTCGTTACAATACCAAGAGGCTGTGGAAAACCTCTCCGAACCCCTGTCTCTCCTCCGATGTTGCTGGTTAGATCTCACTCTCCTCCGATGTCGCTGGTTGGGTCTCCGTCTCGATGCACCTCCTCTCGTGCTGCTGGTACTCCAGCAGGACTGGCGTCGGTCACCTGGAGTCGTCTAGAAGGATGATGTCCTCCGGTACACCGTCTACGATGCCGTCTACCGCTGTCGAACTCCTTCCATCTCGAAGATTGATAGTCCTTTTCTTCTTTTCTTCTTAATTCGTCGTTGATCCAGTTCTATTTATGCTGTTAGTCAAAACTTATCGTCGTCGTCGATTCTTTAGTAGAGCTTCGAACATCGGTAACTACCTCTTCTTCATTGTGTAGTTCCGGTATTTATTATAAAATCATCAATTTCACGTAGATTCTAGCTATTCAGTCGTCGTACCAATGTTTTACGTGATATTCTTACATTCATTTATGACTAAATCACGGAGCTCTTTCTCTCTAATCCTTCTCCCATGATAGTAGAACAGAAACTCCAGTTCCAATTTGTTTCAAACAGTCAAAGCTTTCTCTATTGAACACTCTCCGAAATCACACTGGAAATACTAAATTCTTTAAATAAAATCTATGCGCAGTCGAGCGTCCAATCACATATACTCTTTCCTCAGTAATGACCCAAAAACAATATTAAAAGGTGTAAGCTCATTTCCTATTCGTCGCCGTTTAACAAATGTTTGCAAAGACATTTCATAAAATTATTACTTAGATAAAACATGAAAATACTTAAAGAGTAAAACCAAATTGACCTGACCATAGAGATACAATACTGGTAAATATAATTCATAACAGGACTAAGACAAAGTCATAGAGGTAAGAAGTAAAATAATAAACATAAAATTCATTTCTATTGAGGGCTTCTCAAATACCTCTATACCGCCATAGATCTGGCAACTTCCTATAGGCTACTTCTTGACGAGACTCGTCCGCTTAGCGATATTATATAAATTGTGCTTGATATAAATTGTTGTGCATATTTCATTGGTAACTACTTGTAAAAATAGAGTTAGTGTAAATTAAAGTAAAAAGTACCTCACACTTATTTACAATATCTTAATCATTTAAAAATAGTTACGAGTTTTCAGTTTGGTTTGCTGTTAAAGCGTGTTTCAGTTATTTAAAATATAATTTATGTTCAAATTTTTTAGTATAACTAAAAATTAGAAGCGTTAGATTGTAATATTTTAATTAGATAAAAAAATTTGAAAAAGATACTCTAAAAACAGCATCCTATCGACATCTATAATTTTTTTTTTATATCGATAAAGGACAATATTAAGGTACCTTATTCTACGGATAGTGTATGTTTAACCGGTAAAATTAGTTTTTTTTTTGTTTTATCCTGATGATAAGCGATAGTTTGTCTTTTATTATTTTTAAGATTAGATATTTTACTTCTTATTCTACTTTTTCACTTTTCATATTTCTTCATAATTCTTTTCATTCTTTTTTTAACCTTTAAGGAAAAGTTTGTTTTGTTTAAATATTTTTGTTAGGTATCCTTTCCAGTTTTTTATTTTATATCTTTAGTTACAGAACTAAATTATAATTAAAAAAACTAAAAAAACACACTTTAACAACAAAACAAACTAAAAAATAATAATAATTTTAAAATTATTAAGATACCAGCTTCTGCCCGCGACTTCGTCTGCGTGGACTTCATAATTGGGTCCAGAGAGAAATAAAAAAATGTTTGAGCTATAAAAAGGTTCGTGGGATAAAAAAAATTACCCGTAGGTATTTGGTAGCATCCCAGTGTGTCGCTCTGGGGGCAAGGTAGCCATTCCCACGTTGGAAACCTATGTATCACGTCTCCCACGAGAAAATGTGTGAGTGTTGAAAGTTTCATAAATTTCTATATCATATTACGGTTGTGTTAATAGATTTAAAATTTATGTTTATCAAGTATATATCCCACAGACTTGAAACTCGGAAATTATGATCCTTATATTACACAATCATGTGAGAATGAAGTTTTCATAAATTCAACTCCCAAGGGTGCTTTAGCCCGGGTAACGCCGGGTACTTCAGCTTGTGCTTAATAACATACCGAAAGTTGACCGCTGTAGACCTAGTGTGTATCACCAAAAACGTGCAGTTAATTCCTAGATGACAGCGACTTACAGCAGTCCATCAACATGCTTTCCATTTACACAGTTTTTAACGTACTCTCCATATAGGCATCACAATAATCTAGAAACGCTATTCGAAACACCCACGTGAACAAATACTTCTATGTTGAATACTAAAGATTAAGCGAAATAGAGAACGTTAATGATTTTTTAAACCAGTCATTTAAATAAAATTATGATTTACATACAGAACAAGGGAACAACGTCAAAATCATCTGTATAAAAGTTCTTGCTTATTCATTAAGCTTTAAGGCGATTTAACTATAAAGAGTCTAGCGCAATTAGTTGAATAGCTAGAATAGCCTAAGTGTCGGCGTGTGTGCCGTCCTGCGGTGCTCGAATCCCAGCAAGCCGGCGCGACGTGCGTTGCACGCGACCTTGATGGCCAAGTTTCAAAGTTCCCAAGATTTTGTTTAGGGATTGCTGCAGATATGTTACGTTTATTTGATTTAACACATTTGAGTTAAATTAACGCAAATAAGAAAATAATTTTATCGCTTTTCCCCTGTGAAATGGCTCCATAAAATTACAATAAAATTATTTTTTGGAACTTGTCAACAGGAAAACCCAAAAATACCAAGTTTAAAAACTATGTTTATAACTACCTAAAACAAATTGGGTAGGCTTTCCTTCTCATAAATAACGATTTGAGATTTTACTTGTAATTTGGAATGGGAAAGTGGAATCACTAATGAGCTTTAAAGTCATAACTCTAGGGACCGGACATATGACGTCACAGTGCAGATGAGGCAGGATATCATATGAGATCATGTTTTTAGCATGTAAATTTTTAAGAAAAAAATAACCACTGTGAAGACAAAAAAAAACTGATTTAGAAAAATTAGCTACCTAAATTATTATTAATACCAATACTAATCAACAAATAAGTATATTATATTTCTTGACTTATTCTATCACTTTAAAAAGTATTCTATTTATATTTTATCCAGGCTACTTGTTCTATTAGAAACAAATACTAATAGTTTTCAGAGCGCCAATTAAGGTTTGTATTTCTTATAAGTAAATATTTTTATTCTGAGGTAATATTATAAAATAAACTAAACTTTTGCATCTATGTACTTACATTAGTTAATTAAAGCTTTTTACTAGCGAATTTGACCTGATTATTTATATCTTTGTTACCTGTGATTAAAATGCTCCTACCCAAACGACTTGCCATGGATCCCAGAGCAGTACACATTGCGACACTCCGAATGCTCTAGCTATCAAATCGATTACTGTAGACTCCTAAATATATACAATTAAAAAGATTAATCAATATGCAGAAACTAAATTTAAAAGACTTTTACGTATGGTCTTTTAAGTTTCTGTAGTTTATATAATTTTTATTTTATTCCAGAAATTCGGTAAAAACATTATTTCGAAATTTGTGTTATTCATCTTGCTTATTTTTCATAGTATATATATATATATATATATATATATATATATATATATATTTTACTTCTATACTATCACATGTAGAAAATGTGTTGTGAAATTTTTTTATTTGTTAACTTAAATGATACAACAAAAACAAGTTTGTAGGATTCATGTTTGTGGAGCACTGCAAGGAGCTGCTATTTATTTATTTTATTTATCGACTTTGTTGATGGCAAAGTTAAGGGAATATGCCTAAACATTTACATTTCTCTACATCATCATTACATATCTACACTAATATTATAAACAGGAAAGATTTGTATTTTTTTGTGTGTGTAGGTTTGTAATGAATAAACTCAAAAACTACTGTGCCGATTTCTAAAAATTTTTCACTATTAGAAAGCTACAATCACCCTGAGTAACATAGGCTATATTTATTGCTAGAAAAGATAAGGAAGGAATCTTTACTAAAACTTTAGTAACGTAATCCAATGTGTAAAAAAAATGCCATAAAACATCTTATATCGCATGCGCTGCGGAAACTATTGATGATAGAACAAAAGTATGTCCTATACAATATTAAAGAACATATCAATAACCACAAAAAACTTTGCGATACTATATGTCCAACTATTATAGTTATGACACAATAACCACTTTTTACATTTTAAAAGTTGACATAAATACCGACCAAAATTAGACCATGTTATTCATACTTCTGTTAAATTCCTTATCCAAATAAATCATATTGTTTTCAAGACTGTTTCAATTCCTGTAAATTACTTTTTTAATTGTTAAAATCGGCTATTCCAATCAATAGATGTTGCGAAATTAATAAATCATAGAAATAGAAAAAATAAACGCTGTCGCATTGTGCATGTTATTAATACCTATTTATTATTCCTTATCCAAATAAATTATTTTGTATTCAAAATTGTTTCAATACCTGTAGATTACTTTTTGAATTATTCAAATCGTGTATTCCATTCAAAATATATTACGAATTTAAAAAGTCACAGATACAGAAAAGGCGCGGCTAGCCAGGCACCGCAGGGGTGCGGGAGAGGGGCGGGCACATCTATGAAATAGGTAGCCGCGCGGCTCAGTCGCGCGGTCGGCTCGCTACGCAGCGGACGTAACCGACATTCAACACTTCTTGACTATTTTAATTGCAAATTTTTTTCCAAGTTAAAAAGTTTTTCTCAGAACTAATTATAAATAGTTTATTCACGCTTTATTGTTTATTTTATATAGTATTCTCTCACTTTTTCAATAGTAAGTATTTATCAAAAGTTATATTCTTATTTTATCTGATTAAAAAAATTCAACGTAATGCCTAGGAAAAAAAGTCTTAACTATCTAAAAGTTGCTCCCAAACGAGATTAGCAAAAATAAGACGTATTGGAGAATCATCTTCTGAAAATTCAGATCGTCTCGCAAATCAGAGAGCGTATGCTTCGCAATCGCGGGCCACAGAATCTAGCGCCAAACGTTCGCTACGCCTTGTTCAAAATAGTGACAGAATGTCACAAGCACGTACAAGGGAATCTAGCGCCGAAAGTTCGCAACGCCTTGCTCAAAATAGTGACAGAATGTCACAAGCACGCGCGAGGGAATCTAGCACCGAACGTTCGCTTCGTCTTACAGCACAAAATGCCAGATCGTTCCAACTATACGAACGACAATCGAGTGCCGAACACTCGCAGCGACTTATTGCACAGTGAGAAAGACAACAATCGTTAACAACTAGAATGCGTAATATAATTTTAGCTCATACTAATATATCAGCATTCAGTTACGATCCACATATTGATTATGCTCTCAGAACAGCATCCAAATCGGAGCAATGAATAAGGTTTGTCCTAAATGTTTTGCTAAAAAATGGAATGATTAAGCGAGCGGTATAAGCTGCGCGTCTGGGAAAGTTATTCTTTCTAATATTAAAGAGCCACCAGAACCAATAAAAAGCCTTTTGACTAATAATCACACATATTCCGCGCATTTTTTTAAATAATGCACGTAGATACAATAACCTTTTTCAGATGACTTCGTTTGGGGCGAAAGAAATTAGAGAGGGAAATTTTATGCCCACCTTTAAGGTAGAAGGGCAAGTCTATCATCTTATAGGTAGCCTCTTACCACCAGCAGGACAAAGCCCTCAATTTCTGCAAATATATTTTATTTCAGAAGCTGACCAACTATCATTGCGATAAAACATGGCCCCTATGCTAAAAATAGATTTGATTAACGAACTGCAGACCGTATTAAATAGCCACAACATGTACATACGAAGTTATAAACATAGTATCGAATTTAACAACCCTGAAAGTTTAAAATTAATCATTCACTCTGATCGCACACCTCTGGCAGAATACCAGGGCAGATATAACGCTCCTTCCATAAATGAAGTGGCCGTTCTATTGGTCGACGAAGATAAAGGACCCAGGGATATTGTACTGCATGGTAGAGACGGACAACTGAAACGAGTGTCGGAATTGGACCGCGCTTACGATCCGTTACAATATCCACTTATATTTGAATCAGGAGACGACATATATTATGTGACTATTCCTCAGCAGAATGCCTTACAAAATAAGACGGTGTCATGTATTCAATATTATGCCTATCGTTTAATGATTAGGACCAACTGTTTTAGCACACTGCATTATTACAAAGATTTGTTTAATCAGTATTGTGTGGATATGATGGCGAAGATGATTTCAGAAAGGTTAAATTTTATTTGCCGAAACCAACAAAAGCTTAGAGCAGATGACCATATTCATTTGAGGGATGCTTTGAACCAAGACGCAAGCGTAAATGCCGCCAATATAGGTCAGCATGTCATCTTACCGTCATCATTTACTGGGTCTCCGAGGTATCTCCACGAAAAGACGCAAGATGCTATGACATATATGTGCGCAATTATGAACTTTTTCCCGGTCAGCGATCTTTCGAACGGCATGACATCATCGCTCAAGTGTTTCACTTAAAAATGAAAAAAAAAAAAAAAAAAAACCTCATAAAAATAATCACAAAAGACGCGATTTTTGGGCCGGTCAAATGTTATATGCTTACTGTAGAGTGGCAAAAAAAAAGGACTGCCGCATTGAAAACATGCAAAATATAGTGTAAAATCCACCAAAAACGACACTCACTGCATTTTTTGACCTGTGCAGTAATGACGGATTTGCTAAAACACTACTATATCACGAAGTCCCTCATTACTATACATGGGCTAACAATAAATTTTCTAGAAGGAAACGTGGCCAAGACGTAGTTGGACACCCCGGCATAAAAAAAAGATGCGGCATTGGGAAGAGTGTACAGCATTCATCCTTCCCAGTCAGAATGTTTTTATCTCAGCCCAACATCGTTTAAGGACTTAAAAACAGTTGATGGAATTGTAAAAGAAACTTACAAAGCCGCTTGCCAAGATAGATGTTTGCTGGAAAATGATAACCAATGGGAAATAACTTTGAGAGAAGCTTCGATTTCTCAATGTCCGTTAAAGCTGAGAGAATTGTTTGTGGTGATATTTTTATTTTGTTTCCCCTCGGAACCTCTCAACTTATGGGACACTTTTAAAGACGATTTGTGTCAAGATATCAGACACATAGCCCAACAACAAGGTCAAGATTTTGATGTTTATAATGAAGGCTTGATACAGATCGAAAACAAACTTTAGAGAATTGAACGACAAAAATTTAAGATCCTGATAAACATTTGGTTGAATGTACGGGATCGTGTCTCACGGTTATGGTAGCTGTGGAGATAATTTAAATTGGCCGACAGATATTGAGGGTATCCCAGCCGCAGTGTATTTTAAGCAAGAATCAGCATGTGCATATCACGCCCCTGTGTGAGTCTAAACTATTTCAACTTCTTATAGTACTGAGTTATATGGTCTCGTGATTTTAGGTTAAAAAAATTGGTTGTTAGTAAAGTCGGTTTACGGACGATAGTTTAACGTGACAACGTCATAAAAAAACATTGATGAAATTATTGCATACTTTTATGAATAAAATTGAATAATTTTTATTGAATTATCACTTTTTGGTATGGATACAAAGAAGGAGTGAAATGAAATCTACAATTTAATTGATAAATTTACTTTTATTTGCACTCATTAATTCAAATATGTTTATTACTTTACCGAATAGATTATTTTAACTATAACTTTTATACATGTTTGCTATTTAACTTCAAGATCGTCTAGAATGTTTTACGCTTTTTCGCAATTACACATTTAACGACGAAGTTTGTTCGTCGTGAAATTAAAGGTAGAATTTAATAAAAATGCCCTAGCAGTTAATAAAATAAGTATTAGTAAGTTTAAGAAAGAATTTCGGCTTTAATCTCCAACCCAGACGCTCGTGGAGCGCTGGGACCGAAATTAAAATTCGTCGAGAATATTTTACGTTTTTATGTCTTCCATTGCTCAAAATGATATGCAATTGTGGCCCCGGGCATGAAATTTTATTTATAATTCATTAATAATAACGCTCCTCGCGATAAACAAAGGAAAATATGTATTAACGAGTGCCTGGTTACCGCGGAAGCGGGCAGATAGCACGATTAGTTCGGTTCGCGTCCGTCACCGTAGATGACAGCACCGTAGGGGAATAATATTATTTCGTTTTTATAATACGATTTTATAACAAATACGCATCCCAAATACACCAAACGTATTTATAATGTATCACAATATTTTTTAAAACATTGTGCAAAATATCCCGGGTTTAGTTTGAATTATTATGTGTAACTGTAAAACACCATTGTTCGTACAAAAGAGGATAGATAGCGCGATTCGTTCTGTTCGCGTCCGTCACCGTAGATGACAGCACCGTAGGGGAATAATTTAATTTCTTTTTTATAATACGATTTTATAACAAATACGCATCCCAAATACACCAAACATATTTATAATGTGTTACAATATTTTTTAAACCTTGTGCAAAAGATCCCGGGTGTGATTTGAATTATTATGTGTAACTGTAAAACACCATTATTCGTACAAAAACGTATTTGAAAATTCAATATTACTTTTAAATAACCGTACCGATTGTGCTGAAAATCGGTGGACGATCGTTAAATTATATAATAATAATAATTCAAACGACGAAAACATGATTGAAAAGTCAAATCGATGGTTGTTTCAATCGAGTGGAAGAGAGATGCGGCGCAAGCGTACAATGAGCGTAACGGGACACATAGTAGTGGGACAATGTGCGTTACGGGACACTTTTTCGTGCGTGCAACCGGCGTTCATCGATTTATTAGACGTTTTCACGTCAAAAATTAATCTTACACAGGAGTTCTGGAGATTCTGAAGTCGTTTTGCTAATTTATCAGTCAAATCAGGAAACAAAACATCGCAGTAATCAAAGTGCGACATAATTAAGAATTGAATAAGGATGGTTTTAATGCTGGGAGGGGGGGGGGGGGGGAGAAAAAATTTATAAGCATCATAAGCAATGCACGGAGATCTCGATTTTCTTGCTAATTTGCATTACCTGATCCTTCCAGGTTAAAGTTGAATTTTTCATAACTCCCAGGTTTCTCACAACCTTAGAGAACTGAATATGTATTCCTCCAAGCGTCAAGTTATTACGTTTAAAAGAAGTTACTTTGGATATCATGAGAGCAGAGTCGATTATTATGGCCTGTGTTTTGTCAATATTCAACATGAGTTTATTGGCACTTACCCATCTCAAAATAGAAGCAATATCATAATATACAAAACTAATCGACTGATTAATATCAGTTGCTTTGGTATGAAGATAAATCTGAACATCTAAACATCATCTGTGTACATGTGATATTGGCAAGTAATGAGGCATTTAGGTAAGTCATTAATAAAAATTGCAAATAAAAGTGGACCAAGAATCGAACCCTGAGGAACTCCCGCTTTTACAAGGAGCCAGCAGGACAATTCACTATCAAGGACGACACATCGGCAACGAACGTTAAGATGGGATTCGAACCAAGCCAAACTCTATGAGAGAAGTTGTAGAGAACTGAAATTTTACTTAGTAATAGGGCATGGTCTGCCGAATCAAAAGCTTTACTGAGGTCAAGCAGCGTTAAAATCGTTAGTACCCGCTTATCAATAACACGACGTATATTATCCATAGCATTAATTAGGGCAGTAGTGGTACTGTGACCAGGTCTGAAACCTGACTGGAAAGTAAAAGATTTCCTTTTCATAGGTATGTACATGTTTGCTGATGCACCAGGTGTTCAAGAGCTTTGGAAACAGCAGGTAGGATGCTTATAGGGTGGAAGTCTTTGGATTCTTCTGGAGATTTAATTTTTGGAATTGGTTTTATAAACGAGTACTTACATATAGTCGGATATTGACCTGTAGTAAGTGTTGCATTAAAAATGTGCTCCATAACAGATACAACAAATGGTGACATTATATCCAGCATTTTAATGGATATTTTGTCATTACAAACCGCATCACTTTTAATGCGACGCAGGGCCTTCGCAACATCTAAGCACGACATAACCGCACGTTTTCTGTGTGATGCACAAGGTTTGCAGCAGAAAACTTTTGATATGTTACAAAAAAATGTTGATTCTACCACTGTTGAAAAAGACAGCTTTTATATATATATATATATATTCTTACATTAAAAACCTTAGTTTCCTAAGACCGAAATTTGCCCCAACCCGAGCAACTTTAGGTTCCCGCAGTACAATACACACTACGTCGCTCGGAACCTTTCACTGGTCAGATCAATTGAGTCAGAGCAATATACCATTTTAATGCTTAAGAATCATGCAACAATCTTTTCTAACGTCTTTTAAGTCGGTCCATTCAGGTTTATGTTATCTGTATTTTCATTCATTTGATAATTATATTTCATAATATGAAACATTTTTCAATTATATCACGTTGAATAATATATTTAGATAAATTTTGTTTGGTTCACTACAGTAATAACGTTTACGGAATGCAATATTGTGGAGCACTCAAGAAGCTATTATTCAAAGTTTCACTTTACGTTTTTGGTGTAAAGCACAAGGTTTGCGGAGGTTAATTTAACATGTAACTAGAAAAAGATGATATTACAACGGTACCAAATCTCAGTTTGGGGTGAATATTTCATAGGTTACAAAACCTCGATTTCATGGGAGCGAAAGTCACCCCAGCCTTTGCAGCTGTAGCACTGTCGCAATACGTAGGTACTCAACACTGCTACACTCGGATCGTTCTAGCGATTTAATCAATTACTCAAGCCTCTTCAGATATATGTCACATTTTAGCTTACGAAATATGCACGAACATTTTTCAAGGTAATTATTACATCGGACCCTTTATTTTAATGTGATTCATATTTTTATGATATTGACTGAGATAAAGAAAAAAAACACTTTTTTTATTACTTTATCGATTTCTATCATACCTTTTATACTAATATTTGGCACATGTTTTAACATAAATGTGTGAAATAGTGTTTCTAGATTATTTTGATGCATTTATGGAGAGGCTATGTTAAAAACTGCGTAAATAAGAAACATTTTAATGGACTGTTGTGAGTCGCTGTCATCTAGGACGTAACTGCACGTTTTCGGTGATACTCTAAATGACTACAGCGGTAAACATTCGGTATATATTTAGCATAGTTGACTCTACCACTGTGCAAAAATTCATCTTTGGGCAAAGTTTTCACAAACTTTTGTTTCCAGGGATATAGCTTTCCTGTAGCCTAGTCTAACTAGCAGTTAACTAGCCCCGGGGGAAGGTCAGTGGTGGCCCTGAGTGAATAGGCGACCGTCGCACGAACAATGAGTGACGCGACTACAATGACGGACTGCCAGGCCCCTTCAGGGCTGAGCACGAGCAAGCAGCCGGTTACCATGGTCGGGAGGTCTCTACGACCGACAGCCCCCCTCCCTCCCTAGTGACGAGGGGCACCAGTACCCACGGGGATTTCATGCGCTCAAAGAAGCACACGTGCCAAAACCGCGGCCGTCACGGCTCCATCGCCGAGTATCACCGCACGGTCAAGGCGCCCAACACTCGGGCCCCCTTAGCCCAGGAAACAAAGGTTTCAACCTGTGAAAAATTTGTCCAAAGCTGAATTTTTGCACAGTGGTAGAGTCGACTATGCTTAATAACATACCGAAAGTTTACCGCTGTAGACCTTGTGCGTATCACTGAAAATTTGCAGTTAAGTCCTAGATGACAGCGACTTGCAGCAGTTCATTAAAATGCTTCCCATTTTTGCACTTTTTACCGTAGACTCTCGATAGCTATATGAAAATAATCTTAAAGCACTACTACTCACATTGATAATGAATAAAGTTCTAAAAGTTAATATTAAAGGAAAGAAAAAAAAATGTTTAATTAATGAAATAAGTTTTTTTACATCAGTCAAGGCAATGAAAAGACAATTCACTTACAAATAAAGGGTCTTACGCAAATATATCTTTAACAAAAGTTGTTGTATAGTTCTTAAGATTTACAGGGACATATCTCTCAAAAGTCTAGCTTAATTTATAGGATCACTAGAGACTCCCGAGCTTATCAATGTCGTCTACGCACTGCGACAGAGCCACAGCCGCAAGCGCTGTGGCCACTCTCACTCCCACGAAATCGAAGATTTTTAATCTTTGTAAAATTTGCTCCTAACTGAAATTTAAAACAGTGGTAACATTCAAGTTTTCTAGCAACATTTGAAATGTTTACCTCCGCAAACCTTGCGCGGAACACCGAAAACGAGAAGTTAACTCCTAAATAATACTTTATTGACCACTCAACAATATGGCACTATAACGTAATTACTATAGTATACTTTCAGAATAGCATACCAAAACTTACTCAAAACATTATTCTCAATGATTAAATTTAAAAATCTTTCACTACGTTTGACTAAATATGATATTTATTCAATAATATTAGAAGAGAGATGTTCTGAAAAAAAGGGCACAAACGAAAATACGTATTACAAAAACACGTAGAGCCCGATTTGAAAACATTAAATAAAAGTAGTTGCAAAGTTCTTAAACTTTAAATTAGTTTATTTGTTGAGAGCTTGGTACAATGTGTCTGACCGCTAAAGCGATCCGAGCCGCGTAGTGTGTACTACTGCGATGTTGTCGAAGTAGGCTCGGGTCGGGACGAATTTCGCTGTAAAGAAACAAAGGTTTTTAATACATGGAAAATTATCCCAAAGAAGAAACTTTGTACAGTTGTAGAGTGAACGTTTCTTACTAACATATCAAAAGTTTACCGATGCAAACCTTGTGCGTCACACAAAAAACGAGCAGTTAAGCCCAAAATGTCAATTTTTTTGCAACGATCCACAATAATGGATATTGCAAATGCAGTTTATGGAGTAGACTGACAGTGTGGAACCCAAAATAATCTAGAAACATTGCCCTATGTGAGTATAGTGATAAAAAGTACGAAGTTTAAACATCTTTATATAAAATAGACAATTTAAATCATTAAAGTTGAGAAATTCATTTTCATTCAATTTTACGGAAAAGTTAATACGTCTTACATAAATATAAAGAGCCCTACGTGAAAATCGCTTTCAATAAACGTTGTTGCATATTTATTCTTCTTTAAATGGGTATATTTGTTAAGGGTCTCATACAATTTGTTTGACCCCTGAAGCTATCCGAGCCGTGTAGTGTGTACTACTGTGAGGTTGCCGAAGTCGGCTTGGGGTCGGGACGAATTTCGCTGTTAAGAAACATGGAAAATTATCCCAAAGCAGAAACTTTGTACAGTTGTAGAATAAACGTTTCTTAGTAACATGTCAAAAGTTTACCGATGTAACCCTTGTGCGTCACACCAATAACGAGCAGTTAAGTCCTAAATGATAATTTCCCAAACGATCCACAAAATTGTGTTTCGTAAATAATTTAATAACTCTATAAATACTTTTTTTTTAAGTAGGCTCCCAGTATACAGCAAACTTGGTTTGTTCTCAAACGCCATACTACTACGGTAATAGGAATATGAAATCACAACAGACAAGATTTTGTTCTGGTGAAACCAGAGCTAACCGAGAAATGACCGAACGTCCCGGAAAGTTGTGATATTTGACGATATTGCGCGAGTAGCACACCCGTACGTGACTACAGAGAATGGATAGTTTCCTTAGCCGTTAGGATTTCTGGTACGAACACCCTCTCACAGGTAGCGTCATAAAATACGGTCAAACTCTTGCAAAACCATCCACCACCGCTCTTTGCCACTAGCAATCCAACGACGTCAGCTAGGCGCAGCACTCAAATACATTAACTTATTAAAAAAAAAACTGAATATGTAATACTACCTATACGTTTTACAACACAACTCGTGTTTTATTTATTTTCTGAAAAAAAAAACCTATTATTATAGGAATTATGTTTTTTAAGTGAAAAAAAACTCAGAGTACATTTACGATGTATCGTTTTATTCTATTTTTATGTAGTAAACTGATTTTAAAGAAGTAAATATATAATTTTTCATTTTGTCGAATACAGGCTACATTCAAATTTTGCATTGTTCTGATCGAAAATAAAACGATGTATCAGAAATAAAAAAAATTGTTGCTAAAAAAATAATTTTTAATAATAACATTTTTGAAACAGAATAAATCCATGCAGATATAAAACCAGAGGTCCTCTAGAGTTTTTAATTTACAAGTTCCAAGCAGAAATCGTTTATTGTTAAGTTTATTGTATCAAAAAACATTAATATAAGGAAAAAAATGCATATCTCATTACATGTAACATACACCCTCTCATATGAATTAGCTATGTTTTAAGTAATCCCTAAATAAGACCCAGTTGAATGAGTGTCGCAGTACGCAGTGTGTCGGAATGCCGCGCTGGAACGGCGGTGGCCGTGAGAGATCAGTACGGCCGCAGTACACTGCAACGCTCGGGCCGCTTTAATGAGCCAACTAATTACGTTAGACTCTTTATAAATATACTGTCTTAAAGCTAAAGGTATAACCAAAAACATTTATTTGGACATTTTTCTCATTGGACTCTTCAAATTGGTGTAAATAGTATTTTTGTCTGAGTGGCAAAGATAAAAAATAATATGTCATGAATTAATCGCTTAATATCACATCTTTAATATTAACAATTTATGCTTTTTACAACATTAATGGCTTTATTAGAGTCTCAAGATTATTTTGGTAGTTTTATGGACAGTCTAAATGAAAAACTGTACAAATGGGTAGCATTTTAATGGACTGATGTAAGTCGCTGTCATCTAGGACTTAAATGCAAATTTTCGGCGATACGCACAAGGTCTACAGCGGTAAACTTTCGGTATGTTATTAAGCATAGTCAAATCTACAACTGTGCAAAAATTCAGCTTTGGACAAATTTTTCACAGGTTTGTGCCTTTTTAAGTCTTGGTTTCCTGGACTACCTTCAGAGGGATTCGTGCTGCACAAACCCCGACCGACTTCCTCCAGGAGGAATTCACAGCCCTACGACTGTCTGTCTATAAATTGTGGTTTCTGGCAAACCACGGGACCAGGCAGAAGAGCGAGGGCGCCTCAGGCCTGCGATCCTGAGCGCATCCGCACCCTACGCGAGCTCGCAGGCGGCTCATAAGAGTGGACGACTACAGGCGTCCGGTGCCACACGCAGTGCAGCAAGTGCCAGCGCTTCGGCCACTCACAACAGAATGGACTCGAGCTAGTTATTATTTCAACCATGACAATACAAACAATTTAAACATCATTTCCAACATGGCCTGCATTCCCTTTCTCTCGTGTTTGCTGGTGACTCGTTGGCCACTACTCTGGTAACAAAATAAACTCAGTTCAGGCACGAGTAAGCAAAAACCATACACTGCTCCCAGTCCACGACAAATCTCTCTCATAACTTGGCCATAAGATAAACACAACAGGTCTTAAAGAGCAATCATCCTTGATGAGCTATTAATTAAACCTAATGTGTAGCTAGTATTAAAATACATAAACCACATAAAAATTACATTTATAACTAATATATTATTACGACAGTCTGCCCTCTGAACACTAACAGTCCTAATAATACAGGCAGCCTCAGTCCTTTTTAAGTTCGCTAGTTCACGAAGAGACCAGTCAGTCGACGCCAATATAGGTACTCGGGCGGGCAATGGGTATTTTGCACGTCTCAGTACTACTGCCTCTCGGTTCGCGGCTCAGCGATATGGCCGCATCTCCAGGCGATTGTTCATCTCGTCCAGGAATGCCTGAGCTTGTGCCTGGTCCTCTCTCCTCATCTGGGTCCTGGGCGCAACCCCAGGATCAGCCACAACCAGCGGCCTGGACTGCGACTCGCTCGCGGCTCTGCTACTCGCTGGTGATCCGGTACCAATTCCAAACCTCTCCCTGGACTCCGGGTGTAGGGTACCCACTGCTGATCAGCAAACGACGCTTTAAGTTGTGGTACTCGCCTTGGTCCTCAGGCGAGTAGGGACTCACTAGGCAGGTGGATAGTTGGCAGACCTGGTTCCAATCTCCAATACTCGCTCAGTCTTCTCAGTCGCTATAACACGGCCGTTAGGTGTAACATGAAACCAAGCCTCACGTAGCCAGACCCACCGACGCTCGTGCAATGTAACTTAGCCTCACACTAGAAACTGAGTGAATCACTCCGACGGCAAGTAACTGTCCATGGTAATGATGTGACCGTAGTTCACATCTTACAGGTCTGAAAGAAGACGTAAGTTATAAAAAAAAATATTTAATAGCACAATAATTGGTTAAATTCACTGTTTATTTTACAGTTTATTTTCAGTGGTTGTGCACAATAGTTTACTCTCAAAACCACTCGCTTAAAAAGAGACTTATTATGAAAGCAATTATTTATTTAGAATCATTAACTTGCATTAATGACTTCGGTTGTTTCCTAAAAATAGTTACATATTAGTCCAACACTATAATGATTTTCAATATTACACTTTGTGTCTTACAAATGTCGTTGCTTATAATGTGACGAAATATACTAAAGAACAGCTGTAGGTATTTATTCAGAAGATCTCACGGCCCAGATTAAAAATGTGGATGGTACAAATTGTAAAGAAAACATTTGGCTAATGCTGGAATAAGAAGTTATGTGTGGCCAATCCTTAGTTTGATCCCTGTAAATTAAAATGTATAATAAAAATCTGGCTGCAGTGGTCCATGTTTAGTTAGCGTTTTTTTAAGTACTTATTTTTCAAACTTAAATAGTTTCTGGTTAATTGCTGAGTAGAACCTTCAATATTGTATACTTATTGTAAAACATTTCTTTCTCGATTGAGAATGAAGAAAAAAATTATTTTATTCAAGCCCATTTCGCGCAGGCTACTTCAGTCATTCGGCGCACTTTTTTGTTGGTAAAAGTATATACAAAAGATCTCACGGCCCAGCTTAAAATTGTGGATGGTACAAATTGTAAAGGATACCTTTAGCTAACATTGGAATCATGTGTTATGTTCGGACAATCCTTAGTTTGATCCCTATGAATTAAAATTTATAATAAAAATTTGGAATGCAATGGTCCATGTTTAGCTAGAGTTTTTTTAAGTACTTATTTTTAAAACTAAAATATTATCTTGTTTATTGTTGAGTAGAACTTTCAAATTGGTAAACGTATTGTAAAACATTTCTTTCTCGGTTGAGAATGAAGAAAAAAAATATTTTTTTCGAACACATTTCGCGCAGGCTACTTCAGTCATTCGGCGCACTTTTTTGTTGGTAAAAGTATATACAGAAGATATCACGGCCCAGCTTAAAATTGTGGATGGTACAAATTGTAAAGGATACCTTTAGCTAACATTGGAATCATGTGTTATGTTCGGACAATCCTTAGTTTGATCCCTATGAATTAAAATGTATAATAAAAATCTCGCTGCAGTGGTCCATGTTCAAGAAGCGTTTTTTTTAAAGTAGTTATTCTTAAAACTAAAATATTATCTTGTTTATTGTTGAGTAGAACTTTCAAATTGGTAAACGTATTGTAAAACATTTCTTTCTCGGTTGAGAATGAAGAAAAAAAAATATTTTTTTGGAACACATTTCGCGCAGGCTACTTCAGTCATTCGGCGCACTTTTTTGTTGGTAAAAGTATATACAGAAGATCTCACGGCCCAGCTTAAAATTGTGGATGGTAAAAATTGTAAAGGATACCTTTAGCTTACATTGGCATATTGTGTGATGTTCGGACAATCCTTAGTTTGATCCCTATGAATTGAAATTTATCATAAAAATTTGGAATGCAATGGTCCATGTTTAGCTAGAGTTTTTTTAAGTACTTATTTTTAAAACTAAAATATTATCTTGTTTATTGTTCAGTAGAAATTTCAAATTGGTAAACGTATTGTAAAACATTTCTTTCTCGGTTGAGAATGAAGAAAAAAAATATTTTTTTCGAACACATTTCGCGCAGGCTACTTCAGTCATTGGGCGCACTTTTTTGTTGGTAAAAGTACATACAGAAGATCTCACGGCCCAGCTTAAAATTGTGGATGGTACAAATTGTAAAGGATACCTTTAGCTAACATTGGAATCAAATGTTATGTTCGGACAATCCTTAGTTTGATCCCTATGAATTAAAATTTATAATAAAAATCTCGCTGCAGTGGTCCATGTTCAAAAAGTGTTTTTTTTTTTAAGTAGCTATTCTTAAAACTAAAATATTATCTTGTTTATTGTTGAGTAGAACTTTCAAATTGGTAAACGTATTGTAAAACATTTCTTTCTCGGTTGAGAATGAAGAAAAAAAAAATATTTTTTGGAACACATTTCGCGCAGGCTACTTCAGTCATTCGGCGCACTTTTTTGTTGGTAAAAGTATATACAGAATATCTCACGGCCCAGCTTAAAATTGTGGATGGTACAAATTGTAAAGGATACATTTAGCTAACATTGGAATCATGTGTTATGTTCGGACAATCCTTAGTTTGATCCCTATGAATTAAAATTTATCATAAATATTTGGCTGTCGTGGTCCATGTTTAGCTAGTGTTTTTTTAAGAACTTATTTTTCAAACATAAATATTTTCTGGTTTATTGCTGAGTAGAACCTTCACTTTCGTATGCTTATTTGAAATTTTTTTTTTTAGATTGAAAATGAAGGAAAAAAATATTTAATTCGAGCACATTTCGCGCAGGCTACTTCTACATTCGGCGCACTTTTTTGTTGGTAAAAGTATATACAGAAGATCTCACGGCCCAGCTTAAAATTGTGGATGGTACAAATTGTAAAGGATACCTTTAGCTAACATTGGAATTATGTGTTATGTTCGGACAATCCTTAGTTTGATCCCTATGAATTAAAATTTATCATAAAAATCTCGCTGCAGTGGTCCATGTTCAAAAAGTGTTTTTTTTTAAGTAGTATTCTTAAAACTAAAATATTATCTTGTTTATTGTTGAGTAGAACTTTCAAATTGGTAAACGTATTGTAAAACATTTCTTTCTCGGTTGAGAATGAAGAAAAAAAAATATTTTTTTGGAACACATTTCGCGCAGGCTACTTCAGTCATTCGGCGCACTTTTTTGTTGGTAAAAGTATATACAGAAGAT
Organism: Bacillus rossius redtenbacheri; assembly: GCF_032445375.1. NCBI lineage: Eukaryota > Metazoa > Arthropoda > Insecta > Phasmatodea > Bacillidae > Bacillus > Bacillus rossius. The sequence continues at coordinate 299,282,704 of NC_086330.1, read as the reverse complement.
CTCACGGCCCAGCTTAAAATTGTGGATGGTACAAATTGTAAAGGATACCTTTAGCTTACATTGGAATATTGTGTTATGTTCGGACAATCCTTAGTTTGATCCCTATGAATTAAAATTTATCATAAAAATTTGGAATGCAATGGTCCATGTTTAGCTAGAGTTTTTTTAAGTACTTATTTTTAAAACTAAAATATTATCTTGTTTATTGTTGAGTAGAACTTTCAAATTGGTAAACGTATTGTAAAACATTTCTTTCTCGGTTGAGAATGAAGAAAAAAAAAATTTTTTTCGAACACATTTCGCGCAGGCTACTTCAGTCATTCGGCGCACTTTTTTGTTGGTAAAAGTATATACAGAAGATCTCACGGCCCAGCTTAAAATTGTGGATGGTACAAATTGTAAAGAATACCTTTAGCTAACATTGGAATCATGTGTTATGTTCAGACAATCCTTAGTTTGATCCCTATGAATTAAAATTTATAATAAAAATCTCGCTGCAGTGGTCCATGTTCAAAAAGTGTTTTTTTTTTTTAAGTAGTTATTCTTAAAACTAAAATATTATCTTGTTTATTGTTGAGTAGAACTTTCAAATTGGTAAACGTATTGTAAAACATTTCTTTCTCGGTTGAGAATGAAGAAAAAAAAATATTTTTTTGGAACACATTTCGCGCAGGCTACTTCAGTCATTCGGCGCACTTTTTTGTTGGTAAAAGTATATACAGAAGATCTCACGGCCCAGCTTAAAATTGTGGATGGTACAAATTGTAAAGGATACCTTTAGCTTACATTGGAATCATGTGTTATGTTCGGACAATCCTTAGTTTGATCCCTATGAATTAAAATTTATAATAAAAATTTGGAATGCAATGGTCCATGTTTAGCTAGAGTTTTTTAAGTACTTATTTTTCAAACTTAAATATTTTCTGGTTTATTGCTGGGTAGAACCTTCACTTTCATATGCTTATTTGAAACTTTTTTTTTTAGATTGAGAATTAAGGAAAAAAATCTTTAATTCGAGCACATTTCGCGCAGGTTAGTTCAGTCATTCGGCGCACTTTTTTGTTGGTAAAAGTATATACAGAAGATCTCACGGCCCAGCTTAAAATTGGGGATGGTACAAATTGTAAAGGATACCTTTAGCTAACATTGGAATCATGTGTTATGTTCGGACAATCCTTAGGTAATTTTATTCTTATGAATTAATATATTTATAAGATTTCATTTGCAAGATTTTTTATTTAGGTTGACCATTATCTCTTAATTATTTTAATAAAAAATGGTTTCGGGTTTTAGTAATAATACTACGTGTTTATTAAATGATTTGCTATTGTTTTTTTATTTTTTTTTATCATTTTGCTTTGATGTTTTTGGTTGCCGTAGTATTTTTCTCTGCCCATCACCCTGCGCCATCTTGTTTCCGGTGTTGGTGTTGGTATATACAATATAGAACTTTACCGAGCTACCAAAATCATTAAACGGTATTTGTAAACAAACGGACGATTCAAGTTGGCCAACTTCAGTACGCTAAACGTGCACCACAAAATGTATGATTTGTCTCTATGTAAAATATTGATCAGAAAAAAAATATTTGAAGACTAAAGTGTTTATCAACAAATATAAACAACCGCGTACCAAAATATTTGTAGTAGAATTTAGCATTTAAAATATTTTCATTTTTATCTTTGCAAGTTCACTACGTTCCCGTCAACGTCCTATATATTTTCTAGGTTGTTGGTTTCCGTGATGCGCTTCCCGGGATATTTTTTCTTAGGTTGGATACTCTTCATGAACAGGCAACACACGATGAATGTCAAGCAATGGCGAACGTAGGCGAACGTAGGCGAACGTGACGTGATCAAACAAAACAAAATAACTGCGTCGGTAAGTAGTGTGAGCATTCTTTTCTAAAAATTCAACGGTAACTTGAGTAAATCGTAAACACTAAATTTACAAAATAACTTATATACTATCATGCGTGATATTTGATTAAGGAATGTTTTATAAATTAAGGTTAGGATTCGGATTTTATTCCTTCCACAAGCCTTTTCAGAAGCTATTGTTTACGGTAATTGTGTTATGGTGGTTATTTTCAAAAACAATATTTTGAGGAATGTGTGTTCAAGCCGTTTTGTTGCATTCTATAGTGGATTTTCGCCCGATAATGGCAATTATACCGCGATTTCGCAAATATAGTATTTATAACAACAATGAGTAAAAAATCGCATCTATCGCAAATTGCTAATTTTTCCGGCCGCTAGCCATTGTTAAGCACATGCATGTCTGTAGAAGAAATCTACAAAAAAATTATTTTCTGGGGTTCAATATTAGTGTGCTCATTTTCTTAAGGCGGCGCTACAATTGATTTAGCACACGCACACGCACACGCACGCGCTCACACACAGGTCACACGCATAAGTTTTAACTCTTAACTACAATTGGACCACTTTTTGCAGAATGGAACCAACACACACAACATAAGAACTGAGATAATGATAGTCAAAGTGTATCTTCAATAAACAATTCAGAAGGATGTGTAGAATGTCAATATTCACTACTACAGCTCTTTTATTACTCCTGCAGCATCCCTCCAAATTTCAGTAAATAAAGTTTATTATTTAACACTTAAAATAGTTTTTTTGTTTATTGGTTCCTTTATGCAGAATAGAATAATATTGTTATTTAATTTGTTGGATGATCCAAGCTGCACTATTAGTGTTTCTGATTTTATAAATTAATAGTTTTTAATACACTTGATTAACAAAAATAAATACGACAGAAACTTTAAGTAAATACATTAGTAAACATTTTGTAGTTTTTTTAATACAAAATATATTTACATACAACTACTAATAAAATAAAAGTTTTTCCTTGATAAACCTGTTTTATAGTAACATTTTTTATTAAAATACTTACTACTAGATACTTCAAAACTATAAGTAGGTAGTTTGTTAGTAGTTTAAAACCCACAGCTATTTGCTACACTTCGTCAAAATGTGGTACTCCTTAGATGCCAGCGACATCATCTTTTACATGTACAGCTCCGAACAACGCTTTGTATAGAACTGTTTGTCATCACCAAGTATTACAATCATCACTGATTCTATTTAAAAATTTGGTTTTGTAGTCTGAAAAACAGTAACATCTGCTACACTATTCCACATCAAAATCTGGTGCTCCTGAGAAGCCATCAACATCATCTTCTACTTGTGCAGCTCCAAACAAGGCTTTGTAGAACTCTTTGGCATCACCAGGTATTAAATCCATTACCGATTCTATGTCACGAAGCTTTGGGATGGCTATTGGTTTACCATTTTCCCACAGAGGTATTAGTTTATCACGGAAACCGGTTAAAGGTCGGCCACTTTGACGTTTTTTTGATATCAATTTCTGAATATTCACTTACAAAGTCTTTTCTCAGAAAAATAGAAAAAGGCTTGTTCTTCTCTAGCATTATTTCTCTGGTTTGTAACCAAGAAACCTTTTCTTTGTTCCCATCTATCTTCCTATTGCTAACCATCTGTTCCAGCTGGGATGTTCCGATGAATTTTTTCATTTCAACCACTTCAAGAGGATTTCTTTTTCTGCATGTCTTCATTACTTCTTTGTAGTCCTCGGGAAGGTAAAGATGCTGCTGATGTTTGAGAGCAGTTTCAATATCAGAAAAGTCAGCATCGTTTGGTAAGAAACTGTGTCCTGATACAAGAAACCGTAAGTGAATTTTTGTCAACGAGGGATGAGATTCCAAAGCAGCTTTCAAAATGAGCGTCAATTTTATGTTTCGGTTTTGGCCACCACAGCTATCAGACCATAAAATAAGTGTCTTTGTGTCTTTCTCAATCTTATTTTCAATATGGTGGAGTAAACATGATCCAACTTCTTGTGCACCACGACCTGCCTGACCTTCAACCCAAACGTAGCACAAACCTTTGCTGTATTTTCCAGAATGAATGCCACAGTTATACAACCACAACTGTCTCTTGTAAAACATGACATTGGTAGGAATCCTGGGTAGTGGTAACGTTTTTTCCATGTCGAATGTCAAACATTCCATTGCAGGTTGGTCTTTTGCATCCTTCATGTTAGTCCTCATAAGTTTTTGAGCCTCTTCTGCAATATCAATGTGTTTGTCGTGATCCTGCTTTATTTTCAATGTCTCTTCTTCAGAATACGGAGTCTGCAATTTTGCTGCGTAGGTATCACACGAATTGCATGTGTCTTTTTTCAATGCTTTAAATCTCAGATTGAAGTCATTTAGAAAGATGCGCCTATAAGTGGAATAACTAACAGGCTCAGAAACTTCAGTTTTGTAGGCTCCATACATATCTTGTAAGGTCATGCCTGGGGGAAGAAATTTAGCACCAGTTTGTTCCCGTCTGTAATGAGATTTATATTTTGGTATTTTGGAAATCTGTCTCACTACTTCTTGTTTCTTGCCATCCGATATCTTGTTCTTCCCACCTTGTGTGTGGCCTCTTTTGTCAGTAATGGAAGAAGTCCTTAACTTTTTTAGTGCAGTATTAACTCTTTTAGTTGAAATTCCAAGAGTAATGACAAATATATCCCTACATACATTTTCACTGCCAAATCTGTAACGTCTTGAAAAACATCTCTTTGCTTCATTTTTTCCTTGGCTTCTTTTCTTTGTATTTTCAGACACATGAGCAGCAATGAAATTGGTTTGTGCATCATAAGAACCAAGCTCCCAGTATTTTATATACTGTTCTTTTCGCACTTCTACTGAAAGTCTCTCGTGACACATTTGTGAGCAATTGCATCGGTAATCTTTGAAAGATTTTACAACTTTTACACCTTTGTTGTTGTAATGTTCTTCATTTCTATTTCGTTTTGCTTTGTTTTCTTCTCTTGAAGTTTCATGCTTCCTCTTTCGCCCTCGCTTTGGCCGCGGATCACATCCTTTCTGCGGAGAGTCGGGGGGTTTAGGTGCGAAGTCTGAATCGGTATCAGCATTTTGGTGAACTAACATTTTCTCCTGGAACAAAAAATTTATTTATAAGAACTTAAGTTTCCAAGCACTTTTTGAGTTTGTTGCATGAATAAAATTGTATTTACACTAACCTCACTAATATTTTCTTCTCCCTGAAGAATATCATGGCTTGCAGATGCTACAATGTTTGCATTTTTTCTGGTTACTTCTAAACTAGTTTCATCAGCAGGCAAAAGTTGTACACTCTCGATGGGATCAGTATCCTAAAATAGTTAAATTGTTATTATTAAAATGTGTACTTATATTATTTTTAAACAAATAGGCCAAGAATAATATTAATAATAAATTTAAGGTACTAACGTGTATTTCAAAGCCAGTCCCATTTATCTCTGTAGTTAGGTTTCCAGCCAGGGATGTGTTTGTGAAGTTAGCAGTAATGAACTCTATTTCAACTCCTGGTACTGGCAACAGTACTGAATCAAAGTCATTTTGCCAGAGAGTTACTACTGGAAGTCCAGTACATTCAGGGTCCTGAAATAATAACATATAATTGAATTTAAAAATCTTTATTTCCAACCAATAACTTATATCAATATTAAATATAATATATGTTGCACACACCTGTACATTATTCTCTCTTCTATTTCCCTCTTCTTCTTGGAGTATTGTATCAATGTTGCTTTCAGTTGTTGGATTGCTAACAGGATTATCCAACAACATTTTATTTCCAGGCCAAACATCACATGTTTTATTATCCTTGGAAGCATCCTAAAATAAAATAACACATTTATATCATGATAATTACTTACATCGACCAAATAACTAGATTATTATTTTTGTTATTAAAGTCTGCACTTACCTCAATACTCTGAACTTGCCTCAAACTCTCTCCTGCTTCACAATCACTATTGTTAGCTGGGTTTTGTAATATACAAAGCTCTACCAATTTTTTACCCCTGCTAAAAATGTCCATATTTTTTAGACACTAACCACATTAAGAATCTGTAATAGCTATTTGAAATCTATAACTAGCATTATTGTCTGTATCTGCACTCTGTAAACATCAATGTTTACTTTAAACAGATCATAGAACAATAGGTATACATTTCTACAAAAGGAACCAACTCACATGGTTCTGTTCTGCTGAAAAAAATTTCCATTATATGTTTTCTGCAAAGAAGAACCAAACAACATGGTTCCTTTTTGCAGAATGTAATACATCCCAAGTAACTTTCAGTCCTTCTTTAAAAATCACATAGATAGGTGCACAAAATAGTTAGAGGTTGGTTTCTTTCTGCAGAATGTAGAATGAGATATAATTTTTCAAGTAACGAGGTTGGCTCATTTTTCCCATTTTTGTGGGTTGGTTCCTTTCTGCAGAAAGTGGTCCAATTACTGCCGCACACGCACAGATGCTCACGATGACGTAACAAAATACATCGGAAATTAAAGATGGTATTTAAGTTATGTGTGTGTTGGCAGCCCTGGTAAATATAAATATTTACATTCACAATTCGTATTTGTAAACATTGTATTTTCGTTTTGACGACTGTAGATTTTTAGAAAATCGTGATGCCGGAAAATGATAACTTGTTGTTGGTGACAGCACTATTGGAATGTTTACGTGCGTTTATGATCGTGTACAACTGTAGCAATGTGTTTGCTAGGCAACCAAAGCGCCGTTGGTGGGTACGCCCATTAAATAGATGCCGAACACAAGAAGGATGTTTTGACAAGTTGTTTCTTTATCTTCAGAGAGAAGATCATAAACAGTTTTTTAAATTAACTCGCATGAGGTGTGACCAATTTCAGCATCTTCTCAATTTGGTAAAACGGGACTTACGGAAGAAAAGTCGTCGGGCACCTTTACCCCCTGCCATGAAACTAGCAATGACACTGAAATACCTAGCCCATGGTGGATCATATCAATCACTTGCTTGGGATTTTCGGATTGGTGTGTCAACAGCCCGAAAAGTAATTGCAGAAGTATGCGGAGTATTGTGGAAAGTGTTGTCTCCTTTAGTAATGAAGAAACCAACAGAAAACGACTGGAGAGACATTGCTCAAGATTTTTGGGACATTTGGAACTTCCCCAATTGCTTAGGAGCACTGGATGGTAAACATGTTCGATGCAAATCACCACCAAAATCTGGTTCTCTTTATTATAACTACAAGAAGTATTTTTCTATAGTGCTAATGGCAGCTGTCAATGCCAAATATAAATTCATATGGGTAGATGTAGGTGACTATGGCCACCACAGTGATGGCAGTGTATTTGCGAATTCTACTTTTGGGAAATTAGTAATGCAAAATGAAATAAATTTTCCACCCCCACAACCATTGCCTGGGACTGATGTTTCACTACCTTTTGCGTTTGTTGCGGATGCTGCATTTCCTTTCAAAGAGGTAATATTGAAACCATATCCAAAAAAGCAATTTGGGAAATGCTGAAAGAATTTTCAATTATCGGTTAAGTAGGGCTCACCGAACAGTAGAAAATTCATTTGGTATCCTGACGAGCCGTTGGCAGATTTTCAATCAGACAATTAATGGTTCTTCAGAAACTGTCACCAAAATTGTACAAGCTGCCACAGTACTCCACAATTTTATAATGATGACAAATGAGGACAGGTAAAATAATTTTAATGTTAGTCCAACGTTTTTTGAAGCTTAAAGCTAAGTGCAGGTCCTAACAAAGGATAGTGTATTTTTTATTTTCTTCCTATTAACCACATTTTTTGCATAGCTATTTGTATTATCTTTAAACATATGTAAATATCATAAAATATATTTCAAAGAAATTTTCGACAAAATATAAACAGTTTGCAGTCTGTCAAGACTTTAACCCAACCTAACCAATCCTAATTTTTATGACCTAGCACACCTTTACTGTATCATACAAACATAGATATTTTAGTAACAAACCTACCCTCTGAGCTAGTTACAATGCTCTGGAAAAATAGCTATCTCCATAACTATCTAGCTTGATTTAGATTTCATTCATTTCCAGACTGCGAAACTGCAACAATTACAAGTATCAATTTTTTGCAATTTTTCTCCTCAGTATTTATGCTTTCATGATTCCTTTGATTTGCGAGTGTAATTTCTGCAAACCATCCCCCCTCCCTGTTGCAGTAAATTTTGGTCTGTTTTAAATTTTGTGCTTGTGTGTAATTGTGAAATTCCTCTAACAGTACATATTGTTGTTTTGCAGCTATATGCCCAGAATTTATTCATGATGAAGGAAATAACAATGCTCTTGTGGAGGAGCAAGAATGGCGAAGAGCAGCAACCACAGAACTTAGGAATATGCAAAGAAATATTGCTAGTAATGCTGCAAGAGCTCACATTGTACAGAGGAACACTTTGCGTGATTTCTTTGGATCTGATGCTGGCTCATTACCATGGCAGCAGAGAGTATTGTACCAAGGTTATGCAGGTACTGCTTAAGGCGGCAGGTGATTCCTTAACTTTAAATTAACTTTCACTGGAGTTAAGGTCCATTTTAAGTTTCCTCAGCTTTTGTTAAATGAAAATAAATAAATAAATACAGTAAATGATAGGTTCCCAGTCATGATTTAATAAATACAACAGATGTTTACAAGTTTGCTGAAAACATTTGAAAGAAATGTAACTGATGTTAACAAAGATTTTAATTACTGCTGAGACAAGCTGACATAAATACATCGATTGTTTGGTCCATTACTTGTCCCCTCTTTAAAAGTGGTATAGTGTTCCAAAATGGTAACAAGGATTTGGTAAAAGTGTTCAAAGATTTCTCACTTTCACTTTCCTTCTTTTTGTTCTATCTTCTGGGTTATCCTGTCCGTTATATTCATTATTTTTTCCATAGACGTCTTCATGTACGCTTTTTCCCCTTCTGTATCTAATTTTTTTTTTTAAAGAAATGATCTGGTGGTGGTGATTTGTCGTTATCGGATGCCTCATCCCTCCGGGTGCTTCTTTTCTTTGGCCACAAGAAAAGTGTATTAGATTGTCCTTGTGGCGAGCCTGGGTTGTCTTCCACCTCTTCAGCTGATTCCGACCGAGTCTCCTCATCTTCCGTCAATACAACACCCCAACATGACTTTTGGCTACCACTAGAGGTGACTGGGGGAACTGGCCGCTTAATGTTACTGATAGTCCTAAAACATAGGAGTAAGTACACCAGGTTGTAAAACTAGATGTTACAATTGACAAAAGAGTCTACCCCATGAACCAGGGCAATTTAAAAACAGCAGTTAAACACTGCCTCAGTTCGGATAAGTTCTGTTTCTATAAATCATCCTAAATTTTCTTTAAAATAAATTATGGTAGGCTAAATTGTGTTTGTCTTAGATTACTTTAAGTTAGTACTAATAAAATGAATGCAAAAATATATATATATTATAAGTCCTTGTAGTGATTTTTTTACAAATAGGTACCTCAGGTTTTATAAAGAAAATTATAAATATAATTGTTATTGGTATGGTCCATAAAAATCAGTGTCATCATTATTTTGCCTGTTTACATTGCAACTTTAGCAATTTCTGCTTTCACTGTGAAGTGTGAATTTAAAATTTTGTGCAAGTGTAAAACAACATGGTAAATCCTTCTGAATGATTAAGCTATATCACTTACTTTCGGTGCTTCACATGGCGATCCAAAAAAACACAAGTATGGCAAAACTTCCCATTCCTTATCAGTCCCTCCTGCTGACCCAAATGGTGGTACTTTACTTCTTTCCCTTGAGTATCGCTGGCGAATTCTTAGCCAATTCTGGCGCACAAAATCAACTGAAACAATTGCAACGTAACCTCATAATCATTTAAAATGAATATGATAACACAGTTAGAATCTTTTATAACACCATAATCACTTTGGCATGCTCATTAAGTGGTTCATTGCACGTTGCCTTGTAAACTGTAGTGAGAAAGTGATGGATTGCATTGAAAAATGTTCTGTAATATGGTTGTGCTTTAAACAAATTAAACTGTAAAGATGAAGCAATTTGTGTAGGTTTTTTTTTAAATTTGCAAATGGAAATAATATTAAGCATGCCAGTTAGTTTTGTAATGTAATATGAGAAATACTTTTTGAGGCATGCTTACAAAAATTTGGGGTCAATTTCGCTACTCGATACCGACACAATACCGCGTTTATGGTTTGTTAGGTTAGTATAGTTACATTAAAAAGTTTTAAAAACATTACATATGGTTTGTTGGGTTAGTATAGCTGCATTAAAATACCTTATAAACATCTTCAGTGGTAAAATAAGTTAAAATTTTCGCTTTTGCGCGATAGTTTATCATTAATCATGTTTACGGTAGCGAGTATGAAAATAGTCCCAAAATTTGTACTGTAGTCATATGTGTCTGTATAGGCAAAACCAAAATAAAAACTTATTTTATTACAATACTATTTTATTACCCTTATCCATGCACCATTATGGGCAAACATTGGAAACCGACATACACCATACACACATGGTGGAGCGTTTAATAGACATTACATGTACATTTGATGAGTTCTATATAGCATGTTAATACCCTACAGAACATAAATTTTATTAAATTCTAGCTATGTCAGGAGAGTTAAGGGGGAGGAGGGTCTACCGGTACTGAAGGGGAGGGAGGGGCTTGAGTGTATCGATGACCTGGAGAAAGCAAATCTACTGCAGGAGCAATACCTCTCTGTGTTTGTGGAAGGAGTGAGGGAGCTTAGTGGAAAAAGAGGGGGGGGGGGGGGGGGGGGAGGTCCTTCCCACCAGGTGGAAGCCCAACTGTAATTAATTAATTTATTTATAGTACACTTACCGTTTACTTGGAAACCTTGCTCTATCAAAATATCGGTTACAGCGACCCAGGCATTATTTTTCATTTCCTCATTTTTAAATCCCAACACGGATTTGTCGTACAAGATGGGTTTACTTTCTACTACAGCACACAGCGAAATGTCGAATTCTATAGAAGTCATTTCAAAGTTTCAAACTTTTAGTTAAATTCGGCTTTCCCGCAATTATTTGTAAACAATAACAAAGATGATGCAACACTAATCAAGTTCATTCCCATTTATTAGGTAAGAATGCTATACATGAACTCCGCAGTATCCTTATTCTGATAGGCTGCACACACGCACAGAACAATTTTACTTTTTAGTATACTTTCTGTGCGCCGATCCTGTGCTATTTTGCTGTGTGCGTATTGTAGCGCCACCTTGAGTCCATTTTTCTTTGTTGACCATATTCCTGCTATGGAATATTATAGTGTACATATCCTGTTAACAGTAATTTTTTGCTTCTTTTGTGTTTTTTGCAGTTTTCTTCTACTGACATACATGTACTTAGCAATGGTGTATTTCCAAAAGCTTACATCAAGTTTTAGGTAACTCTGAAGAACACATTTCTTTTAAAAAAAAAAAAAAAAAAAAAAAATCTGTCATTTCTAACATGTTTAACAATTATTCCCTAAGAGGGCATTGTGATACTTAAACATTTGACAAATTTAATGAATGATTTTGCTAGGATACATAATACTTTTATCCTATTGATATAGGTAATGGTCCATTAGGTAATTTACCTACATTTACCTCTGTAGTAATGTAAATGGTTGGTTAGGTTAGAGAAGTAGGACATGTCGAGTCATACAATGTGAAATATTTTCACATGCATTGCGAGTTACATAAATTATTATTTAAAAAAACCTTCATTTAAATACAATGTATATTGTTTACATAATAATGGCAACATTACGTTAGGTAATGTTTGGAAAACAGTAAAAAAAAAGCATTGTAGAATTTTGATTTTTTTTATGAAAGAGTGTTTTTCCTGGATAATTACCAAATAACACTCAGACAGCTGTTGTACTTTTATGCCTTAGTACTTACTCCGTATCATGCACTGATTATTTTTATAAATTCTTACCAAAGCCTCAACAGTCTCCTTCCCCTTAATTTTGCTCAGAATTGCTTGCATGTTTTAATAGTTAGTACTGTAGTTTATTGAAGGATGTTATTATAGTATACCTATTATAACTACCAAATTAGATACCTTATATAATAGTTCAGTCAGGATTGTTACTTGGAATAGTGATTGTTGAATAATTTTTTTTATAAGGATTGTATGCTTATTTAATAACATCTAATTTTAATAATTGTATATGCTACCATTGAAGCTTTTTTCTACATGCATCAATTTTGCACTTTCCTAAACTGACACAGTAGCACTTTACTAATTTGTATAATCTATCACTTTGCCCTTGTCTTTTACAGGTACATTTAATAAGCATTTTTGGGCATTTTGGCAGATTGTCCACTTTTAACCATTAAATTAGTGGCTTTATTTCTTTTCCCTTACTTTTACTAGTAGTAGATATTTGTGGTAGATATAGTGTATTAACGTGTTATTTTTCATATTGTGTTGTATGCTGTTGGTTACAGTTGTTTATTATGCTACCTTGCAATATTTTTAGGAGTATACATTTCATTGTTGTTGTCTACCATTATTTTCACAGAGAGATATCAGCTGGTGTTTGATGGCAACTTGAGTGAAGCAGCAGCTCAAACACCAACACCAACACCTGTTCCAGCACCAGCTACAACACAAACATTAGAAGAGGATGGCCAAGAAAGCTGGATTTCTACAACCCCAAAACCTGATAAAAGAGCTAGCACAGTTTATTTGACAGGAAGCAAAAAAAGGAAAAATGAACAAAATAATGAGGCTGAACTGAGAGTCCAGAGATTAAAAGAACTTGTATCACAAGAGAAGGAACTTCATGCAGTAAAAATTCGAAGTGAAGAAAGACTGGCTCAGATTAGAGAGGAGTCAGAAACAACAATGTATATGGGTCATTATCATGAAAAGGGACATTTTTCGATCAGGTTTTTTTAAAAGTTGTACATCCGTATTTCTTAGCTTAATAATTTATATTAAGTAGTTCTAAAGTTGTTAATTATGAACACAATACCAGCAGTAAAGTTTACTAGTTATTTTTTTATTGAAAACTGAAGTTAAAAAACTAAGACTCCATGGAGTTGATGGACAATGTCCATGGATTTGACAGTGAAAAAAAAAATCGTTATTTTACTATTTTTACTAATCAGTTGCAATATATATACTACTCTATTACAGACATGTAATAAACCGAATGGTTTGTAAATAAGTAAGTCTTATATATTATGAACATTTATGGGATTTTGTGGTTTTGTGTCATCTTTACCAACCATCCACAAATTAGCCTAACATCTTGGGAGTATTTTTTAAACATTTATAGGCAGTGCAAATCAATTTTACAAACTATAAGTGATGTAGAAGGTGCAATAACTGAAAAGGATATTTAAAAAATAACTTAATGCTAAGTAATAATTTTTTTAACACATTGTAATTTGAAACAAACTTATAAATCAAAAGTAGAAAGTAACAACATTATGTTTGTTTTCTTAGTTGACATTGTCAATACAATTGAAGACCTTGCTGCAAAAAGGGGATAACTCACATTTCAGTAATTTTACAGGAGACAAAAAACGTATTGCAAAATTGAGGCTACTCTATGTGCACGACTTGTTTACATTTTCATTATAAAGTATGGAAAAGTGTATCATTAACCACATTCACAATAAAATTGCTTCCTAAAGTCGGAAGTAAATCGTTAATAGGTGAAATGAAGTTATCCCTTTTTTGCTCCAAATAATGACAATAATAATACATATATGTATAATCCCTAATTAATGACAGTATTTTAAACTAACAATATTACCACATGATAGAAGACTCTTTATACTCTTAAAAAACTATGTATTGTAATAAAATCAATATACATAACATTAATTTCAGAGAAGTACCCAAAACTTAAGATAAACAATACAATGTTATTGTAACAAGTCAAAGTACCACACTTCATTATGTACTATGAAAGAATATGGCTGTAAATGAACACACATAAACAACTATTACACGTTCACAGTGAAATGTAGTCATCGTCTGAACAAGAAGCACCACATTCTAGATCTATCGTTGCCACAGACTTCAAGTTATTGTAGTACCACATGTCACACTTCGGAACATACTGCTCTGCGAGATTCATTGTGTCCCTTAGTTTCGCATCTTTAAGTGGTAGTTTCATCACATATGCAGGAGGAGCATCAAGTGAAAGTTGTTGTTTAGCCTTTATTAAATTAAAGTTTTCATAGTAAAGTTCACTTTGGTGACTGCAACATCGCAGAACTTGTGATGAGCCAGAGTAGTGAAAATACGGAAACGCGATACAGTAAATACACTTGTGCCCTTCACTTTTTTCAGAAACATTTGCTTCAAATGTGTGACGAAATCTCGTACATCATCTTGTTTTACGTCAATGACAAAGAACTTCTTAGGTGAGGTTTTCTTCACCAAACTTTTGTACTCTTGAGGCAAATATACCCTCTCTGTTTTTCTGATGTTTATTTCAATGCGACCAAAACACCGGTCACATGGAAGGAAGCTGTGGCAGGGTTCTGGAAATCGGTGCACAATATCGTCAAATGTCCCTATTTGTGTGCAGCTAAAAAGGAACTGGACTAAAGCATTGTTCTTATTCTGTGCACAGCAGTTGTCTGAAAAAAGGTAGACTTTCTTTACCGATGTGTTGAGCACATTATCAAAATAATGTTTCAGGAACGAGATAACTTCATTTGAGCCTTTCTTTGCTGTACATTCATCATACATATAATAGTGGGCAGTTTTGAGTTTCGCTGAATAGATACAGAAGTTGTACATCCAAACCTGGCGACAGTAAAAAGCATCGCTGGACGGTACTTTTGGAAGGGGCATATTTTGTTGATAGTCAAAACAGAGTGTATCGGTAAATTCATTGTTTTCAGCTTCATGTATCTTACCTTTCATGTTTGTATAAAACATGTCTGCTTTAGTGATGTGAACCATTTTTTCAGTCTCAAGTCGTTTCTTTTCCTCTATAGAAGTTGCCCCATTTATCTGGTTCTCCAGAATATCACATGTTTTGCACGTGTCTGTACGAGGCCTCCCGAATGAATAATTAAAGTTATTTCGAAAATATCTGTAATAATAATCATTCGTCACAGTAGGTTTGATGTTTTGTCCTTCCTTCAGACGATGATGCACATCAACTTCATACTTCTCCAGATACATTTGGTATATATGTGATAGTTTAGCAAGGGAGACAAATAATACCTGTTGCTCTTACCTCTGCTGTAATGTGACAATCTCCTTGGGAAGCTTCTGATATGGTTATCGACTTGCTGTTTGATATTTTCGGGAATAGCATTTGCTCTGGTATCATGTTTCCCTCGGCCATCTGTTGGAGGTGTTACAGATGTTGACATGTGCTTTGCAATCCTTTCCACTCTCTTCTTACCAATGCCATGTAGTAAGCAGAATCCCATTTTGCAAACTTCGATTTGCTTTGGGCCGTCCCTAACCTAAAATCAAAGCAAACATGCAATAGTAAGTACACATGTTCATTGGCGTGATGATTGTTTACAAGATAAGGGTAGAGGTATTGAACTTACTTTGTATTTGATACTGAAGCAGCGAGGTGACTTGTTTCCGGATACTATTCTTCGTTGGGCTACTGGTAAAACTGTAATCAGTCCACTAAGGTAAGAATCTCGTCTTTCTTGTTCTGCTATATTATTGAATGCTTTCAAGAATAAATGTTTGCGTTCATTAGTCAGACTGCCGAGGCAGTTTTTCTTGCACTTGCAGTTTGTAGCTGTTTGCCTGCCTGGTTTCTTTTTTCCTCTATGCCCCACATAAGCCTCACCACGAGCACGTTTTGATTTTGATACATTTCGCTTCCATTTCTTTACATTACACTTTCTTTTTCTACCTCTATTTTTACTTTCACCTTTATCTAGTTCTGAATCACTATTTTCCACGTTGGACGGAATATATTCACTTCCAGATGCCTCAAGGTCTGTACACTCATCACTACTTTCTGCCATATTTGATAAACGAACAGATGTTTATTTTTTCTCCATAGAGATTATACTTAGTAATCACCTTCGAGCATATAGAGTGCGTTCCAGCTATATGTTTTCACGTTCACATCTAAAACAGATGATGAGAGGCGACGTAGCAAGCGAGATATGCAGGTTGAATATTTAAAAGTTATTTTTATGGGTGAAAAATAATTTTAATTGTAACTGTGAACATAAGTTAGGAAAATATGTTTGCTGCAAAGAGGGGATAACACCGCAACTTATCCCTTTTATGCACCAAAAGGTTACAGGGGATAACATTCTACAGTCTGTTGCTAAGGCATTTAAAAAGGTATTTATACCCTTTCTGCACCATTTTATGCAGTGATTTTTTTACTGTATAGCCAACCAATTAAATGATTTTAGGTAAAAAGTGGACTTATCCCCTTTTTGCACCAAGGTCTTCAATTTTGGGAACTGATTACAATCTATGTCTGTAAATTGTTCAGCCTTCTGTCAACTTTAGGGTCCTTGAGAACTTGCTTGATTTGGCTACGAGATACTTGTGACACATCCTCTACATCAGGATACTGAAAAGTTTTATGGTCCCCCTTTGAACGAAGGCATTTTACCCAGTAGCCACTTGTATCATGTGACAGCACAAGACCTATGTAGTGCTTTGAATTGTTTGTTGTACTTGTGAACTGAACAACCACAAAACAGTTGAGCAGTTCACTTGGTGTCTCTGAACATCTTAGATACTCTTGAGAAGAAGAGTTACATCTTACTTCCTCTTCAGAAGAAGAATTGCTGTCTGAGTAAACATCAGAGTATTTAATTTTTCCTTACACATTTTATCTGAATAAGTCGTTAAGAAATTAAAATATATAACAACTGTCACATAACTAAGACTAAAATAAATAATAATAACAAAGACAAACTGAAGTTGATCAATAATGAAGAAAGAAATAAGAATAAATAATGCATACATGAAGGAGATAAAGAGGTTAACAAATACTATCGATAACTTTGAAAATAAAGCTTTAACTTTTAAAAGGATACTATTTCTCTCTAGAAGATCATCGACATCAGTTTTTAGGATAAGGCTTCCTAGCTCGTAATGTTCACATTTCTGAGAGGGCAAGCATTGGAAGCAGGAAAGCCTCCTGAAGTGCAGTTTCAAGTGCTCACATCTACTCTATGTAACTTGATGTGTATTTAATGTCCCTTTAAATGGAACCAATTTTTGCTTTAGTGCATACGGCTCTTCTACGATTCCTTTTGGGGCAGAAATTATTTCAACACCTTTGACATCTCTTTCAGTATGTTTGAAAGCTCAATAAAGTTTGGAACATCAGTGCCATGGGCAACAAAAAAATCTGCAGTTCTTTTGAGTGTGCCTCCCACACCATCGGGAGAACCTTTCCTATGGTTTTTCTCGTTGTAGTTCCATGTTATGTCTTGGGCATTAGGAAATTCATCTGCAATTTCTGTTGCTATCAGTTGAAACATCTTCCAATTTCGGTATTGCGTTGCCGGTCCATCGCTGAGAAAATGAAGATGTTTGATATTTCGAGTCAGCTTTTCTTTTACTTCAGAAAAGACAGGCTTCAAGAGTTGAATAATGGCAACTGGATCATGTTTCAAGCTGTCTGAGAGAGTACAAAATGACTTTGCAACTGTTTTTTCCGCATCTTCTTTACAATAAACAACTACAGTATGGAGAGTTACCTGCTCTCTAGACCCACCAAAATGAAATTATTGTATTTCATCAGTAAACTTGCAATTGTAATTCTCAGAGAAATCAGTGTGTATCAACACACTATCTGGTGAGAGATTTTCCTTCAGACTAGAAATTTGTTTATATTGGTGTTATATATTATTTAAATGAGCCATAAAAGCAGGAATTGAAGCCTCAAATTCTTGTTCTAATTATTCTGTCGAACATGTGACTGCTACTTTAGTGGACTTTCTGCACACCTTGTTTACCTCCTTTATAACTAGGGACTAGAAAATTTCGCGATCGCGAAATTTTCACGAATTCGCGCGAAATTAAGTGTAAAACGCGAAAAATACCATTTGTTGCGAAAAAACGAAATTTCTACGAATTTTAACAAACTATGCGCGAAAAGGTTTATTTATTATAAATTTAGTATCATAATCATAAAAATAAGTCGCAGTCACACGCATCGACGCAATTCACAAACAATATGTTCGTTTGAATAAAAAAATGTAAGGAAATAAATGTCCTAACCAAAAAAAACATGAAGGGTAAAACTTATAATTAATTATTATTATGTATTATAATAATTTGCGATGCTAATCATTGCTAAGTAATTTACGATTTTCTATTTATTAACTAACATCCGCTTTAATATGAAACACTTAACGTGACGTTGATTCATTTTAATTAAATAAAAGTCCGCCGGTGTAAACCATTCCTTTCGCCAGTCATCGCAGCCATTTTTTTTGCTGCTATGGCCTACGGATAACGCTCCTAGCCAGTAACTTAAATTCATGATTAAAATTAACACACCATTGAGTGGGACTTTGGGACGTAATTACGGAGAACATAATAAAATTACTTAATACATCGGGAAAAAAGTGACGGTAAAAAAAGATAAAATTATTTACATGGAGACTGCGGGGGATATAAACACTTTTATTTTTAATTCCTTGGGATCCACGGAAGAAAAAAAAAATTAACTTGAAAGAGAATAGTTTTCACTGGTGTGCAACTGCTGCTGTCGTCATGTTCACTTTGACTTCTACTCCGACGGGCAAATCGGCAAGTTAACAAGATTATTAATTGGATAGTGACTAGTGAGTGAGTAAAAATGCGGAATAAATTAAGTGCAAGGGATCGAGCATTTCAGTATAAGAAGGAGGGGTTTTACTGTACAGATAATAGCACGGTTATGTGTAAGTTTTGCAACACGAAAGTTTCGTGGGATCGAAAAGACACGATTGAAAAACATTTAAAGTCGGCAAAACACGTGGCGTCATTAGCAGCAACAAAAGAAGAGACTACAAAACTACAAACATCAGTTGCATCATGCTTTAATAAAGTTGTCAAAGACAAAAAATCGGCAGATTATCTTGGAAAACGTGTCACAGAAACATTTGTAAAGGCTAACATACCACTTGAGAAACTTAACAATGAACACATGGTGAACTTCATGAATGAATTTATTGAAGGTAAGTAAAAATTCAGATATAACAGGTCTATTGTAGTTTGCGATACCGGACTGTTTTTAATGTACTTGAACTAACCAATCATCCCCACTACAATTAACTTTTTTTTAAAAGTAGCTGACCTAACCTAACAAACTTTTCATTTTGTTTTCAATACCTGAACGAGTGTAGTACTAACCTAGGTAATAAAACGTTTTCCTGAACTACAAATGTCCAGTATTGTAAATTGCAATTGACCCAATATACAACAACAGTTAACTTGAAGTACATCGTTATGCCAGTAAACTATGCTAATGGTGGTCTTAATTTTGAGGAAATTTTTTTTTCAGGATCTGGCGCATTGCCTTGTGTAAAGACTTTGCGAGAAAAGCACCTTCCCAGATTAAATATGGAAAGGGAAGAAAACATCAAGGAGAAGGTCAAAGGAAAGCACCTTGCGGTATGCTGCGATGAAACAACAGACAAACAAGGTCGGTGTGTTTTCGTTATAATCTTCAAGATTATAGAAGCCAGTCACCAAGTTGAAATCGTAGTAGGTGATGTCCACATTCTTGAAACAGCTGATGCAAAAAGTTGTTCAAGAGCTATTCTTGATTCTTTGAACAAATATAACATTAGCTATGACAGTGTCCTGGCCTTAGTATCAGACTCAGCCCGATACATGGGGAAGTGTTTTGACACACTTACCAACTTGATGTCGGACAATGTTGTAGTGATTCAGTGTTGGGCGCACAAACTCAATCTGATTTTGAATGTTCTGGGAAAGCACCTTCCTGAACTTCAAAATGCCACTTCCAAAATCAAGAGTGCGTTCCTGAACACTCGAAAGAGAAAGCATCTGTTCCGGCAATTTCTGGATGATAAATATGAAGCTGGAAGGGTTCCACTGTTCCCAATGCCAGTCCTCACGAGATGGTCTTCGTGGTACGAGTCTGTAGCCTATGTATCCGACTACATAGAAGCTATTGTTGAGTTCATGAAGAGTGACGACATAGCATCAGTTAGCAATGTTGGAGTTCAGTATTTGGCAAGTTTGTCACAGGAACAGGTCCTTAATGTTAAGGTGCAGGCTGCCTTCATCAAAGAAACAGCAAAGGGAATTGTTGACTTGACGAAGTTGTTGGAAGGGTCGTCATATCCTTGTAGCAACATTTTGTGTGGTAACCTATGCAAAGTTGAGCAAGTTTTGCAGCTTGCTGAAGCAGGAAATTTTGGCGAAGAAACAAGTTTAGCACTGCAGTCATGTGGAAGAGATGTTGCAAAAGCTCAGGTTAAATCTGCCTTAGTAAAAGCTGCATCACATGGATACACTAAGCTGCTAGCTTTAATTTCAAGTGATCCTGCAAGTCATCTTTATTCTGAACTGAGTGTTTTTGACCCTGCACAGATTTTAATTACGGAAGTAACAAAAGATCTTGGTAAAAAATTGAAGAAAATGGCATTGTTCAAGGACTGCGATGAAAGTCAATTGCTTCAAGGCTATAAAGAGCTTCAGTTCTTGGTGAAGAAACAGTTAGGAGACAAAAGTGATGCATCACTGGATTTGATTGCAATATTATTGTCTCTTTCTGTAAATCATCCAGAATTTTCTAAGGGTGCTTTGAAAAGTGTATGGTTGCCATGTGCAAATGCAGACTGCGAACGATTTTTTTCTAAGTACAGTTCTGTTCTAAGTGACCAACGACAGCGCCTTAATGCTGAAAATGTAGCTATTCTCAGTGAAATCTATTTTGAAGGTTGAACACTGTTTTAGTGTGTTAGTTGTATGCCATGTCTATGTGTTTAGTGTTACATATGTATTCAACTTTGCAGCTGTAAATATTATGTATTGTGTTTTATGATCTGTGACAAGCAGGAAACTGTGAATTTTTTTGATAGGAGCATTACTAACAAATATAGAAGCTAAAATTATGTACAGATATTACGATAAGTAAATAATAATTTCCTCATTGTAAAGGCTTTAAGAATGTTTTTACAAGTATCTCAGTATCAATATATAATGTTCATATTAATTTTGGGAATCCACAAAAAAATCACATTGGTGAAAACACCGAAATGAAAACACCGCTTTTAAGAATTCAAACCACCGCTTTTTGCACTTTCAAAACGACGACATTTTCCAGTCCCTATTTATAACTAATATTTCTTTTCTTGAAATCCATTTTTGGTAGGTAATTGTATCATCCTTTTCAAACTCACCATATGTTATTTGCTTGTTCTTGCAGTTTTCACACACTCTTTCAAGGCAAACATCTATCATTAAACTGTCACAGCAGAGATTCATACAAAGACTATCTGCACATTTATCTGTAATAATCTTTGAATGTTTTAACTTTGAAAACATTAAGCGAATGTTCTCATGGAGAGTACAAAGGCAAGTATCTCTTTCGCTCACCTTAGGTGCAACAAACCAAAATGGTCTGCCCCTACAGAATGTAGTGTAGCTTATGAAATAAGTCTGGTTTTGACTACAAAAGGTTTTGTAAAGATTTCTGAGAGTCATTCAAATAGCGCTTTTGGTTTTTGCACCCTTTTCTTGTGATAGTATCTCTCTTACCTGGACAAAGTCTGCTTGACTCATCTTTCTCTAGGAAAGCCTGTATATCAGTTTTAATCTTGAGACATTCTATCAAACGCTTAGTGTTTCTTCCTGATGAACATTTTCGCAAAACCTTGTAGGTCACAACGTTCTTTAAGTACTTCATACATCTGTATTTTTTCAATACTTTACCAGCGACATGCCGGACAAATGAATTTTTCACACTTCCAGGATGTTTACTTTCCTTAATATTTTCTTTCACTTGGGCTACGATAGCTTCACCGAAGACAAGTCTCTTTCGTACATCTTCTGATACATTCTGTCCCCTCATTAATGTTTTCACATTACTTCTTGGAGCATCCTTTGCCATTTTTTCTTTATTACATCTGTAGTATTTACACCTGTAAGAATTATATTTCATTTTGTATTGTTCTAGTTTCTTTGTTTTTTGCACCCTTTTCTTGTGATAGTATCGCTCTTACCTGGACAAAGTCTGGTTGACTCATCTTTCTCTAGGAAAGCCTGTATATCAGTTTTAATCTTGAGACATTCTATCAAACGCTTAGTGTTTCTTCCTGATGAACATTTTCGCAAAACCTTGTAGGTCACAACGTTCTTTAAGTACTTCATACATTTGTATTTTTTCAATACTTTACCAGCGACATGCCGGACAAATGAATTTTTCACACTTCCAGGATGTTTACTTTTCTTAATATTTTCTTTCACTTGGGCTACGATAGCTTCACCGAAGACAAGTCTCTTTCGTACATCTTCTGATACATTCTGTCCCCTCATTAATGTTTTCACATTACTTCTTGGAGAATCCTTTGCCATTTTTTCTTTATTACATCTGTAGTATTTACACCTGTAAGAATTATATTTCATTTTGTATTGTTCTAGTTTCTTTATCTTCCTGTACCCTTCGCCCTGTCTTTTCTGACTTTTTTCCGACCTGAAGACTTGCATTTGTCCGAAGAATTTGGTGTACGTATACTGGGCCCAGGAACACATGCGCCATCTCCTGAACCTTCAGGAATGTCTGGATTTGGGCTTTCTGGTGGGCTGTTTGACTGTAAATATGAATCAAATTTGTTACTTGCCTCACATTTTTTCCTATACTTAGCAGCAGCTACTCTCCAGGTTTTCCGTATTTTTCGCTTCTGTCATGGATCTGATACTTGCTCAATACCTTTTATTTTACCTTTGTCTTTTCTTTTGTGATACCGTGCTCTCTCCTTCTCTTTAGCCTCTCTGTAAAGATCTGGGTCATTCCTTATTCTATTTTTGCATCTCCTCTCAGCGTCTTTCTTTTTCGCTCGTTCTTGCATTGCTTTCTCCGACAGCTTTTTATTTCCTTTCGCCATTTCACCCTGCAATATTATTTTATGTTTGTAATGGTGCTATTATTCTATAAATTTATACTATGTAAAAATATTATGTAGGTAGGTAATACATTTTATTATAAGGCCCTTGTTCATAATCTGTAAAATGAATAATACAAAAATGTTTTCAGTAGGCCTATGCGAAAACCAATTATAAAATATAATAAATCTATTACCTATGTATAAACAAACTCTTTGCATAATCATTACAGTATGTTAATGAAAAAGAACATCTGAAATCAACTCCATGGTTTTTGGATCAACTCCATGGTATTAAGTATGCCATGGAGTTGATGAATTTTTGCAAACACATTTTCAAGATATATTAGACTTGAGGTTAGGATGAAAATATTTATTAGTAAGTATGTTTACATGGTCTTTTAATAATTAGTCATGATAACAATAAAAATATAATTTTTTAAATTATATTTCATATCCATGGAGTTGATGGATAGTAAATGTACTCACCTAATTATTAGCAATGTAAGCCACAGAACTCATCACACAACCATAACAACCAACTAGTTCTTTGTTACTAACAACAAGATGGCTGCTTCTTTCCCTTGTCACCAAGAGCTAAATCACAGGCATGCTCTCTGCAGAGATTTTGGTGAATTAACATTTTGCCATGGAGTTGATGTTGAATCTTGGGTCACAACTTTGATATGTGATTAAATGTATTTGTAGCTATGGAATATTGTAAAAAAAACAGTGGTACTTACTTACTTACTTGTATTTATGATATGAGGTCAACATTATAAATTAACTTAAAGCTTTAAAATCTGGTAGGAAAAAGTGGATCTTCCCGATATAATGTGCTGTGATCACGACATGGAGTTGACTATTTGAGAAGTTGAAATACAGTTTCAAAAAACTACATCTTTATTAATCATTATTATTTATGGTCTTACAAGTACACATGGTTTAATATATAAAATATATAAGTACATCATAACATTAATATTTTAAAGGATTGTTTTGGCTTGGTCAGCAAAGTGTCCCTTTTCGTGATAAAGACCCATATGCTGAAGATAAGAACACAAGACTTTCTGGTGGCAGAGGCAGCAGCGAAGGCTAAGATAGCAGAATTGCCGTCAGCAGCAGTGTTGGCACCAAAATAATGTACATATGGGTTATTCTCTGAAAGAAAAGATAGAAAATCAAAAGGAAAATGTTTCTTCTAGAAAATATATAAACTGAAGCAAACAAGTTCTCTCATAATTTTTATTCAAGTACCTAACTTAAATCTGCTAAGAAACTGGTCAAGTTTTTCAACAGTTATTTACTTAAATATTAAATGTTATAAAGTCAGGAAGTCACTTATAATGTTAGTTAAGTAGAAAATAATATTGGCGAATTGGTGTAATGAGAGCATTGATTTACTCTCACTTTTAACACACAGGAAAAAAATCACTTTTTTAAACTGTTTTCCCTGTTACTATTGCATAATTAATTCTAACATTTCTTAGCCTAAATTATACTGCTTTGGAATGTCATGAAAGATGTACTAGAAACGACTGTTGAGAACAGGCTGATCCAGAATATGCACAATATGTTCAGAACTAATATTTAATTTTTGTTCCTCACTGAATATAAACTTTGTGGCTGTTTGTGCACATTGTCACGAAACAAACTTTAAACTCTTTCTCAGGAAGGCATTCTGTAACATTTGCAATGTAATGTTTTTCACTTTTCCTACCAGAATACCTTTACAATTAAATAATAATTGGGCCTATGTTTGGGCCTAATTTCACAATTTTTTCCATTATTTAATTCTGAGTCTTCTATCATAACGGTTTGCGTAGATGGGTTGGAATCTGTTTAATATTGTAAATGAAAACAATTTGCAATAGGAAGTAAAGTGATTTGGACAGCTCTTAACAACTAAATTCTTAAGAGATTATAACTTATGAGGGTGAATGAAATGATTCTGAAGCACTTTTAGAAATCAATGGTGGGGAAATAGGAAATTCTCAAGAAAACCAGCAGATCAGCAACATAGTCCAATTAGAAGAGGAAAACTATTAGAAATTAAAAATACATAACACATGAAAACTTATGACTTCTAAAAGTACCATGTAGCGTATAACAGGATTCAATACATATCCAAGAGTTTAATCAGTCCCATTACATCATGATGACATAATATTTATATTAATATTTTTATTTTTCAATTTTTTTATACACTTTGATTACAATTCACTAAATTATACAGGAAATTTTACACCCACAAAAGCATGCTTGTGTGAGTGCAATTAAACATTTTAATTAGGTACTTGTGGTGTTATAAGTTATGTAAAAAAATTTAAAAGAATTGTACAATTTTCAGATGAATAATTAAAAAAAATAACTTAGGGAACATTACATTCATTTTTATAAAGTTTTAAAAGTGCAGTTAAAATTATTAAATTATAATAATGTTGCTAAAATCATAGTTTAAAAGTAAAATTAATATTTAAAGGAAAAGTGCAAGTTCATAATTTACAACAGTATATAAAACTTTACTTAAAAATTAAAGAAATCTCTTTATCAGTTAAATTATCAAGCCATAGATTGACATATCTTTTTTATTGACGGTAGTTTTTTTTTTTAATTCTTTAGGAAGAATAACTACAATTTTTGGAAGTAATAACTCCAGAGATCTCTGTGAAATTGTTTTATGTGAAATAGAGGAATAAGTTAATTTATATTTTGTCGTGTAGGATAGTTGTGAGCTACATAATTTAACTGATTTTCACTTCGATACATACTCAATATTGCTGTTCTTATATACAACTTTATAATATCAAATACTCTTAAAAGTTTGAAAAGTTCCTTGGAAGGGTACGTATGGTTTTTTTTTTTAATTATTCGAAGAATAAGTTTTGAATAGTAATTAGTGGTTTAATTGACGATTTGCTCATTCCTCCCCAGGCCAACACACCATACTGTAGAACAGACTGAAAAATAGCAAAGTAAACCATTCTTATGCCTTTAACAGATAAAATATATCTTAGTTCAACGAATTTATACACAAATTTTTGAATTTTGCTTGTTAGATAAGAGACATGTTTGTCCCATTTTAGAAAAGAGTCGAGCACTATACCTAGGTATTGTATATGGTTTACTCTTTCTATGACACTACATTTTTCACAGTTAACGTCTATTTCTTTGCATACATCAAATTTAAGTTCATGTTCGATAGGCTGACCAGAATTGTTAGCAGAGAAAGTAATATATTTGGTTTT
Organism: Bacillus rossius redtenbacheri; assembly: GCF_032445375.1. NCBI lineage: Eukaryota > Metazoa > Arthropoda > Insecta > Phasmatodea > Bacillidae > Bacillus > Bacillus rossius. The sequence continues at coordinate 299,256,502 of NC_086330.1, read as the reverse complement.
ACTTATATTTAAAGAAAGAAAAGTATCATCTAATATTGCTTTAATTTTTTTAAGTTCATTATTACTCGTTTCAAATACAGAAGGCCAATTTTCAGAAGAAAATAATATTGCAGTACCATTTGCGAAAGAAACAATATGCCTCTCTATTACTATGTTACATAAATCATTTATACACCAGCCCCTCGAAGTTTCGCTCTAATTCGTTCCAGGAAAATAGAGCGCTAATCAAATATGTTTTTGCCATAAGAGTGCATGTTATTCATAATAATTGGTTCTCCAGCCACTGAAATCCGTTTGTTTACTTTTCCTTTATGACATTTATTTCGTTTAAATGTACGTATTTACATACTGTTAACACATCTAAATACAATTTAAGAAAAATATAAATGTATAAATTGCATATAAAGTTCAAATAACCAAAAATAATAGTATATTTAAATCACAGGCGGCATAATTGAACTGTACATAGCCTAGTCACCTCATATTTCCTTACGAAGCACGTGTATACGTCCCTTTTTTAAGTTAAAAATAATAGTATTTTTAACACATAAGCTCTGTTTGAATGGAATAGAGAAGAATAAATTTTACATTTTCTATTAACAAAATGCTATCTTAAAACAATAGCGTAATAAGGGTATAAAACGAAATTCATAACTGTTTTTATAGCATGCATGTCTGCCAACTTCAACACTTAACAACACACAAAAGTTTTATTATTGTTTGTGTGAAGGTCCTGCATCGTCATCATCACAGTATACTTTTGGTTTTTTCTTAAAAAATGAGTCAATGGAACATTGTTTTGCAACCCTTTTGCCTTCCCAGCATAAAACTTTGTAGCAATTTAAGGAACTGTCCATGCTTTGAATCACATTTGAACTTCTCTCGGTGTTTGGGTCGTTTTGCCGCAATATTTCAAATCCCTTCTCAAAAATTTGAAGTGCTTCATTAATAATTTTGGGCAATAATGTAGGCATAAGATGAGTTTCATCATCGTACGCATTTCCTTGCTGCTCTGCTCTTCATTTGAAAGGCCATCAGTATCATTTAATATTATTTCTTCGACATCGTCAAAGTCCCACTTTGTTTCCTAGGCTAACAACTTGTTCACTGATTTCCTTAGTTTCGTCAAATCCATGGAAATCCTGTACACATTCTTCCCAAATCTTTCTCCACGCACCATTCATGGTTTTCCTTTTTAGTTCTTGCCAAGCACATCCAATGTAATCAATCGCATCTTTGATATTAAATGTTCTCCAGAAATCCCTCAGACTTGGTGCATTTTTCTCATGTAGTACTACCTATTGAATGTAGAAATTACCCCCTGATCCATGGGCTGGATAAGTGAAGTCCACAAAACCAAGCAGTTTTTCTAGTGTTTCCTTAGATGGGTGACCTGGCACATTATTCATGAGGAGTAAAACTTTCTTTGCAATATTTTTTCCATCAAGATATTTCTCTACAGCAGGACCGAAGTGGTTCTCATACCAATCAAGAAAAAGAGCTTGTGTTACCCATGCTTTTTTGTTGGCCTTCCATGTGACGGGAAGATGGGATATATTCACATTCTTCAACGCCCTTGGATTTTCTAAATGGTAAACTAAAAGACGCCTGCCGCATTTCCACCCAACAACAATGTCAACCGATCCTTAGCTACCTTCACACCTGGGGCGGACTTTTCTTCTTTGGAAATAAAAATTCTCTTCGGAAGCAGTTTACAGAAAAGACCAGTTTCATCAATATTAAACACTTGATGGTCTGAGTAGTTTCCCTTTTCAATTATCTGTTGTAGTTCTGTCTTAAATTTTTGTGCACCTACAGCATTTGCACTCGCAGCCTCGCCCCTCATGGATATGCTGTGAAGATTTGAATGATTTCTGAAATTATTTAACAATCCATTACTGGCCTGGAAATTCTGTGCATTGTATTCCTCAGGGAACGATTCCTTTAGGTCTTCATATAAACTACGTGCCTTTTCTTTGATAATATCAACACTTAGTGGTATCCTATGCTGTGCATTGTTATCAATAAAAATAGTTAGCAATTTCTCCATTTCTACCATTATGCTCAGGCGCGCCTTTGATATTTGTGTTGCTTTGGACGGTGCACTTAATGCCGTGGCCTCTAGAATTTTTTCCTTGTTTTTTAATATTGTCCTTACTGTTGAACCGGAAAGTCCCAAGGCATTAGCCACATCAGTCTGTCGCTCACCAGAATCAATTCTTTTCAGCACATTTAATTTAAACTCTAAACTAAAACGTTTCTGCTGAGTTTTCTCTACACTCGAAAACGAACCCGCACTTTCACTTGCCATATTTTCAAAACTACTAATTTACGTAACACAGGATAAAGTATGTAGCACTTATTAGGTTTAGTAATTAGTTTATATTGAAATCGATTCTAAAAAAAGAATAACTTCGTGTACGCACAACTAGGAGTCAGCGCAGCCTGTCATGGAAGATGTGAACTAGCCTCGAAAGCTTCCGGCATTTCCCACTAGAACTGCTACTGAGTTGCAAGACGGCGTAGTATGTATAAACATTAGCTGAACGCACATGTAGGCATCAGAAAATGTATTTACGAAATATTATTTACTGTGCAATTTTAATTAGGCTTTAAAGATATGCGATGGAAGCAAATAACTATGTATTACATAAACAGGTAATATCTTTTTTTGATTCGTCATAATGTTTATGTTACACAAGTGCCGTCTTATTTTTAATTTGTTGCATTTTGTTTGTTACATTTTTTTTTGTTACATTGTGCACGTATGAAAATAAAATAAATTACGTGGACGAGAAAGAGCACTACTTCGAATATATGACCGCGCTACTTCAAATCATGCCCTAATTAATTGGCGTCGTTACTTCAAAACAGCGCTAATCGAACAGCGTTACTTCGAGGGGCTGGTGTATATATCAGAAACAAAATTGGTCCAAGAATACTGCCCTGTGGAACTCCTATATTTATATTAAGGGAGTCCCCTAATTTATTATTTAGTTTTACTCTTTGAGACCTACCTTCCCAATAACTTTTAAACCAAGTATTTGCCAAACCTCTTATTCCAGCTTTATGCAATTTATCTAGAAGTATTTTATGCGAGACGGTATCAAAAGCCTTAGCGATGTAACAACCCAGATTACAGCCTTCCTCATGCAATCCAGTAATAATAATTTGTTATAAATCCTTTTGTCATCTTTCAGGTTAGATTTAAATTTTTTCCTTTTTCAAAATTTTGTAAACATAAATCTCCGAGTATAGTGTTTTTATTTTTTAAAATTCATAAATTTATATTTCAAGTATTTTTTTTTGCTGGCATCTGTGTGTGGGAAGGCGTGCTGACGTGATTCTCCTTCGTTTTTCCACGACTGAGGCATTGTTTCACACGCTAGGCGTGTGAGTCACGGTCACGGGATTGCGAGAAAGATACAAAATCGCTGCGTCGTGGGAGATTCTGTTGCTATGCGCCGTGATTGGCTGAAAATTACATCAGCGAGCCCGGAACACTGCCCGCACAAAGGAAAGGAAGGCTGTAAAGTTAGTCATTGTCTGAGCACTGTGCCGAGAGGTGGCTCGCATCATTTAACAATGTAATATTGAACTACAACATAACGGCTCTCTTCGGACATTTTAATAAATTAGAAATTGTTGACCATAGTCATAGGCAAAGCTCTCAGCGAGGCGACAAAGTGTTTTGTCCAGCCGTCGCTGACCGGAACTGATCTGGGCAATATAATGTAGTCGTAGTAAGAATCTACGTGTTTTTTCTCCTTTATGGAGGTATAGTTTAAATTTTTTTTGTGTGCTCTGTTTTACGGAATATGGTGTGATTTTATCATGAATAAAATAAACAGGTAATCCATCGAACATTGAGCAGTAAATTCTTCGTGACCTGCTTCTAACCGGTATGTTCCACTCACCTAGCTAGCCGGAGGTGGTGGGTGGTGACAGCGAGATCCAAATTACACCGACACATTTTTTATCTTGTTCTATGGCTTTGCACACAAAGTTTGTTACTTTGATTAAAGCATAATTTGTACTTAAACCTTTTCTAAACCCATATTGGTTCACAGACAGTATTTTGTTGTTATCAAGAAATTACATTGTTTTCTTACACGTTTTTCTAAAATTTTTGATAAGTTACTTAATATCGAGATTGGTCAAAAATTTAAGGATGCAAGGGTATAACGATCGCTTTCTTGAGCCTTTTCGTAAATTTCCCAGAACTAAGGCTTAGGTTTGCACAATTTATATTTGTGTTCTTTAGGTATGTTTACTTTTATTTTATCAGTACCCAATGCACTGGAGTTTTTCAATACAGAAATAATAGATAGTATATCAGATTTTGATATAGGTGCCAAAAATAAAGATTTTTGATATGTTTTTGTATTGAGTGAATAGTTTATTGCATTATTATTAGACATATTTTGAATGATTTTTGAAGCCATAGCATTTCCAACATTTGTAAAATATTTATTTAGTGTGTTTGCAGCTTTGTGATAGCATTTATTATGTTTTTATTGTTCAATACAGTTTTAATTTCAACCTTTTCATTTTTTGAGCCAGTTACCTCTTTAATAATATTCCATATTTTTTTAGAATCATCTTGTGCTTCAGCGATTTTTGATTTATAGTAGTTATCTTTTATTATTCGTATAAGCGACGTAAGCCTGTTTCTGTAGTTATAATATGTATGTGTGTTTAAAGGTTGTTTGTTAAGTTGCTGTTTAATTTTATCTCTCATTCTAATAGATTTTACCAACCCAATTGTAATCCATGGTTTTAACATTTTTAATATCTTAGGTGTACTATCGATTTTTGAACTAGCTTTGTCAATGTAATTTTCTAGGAAATCAACAAGATTATCTGCTGCATTATCAACTGTTTGTTCGTTTAATACATAGTTCCAAGATTCGTAATCGAGAAGGTCGGATAAAATTTTTTGATCAAAATTTGTACTTTGTGTTTTTTGCAAGAGACCTTTGACACATAATATTTTAACTACTAACAGTAGCAAATTGATCTGTAATATTAGAGTGTAGCACTGCAGCATAAACATCATTTTTATTTGTTATTTTTGCAAATGGATGGTCTGTACAGATTTGTGAGAAAGGAGTTATGCCAGCTACACAGCTAGTGTTTGCTCTCATCTAACTTGCAGACTTTGAGATCCCTGTTTGAATACAACTTCATGTATCTTCATTGTGCCTTTGAACACTGGAATATTATTTGGTAATGTGCTTGTCAATACTGGTTATGACTGATTCCTGAATTGTTTCACTGATATACCCTTGCAGTGGTCTTGTAGAAGAGGAACTAATGTGTCACAGTCTGGAATATCAATTTGATGTGCTACCAAGCCTATATCTGTTCTTATTCATATAAATAAGCTATTCTATTTCAGGTTACACAATGGTAAAATTAATAAAAATCTTTAATCAAACTTGGTATAAATTTCTAATGCAAAATTCACACTGACTAGCCAGTTAAAACAATTTTTTTAGTTTTTCTCTAATTGTTTTTAACATTAGTTTATGCATGTACATTATTCTATTGAATATATAAACACAGGGAATAAAAAATATGTAAAATTTGTATGATTGTTATTAGGCTTCTGTGAATACTGTTTTTTTTTTTTTTTCATTTGAATCAAATTTCTAATAAAATATATCTATTTGAGAACATCTGTTTTGTACTAATCAAATTTTAACATACAGTGAATTTTTTTCCCCACACCGAACAAGAACAATGGATCCGAAATACAGTAAAAATAAAAAAAAGTGAATACTATACAAGGAACCATAGCAAAAAAGTATAAAATCAGGGAAATATGAAAAAAAATGCATTTTCATAAATTAGTAAATTTAGTTTTGTTTATCTGGTTATATACTTAAAATATGTTTTTAACAATTTCAAGTTGTAATTTTGAATATTTGTTAAATATAAAAACCATGGATAATGTTACAGAAAACAAAAAATTAATTTCTCAATAAATCATCTGAGTCTCAAATGTGTGTGTATTTGTGTAGTTTTGAATATTCTCAGACCACTTATTCTTATTGTAATAATCTTTAAGATATATGCACTGACAACTGTAGGCACCTTAACATAGGAATTTAACATACATTTAATACAGAATCATTTATATATATCAGAAACAAAATTGGTCCAAGAATACTGAGATATCAGTTATACAATTACAAAATTTAGCTTGTCTTTTTTTTTTGTAACAGGTTCTATACAAATCGAAAATACATATTCTAATATCTTGTAAATCAAAACTAATTAAAAAATTTTGAACACATTTAGTCAACATTTTCTACAAGTTGGTCAAATGAACATACTTGTGGGATTTGAGAAGTTGTGAGCTTTGTTAAGAGTTTTACCATATGACCTATTTCAATTGCATGTAAAAAATTTATATCTAGTTACGACATGTATAAAAAAATAGGTTGTCTGTAAAGTCGGTTTACGGACGATAGTTTAACGTGACGTCATAACAAAACATTGATGAAATTATTGATCCAGAAGAAAGGAAATATCATATTCGGCCTGAGACTGAGTCGTAATAGGTTTTTGCAACCAAACCATTTAGGCATTAAAAATATTATATTCTTTGAGGAAGAAATTTTTTTTAAATTTTTCTATCTTTTGTATGATAAAATCTACCTCTGCATACTTTTATGAATAAAATTGAATCATCACTATTTTTTAGGGATACAAAGAAGGAGTAAAATTAAATCTACTATTTAATTAATAAATTTACTTTTATTTGCATTCATTATTTCAAACATATTTATTTTTTTTTTGAAATGTTGCATGCGCCATATTTATTTTTACAAGTACAAAAAAAAATTCGCAGCTGCCGGGATTCCAACCGACAACCTTTGGATTGGAAGTCAGCCATGCTAATCGCACGGCCATGAGGCCATATTGTAAATAGTTTCAGATGTTATAAATTAATAATATTCCACGCACAATATTTGTTTGAATTTCTGTTAACTAGCATATTCTCTGTTGGACTCAAAATATTTACACGCTCGTGGGCTCATAACTATAATACGGTGTGTGATTTAGTTGATCAAATAATAACTCATGACAAATAATTACCAATGTCAAACTAAAGCGTGAAAAGTATCATATCAGCAATAAATATTTAGTTACACAGCTCAAACAATACTCGCACAACACTGTTTAAATATACGGATTTACACTAGTAATTAAAATAATACGTACTTGTAAGAACGCCATTTCCTTGCGAATATACTCCCATGGCACGGTGCACAATAATAACCTCGAACCATCTATGTTGTCATCTGCCCCAAGCCGTGTGTGGCGACATGCGCAGGCGTGATCCAACCGGCGCGACCCGCCTATCTCTGCAGCATGGCGGGGTGAAACCTGAGCAGTATGCCGCCACGTGCCGGCCGAGTTCTCTGTACCGTCCGCAACATACCAGAGAGATTCCACACATGCGTAAAGACATCCGCAGTGGGACAATTTTTTGTGCGTGAAGCCAGTGTTCGATTTATTAGACGTCACGTCAAAAACATTTTAGCTTGATATTGTAAAATTTCTGTCTTGTAAAAATAAAAATTTAATCAGGGTGACTACTCCAACCCTAGAATAAAATTCCTGGGTATTTCCAGGTTTTCCAGAAATTTATTTTCATTTTTCCAGAATATTTAACTCATTTTTTATACTAAGTCTATGTGTTCTTTGTAATACTAAATTACACTTAAAAATATAATATTACTATACCTGCAAAAATGTGGAAATTTTTCTCGGAAAAAGGTACGCTGGAATAACTTGTCATATCAAAGAAAAACTAAGAAACTCTAAATTATTAGTTAAAATTATGTAAAATAATATAACATCCAATCAATTTGGTTAGAATTAATATAAGAACACCGATATATGTTGTCAGTAAGCACAGCACTTAATTTCATAGCTTCACAGTTTTTTTAAACCAGCAAGTTCATCATCAATTTTTCTGGCTTCAGCACGAGCCTCTTCAAGAATTTTACACTTCTTGGCTTCCAGTTCCTTCACAGCCAAATCGCTTAGTTTGCGATGACGAGATTCGTCTAACTGGGCCGATGCTGCTGCTCTGCGTTCCTGCTGGGCTGATGCTCCTGCTCTGCGTTCCTGCTGGGCTTCTGTGAAACGAGCATGTGCATTGTGTGCTGCATGGAGGATAGGCTTGGTAAGTGGCACTGACTGAATCCCACCAAGATACCTGACAGCATCATACACACATCGGTGCGCTACGAGGGTCTCTTCTTTCATATTGTCTATAAGACAATCTGCATTGACCGAAAATCCTCTCTCAACACTGGCATTACCGTGCGACATAATGAGAATGATTTTAAGCACTTTCCAAAATGCTTCAGTCTCACTCACTGTCAACACTACTCAACAAATTTTTCTAAAAGTGGTCCACACGATCTCTTGATCTAACAAATGTGCTAAATGCATCTTTGTTATCCCTCTTGGAGCAAACTGTTTTGTACTGCTGCATTGCTTTATCTGCAGTTGTGCCATCCAGCCAGTTATTGTCAACTAGAATTCCGAGTATGTCTTTGAGTCGTTTACTTGCAACGACATCATCTGCTGCTATTGCTGAATCAAAACATGACAATGCTTTTGTAAGCTTAAATTTCAGTGGGGAACATGTCACCATCTTTTTAACAAATTTTTGAAGTCCTTTTTTGCAATCATTGCGGAACCTCAAAATGTCGATCTCTTTAAGCCCTTTGCATTTTCTTATAACTGCACTTGTACTGAAGCCTATGTCAATGTTCTTGACTGGAAGAAGTTTATCATTTTCGTCAACATCAACAGACATTTTCACAGACTCTGACTTCACAAATCTTCCCATGATATGTAGTTTGAACCACAGAACTCAATGCACTATGGAGAAATGGCACGAGAGGCCAGTCTGACTGAAACTCTCTCAAAAATTGTTCACAATCTGAAGCTAGAGATTTGAAAAATGCTAATTTAAAGCCAAGCAAAGGGTCTGTTACCTCAGTTTTCAAAATTTTGTAACTATCACTTGAAGGTTCCAACTTCTCTTTCTGAACAGTTTCAACATAAACAATGACTTGAGGCAAAATATCAATAGCTCTTTGAGCAACATATGCATTCTCCAGCCAGCGTACAGCACAGAACTTGAGAGGAAATACTTTACAGCCAGTGAGTGATCAATGTGAACTGAGCACGCCGAGATGGAACATTCTCGAAAACATTGTAAAGTGCCCTTAAAAAAGACACTACATTCCATTCTGTGCCACCAACACCAGCTTTAAAGGCACAATGCTTAGTATGGAGGCCACATGTTCCGATATCGAGTAGCACTCCATCATTTTCATCATCTTTCATAGACTCCTTCAAGTCCCTTAAAAACCTTACATTTACATTTGAACCATCCAAAGAAATCTGTACAACTTTCCTTGAATCAGGTGGTGAAATTGATTGTTGAAATGCCTTCAAAAGGTCTACTGCTCTTGAACGATCCAAGAATGCTGATGTAAAATAGCGCACTGTCACCTCATCTTTAACACTATCCCAGAAACGAATGTTAATGTCCATTTGATGCCTCTGGCTTACCTTATTTAAAGATTCATCAAATCCAACCACTATATAGCTATCCTTACACAAATTCTGAACTTCTACCTTAAAAAATGGTGCTAAACCAAAGACAATAGTGTATGCAATTTTGTCTTTCTGCAGTTTCATTTTTGCTGCTATCTAACTGTTAGGAAATATCTGAACAAAAAGATTAACATCTGTAGCAGCACTTCGCATGGATTTGTGAGTCATCACACATTGCATTGCCCATAGCATTTCCGCTTTTGTTACGGTATGTCATCATTTAGCAAATAATTATGAATACCAGTTGTTTTAGTTGGATCTTCAAGAGACTGCATTGGCATGCTTGTAACATTTTTCATTTCTGTAACAGTCACTGGTATGCATCCAACATTTTTCACTGCTGTAACAGGAGCTGAATTTGAGCTGGAAGACTGAGTCATAGCAACTATACCATCTGTTGCATGTTAAGATGAACTTATAGCTAGGCATATTAGAAGATTGCTGTCTGCTCTTGCATAAGTTTGCGTGTTTTGCTCCTTTCATATGACTCACAACTGCTGTCCGCCCTATTGATGACAATGAAAACACCTTGCAACAAAGAGAGCAAGAGGCTGAATATTTGTCACCCTGGACTTAAAGTAACCAATCATTAAAATAAGGTTCATTAAGCCACTGTTCCTGAATGGCCTTGTTTTGCCGTTATTGAAAAAATTCACCACCACTGAATATAAACGGATCAGTAACTAAGATTATTTAACGAACAGAAACTATCTTAACTTAAAACATCACAACATGAAACAGAATAACAATTGCAAAATAAAAAAATATTGAGGTTAAGTTACATACGACATGTTATTTTTTCCAAGCTTGATTTTCCATTTGTTACTTCAACAGTTATACATTTATAAAGTAGGACGTTAACTTTTTTCGTTATAGCGACATAATTAATTAAATTTAAGTTTATTTCCAACCCTGCCTACGTAAACATATCCTAACAAAATGCTGAATTACGTTACTTTCCGCGCAAATGCACATTGCAGATACTGGTACATTAGATGAAGTGTTGCCAACTATTGACAAGATAAAAGTTTACACCTAAACAAGTTAGCTGTTATAAAACCAACAATAATTAGTTAAAAGATTTACCGTATGAAAATTTAATCAACTGAATCCATAAATTATCAAATGATAAAAATTATTAGGCTTCATTTTTTTCTTAAGAAAATTGGAATTACGCACGGTAAACAATCTTAATTCTGCTGCGCTCTGGCATCAAGTTCTGAAAACATTTCTCTGAGCGTCACAGTCACACACATAAACATGAGTGGCGTCAGGATTGCCGATCACACTTTCGTCTGTGGATGTAGACTCTCCCATGTTGTCTCTTATTCTAAAAATAAATATTTATTACACAATCCATTGCTATTTCAGGGTGTCCACACAAATCTGCAATAAAATTTCCCTGACTTTTCCCTGACCAAAATTTCAAATTTCCCTAACCAATTGATTCTTTTTAAACTTGCCTATTTCACCATTTTTGAACGAAATAAAGAAAATCCAGCCTCAACCATCCCCATATTTATAAAATTGAAAAATTATTAATACAAAGGCTAGAAAGCAACAACAAAATCAATAAAAATGCAACAAAACACAGTAACAATGAAACTAAATATAGTATGTAGTTAGAATGATATTGCACACTAATTTTAAATGGAATAAGCAATAGTCATTAATTAGTAGTTTTTAGTCTTTAAAACACTGATTTAAGGAACTTCATACAATAATGATAGCTTCTAGTTACTTTTCATATCCTGAAGAAGCTTTTTTCTTGCGTTCACTTTCGATGTCTTCTTTCTATCTCTCCAATTTCATGATTTTCTTCTTTTCTTCTAGCTCCCTAAGCTGTTGCTCAATTTTCCTTTTTCCTTGCCGTTGTTTCTCTTCTGCATTCAACTCATTTTTATTTTCCAAATATGCTTGGTATCTTCGCCTTGAAGCTCGCACAGAAACAAGCATGATTCTTTTAATGGTCACCTCTTGTGTTCCACCCATATTCTTCACAGCATCACAAATAATACGTTGAGCCACTAGAGATTCTTCCAATAAATTTTCAACAAGGAGAGATTTGTTTATTGAGAAGCCACTTTCCACGGAAGCATTCCCATGTGACAAGATGAAACAGAGTTTCATGACTTGCCACAAATCCTCAAACCTCTTGTCATTGCCAATAAGTGAATGAAAAAATTCATCTAATCCAAGAGTATCATTGTTGTGAGTGGCAAAATCTGTGAAACTCTTTTTCCATGTCTCCGATTGAGCTTCTGCAGTCAGAGTAACATACTGCTTTTTGGCTCTATCAGCCAGTTTTTCCGAGATCCTTTTGGCACCATGTAACTCTTCAAACCCAAACCTGACTGGAAGAAAATAACCTTTGGATCGAAGCAAGTTAAACCTCGTACAAGGTGCGATTTCAGAGGGCTTTTCAATATTAGCTTTTCTAAAATGCTGACAAGAAATTTTTGAAACTCATTTTTAAACATAAGTTTCTTCTTGTCAGAACACTTTACTTCTTTAAGCATCTTTTTGGCAGCATATCCAACATCAACTTTCTTATAGGTATTAGATTTTCATTGTCGGACAAATCTAAATCATCAGTTTGTTTGCTGTACTGGCTTCAGCAATTACTTCTTGCTTGACAAATCTCATTAGGAGATTCCTAACAAGTTCTTGAAGTGCTGTGTACAGGAAAGGCACCAAAGGTTTCTGACTTTGAAACCGAACCAAGTAAGGTTCACACTCTGATATTAGACTTTTGAAAGCTGTCATCTTGACTTTCAGAAGAGGGTCAGCCATAGCTTCTTTGAGACATTTGTAATTATCATTTCCTGGAAGTGATTCTTCTTCAAGAAATTTCTGAACATTGTCATATATTTTCAGTGCTTGTTCAACACAAGCTCCATTTTCTAGCCACCTCACAGAAGTAAACTTAAAGGGAAAGTCTTTATTCTGTGTAATGTCTATGTACTTTGCTCGCCGTGCTGGACTGTCTTTGAAAAGACCATATATGACTCTCAGAACGGAATTAACATCCCAAACAGCTGTTTTATGACCAGTCTTCACAGCTCCATTAACTGTATGTATGCCACAGGTGCCAAAATCAAGGAGAGATTTTCCATCTGGATTGTCATCTTTCAGTTTTCTTTCAAGTTTCTTATAAAAACTATAATTTACGTTTGGCCCATCCATCGAAACTTGCAACAAGGTTTCTAAAGGGAGCATAAGGCCTTCAGAGAATGCTGCCAACAGATGTACAGCAGTTGCACGTCCTAAGAAAACACTGTTCCAATAACGTGTGCAAACTCTTTGTTGGTTGACATCCCAAAAATGTACAAACATGTCCATTTGACCCCTCTGCACCACCTTATTAAGTGATTCATCAAAACACACTACATAATCACTGCAGTTGTTCAAGTCAGACTTCAAACAATCTTTGAAATAAGGGGCTAATCCATGATTAATTACATACAAGGTTTTAGTTTTCTTCATTGAGAAATTCTGAGCTATTTTGCTATCATGAAACATTCTTCGGAAAACAGATTCACTTCTGTCACAAGCGTTCAAAGACATCTTCCCTGAAACTACTTCCAGTGCCCACATGAAAGTCTTCATATTAGTTTGCTGCAAGACTGGAGTTAAAGAACTACTACAGGATGAGTCTGACGTTGAAGATGGATTTGATGCATGTGAGCTACATTATGGAAATGAAGGCACTTCACACTGCTCAGTTCTAGCGGATTTGATGAAAAACGAAATTTTGCGTTGCAAACATGTACTTTGAGCATTTTTCACATGCTTGGGTCCCTTAGCATGAGAAAGAACAGACTGTCTCCCCATATTACTAAGTTTGAAAGATTTCTTGCACACTTTACAGAAGCTAATGAAGAATCTCCAGGCACTAAGTCTAACCAACTGGCAAATTCTGGATTCAGTTTGTAATCTAACCATTGTTTATTAAATGTTCACTGCTTAGCCACGGTTCCTTCAACTATAGAAAAATGTTGCAATGACACAAAAATTGACAGAACCAGGTTTACACCACCTGATGGAGCAGTTCAGTTTTTATTTTCACTAGTAGATCACACTTTTTCAAAACCTGAAACACGTCACCAAAACAAATTATTGACATTAAAAATATGTACACAATCATAAACAAAAAATATATTTTTTGTCTGTTTGCATTTCAGTTCTTGTAATCTTCAATTAAAAATAAATATGAAAATTTTATCATGCAGAGGTCTGCATTGTATTATTTAACAGTTTCTGGGAAAGACAAGGATACAAATACATGCATATACAGGTTACCACAGTAAAGTTCCTACCACTGCATGGGCAGACTTTCATAAAATTACAATAATCATACTCAACTGCATTACGAAAAATGCAAATGCAAATTCAAACAAACCCTTGCATACACCATTACATTGTGTGCGACTGTGTCTCAAACCATGACCTGAAAAAAAAAAATGCTTTCACAGTCTGGGTGATGGCAGACTGGAGCATGACATTTCCCCCTCAAATTGATATCATTGGGGGAATCTACATGACTTTTCCATGATCTAAAGTTAATTCCCACCACATACAATACACCACTTTTTCATTGAAATCTCATCTTCAATTAATGCAGCTGCTTTTGCTACATCTGCTAGCAGTTTAGCCTTCTTGTTTTTCAATTCCTTAATTTCTAAGGCCTTCCTTTTCTTTTCTTGGATAGCAACTGACTCTTCATGTTTTTGGTAAATTTCTGAGCGTTCCACATATTTCGCATGAGCATTCCGGCACGAATGGATAAGACTTTTATCAATTAGAACGTTTCCTATGCTCCCTAAAATTGTTACAGAATCATACACCTTCTTAATGCTATCAGACTCTCTTCATGTTGATTTTCAACAAGGCATTCTGCGTTTACTGAAAAGCCCCTTTCCACCGATGCATATCCATGGGACATAATTAGCATCATTTTAACCAACAATGTAAGATTTGGTGAAAGCTTATCATAATCAACAACTTGCATACAAAATTTATCCAACCTTACTTCATTTCTTCTGTATGATTTTACAGATTCCAGAAGATATGGTAACCTGCATAGCTCCCTAAATTCACTTTTTATGCTAGCAAACCAGCCATCCACCTCTTCTCAACAAGTGCTTCTAAAAGATTTTGCATCCTGTGTTGAGCTAATGTGGGACTAGCACAAATTATTGTTGGATCCAAGCAGGATACATACTTTGATAATTTTAGATTTTTAGGATTGGTAGAAGCTGAGATAGAGGAACAAATGCATTGAAAAAATGATTTCACAGAAAATTGCATTTCAAGTTTGTCGCGCGTTGTTTCACTAATGCATCCCTGAACCATAAGATGGATTGTCAGGGTCTTCTTCTTGTTCAAAAATGTCTTCTAACTTCCTCTTTGCTATGCTTATCTCCTGCCTTGCTTTCTTTTGAGTGTCCTGAAACATGCATTCAGCTCTTCCTACACGTACTTTGTCCAGCCTTTGCATGGCTGTGATACAACGGGATTCTGGACAAAGTCCAAGCTTACTTAGGACCATACACTTCACAATGTTTCCCATGTTAAAACTTGCTATAGCATCATATACACCCATGTGAAGGATATTGATACCAATAAATGTGGTTTTAGGCAGTCTGTTCCAAATTACATTGTTCAAAGATTCATTTGGATTCTGACTCTTCCCATGGACACACTTTTTGAGTAGCTCCAGGTGTGGCAGACTCTGAATATTGGTTTCATTTCAGTGACTACAGTAAGTGGCAGATGAGAATGCTCACTGTGCTTATAGGTTAGGCCTAATGCTTCTGCTCTTCGATACTTGCACCAGCTATCTTCTCCTTGTGGACACAGTATATGTCAAGGAGTGACAAGAGCGATAAATACAGAACCGACAGTGACAGAAAGCGACGAAGAGTTTTATGGGTTTGAAAACAAGGACGACGAGCTCTCACTAACAAGACCAAAGAGAAAATCAACAAAACCAAAGCACCTGGAGAACTACGAACTGTATGTTGCCTACTGCCTGGTAAGTGAGGGAGATCCTTAAACCCATGAGGAAGCAGTGCAAGTAAGTGAAGAATGGAGAGAGGCTATCAATAAGGAACTTGAAGCACACAATCAGTTCGGAACCTGGAAACCAGCGGACCTACCAGAGAATGTCAGGCCTATAGAGACAAAATGGGTATTTCACACTAAATCAGACGGAACAAAAAAGGCCAGATAAGTGGCCAAAGGGTTTCAAACAGACACAAAGGAAGAAGTTTATGCACCGGTCGCAAGATTACCTACCATCAGATTAGCCTTCTTATGTTCACTTCAGAAGGATTGGAGCATTAAGCAGATGGATGTACCAACCGCCTTTCTCAACGGTACACTTGACACGGAAGTATATATTTTCCCGCCAAAGGGAGTAAAAAAGGGGGCTCTATATGGACTCCGTGAGTCTCCAAAATGCTGGAACAATAGGTTTAACCAGTTTGCAACCAAGAACGATTTAAGAAGGTAAGTTTTTTGATGCATGTTTGTATGTGGGAGATGCATTGTGGCTGGTGATATGGGTAGATGACATTCTCTTGATGGGTGAAGAAGCTAAAATAGAACAATTGTCAGTAAAACTAACAGAAGAATTTAATGCAAAAGATGTGGGACAAGTACTGTGCTTCATTGGCACAGAGTTAATTATATCAGATGACAGAATTGAAATGTCACAGCATAAATTATCGAAAAAATGCTGAAGAGATTTAACTTAGAGAACTGCAAAGGATCTTCATCTCCTATGGAAGACACACCGGAAATCAGTGAATCAGATGCAGTGATTGAGGTACCGTATTGAGAACTGGTCGGTAGCCTAACCTACCTATCCCAAATCAGCAGGCCAGAGATAGCATTCGCCACGGCGTATTTGAGTTGCTTTCTAGACCGCCCAACTAGGGTCTTGTGGAATGCAGCAAAGAGAGTGCTGCGGTATGTGAAGGGGTCAAGTGACAAGAACCTAACATACCACAAATGTCCAGACCAGTTATCGCAGATAATCACATATGCAGATGCAGACTGGGGGGGCAACCAGACAGACCGTAAAAGTGTGAGTGGGGTGGGATCATTCCATTCAGGCAATCTGGTATCCTGGAATT
The DNA here is from genome assembly GCF_032445375.1 of Bacillus rossius redtenbacheri. NCBI lineage: Eukaryota > Metazoa > Arthropoda > Insecta > Phasmatodea > Bacillidae > Bacillus > Bacillus rossius. The sequence goes on along the minus strand of NC_086330.1, from coordinate 299,239,706 downwards.
CAAAAAAGCAGCCCATCGTTGCCTTAAGCTCGGCAGTAGCAGAGTACACATCGTGCAGCATCAGATCTGCTGTACTTGAAGGGGCTCCTATCAGAGTTTGTTGGTGAAGTTAAGGGTTGTCTCATGGTTGATAATCAGGGCACTATACATATGATGAAGAATTATGAAAACACCAAGCGCTCAAAGCATATATAGACATAAAATTCCACTTCATAAAAGACATTGTTGATAAGCAACTGATAGAAGTGGTCTATGTAGAGTCAAGCAGAAATTTCACAGACATTCTCACCTGACCATTAACTGCTACCAAATTTTGTATGTACAGAGAAATGTTATGTTTAAATAATGTGTATGGCAAATTTTTACTTTGTAGTGGGGGTTGACTTTTTGTGCATGACCTATTGTTCTACAATTTCAAGTTATGTGTCTGTTTGTCAGAATGTTAATGCAAATATCCCAGAGCCAAACCACTATCAAGTTATACTATACTTGAAATTGACAGGGGATGTTACAAGACTGTAAACAAACCTACTAGTGTGGTATCATGCCACCAGAGTGCATACAGGTAAATAAAGTATCCAAGATGGATGTTGTTATTTTTTGTCTCCATTTATTCGTGCATATAACAAGGAAAGTATTAAAATAACGGAAGAGATGACCACTGTAAAACCACTACTGATGGCATTCATTATGAAGGAGCTAATGAAAACATTGTCCACAACAATGAGAATGAACTAGGTATATAATTTAATGTTATTAACCAGTGTAATAAGATTAGTTTTTTGTTTTGTATGGTATCTGTTAAGTCTTTAAGTTAGACACTGAATTACACAATACAGCTTTACATGATAGCTACAACAGTGGTTGTAATGTTATGACTTCGGTAGAATTCTATAGTATGATATACAGTGGCCTAACTTGAAGGTAATTAAACATACAACAAGCAAACCAGAACAAATTTCTTATTTATTAATGTATTCAGATTACTCTCTTTTTCTGTTGCAGTGCAGAAAGGCTGCAAGAGAGTGGCAAAACCAGATGAATGGGAACAAAATGTAAAGAAATCCAAGTTTAATAAAGGCTTAGCACACGTGAACACCAGTAAAAAAAAAATACCTGAAAGGCAACTGAAACAACCTTGCGGTGAAAAGTGCAAGCAGAAATGTACAAGTCGTATCAGTGAACAGCAGCGGGAGAAGATTTTTAAGAGATTCTGGGAAATGGGTGACATCACGCGTCAGAGAGACTTTGTAGTGAAATTAATGACCAAAATAGTTCCTAAGTATCAATACAAAAGTGTACACAGTAAAGGAGCAAATAACTATGCTTATTATTTGTAAGTGGATGTAAACAAACAAAGAGTGTACAAACATTTTTTTTTTCTACACTTTGCATAACCGACATGATGACTCGCACTGCGCTCCGTAAATTGAAACCAGAAGGCATGGTAGAAGAGGATTTAAAGGGTAGGCACTGCAACAAATCACAACTGCATAGCTGTATCAAAGACGATATCCGAAATCACATTCAGAGTATTCAGAAAATAGAGTCTCACTATTTGCGTGCACGAACATCTAGGCAGTGATGGCAGTCTAAATTTGAAAAAACTACAGTATGTATTTGGAAACATACAACCAAAATGGACATCCCTGTGGAACATTTTACTTGTACTGTACAATATTCAACACTGAGTTCAATATTGGCTTGTTTAAACCTTAAAAAGATCAGTGCAACACCCGTGAAGGATATAAGAATGCAAGCAATGCAGTCAAGGAAGACATAAAATGTGATTACGAGAAGCATGTGTCAGAGAAGCAGTTAACTTGAGAAGAAAAGAAGAATGACATAGCCTTGGGAATAGCTGATCAGGAAAGTTTGGCAGTAGCTTGTTTCAATCTGCAAGCATTACTAACATGTCCATGTGGTGATGCAAGTGGGTTTTATTATAATAGAAGACTGAACTGCTATAATTTCACAATTTTTAATAACTTAACCAAAGATGGGTACTGCTACTTTTGGGATGAGACAATTGCCAAAAGAGGAGCTAATGAAATGGGCACCTGTGTTTACTTGTACCTGAAAGAAAATTGCTTAAACAAGAAGGTGATTTTTTATTCCTGATAACTGTAATGGGCAGAATAAGAATAAGTTCTTGTCATCATTATTCTTATTTACAGTAGCGACAGAAGATATTCCAGTTATTACGCATAAATATCTGATCACTGGTCACTCTCAAAATGAAGGAGATAGCATGCATGCATGTATTGAGAAAGAAAAGAAGAGAGTTTTAAGAGGAACAGCTATCTACATTCCTGATCAGTGGATACCAATTATATCATTGGCTAAAAAATCTGGCATCAGAGGTAGAAAACAATTTCACTTTGACTGTGGATCACGAAAAAGTGTTGTGGAATGAGATAAAAGTAACCAGTCAGTATTTTCATCAAAACAAGTTTCTCTGACACAGAATTCAAAGAGATAACGTGCGAGGTCGTCAGAGGGGGCGTCAACCAAATAGTGCATGTTCTTAAAATATTAAACCCCTTCAATGATTGACAAAAAGAAAAAAAAGGATCTGGTGGGGCTTTGTGATGACCTGTTAATAAAGAGACAGTATCACGACTATTATCACAGACTGAGGGCCACTAACAGAAGCAATTTACATTCCAACAAGAGTGACATTGAGTCGGGAAGTAAATAATAATTATAATGTACAGTTTGAAATGCTGATGTGTTGACACTTCGCTGCCTTAGAGCCAGACTGTTCTAACTCCACTTTGATTATTTTTCTGTTTTGTTACATCCATTGTTCTAACTCCTATTTCTCTACCCACGTGTAGCAGCAGAGTCATAATATTTTCATCACAAGAGTCAGAAACATCACGTTTTAACTCCATACAAGATAGCCCACACAGAACCATATTGTTCCAACTCCATTACTGTAGTAACTCCAAAAATAACCATTGTGGCAGCACCGATAATACTGTCCTAACTCCAACCTTATTGCTTACTTACTATTACTGTAATATCTGTGCAATGCAGAGGTTAATTGTTTGTTGTGATTGGTTTGTTGTTGGAAAAGTATTATTGGCTGAGTATAAAAATGCAAAGTGTTTGAGTACAAATTGTAAGAAACATATTTTAACCATTCATTGTTCTCCTGAACAAATTCGCCCCTTTCCCAAAGCTGCTCCTCGAACAGGAAAAAGAGGAGGCAGAAAGTCAGGAAGATGCCGGATACTAACAGACACACCTGAAAAAAATGCAATAGAAGAAGACTACTTTGCTAGAAGTGCTAAAAAGTTAAAGAAAAAAAACAAAAAATGTCACAAATATGCCTATTGTAAGCAAGAAGAAGGCATTAAAGAGGAAGCTTTCTCCTGAATCAAGTAGTGACAATGAAAATGACGACGTACTGTCCTTTGGATCTCTGTGAGCAGTCTGACGATGACGAACTTTATGATTTGGAGAACATTGTTGTCGGAGACTTTTGCATTATTAAACTAAGTGGTAAAAAAAAAGATTCAGCACTATGTTATTTGTGTTGTTGGTGATACTGAAGAAGGCCAACTCCAAGTTAAATATCTCAAATGCCTCATACGTTCTAACAAGTTTGTTTACGATGACATATGTAGTATTTATAAAATGCCTAAATGTGATGTTATTCTGAAACTGCCTAAATCAGTAACTGTTGGTGGTACAGCAAGAAGGCAGTCACATATATCTTTCCCAGTCTGTCTTGGAAAATTTAATGTTCAGTGAAAGCCCCTGATGAATAGGGACTGTATGTTTTAATTATTTAATCTGATCATTAGTGAACATTAGATGCTTTTCATTAGTGTTTCCACGTCTGATATGAGATTATTTAAAAAAAAAAAACGATTTTCAAACGTTTGTAATCCCTCTATTCATACATACAGATATGTTGAAGTGCATTTGGTAATACTTAAAGTAGTTATAGTTTTATAGTAATAAAATGGAAATATTTTATTATATTCTTTAATCTCTTTGAAAGATTGGTCAAACTTTCCCAAGGTACAGTATGTTATGTCCCGAGGTGCAAGCATGTACTATACCTTGGGACGCATTGCAGGCTACTGTTTTATATAGTATAGAATTTTTCTTTATTGGGTTAGATATTTTTGACACATTTACAACTTGCTTAATAACATAACAGTGCTCTGCCACATAGCAGATAAATATAATTGATACAAATGTGTTTTCCTATGGCAAATGTATGAAAAGTGTCCCAAGGTATAAGGAGCTCCCCTACATTATGCTTGCTGTTTTAGTGCAGTACATAGGATGATCCTGTACATAAAGAAATATTATATAATAATGAATTATGATCGCAAGCAGAATAGAAATGATTTTTTTACAGACAATCATAATTACTTATTATTTTGCAATTTCTTTCATGTACATGATCTTCAGCCTTTACTCCCATCACTCTCAAAGAAGTATCACTTCAAAAATTGTTGCTCAAACAAAAAATGGCACTAGAATAGTGTAAGCCTGCATGCAATACATTTATTTAAGTAATTGTTTAGTAATTCAATAATAATGTGGAGCAGTGTAATGGTTTACAGATTGATCACATATTTTGTATATAGATGTGACTCTATTGCGAGGACTGTTTGTTTTCAGCTAATGAATGCCAAACAAGGTGGCATAGGTTAAGAGAACGTTACATTAAGGAAAAGAAAATAATAGACCAAGAAACACGTAGCGGAGTGCCTCATAGTACAAGGAAAGTGTGGAGTTTGATGAAGACAATGGCCTTTCTTAACTGCCACATACTTAAAAGGAAGTAGTTCTCCTAGTATATATTTCATGTTTTGAAATTTAATTTCAAGCTGTAATCATTACAACAGTCAAACATCTGTGAAAAACCATTTGTAATAATCCTTGAATGAGTCAAAAAGCACAACATTTGAAGTTTTAATGTTTTACTGGGGTTCCATGTGTAATGTTTCCTGAAGTGCAAGTATAGACATTTTTTCTTCATTGTCTGAACCAACAGAATGTCAGCTGAACAGGTTTACATTAATGTTTCTTATTTTTGTTTCTGCGTGCTACTGATAAATATTGAGATCAGGACAAAAATTGGGGACTAGTCCACTTCGCGATACCATAACAATACTGATGACGTCCTTACCACACCTACATTCTTACGAGACACGCACGGAAAAATAGGGGTTTTGGGCAGGGAACAACAAACACACTATTTATCATGTATGTCAATTTTTGTACGAGGGTTATTTTTTTTTCAACCTCCGATCTGCTATAATAAAAAAACGGGAATGAATTGGGAAATTATTTTAATCTCAAAAGAAACGTACATCTTTACTCTATTTTTCCACATAATCACCGTGCAGATTGAGGCATTTCGTACCGATGCACCAGCTTTCCAATACCCTCTGCATAAAATGATGCCTCCTGCCTATTCAGCCACGTTTTAACAGTGCCCTGCAGTGTGATTACAGTTTCATTTCTCCATGGCATGCCCATTAATCGATACCCTAATCGCTCGTACACGAATCAACACGTCTCGTAGTGTTTACCCCCTTCCACCAACCAACTCACACCTCAGTTGAAGCTTGGTTATGGGAATGCCAACATGGCTGCAACGATAAACTGTACAGCGAAATGCAAGCTGCGTGGAGTCATCCGTTTCTTATAGGCAGAAGGGCACACTGCAGCAGAAATCCATCGCCAAATGAGTGTTGTGTGTTAAAACGTGGCTGAATAGGCAGGAGGCATCATTTTATGCAGAGGGTATTGGAAAGCTGGTGCATCGGTACGATAAATGCCTCAATCTGCACAGTGGTTACGTGGAAAAATAGAGTAAAGATGTACGTTTCTTTTGACATTAAAATAATTTCCCAATTCATTCCCGTTTTTTTATTACATAGTATGGTGCAATTAGATCTAAACATCAACATCCAAAAAAAAAGTTTCCCCCAACGCCAAATCGTTCTATCCACTCCCTTTAGTATGTAATAAAAAGTTACACTAATTTGAGCGTCGGGTTATGGAGGGAGGGGTGAGGGAAGAGGGTGAAATGGTAGTTTATCGCAGTTTTTCACAAAATATCTTGAAACCTATTCGGTTTAGCGCAAAATGTACTCTATACAATAATAATCTACATTTAAAAACTAACAAAAATAGTTCTATACATACTCACGCTAAAGTTAACGGTTCCAGAGATATGGAGGGGGTAAAATGCCCATTTTTTTCTCTTCAAAATTTCAGGTTTTTTCGAAAAAACATCATACCACTATGTAAACTGAAATAAATCAACAATATCAGAATGCATTCTTTGTATTAAAGTAGTGTGGATATATATTGTATCCCTACTTAGCAAAAAAATCTCAAAATATACAAAAAAATCATACTGGAAAACCAAAGTACTCATGTAAAATGTAATCTTAAATTAATGTAAAACATGAATCAGGATTCAGTCCTCTCCAAACACTTTACCCTCCTCTTATACATCCTCGTCAATGATGAGCGTGTCTCTGTTAACACATCCCAGGCCTGAGCAGTTGCCGACAAGGTCGAACAATTCAAATCACTCTTCCTGCACTCACAGTTACGTATATGCGCACACGATGAGGGAAAGTAGTTCTTGTGGAGCAGCGGGACTTGCTGTTGCATGAGATCTCAGGTGTTTCCTGATCTTCTTCCACGCCCACTCAAGCGGATTCTTCTTCTCATTGAGCCACTGCTGCACTTGGTGGTAAACTCTGAATGAATGCTGCCTGGAAGCTGATGAAGTGGGAGGAAGTGCAGCCAACTTGAACAACGAATGTATAGGCTGTTTTGCAATTGCCTGCAAGTAACACTGGTAGCGAAGAGAATCTAGATCCTCAGTGTTATTTGCTCCAAATATGGCAAGAAGGAAATGCTTCCCAGCATCAGTCACTGCAATCGGCTCAACTTTGGGGTTGCTGAAGACAAGAAGCTTCGTGCGAAGAGCCTTGTTGGCCTTAACTTTCCCAAATGCTGCAATTTTCCCCTTCTTGTGGATAGCTGCGACAGTGTCACATCCTGTGAAAAAGTATACTGCAAGAAGAACATCTTTCATCTCAATAATGCCTCGCTGGATATTAGAAAGCAAGTAAACTTTTTCCTGTTTATTCCATTTCTTCGGTACCACAATTTTCAATTTGTTATCGGGGGGCACACGGACAATCAATAAGACTAATAAAACAGCGGAAGCTCCAAATTCTTTCTCTGCTTGATAAATCGCTGTAAGAACTATCATTAAGTCGGCATCACCCGGTGCTTGATGTACTGTGCAACCATCTCTTGGCAAGTGCACTGTGAGGAGAGAAATTAGTCCCATTTTGTTCTTAGTATTAGATAGAAATTCACTTTGACCGAGATTTAAGTGAATTGAGTTTTCTACTTTAATTTCAATGTGAGTGGTTGTCCGTGATCTGCGCAAATGTTCATCTTTTGTGTTTCCTTTGTCTTATCCATCAAAAACAACGTACCTTGTCCATAATGAATAATAATATAACTGGTGTATTGCTCACAAATATGTCTGAAGGTAGCTGGGCGTCGCCAGACCACGCGATGAAGGAGGTGGTCTCCATCAATGATGTAGGGCACTTCCTATGAATCTGAGGTTATCGATGATTCATTTCCTTCTGGCACCAAAACTGACACCTTTGAAGATTTCCTTCCTTTCCTCATTAGAGCAGATTCTACGAGGAGGGATGGAGGATAAGCTCATAATTAAAATTGGAATATTCTGCCAGCTTTTCATAACTCATTACTGTGCACACCATCCGATGTAAAAGAGTGTTAGGGTTCACACATACAGTGTCGTTGTTAATTGTTACTGACTTTGTGATAGAGGCTAGAGACTTTGCAGATAACTTTCTCTACAAGTGTACCTCACTGAATGTTTTTCCCTCAATCTCTTTCAAGGCTAGTACTCCCATTTGAAATGCTTTATCACAGTTCATGTTTTGATCTGCTACAACCCCTGTCCATAAAGAAGAGAGTTCAGGTGGTTTTGAAAATATGTTGGGTTGTGCTCCTCAAGCCAAGAAATGAAAGTTTGCAAGTTTTTTTAGAATTTATTTTCTACCTTGCCTCTCGTAGCTCTACTTGCTGCTCTGAAGAGAGACTGCGCACTCCCGCAAATTCTTCCATTACTTCAACTATCCGAGAACAGGTTGGCATGGAGTTAATCCAAGTTGCAATTAGTTGTCGCTGTGATTCCTCTGCCTCCGGTCAAGCCACCAATGCTACTCAAGGATCGCATCAAAACCTGTTCAATGGTTATGTTACTCTTCACTCCAGACCGAAAATTCTCAGTGCGATGGATGGTAAAATAACCTCGGTTAACGAACAAAAAGTTTTCTCCAGAGTTCATTAAGGTGTTAAGTTCCAGTGAGTTTTGTATGTAAATGTGTACAGATTTAGAATAGTTGAGGTGACCAGATGCATGGAAAATAGGGAGCATTTGGTGGACACAGTGAAGGTGAAGGAGGAAGTCCCCGCTCCTCTCTGCTCTAATAAACACTCGAACTAGCTCAACCATTTCTATGAACTGAATCTACAGTTTTTGTGTCCGTCCTGATTCTTGCGAGTTTTGAAGTTGCTTTTCCAAACTTTACACAAAGTTCTTCACTGCAGCTGACTGCTTAATATCTTCAGCAGTTACATTACCACGCATAAAAGATGAATATATAATATTCAGCTCATCTTTACCAACACTAATGCAGCTTCATTTGTCGTCAAAAATACAGTAATGAGAGCACGAACGACCCTAGAGTAAGCTTTTCCGTTCATCATTTGTGGGGGAAGACTACGAGAGGGAGGGAGGGAAGGAGATAAGAAGGGAGATGCCAGGGGGTTGACCGGCCCTTCCCCCTCCTCCCACCGGTGTAGTGGCCTTGTACCGGCGACCGTGGATGTACTGAACCAGTCCATACAACGGAATTTTTTTAGTTATTTCAGTGTGCATAGTGATAATGTCATGTTTTTTCAACAAATCTGAAAATTTGAAAAAATGGGCATTTTTCCCCCGTCCATATCTCAGGAACCGTTTACTTTAGCGTGAGTATGTATATAACAATTTTTGTTAGTTTTTTAATGTAAGATTATTTTTGTATAGAGTAAATTTTGTGCCAAACCGAATAGGTTTTGAGATATTTGTGAAAAACTGCCATTTCACCCTCTTCCCTCCCCCCTCCCTCCGTAACCCGACGCTCAAATTAGTGTAACTTTTTATTACATACTAAGGGGAGTGGATATAACAATTTGGCATTGGAGGGAAACTTTTTTTTTTGGATGTTGGGGTTTGCCCATTTTTTGGGCTAATTGCACCGTACTATACAGCCGATCGGAGGTTGAAAAAAAAAATAACCCTCGTAACATTGTACCCTATATAGGCCTATTAAATTAAAGTTGCGGGAAAGTAAGTACATTATTAGGAATAAAATACCGGTCTCGCAAAATGGACTAGACCGGGTGGGACTGTATTCTACTTAACAATACCAAAAAAATATCATTTCGAAAGGCCTATTTTCAAAAAAAAAAATTGTTATCGCAAAATAGACTAGATCGGGTTGGACTGTGAAGCAGTTGCTCTGTTTTCCGGCACTGTACAGCATTCTTTCCCCTCCCCTTCCTCTCCAACTTCCCCTTCCTACCCCCCCTTTTCCACTCTTACCCACCGCCTCACCAGCGCTCTCTGACGAGTGGTTTTCCGGGCCTATATAGACTCCGGCTCCTGATTATTTGTCGCAGTCTCTCTGTCTCCTGACTCTTAGGCTGTCATTGCGGGGGTGGCGCTGCGTTCTGGTATGTACTCGGCTGTGAAACTTAGCGTCTGTATTTAAGTATGAAGTATTCTTCCTGCCTGCGCGTTGTGGCCATACCTTCTTTTTTTTGTATTTCTGCCATGTACTATAATGTTTCGTATTTGCTATCAATGTTGGACCCTTCAGGTCATTTTGAATTGAGTTTATTTTGCTCACGCCGAGTACTGCCTGTAGCTTTGCGTAATATTTCTGCGGTTGTATATGGGCATGTCACGATGGCATTGGACACTTTCTGTCAAGCCGCATTATATTTCCTTTCTTGATTTTTCTTCAGTTTTGCTTTCAGCCTAGCGGCCCATATTACTTGTTTGCTACGTCTAACGCTTCGCCACCACGCCCGCTTTACTCTCACATTGTTTTAAATTGTATGAATGATTGTATTTATTCGTTTTGGCATCCCGCGGGAGCACACTAGGAGTGCATGATTATTATAAATTGCTAACCTGTAATTAAGTCATATAACGTTTGTCAATATGTTTTCGCTCTGAAGGCAATTTTCTATGAATAAATTATATTTTTGTAAAGCCTCTTTTATATTTTTTTCCTAAAGCACCAGCTTTCCACTGTCGTTGGGGTTTACTGTAAAACCCCCCTCCCTGGTTTCTTTTTCAGTCGTAGTCTACGTGGCTACAAGTGTATTCAACTTGACAATACAGAGAAAAATTAAGCACGAAAATTCTGTCTACAAATTAAGTATTGCTAATGCAAAGCAAACTAGAACTGGTAGAATTTTAATCAGCCATTCTATACCCTACGGCCTACACCTATAATTCTCTAAAATGAATCACGCGTCTACAGCACTCTCACCAAAAACCCCGCTTATCCCGTAAGATTGAAGCTATGGTAAATTATAAGTTTAGCGACCTCATATACCCCTGCGTAACTTCCTCAAGAAAGCACACGTTTCACAACAGGCATCTAATTTATCACATGGAACGAAAAATACATACAGAATACGAAGAACAAACGTTTAAAAGTCATAAAAAATCTCACTTACCTTTCTTGGCTTTATGACAATAATTATTTTGTCATTTCTGCTTTTAATTTATTCAACATCATGAAACACGAACCTTCTCTTTTCCGTTTACGACTACTATCAAAACCACACTGATTCTCTACACTGTGCTATTGTATTAATTCAGTACAAGTAAACACGACCTTGTTCTTCTCTCATAACTACTACACTAAATACTACACACATCCATTAAATTTCTTAAGACCTACTGAATTCTTATTTCGTAAGTAATTCAATTCCACTTTTTAATTCACCCCTCGTGCAACGACCGTTATTACGCTCCAAAACTCACGCTAGCATTTGTGTTATTTTTTCATGGTGCTCTTTTGACTTTCGTGTTGCCAATTTTACATACTATAATGTCCGTTCCGCCATTCAATTTGTTACCATTGGTCAACGTCTACAATTATTTTTAACCAATTAAGAACCTGGTATCGTAAAATCGACTAGACCCAAAAATTGTAGCATTTCTATCATTCCTGGTATCGTAAAATCGACTAGACCCAAAAATTGTAGCATTTCTATCATTCATGTACTTTCACTGTTTAGGTATTCTGTAATTCTGATCTAAATGTATCTTTCCTCATTTTTAGACACTATAAAAAATTTGTATAATGTTAGAATTTTCTTGTCCCTAATTATTTTATTTATCAGCATATCAATGCAGACTGTGCATCTTAGATTCTACATCATTTATAATGTCAACATACCTAACTGAAGAATCTAGTATTTAAATTTAATCTTGACTTAAGTTGAAAAACTTTTGCAGGATTTGACCATGATGCTTACGAAAGTTTTTGGTCATTTATTTAAACCTTATAACTGACTTGTACTCAATATTAATGTATTTCTTTTAGAATTTTTGTATGTTTTATTTATAGTAAAAGCTATTTAATAATGATATGTTATTAACATAATTGTTGTTTTTGGAGAAAAAGTATTTTTTAAAACCAATTAGAATTTGGTCCCCACTAAGAACATGTAGAATGTTTAATTATTGAGAATGCCACTTAAGCGCTGATTTTAATAATTGCAATGCTTATTATAATAATTTTGTACTTGATATGATTTTCTTTAATTGTGACCAATTTGCTTAGTTATGAAAAAAAAATAACGGTAGTTCCCATTGTAGAAATATTCTGAAAAGATTCTTGAGGGAGACTACCATATAATTTACTGTGCACAAAACTCAATTAACCAATATTTGTATTTCAATGTTTAAAAACCTGAATATTGCATTTAACATAGGTCTTGCAGGTAAATATTAACCTATAACATTACTGTTTTGTAAAATAAAGAATTTACTTTTTAGTTCTGTTAAAAGTTGTCAGTTATACTTATTGTTGCGTACACCAATAATGTCATCGGTGTTTGTTACAGAACTTACACTAATGTGTTTGGAGCATCAGTATCGGAAAACCAGCAGAAGGGTGTTGTACTTGATTCGCCATCGCAGGCAGTGTTGGAAAATTCAGAAAATGATGAAGCATCATCAGAGGACATCTTCCCAGCTCCTCAACACAAATGTTTTCTTTCGAAGGTTCCGAAACATGCATCTGGTGAAGCATTAGAACAAACTGCAAACTGTAGCCAACTCGATTGTCAAAAGAAACGAACAAGGCTCTGATAGTGATCATTTGTTCGGACTGATGGTGAAAGCAGAAATGAGGAACGTCCCAAAGGAAAAAAAAAGGATTAGTAAAAATTAAAATAATGCAGCTGTTAAATGAGGCCACCTTGATGTGAATTATATATTTGTGTTGTAATTATTTATTAAAAGTAAACTAAGTTTAATGTAATTGTGTTTTTAAATGTATTAGATTTAATACAATTTTATATTGTGGTTGCTATAATTATAATCTCAGTATTGTAAAAGACTACAAAGAGTTATGTATTACTTTTAACATTATATAAGCTGCTTGTGCAAAGAATAAATTGTGTGATCTATTTACAAATTTTCTAGGAATGCCATTCCAGTTTGGTGTTGTGAGAAACCAAAAATTGGGTTTTTAGTTATTTATATTATTTACTAAAAAATGTTAGTAAAAAAGTTTTCCTGTTTTTATTTTCTCATAACAAAACATAGTAGCCAAAATAAAACATTATTAGAGGAGGGAATGAAAAAAAGCCCTGGCTTCCACAGATTTATCTTAGTTATGTAATTCATAATTTTTGTGTCAAAAATAGGATACACACATACATATATTTATTTTTTGAGGCAATTTTTGATTAATTAAATGAATTGACAACAGGTGTAGAATCAAGAGACAATGGCATATATTACAGGAACTTAACATTCTGCATTTATCCCACGGTTAATATAGTCATTTTGCCAAGGCACCTCTCCTTCAGGTGATGTTAAGTATACGGCCAATGTGTCTCTCATTGAATATGCCTCACGTGCACCACGATTGGCTCATGTTCGGCCAATGTCAGTCATTCCTGTAGTTTCTTCGGTTTGAATTTCCACCTGTGATTGGGCAAGAAGTTCTTTCTAGTTAGAGAGGCTGGAAATGCTTTTAAAGGTAGTCACAGGGGAAAAGCTTGGAAATAGGTTACACAGAGGGGGTACAGAAGAAGAAGAGTCAATCACTGGAAAATGTAAAGATGTATGGCATGGCGAAAAAAAAAATAGTGAGAACAATGCGAGAATGAAATAGGCTGAAGTGGATGGGTACTGGTTGTAAGAAATTTGAGGAAACAGGTGTAAGTTTTAAAGTTTGTGGAGGTTAGTATAGAAGAGGATACTTGCCTTCAGATGAAAGCTCATTTCCAGGTTTAAAAAAATAAAAAATATAAAAACATTTGCTTCATACAATTTCTATGCAGCTTAAATATTTATTTAGTACTTACTGTTTATAAAATACCTGATAATAATCAAGGAAAAAATAGTACCTGCATTAAAAAGGTATTATTTAGTATTACAGAACAAATCATGGCATGTTATAGTCAACAAAAAAGAAAATATAGGTTATGGACGATAACTTTAGCAGTAAATATAGCTGATGCAAAATATTTAAAAATTGTACATATATTAACCCTTAATTGCATAGTGTAGCATATCTGCTACAATCTAATTAAATGACAGTGAACACTCTCTGTTGGGTGTTATATGAACTAAACCATGTTGCACATCAACTACAACATGGGGGTCAAAGTATTTGTTTCATAAGTTAGTCAACAGATGGCAGGAATGTTAACTTGAGCCATTATTTACTAATAGCATCAGAGTGCAACACCATTCTGTAAAAACACAATGTTTGTATGGCGGTGAAGAGTACTGGAAACAAATTCTTGAAGAAGATAAAATTGCTACACATATGGCAAGGTATTTGAAAACATATTTACCTAATAAAATAACATTTATTTTCCTTCTGTGAGCTTTCAGAATAACTATTGTGGATGTAGCCGTAGCCTACGTTATTATACAAGCCAGGGGGTTTTCAGCTCCGAAATCCGTGCCGCTGCGTTTCATGCAATGGCCGCTAGATGTCTCTCTGATGTGCAGTAAAAGAGGCAATTCTACACGGAGTTGTATGCGCAGTGTGGTCGATTTGTAATGTATTACGAGTGTTCGGCAAACCGTGTATGTTATTTTGCATTAAAAATGTGTTTTTTAAATATTATATTAGGTGATGAAAATGTGTAAGCAACAACATTTTGTATGTAGAACATTGCAAATATGATACGGTTCAAAAATTAAATATATTGGGTGAAAATAAAATAAAAATAAATAAAATATAATTATTCAGAAACTTGTAGAGTGTAATTTCACATGTGTGTTAATTCACGCTATTCGAAATGGTTTACTGTTGGGTGCAAAACTTCACATCTGAGGCTTCAAAATGTGACAAAAATGTGACTTACCATATACAGACTATACAGACTATACAGACTGAACTAATGCATAGGTGGCCAACAGCAAATTCAAGGCAGGGTAAAACAGCTGGATCTCTCTGGTCTCCGTCTTCGAGTTCACGAGTATGTAGTTTACACTTCAGGATGCTAAAAACGGGCTTCATAAATCCAGTTGAAGCAACAGGAATTCTTGACGAAAATCTTGAAGGTAAGATAAATTGAACGGGAATTTTTTTATTATAATTTTAATTTAAGGCTATGCCACACTCGCTGTCCAGTTATTATATTATTATTATTATAGCATATTCAAATTGTATGCGAAGATACATTTTGAAAATGCGACTATAGGTATTTGACAACATGCACTCCAATACAGTGCAAACATTTATTACATTATGACACCTTTTGTCATACCACCTACTTTTTAAAATAAATTATTAAAATTAATTATTAATGCATTGCTGACTTTCTTTTAAGTGTAAGATATAATATTTTGTCGAGGATATTTTATTTGTTAGAAACTAATTTCATAGGTAGGCCTACTTGTGATTTATGAGGTCTATAATGTATATCTAATTTTGAAGACAATAATGGAACATTAAAAGTTATGTGATGCCGAGCCTTAAGTTAGTGAGTTACGTAATTTCATGTTGTTTTGGTTTTTGTGTTTTGCAGAAACTCCAGTAACGCTGCAAATCACGTCCTTTGCTATGATTGCTGGGTACTTGATACGGGTTGCAGAAGAAAATTTTAACTGTGCCTATTGCCTAGAAGAACTATCAACACCCGATTGTGACAGCCCGTTGCTCCGATTGACTAAAATGCAAGATCACGGAGGTCTGCGGTTCCCATCTAGAAAATTAGTTTTTTTCCTGAGCAAGATACTAAAATTTACTTGTGTCACTCTTAAACACTTAGGACGTAAACAGCTCATGAAGAAGCTTAAAGTGTTTCTAGTGCCAAAGTTTCTTCAATATTTTAAGTGTTCACTGTGCAGTCAAGAAAAGTTTGCAAATAGGGGAGACCAGCCTAAAATGACATACTAGGATAAAATGACACACCAGGTGTTTTGGCTTTCTGCGCACTACAGATGATCATATTATAGGGTCTATGGTAAGCAAGGTTGGCAGTAGTGCTCTGCAAATGGCGTCTGTTTTGATGGATGCGAAGCTGTGTGAGGACGGAAAAAATAATAGTAAGTCTCTGAAATAAATATTTGCATTGTGTGTGTGTTTGTATTAAAATTATTTGGAAGATATATTATGAATACAGTAATTTTTTATATATTAGTGGGTATTTTGGCTATTTATTGAACTAAATATATTTACATTAAGTTACATCTGGGTGGGTTAAAATGTGAGGTTAAAATATTCGTGCAAATTGGGTAAAACGACATACCACACATGAGGGTTAAATGACGCAGTATGTCATTTTACTCAAATATCCGCTACATGTTTTCCATGTGATGGAATGCATTCTTTTTTTGAATATATAATAAATTTATGAATTAACATATACATATTATTAGGCTTAACGACTTGAAGGCTAGCAACTAGGTTTGATAACATAAGGCTATAATATTTATTTTTCTGAACAGCATGCATATCCAATATAGGTAAATAAAGTAACTACTTTTCAGTATCTTGCTCTTTTAAGATATGTGGAACCTTAAATAAAATGGCCCTAGCCTTGATAAACACCTTACAGGATATAATTTTACAGTCTAAGATTTGGGATATGTTCGCAGATGGTTGGAAGCTACAAAAGGAAGTCTTCCCGGCAATCCTGGGAGGAAGAGTCAATGCAGAGAGCTATAGATGCAGTTAATACAGGTGAAATGGGCTGGCTTCTAGCTACAAAGAGGTTTAATGTACCACAGGCTACTCTTCGCAGAAGAGAGAACAACAAAAATAAATTCTTTAATGGTGTAAACAAAGGTTTGGGCCGTTTTCATGCCACATTTAACGAAGCTCTAGAACATGAACTTGTGAGCCACTTGAAACTTTTGGAATCCCGTTTATTTGGACTCGCATGCACAGAAGTAAGAAAACTTGCTTTCCAGCTAGCAGAAATAAATGCTATAGTTCACCATTTTAACCGAGAAAAGCAAATGGCTGGTTGGGATTGGATACAAGGGTTTATGAAGCGTAATCCGGATGTATCATTAAGAAAACCAGAAGCAACATCTGCAGCACAGGCGATGGCATTCAACAAACAGCAAGTCAGTAAATTTTTCAATACATATCAAGAGACTCAAGACAGCCACAACATAAGCATCAGTAGAAATTATAATGTTGATGAATCCAGCTTGTCTACAGTTCAGAAAACATAAAAGGTTTTTGCTACTACAGGAAAAAAACAGGTGGGGGCTATAACTAGTGCAGAGCGTGGCCTACATATTACCGTGGTCTGTTGTATGAGTCCTGTTGGCTTTGTTCCTCCTGCTCTTATCTTTCCACGTAATAACTGGAAAAAAAGAATTGACTAATAATTCTCCTCATGGAACCTTGGGCATTGCACATGAAAGTGGTTGGATGACAGGCAAGAATTTCCTAACATGGTTGAAGCATTTTTCATCTTTTGTCAAGCCTACCCATGAAAACAAAATTCTTCTTATTGTAGATGGACATTCAAGTCATAAACATGTGGATGTGCTTACATATGCAAAAGAAAACGGAATAGTGATGTTATGTTTACCTCCCCATTGCACACATCGGTTACAGCCGCTTGATGTATCGTTTTACGGCCCCCTCAAGACCTATTACGACCAGGATGTAACGAAATGGCTGAAGAATCATCCTGGAAGAACTGTCACTCAGTATAAGATCAGTGAACTCTTCGCTGTTCCGTATGGAAACTGCTAAAGAATTGGTTTCTGAAGAATTTCTATGCCACTTAGATGAACCTGTGACAGCAGAAGATGCTGTTTCAGCCTCATTAAGAGAAATTCCGGATGAGGTTGCTGACTTGACTAACGAAGCAGACATTTTAGAAGTAGATGTACATGCGACTGCATAGGGTAGAGAGGGGCAATTCCGATCACTTCAAATTGTGTTGTAAAAATAAATTGTTGAAAATAAGATTAGGTTAATGAAAATACATGAGCATAAACTTCAATATGTATACTTAATAAACCTTGAATGAAAAAGATAATTAATGGCACATATAAATTTACAAAAAAATTATTCTTTTAAAGGTGATATCACAGGATTCACAAAACAAGTGGGGTAATTGCGATCACACACGGGGTAAATCCGATCATAGTAGGGCAATCATGATCACACACATTTACCGCATCTGAATTGTTTATTTCCTTTGGCACCCACACAGATTTCATGATACCAGCTTCTACATTTCTGGCACTTGATCCAGTCCCCTCTGTTGGCAGACTGGCTCCATCTTCTGTTGCAAAATCCACATGGTGCATCACTCAAATCTTTCATGATGAGGATTTCTTCTCCACTAGAGTCCATTTCATTTTCTGCAAACAGTCTTCGTCTCTTCACTATGCAATCTATCTGTTTCTTTTTTAATGTGGAAATTTTAACTTTTTCTGCTGTTGCCTTGATGTTTCCATCCGATGTCAGATGTCGAGATTTCTGCTTTCTGGTTTGTTTCGGTGCATTCCTATTTGTAGATGATTTGTTTGGGGTTGGAATGATGTCATTAAATCCAATGAGTTTCTGTTCACTGGGAGACTTGGACATAGAAGCTGATATGGACATGGTGGATGAAGCTTGGGAACTGGAGCAAACTGTGTGTTTGGACGGGGAATGTTGGCTGTGTGACTTATTTTGAACATGATCAAGAGAAACATCAGATGAAGGACCTGAAGTTTGCATGGTGGATTATTTTGTTGATGTAGAAGGAAATTCAGCTCGGAAAGCTACAGATGGTAGAAATTTATCCATCGAGATAGCCTTAGGGTTAAATGGGTAGAGACCAGTACACTGAAACCCTTTAGTAGCATTCCCATGGGATGCAGCTTTGTTCCACGCAGCTGTGAAAATCTTTCCAAAGTCAGACTTGGTGATCGATTGTGTTGGGTTGTTGTGAAAGATTGTGGTTGCTTCTTGATGGTAGAAAGTTTTTAATGGTTTGAATAGTGTGCGATCTAGAGGCTGAAGGACATGAGTGGTATGAGGTGGTAAACAGAGAAGTTCAATTTCATTTTCTCTGCAGTAGTTCAGGCATTTAAGCGAACAATGTGATGCGTGTCCATCCAAAATAAGAAGGCATTTCCCTGGGAGTCTGTGCTTTTGAAAATGTTACAACCATCTGAGAAATAGGTCCTCATTTATATATCCAGATTCAGACATTGCTGCTACAGATCCAGATGGCAAATTAGCACAGTATGACTCTCGATACCGCACACCCTTGAAAATCACGAATGGTGGTATGTACACCCCACTAGCACTGCAACAAGCTACTACTGACACATTTTCCCCACTTTCTACACTTGTCAATTTAATTACTTCTCTTTGGCCTTTTTCACAAATGATTTTTAATGGCTTATTGTTTAAAGGAAATCCAGACTCATCAACATTATAAATTCTCTCTGGCTTCTCCCTGAGTTCTAATTCATTCGTCAAATCACCAAAGAGGTCATAAAAGTCGTTAAATTCTTTTTCATCCATGGCAGCTGCCCTCATTTTTGACAAACCTTCCGGTTTCCTCAAAGAGAGTTGAGGATGTCTGGCCATGATCTTGCCAAGCCAATCTTTACCAGCCAATTTTTCGGTATTGCTCCATGGAATTTTTAGACCCTTCTTTTCAGCATACATGTATGCTGCATTTCTTACCTGAATTGTGGTCAAACCAAAGCCTCTTTTCGACAGGTTGAGCAGTCTGTCACACAGTTCATCTTCCTCCTCAGCATTTATTACAGGTGGGTGACCAACTTTATGTTTGCACTCTTTCCCTTTGTCTCCTAATAACTGCTGTAGTTTTACGTTTTGGATCCTGTTCTGAAGTGTGGTGAATGGCACCTGATGTAAGTTAGCAGCTGCTCTGATGGTTGTTTCTCCATGGAGGACACTGCTGATAGCATTTGACATAGACTCCTCGGACCACTGAAGAGTGGTGTTCTTTCTGACCATCTGTAATTCACAACCATAGTACATATTAGTGTTGATTTACATTTAAGATGTTTAAATGCATGCAACACTTCAGAAAAATGCATCAAAATGTTTATCTCGGTTATAACTTGGGTAGTGTGGAATTCTGTTATCGTCTCGTATTCCAGAAAGGATTTGGAGATTAAATAAATTATTAATAACAATATTAGATTTCAGTATCAAGATGTTTAAGAAAATCCGTAATTAACTAAACTTTGTTGCGAGAAATCTCATGCTGCTATGATCCCCGAAGACCCATTTCGAAAGTTGTTAGATTTCAGCACACAGTGGTTGGTACTAAGAACCAGTAAAATTTGTGGATGGCAAACACTCTGACAGTATTTAACCAATGGTCATATTTCAAGGTACAAACTTGACACTTTTTCATTTTATATGTCAAGTTGGTAATGCCTTTATTTTATGGCATTGAGATGAAAAAATGTGTGAGAGTTATTTAAAGTGTGGCCAACACGGAGTGCGACCAGCCAACTCTTTCTTGAGTAATATAGGGTGCGACCCGCCAAGCATCGGCAGTGAAACCAATCACCGCAACGGATGGTGCGGTAGTTGAAAAGATAAACATCAGTATCTACAAACTAGCGACAGCTAGGTCTCTAACTGTCCCCTCAGCTATCCTTGAAACATTAAGATAATACTTTTTTCTGTCAGCTATGTGCACCGTGACAATAGAGCAGTGTCGAGTAATCGCTTTTAAGATTAGTTGATAAATACGATCCTTTCTGTGCTGTATTCTCCAGAGCAATAAATTATTTCCTGTGATCGAAATAGCCCCATTTTGTCGACTTTTACCTTTGCCGTCCAAACTGTAAGAGGAAACTGGTTTTTATCAGAACTGATACAAGGATATTGTTTTCCAGTAAATATGCTACGTGAAGAAACCAAAGTACTAAAAGATATCTCGTTTCTGTAATTGTAGCTTCTTATTTTGGAACGTGAGATTTTATAAAGAGTGATAAAAATGCATGGCGTGACTTACCTTGGTGTTGAATCGCTTCCTTACACTCAGCAAAGTTTAGAATAACAACAGGAAATTTTTTACCACGTAAACACCAACACTCCCAGCTTGCGACTGATGGGATGATATTGTTTCCTTTCGGCTCATGGCTTGCTGTGTTGCCAATTCTCTTATTATGATCGGATTTACCCCGTGATCAGAATAGCCCCGCTCTACCCTAAGTAGTTGTGGACCCTGAGATTACTCCAAATGAACTGTCCCAAGTGGTTTCACTGCTGAACAATACAATGGAAAATGCAAATTGTATTGCTCTAGAGGTTGAGTTACGCGAAGAAGTCATAGAAGATGGACATTCAATTGTAGTATCTTATGGTAATAATGACATTAGCATTAATTCAGAAGATCCTGCAGTTGATGATGAGAAAATTGTTGGTAAAAGTGGACACCAAAAAGGCACGCCCAATAAAGAAAAAAGATTGATAGCATTAGGTGAATGTTACACCTCCAGTCTTGGAAAAGAGGTTCAAGCTAAGAAAATGTGAGGTAATCCATGCGCAGGTAAGCAATGTCCTAAAAAACATGTGTGCCAAACATTTACAGAAGCTGACAGAACTTTAGTATTTGAAGAGTACTGGCAACTGGGCAGTTATAAACAGCAGAGGGACTACATTCTGTCACAAATTTAACAGGTGCCTGTCAAATGCCGTCGTGTACAGGCATCAGAAAAAAAGAACATCTCAAGACTATACTATTTGCCACTCAATGGCAGCAAAGTAATCGTGTGCAGAAGATTTTTCATTGCAACACTGACCATTGGCCCTAAAGTTGTCAGCTATGCTGAAGAACATGCGACCTCTTTACACACTAGTTTACCAGATAAAAGAGGTAGATACACACCAAACAACAAAACATTTCCTGATGCGATGAACTCACTCAACAAGTTTATTGAGAAGTTACCAGCTGTCCCATCACATTATTGTAGAGGGAATTTTTCTCAAAAATACAGTGTTTTATCGAATATTCGTTGCACGCGCATAATTGTCGCAACCGTATTTTAGGCTGTCAATATTGTGATAAAAAAACTTTTCGCGTAAATGTTGCATGATGTTTTTGGTCCCGCTAGTAGATGCAGAGCGCTTTGTGTAGATATCTTTTCCGTATAAAACGATGTATTTTAAAGTAGAAATCTAATATTTATTCGGTCATTACAATTTACTTAATAAATTAACGGAAAAATACGAAGTTGTTTGACGTGTAAATTTTCTTATAAAGACGTTTTTAAACGTTATTTCCTTTATCTGATTGTCTGCGTTACCGCGGCGTACCGCTTATAAAAATGTAGCCAGTGCATCATTCATGTTTGGTTATGTTGCTTCACGTATAGAGCGTGCGCAAGTAGTCGAATATCGATATCTTGCCGATTGGATGCAACGCGCGCTCTCTGTCAGGTGCCGAGTTAAATACATTTGATAGCCCGCATTCTTTCATGGCAAGTGTGTACTACGACACGTTAGTTCACGTCAGATTCAAGTGGCTTGTGTTCGCGTTAGAGTTTTGGTTTTTCTGTTTAAAGTTGAAGAAAGGTTTTGTTTAAGGAATTATTAATATAGATTGTTTGGCGTGCTCTTGTATACTTAACTTTTTTTTTTTTAAATAAACGTACTTTCCATGAACGGTTTTTTTTTATGAATAACTTTACCTTACAAAATTTTTTTTCCCACATAATAGTCACACCCCTACTTTTCAAACTTGATTTTAGAATAAAATGTAGGACGATTATACGAGAAAACACGGTACCTGCCTTCAGATTTCAGAAATATTGCATTCCTATATCGGTTGTACAAAAAACAAACCCCAAATGCAATTTCTCAAGCAGTGTTCAGGAAGACTTTCAAAATGGATTTTAACATAGGCTTCCATTTGCCCAAGAAAGACAAGTGTCAGTTTTGTAAGAAAATTAAGAACCTTTACACAGAAGACAAGATTCCTGCAAGCTTGAGGGAGCAGCAAGAACGACATAATGCAGAAAAGGTATCGATGCTGGCAGCATTTCGTTCTGACCAAGTTTACGGAAAGGAGAACACTAACATTTTATGTGCATCCTTTGATCTACAGAAAGTCCTTAACACACCTGATGGGGAGAATATGTCACTATATTACTCACGAAAGTACAGCATGTACAATTTTACTGTTTATGAGAGTATCACAAAGGATGGATTCTGTTTTTTGCGGGGAGAGAGGAATGTAGGAAGAGGAGCAAATGAGATATGTTCACTCCTCCACAAATACTTTACTGAAGTTGACTAAAGAAGGACCATATAGACTCTGCATCTGTACTGTGATTCGTGTCCTGGTCAAAACAAGAATCAGCAAGTTATGGTTCTTATAATCATGTTTCTAAAAATATCACAGCATTTACAGAATATCAGTATTGTATTATTATTACCATGGCACACTTACATGCCAGTTGATGCTACCATTGAATCCAGCTATAGGAAGAAAACTATATGCGCTCCATGTGAATGGCAGACAATCCAAACGAATGCTCGGCACAGCCCACATCCATACAATGTCAGTGTTGTATCTTTTAAGGAGTTCTACAACTGGAAGGACTTTGAAAAAAATAGTTCTTAAAGACAAAGATAGGCATATTATTACTATGATTAACATCAGATGTGTGACAGTGGACAAGTAAATCCACAAAATATTTCCATTAAGACTACTATGGATGGAGAGGATATTAAAGTGAAAATGGTGCCAGTCAAGAAAAGAGAGACCCGTGGAAGGCCAATATTGAAGTTTCCACTAAAGGCATATGACGCTTGACGACCTCTGTCTACACCAAAGTTAAGAGATTTGCTGATTTTGTGCAGAAATGGTGTAGTTCCAAAGCGCTAACACCATGAATACATGACACTGCAGTCTGAAGCAGGAATTCCTGATACATTGCAAAAACCTGATGAATAAGATACAGAAACAGAAGAAAACTAATAGAACAACTGAAACTGTAAAATAAATAATGGTAACTGTTACCTTGACAGTGTCAGTTAGACATATTTCCAGTGGTCATGACTGTTTTAGTATGTATGAGATGATGTGGACATCATAATTGTTGTCATGACATTCAATTTTTTTTTTCAATTTAAATTAAGGTAAACAATTTTTTTTGTTAATTTTGTATGTAGTTACAACTATTTATAAGATCTGTTTCTGTTATTTAAGTACAGTATGGTGTGTTTATAAGTAATACAACATGCCTATTCTCTTTGTCTTTAATTGTTATAACTAAAATTTTAAAGAATAAATACTCGTAAAACTACTTTTTCTATACAGGAACATTAAGAACCAAAATGACCATTATCAATAACGGCACATAAATTGTTTACGCCAAAAGGCCAAATGTCAGTATTTAAATGTGAATTATTCATGACAAAAGGGCAAATATCACATATTCAAAATAGTATATCTAAGCCAAAAGGGCCAATATCTCATATTTAAGTTAAAATGCAAGTGACAATAACTGTGATATACTGATAAGTATAATCTTTTCTTCACAATGTTTCGCTTTCAATTATATTATTTTAGAAAAATAATATACCGCAAGATACCTGATAGTTATTTTATAAATCATTTTAATATTCTCCTGAAAATTGTAGTAAATGTGATATTGGCACTTTTGGCAAATAACCATCGATATGTAATAAGTTATATTCAACTGACAACACAAATAATATAAAACAAGATGGCAAACTAAGTAATGACGTTGGAAAAACACGAATAAAATTTTTTCTGCTGTGGTTTCACAACCCAAGAATTCTTACCGTGATTTATAAATAGTTTAGAATTGTTTACTTTTAATTTTATTATAAATTTTGTTAAGATTTTTTAAATTTTTACCCGACACTTTCTTGGTTTTCAAAGCGCACTTCACTATGTCATATATAATAATCAAGACCATGCACTACATAATGTGACATGACCTCCTAAGGCATTATTTATAGAGTAGAAGTATGCAATATTCTAAATTTTAGTGAAGGGTTTTGTAAAATTAGCTGGATAATTATTAGGTAGATCTGCATAGCTCAGGCATCTGGAACATGGGGGATCGCATTACATACCCAGCTTCATGGTAGACAGCGCTGAGGCAGGTCAACTTGCTTTACATTAAATTACATGAAGCTGGTAAGTCCATTAAGAATTATCTCCTTGTTTGTGTGCACATAGGCTAAGCCATTTGGCAGTAAAAACTTGCAATACTATTTCTAACTGGTTAGTGAATGTTGTTACTTTATTAAGAAATCAGTCTAAACCTCTCATTAGTTTTCTATTTCATACTTTACTATACACAGCAACACACTTGGCCAAAAATCATTGATATCTTCAAATCCAAATAACTTTTTAGTTATAATAACACATCCACATTACCTATTAGGCCTAACACTAAGAATGGATAATAACCTGGAGCAGATTACACTTTATTTTGAGTGTAATGTACCATTGTCACGTGCTAAAGAACTGGTCAAGTGAACAGTTTACAGCCACATGGAAACCTTTTGAAAAACAATTTTAATTTTGATTTCAGATATTCAGGAAGGATCAACAAAGGAAAAATTGTTTTTATATCCCAGTGATATAAGAGGTTTGTAATTACAATAATTAAATAATGGTATACTTATTCAGTTTATATATATATTTTTTCATTTCATGACATTACCTACATCATAGTTACTTCATAATCTCCAATACATGCAAGAATATAACTCTTTTTGTTGCTGTGGTCGAATTTGAAATGTGCAAAATTAAACTTATTTAACTAAAATTGAATTACAATACTAAGGCCTAATTCATGTTTCCAGTTTATCACTTTAAGAAGTGTTTGAAGTTTTGCTGTTACAGCTGCAGTCTCTAAGAAACAATCACTTCCACATTACTACAAGAAGAAACATTTAAAGCTACTGTTTCCAAGGAAAATGATACATTCTGTTTGCAAGATGAAACTCTTGTGATGGAAGGGGTTCAGCCATTAGTACCAT
Source organism: Bacillus rossius redtenbacheri (assembly GCF_032445375.1). NCBI lineage: Eukaryota > Metazoa > Arthropoda > Insecta > Phasmatodea > Bacillidae > Bacillus > Bacillus rossius. The sequence continues at coordinate 299,213,862 of NC_086330.1, read as the reverse complement.
GCACACCTACACTATCTGTGCATCAGCAGTATGACTGTAAAGAATTAAGCTAAATGAGCTAATGAGATAGTAATTTTTATTGATTACATGGGATTAATTATGTTTATGTATCTCTGTTACAACTACTGTTTGCAAGGAAACCAATATGTCTTGTTTACAAGGTTAAACACTTGCGATGGATGGAGTTCAGCCATTAGAACTAGGCACACCTACAGTATTTGTCCAGCAGCAGAACATGTCGTTGTCCAGGCTATTCCCCGGGAAGGGTGCAGCTGCCTGACTGCTCGAGGTAGAGGGGGGGTTCAGGCCTCGTGGCCTACGGGGAAAGCTAACCTGGTGCTCGTAATAACAACGTCCAAGTTCACCGGGCGACTGCTGGTTTTGTCACACTGACCCTGATACATGGGGCTCACCCCGACCCCGCTTATGCACGTCTAAGGGGGAAGCCCGGCTCCGTGAGCTGTGCCACGCCGATCTGTGCCGCACTGCAAGTCAATGCGATACAGGCTGTAACACGAATAATGACTATCGTCCTTATGGTCCAGTGACCCGACACTGCCGTGACACGAGGTCTACTGGCCACACGACGTCCAGGATATAGGGGAAGGTCGGGCAGTACCGGACACCTTAGGTTTTCTTTTAATAAAAATATAACTTACTGCAAAAAATGAAATGTACATATGTCTCTGGAATTGTACTTTAATTATTTATAATGCCTAATAAAGAAAATGGGCCAAAACATTTAGAAATATTAGTATTTTACATTTGAACAAACAGTGGTATTTGGAAGTTTCAGTAAACTGGAGGGTTATATCGGACAGTCATTTCCCCTTCAGATTTTTACAAAATACCGCCTGTAAATAACATTTAGGTTTTCTTACAAACATCACACTTATAAAATACAGCATCCCCTTCAAGGTCAGCACAGTTTTCATGTGCCCATCCTTTACATATGGTACATTGTATCCAATCCTCACTGAAATTTTCACCGCAAATGATACAGTCAGTAGTCTCTTCGTTTGTTGCACATGGAACTTTTGGTTGGGGTGTTCTATGCATTGATGTTTTTCTGAGATGTTTCCCTTTTAGTTTCTTAGTGGTTTGCGACTTTTGATTCACATTCAACTTGCATCTTTTTGCTTCAAGCTCATTTTTGTATGGGCTAGATGTTAGAACTTCACTTCTGTCTCCCCGTCGTTTTCGTGAGGCCAACTTGGCAACTGCACTGCTAGGAAGTGGAGAAATTTGTTCTACTACATTGAAGGCTGAAGTGTGCAGTACAGTGCTTTCAGAACCTTCCATTCTGGAGCATGATGGAGTTGACATTTGCTGTGTTGTTAGACCTACTGCTTGATCTGAAGTTGAAGGCTCTGGTGAACTCTGTCTTCGAACACACGGTGGAGATTCTTCTTGAACAGTGATTGGTAAGTCATTCAAACTAGTATGGAAATCCAAGTCTGTGAATATGCTACGGTTGAGTGGGTAAATTCCAGTGCACATGAATGCTGATTGAGCGAGTTCCATTCTGCAGACTTTTGCTAATGCATAGTTAACCAGTCCAGCTATGTCCTTGAGAGCAATTTTCAGCTTTGGATATTTTCGCATCCACAAAGAACATGCTTCATTGAAAGCATTCTTAAATGGCTTCATAACTACTCTGTCCAGTGGTTGCATTTTGTGAGTTGTATGAGGTGGTAAACTCAGGATATGGACGTGGTGGGAACGAGCAAACAGAATCACTTCTAAGTCCTTGTGACTTGAATGACCATCAACAATTAACAGTGTAGGGTTCTTTTCACTTGGCACAACTCGTTCAACAAATAATTTGAACCATTTTAGGAATCCATCTTTGGTTATCCAACCACTTTGTTGTCCGTCAAACACACTTCCAACAGGAGCATCTTTAGTGAGATCCTTATCGATGCGAACTCTGGGGAAAACAAAGAGTGGGGGAACAAACATGTCTCCAGAAGCATTGATGCATAAGAGAACAGTTACATTTCTTCCTCTTTCGCCTGATGTTAATTTCCCCACTTGTTTCTTTCCCTTTATTGTCATGACTTTCAGTTGATTGTTGTGAACACAGGATACCCCAGTTTCATCTGCATTAAAGATCCGCGATGGACTAAATGAATATTTGTCCATTAATTCAGTCAGCTTTTCATAAAACCGATCAACTTGTTCTTTATTAAACCCTGCAGCTCGCTGCAAACTTGTGGATTCTGCAGACCTTAGGCTCAAATCGGGGTGCCTCTTCATGAACTCATAATAGAAGTCTTTCCCAGCCCTCTCTTTTTGCTTATTGAAGCGATGATCAATATTTAGGTGTTCTGCCAAGTCAAAAGATAATTTAAGAAATTCATCTCGAGTTAATGGCATGAGTTGTCTATCTAAAGCTTTAACATGGTTGTATAACTGCTCCTCGTGTGCATCACTGAATGTATTACTGAAAGTACCCATGTGTGGTTTCATAATTGCCTCATTTCCCGAACCAAGTTTAATGAGTCGATCACCTAGTGTACTCTTCGGAACAGAAAATTGTTCACTTGCTTCTCTAATGCTCATTTCTTTATTTATAACATGCTCTACTGCTAATTTCATATCTTCTTCTTTCCACCTTCCCCTTCTTTTCTCCATTTTCTGCAAATAGAAAGAATACTTGAATCAGAATAGACGGGAAATTACTCTACCATTGTGTCCGATACCACCCGCAACCGTCCGATATAACCCTCCAGCAGGTTGTCCGATATTACCCGACGGACATGCCATCGAAATTACGTCATAAAATATTTAGTATTTGTCGCACACAGATGTTACACTGTATGGTAATATATAAATGGTTAGTACACAAGTTACTATACTTAAACTTATAAATATCTTACTTGTTATGTTGTAACAACCCGGCAAAGTTATCTTCGTGCAGAAGATCTTGGCCTAAAATCAATAAAACGTAGCACTACTCAACAAGCAGACAACGCACGAACTCATAATGGCGACACTGCGTGTCCTTCACAGAGACCTACGAGACAAACGACCGACTGGTGCTGCCCCTAGCGCGCACCTCTGGAAACTGGTACTGTCCGGTATCACCCGCTGTCCGGTATTACCCGACCTTCCCCTACTCCAAGTCTCTGTGGGTTGCGAGACGCGTCTCTCGTGTCTGACTCATGAATTTGTCTGTTGGGGCGCCCGCGCCACGAGGGCTACTCGCGGTTCTTACTACTTATATATACATAAAATTATTTACGACAGCCTAGATTTTAACACACTATATACACTCACACACTCAGAGGCAGTGTCTCTATGATACAACTCCAGGATATAAACATGACTAGTGGCTGAGAGCACGGAAAGTTGGTACCTCGCACACGATAGGTTGTCGCGTTACACATGCAAGGCTGATTGCAGTCCAAGCTGTCGTCGTAGCTAAACTGACTAACACAGAATTACTCGTCAAGTCTCTCAGTTGCGTCCTGCGCCCGCCTGAGTGGTGGCCTCACGGAATGTCTCGTCGGCCTAGACTCTACTGGCGTTGCTACGTGGTTCAGCGCGTCTAGTAAAAGCCTACCCTCGTCCTGACCAGCGACGCTGAGTGACGCTGCTTACCAGCACTGGGAAACCCTGACCCCTCCACTCTTGTGACTGACCGTGCCCGTGACTCGCTCGCGACTGCCTCCTGTCCGCGCACAGCGCTACCCCTCTTGTTGCGTCTCCCCCTCAGCTCGTGACGTGTTGCAGGCGGGGTGGGACCTAGGTCGCTCAGTGCACAATCAGAACATAAAGACCCTTCAAATAAAAGTAAAAAATATATACAAATTCAGTCTCGTCTGCTGAAAAAAAAAAAATAAATAAATAAAACATCGCCCTCGTCGCCGAGAGGTACTGTCGTACTTGTCGGTACCACTGCGCCTAACAGCCCCCCCCCCCCCCCCTCACCATCATAGCTACACTGCACCATACACGCATAACCACCTGTAGAGAGCTAGGTAGGCACCTGGTTCGACGTCAAACATTGGTAACAAATTTACAATAACTTCTAACATATACATGTTTCTTTTTTTTTTTATCATTGTGCACTATGTTTTCTGTTTTAAATATAATTGCAATATTTCTCTTAATTTTGTGTGTAATTTAAAATTATCTTCAAAAGTAGAATTTTTGTAAAAATACACAATTTCTGATAGAATGTGGATTGGGGCTGTACAAAATAGGGGTGAGAAAATATACGTTAGGGCTGAAACCTTTTTTATGGCAAATAAAATGTTCTCATTTGGCCCAAAAATTACTATTTCGTTAGAAGAAATTTATGTTAAGCCCAGAACTTATATTCCAGGTAAAATGTGTACTTGTCCTTTAAATGTGTAGCAAATTCTGTATTACATTTTTTTTAAACTGTAAATGTCAATTTCACTAAATTACCACCCAGTGGTGACTGAGGAAAAGTGTTTCAGCTATAGCAATTGGGACTATTGTTAACCCAAAATAATCATGCTAAGATACTTACACATATCAATGAAATTTACTTTGAAAAACAAATTCTTAGTCCGAGGTTCCTGAGATGTGACAGTGATAGTGATAAATCTAATTTTAGCTAAGCAGTCACTGTTGTCACCCTTTCATTGTCATTTTTAATATGTAATATTTTTTATGATAAAAATGTATTTACCAGTAATTGAATCAAGAAACAGGTAGTGTTCGTAATCAGCTTTGGTCCCCTTTTTTGGCATTAGCTGATTGCAGTTTCATAAGATACATACCTATATGTTATATTGCTACCAATTTTGTGGTGTCACATTTATTTTCTTTCTTAGTAAACCCAAGTAATTTTTAAAATTCATTCTGCAAGGAGAAACAATTTTTTTTGTGTTGTAAAAGAATGTAACACTGTTAAATTTAGGGTAATTTTACAACTATTTATTTGTTGTACAGTATTTATTTATTATATTTATTTATAAAAAAAAATTATTAATTTAATGTATAAATATAGGCCCACCAGACTTCTGAAAAGATGTTGAACACAGTGCAAGAATTAGAATATTAAGGAGGTAAAAGTATGCAAGAAGCTAAATATTAATATTTTGCAAGGGCGTAGAAATGTTCTATTTATCTATTTACTATTAACATTTAAATTTAATTGCTGTCCTTTTTTGGTTATTGTATGTCAGAGTACCTAGTGTTTCAAAATGTTTTTTTTTTTTTTTCCCCAAGTGTTGAACAGACTGTTAGGAAAAGTTTGCTAAAAGGGCTCGCTCGCTATCAAGGGGCAGAAAGAATTGACACCTTAACCCAACAAATTATACAAAGAAGCTGTTAAACTGCAGCGTCACAAGATGATACTGGCAAATAAAGTCAAGAGCTACAAGTACAGAGTAAAACTAGCAGAAAAACTTTCAAGCACAAAATTGTTCGAAAATGTTGCTGACAAGGTAAATGATGTGACTTATCGCTTTTTCTTCTCACAATTGAAAAGCCAGAAAGTGTCGCCTAAAGGTAGGCAATTTACGTTGGATAACAAACTTCTTGCTCTTTCTCTTTCAAAGCAAGGTAGTAAGGGATACAAGCTTTTGCCACATTAATTTGCCTTGCCTTCAAAGCGAACATTGAGTAAAGTGCTACAAAGGCTTTGTTTTGAACCAGGTGTAAATATGAATGTTATTAACCATCTAAAAATAACTGTGGCTAGACTTCACCCAAAAGACAGGTACTGTTGCCTTCTGTTCGATGAAATGAGTATCCAGCCAAACATCCGTTACGACGAACATGATGATATAATAGGTTTCCAAGATTTTGGTGATGGGCAGCAGAAACCAGTGTTTTCTGATCACGTGTTAGTATTCATGATACGTGGGATTAGGAGACGCTGGAAACAGCCAATCACATATGCTTTTATTGAGGGCTCAAAAAAAACAACAGACTTGGTACATTGTATTAAAGAAGTAGTTACGGCTGTTCAGCAAACAGGCCTAAATATAGTAACAACAGTATGTGACCAAGGTGCTTCTAACCAGGCTGCTGTGAACTACCTCCTAAAAGAAACAGATGAAATGTGCACGAAGGGAAATGTAGAAAACCATTAGTTTGGCATGGTCATTGACGGAGAGGAAATCATTCCCCTTTTTGATCCCCCTCATCCCTTAAAAGGGATCAGAAATAATTTACTAATTAGGGATGTTGTTTTGTTTAGGGAAAAGGGTAGCAGGTTGCATCTTGGAAGGATATTCTACAAGTGTATGAAATAGACAGTCAGCATCACAAAGATGAACTACGTGCTTGCCCAAAATTGACTGAAGAGCATGTAGTCATTGACAAAATAAATAAAATGAAGGTGAAGAACTGCAGCCAAGTATTCAGTCAGAGATTGTCTGCAATTATGCGGCTGTTTGCTCAATGCAGTAAGTTTGGTAATTGAGGGGAAGAATTTACGCATCTACTGTTTGTGTGTGTAGCCACTTAATTTTTAGTTTAATTTTTTTTTTTCCCCTAGAAAAGAACATAATGATTCAACAGAAGTATAATACAAAGCATTATTTCAATTTTTACCACTGTTTACAGATTTTTAATAATTATCTGTAATTTTTCTAAATACGTATATATAGTTGATGATATGCCTGTGAATATTGCGGAGTTAAATTGTGTTAACTAAATGCAAATTAAACTACATTTGTTCTGTGTGCAACTTTTTTTTCTTATATAATTGACTGATTTTATATAGCAGTTAACCTTGGCCTTCTAAGTGAAACAGAAGAGTATCAAGTGTGCATTTATCTTGACAAACATTTGCTTTAAAAATTAAAGACGAAAGTTTAATTGTTAATGAAATCTTTACTTCTTTCAACAGGTTACAATTACAATAAATACGTATGTTGATCCCTTTTGAAAGCTCTGCCACCTGTTGAAATTTTTTAAATCCAACCATGTATCCTTCCAACACAGGTGCTTACGATAAGTTACCTGGTTAACTTTGTCAGCGTAACCTTTGAACTATGCTCTTGCGAAAAGTGTAACGGTTATAATATTCTCTGTTAAAAATGATGTCTTTTTTTTTTACTGCATGTTTATTGTTTTGCTTCTTCTAATTGGTGGAAAACATTTTCAGTAGGGATGGGTCTTGCCGATTCTGCTACGAATCGGGATCGTCGATTCGTTTTCAAGAATCGGTTTAGTATTTTACTATGAGGCCTACAAAAATTTTGTGTTTTGTTTTTACTTGGTACTTATCAAGGAATACATTAAAAAATTCACGCCCTATTTCTAACATAATTGCAATATTCCATTCCTCTTTATTTTGTTTCCATATTTTTATTCTAATTTTTATATGAAAAAATTTCCGCGCACGCGATGTACACGTCCATGTAGGCCACAAAGCAACAAGTCTACTGGTCAGATCCATCAGTAACGATGAAAACACTCGAATCGTCAATGATTGTGCAACCTAACAGTGGCAAAAGGTTCTTTGATATGACTGAACATGTTGCCGTAACGTCTGTAAAACAGCGTTGTGATTTACCACGGTCATTACAAACAAAAACATTTACTTAACAAGGTGGCCATTACATCAACAAATGCCATAACACAATCAATAACTAGCATCACTAGTGCTACCTTTATGCAGGCTGCCGCAAAAGTGATTATCAGAGTGGCTAAGGTAGTGGAATTATGCTATTTTTGGTGAAATTTAGTCAAACAAAATTTTTACTGTATGAGCAGGAAAATCCTTATTATTACTTAATTGTCCAATTCCCATCCCTCTCTTTTTATATTTAGTATAGATTTAGTAAACATTTAATAATGATTCGACGGATTTTCAAAACTGGAGTTGCCTACTCTGGTCATGTTTTTAGTTCAACTTTTGTTTCCAAACAATGAACACAATCGTGTTTTGTTCACTTTTGTCGAAAATACTAAAGTTGTTCCGCACAAACGGTAAAATACGTTTCTTAAATTTTTCACCAAGATTTACTGTTTCCTATAAATATTTTGTTTAATTGGGCTTTGTTTTTAATCTTTCCACCACGCCTACGAATATTGCTTCTTGGACTTGCTTTTTTTTTGCCTTTTTTTGTACGCCTACTCACGCAATGAGCTATAAAAGACAACAAGTTTTTCTGTTTACATGAGAAATTTATTATTGTTGTGAGTTTTGATCAAATTAAAAAATGTCAGAGGTTTGGAACTATTTTACAGTTTGCCAAGACGATGAGAAATTTGCAAGGTGTAACTACTGCAGAACTAAAATATCCCGAGATCATTCAAAAACTACGTCAAACCTAATGAAACATTTTTGGAACCAGCATAAACAATTTGCAGCTGCAGCAACAAAAAAATTCAAAGAGGATTCATCTGAATTCGATGACCCGAGTGTGGATAGGCCTAGATACAGTCTGCCTGATATTTCAGTCCCTGGACCATCACACCAAGACCAAACACCTGAAACTGAAATATCTGGTTCTGATTCTCTGTGTGTACAGACAGCTGTAACTAATGAACTTAGTAGACCTAAAAACATAACTGTTTTTTCATCAAATACATGTCCAAAAAGTGTTAAATGTGTACAAAGTACTCTCCCAGCAATATTTGATGCTAGGATGAAATTTGAACCTGGCGACCATAGAGCAGCTGACATCACTCGTCTGAGTGGAGAGATGATTTGCTTGGACAATCAGCCTTTGTGTATTGTTGAAAACAAAGGGTTTCGCCAACTGATTTCAAAGTTATAACCTAGGTACACAATTCCCACTAGGAAAACATTTTCTCAGAAAATCATTCCAGAAATGCACGATAAAGTGAGGGATAAAGTTGTTTCACAGTTGAAAGTGGTTGAGTTCATTGGAGTAACAACTGACATGTGGTCTTCTTCATCGAATGATGATTACATGGGCTTGACACTTCATTACATGGACACATGTTTCAACTTTCAACATGTGTGTTTGGAGGTCATCCCTTTCAGTGAAATAAGTCACACAGCAGAACATATTTGAGATTTCATTACAAAAACTCTGGAAGAATGGCGATTGAGAGAACAGGTTGTTGCTATTGTATCTGACAATGCAAGAAAAATGTACAAGCAGGTCTTGAAATGTCACAGTTTCAACACACTTCATGCTTTGCACATTCCCTTCAACTTGTCTTGAAAAAT